>NC_051850.1:109887981-111137981 GCF_905115235.1 Hermetia illucens | reverse complement strand
TGAAGGAAGAAATTGTATTTATATCACATATTTTGTATTATTATGAATTATTAAAGCTTGATAACGAAGAGAGACTCTTCATTTATTTCAATGAAAAGACACTGACTACGAATGATAGACCTGGTGTAATCTGCACCACTTTCCGATAAGGTTGCAAGTAGCCGCGTTTGCCATAACTAAACATTTCAACCTAACGTCCGTCTTTTTATATATATATTATATTTTTTGATCGCTGGCGGTTACAACAAAACACACTGATGAAGGGAACAAGTGGTTCCCGAAATATCGGAATTTGCAAGAATAAACATTCACACCAACGAAAAAGAAACAACAAGCTTTTATTATTTCAAATAATTAATCGTTGGAAACATCGCATAATTTCACTCAGATTTCGACGAGAAATTTTATAACGATAGGCACTAGGTATTTGAGGGGACCTAATTTACCTAAAGATTTATTTTGCTCCATCTAGCAAAATCAGAGGCATTTCCCATATCGAGACTACCCATCGTGCATAGGTAATAGGGCTTCCATGAACAAGTTAACACATAAGACGGTATTTGTTTTTATATTTTTTTATTCACGAGGGCCAGAGTGCTTACGCTCTGGTAGTACTCGAGGAACTCCTGATCTCCGTTTCTACACCTCCTTAAATACTACGTCTTACTTACTAATGAATCGATAGGGAAATATACAACACATATTTCCTTATGACCCATGGTTCTTATCGTATATCTTATCTTTAACACAGGGAAACTATACAAAACATGTTTCCCTATGACCTGCGGTCTTTATTACTATATGGGTTAAGACTTTTATTACCCATGGTGATAATGTTCCAGGAAGGTCGGGGATTTGTTTACCCAATGTGATATTATTCCAGGAAGGACTACAGATATTGTTATCTATTGAATTGTTCGATGGTGGTCGCAGATGGTTGGCATCTGCTTCATCGACTATGACTAACACATTCTTGATAACCATATTCGGAATCTTGTTCATATACTCGCAAACTAACCCAGGTTCGTCAAGAAATACTTAACTACTGACGCAATATACGCTGCGCGGTTACACATGAAGATACACCGTGATGAACCTCTCTTCATTGTACATTGGATTTAGAGAAACAGCTTCGTGTTTCTGTCGGAGTTCATCATGGAAGTGCCCTCTCACCACTTCTCTTTGTTTTTGTTGTGGACCCTGTTAGATGGGACATCTACACGCTGCTCATAGCAAAGCTGATCTCGAGCTACTTAACCAAAAATGGAATTATCCCCTAATGGAATTGTCCCCTCATGGAATGATCCTCTCATGTGTCGGGCTAAACCCGAAGTATAGTTTATCACCACGGGCCCCGATAAAACAGGTACTATTACTGTCAATAGCAAAAACCTGCCCGAAACTGATCGATTTAATTATTTCGGATCAATGCTATCAGCCGATGGTGAATATACTATGGGGTTGCGTCACCCATCAACGCAACTCAGATGAAATAGCGTTCCACAACCAGCGTTCTTTGTGTTCAATGCATCAAATACGTTTTCCTTCGAACTCAGCCTCCGTAACTATATTATCTAGACTCACACTCCATGCCAGCGGTTGATTCAGATTTCTTTTCTCCTATTCCACCGCATACAGGATAATTTGGCAAATTGTCCAACATATAATGCTCTATGTGTTAGAAATGAGCCTGTAGGTTCACCGATCTTCTGGGGACTCGTTTCATCTGTGTTGCTAGATTATGCAGCTCTGGCCTTATCGTATTCCCGATATGGCTTGCATGGTACAACTTACTCATTTCTTTCACCAGAATGACAACTGGTATCATGCGCGCCACTACCGGTACTGCCTCTTCTACAGTACTAAATGCAACAAACCCTAAGAACCATCTACCCGTAGACCGAATTCAGCTACCTCCTTTTCTGATAATTTGCAAGCGCCACCGCCTCCACAGGTGACGTGTAAAGCAGAATGAGTCACACTATTACGGCCATCCACTCGATAACATTTACTAACAAGTGTAGATAACAAGTGTACTAACTGCATACCCTAAGTGTTCCCTAAAGATCAGATTGGTATCAATCATCATCTCCAGATATTTGATAGTCAGTTTCGGGACGACCAATTTCCACCTTCCAAGTGTCATTTCTTCTTCAGTTCTTTACTAAAATCGTTTCTGTTTCTTCATCCAAGGTCAAACCGGCTCTTTCTAGTCAGGATTTTATCGCTCTCACTTCCTCCATCACGTAAACCTCCAGATCCCTGTTCCCCTCGAAGGCATTCGCCGTCCATTTCGATAACCCATTGGCCACTCTGTGAAAAGTCTTTTTGGAGCTCGATTCGCCTTTGTTCTCTATGCATATTGCCTGGTAGTCACAGTAGGCATACTCTCCACTATGTTACTAAGCAGCCCTTCTAACGTGAAAGTGGCACTCACGCATATCAGGCACGCTATAGAGCCCATGCTCCTTTCTTTGAGAGTGTATGAGTTCCCAACATTCGGGAGCACCATGTTTAATTAAGCGAATGGTTCGAGTAAAACACATACTTTCACATTTCTCATCTGACCATCCTATTCACGAGTCCTCATCTTAAAATCCCTTACTGTGACTTTTAGCAGAAGTGCTCTCGGACCGGAACCAGATCGTTCGACATTTGCTCATACTCAGCAAATGTAGCTATATGTGTGAATCCCTTTCACTTCTCCGAGTGTTCCATTATTTTCTAGATGGTTTACTCTCTGCAAGCCCCTAGCACTACCAAGCCCATTCTATGATCAACCTAGACGACACCACCGTGATTTCGATATATTATAGTTCACTTGTTATGATGATGTCGTTTTCTTTCTCGCGGAAGCTTTATGAGAGTAAGTCCTACGCTGCCTAGCAGTGGTTCAGGTTGGTTTGTATCAACCTCATCCGCGATCGGCGTTGAGGGCTCTCCTGCATTCTGAGCACCTGCGGCTGGATGTATTTCGGGGTCTAAGTTTGTTGACTTGTATAACTTAGTTCCTTTATATTCCAACTCGTATGGAAAGTTAAGAATATTCTGAAAACTACTAACTACTGTTTATGGTTTGGATTAGGAGATAATTAATTAGCCAACATTTTAGGTGACAGGCCTGACTTTGTAGATATTTTCCTTCATTGGCTAAAATTATTTTGAAATGTATACAAATACGTATGATATTTCGGGGATCAAACGTCCTTCAGTGTTTTATCATCCGCCGCCCTACAATTAATTGTCAAAATATCGAAATATAATCAATAGTTTTGAGAATTTTGAGTTTCTAGTAAGTTGTTGGGCCATCACTTTTGTAAATTTTTTGAAAAATTCTGTTTTGCAGTAGATTAATTGATTTGTCTTTATGTACAAATCCAACCACCATTGGTGGGTCTGTCCTAGAGTTTTAAAAGTTTGTAGTAGTATAGAATACAATATGAAGTATGTTATCCCCAAGTTTGATCAAAATCATACTATTACTAACAAAGTTATAGTAGCTCAATGTTGACTTTACCGTGTAAATTTACTGTAGCTAAATATCAATATCACACTAAAGTGACATGCTAAATGCATATACATAACGGGCTACGTACAAATGGGATGGTTCTGCCCTCAAATTTACTCACAGAAGAAGCAAGCAAAATCTTTCATACCTGAAGCGCCGAGTTTCCGGTTTCCAGACTTATTTATATAATCGAATCTGACAGCTTTGTCAGAAAATGTAGGCTCTGACTTTTTTGACGTTTTTAAGATTTTGTGCAAAACAAAACATTATTTTTGTGTAAAGCAAAACTTATCGGTTTACTCGCTGTCTGTCTGTCAGTCCATCTGCCCTCCACACTAATTTTTCTCAGAGACGGTGGTTGCGATTGACACTAAATTTGGTGGAAAGATGGGAACTGTGAACACTCACACATACAGTGAGTTATATCCGTTTACGTTGAATTTAAGGGAGGTATCCATTCATCCGCATAGCTGAGTGGTTAGAGCACAAAGCTATCGTACGGAAGGTCGTGGTTCAAATCTCAATGGTGGCAGATTTGACGTCGGATACCCGTCGACTCAGCTGTGAATGAGTACCTGAGTCAAATCAGGGTAATAATCTCAGGCGAGCGCAATGCTGACCACATTGCCTCCTACAGTATACTGCAGTGTACCGTTACGGTCTAGAATAAAGTGCTCTAACACACTTCAAGTGCTCCAATATGGATTGTTGCGCCAACGATTATTATTATTATTATTATCGATTCATGCAAAAGGGGGTTGTACATTTTTTTTTACCAAATATAGTCATGTGGGATATCAAATAAAAGGTTTTGATTAGTACTTTTTTATGCCGGTCCTAGTTTTCACATTTGTTGAAAAAGTGGGGAGTGGGAGGAGTCGAAAGTGAACATTTCTCTAACGGCCCCATTCTCAGAAACCACCCAACCGAAAAATATGAAAAAAATCGAGAGGCTGCCACTGTATGATGTCTATGCTCCGAAATACCTTGAATACTGATGTCGATTCAAATAAAGTTAATAATAGTATATTACCATAATTTTTGATAATTGGTTGCATAACCCCCCTTAAGTGCATCCAAGCACCGCGGAATTTTGCAGTAATGTGGGCTGCAATGTAGAACATGATCTTACCAAGTTTGGTGAAAATGGCACTACTACTAACAAAGTTATAATAGGTCAAAGCTGCCGTTTCTTCGCAAATTTAAGACAATGTCAATATCACCCGAAAGCGGATACTCTCGCATAATACAGGGTGCGGCAGCATAACTTCCTTTTTTCAAAACTCAATAAAAACTATTGTATGCATCGGAAAATATTTATTTATTTTTTATAATGTGGGTACATGTCCAAAGTTTTTATTTACATTCTTTTGAAGATCAAGTCTGTTAGGTGACGTCCCTCATTCTCCATACATTGCGTAAACCGATTTCTGGCGTTTGTCATGACTCTTGTTAGCATAGCAGGTATTATGTTGGCAATTTCTTCTTGGATGTTGGTCTTCAAATCTTGTAGGGTTCTTGGACGGTTCAAAACGGTGGAAAAAAAATTCTGTAGCATGCTTACATACCGGTCCGAATTCACTGTCACTGTAACCTCATTTTCCTCAAAAAACCAGGGACAAATAATTCCAGCTGGGGAAATTGCACACCACACTGTGACTTTGGGTGAATGCAAAGGCTTGTGATGCAATTCTCGAGGGTTGGTGTCAGCCCAGTAGCGCATGTTTTGTTTGTTAACCGACCCACACAAATGAAAATGAGCTTCATCGCTAAAAAAACAATAGCACCCTCGGGAACGACATCAAGAAGAAGCTCACACGCGTTCATCTGAGAATTGAAGTCACGTTCTGAAAGTTCCTGCACTATCGCCATCTTATAGGGATGAAAATGAAGATCATCACGAAGAATTCTTCTCACAGAACGATCGGATAGTCCAAGGGCAGATGCGTGTTTGCGCGCAGAACGCCGTGGCGATCGCAACATTGACACTCTCACTGTTTCAATGTTCTCAGATGATCTAACGGGCCGAGGGACTCCAGTTCTTCCTTTTGTCGCACTTGCAGTTTGTCTGAATGTAGTGACCCATGTAACAATTGATTTGCGGTCTGGGACGGGAGCCAACGGGGCTAAATTAAAGCGATTCCGAAATTCACGATGTGTTGCAATAACCGAACATCCGCTTGAAAAGTAAACCTCAACGGCAAAGGCACGCTCCTCACTATTCCAACGCATGATGGCGACTGAACCGTGTCGGGACAAAACTTTACAGTATCCCCTCTTGAACGAGACCACTAGCGCTCCGCTATGACATAAACTAACTGAGTGGCGCGCATTTTAAAAAAGAAAGTTATACTGCCGCACCATGTATATACACATGTTACGTGCTATGTACTATAAGGCGAATGACTTTATATAAGAAGTACACAAAACCTTTCATACCTAAAGGGTACAGCTTCCGGTTACCCGACTTGTTTCCATTTGATGCTTCTATTCGTGCTTCAAAGCTATTTTATTCAATGTTTTCTAATTGAAAATTGCAGTTTTGACACAATTTTGACGCGCTCAACTCATTTTTAGTGCCTTCTTCCTTGAAAATGTTGGTTTATAGGCAGCCTATCTTAGTGTACGGATAGCTGAGTGGTAAGAGCACAAGGCTATCGTACGGAAGGCCGCGGTTCAAATCTCACTAGTGACAGTGGAATTTGGGATTTGACGTCGGACACCAGTCACCTAAGTCAAATCAGGGTAATAATCTCGGGCGAGCGCAATGCTGACCACATTGCCTCCTACAGTAACTGTAGTGTACCGTTTCGGTCTTGAGTGAAGTGCTCTAACACACTTCAAGGCCCTGATTCAATATGGACTGTTGCGGCAACGATTATTATTAATATTATTATGTTCACGTTTCCGGAAAATTTGAAGTGGAAATGGCATGTTTATCACCCAATTTAAAGGAATTTTTTATCACTTCCTCAGGTCTATTATTTTGGCGACAAATTTCACTATTTGAAAGTCCAGCTTCTTTTGAAACTGCAATTTGACTTTTTTCCAGAAGTTTCCCTTGCCATTTTAATACTTAGTTTTTTTCAACTCAAATTATTAGCCTGAAATAATACTGAGAAAGTATTTTTTCCAGAATATTTACAAAACGCCAGGAATAGAAGAGAAAATACCGACAGAACAGCAAATTTCGCACACTGTAGCAACCAATGTCTAGAATGGACAGCATCACTACCTCCAAATTACGAATCAAATAGGTCCAATTGCAAGGATTACTTAAGGGACAAAACTAAAATACTTCAATTGTGAAGAAGCAAGCAGGTCATTATAAAGAAGACGGCTACTGCGTTTCACCATTTGCCAATATGACGCGGTTGGAATTTTTCAAATTTAATATAAGTTTGTTCTTCCACGCCCCTAAACATCAAACAATCCGTTGCGATACTTCTAATTCAAATAGTTTCCAATGATGCCTTACTGTTGCAGGTTCGCTACCAGTTGACTATCGACACGTTCAACAATATACTCCTCTCAAAGTTACACCGCATATCACAAACTTAGCAAGGACGAAACGCACTGGTACTTCACGTCTCAGCCATTTAGCCCTATTATAATAATAATAATCGCTGACGCAACAGATTGAATCATTTGGAGTGTGTTAGAGCACTTTATTCAAGACCGTAACAATACCCAACAGGATTACAGTACCCTGCAGGAGGCAATGTGGTCAAAATTTCACTCACCCGAAATTATTACCCTGATTAGACTCAGGTGCTTATTCATAGCTGAATCGACATTCAGTCACGATAACAAATCACTCGCCACAAGTGAGATTTGAACCGCGACCTTCCGTTACGACAACCCAGCGGTCTAACCACTTGAGCCATCCGGACACATATTACTTTCCAATAATGGCTGTCTTGCGTTTAATCCTCCATCCGAAGGTTCGGCAATGTTGAAGTTTCGATGTTTATGAACATTGTTGCTACCATTGAAAACGGCCAGTTGCTTGTTATCATTGTTCACACCATTGTTCGTTGTGGATAAAATCCGGCTCAATAGGTTACGGTTGGCGGGACACTTAATCCGTATGGATGAGGATGATCCCACCCGGAAAGTCTATAAGGGCAATATCTATGGTAGAAAAAGAAGACGCAAAACCGGGATGTCTGGAGTTCCTTATTAAGGCAGGCCTAGACCGGATTTCCGCGATTTAACTTTTTTAATTTTTAAGGTTTTGTGTGTAACGAAACATTATTAAAATTGGTCACACGCAGTTTTCTCGGAAACGCTCACGCATACAGTGAATTGCGTCATTCTACGTAGAATTTTAGTACTTTTCGAAGCCGGTCATAGGTTTGACTTGTACTTGGGTCGAGAGCCAATCTGAAAAAAATCAAGAGACTGCCACTATGTGGGCTTAGGCCCCGAAATACCCTGCATACCGATATCTGTTCAAATAAAGTTAATAACAGTAAATTACTATAATTTTCAGTAATTAGCTTTAACCCGCTCCCCTTAAGTTCATCCTAGAATCATGAAATTTTGCAGCAATGTAGGCTATAACATAAAGCAAGTTTGTTTAAAAGCGCACTACTAACAAGGTTGTAATAGGTCAAAGTTATCGCTTCTGTTCTGCTTCAAGACTTTGAATGTCTGTATCACGCGAAAGTGGATATTCTCACATAACATATGCATATATTACGTGTTAGGTACTAATGTCCACTCAAATGTTTTTATAAACGAAATACATAAAACCGTCCCGACTGAAGCGTCCAGCTTCCGGTTTCCCGACTTGTTTTCCATTGAGCAACAGTTTCGTCGGCCGTAGTACCGCACTTTGGTTCAATCCTGCCAGCCTCAATCAACTAATTTTCTGGTAAATCGATGAACGATCTAAATTTACCTTTAATTTCGTAGAATATGTGGAAGAAAGCTAAATAAAGTCATCCCAAGAGAGCATGGACAGATTCTACTCAGCCAGCTGCCACTCTTGAACGAAATCAATTTATCTTCTCCATCAACCAGCAGCGTCAACTTCCCTATCAGGAGAGTTTCCCCAAACATACCCCAGAGCAGCAACAATTCCGCAGAACCAGCGGTCCACGGTGTGTTTTGTATGTACAAACTTTCGCTCGATCAGGAAGCAAACGTTAACAAGTCGGGAAACCGGAAGCTGGACGCTTCAGGTACGAAAGGTTTTGTGTATTTCTTAGTACGTAGCACGTAATATATCCATATATTATGTGAGAGTATCCACTTTCGGGTGGTATTGACATTCATAGTCTTCAATTTTCAAAGAAGCAACAAATTTGAGGTATTATAACTTTGTTAGTAATAGTGCGATTTCCACCGAACTTGGTAACATCATGCTCTATATTATAGCCTGCAAAATTTCAAGGTACTAGGATGAACTTAAAGGGGGTTTCTAGCCAATTACAAAAAACTGTAGTAATATACTATTATTAACTTTATTTAAACAGATATCGGCATGTGAGGTATTTCGGAGCCCAGGCACCATATAGTGGCAGCCTCCTGATTTTTTTCAGATTTTTCGGTTTAGTAGTTTCTGAGAATGGCCCCTTAAAGGAGTGATCACTTTCAACCCCCCGCGCTCCCCACCCTTCCAACGAATGTCAAAACTAAGATCGGCTTTGAAAAGTGCTAATCGAGACCTTTAATTTGATACCCCACATGACTATATTTGATGAAAAAAAATTGTACACCCCCGTTTTGCATGTATGGGGATCCCCCTTAAATTCGACGTAAAAGGATGTAATTCACTGTATGCGTGAGCGTTCACAGTTCCTACCTTTCTACCAAATTTGGTATCAATCGCTATAACCGTCTCCGAGAAAAATGCGTGTGACGGACAGACAGACAGACAGACAGACAGACGGACAGACAGACAGACAAACCTGTGAGGAGTGGCCAGATCTCCCATCAGGCGCGACCCCGGCTGGCGGATTGGGGCATACCTATTGATGTGTAAATATGTGTTTATGCACTTTTCCTCTCTGATTGTGCATGGGCTAGTGTTTGCTCATCTCTGGTGCGCGGACCAAAATGGCTATGGGAAGGATACCCAGAACATAAAACCACCATGGAAGACGAGAGAAGGAGGAAACTTACGGTGCAGGGGCTCGGAACCCCAATACCGGCGGCTTTTGGGAGTGAGCAAGCGGGCTCCCGGTCGTCGATATCCCTCGACCGCAGTGCCTCGGTGGTGGATAACTTGGCCACCTTGGCATATAACGCTACAAGTGATTTGGATCTGGAGAAGGAGGTATTCAAGCGAAGTACGACTTTACCGAGAACACCAATAACAAGACCAAACAAAGATGAACTAAAAGCAGCTTTTTGGACAACAAAAACCGTGACAACACTCACCGCACATGTTCAAGATGCTCGACAGCAGGAGGTGCTCCAGGAACAAGGAAGAGATCCATTCAAAAGAAGCTCATCAACTTTGAGATCTCCACCAATGCCAAAGACGATGAAGGATAAAGTACAGGCCAAAAGTGAATGACCATGTAAAAGTAGTAACCCTGCCGGGACTTATAGGGAGCAAAGTCCCGATCCGGAGGAATTACCCTTCACCCAGCTTGGGGTAAAAATAGTTGAGCTGTCCGAGTTTATCAAGGACAAGCACAACGTGCACCAGGCCATAAAGAATATGGTGAGGGCTATTAGAGTTCTCTATAAAAGATCACAGATGGAGGAAAAGAATAATAAGAACACGCCGAACCCCGCTATGCCAACAGTATCACAAGCGACCCAAGTGACGCCTAACCGTACTACCATCGAATCCCAGCGAAATAAGCGAGTACGTCAAAAAGAGGGGGATCCTTTAAATAATCAGCAGGCGCCTAAGAGAAAAAAAGGCAGACAGGATATCCTGAAAACCAACACCAACAGGTCAGAAGGAGGAAACCGTACAGCGAATCTAGAAAACTAATTGTTATCTCCAGTAAGGGCAATCTGCCCTAAGCGGAGATACTCAAAAAGGTCAAAGCGGATCCCGACCTAAAAGATCTGAGCAGAAATGTAAACCGAATCCGAAGAACCCAGAAAAGGGATCTCATGTTCGAGCTGAAAAGATCCAGCGTGGGCAAAACTGATGACTTTCGCACTCAGGTGAAAAACTCACTTGGGGAGAATGCCGCAGTGCGTGGCCAAAAACATGAGATCTACCTTCAATGTAAGGATCTCGATGAAGTAACATCGAATGAAGAAATTTGTACTGCTCTGAAGGAGCAATTCAAGTTGAAAGAACTCACCGAGGAGTCTATTGTGGGCTTACGAAAAGCCTTTGGTGGTACTCAAACAGCCACAATACGAGTACCAGCGGAGGCAGCGCAGATGTTATTGGCTGCCGGAAGGGTTCGGATTGGATGGGTTGTCTGCCGTTTAAAGGAACAAATTTCACTGAAGAGGTGCTTTAAATGCCTCATGTTTGGGCACTTCGCGAAGGCATGCACCAGCAGCATTGATCGATCCGATCGATGCAGAAGGTGTGGGGAGAAAGGCCATATTGCCAGAAAGTGCAATAGGGACCCCAAGTGCCTATTGTGCGAAGTAAAAGAGGGACAGGATAACCGGCATATTGCCGGAAGTGGTAAATGTCCGGAATTTAGGAAGGCGCTCACTGCAATGATAAAATGAGGTTTATTCAAATAAACCTGAATCATTGCAGGGTCGCTCAGGATTTACTTGAGCAGGCCACGTTCGAATCTGAGATGGAAATCGCCATCATAAGCGAACCGTATAGACACCGTCACGGTGGCATATGGGTCAAAGATTCGACTGGTGGAGCGGCGATATGGGCTTGCGGTCGACAGGCCATACAATGTACTGCAAGTCAGGCAGGCAGTGGCTTCGTGTGGGCGAAAATAAGTGGTGTATATGTATACAGCTGCTACGCCCCGCCAAGTCTGACACTGTCTGAATTCGAGCAAATGCTTGATAGTCTTGTTCTCGGCGCGAAGGGACGAAGTCCAAAGGTGATTGCTGGTGATTTCAATGCTTGGGCCTTAGAGTGGGGTAGTAGGGAATCAAATGCTAGGGGCGCAGTTTATTAGAAGCTTTTGCGCAGATGGACATAGTTTTGGCTAACGAAGGTGCTGTAAACACCTTCCAGAAAGGGGGGTCAGGCTCAGTTGTAGACCTGACCTTTGTCAGCCCTTCGCTGGCGCGTGGTATGTCCTGGTGCGTCAGTGAACGCTACACCCACAGCGATCACCAGGCAAGCTTCTTTGAGACATGTGTCGAGCCACAGGCCAAAGAGCTATCATGCCCGAAACCGAGAAAGATTTCAGGCTGGTCTGCAAAATCTTTGGATGAGGAGACCTTCATCGAGGTGTGGTTAGACCAGCCTGACAAAGCAGGCACCTCTACGGAAAGAGCCGTCCATCTGGCTCAATGCATTGCCAAAGCGTGTGACGCGTCCATGCCTAGAAGGTGTTCATTCCCCAGTAGAAGACGAAACTACTGGTGGAATGATGAACTGACCGGCCTTCGATCAGCCTGCCACCGAGCCAGAAGAGTGGCTCAGAGGGCCGTAGGTAGAGTCAAACAGGGGCAAAAAGAGCGCGTCTATAAGGCAGCCCGCAAAAACCTCAAGCTCACCATCCATGCGAAGCAAGAGGGAGTGCTTTAAGGAGCTCTGCTCAAAAGCGAACATAAACCCGTGGGGGAATGCCTACAGAATCGTGATGGGACGATTCAGAGGCCGTTCATCTCCGCCGTTCATGCCCCACCCTCTTGCTAAAAATCATCCAGGGGTTATTCCCCCAGCAAGAGGAGAGCACCGACACATTCCAACCACCTCTGAATGTGGCGGCAATTCCGCCAGTCACCAGAGACGAGCTGTTGGATATCTGCGGTAGAATAGGAGACAATAAAGCGCCGGGCCTGGACGGAGTACCGAATAAGGCCCTTAAGCTTGCCGTGAAATGCAGACCGGACATGTTTGCTGACTTGTTCGAAGCGTGCATGTCCGAGGGGATATTTCCAGTGGCATGGAAGCGGCAGAAGTTGGTACTTCTGCCTAAGCCAGGTAAACCTCCAGGTGAACCATCCTCATATCGACCCATATGTCTCCTGGACACGGTGGGGAAAAGCTAGAGCGGGTAATCTATAATAGATTACTCCCGGTTGTTGAGAGCCAAGGCGGCCTTTCGAATCGGCAGTATGGGTTCCGTAAAGCCAGATCAACCATTGATGCCATCAAATTGGTTACTGGCTTGGCCGAAGATGCAATTTACGGAAAGGGTAGTACCAGCAAATATTGCGTGGTGGTAGCCCTGGATGTGAAAAATGCATTCAATTCGGCCAATTGGAATCTAATACGGAAATCTTTAGCGAATGTTGGTATTCCCGCCTATCTTGCTGCTATCGTCGATAGCTATTTAACTGAAAGGAGGCTCTGGTATGACACCGATGACGGACCCCAGGAGTACGTTGTTTCCGCGGGTGTCCCGCAGGGCTCCGTATTGGGCCCACTACTGTGGAACATCATTTACAACGAAGTATTTAATCTTAAGATTGAAAGGGAAAGATCCATAAATAGAT
Source organism: Hermetia illucens (assembly GCF_905115235.1). Lineage (NCBI taxonomy): Eukaryota > Metazoa > Arthropoda > Insecta > Diptera > Stratiomyidae > Hermetia > Hermetia illucens. The sequence goes on along the minus strand of NC_051850.1, from coordinate 111,124,900 downwards.
GGCAAGAGCGGGGGGAACGCTCGGGAAAGGGCCGGTGGACGCACAGGCTCATTCCTGCCATCAAGGAGTGGTTGGAGAGACGACACGGTGAGATTAATTATAATCTCACCCAGTTTCTTACGGGGCACGGAGGATATCTCCAATACCTTCACAGGTTTAAATTGGAGACCTCACCCGACTGTCCAAATTGCAATGGAGTCCCAGAGGACCCAGAGCATGTATTTTTCCACTGTCCGAGATTTGTGGAAGAAAGGAGGAATCTAGAGGAGACTATCAGAAAATCTGGTGCCGAAAATGCTAGCACATCAAGAGAATTGGGATGCGGTAAACTTCATGATCGCATCTATCCAAAATAAACTGCGAAAAGCAGAGGAGAGGAGAAAAACGCGGTCACGTGCGCCGCGAATAGAAGAAAGGTGACAAAGCTAAAGGGAGCTGACTCCGCCCCGTGATGTAATCACTTATGGTGGTTCCGCGGGGCAGGGAGGGAGTCGGGGGTGGTTTTAGTGGGTAAAAATCCCACACGCTGGTGTGTCCAGACCAGTGTCTTTTTGAAAATTTCCACCTCCTCAAAAAAAAAAAAAAGACAGACAGTAAACCGATTTTAATATGGTTTTGTGCTTACACAAAATGGGGCGTAATCAGATCCATGACCGAGCCCTGCAATGTATGATGAAGGAACAACGAATCGTTAATAATAATTTTGGGAATATTAAAGAGTTCTTATACTAAAAATTGAAAATATTTAAATGGAGTTTAGCGTTCTTGTGGGGGGTCTTGTACATTGAATTGATAAAAAACAAGTCGGGAAACCGGAAGCTGGGCGCTTCAGGTATGAAAGGTTTTGTTTGCTCCTTGTGCGAGTATATTTGAGTGTAGCACTATCCCATTTGTACGTACCCCGTTACGTATATGCATTTAGCATGTCAGATTTAGTACTTCGGATTGTAAATGTACACGGTAAAGCCAACTTTGAGCTACTGTAACTTTGTTACTAAGAGCATGATTTTGATCAAACTTGGAGATAATATCCTTCATATTATATTTTACACTACTAATAATAATAATAATCGTTGGCACTACAACCCATATTGGATCCGGGCCTTGAAGTCTGTTAGCGCACTTCTTTCAAGACCGTAACGGTACAGTGCAGAACACTGTAGGAGGCAATGTGGTCAGCATTACGCTCGCCCGAGATTATTATCCTGATTTGACTCAGGTACTCATTTACAGCTGAGTCGACTGATATCCGACGTCAAATCACGATACAAATCCCACTGCCACCAGCGAGATTTGAACCGCGACCTTCCGTACGACAGCCTACTACAAACTTTTATAACTCTGAAATAAACTTAAAGGGCGTTTTACTCAATTTTCCCAAAAATATGGTAATATACTATCATTAACTTAATTTGAACATAAAAATAAAACTAGGTAGCTTGCTCCTACTACAATATATTTTAATAGTTAATAAATACGTATTTCGAAAGCTACTTACTTTCTTCCTCAGTACTCAGGAAGAAAGTAAGTAGCTTTCGAAATACGTATTTACTAACTATTAAAATATATTGTAGTAGGAGCAAGCTACCTAGTTTTATTTTTATTTAGAAGAACTACAAGCATCGGAAGGATAACTATTTTAATTTGAACAGATATCGATTTGGAGAGTATTTTGAAGCCTAGGCACCATATAGAGGCAGCTTCATGATTTTTTTCAGTTTTTTCGGTTGGGTAGTTTCTGAGAATGAGTCCGTTAAAGAAATCATCACTCTCCACCCCTCCCACTCCCCGCCTTTCTAAGAAAACTCAAAAGTAAGACCGGCTACGAAAAGTACTAATTAAGACCTTTCATTTGATATTCCACATGACCATATTTGGTGAAAAACAATTTCACACCCCCCTTTTACATGTATGGGGATCCCCCTAAATCTCAACGTAGAAGGATGTCACTCACTGCATGTCTAGGGGTTTACAGGTCCCATCTTCTCACCAAATTTTGTGTCAATCGGTACAGCCGTTTCTGAGGAAAGTGCGTGTGACAGACAGACAGACAGGCAAAAGTGAGAATTCGTCTAGAAGCGATTGTAATCTCCAGCAATGGAAGTTTGTCCTACGCGGAGATACTGAAAAAGGTCAAAGCTGATCCCGACCTAAAAAATCTAGACAAAAATGTCAGCAAGATTCGAAGGACCCAAGAGGGTGACCTCATGTTTGAGCTGAGAAAAACCAGCTTGGGAAAAACTGATGGCTTCCGAACTCAAGTTAAGAACTCACTTGGGGAGAATGACACAGTACCGACCAAAAAACATGAGGTCTATATACAGTGCAAGGATCTCGGTGAAGTGACATCTAAAGGAGAAATTTGCCCTGCCCTGATGGAACAGTTCAAGTTTGAGGAACTTGCCGAAGAGTCCATTGTGAGTTTGCGGAAAGCCTATGGCAGTACTCCAACGACCACATTGCGGTTACCAATGGACGCAGCGCAGAAGTTATTGGCAGCCGGGAAAGTTAGAATCGGATGAGTTGTTTGCCGTCTGAGAGAGCAGATTTCCCTAAAGAGGTGCCTCAAGTGCCTCGCATTTGCTCATTTCACGAAGGCATGCACCAGCGGCACTGATCGGTCCGATCGATGTAGAAGGTGTGGAGAGAAAGGCCATATTGCCAAAGCGGGCAATAGAGACCCCAAATGCTTATTATGCGAAGTAAGTGAGGGACGGGATTACCGGCATAGTGTCGGAAGTGGTAATTGCCCGGAATTTAAGAAGGCGCTAGCTTCAATGAAAAAATGAGATTTATTCAAATAAACCTCAATCATTATAGGGTCGCTCAAAATTTATTCGAGCAGACCATCTACGAATCCGAGGTGGAAATTGCCATCGTTAGCGAACCCTATAGAAACCGTCACGGTGGCGTATGGGTTGCAGACTCAACTGGGGGGACGGCGATATGGGCATGTGGTCGACAAACCATACAATGTACTGGGGGTTAGACATACAGCGGCTTTGTGTGGGCGAAAATAAATATATGTGTACAGTTGTTACGCCCCACCAAGCCTGACACTGCCCCAATTCGACGAAACGCTTGACAGTCTTGTTCTTGACGCAAGGGGTCGTAGTCCAAGGGTGATTGCTGGTAACTTCAATGCTAGGGCCCGTGAATGGGGTAGCAGAGAGACAAATGCAAGGGACCGCAGTCTATTAGACGCCTGCGCACAGTTGGATATCATTCTGGTCGACGGATGTGTAAACATTTTTCAGAAAGGGGGGTCTGTCTCGATCCTAGACCTAACTTCTGTCAGCCCTGCACTGGCACGTGATATATCCTGATGCGTTAGCAAGGACTACACCCACAGCGATCACCAGGCAATCTTCTTTAGGCTATTGGTGGAATCACTGGGTAGAAGACCATCACACTCGAAACCGAGAAAAATGTCAGGCTGGTCCGCTAAAGCTTTGGATGAGCAGACTTTCATAGAGGTGTGGTTACAACAACAACCAAATAAAGCACGCGCCTCCACGGAAAGAATGCATCGCCAAAGCGTGTGACGCGTCCATGCCTAAGAGATGCTCATTCCCCAGTAAAAGACCAAACTACTGGTGGAATACTGAACTGGCCAGCCTTCGATCAACCCGTCACCGAGCCAGAAGAGCGGCTCAGAGACCGGTAGGCAGAAACGACCAAGGGCAAAAATAGCGCCTATAAGAAAGCCTACAAAAACCTCAGGCTCGCCATCCAACGGAGCAAGAAGTAATGCTTTAAAGAGCTCTGTTCGGAAAGGAACGTAAACCCGTGTGGGAGCGCCTATAAACTCGTGATGGGGCGATTTGGAGGCCGATCATCTCCGCAGATCACGTGCCCTTCACTCTTGTTAAAAATTATCCAAGGGTTATTCCCACAGCAAGAGGGGGGCATAGACAGGTTCCAGCGGCCTCTGAACGACACGGCAATACCGCCAGTTACCAGTGACGAGCTGCTGGAGATCTGCGCTAGGATAGGAGATAACAAAGCTCCGGGTCTGGATGGCGTGCCGAATAAGGCCCTTAAGTTTGCCGTGAAATCCAGACCGGACATGTTCGCGGAGTTGGTCGATGCGTGCATGTCCGAGAGGATATTTCCTGCATCATGGAAACGAAAAAAGTTGGTGTTACTGCCTAAGGCTCGCAAACCACCAGGTGAGCCAACCTCTTACAGACCTATTTGTCTTTTGGACACTGTGGGCAAAATGCTAGAGTGAGTAATCTATAATAGATTACTCCCGGTTGTTGAGGGCCAGGGAGGTCTCTCAGATCGGCAGTATGGGTTCCGTAAAGCCAGATCAACCATTGATGCCATCAAAATTATTACTGGCTTGGCCGAAGATGCAATCCACCTAAAGGGCAGTACTAGCAAATATTGCATAGTAGTGACCCTGGATGTGAGAAAAGTAAAAGAATTTTAGCCCGTATTCAAATTGGGAATCATATCATCACTCATATCAAGCCTGCCATCAAAACTTGGGAGTGATGATAGACGGGAAGCTTAGCTATAAACAGCAAGTGCAGTATGTTTATGATAAAGCATCCACTGAAAGTGTGGCCTTGGCAAGAATAATTCCGAACGTGGGAGGGCTACGGCATGCTTCCAGGTTGCTTATAGCTAGGGTCGTGTGTTCGATCCTGCTCTATGCAGCTCCAGTTTGGGGGAAGGCATTGCAGGTTACATTTGACGCTAACAAACTGAGCTCAATCGGCATTCAGGACTGTCTCAGATGATGCAACATTCGTCATCTCTGGAATGGGGCCCATTGTCATCTTGGCAGATGAGATGACGAATATATATAATGCGAAATCGATCCCTCCTTTATCGCAGACGAAGAACGCTGAAAGGGAAAGATCTCTAAATAGATGGCAAGAGCATTTGGAACGCTCGGGAAAGGGTCGGTGGGCACACAGGCTCATCCCTGCCATCAAGGAATGGTTGGAGAGACGACACGGTGAGATTAATTATAATCTTACTCAGTTTCTCACGGGGCATGGAGGATATCGCCAGTACCAGATTCTCTGGAATGTTGGCTTGTCAAGACGACTGGGATGCGATTGACTCCATGGTCGCATCTATCCAGAGCAAGCTGCGAAAGGCAGAGGACCAAACTGAAATGAGCTGACTCCGCCCCATTATGTATTACCGTACGGTGATTCCACGAGGCTTGGGGGGAGTCGGGGGTGGTTTTAGTGGGTAAGAATTCCATACGCTGGCGTGTCCAGGCCAGTGTCTTTTGAATATTTCCACCTCCTCAAAAAAAAAACAAGACAGACCGACAGACAGGCAGACAGACATTGAACAGATTTTAATAAGGTTAACAAAACCTTAATAATAAGAATTACCATTTCTAAGTTTTTTTATTTGAGTAAATGTCGGGGTGGGAAATAGGAAATTGGAAGGGGTGTAAAGGAGAAACCAAGTGGGACTAAAACGTGAAAAAAAGCTATTTATTAGAAATTGAATTTTGTTGTAAGCTACATATTCTCATTACATCCCCGTATGAATGTCTATTTTTCGGCCTCTACAGTGGCTTACCCCCTTAAAATTTGTGTGACGAGCAGACTGACAAACGGAGGGACGGAGGGACGGACGGCAGCCAGACATATTTTATTAAAGCTTTGTCGTCATACGAGTGAGTGATCTGATTTGCCATAGGTTTTCTACGTTTGAAATATCTATGTACATATAAAAAGAATGCTAGCGATTGACGGTGCAACAGTTTTGTTAAAACAACAGAGTGATAAGTTCAATCGCGAAATTATGGCAATCAGCTCGAGAGGTGTGGCCCACGCTCTCGAAACTTTCAAAAATGCACCAAAGCACATAAAACATAGATCGGAATGGTTTGTGGCTGCTGGATTTCTATATGCTGGAAACAATAATGAAGTGCATTGTGAGACTTGTGAAACAACAGTGAACGTCTCCGATGGCAACATCGACCCATGGGATTCCCATCAGAGAGCATCACCGGATTGTCTGTACTTGAAGGTAATAACAAAGTACACACCTGGTCAATCTGCACGACTCGACTTGGAAAGGAAATGTAATCTTACTGAGTCTTTATCGTTTGTTTCAAAATCCTACGATGAGGCCCCGAAATCATTGAAGGCGGTAGCACCAAGACTCACTATGTCGGGATTTTACTATACTGGCCATGGCGACCAAATCAAATGTTGTAGCTGTGGAGAGACCCATGAAAATTTTCCCCAAAATGTGGATCCTTGGAAACGGCACTTGAAATCCAAACCGGATTGTGAATACGTTCAACTGGTGGTGAAATATGACTTACTAGATGGTGCAGGAAGCCAAGATTTGGCAGCGAAAATTGTATCTTATGAGAAATCTCCCGAAGTTTTGAAGAAAAACACGGGACAATATGCAATGGCAGGTTTCTTCTATACAGGCCGTTCCGATCAAGTGCACTGCCGGAGTTGTAACCTAATCTTATCCGATGTTACAGAAGCCACTAATCCTTGGGAAGAACATTCTAAGCTCCAGCCAGATTGTGAGTACCTACGTGTTGTTCAAAAACACGGAATTATGGACGCTATGCACCAACAAGATTTGCCAACGAATCTAGAATCATATAACAAAGCGCCGGGAATGCTAAAGAAAGCAGCTCGAAGATACGCCATGGCTGGCTTCGTGTACACTGGATCCAGTGACCAAGTATTATGCCGTAGTTGCGGTACAACTATTTCCGAATGGAGTGAACTCGATGATCCCTGGCAAAAGCATGTTACAAATTCCCCAAATTGCAAATACGTTGAAATTCTAAAAAAACACAAATTAATCGATTTAACTGATCAAGATTTACTATCAAAGATAACATCCTTTCAGTTGGCACCAAGGAACTTGACGGAAATGAGAGTTGACCTCGCTATGGCTGGTTTCTTCTACACAGGCCAAGGTGACAATGTGCAATGTTACAGTTGTGGGCTAAATCAGTCCGATTGGACAGATGGAGCCAACCCTTGGGAAAAACACCTTGAAAACTCCCCGGATTGCACATATGTTAAGATAATCCAAGAGCATGACGTACTAATGGATGGTCTTTACGACTCGTTTGAAGAGGCATCAGAAAGCAACGAAACAGAGGCAGACGAAGAAGAAGAATGTGTAGTTACTTCTGATTCATAATTAATTTACCAGCCGAATACGGAAACCAACCTATTCCTCCTTTAAAATAAATTCAATAACTGCATAATAGCCTAACCTTAAATGGTTGTGTTATAAAAATAAATATTCTGAGAAATGAAATTGTTTTATAAAAAGGAAAATGGTTTTCTGTCTATCTGTGTGTCACTCATACCCGACTTCGAAACGGTTATATATAATACATTGGTACGGGATTTAGTAGAAAGACTGGAACGGCGAACCCCTGCACAACCATATATGATAAAGGCAAGCTTCAAAATACTGTCCATAGCGATATTTATTCAAGTAAAGCTAAACATTCTTTAATTAATAAAAAAAGGCCGAAACTAGGTGCTTTGTTGAATTTTTATGAAAGAATATTTAGGTGTAGGGTGGATCCATTTAAATATAGCTCGCAGTATATATAGGTTGAATATACCTGATATTCAGTTCAATGTGATATTGAAATTTTGTCTCTTAAGGCGTAATAATTTGACGTGAAAGAGGCAACTTTTACCAACTATAACTTTGTTAAAAATAGTAGGATTTCCATCAAACTTTCCAGAGTGATGCTTCATATGAAAACCTATATTATGTTGCTCATCTACCAATAAGTAGAGATAAGATAAAAGCCAAAGCAAAAGAAATAAATTGGTTGGTTTAATAAGTTTAAAATTTGATCAGGAATACGCCATTTGAAAATTACTGGTGAAAGTCTACATGCAAATAAAAAATTAGTTGCTCCATTTCTAACACTACTTTTTAATAGAGAGAAAGGTTTGAATTCATCGCACCATCAAATCTTGCTATTGGTGAAGCCGGTGAGCTTTGTGGAATTTTAAAAATCCGCTAATTCGTAAATGGTTGAAAAATTTGTGGACGACAGCAATTATTTTTAAAGTCTTGTTTATCGGTTTACTGTCTGTCTATCGGTCTATCTGTCTGCAAAACCACACAATTTGGTACAAAAGTTGGAACTATGAGCTCCACGCATGCGGTGAATTTACTGCGTGTTGAACTGGATTATCAAATCAAAGGTATCCATCAGAATTTTCCGAAGAAGGTATTGGCTTCGACATTGATTGCAAAGGAGTGCGGGACTCCGAAAGAGGACCCGTTCTTAGAAACTCAGGCACCCGAAACATTTGAATACCCTCCTCTTTTTTTGGGTAGGGCGATGAAACGCATTTAGGCCCGTGTCTCAGACAGATTACCGACTAAAACACCCCCGGGGTGTCTAGGACCGAAAGTGCTTCATACATTACTTTAGGCTAAGCCTTTTCAGTACAGAAGCGTGGATCCGGGAAGGCTTCTCTCCTATCCGTCTCCCTATTTTTCGCCTTAAGAATGCCTTGAATGTAACATTCCACTCGGCTCCACTTGTCTTTGCTCTGCAGTATGGCATCAATTATGGTGTCCATCGAAAGGTGATGACGATGGCGCTCCCAACTTCTGTAGAAGAAAAAGGTGTGGCAGGCATTATCCATCTCACGCTTGCAATAAATGCAGTCGGGGGACCGTGATTTCCCGATTGTATGCAGGTAAGATTGAAAACAGCCGTGTCCGCTGAGCACCTGGGTTAGGTATTAGGCAATCTCGTCGTGCTTTCGATTGAACCACGACTGAACGTCTTTCATGAGATGCGTAGTCCATCTACCCTCGTTTCTTTTTCCTGAGATTGGTGCCATGCGCAGAGAGTTCGGAAGGTCTCTTCACAAGCTTACAGCTGGCTCCGAGACGGTACGATAGGCGGACACAACTCCTTGCACTTGCGCTGGGCGCTTGCGGTACATTTCCTTACTGAGGGAGTCAGCTTATCTTTCGGAACCGTAAAAGAGGACGGAATGAACCGCGCTCATGAGCAAGCGACGCCTACTGGATAAGGGACTTCTGGAGTAGGACATTAGTCGGCAAATCGCAAATATTCTAGCCGAAGCCTCGACTTCGGTGTTACAAATTTCCTCGAAGAATCGTCTATCATGGATCCGAAGTATTTCACCGCTGGCTTCAACAAGGCTATGGGTAGTTAGGTTGGTATCAGTGACCGTTCCTAGGAGCCCAAAATGGCGCTGTAGCGCGCCGTTTTGATACCACAAATTCCTAAGACCGTGACTGTTGTTATAAGTGCAGGGAGGCAGAGTCCAGCTCTTCAGAGCCAAATCGTAGCATTCACGAAGGAAAGCAGCTCTCCCACCCTGCAGCTAGAAATCTCTCTGAGGTACCCAAAGAAAGGTTTACCCAGTGTCCGTAGTCTGGCTCTAGCTAGAACTGGGCAATTGCAGAGAAAGTTCATGAGAGTCCCCCCCCCCCCCTCTCCGGAGCTTTGGCAATGCGAATGCTAGGGTATGCCGAGCCTGGCGGTATGATCCGCTATGGACTAGTGCCTAGTGCAGATCGTCGTAATCTTGAATGCATTTGCAAGCCTTCACCATCTGAGGTCCGCGGCTGCTAAGTAGTGTGAGTAGACTCCGCCTTTGATAGCCGCCAGCGAGACACCAACTATAATCGCCGAAGCGCTGCCAAGAGCCCCGCCTGGCCAATCCGTCAGCACACTCATTCCCCTCTATGTTCGTATGTCCAGGAACCCTGACCTTAAGCGTGCCGCCCAGATTATTCAGCGCGTCTCTGCACTGCCCCACCAGCCTAGAGGATGACGTCGTTGAGTACAAGGCTTTGATGGCCGCTTGGCTGTCAGTCAGAATGGCCATGTTACGCTTGGGGCTCGAATCTCGCTCCAGCCATCGCCAGTACTTCCGCTTGGAATACACTGGCTAGACCATACGACTCGGATACCCTGTATGTATTCAAAAAAAACACCGCGCCAACTCCACAGACCATCTTTGAGCCATCGGTAAAGAATACTGTGTCATAACCTTGCAACAAGCCGCCAGTCTTCCACTTTGCGCTAGTTGGAAAATCCACCCCAAAGTTTTTTGTGAAGTTCAGCTTGCGTGTTTCATAGTCCGTAGGGAACGCAGTGATTTCCCCAAGTATTTCGTCTAGGATGTTACTGTGGCCATAGAACTTCGCTGCCCAGCATCCGGACTCACGTAGTCTGACGGCACTGCATGCTAAAACGTGTTTAATGGGGAGGTCTAAGGGGAGGATTTTTCAGAGTATATTGAGAACATTCGCCGGGCAGGACTGCAGAACCCCATACGCGGTTCTTTGAATCCTATTAAGCTTCATCCTATTGTATTTTTGCTCAAAGCCTGCCACCATACAATAGAGCCGTGCTACCTTCTTTGTTGCTATTGTATTCGGCAAATGCTATAGCTCTTCTGGCGGAGGTGATCGGTTGTGAGCCAGGTAAGTCGAGGAAATATATACGTTCTCTGTCCCGCCTGCTAAAGTTTGACCACGACTAGGTCACTGCAACTCAGGTCTGGACACGGAAAAGCGAGCAGACTCTTCCTCGCGAGGATACATGCTCTAGGTCTGACCTGATCAGAGTCTCCTATGCTGTGGAATAAGTTAAAATATTTGCTTTGATTTGCTTTGCAAAGCTCCTGTATTAGCGCGATGTCGATGTCTTCCTCTAAGGAGGAAGACAAGCAGATTAGCCGCGGCGCACTTCGTTGGAACGTCAATCCTCATCTCCTCCAACAGCTCGTTGGCGGCGTCGATTGGATCTAGGTCGTCGTCGGGTTTTGCAGAGCGGAGCATTTACCTTTGCGTTGCTGACTCTGAACCGCACTTTATAGTTGACCTTTTTCAGTGCCTCCAGGCACTCTTCGTTTATACGGAGTAGAAACGCTTGGCTGTTTGTCTGGGGTTCCTCCTCCTTGATAACAACCCAGTCGTCTATGGGGATCCTGAGCTTTTGAAGGCGCAGGGATTGGACGAGCTTGTTCTTATCCTTCTTCGACAACCAAATGCGTGCGACCGGTCCGCTCGGAATCTCGTGGCAGGGGATGACGTTGAGCTTTACGCCGTCCCAGGCGCCGCTCATCTTCGCGACACATGAAACGAGAAAGTTTCTGTAGAATTGGTGCTCGCAAGCTATAACCTGGAACCCACGGACCACCTGAGAGGAATCAAAGCAGTTTGCCTTCGTCGTCCAGGAGATGCTCAATGACCATCTCCGGTAACCTGGCCCCAATACTGGTCCACAACTCCGGCGCTAGTCACTGAAGGGTTTCGCAGCACGTGGCTCGTCGGCTGGCTGTTGGCGTGTACTTTTCTTTTCTCCGCTTGTGATCTTACTTGACCCCGTCTTGAGATCGATTGCGTTTCAGAGCGATGGGCTTCGCCTTCTGCTCATCTGCCTGGCATTTGCTGTTGTATTCCTCAACAATCGCCTGGTATTTAGCGAGGTCTTTTTCATCCTGCCTGTCGACAGTACCTCTTTATTCTTAGCAATCTTGCTGAGAATATGCATGGCCTTCTAATGCTTTCTTTTGAGCAGGACTCCAGTGGACCTTCGCTTCTTAGTCGGTTTCTGGTGACCGTCGTTCTTGACGATCTTTACTTTTGAGCGTAGACGTCGAGGGTTTCAGGTTTGGAGTACTATGCCTGATACTCGCTACACCCAGCCTGGCGGCAGTGGATTCCAGGCTGGAAACCAGTAGCCCGTCTGCCGCCTCGCCCCAGGAGGACCCTGCTATTGATTTCACCACAGGGGTCCGATGGCTGGCACCGAATGTACTGCTCTCGGCGGCTACTATCTCCTGGCTGGATGCCAGCAGTTCGTCCTCCGATGATGCGCCTGGCATCACCTCCTCTTATTTATTTATTTATCTTTAAAATTGAGTCCATGTCTTGATCCCATGAGTAGTCCGGGAAGAATGTCCACCCGGGCTAGCCCGGCCACCAGGGTAAGGGTCTTATTTGAAACTGAAGGTGCCCAAGGCATTCAGAGGTCGCATAATAAACACCAAACTCCCCATTGACCACGAAGCCCTTGGCGTATCCTGTTCCACCTCGGTCCTAGTAGCACCTTCTCCAATGGAGGGAAGACGATCCCCGGGCTGTTGCTTCGACTCATCCCACCGACAGATCTACTTGCCCCTAAGACATTACCAGCAGAGAAGCAGATCCTCGTCAGTTGGAAAAGCCTACTTCCAGCCTACTTCCAGTCTTGGCCAGTCCGAGGACGGTTTCTAGCGGCCACCACGAGGAGATCGTGTGAGGACTTGCCAAATTATGCAACTTTATGCTGACGCATAATCAGATCATAGTTTTACCAACATGAATAGTGAGGACTGTGGGAACCCTCTCGTTGGTCTGCACAACGACTTCGGTTTTCTCTAGGGAGTACCTCCAGGTTGGGTAGGGCTGACAACCCTACACGGAAAACAACTTGTTACGAAGCCACAACAGGAGCCTCGGACTGGACGGATTACACAACGACGAGCCCGGCAACGACAAAGGAGTAACGATTTGCCCATTTTCTTATGGAACGTGCGCTCCCTGTACAGAGATGAAGCTGCTGAGCGGGAAGCCGATACCCTGTCCCAATATCGGCCAGATGTAAAAGCTTTAGAGGAGATGCGTTGGACAGGGACCAGTTGCCTGGAGAAGAGTCGCTACACCATATATTATAATGGCCATCCAATAAACCATATGCTCGGAGTATGTTTCTTAGTCAGCCAAAAAATGAAAACTGCTGTCATCGACTTTGAAAACATACGCGAACGGCTATGAACTCTACGCTTGTGAGGCAAATTTAGAAATATAAGCCTCATTAACGTTCACGCCCCTACAGAGGAGACTGCAGAGTCGGAGAAGGATACCTTCTACGAGGCAGTAGAACGAACCCTTGAAGCTTGTCCCAGATATGATATCAAAATCATACTTGGGGCTTTTAACAGCCAAATAGGGAATTAGCCCGTATTCAGGCGATACGTTGGCTCTCATAGCTTACAACAAAATACAAATGATAAAGGACTGTGGATTATTCAATTAGCAGTAAAAAAGTAGGCTGACATTTGTAGAGAACGGACGTGTCTACAAATTGATATTATTAATAAAAATAATTTAAAATTGAAATTAAATTAACTTTTATCAAGAATATAAAGAGATACTTATATTACCTAATTAATAATATTATATATAATTTAAAACTTAATTGAAACTAATTTACTTTTGAGTTGTTATCTAAGTTACTTTTCCTTAAAAAGTTTTGAGAAAAAAATCGTTTTTTTTGGCTTGGCGGGAATGAGCGGCGAGCCGCCGGCGGGTGGCGGACCAGACCGGCGCCCCACCATAAGGCCTAGGGGCACTCGGATCGGTCGTGGAGTCCGCAACGAGAAGGATCCAGACTTCAAAATAGCCAAAGTGAGAATAGCCAATCTTGAAAGAAGAAATGGCGAGCTGGCGAAGACACTCGAAGATTTGAAAAAGCAAATGACAATGTTGATAAAAAAAAATGGAAAGCTTACAGAGCAGCTAATGGCTGGGGAGGCGGGCCCGCCGTCTCCAAAGGTAGCCAGAAAAAAGGTTAAGCTTTCTTCGACTACTTTTGCAGTCATGGAGGAACCGGGCTGCCTTGAGGGCGAACAAATTCTCGACAGCGAATCTGTCCGTATGGAGGACATAGAGAGCAGTAAAGCAGACGATACGAGAGTCAGCGACAACGGTGGCGAGGGAAATGTCCCAGAAGAGGATGCTAACCAGGCAAGTTGCAGTAGTGAAGATGGAAAATTTGGTGAGTTTTTGCTCTATGTTTCCAAAAAATTAAAGAAAAAAAACAAAACTCAAGAAAAAATGTTAAATAATGTAAAAAATAATGCAAGTACGAGTGAAAATTTTAAAAATAATGCAAGTACGAGTGAAAATTTAAAAAATGGTCCGACTGGGAATACAATTAGCACCCGAAATAAAGAAAAGGGGGAAAGGGTGCCCCCATTAATGTTTATAAATTAGGTGGTAGAGATTTAGCCACTCTACTTAATAGGAGCGCGGGGCTCTCAAATTTTGTTATTAAAAAGACGGGGGCCGAGAGAGCCCAAGTCAAATGTAATAAAATTGCAGACTACAAAAAAGCACGGGAGGTCCTCGAGCGAGTGAAGGCTCCTCACTTCACCTACACTCCAAAGGAAGAGAAGGTGCAAACCTTCCTTCTGAAAGGCTTGGATGCGGAGGAAGAGCCCGATGAGGTGCTCAAAATGCTCCGGGAGACGGGAACTAAAGTCAAGTTCCTCTCAGTGTCACGGTTTAGTACGAGGAGATCCGTTTTGGAAAAGCGAATCCTGCCGCACTTTCTCGTGCAGATAAGCCCGGAGAGCCGGGGAAGCGATCTGATCGGCATCAGGTCGCTTAATTACCAGGCCATTCGTTTTGAGTGCCTGCTAAGGGGCGAAATAGTCCAGTGTCGAAGATGCCAGCGCTATGGTCACTCGACAATGAACTGTTAAATGACCTTACGATGTGCAAAGTGCGGGAAAGACCATACCGCAGCTGAATGTTCGCTGACTGAAGCAGATGGCAAGGAAAAAACTTTCTGTGTTAACTGCGGAAGCGGAGCGCATCCGGCTTCGTACCGTGGATGTCCTGCATACCGCAATGTTAAGGTCACAAGGCAGCAGGCACCGAGATCGGCCCAAAGAACGAAGGTGTCAGCGGCGTTGGACAGTACCGTCCCTTCGGCACCAATCGTCTCGGGGATCCCATTTGCAGAAGTAGTTCGACAAGGGGGAGCTAAGAAGCCCCAACAAGATGCAAGTGGCGGGATGAACACTATCCTCAATAAAATACTAACCATGTGTGAAAATATGCAGCATACGCTACACGTACACAATACAAAAATAAATAGCATAACAGAATATTTACACAAACAGCATGCCCGCTGCTAGGTCTGCAGTCACAACGGTACCACTGGATGGTCTCCGGATCATCGCGATTAATGTGAATTCCATCGTAGGAATCCATCGAAGAGCGGAGCTCCTTGATTTCGCTGCCAGACAACAACCTGACATAGTCTTGATTTCAGAAACCCACCTAAATCCGAGGCATTCGATAACATTCAAGGATTTTGAATTCGTGAGGAACGATAGACGAAATTGTGATGGGGGAGGTGGTACCGGAATACTTGTGGGTCACCATTATCGTTTCAGGCATATTAATAGGCCTGAATTTAAAACCTTTGAGTGTATCGAAGTCTCATGTATTCTTTTTTCACTGCCTAGAGGAGGGAATTTATACATTCTGTCAGTCTATGCAGTGGGAAACAACCGAGCCAAGTTCAAGGAGGAATTTCATTCTCTATTTACGATACTCAAACTGAATAGGCTGCATAATTACTATATTATAGCTGGCGACTTGAATGCTAAGCATACCTCGTGGCTAAAAGCCACAAACAATCCCAGAGGGGTATTCCTCAAATCTTGGATAGAGCAATACCAGATAGAGTATAAATGCGAATTATATGGGTCAGAGAGTCCAACCTGGCCCAGGGCAAATTCCTATCTGGATTTGTGCATTGCTGACGCGCGCTTGAACTTTAATTTTAGGAATCTTCAACGGAAACTACAGACTCTTCCTTACGATAGCGACCATAACGCTATTCTTATTGAAGTTCTGTTTGATGGACGAAGAGTTCGCCTTCTGCCGATGGACAGTGGCGTCCACAGGCTGATCTTTAAACAAACAATTCGGAAGAAATTCCAAGAGAGGTTTATTCGGGGATATCGGGAGGAATGCCCACCTCTTGATGGGGAAAACGATAGTACAATTGCACCAGGTGACAGGAACTTGAGCAACGAGGAAATACTTCAGTATCTTCTCAAGCTGGAGAACTTGACGCTGGAAACAATTGAACAAGTCGTCCCTAAGATTAAACCTCGCAATAATATGGAAGGATATGAAACTGCAGCCATAAAACGGTTGAAAAAAGTGAAAAGCCTTCTGCTCACTCGCGTCAACAAAATCTATCGAAAATATGGGGACTATCATCATCCCATATTGGTTGAGTTCAAATCACTTCTAAAGATCGCGCGGGATCTTATCCGTCTACACTACGTAAATCAAGTGAACTTCCAATGGCGGGAGAAGTTAAAGGGTATTTCACCAAGCCATTCAGATTCCATGTTTACTAAGATAAATACGTTATTCCGGAAGAAGTCAGGAATAACTGAGTATTCCCGATTTTAAAGAGAGGGAAGGATTCATCCAGCCCTCAAAGCTACCGCCCAATCAGTTTGCTGCCTAACATCAGCAAGGTGTTTGAGGTTTTGGTATTGAAAGCCTTGAACGGGCATATCAAGAAGAAGGAATTATTGCCGAACGCCCAATTCGGATTTCGATCTGGACATTCGACAATACATGCAATAACGAAGGTAACGTCTGATATTTGCTGGCGGATTAACAATGGTGAGTGCGTAGGCGCTTGCCTTATAGACATGGAGAAAGCCTTTGATACCGTCTGGTTGGAAGGACTGATTTTCAGGCTCCTGAAGAATGAGTTTCCCAGTCACCTCGTAGCGATGATGTGTAGTATGCTGTATGGCAAGTGCTTTGTCATTACGGACGGAAATCTCACTACTAACAGAGAATTTCATGTTCTGAATGGATTACAGCAAGGGACAGTGACTGCGCCTACACTTTTTGCGGTATTTGCCGGCGAATTGCTCAATTCTTTCGATTTTAATAAATCTCCTAAAAGGCAACCAACGGCCTTTGCTGACGATCTGATACACGGCGCACAAGAAGGTAACTGAGGTGCAAGTTGAACTTCAGAAGATGTTCAATGATATTAAGTTCTTCACGAACAGTTGGCGGATGAAAATCAATGCGCAAAAGTGTGAAACGATTCTGTTTCGAAATTCCTTGGCGTATGCCAGTAGGAACTTGAAAAGGAATTGGAGAGATTTCCACATTGTCGCGAACGAGGATAGTTCTGAGCGCATTCCTCATAAGAAGTGCGTTAGATACCTGGGTGTGCGTCTTGACGAGCGTCTCCAATTTAACTAGCACGTTAAAGTCGCGCTATAGAGCGCTCGCAAGGCATTCATGTCTCTCCGAAGACTCTTTTATGCTCCACATCTTAGCCGGAAGGTTAAGATTATTTGTTATCTTACTTTGGTTAGACCGGTGCTCACCTACGGGTGTGCTATCTGGTTTAATTTGAGTGCTAGCCAAATGGAGAAAATAAGGATCTTTGAAAGGAAATGTCTGCGTGCTTGCACGGGGCTTAATGCAGTTATCGTCAGATTGATTCGGAATCATATAGTGCGATCTGCTTCGCATGGTGAGAACCCTTGGGTTTCGCAGCCGTTCTACCCAAATGATGGGTATTTCGAGAAAACTCTCACGACCGGCTTCATTCCTCCCGAAGCGTTCGTGTATCTTGACAGGAATGGTCTAATTCTTGATTCTGCCGGTGATCCGGTTATGTATCATATACATAGACGGGCCACTGACAAAAGGATAGAATACCCCCCGAATTTGACAGTGCGGGCTCCGGGATTCGCCTGGAGATACTCCAGAGCGAGAGCAATTGATATTAAGCGGGATGAAAAAGAGAAATCTTGGTACTGGTGGCTGCGGGATGCCGGTTAGCGGTGGCCGTGCTCAGTTCTGCCATTTGTTTTTTGGTGGGGCTTTGTAAATATGTACATATTGAACGGGTGCTGATTTTGTCTCCACCTGTAACTTATAAATACATACGTTATTATTCTTTGTTTTTTTTTTGTATGGATGTTATTGTAAAAAAAAAGAAAAAATGAGTAATATAAAATATATAATTATGATAGTTTTAAGAACAATAATTTAAGTTAAAAGTATTTTTTGAAGCGATAAAACATTTATTACTATTATTACTTTTATATTTCTTTATTTGCCACTAAGGCTAAGTGAATTCTGTCGGGTTTTTGACCATTTCCCGATAACTTATTGTAAAATTAGATTTTTATTTCTTACTGTTCTCTCTGTCTGTAAATTGTTATTCGAAAACTTTGAGAGCCCACAGTGGCCATTAGATTTAAGTTATTTTTGTTATTTTAAAGGATTGTTTTTTATTGTTCATTTTTCCAATCTATATACTATTGTTACCTATTTCTTAAAAATAAAAATGATTTTAAAAACAAAAACAATTCAATTAGCAGTCTCACACGAAGTGGTTGTTGGAGGTACCTGGTTTGCGCGGAAAGCAGTCCACAAACATACATGGGTCTCTCCAGACGGGACCACTTTTAACCAAATTGACCACATGTTGATCGAACGCCGCCACCTCTCAGCCTTGATGAATGTCAGAACATATAGGGGGCCAATATAGACTTGGATTACTATCTTGTTGGCATGGTGCTCCGAGCTTGAATAATAACACTCCCCACAATCCCCCCTGACAATCAGGTGAGAGTGAATACCGAAGCCATCCACAACACAGCCCTCCACGACACCTATAAGAGAGAAATGGATGCCGCAATAACCGCAGTCAACAGAGGTCCTGGAGATGAAGCATCTTCACAATCACCTGAAGAACGTTATCATTGATACGGCCACAAACATATTTGGCCCCAGCCGCAAAAGGAGTCCGAACGGCTGGTTTGACGATGAATGTAAGCTAGCTACGGAACGGAAGAATGCCACATACCGAGTAATGTTGCATTCTCCAAGAACCCGGGCACACGCGGAGAATTATCACGAACTCCGTCAAACGGAGAAGCGACTTCACAGACGGAAAAGGAAGCCTGAGAGAACCAACAGGTCTGTAACTCAAAAAGTACAGGGAGCAACCGCACCAGGCGCGGCCGCAAGGAAGTTTTACCAACAAGTCAACAGGATGAAGCCTTATATACCTCGATGCTCATCCTGCCGAGACAAAGAGGGAAATCTGATTTCCGACAGAATGGGCATCTTGGAGCGATGGGTTGAGTACTTTGATGAACTACTTAACGACCAAAACATCGACGAGTTGGAGGTCCCGCCAACTGAAGACGACGGACAAATACTGCCACCACCAAAATTAGGAGAAACAGTCCATGCAATTCATCGGCTAACAAATCACAACTCGTCAGGAGCCGATGAAATTACAGCCGAATTGGTTAAATATGGAGGCGACCAGTAACACCAAGTAGTTCATCAGCTTGTGCTCAAGGTATGAGGCAGCGAATCAATGCCTGACGATCGGCAAAGAGGCATTATCTGTCTCATACATAAAAAGGGAGATATCACACAGTGCAGCAATTATAGAGGTATCACGTTGCTGAGTACCATCTATAAGATATTCTCCGCTATCTTGCTAGATCAGATAGATCCATACGCCCAGAACATCATTGGCCCATACCAAAGAGGCTACACTCCAGGCAAATCAGCAACAGATCAGATCTTCTCTGTGCGATGGAAAAACTGTTCGAATATGGACACCAGTTGCCGCATCACTTCATCGACTTTAAAGCCGCCTATGATAGCATAGCCAGGGTAAAACTGTACACGGCCATGAGAGAATTCGGTATCCGGACGAAATTGATAAGACTGACTAGGCTGACCCTGACTAATGTTCGAGACCAGATAAAAGCAGCAGGATCACTCTTAAGACCATTCGACATCAACAACGGTCTACGACAAGGGAATGCCCTATCATGCGTCCTTTCAACCTGGCCCTCGAGAAAGTGATCCGTGATGTTGAGGTAAATGCAAGAGGTACGATCCCACCCGGAAAGTCGATAAGGGCAATATCTATGGTAGAAAAAGAAGACGAGGCAGACCCTGCCTAAGATGAAGCGATGGTGTAGGTCAGGACGCCAGACTGCCTTTAGGAATATCGAATTGGTGGACCTCGGCGCAAAACCGGGATGTCTGGAGTTCCTTATTAAGGCAATCCTAGACCGTATACCGGTTGTTGCGTCGTTGATGATGATGATGATGAGTACCTCAAGCATGTGGCATCACCTCATAGAATTGAAGGCGTTTCTTACATCGAGGGTAACATGTAGCACCACTCGCCGACAGTGGAGACTGTGTGCCTCAGTGAGTTTTACCGCTTGCATCACCTAAATAGTCTCCCGCAGCACGTATTGCGTCAGTCAGTCGTGCTTGATGAGGTTCTCAAGCAGTTTCACTGCTGTGTCCAACATACTGGGCGGACGATCAGCTGACGGCGCTTATCAGCGCAAGCCTAGCAACCTTCAAACGAGAGGAAAAAACACTCGCTGCCAAAAATGCGTTGAATGCGCCGGCTGGTATTTCACAAACGAGTTTCAACAATTCGTACCGGTCCTGGTGCTTTTTTCTGCTTCATGGACAGGACCGCCTCCTCTAGTTCCATTGCAGTGAAGAGTGCGCGTTCGTCAGTACTCAATCCTTCATCGACGGCGTCAGGTCGGATGGGGTGAACAGAAAAAGGGCCTGCATGATTTCTTCTATATACGCTGCTTCCATAGAACAGGGTGACCGATGGGTAAATATTTTTTTGGAAACCATCTTATACCTGAGGCCCCATGGCACTCTGTTTGCGTCGTTGATTACCTCCTGCCGACAGCGTGCCTTCTGCGTGTTGATTTCTTTCCTTCCTTTTCGTATTCTTATACTCGGCGGTTCTAAGTGTCACCTCGTCTTGGCCTTTTGCGCGCTGAAGAATCGGTCGAAGTCTGAGGTACAAGTAATTTCCCGTAACGCAGTTTCCTTTTGGGAGCCCAGGTGTCACAAGCTGCGGTAAGAGGGTCATGGTTGAATGAGCTAGCTTTTCAGTTACAGTCCTTCTGACCTGGGTCTTGTCGCTGATTTATTTTTCTTGAGGGAGCTTCGACA
Organism: Hermetia illucens; assembly: GCF_905115235.1. Lineage (NCBI taxonomy): Eukaryota > Metazoa > Arthropoda > Insecta > Diptera > Stratiomyidae > Hermetia > Hermetia illucens. The sequence continues at coordinate 111,104,053 of NC_051850.1, read as the reverse complement.
AATTTTGCAACGTCGATTTTCCGATGTTAGATAGGCTGCAACATGAACGCATTACCAAAGTGATGGCGATATTGTTTCTGTGATAGGTAATGCCTTGTAATCGTTCTTCATAGTACAAGTGGCGACGCCAGTTGTTGAGCGCCGAGTCGAGCGTCTCTTGCGAATATTTGCATTATTTATTGCAGTTAGGATTGCCTGTTATTTTGGGCCATGAGTGTAATAAATGCAGGGCAAGTCACTCTAGTGTCCGGATAGCTGAGTGGTTAGAGCACAAGGCTGTCGTACGGAAGGTAACGGTTCAAATCTCATTGGTGGCAGTGGGATTTGTATCCTGATTTAAGGTTGGATACCAGTCGACTCAGCTGTGAGTGCTGTAGTGACCAGTCATATTTGGTAATACCAGCTGTTGAATATAATGTTTTACGTTGATAACTTAACATCACTTGTACAGTTATGGTAACGAAGGGTGTTGTTTGTGATATTACTTTGTTATACCACTTTTTATGAAAAATTTGAAAAAAATTTGTATGAAACAAAACCTTATTAAAATCGATTCAATGTCTGTCTCTCTGGCTATCCGTCCCACCTTATTTACTCGGAAACGACTGAACTTATTGACACGAAATTTTGTGGAAACGTGTGGTAAATACCTTTACATATAGCAAATGGCGTCATTTTGTGTTGAGTTGCAATTTTTTTTTCACTGAATATGGCTGTGTGTCAAAGGGTTCGATAAATGCTTTTCCAAACTGATTCTGTCCACCTGCTCGTCTGTCCGTCTATCTGTCCGCCACACGCATTTTCTCGGAGGCGGTTGTAGTGATTCATACAAAATTGGCTGAAAAGGCGAGAACTGTGAACGCTCCCGCATACAATGAGTTACATAATTCTACCTCGAATTTCAGGGGGGTCCCCATACATGCAAAAGGGGGTGTACATTTTTAAGCTTTTGTTTGTAAAACAAAACCTTATTAAAATCTGTCTGTCTGTCACAGGCACTTTCCTCAGAAACGGCTATACCGATTGGCACAAAATTTTATGAGAAGTTGGGAACTGTGGACTCCCAGACATGCAGTGTGTGATATCCTCCTATGTTGAGATTTCGGGGGGGTCCCCACACATGTAAAAGGGAGTGTAAAAATTGTTTTCACCAAATATAGTCATGTGGGATATCAAATGAAAGGTCTCGATTAGTACTTTTTGAAGTCTTAGTTTTGAGATTTGATAAAAAGGCGGGGAGTGGGAGGGGTGCAAAGTGATGATTTCTTTAACGTACCCATTCTCAGAAACTACTCAACCGAAAAATCTGGAAAAAATCATGAAGCGGCTTCTATACGGTGCCCAGGGCTCAAATTACTCTCCATATCGATACCTGTTCAAATAAAGTTAATAATAGTACATTGCCATATTTTGGGGAAAATTGAGTAAAACCCCCCTTAAGTTCATCTCAGAGTTATAAAAATTGGTAGTAGTATAAAATATATTATGAAGCATATTATCTCCAAGTTTGATCAAAATCATACTATTACTAACAAAGTTACAGTAGCTCAAAATTGTATTTACCGTTAAATTTACAACCCGAAGTACTAAATCTGGTATGCTAAATGCATATTCTTAACGGGCTACGTACAAATGGGATAGTTCTACACTCAAATATACTCAGACAAAAAGCAAACAAAACCTTTCATACCTGAAGCGCCCACCCTCCGGTTTCCCGACTTATTTTATTCATCAAATATGGTCATGTGGGGTATCAAATGAAAAGTCTCGATTAGACCTTTCCGAAGCCGGTTTAAGTTTTGACATTTGTTGGAAAGGTCGGGATATTTTGGTTGTGCAGTTTCTGAGAATGGGTCCGTTGCAGAAATGATCACTTTTGATCCCCCGCACTCCCGACTTTTCCAACAAATGTCAAAACTAAAACCGGTTTCGGAATTTATGACAGAGGGACGGAAAGATGTTTGTTGTTTGTTGTTGTTTGTTTTTTTTTTGCACAACACGCAATGGTTATCAAAAAATAATAGCATCGATTAATACCTATTGTAGCGTAGTTTTGAAAGTTTTTTCGGAAAAACGAATTAACAAGTCGGGAAACTGGAAGCTCGGCGCTTCAAGTATGAAAGGTTTTGTTTGCTTATTCTGTGCAGAACTATCCCATTTGTACTTAGCCCGTTATGTATAGGCATTGAGCATATCAGACTACTCACTTTAGTGTGATATTAATATTAAGTTGCAGTAAATTTTCACGATAAAGTAAACTTTGAGCTATTGTGACTTTGTTAGTGATAGTATGATTGTAATCAAATCTGGGGACAATATGCTTCATATTATATTCTATACTACTATTAATTTTTATAACTCTAGGATAAACTTAAGAAGGGTTTTTACTCGATTTCCCCAAAAACATGGTAATATAATATTAACAGATATTGATATGGAGACACCATATAAAGGCAGCTTCATGATTTTTTTTCAGAGTTTTTGGTTGGGTAGGTTCTGAGAATGGGTCCGTTAAAGAAATCATCATTGCTCCCCCCTCCCACTTCCCATCTTTCTAACAAATGTCAATACTAAGACCAGCATCGAAAATTACTGATCGAGACCTTTCATTCGATACCCAACACGACTATATTCGATGGAAAAATTGTACAGCCCCCTTTTGCACGTGCCCTTAATGCCAACGTAAAAGAATATCACTCATTGTATGTTTGGGCGTTCACAGTTCCCACCTTCTCACCTTCTTATAGCCGTTTCTGAGAAAAGTGCGTGTGGCAGACAGACAAAACCTTAAAATGGCGCACTCAAGGGCCCGCCAAACAGAAAGCGGGCTGTTCGCGCGAACTGTCCATGGCACAGTCCGTCGCGGACAGGTGATGTCAAACAGCACGCGGACTGTTTACAGTACACTAGTTTTATGCGAAAAGTGATTGAATGTACACCGCTGCGAAATTTGTTTCCAAGATAATACTCTACTTTTTTAGTATCCATTTTTCCTGTCCGTGGCGAACTCTGTAATTTTTCACAACGTGTAAGCAGTCCGCCGCGGACAAAACTAGTCCGCCGCAGTAAACCGTTTGTGGTTTGACTAGGATCATGCAATATTTCATAATACAAAGTTCGTGACGAATAATCCGCCCTGTTCGCGCGGTCAGTCCGCTTTCTGTTTTGCGAGCCCTTGAGTGCGCCATTTTAAGGTTTGTTTTTTTAATAAAAGTGCTTTTTAAGGTTTTGTGCGAAACAAAGAAAACAAAACAAAAAATTAGAATCAAGTCCATGTCTGTCTGTCTCGTAGAAGGTATCCTTCTCCGACTCTGCAGTCTCCTCTGTAGGGGCGTGAACATTAATGAGGCTTACATTTCTAAATGAGGATTATATTTCTAAATTTGCCTGCAAGCGCAGAGCGCATACCCGCTCGCTTATGTTTTCAAAGTCGATAACAGCAGGTTTCATTTTTTGGCTGACTTGGAAACCTACCCCCAACATATAGCTTACTGGGTGGACACTATATGGTGTATTGACTCTTCTCCAGGAAAGCGATCCCTATCCAACGCAGCTCCTGCAACACTGTTACATCAGCCCTATATTGGGACAGGGTATCGGCTAACTGCTTGGCAGCTCCATCTTTGTACAGGGAGCGCACGTTCCATGAGAAAGTGGCAAATCGTTATTTCATTGTCGTTGCCTGTTTCGTCGTTGTGTAGTCAATCCAGTCCGAAGCTCCGTTTGTGGCTTCGAAACAAATAGTTTTCTGTTTAGGGTTGTCATCCCTACCCAACCCCTAAACTGGAGGACCAGTTGGTACAATTTGTCCCATTTTTAGGCCCAGGAGACTCGCTTTCATCCTTCTCTGTCTGCAGCTTTTTGTTAATAAAGGGCTCCCAGCAATCACCACGTAGAGGTGGAGATAGGGTTTGGTGGTTGTTGGTTCACCAGGCGTGTCCCAGGTTTTATGTTCCATCATGGGTACCAATCCCCGTTTCACCCTGGAACCTATACTACCTTTTGCCCACCTGTTCTGTGTTGCAGGAAGGCATTAGATACCTAACTTGCATGTATGTACATACATATTGTCTCATCTTGTTCACTAAAACGTGATCAGGCATATGATAGGGCCAAATGGCGAGGCCAATTACGACGAGCCGACCCCGCTTTTGAACGGGACAAAGGAGAAGGTCACTAAAACGTGATAACCTCATACGAAAAATTGATCTGGCGTTGTAATCATCTTTTTTGTTTAGGTGTCGAATCCATGAATATTTAAGTTATGTACTTCATTCCATAATTAAATTTGTACACATTTTGTTCATACCACATTTCACATTAATTCTTTTTACGCAAAGACTTAAAATGATCGCTCGACGTGTACTGTACGAACCTGTCCTGTAAATACGAGTATACCTACCTACGTACATACGTACAATACTCATTTACTATATTGACAGAACAGTACATCGCATCAACACGCCACTCAATGTCGCCTCACCAATTGAGTCGACTCGAATCTCGCTGAGTCGGATGTGTAGCGTGCTTATTATGCCGTTGAGATTGTGCTGATGTGCTGTCGCATCAATTGAGGCAATTCGGTGCCATCTCTTTTGAGTGGACTCACCTCTATTGTGATGAATCGACTCACTTACATCAATGGACTGACTAGCACAATTGAGTCGACTCACTCATGAATTATCCATCTCTAATGTGAGTTTTTTTTCCTTAGAACCATAAAAGAAGGATTGCACCACTTAAAATATTTATTTTGTACCACAACTTTCTGAATGTATACAGGATAATAAATTAATAACTATGAATTAAAATAAATTAAAAACAGGATAATAAATTAACTGAACTTAAAGTATGCAGTTCGCCACGTTCGCGAATTTATTTGAAAGGAGCGGAATGTGATACTGCAGGTTCTAAAACGTTAGGGGGGTTAGTAAGCAAAATACAGGTGGCGAAAGTTATCTCGCTGTTCTCTGTCCTTATCCTCTTCACTGCTGCATGCTTTTGGAAAGTCGCAACATATGTGCAATCTGGAGAGTTTTCGAGGTGTTTCATCCAAGGGTTGTCTCCATGTGTCCGATTGGACTTATATAGCCCACAGCTGTAACATTGCACATTATCCCCTTGTCCTGTGTAGAAGAAACCAGCCATGGCGAGTTCAGCTCTTATTCTCCTTAAATTCCTAGGTGCCGACTCAAAGGATGTTAGATTTCTGAGTAAGTCTTGATTGGTTAAATCCATCAATTTGTGCTTTTGTAGAATCTCAACGTATTTGCAATGTGGAGCATTTGCAACGTGCTTTCGCCAGGAATCATCGAGTGCACTCCATCCGGAAATGGTTATACCGCAAGTATGGCACAATACTTGGTCTTCGATTCCAGTGTATCGGAAACCAGCCATGGCGTACCTTCGAGCTGCTTTCTTCAGCATTGTCGGCGCTTCGTTATATGATTCGAGATCCATAGGCAAATTTTGTTGGTGCATAGCATCCATAATTCCGTGCTTTTGGACAACACGCATGTACTCACAATCTGGATTGAGTTTAATATGTTCCCTCCAAGGGTTAGTGACTTCTGTTATTTCGGATAGTATTGAGTTACAGCTACAGCAATACACTTGATCGGAGCAGCCTGTGTAGAAAAATCCTGCTACTGCATATTGTCCCGATTTTCTCCTTAAAACATTGGGAGATTTCTCATAAGATGCAACTTTCGCTAACAAGTCTTGACTACCTGAGTTGTTAATTAATGCATATTTTTGCACTAGTTGAACATATTCACAATCTGGTTTTGAATTTAAGTGCCACTTCCAAGGATCCATATCCGGGCCGAAATTTTCGAAAATCTCTTTACAACTGCAACATTTTATTTGGTCTCCCCGTCCGGTGTAGTGAAACCCCAACGCAATTAATCTTGGTGCGATCGCCTTCAATGATTCCGGGGCCTTGTTGTAGGATTTGACAACAAGTGATAGAGACTCAGTAAGATTAGATATCTTTTCCACGTGGGTCGGTGTAGATTGACCAGGTTTGCACTTTGTCATTATTTTCAAGTAAAGACAATCCCGAGATGCGCTCTGATGAGAATCCCATGGGTCGATGTTGTCATCGGAAACGTTCACTGTTGTTTCACAAGTCTCACAATGCACTTCATTATTGTTTCCAGTATATAGAAATCCAGCGGCCACAAACCATTCCGACCTACGTTTTATGTGGTTCGGTGCATTTTTAAAACTTCCAAGAGCGTGGACCACACCTTTCGAGCTGATTGCCATAATTTCGCCCTTAAACTTGTCGATCTGATATTTGAACAAAACTGTTGCACCGTCAATCGCTACCATTCTTTTTATAGTTATTCGGAATATAGGACCTACCGCAGATCGCACCACTCACTCGTATAACAATATCAGTAGGTTATCTATAGATAAAGTATTCTGGAATTCCCCGAATATTATAGAACTGAATTGAATCTTTTCCATCATTGCTGATATTGAGTTTGTGCGCAAAAGGCGAAGTCAGCTTTTAGTCCCCAATTGCCCGTTTTTAAGGGTTAATGAGGCGCTTGAAATCTGCTCACTCGGAAAGCACATTACCCATTCGATTCGACTTTGAGTACTACTATGGATGCTCCTCAGAGTCACAATCGATTCTTCCCCCAGTTCCTCCAGCTTCAATTGCTTTTTCAATGCTGGGCCAATTTTTCCTCTGGATGTTACTTCGTCGAGATCTTTACATTGTATATATTGAAATAAGGATCTTTGCAAACTATAAACGGTTGCCCCGATCGTGGAAAAACTGTGAAAGAGGCGAATAAATCGGAGTATCCGCAGCTGGGCGCCTAAAGTGTACAGATTACGTGTTTATCTTATGAAGGAACTTTCTACATATTTTTCCACTAAAAAAGTCACAAAAAGACTCCTGACAATATATTTGTCACAAACAAACCAATAAAACAAGTCGGGAAACCGGAAGCTGGACGTTTCAGGTATGAAAGGTTTTGTGTATTTGTTTGTTCGTAGTACGTAATATATGCATATATTATGTGAGAATATCCACTTTCGGATGTTATTGACAATCCTAATCTTGAATTTGCAAAGAGGCGACAACTTTGACGTATTATAACTCTGTTAGTAATAGTACGATTTCCACCAAACTCGGTGAAATCATGCTCTATGTTATACCCTATATTGTTGCGAAATTGCTGCTATCATGAACTTAAGGCGAGTTTTGCAGCTAATTACTAAAAATTATACTAATATACTATTATTAACTTTAATTGTACAGATATCAGTATGGAAGGTATTTCGGAGCCCAGGCACCATATAGCAGTAGCCTCCTGATTTTTTTTCAGATTTTTCAGTTTGGTAGTTTCTGAGAATGGCCCCCTTAAAGGAATGATCACTTTAAAATGCCCGCACTCCCCACCTTTCCCATAAATGTCAAAACTAAGACTGGCTTTGGAAAATACTAACCAAGACCTTCAATTTGATTCCCCACATGACTATATTTGATGAAAAAAAAAGGTACACTCCCCTTTTGCATGTAGGAGGACCCCCCCTCCCCTTAAATTCGGCGTAAAAGGATGTAACTCGCTGTATGCGTGAGCGTTCACAGTTCCCAGCTTTCTACCAAATTTGGTGTCAATCGTTGTTACCGTCCCCCAGAAAAATGCGTGTGACGGACAGGCAAGCACACAGGCAGACAGACAAAAGGGGGGGTCTACCTCAATCGTAGACCTAACTTTTGTCAGTCCTGCACTGGCACATGGTATGTCTTGGTGCGTCAGCAAGCACTACACCCACAGCGATCACCAGGCAATCTTCTTTGGGCTATGGGTGGAGTCACCGGATAGAAGACCATTATGCCCGAAACCGAGAAAGATGTCAGGCTGGTCCGCTAAAGCTCTGGATGAGCAGACCTTCATGGAGGTTTGGTTAGACCAACCAAATAACGCAGGCACCTCTACGGAAAGAGCTGCCCATGTGGCCCAATGCATCGCCAAAGCGTGTGAGGAGGAGCGAGGAGGTGCTCATTCCCCAATAGAAGACAAAACTTATGGTGGAATACTGAACTAGCCAGCCTTCGATCAGCCTGTCACCGAGCCAGAAGAGCGGCTCAGAGACCGGTAGGCAAATTCGACCAAGGGCAAAAAGAGTGCGCCTATAAGGAAGCCCGCAAAACCCTTAAGCTCGCCATCCAACGGAGCAAGAGGGAATGCTTTAAGTAGCTCTGTTTAGAAGCGGACGTAAACCCGTGGAGGAGCGCCTATAGAATCGTGATGGGGCGATTCAGAGTCCGATATTCTCCGCAGATCACGTGCCTTTCACTCTTGTTAAAAATTATCTAGGGGTTATTCCCACAGCAAGAGGGGGCATAGACAGCTTCCAGCGACCTCTGAACGACACGGCAATACAGGCCAGCCACCAGTGATGAGCTGCTGGAGACCTGCGCCAGGATAGGAGATAACAAAGCTCCGGGTCTGGATGGCGTGCGGAATAAGACCCTTAAGTTTGCCATGAAATCTAGACCGGACATGTTCGCTGAGTTGTTCGAAGCGTGCAAGTCCGAGAGGATATTTCCGGCATCATGGAAACGACAGAAGTTACTGCCTAAGGCTGGCAAACCTCCAGGTGAGGCAACCTCCTACAGACCTATTTGTCTTTTGAACACTGTGGACACAGGGAGGTCTCTCTGATTGGCAGTATGGGTTCTGTAAAGCCAGATCAACCATTGATGCCATCAAAATGATTATTGGGTTGGCCGAAGATGCAATGCACGGAAAGGGCAGTACTAGCAAATATTGCATAGTAGTGACCCTGGATGTGAGAAATGCATTCAATTCGGTCAATTGGAACCTAACACGGGAATCTCTGGCGAAGATTGGTATTCCCGCTTATCTTGTAGCTATTGTCAACAGCTGTTTACATGAATGGAGGCTTGGGAATGACACCGATAATGGACCCCAGGAGTACGTTGTCTCCACGGGTGTCCCACAGGGCTTCATACTGGGCCCACTGCTGTGGAAAATCATGTACAACGATGTTCTTAATCTTCCCCTTCCGGAGGAAGCCATGGTGGTGGGCTACGCTGATGACATAGCGCTGGTTGTTGTCGCAAAGCATCTCGAAGATGCTGAGCTATACTCAAGTGAGGCAATCATTGCTGTTTGCTAGAGAGTTCTGCTCTGCCACTTGCGGAGGAAAAAACGGAAGTGGTCCTCATCACCAAGCGCCGTAAAAGAAATTTTGCCCGTATTCAAATTGGGAATCATATCATCACTTCTAAGCCTGCGATCAAATACTTGGAAGTGATGATAGACGGGAAGCTTAGCTATAAACAGCAAGTGCAGTATGTCTATAACAAAGCATCCATTGCGGGTATGGCCCTGGCAAGAATGATGCCGAACGTGGGAGGGCCACGGCATGCTTCCAGGTTGCTTATAGCTAGGGTCGTGTGTTCGCTCCTGCTCTATGCAGCTCCAGTTTGGGGGAAGGCATTGCAGGTTACATTTGACGGTAACAAACTGAGCTCAATCTACAGAAGAACAGCCCTAAGGAAGTGCTCGGCATTCAGGACTGTCTCAGATGATGCAACATTCGTCATCTCTGGAATGGTGCCCATTGACATCTTGGCAGATGAGATGACGAATATATATAATGCGAAGTCGATCTCTCCTTTATCGCAGACGAAGAACGCTGAAAGGGAGAGATCTCTAAATAGTAGGCAAGAGCATTTGGAACGCTCGGGAAAGGGTCGGTGGACACACAGGCTCATCCCTGCCATCAAGGAGTGGTTGGAGAGACGACACGGTGAGATTAATTATAATCTTACTCAGTTTCTCACGGGGCATGAAGGATATCGCCAGTACCTCTTGAGGTTTAAACTAGATACCTCACCCGATTGTCCAAACTGCGATGGAGTCCCAGAGGACCCAAAGCATGCATTCTTTCACTGTTCAAGGTTTGTGGAGAAAAGGAGGAACCTAGAGCAGACTCTAGGAGAGGTGCTCGTACCAGGGAATCTGGTGCGAAGAATGCTAGCATGTCAGGAAGACTGGGAGGCGATCAACTCCATGGTCATATCTATCCAGAGCAAACTGCGGAAGGCAGAGGAGACCAGAAAAGCGCGGTTACTACGTAGAGACGAAAGGGGACCAAGCTAAAATGAGCTGACTCCGCCCCATGATGCAGCTTGAAATTTGAAAATACGGTAAGGAATATTTTCAATTTTTAGCTAGGTTCAAATAAGTAAAGGTAATTTCTCACGAAACAAAAGCACAAAACCTGTCACACCTGAAGCGTCTAACTTTTGGTTCCGCGACTCGTTTTAAGTAAATTTGGATCAAGGCTACCGTCGGGGTACTTGCAATTAGCCGGCTTGTGGCCCATGTCGCAGGTTCGTTGGGCATTTTTTGCTGATGTGCGCTTTCAATTCGTTCTTTTCTAAGATTACAAGTAAGGAAATATATCGCAATCGCCTAGCCCAGGTTCATGGACGGGGAGTTATGAAACTGTGGCAATGCACCTGAGGCGCGAACCGGGGACACCATTGTGAATTTGCCTTCGCAGCTGTATTAATGACCGGAGCAAAATCGATAGGTGCCCTGGTAGCGACTGAAAGAAATGTCAAAAGAAGAAAAGTAGTTGGGCTCACGTCCGCCGACCCGAGGAAATAAGTCGAGATACCGAAAGCCGGGCGCTTCGGGTTTAAAGGTTTTGTGTTCATCTTATATGAAAAACTCGCACGATTTTCCTTTCGTACATAGCTAAGAACACAAAATATTCCACCATATTTTGCCAAATCCCAGGATACACATATGTACATTCAAATCAACGACATAAATACTGTGTTCCCCCTAAACAAACACTGTCTATTACCGCATGACGATGCATGCATATATATGTGCATATCTAAATTGATGAAATTGCGAAAGCCTCACCTTCTATAACTTTATTAATAATAGTCGGATTGTCTTCAAACTTTTTAAGATTATGTCCAATATTATCATCTACGCTGACGTCAAATTTTGTACTCCTGAGATGAACTTAAGAGGGCCTTTCCGGTAAATTTCGAAGATATGGTAATATTCTTTATTTGTGCAGATATCGGAATGGAATGTATTTTGAGGCCTAGATTTCATATAGTTGCATTACTGTGATTTTTTTCAGATTATTCGGTTGGGAAGGTTCTGAGAACGAGACCTCTTTCACTTTTTAGGATTCACATTTTTCGCATTGTCTCCCTTATGTTGCAGCCAATATCGGAAAAAAGGTCAGTTTCGATAAGTACTAATTAAGCTCTTTTATTTGATGATAATGTTCTGTAAAAAGAAAATTTACACCCTCCTTTCGCATTTATGGCGAGCCACCCTTAAAATTCAACACAAAATGGCGCCACTCGCTGCATGTAAAAGTGTGTTTACACAAAACCTTAAAAAGGCAAAACATATGATGTGGAAAAAATAAGAAAGTCAAAAAAATAAACTGTCGCCCGCCTACTGCACTACCACGAAATCAGTGGTGTTGATGCATGATGCAGCCCAATCGTCCTGCAGACTGTGGGTAGGAGTAAGGATCAGGAAGAGCAAGTAGATAGTATCCTCAGGGTTTGATAGAAATCCAGGAAGGGGGACATAGCATATATGCATAAGCCGTCAGAGGCAAGCGATCATGGTTTACACGAAGAGAGCCAGTTACTCAATGAACAGGGGTATTTTCTGGCTTTCTGCACAAAATTGGAAAACGACAGTCATCTCGCTGAATGTAGGTTGGTTGATGATGCCACATGCTATTCTTGTGCAGAATATGGGAGCTTCTTTATCGGGGTGGGTAAGTTTTTGCAGGTATCCAAACTGACATGTTGCACATATGGAATTCTTAATATGAAAAAGATCGATAGGAGAGATGTTAGCTGAAGGTCCCTGCTGAAACTTCATAGCTTTAGAGTGATATAATATATCAAACCGGTTCCAAGTTCCTAGAAACGTTGGAGTGGTTTTCACCTTTCTATCCAAAAAATAATCCGAATTCTGCTCTATGACTGGAACTGGTATTATTAAAAACCAAATCAACGGCGGGAACACACGCTTTGTTTCTACTTGTATTTAAATGGAATTCATAAATTTGAAATTGGTGTTTATCAGCTGATCAAACCAACCATCAAAGCCAGCTTATCTTATCCTACTATCACCATCCTTAGAAACCTACGGCTAAACTAATTTTGCTTTATAGATTGATAAAGTTTATTTTGTTTGGAGAGAGCAAATGTGGTTATTTCCCCCAAACAGTTTGGGCAAGGAAAATTATACGCAGATAAAAATCTGATAGATATTTTCTGCGTAATATGACTTGGTCAACTGGTCAATTAACGATAAAAGAAAGTAGTAGTAAACTCATACTTCATGATATGTAATGATTTATATGTGATAATAATTAATGGGTAAATGCAATTCACACAAGAAATATATTTGTTCATATGTTACATATGTTTACATGTTACATGCATGTACAATATATATTTCAATATATACAAAAGGGTAAAAGGGGCACAATAGTTCTTCAAGGACGCGGTGCGACTTTCCCTTAACAGAATAATAATAATAATATATACAATAATATCTAAAATATCCTTAATCTACGGTGGTCAAAGGGTAGTCTAGGTCCCAAGGCGAAACGTGTATTGGTACCCACGATGAAGCATAAAACCTGGGAAACGCCTGCTGAACCAACACCAACAACTCTACTACCAAACCCTATCTCCACCTCCAAGTGGTAACCGCTGGGAGCTCTTTCTTAACGAAAAGCTGCAGACGGAGAAGGATGAAGGCGAGTCTCTCGCGCCTAAAAACGGGACAAATTGTACTACTGACAACCCTACACGGAGAACAACTTGTTACGAAGCCACAACAGGAACTTCGGACTGGACCCATTACACAACGAAGAACCCGGCAACGACAAAGGAATAAAGATTTGCGCATTTTCTCATGGAATGTGCGCTAACTGTACAGAGATGAAGCTGCTGAGCAGCTAGCCGATACCCTGTCCCAATATAGGGCGTTACAGGAGATGCGTGGGACGCTACACCATATATTATAGTGGCCATCCAGTACACCATGTGCTCTGAGTAGGTTTCTTAGTCAGCCAAAGAACGGAGCCTGCTCTTATCGGCTTTGAAAACATAAGCGAACGGCTATGCACTCTGCGTTTGCGAGGCAAGTTTAGAAATATAAGCCTCATTAACGTTCACGCCCCTACAGAGGAGACTGCAGAGTCGGAGAAGGATACCTTCTACGAGGCAGTAGAATGAACCCTTGAAGCCTGCCCCAGATATGATATCAAAATTATACTTGGGGATTTTAACAGCCAAGTAGAGAAGGAGCCCATATTCAGATGATACGTTGGCTCCCATAGCTTACATCAAAAAACAAATGATAACGGACTGCGGATTATTCAATTAGCAGTGTCACACGAAATTGTTGTTGGAAGTACCTGGTTTGCGCGGAAAGCGGTTCACAAATATACGTCGGCCTCTCTAGACGGGACCACTTTCAACCAAATTGACCACGTGTTGATCGAACGCCGCCACCTCTCAGCCTTGATCAATGTTAGAACATATAGGGAGGCCAATATAGACTCGGATCACTATCTCGTTGGCATGGTGCTCCGAGCTCGAATAACAACACCATCCAGAATCCTCTCTGACAATCAGGTGAGAGTTAACATTGAAGCCATCCACAACACAACCCTCCGCGACACTTATATGAGGGAAATGGATGCCGCAATAACCGCAGTCAACAGAGGACCTGGAGATGAAGCATCAACAAATGATCTTCACAATCACCTGAAGAACGTTATCATGGATACGGCCACAAACATATTTGGCCCCAGCCCAAAAGGAGTCCGAACGGCTGGTTTGACGATGAATGTAAGCTTCTAACGGAACGGAAGAACGCCGCATACTGAGTAATGTTACATTCTCAAAGAACGCGGGCACGCCCGGAGACTTATCACGAATATCGGCGAGCGGAGAAGCGACTTCACAGATGGAAAAAGGAAGCCTGGGAGAACTAGCAGGTCTGTGAACTTGAAAAGTACAGGGATCAACCGCACCAGGCGCGCAAGTTTTACCAACAAGTCTGCTGGAGCCTTATACACCTCGATGCTCATCCTACCGAGACAAAAAGGGAAATCTGATTTCCGACAGAATGGGAATATTAGAGCAATAGGTTGAGTACTTTGATGAACTACTGAAGAACCAGAACATCGGCGAGTTGGAGGTGCCGCTAACCGAAGACAACGAACAAATACTGCCACCACCAAGTATGGAAGAAACAGTCCGTGCAATTCATCGACTTAAAAATCATAAGTCACCAGGAGCCGATGGAATTGAAGCCGAATTGGTTAAATATGGAGGCTACCAATTACACCAAGTGGTTCATCAACTTGTGCTCAAGGTGTGGGGCAGCGAATCAATGCCTGACGATTGGCAAAGAGGCATTATCTGTCTCATACATAAAAAGGGAGATATCACGCAGTGCAGCAATTATAGAGATATCACGTTGCTGAGTACCATCTATAAGATATTCTCCGCTATGTTGCTAGGTCGGATAGCCCCATATGCTCAGAACACATCATACCAAAGAGGCTTCACTCCAGATAATTCAGCAACAGATCAGATTTTCTCTCTGCGGCAAGCGGTGGAAAAACCGTTGGAATATGAACATCAATTGCAGCATCTTTTCATCGACTTTAAAGCCGCCTATAACATAGCCAGGTTAAAACTGTACACGGCCATGAGAGAATTCGGTATACCAACGAAATAAGACTAACTAGGCTGACCCTGACCAATGTGCGAGGCCAGATAAAAACAGCAGGATCACTCTCAAGACCATTCGACATCAATAACGGTCTACGACAAGGGGATGCTCTGTCATGCGTCCTCCTTAACCTGACCCTCGAGAAAGTGATCCGTGATGCCGTGGTAAATGCAAGAAGTACGATCCTCTTTAAGTCCACCCAACTACTGGCCTATGCTGATGATATCGATATCATGGGAAGAACCACCCGACACGTACAAATTGCCTTCATCTGCATCGAGCAGGCGGCCCGAGATCTTGGGCTGCATATCAATGAAGGCAAGACATGTATATGGTGGCAGTATATGGTGGCAATGTCAGCACCAACAACCAACCAACCAACAACATCAATCTACACTGGTCAAACGGGAAGAATAAAGATAGGAGAATACAACTTTGAGACCGTTAATAATTTCTCCTACCTAGGGTTGAAAATC
Organism: Hermetia illucens; assembly: GCF_905115235.1. Taxonomy (NCBI): domain Eukaryota; kingdom Metazoa; phylum Arthropoda; class Insecta; order Diptera; family Stratiomyidae; genus Hermetia; species Hermetia illucens. The sequence goes on along the minus strand of NC_051850.1, from coordinate 111,088,767 downwards.
ACAACCGATAACAGCTGCGTTGATGAAATCCACGCACGGTTGTTGGTAGCCAACAGAGCCCACTTCAGCTTACAAAAACTGTTCCGGTTGAAACGTCTCACCATAGGGTCAAAGCTCTTACTGCACAAGACAATGATCTTGCTAGTCCTCATGTATTCCTCGGTTCTTAACAAGGAAAATTGCGAACTCGCAATTGCGTTTGTTGTTGATAAAATCCGGCTGAATAGGTTACGGTGGGCGGGTCACTTAATCCGTATGGATGAGGATGATCCAGCCCGGAAAGTCTATAAGGGCAATATCTATGGTAGAAAAAGAAGTCGAGGCACACCCTGCTGAGATGGAGCGATGGTGTAAGTCAGGACAGCCAGACAGCTTTTAGGGATATCAAATTAGTGAACCTTAGCGCAAAACCGGGATGTCTGGAGTTGCTTATTAGGGCTGGCCTAGACCGGAAATTGGTTGTTGCGTCGTTAATGATGATGATGATCTGAAAAAATTCCGCTGGTTCCTCGCGTACGTTGCATTCTGGACACGTCTGGAATGACTTTCACTATATCGTCGTAACCGACTGCATATGACAGAAAGTTTCTGCTTTAGTTTATCCAGAATTTCAACTACGGGTGTCTCACTGGGGATGGCATAGTTTCTGTAAACCCTCTGCACTTTATTTCTCAGAGCCAGAGCTGATTTGAATCAGCCTAGCAATGTCCTGACTTAGTGAGTCTCGCCGACGTTCCAGACGAATTTTCCAAGGTGGATCTCTTCGAAAGCGAATCTTCTGACCATACGATCTGACAGCCGCGACTGCACCACAATACACAAGTGATTGTAGTTGCAGCAGGAACATATCAGCACACAGTTGAGATGCAATCTCACCATTGATTTGAGATAGAATTCTCGGAGTTGCTGGAAGTGTATAGAGCATTATTATTATTAATATTATGTTATTTACATAGCATGCTGGTCCCAAGCCCAGAGAAAGGAGCAGGGCTTGAGGTTATGTACATAGCACAAAGTACTTAATAGAACCAAAATAAGAGATAAATAAAATATATTTGCGGTTATTCCGAAATGCAAAATCCTACTTGATTCCTATTGGTGATAGGTCCCGCGATATGCTGCCAAAAGAATGCGTGATCGAGTTGAGTCATAAGCCTCGCGAAAATTCTAGGCCGTTCACCTCAGTCGACGTAGCAGGGAGGACCCCTCTGCTGTCGACAAATGGGCAAAAGTTCTTGACACATAGATAGATAGTAAGATAGATAGTAAGTAAATTAGTCGGAGCAAATCAAATACGTATCTCCATGCTAAACATTGGTACTTCACTGGAGAGACAGAAGACAACTATACTCTAACAAAATGACTACATTTAACCACCGCCACTGATTGCAAAACCGTTCCCTATGGGACTATCGCACCTCAACATCGCCGTCTTACGAACCATGCCGCCGATAAAATCGCAAGAGGAACACACTGGGCGGTCGCGCATTGAAGGGCCACCAAGTCAGGTACACGGCTCATCAACCAAGATACTTAACTTTGGAATGATGATGTTCAAATGAAGGTCTGTGAAAAAAAACGTCTCCAGCATAAGTTTCTTGACGGCGATTGGAAATTTTACATGAATGCCAACCTGAAAACCAAAAAAAAACGATCGCTGTTACCTGAGCGTTCCATTACAAAGGACCTTATGATAAATTGGACATCCCTGATCGCATCGTTATTGAGTAGGGTAGAACACGATCTGACTGGCAAGAAAACAATACAGTTTCAATTTGGAAAAAGAAAAGAAGTCCAACAAAGTGTTCAAATTATGGTCCTATCCGGTTGATCCCTTACCATCCAGATTTGTGAATGCATTCTTGACAACTCCATTTGTGACATCGTCCAAATAACCGTGAATCAAACGGGGTTGGTAAAAAATTGTGGTACCATGGGTTAATTTACGGAACGAGTAGTACAAGCAAATATTACGTTCTGGTGACCTTCGACGTGAAGAATGCATTCCATTCGGCCATTTGGAACCTTATATCAACTTTTCTGGCAAAGATTGGTGCCCACCTATCTAGCTTCTTTTGTTGATAGCGACTTGCGAGAACAGACGCTCTAGTATGACACGGATGATGAAGCCAAAGAGTCTTCTCTGGTGTCCCACTTTGCCCACTACTGAGGAAGATCTTGTACAACAGTGATCTTAATCTCTGACTTCCGAAAATGGCCACGTGTTATGTGGCGCGAACAATATAGCACTGGTTATAGTGGCAAAGCATCGCGAAGATGCTGAGTTGCACTCAAACAGAGCCATCAGTGCTTTTAAGACTCAGGATAAATTTTAAGCAGAAAATAGAGTATAATTGCGAAAAGGTATCCACCGCTAGTATGGTTCTGGCTAGAATGAGGCCGAATGTAGAAAGTCCGCGGAATACTTGGAGGCTGCTCGTAGTCAGAGAGATGAGTTCCGTCTTGCTATATGAAATCCCAGTTTGAAGAACAGCGCTGTTTTATGTATCAGACATAAATTGAATACGGTTTACAGAAACAGATGTTCTCTGCCTTCAGGACCGTCTCAGAGGTCGCATCGTCATTTCGAGAATAATGACGATTGACAACTTTGCGGAAAAGGTAAGGAACGTATATAACGTCAGATCCATCTCTCCTATATCGCAGGTGAAAAAAACCGAGAGAGAGAAATTCGTAAGTAGATGGCAAGAGCAATGGACCACTTAGAAAAGGGTCGTTGGACACGCAGTTTGTTCCTTACCATAGGAATGTGGCTGGAGAGGAAGTATGAGGAGATGAATTATAATTTCATCCAGTTTCTTATTGCCCATGGGAATACCGTCATTACCTACATATATAGGTTAAAGCTGGACACGGAGTGCACGTGTTCTGCTAATGTTCGAGGTTTGTGACAAAAAGAAGGAACTTAAAGGAAACTTCAGGTGCAATGCTATCACCGAAAATTTGTGTCCGGAAAATTGTAGCATGCATTGATGCGATCAATTCCATGAACGCAGAAATCTAGGGGTTCGCTTCGAGATCTCGTAGTGAACGGACGTGTTGCGGAGCAATTCAAGTGTTCTAGGAACGGAAAATTAAAAAGTGACAAAAGTGACGGAAGTGTTAAGTGGAGTGCTCTGTAGAGCAATTAAACAAAGGAAGTATCGTTCTGTTAACAATATACAGTGGATCTCAATATTATTGAGACACCGTATATTAAAGTATAATTTACATGCGATTGTTTTTTTCTGCTTTCTTTTAGTGAACCGAATTCCTGACATCCACGCAGGACGGACTTGGGGACAAAATGTCCGCCAAGAGGGCAAAGACAGGGGGCCCCTCTAACGAAGAGGGGGGCCCGAGCCCCGGAGACGAGAATCGAGCAAATCTGCTCGAGATAATAAAAATGCTGAAGGAGGAGATCGCGGAGCTCCGGGCAGAGCTCAGAGCAGAACGTGAAAAACGGCAGGAGAAGGAAAACCTGCAAGCCGGACAGCCCACTGAAGTGGACGACATCGTGGGATGTGCGTCTGCTTTCGCCGGAGATGTCTCGGGAGAGCCGACCAACTTAGAAGCCAGCAACATCGTAGCCGGCAACATTGAAGCCACCAACGTTGGAGCCAACAAAACCGTAACGAGCAACATCACCGTTGCAACATCGGAGGACGAAGACCCATTCAACTTCGTCACAAGACGTAAGTCAAAAAGGAGTAAGGTTAGTGCCAAAAGTGTTAAGATTAGTGAAAGCACTCCCCAGGCAAATATTATCCCAACCCCCGCTCAGAAACCAAAGAAGCAGAAGATACCGGTGATTACCGGATATTCATTAAATGTTCCTGTTCTGCTAAAGTCCCTTAAGGCAAAAGGGATAAAAGCAACGTTCAAGAACACGAGGGCGGATAAGACCCTCATTTTCGCCGAATCCATCGAGGATCACAGCAAAATCTTCGCTCTCATCAAAGAGCAAGGCTTAAACGCCACAACTAGCACCCCTCAATCCCTGAGGACGCAGTCCCTCATTATTCGAGGATTACATCGGGAAACCGATGCTGTAGAAATTCTGGCGGAGCTCAAAGCTGAGCATCCGCAGCTTAAAATCCGGTCTGTAGCCAACTTCCTGACAAATCAGGACAAAGCTCTACATAAGGAGAATCCTTCTCTCCCAATGAAGTCTCAATCGGGACTTTTTATAGTGATCTTCGAGCCCTCTCAAGAGCTCAACGACGCCTTCAAGGTGAAATACATTACTTCCTACTTATACAAAAATAAAATAAATTTAACTCAATTTTTCTATTGATTAATAAATAAAATCTCATAGTTCCTAAATTTCTATAGACATAGAAAATTCCTAACAGCATCGGAAGAGAAGCAAGCAAAGTATAAAACAGCAAATAAATACCAGCCTGAAGTCGCTCAGGCTGATACCCCCACCATCGGAAGTAAGGAAGGTTACCTTAGAAAAAATAAGACCGTTGGGACAGATTCAATGTTTCAATTGTCAAAATTTTGGGCACGTTGCTCAAAATTGTACAATTGTACATCGGTGCGTTAAATGCACCACAAAACATCCGCGTGGCGACTGCCCACGCCCCTCAACGGAGGTGCCGCAATGCTGCAACTGCGGCAAAGTCGGACATCCCGCCAGCTTCCGCGGTTGCCCAGCATATAAAGATATGCTGGCCCGAAAAGAAGCTGCCAAAGTCCGCAAATCTAAAGAAGCACAGCAGACCAAACAGGCAGTAGCACAACTGTCGCAAAGTTTGGCCAAACCAGGCATATCTTACGCTGAAGCCATGAAACAATCACTGCCCCGCGTAGCCCCTGCACCTCCACCTCCAACAAAGTCTCTCCCAAACCAGCCGGCTGCATTCCGTGAATTGGTTGGAGCGCTCACCTCAGCCAGCACGAATGAACAACGGCAATTCGCTGCCATTAAACTTATTCTTAATTTATGGAGTTAAGTATCGTTACTTTTAACTCCGCGTCCCTTGTATCTCACGCCAAACGTGCCACTGCCCAGGTGTTGATCGACTCTCTGAAAGCACACATTTATTGCGTTTCGGAGACCCATCTTAAAAGCAGGCATAACGTGAACTTCACCGGATATAATACCATCCGGGACGATAACAACACCGGCTCGGCCCTAGTAATCAAAAAAGATTATGAATTCGAGGAAGTCGCCATAGACAACCTGCTAACCCGTTCCGCGGCGGCGGCTTTCATTAAAACGGCTGGCAATAAACGGATTCTCATTGTCTCCGTTTATATTAGGTGCCAATCTAGAAATAAGGAACTGGGCCATGACTTAAAAGTCTTGAGCGATCTCCAGTTGAAATCTAATTACCTTGTCTTTGGAGGCGACTTCAACTCCAGGCACACTCACTGGGGCGACACGGCCATTAACTGTAATGGGAAAACCCTGCTCAAATGGATCCACGACCCTTTCTCGCCTACCAATCTCGTGATGATCTTGCCGAATTCTCCGTCAAGGCCCAGTAGTCAATCTATATTAAACTACTTCCTTCTGTCTATGGAAATGAAGCAAAGCTTTCAGGTAATATCATGTGATACCTTACCAGGCATGTCCGACCATTTCGCGGTCAATCTCAAACTGTCCTCACCTTTTTCTCTGAAAAAGAGAGTAATGACCACAATTAGGTCTTTCGCCCACACTGACTGGGATAAATTCAGGGCTGAGTTAGCACCAAAACTCAACTTGAAAAAGCTCTCAAATAATCGCAATCTGTCGGACAAAGAAATCGACGAGGCTATTAACTTGGCGTCTGACGTTATTGACACTGCTACACGCAGAAACTCTAAGCTGATAAAAGTCGATGAGTTTGAATTCAATTCTCTTCCACATGAGATAATGCTCCACTTGAAAGTTAGGCAGATTTGGAGGCGTAATCTTAAGCGCAAATTTCACGAGTACGGGAATAAAATAAATGCGGAATATAAGGCATTACTCTCCCGGATTAACTGTCTCAGTACGCTAATCCGTGGTATGGTGGCGACCTTCCGTAGCAAAGAATTGACCCGCAAACTTGCAGACATTAAGCCTGGAGCTAATATGTTCCAAAATATCAACAGGCTAACCGGGAAATACAAAGCCCGCAACTTTGTTCTAACCCAAAACAAAGTGCGAGTCTGCAGTGATGCTGAGAAAGCAAAAACACTTGGGGAATTCTTCGAGCGACAGCTCAACGCAACACCTCCGAACAACAGAACGGCTCTCACTAAGACTGTTGATTCAACAGTCAGAGATTTCACTTCTAGGAACTGCTACAGAATCACGTCTTTTTCTGCCCAGAACCCTTCCAACAAGCCTACTGATTCGAGCAAATTTCTGAGTTTATCACAACTCACTGCTATTACCCATAACCTTAACGGTAAAAAGTCAGCAGGCCCAGATGGAATTACGAATTTTGTCTTAAAAAATCTTCCAGTAGCATCCATTAAGTTCCTGCTTGCGGTTTTTAATAACTGCATTAATAGTGGCTACTTCCCATCCACCTGGAAAATAGCCAAAATTATAGCCATTCGCAAAGGAGGTGTCTCTTGTGAACCTGGTAACTTCAGACCCGTTTCACTTCTATCTAACCTGGGGAAGCTTTTTGAGAGAGCATGGACCGTAGGGCTGGTCCAACACTGCAATCTTAACAACATTATTCCAGACCATCAGCTCGGTTTCCGTGCTAAACACGGAACACAGCACGCCCTGAGCTACCTCCACGATACTGTGGCCAGCAGACTTAACGTCAATAACAAACCCACGGTAGCTTGCGCTCTGGATTTAGAAAAGGCCTTTGATTCGCCTGGATAAACGGGCTAATCTATAAACTGATCAAATACGAATTCCCAATCCCGACTATCAGACTTGCCATCAGTTTCTTCGAGGATAGACATTTTTACGTCAGTGTCGGAGATGAGATTTCCGATCTCTTGCCGGTTACTTCTGGGGTGCCGCAGGGATCCATTTCTGGTCCTACTTTATGCAATATTTTCACTGCTGATGTTCCCTCCCCTGAGGTCGGTACAGAGCTTATTCAGTATGCCGACGACACACTCGTCTACTCCTCTAATTTTCGCCCAGACAAGGCAGTTAGCGATATAGAGGATTACTTGGTTGACCTCTGCTACTACTACCAGAGCTGGGGTATTAAAATTAACTCAACCAAGACACAAGTCTGTATCTCCAGGAGGAAATCTACATACTCGGGATCTAGATCTATCCACAGGAAGGCTAAACGCCTGAAACTGGAAATCGGGAATACAATAGTAAGAGGGTCGAAATCGATCAAATATCTAGGAATCAATTTCAACGAATTCCTAAGATTTAACGACCATGTTAAACTCGCCATTGGAAAAGCAAATGGTGCATTGCGCAAGATCTACTTTCTTCTTCGCAAAAAAGTGGGTCTAAGCACCAAAACTAAGCTGATCCTATATAAGACTCTCATCAGGCCCATCATATGCTACGGAGCCCCTTCGTGGATCACTTGCTCTTCGAAAGCCATGGATAAATGCATGTCTTTCGAACGCCGTATATTAAGACATTGCACTGGATTGTCTTACAATTGGAAGACTAAGAAGTGCGGCAGGAACGCCATAGTATACCGGCGAGCAAATATAGACCCCATTAGAGAATATATTCTCAACATTACGGAGCGGTTTTTCAATAAACTTGAAAACCATCCAAACCCAAAAATTAGAAGACTGCATGAGCAGGGCAAAACAATCCCACTAGCGACTTTCCTTAGGCCGTGCCAGATACTGAACCCTGACCTAAAATCATTAATCCTGTCCCTCTTCGATACACCTTGCCTGGTAGGAGTGCAAAGAGGCTAAGCACTATATGAATATTAAGTGCTATTGTATATAGTAGAATTAAGTATTTATGTAAGTAAATGTAAGTAGTAATAAGGTAGATGTAAGTAAGTAAAACAAAACCTTCTCGCGTCATTAGTGCGGGCGCAGTTTTGAAAATAGGTTAAGTAATGTTTTAATTAAATACAAAGCCAAGGAACGTTGCAAATTACAGTTTGTTTTTACACAATAAAGTTAATTACAGAGAAGGTCGGGTAGGCCAAACAATGTATAGCCACCCATTGTAATAATTCTAAGCTAGCTAAGCTAATTCTAAGCTACTTTTAAGCAAAATGTATCAGATGTAAGACACTAATTAGAAATAAATAAAATGAAAAATGAAAAGAAATCTAGGATAAACTGCGAAAAGCGGTAGCAGTCAAGGAGGTGTGAATACGAATGCCGCGAATAGAAAATGGGAACCTAGCCAAAGTGACGTAACACCTAATGGTTATTCCACGGGCAAGGAAGGGAGGGAGGATGGTTTTATTGGAGAAAAATCTCATGCTTCAGCTTGTCAAAGTTAAAGAGGTTTTTTAAAGATTTCGACGTTCTTAAAATAAAAAAAAGTCGGTAAATCTGAAACAAGACGCTTCAGGATAAAAGGTTTTATGTTTTCCAATGTGAGAAATGATGAGTGTATGACAGTTCCGTGTATACATAGTTATAAATTCAGTCGCATTCAATTCAAGAGCTCTTTACTCAAATAATTTGATCTGGAAAGCACGGTATTGGCAATAGTCAAACTCATATGCTTCACAATAGGAGTTCAATATTATTAGCAAATGTGAAGAAGTTAATCTACAGCAGACATAAACAAGTCGCGATACCGGAAACTGGGCGCTGCAGGTATAAAGGTTCTGTGTTCATCTTATGTGAGAAACTCTCTAGGCACGATTTTCTATTCGTACATAGCTAAGAATACAAAATGTTCCGTCATATTTACCAAACTCCATGAAATACAGCTCATCCTAAATGAACAAACATATATGTGTGCGCATCTAAATTGATCTAACGCATCTTCACGCTTTGCTTCGAACACAAAAGCATAGATATATATGCTATGTATGCAAATTGAAAACCACTGGTAACTAGGTACACACATATTATTATATATTGGTAAACACCCACACGCTTTATGAGCACAAACATATACATGCACATGCCTGCCTCGAGTAATTAACAGATATGCAAATAAAAAAGCCCTGTCATTTGATAATCTTCATGACCATATTCTGTGAAAAATTAATTTGCACCTCCTTTCGCATGTATGGCGAGTCCCCCATTTAAACTCAACATGAAATGGCGCCACTCTCTGCATGTAAAGGGACATACAGCCTACATGTTTTCACCAAATCCCGTGACAGTCGGTGCAGCTGTTTCCGAGTAAATCGGGTGTGACAGACAGATGGAAAGACGAACATGGAATCGATTTAAATGAGGTTTTGTTTCAGTATCTCATTTGCATAGCTTAGGATGCAATAAATTCGCGCGAAATTGATAAGTTTGAACTACTATAAATTTAAGTCTAATAGCCAAGGTTCCATAAAACCTATTATGGGTATGCGCGATATTGTCGTCTTTGTCGGTGCAAAATTTCGTTCTCCTAGAATGGACTTAAGGGGGTTTTCAAGTCCAATTGCTCATAGTTGGTAATATGCTATTAGTAAGTTTATTTGAGCAGATATCGGAATGGGGCATATTTTGAGACTAAGATTTCATATAAGCGGCATCCCGTTTTTCAGATTTTCGGGTTGGGTAGTTTCCGAAAATGAGTCCCAGTTTGAACATTCTGACTCCTTACTCACGAAATTCATAATTCGCCCAAATATCAGTTTCGGTAATAATGCAAACCTTTCATTTGATGCCCCACATGACTATATAGGGCAGAAAAAAATTTACATCCCTTTTGCATTTCTGGGGAGCCCTTCTTTAAACTCCACGTACATTTTTGTCACTCCCTTGGATTTTTTAGCCGATTTAGCCGTTTTAGAGAAAAGTGCGTGTGAAAGACAGACAAACACTGAATTGACTTTAATAAGGGTCTGTTTTATACAAAGCCTTAAAAACGTTTAGTTCCGCCATTGGAGACAAAGGCTGACTTTGCCTTTTGCGCATCAACTTAATATTAGCAATGATGGAGAGATTTAATTCGATTCTATAATATTAGGGGAATTCCATAAAACTTTATCGATAGATAACCTACTGATATTGTTATATGAGTGAGTGATGTCACCTGCAATATGATTTTCTACATTCCGAATACCCCTAGAAGGAATACTTGCGATTGGTTGGTTTGTACCCGCTGGATTTCTATATACTGGAAACACCAATGAAGTGCATTGTGAGACTTGCGAAACAACAGTGAACGTTTCCCACGGCAACATCGATCCATGGTATTTTCATCAGAGCGCATCTCGGGATTGTCTTGACTTGAAAATAATGACGAAGTGCAAACCTGGTCAATCTACACCGACCCACGTGGAAAAGATATCTAATCTTACTGAGTCTCTAGCACTTCTTTCAAAGTCCTACGATAAGTCCCCAAAGCCATTGAAGGCGATAACACCAAGGCACACTCTGTCGGGGTTGTACTATACCGGGCACGGTGAACAAATAAAATGTAGCTCTGAAGAGAACTATGAAAATATCCCTCAGGTTGTGAATCCTTGGGAGTAGCACTTAACATCAAAACCAGATTATGAATATGTTCAACCAGCACAAAAATATGCGTTAATTACGCAGGTGTGAAGATTTCTCAACGAAAGTTGCATCTTATGTGGAATCTCCTGAAGTTTTAAAGAAAAAATCGGGACAATATGCAATGGCAGGGGTTTTCAGGCTGTTCCGATCAAGTGAATTGCCGTAGCTGTAAATCAACACCATCCAAAATAGCAGAAGGCACTGACCTTTGGAGAGAACATATTAAACTGAGTACATAGGTGTTGTCCAACAACAGAATTTGCAAGCGAACATTGAATCATATAAGAAGGCGTTCGCAGTGCTGAAGAATGTAGCTCGGAGGTGTGTTATGCCGTACTTGCGGCACCGAGTGGAGTGAACTCGATGATCCCTGGCGAACACATGTTACAAATGAGCCAAATTCTAAATACGTTGAGATTCTAAAACAAGTCGGGAAACCGGAAGCTTGACGCTTCAGGTATAAAAGGTTTTGTATTTCCTTATGTGAGGAGCATAACGTAGTTCTCCATTGGTTTATAGCATTGACCCGAGATATTGAAATCGTTCAGTTCTGGGCAGGTTACTGCCATTGCCAGAACTGAGCGATTTAAACATCTCGAAGGGCAGGTTACTGCCGTTGCCAGACTCAGCGATTTAAATATCTCGAGTCAATGCTATCTGTCAATAGAGAACTGCGTAATGAAATTATTTCACACATTAACGCAACCTGGATGAAGTGGCATTTCCCAACTGGTGTTCTTTGTGATCGACGTATCAGCGCACATCCCAAATCTAAAATTTACTGCAATGTCGTCCGTCTGCCGCTGTCTATAGTTCTGAGTATTGGCCGACTATAAAGGTCAATGAACGGCGTCTTGCGGTAATGGGGACGAAGATGTTGCATTGCACTGGTGGCGTGACACGTTTTGATTACGTCTGAAATGAGAATATCCGCGATCGAACGGGTTTGCACCGATCGTAGAAAAACTGCAAGAGAGGCGTTTTCGATGGTGTGGTCATGTAATTCACACTAACGAGAATTCAACAACCAGTATTGGTCAGAACATCGAAAGCAATGGTAAGCAACCAAAAAGCCGGCCAAAACAATGGTGGCTTGATATGCTGGATGGGGATTTAAAGGTCTCAAGATTACATCCTGATCAGGCATTTGGTAAAATAAAATGACGAAACCGATCACCACAGGCCGACCCCGCTTGTGAACTGATGGCTGAACAAAAAGAAAAAGATGTGAGGGGCGACGAGTGCACGACAGCTCCGTGTAATATAGCTAAAAATTCCATTGCCCTCTATTTTCTAGAAAGCGATTTAAATAAATCATTTGATGGAAAGCCCTGTGTTGATAATGGTCAACCTCATACGCTTCACGCTCTGAGTTTAATATTATTAGTGAATGAAAACAATTTAACCAACATCAAATATAAACAAGTCGGAATACCGGAAGCTCGCGCTTCGGGTATAAAGGTTTTGTGTTCATCTTATGTAAGAGACGCACATTTTTCTGTCCGTATATAGTTACAAATCCAACATAATCCTTCATATTTTTCCAAACTTCCAGACATACGTACATATTAGAGCCATAGATATCACGCTCACCCTAAACAAACAAACTGCCTATTACCTACTGTACACATATATGCACGTATCTAAATTTATCGTACCCATATTTCCGATTTACGTCTTATATCTAACTGAATTAGGCACTACCCGCAAAGTTCATTAGCACGCATATATTATATACCTACATACACACATGTCTGGTTGACAAATAACTAAAAAACTAAAACAAAATAATTGTCTGCGACCCAATTCATAAGAATTCATTTCATTTGGTATTGACGAATTGATATGTGATGATGACGTCATGCGGGTTGTAGAGTGCACGAAATTCACAAAAAATTGTAAAGTTTGACCCCCTATAACTTTGTTAATAATAGTTGGATTTTATTCAAACTTGACCAAACTGTGCACTATATTCTTCGCTACACACATGCCAAATTTTGTACTTCTGGGATGAACATAAGGGGGGGTGCCGGGTAAATTTCTAAAATGTGGAAATATACCATTATTAACTTTATTTGTGCAGATATCGGAACCTGATATATTTTGAGGCCTAGATTTCGTAGAGATGCACCACTGTGATTTTTTTCATATTTTTCGGTTGGATAGGTTCTGAGAACGAGACCTGTTACACTTTTTGGGGGTCATATTTTGAACCCTCACTCCCCTATGTTTCATCTAGTATCAAATATTGAACCAGATTCGAAAAGTACTAATTGAGACCTTTCATTTGATACCCTACATGGCTACATTCTGTGAAAAAAAATTTTGCACCCTCCATTCACATGTACGGGGAGCCCCCCTTAAACTTAACACAAGATGGCGCCACTTACTGCATGTAAAGGGATCACCAGATTACATACTTTCACCAATTTTCGTGACAATCGGTCTAGTCGTTTCCGAATAAATTGGGTGTGACAGACAAACAGACAGACGGACAGACGGACAGACAGACACCGTCTCGATTCTAATAAGGTTTTGTTTCACACAAAACCTTAAAAAGGGCTAGGGAGAATTAGATTCTTCTTGAATGGAATTTTAATATTTCACTGGAATTTCAATTATTGTCGTTAATTATGACGTCATCATCTTATTTGTATGGCTTAGGATGCTGTTAATTAGCACGAAATTGATAAGTTTGAACTGCTATAACTTTCCCACTAATAGTTGGATTTTCATGAAACCTAGCATGTGTATGCACGAGGCTGTCCTCTATGTCGGTGCAAAATTTAGTACACTTAGGATGAACTTAAGGAGAGTTTTTTAGTCTATTTCTAAAAGTTGATAATATACTATTAGTAAATTTTTTGAGCAGATACCGGAATGGGACATCTCTCGAAGATTAGATTTCACATAAGTGTTTTACATAAAGCCTTAAAAAGGGCTGCAGATAAATAGATTCTTCATAAATGTGACTTTAATATTCCACGCGAATGTCAATTATTCCGGGTAATTATGACGTCAGCATCTGATTTGCATGGCTTTGGAAGCAGTAAACTCGCGCGAAATTGCTAAGTTTGAACTGCTATAACTTTGGTGTTAGTTGCCTGATTTCCATGAAATTTAGCACATATATACGAAATATTGTCCCCTATGCTGGTACAAAATTCGGAAGTCCTAGGATGAATTTAAGGGAGGTTTTTCAGTAAATTTCTAAAAAGTAGTTATATACTATTAGTAAGTTTATTTGAACAGATATCGGAATGGGACATATTTTGAGGCCTAGATTTCATCTAGGCGCACCACCCTGATTTTTAGGTTGGGTAGTTTCCAAAAATGAGTCCTGTCTCACTTCAAATGCGTACATTTTGACTCCTTACTCACGCACTTTGCAATTCATGCCAAAACTAATGTCAGTTTCGGAAAGTACAAATCGAGGCCTTTCATTTGATACGCAACTATATCCGGTGAAAAAATTTTTTGAATCCCCCCTTTGCATGTATGGGGAGCCCCCCTTTAAACTCCACCTAAATTTATGCCACTCGCTGTATGCGTGGGATTTCATAGTTCCCATCTGTGCACCAAATTTCGTTTGGATCGGTTTAGCCGTTTTGGAGAAAAATGCGTGTGACAGACAGACAGACAGACAGACATTGAATCGAGTTTAATAAGGTGTAAAAACACAAAACCTTAAAAAACATAAATTAATGGATTTAACTAATCAAGACTTATAAAAATAACACCCTCTGAATAGGCCCCTAGGAACTTGAAGAGGATAAGAGTCCAAGACGGCATAGCTAGTTTCTGGTTTCTTCTACACAGGAAAAGGTGGTAGTGTGCAATGTTACAGCTATGGGCTAGATCGTTCCAATCGAACACATAAAGAAAACCCCTGAAGACTCCGGATTGCACATACGTTAAGACGTTCCAAAAGCATGCGGCAGTGGAAAGGGTAAGGATACAGAACAGGGAGATAATTTATGTTATGCTATGCTTCTATTTTACTTACCAAACTTTAAGTCGGGCGAATTTATTCTCTTATCTTGAATACATTAAGAAATCTGTGATACAAAAATAAGTATTTTGTGTGAAATAATTAGAATCGAGTCGATATCTGTCTGTCCGTCTGCCTATCACACCCAATTTATTCGGAAACGGCTGGAGCGGTTGTGAGGAAAATTGGTGAGAGCGTGTGGTCTATTGCTCCCTTTACATACACCAAGTGGCGATATTTTGTGTTAAGTTTAAGGGAGTGCTCCCCATACATGTGAATGGAGGGTACAAATTTCTTTTTCACAGGATGTGGACATGTTGAGTATCAAATCAAAGGGCGCAATTAGAACTTCGAAAGTGGTCCCACATTTGATATCGCGTATAGCAGTGAGGGTTCAAAATATGAGCACCAAAAAGTCTAACAGGTTTCGTTCTCAGAACCTATCCAACCGAAAAATCAGAGAAAAATCACAGTGGTGTATGTAGGCCTAAATCTAGGCCTCTAAATATATGCCGTTCCGATATCTACATAAATCCATATTTTAAAAATTTAGCCGCAACCTCCCTCAGGTTCATGCTAGAGATAATATAAGGCATAACTTTGGTAAGTTTGAAGGAAATACAACTGTTATTAACAATGTGCTAAACCTGTTACATTTTATGTGAATTTTTAAGGTTTTGTGTGAAACAAAACCTTATTAAAATCGAGACGGTGTCTGTCTGTCCGTCTGTCTGTCTGTCTGTCTGTCACACCCGATTTATTCGGAAACGATTTGACCGATTGTCACGAAAATTGGTGAGAGTATGTTATCTGGTGTTCCCTTTACATGCAGTAAGTGGCGCCATCTTTTGTTAAGTTTAAGGGGGGGCTCCCCATACATGTGAATGAAAGGTTCACAATTTTTTTTCACAGAATATAGCCATGTGGGGTATCGAATGAAAGGTGTCAATTAGTACTTTTCGAAACTGGTTCAATATTTGATATTAGGTGAAACATAGGGGAGTGAAGGCTCAAAATATGACCCACAAAAAGTGCAACAGGTCCCATTCTCAGAACCTATCCAACCGAAAAATATGAAAAAAATCACAGTGGTGCATCTCTACGAAATCTAGGCCTCAAAATATATCCGGTTCCGATATCTGCACAAATAGAGTTAATAATAGCATATTTCCGCATTTTAGAAATTTACCCGGCACCCCCCTTATGTTCATCCCAGAAGTACAAAATTTGGCGTGCGTGTAATGAAGAACGTACACAATTTGGTCAAGTTTGAAGAAAATCCAACTATTATTAACAAAGTTATAGATGGTGAAACTTTACAATTTTTTGTGAATTTCGTGCACTCTACAACCTGGATGACGTCATCATCACATATCAATTCGTCAATACCACAACGAAATGAGTTCTTATGAATTGGGTCCCAAAGAATTATTTTGTCTTAGTTTTTTAGTTTTTTGTCAGCCAGACATGTGTGTATGTAGGTATATAATACGAGTATATGCGTGCTAATGAACTTTGCGGGTAGTGCCTAACTCAAATAGATATAAGAAGTAAATTGGAAATATGTGTACAATCAATTTATATTCGTGCATATATGTGTACAGTATTCGGAAATAGGCAGTTTGTTTGTTTAGGGTGAGCGTAATATCTATGGCTGTAATATGTACGTATGTCTCGCCATCGCTCCATCTTAGGCAGGGTCTGCCTCGTCTTCTTGTTCTACCATAGATATTGCCCTTATAGACTTTCCGGGTGGGATCATCTTCATCCATACGGATTAAGTGACCCGCCCACCGTAACCTATTGAGCCGGATTTTATCCACAACCGGACGGTCATTGTATCGCTCATAGATTTCGTCATTGTGTAGGCTACGGAATGGTCCATCCTCATGTAGGGGGCCAAAAATTCTTCGAAGCATTCTTCTCTCGACCGCGGCCAAGAATTCGCCATTTTTCTTGGTAAGAACCCAAGTTTCCGAGGAATACATGAGGACTGGCAAGATCATAGTCTTGTACAGTAAGAGCTTTGACCCTATGGTGAGACGTTTCGAGCGGAACAGTCTTTGTAAGCTGAAATAGGCTCTGTTGGCTGACAACAACCGTGCGCGGATTTCATCATCGTAGTTGTTATCGGTTGTGATTTTCGACCCTAGATAGGAGAAAAACATAAGATAAACACAAAACCTTTATACCCGAAGCGCGAGCTTCAGGTATTCCGACTTGTTTGTATTCTAAAAGGGGTATGATGTTCTCATAACATATCAAATTGTCAATACCACAACAAAGTGAGTTCACATAAATGAGAGGTCGCAGGGGAACATCTCGTTTTAGTTTTTTAATCATATATATATCAACATCAATTACTCGAGACGGACATATGTATTTCTATGTATATATATACGATGTATGCGATCAATTTATCTACATACATATACTTATATGCTCAGATGGCTTAAGTGGTTAGAGAGCTAGGCTGCCGTAGTGGAAGGTTGCGGTTCGAATCTCACTGGTGGCAGGGGGATTTGCTATCGTGACTGGATGTCGGATACCAGTCGGCTAACTTGTGAATGAATACCTGAGTGAAATCAAGGAAATAATCTCGGGCCAGCGCAATGCTAACCACGTTGCCGCTTATAGGATATTGTAATCTAAAGTGTACTGTTACGGTCTTGAATGAAGTGCTCTAACACACTTCAAGGCCCGGATCCAATTGGATTGTTGCGCCGACGATTATTATTATTATATATAATACAGTATTCAGCAATAGGCAATGTTTGTTTGTCAGTAGTTTGAAAAAAATAAGAACGAATATTTTGGGTTCTTAGCCATATACAGATGGAAAAATGTGCATTGAAAGTTCCTCACATAAGATGAACACAAAAAACCTTTACACCCGAAGCGCCAGCTTCCGGTATTCCGACTTGTTTTTAAGGTTTTGTTTGTAAAACAAAACCTTATTAAAATCGGTTTACTGTCTGTCTGTCTGTCCGTCTGTCTGTCTGTCTGTCTGTCTGTCTGTCCGTCACACGCATTTATCTCGGAGACGGTTATAGCGATTGACACCAAATTTGGTAGAAAGGTAGGAACTGTGAACGCTCACGCATATAGTGAGTTACATCCTTTTACAATGAATTTAAGGGGGGATCCCCATACATGCAAAAGGGGGGTGAAAATTTTTTTTTCATCAAATATAGTCATGTGGGGTAGACTAGCGGCGGCCATGCTCAATTCTCATCGAACCCCTATGCAGAATGGTACACTTCAGCATGGTTTGATCCAGACTGTGTGAGAGTTCCAGGACATCAAGAGAAGCTGTGAGGGATTTAAGTGCAATTCCGGTAGCTGACAATATTACGGGGAATACACGCACTCGAGACGCCAAATTTCTTTGACTTTTCGAGTGAGTCGCTTATAGTTCACCTTCTTCTCCACGTATTTCCGTTCAATGTTGCTGTTATGGCGGATGGCAACATGAATAATATACGCGGAGCGAACCGTCTTGTCAACTAACAGCATGTCAGGCTTGTTGTGTAGAATACGTCAATCAGTTAGAACTTGCCGGTCCCAATACATGTTCTAAGCAGAACTCTCAAGTACTGTTTGCGGCTCGTATCGGTAAGACGGACACGTTCCGGTGACCAGCCCACGCTTGTGTGCAAAGTTATGATGGTGCACCTTACATACAGCATTATGCCTGGTGGTGTATTGCATTGATATGTATTGATTTAAGTTATTTTTGTTAGTTTAAAAGATTGTTTTTTTTGATCATTTTTCCAATTATATATTATGGTTACCTATTTCTTAAAAATGAAAATGATTTTAAAAACGAAAAACTAAGCTTAATGTCTTTTTGCGATTCGTTGTATAATATTTTGATGGGAGCAATTTGTTTTTGGTTTTTACTCGTAAGAAAACATTGATGTGAATTCCATTACTATTAGCAAAACTATAACACCAAATTTGTCTTCTTCGTTTGAATTCACTGCATTCTAAAACATCAGGAAATATCAGCACCATAATGAAGCCAATAATACGGAATACGCTACAGCCGAACCACCTGTAAACTATTGGAACATTTCTTTCAAACGCTTTCAGCTGAAAACTATTTACTAAATGCATTAATTCGCAATTACGAGCTAATTCTAATAAGATTATCAAATAATCAAACCACTGAGGATTAGTTTGGTGGCTAGTGAATGGTGGGTGGGTGAATTTCGTGAGATCACAATGGTTAAACGTTAAACGGACAAGATAAGAATTCCGAGGTAAGAGTTGTTTGTTCATTTTTACTTTTTTGATTTTTTATTAAGGTTTTGTGTGAAGCAAAACAAAATGGGAAGTTTGAAGGAAATTCAACTACTATTAACAAAATTGTAGAGCGAAAAGGTTTTTTATTTTATATGAAGTGATTGCACTCTAAGGCGTATTGACATCATCTTCATACAAAGTGGGCTCATCTGAACGGCAGAAAGCATGTGAATATATTATTGTTGCGTTTTAAGGTTTCGTATAAACACAAAACCTTATTAAAATCGGTTTACTGTCTGTCTGTCTGTCTGACTTTTTTTTGAAGAGGTGGAAATCTTCAAAAGACACTGGCCTGTACACGCCAGCGTGTGAGATTGTTACCCCTAAAACCACCATCTATTTAGAGATCTCTCCCTTTCTGTGTTTTTAGTTTGCGATAAAGGAGAGATAGACTTCGCATTATATATATTCGTCATCTCATCTACCAAGATGTCAATGGGCATCATTCCAGAGATGACGAATGTTGCATCATCTGAGACAGTTGAATGCCAAGCACACGCTTAGGGTTGTTGTTCTGTAGACTGAACTCCGTTTTTTCGCGTTATATGCAACCTGCAATGCCTTCCCCCAAACTGGAACTGCATAGAGCAGGATCGAACACACGACCCTAGCTATAAGCAACCTGGAAACATGCCGTGGCCCTCCCACGTTCGGCATCATCCTTGCCAAGGCCACACTTCCAGTGGATGCTTTATCATAAGCATACTGCACGTATTGCTTATAGCTAAGCTTCCCGTCTATCATCACTCCCAAGTATTTGATCGCAGGCTTAGAAGTGATGATATGATTCCCAATTTGAATACGGGCAAAATTTCTTTTACGGCGCTTGGTGATGAGGACTACCTCCGTTTTTTCTAGCCAACCCTTAACAGCACTGATCGCTTCGCATGAGTATAACTCAGCACATTCGAGGTGCTTTGCGACCACAACCAGCGCTATATCGTCGGCGTAGCCCACCACCGTGGCTTCTTCCGGAAGGGGAAGATTAAGTACATCGTTGTACATGATGCTCCACAGCAGTGGGCCAGTACGGAGCCCTGTGGGTCACCCGCTGTCTGTCTGTCCGTCATACGCATTTTTCTCGAAGACAGTTGCAGCGATTGACACCAAATTTGGTAGAAAGCTGGGAACTGTGAACGGTCACGCATACAGTGAGCAACATCCTTTTACGATGAATTTAAGGAGGTCTCCATACATGCAAAAGGAGCGTGCAAATTTTTTTTCATCAAATATAGTCATGTGGGGTATCAAATTAAAGGTCTCGATCAATCCGGTCTTAGTTTTGACATCTGTTGGAAAGGTGGGGAGTGCGCGGGATTGAAAGTGATCATTCCTTTAAGGGGCAGTTCTCAGAAACTACCAAACCGAAAAATCTGAAAAAAATCAGGAGGCTACCACTATATGGTGCCTGGGCTCCGAAACACCTTCCATACTGATATCTGTTCAAATAAAGTTAATGATAGTATAACCCCCCTTAATTTCATGCTAGCACCACGAAATTTCGCAACAATATAGGGTATAACATAGAGCATAGAGCATCAATTAGTCGAGGCAGATGTGGATATGCTAACGGAGAGGTAGTACCCAATCAAATAGATATACATACATATGTATACTACTAGCGGTATTCAATTCAGTTTGCACGCGAAGTGCGCATATATATGCATATGTATGCATCGTTATGCGGTAGCAGAATATGCTTGTTTGTCTAGGATGGGCTATATTTATGGCTTTAATATTGAAGGACTATTTTGAATCTTTAGCTATGTACGAATTGAATAACCTGCATAGTTTCTGACAGAGATGAACACAATACCTTTATCCTCAAGCGTCGAGCTTCCGTCATTCCGACTTGCTTGTATCTGTTGTTACTTCTTCAAATTTGCTAATAAAATTGAACTTCTAGTGTAAAGCGTATGAGGTTGACTATTAGCAATGTAGTGCCCTTAACATCAAATTATTTGTGGCTTTTAAAAAAACCCTAGGCATAAGCAAAGTAAAATGTTGGGGCCTTGGAGGGAATTCCTTTCCACCTTGCCGCGAAGTGCTTTTATTCTCTGGAAAGCCAAACGGTTTCAGACACGAATCCGTTGACCTAGGAGATTCCGGTCCAGGTTAAGGAGCATCACAATTGTACGATGTTATGCATCAAGCAGAGAAAGATGCTTTCTTAGAGTAATTAGACGTAGTTCAAGGGAGGCTTCATAAAGGTAATATTGTGACGTGATGGGTGATCTGAATACCAAAGTGGGATCTAACAACAACTTGCTCGGCATTTGATGGGGAAACACGGTCTTGGCGACCGCAACAGTAATGGTTGGAGGTTCATGGGTTTCTGCAACTTCCATCACCTCGTCATTGGTGGCTCACTATTCGAGCGCAAAGCCTGCCATAAAATCTATTAGATTCCAACTGACCGATGCCGTTAGAGCAATCAAACCGACCAGTTCGCAATCAACAGCAGATTTAGCGGTTACCTCCTCGATGTGCACAACAAAGGAAGCGCCGACGTCGGCCTCGAAAGGGATCAATATCTGATGATCGAAAACATTCGCTTTCGGATTGCGTGCGCCACATCTCGCAAGGTTGAAGAGCTGCGATCCCCTAAGTTCAATATTTACCGCTTGTGTGACCCAGCTGTCGTTCGACAGTAGGAGAGCCATCTTGCGGATGGCGGCAACGGTATCTTGGTGGTACACAGATCGTCGACCATAAGTTCTGGCTAACTGCGAAGTTATGGAAGAGGATCGACTAACGGAAGGAGTTGAAGGCTCTACTAACCGGTGTGAGTGCTCGAACTCTGATATCGTGCGAAATCCTGAGAATTTTCAATTGCGCTGGTGAGGAAAGCGAAATATGCTGCAGAACGCACCGATTTCAAAAGTGTATAGAACATCACCGAAAAGGTCGCATGTGGTCGCAAATCTTTCGATGATTCTGGGAAGAACGTTAAAAGTTCACTTGCCACCCGCCATGACGAACAACTGAAGAGGTGGAAAGAAGACTTGACCATGGTTTTTGACCGTATCACATCCGGTGTAGTTCCGCCTTTTGTGGATGAAATGGCTATTCCTTCAAGTAGAAGAGAAACCATTTCGGTCATCAACTATTTATCAGCTACTGCAGATCTGCTACTCTTACTCTGGCCTATTTATTCTATTATTCGTGTGAAAATCTTAGGTATCTTAGATCTTTCCCAGAGAGTGGAAGAAGGGGATGATCAGGTTCAGATTCCACAACAGGGCACCCGTTTTGAGTGAGACAACTGGAGGGTTATCTGCGTGTTCTCTGCCGTCACAAAGATAGCAGCTAAAATAATCCTGCAACATATCAAAGAACATCTCGAAAATTTTATAAAAAGAAAGCAGGCTGGTTTCCGCTCCGAGTCCTCCTGCATTAACCACATCAACACCCTACGGATCGTTTTGGTTTGGATCTTCGCTGTAGCTGCTTTTCACCATTGAGCAAGAGTTCGAGCAAATGCTACAGATGGTCAATAAGTGTAAAGTTTATCGATTGGAAATTCATATAGCGTCGGCATAAGGCATTATACATTAACCACTTTCGAGCCGAGAAGGAAGTGTACCTAGGTTTATTTTGGTGGCGTTTGTAACAAATTGAAACACAGCATATCAAAACACACATCGCTTTTGTGTTCTGGTCAATAAATACCAATCTATTCATTCTGGTCCTAAGTTAACTAATTCCCGATTCCATGCGTGACGATTGCTTTATGAACCTTTAACTGCGTATTGGTTTACCTATGGGCATACTGCTTTTCATTGAACTCCACTTTCAAGCGAACTTTTCTGTGAATTCAGAATGACGTCGCGTTGTTTTCGAATGACCAGCTTCCGCAGGCGGTCGTTCTATTTTACGTTCTACTTAGTGGGTTATTTTATAATTTTTATGTGCCGTGATGAACTGCATTCATTAATACCGCAACTTTGTTTTTGTAATTTTAGCAAGATTTTGGCATATTTCACAAAGTAACGGCAAACAGCGTATTCTAACCAGTTTCGCCTTTCCATAATTTTGAATTCCCAAAACGTGATAGTGCGAAATATTAACTATGCTTCGGTTTCTGATGAAGAGTATCTATTTAAGTAACAAGTCCGGAAACCGGAAACTCGGTGCTTCAGGTATGAAAGGTTTGTTTCTTTTGTAAGTATATTCGAGTGCAGAACTGTCCCATTTGTACATATCCCGCTATACATATGTATTTAGCATGTCAAATATTGATATTTAGTACTTTGGGTTGCAGTAAATTTAGACAGGAAAGACAACTTTAAGCTACTGTAATTTTGTTATCAATAGTATCATTTTGATCGAACTTGGAGATAGCATGCTGCATGCTATGATCTATATTAATACTAGGATAAACTTAAAAGAGGTTTTTATTCAATTTCCCCACAAATCTAGGAATATACTACTATTAACTTAATTTGAGCAGATAACGATATGGAGAGTATTTTGAGCGTGGGCACCGTATAGAGGCTGCTTCATGATTTTTTTCAGATTTTTCGGCTACGCAGTTTCTGAGAATGGATCCGTTAGACAAATCATCAGTTTCGGCTCCTCCTACTCCCCGCTTTTCTAACAAATATGAATACTAAAACAGGTTTCGAAGAGTACTAATCAAGGCCTTTTATCTGATACCCAACATGACTATATTCGGTGGGAAAAAATTTTACACTCCTCTTTTGCATGTATGAGGTCCCCCTCATTATTTCAACGTAGCATAATGTTACTCACTGCATGTCTGGGCGTTCAACAATACAACACTCAAGGAGATCCTGCGCAGGAAAGGGAAGCGATTCCACTACATCAACGGTTACAAGGCTTGTTCGCGAGTGTCGGGGTGAAACTTAATGTTCTCTATATTAGAAATTCACAATTTTTACAAAAATTTAACATAGTAGTATCCCACAGACAAGTGTGTGTTAGATTTGGGAACGGTACAAAGATAAATTTTCATCACCCTCCTTATTTTTCAGCCAAGGCAGCATTAAGATCACAAAACGGAAAACTATCGGGAAAAGTATATTATAGAACTTTGGACTTCAAATTCCTCAGAGATTAAACCTTAATACAGGGAGTGTCACTTTGGGCGGTTATATCTCACTAGGATGATGACTATCAATTTCTCTAGATAGATTAGATGCCCCTCCTCCGTATACGATACCGAACACAATGCCTATTGATTCTTGCGAAGTTGATGAAGAGCAAGTGGAGCGGAGTGTTGGAGTTCAACCCCCGTTAGACTAGTAAAATAATAATGATATCCTGTCCTATCGCCCAATAAATAAGCGTTAATAACTCCCCTGTATCCTGACAACTACTGCCTTCCCTTTCCTGCTTTCGCTTCTAATTTTGTTGTCTTCCGTTAATCTTTTTTCTGTCACCAGTTCTATCCATTTTGTCTTTTTATTTCCTCTTTCCTACCTATTATTGTTGACTTTTGTCTTTTTGTTTCTGCGGTTTATCGGAAGTTCTTTTGGCAATTCAAATTCCGCAAAAAATTCTCACCCTTCTTAGCGAATGATCAATTCAATACCACATCCGTCATCTAGTCAACACTTCCACAAATATCTGCCAGCCCATGCAGTTATCCGTTTCAAAACGTGCCAACCAAACAACATTTCCAAAACTAATGTCAATAAAGGCTTGGAACCCCCGAATAATGGGAGCGGTTTTGCCAGCCGTTCCAATATAGAAGTTAAGGGAAAATACATCGGTGGGGAGCAGTTCCACCTTGGCATTGGTCATTGAACATACAGTGTCGTGTCAAGTAGATAGCATTAGCGGGATCGAGAAGGGTTTGGTAGGGAATTATAATCGTTGGCGCATATCCACCGCTATACCTTGAAATGTGTGAAAACACTTCACTCAAGACCATAACCGTACACTACAGAATTTCAGTATAGGATGCAATGTGATCAGCATTCCACTCGCCCGAGATTATTACCCTAATTTGACTCATTCAGAGCTGAGTCTACTGATATCCGACGCCAAATCACAATACAAATCCCACTATCACCAGTGAGATTTGAACCGCGACTTCGGTACGATAGCCTCGTGCTCTAACCACTCAACTACCCGGACACGGACATCCTCTGGAGAAAGCAGCATGAAATACATCACTGAATACAAGAAGCATGGAGCATGGAACTTTGTCGGAGTTTACAATAAATGTCGGACGATATCGGACTTTGCGATAAATCGTTTCGAGATTTGACCCTGGTTTGCTCGCGAAATTTAGCGCCATCAGATGTCACTTTGATAATAGCTATTAACTTGTCTGAAATGCTACTCCTCATCAAAGCATTTCAGACTCAATCAAAAAGAAGCAGACACAAATATGTCACCGATCGGTATAAAGACAACGATTTATTGGATACAATTAATTCTGGATCTACAGCATTAAATTAAACTAGGACTATATAACCTAAATAGCTATGAATAATATAATTTATGTCTTCGTTCTATCCTAGCCCGACATATCGGACAAGATTCGCATCGCTCGGCACATTCAGAGCAAGCCACAACATGCCCACATGGTAAAAATACGACATTCCTGTTTTCCCCCGAGCAAATTTTGCATTCGTTTTTATCTTCGGTTTTACCATTTACCAAGGACTCAAACAAAAATTTTGACATGGTTATAGAATCGTCATTGATTTCATGGACGCAAGACTGTTTCTGCACGTGCACATGTTCAGTTGGTAATGGCACAGCTCCTTCTGCAGCTACTTCAAATTCATTATCATTTTCGAGCTCTCGCTGTAGGACGCTTTCACGTGTTGCAATTGGCATTTCTTCTTGTAGGTCCAATTCTTCCAAGAAATGGTTAATATCATCGTCCTCATTATGACTTATTCCTCTCATAAGTCTCAAATATCTGCAATGATTATAAAGAATGCCGTGCAGCAGCCAGGGATCTTCCTCAGGGAGGAAACCGTCTAAAGTACCACCGCAACAAAAACACATCAGAGAACCATCAGTTAAAAAGAAAAAGCCCGCTTCTGCCAGTTCATTTGCCTTTGTCGATAAAACACCTTGGGATTTCGAAAAAGTGTCCAATCTGTCAGATTCCAAAAGAAATTCTTCACATGCTATACAGTCTAATTCGCCCGGAAGCAGGAGATAAAGTGATAAAAAATCCAAAGGTACGTTTGAAGTGAACTCGCATTCTAATAAAGGACAACCACCCGAATAAGCCATATGCGCTTCTACCAGACACTCGTCTTCTTCAAAACGATCAATGCGTACATTACAGAACTGGCATTGTACTGTTTCACCAACTCCTGTGTAATACATCCCCATACGGGCTAAAAGTTGACAATCGTACTTTTCCATGCGCCTACCAATTCGGAACGACTCAAGTCGTTGTAGTTCACTGTTATACTTTTCCAGCGGAGGCATGATGGAGAACTGAAAGAGAATATAAATGATAACATAAATAAAAGGGGTGTTAGATTTGCAAGCCAAAAATGAGCAAAAATTAAAAGTGTGCTTCCGCAAAGCAGGGGGCTCCGCAACAGGATCGGGAGATGAACCTTCAAAAGGATGGGGAGACGGTAACATCCAAAGGCTCGCATCACAGCGGTGACATATAATTCAAAACTGCAAGACAAATGGATCGTATAAAATTCTTCACATTATAGCACAAGTTGCAAAAGTGCGCGCTATATGTAAGTCTGAAGGGACTAATTCCTCTGCTGAAAGGAAAAGTGCGGCTATTACCATTTTCCGAAGACAGCATATGACCCATGTTTTCCGCCAGAGGCGAGCTGGATCATTTTCTCTTGCTGCACTGATAGAACGGTCTAAATCCCTCATAATCTGACTTCTTAGCATTTTGCACACAGATGGTCTCCTTTAGCTGGGAAACGCCTAAGAAGCACGAATTGACATTGCGCTCTGTTCGAGATGTGGCAACGTCTCCGATAATTGTGACTTTAATACAATATACGTTATGTGATCCCCACCACGAAAAATGGTAATCTCACAAATGACGATGAAACATAGACTGCCTTGATGCCATTAGCTGTGTGACGCTGTGCTTTCAGTCAATTTCTCTAAATGAAAGAATTCGAAATTTGCATAAAATATCCTTGCATCGAAAACTTATTGAATTCAAAAATGGCTATATCACCACCACATCGGATTCCATCACAGATCAACGAGCTCCTGGCAAAAGGGGCTACCTCCCCTAACCCCGTCTTATGCCTCAGCACCACATGGCTTTTACTACAGAAGTTATTCCCCCCTCATTGGACTTCGAACGTCTCGCTTCTTACATACTCTTCAACAAGCATCTATCAGGCTGACAAATAAATAAAAAGAACAACGAAATGACAATATTCGCAGTTTATTGCCCGCAAAATTTAAAATTAATACGGAACAGTTCGATCATTTTTCCGGTACATTAAACAGAAGGTTTTCCCTGGTGTGGACCACAACGCAAAATACACCCACGGGATCACGCCTTGTTTCCCGGGAAGGAGAATAGCTGTAGAGAGCATTGAGTGAAGATAATGCTCTGGACTTCGTTTCAAGCGTTTAACCGGTATACTGATGAACTGACCAGCAAAATGTCACACTTGATCGACTTCGGTATTAAGCTAAAAGTAAGCAATGAACTGCTAATTGGTTAATACCCTGCGATCATTCCTCGGACTTCTGATCATAATATGTGGTTGCCATTTACCACTGAATGGGTCATAGCGTGTCAACCATGCCTACATGTATTTTATGTGCGACCAACTCAACATTGTCAAAAGTGAAGCTGTTGCCCTCCTTTGTGTGTGACCTATCCACTGCCTCTTCCGCCTTCTAATCAACGGTTCCTTAGGTATTTGATCCCAGCGGCAACGAAGTTCTTCGTTCGAAATTGAAACCAGCAATATCAGAAATAAGATTTTCGAAAAATACTAATTGAGCTTGTGAAAAAAATCGCCCCTCCCTTTCGCATATATGGGGAGCCCCCTTTAATGCCATCACGAAATATTGCAGCTCGCTACAACTAATTTAGTGATGATAGCCGGACAGACCGACATTGAAGCGATTTTAATAAGATTTTGTTTCACATAAAACCTTCAATAATAACAGAAAACCCTGTGCTCTCAAACTGGCCTGTGAGATTAAGGATGAGTTGGATTAATTTTGTATGCAGAATCCATTTGCCGACTCCTCCGGAAGCATGACTTTAATGATAAAGTACCAATGAAAAAAAAACCCTTCATAAGTAAGGAAAACCAGCAATGTCGATCGTTGTTTGCAAAAGAACACATTAATAAAGGCACTCGCTTTTGGACCCAAGTCATATTCACTGAAAAATCCAAATTTTATATTTTCAGCCCCGACGGTCAGTCGTATGTTGTCTGGCACAAACCCAATAGATATCATCATCAGCAACGGCGCAACAACCGGTATCTGGTCTAGGCCTGCCTTAATAAGGAACTCCAACAGTTCGATAACCCTGAAAGCTGTCTGACGTCGTGACCTTCGCCATCGCTCCATCTCAGGGAGGGTCGTCTTCTTTTTCTACCATAGATATCGTCCTTATAGTCTTTCGGGGCTGGATCATCCTCATCCATACGGATTAAGTGACCCGCCCACCGTAGCCTGTTGAGCCGGATTTTATCCACAACCTGACGATCATGGCATCGCTCATAGATTTCGTCGTCATGTAGGCTACGGAATCGTTCATCCTCATGTAGGGGACCAAAAATTCTTCGGAGGATTCTTCTCTCGAACGCGGCGAAGGTTCGCAAATTTTTCTTGCTAAAAGTCTCCGAGGAATACATGAGGGCTGGCAAGATCATTGTCTTGAACAATAAGAGCTTTGACCCTACGGTGAGACGTTTCGAGTGGAACAGTTTTTGTAAGCTGAAATAGGCTCTGTTGGCTGACAACAATCGTGCGCGGATTTCATCATCGTAGCTGTTATCGGTTGTGATTTTCGATCCAACATAGGAGAAATTATCAACGGTCTCCAAGTTGCATTCTCCTATCTTTATCCTTCCCGTGTGACCAGGTTGTTGGTTATTTGG
Source organism: Hermetia illucens (assembly GCF_905115235.1). NCBI lineage: Eukaryota > Metazoa > Arthropoda > Insecta > Diptera > Stratiomyidae > Hermetia > Hermetia illucens. Next base: position 111,059,841 of record NC_051850.1, on the reverse strand, counting down.
TTTTCGGTGCTGACGTTGCCACCATATATTTTGTCTTGCCTCCATCGATCTGGATGAAGGCAGTTTGGACATCTCGGGTCGTTCTTCTCATGATGTAGATACCGTCAGCATAGGCCAGTAGTTGGGTGGACTTAAAGAGGATCGTACCTCTTGCATTTAGCTCAGCATCACGATATCGACAAAATAAAAATGTAAAATAAATAGTTAAGCATGGCGGTTTGGGATTGCAGTAGACTTCGACAATATAGGATTTATTGAAAGTACTATGTACAAAGCTTCATACGGTGATACTATAGCTGAGGAACGAAAAGAATGCGTAAAAGACCCTCAGGCTGTAAAGTACAACTTAAAATCAATACGGTGGCTGTAAAGTGGACTGTCTACTAAAAACGAAATATCTCGAAAGCCTACATCGCTTATAAATCAGTCTTTAACTCGACATTACATTCGTGGTTACTACAAGTGTTACGCTTGAACAAAATCAACCAGAATCTCGTTCTCGGCTTGGGACCAGTGATGGAGAATTGGAGCATGAAACATCAGGAGGGATTTGATTCAGGTACTCATTCACAGCTGAATCGACTAGTATCCGACGTCAAATCGCGATACAAACCCCATTGCCACCAGTGAGATTTGAACCGCGACGTCTACATATACCTCGCCATATTACAACATTAAAGCTAAGTTGCTGGGGGAATTTGAATGGCGTCTGGATCTTGTCCTGAAAACTGAGCTGTTCGGGAAAAGTAAAATCATGGGATTGTCATTCCCATCCTTCTATATACGCTCGGTGTGATCCAGTGGTGTAATGGGGCTAGGTAGGTATTAGCGGCTGCGCCAAGGAACCCGCTTAGCGGTGCGCCGTTTTGATGCCACAAACTTCTAAAACCATGACACGATGAGACCAAGGACGCTGAGACCAACCGGTTCAGAGCCAGCCCGTAGCATTGGCGCAGGAATGCAGCTCTCTCCTCTCTGTCAAACCGTGTGAGTCGGATACACTGTGTGTATTCCCGACTCCCCCCCCCACGCGGGTCTTTGAATACTATTAAGCGTCTTTGTGTTATACTTTTTCTTCAAAGCCTGCACCGTACAATAGAACCGTACGTTAAAATGGGCCACAAGGGTTCTCTTGTAGGCATAGGAAGCTATACAGGCCTTCTTAACCTACACGTCTATTTTTAATTTCCAATTTAACTTCGGATCCAGGATTACACTCTGAACATTTTCATTGGAGGAAAGAACAAGGCTTTGTTCACTCAGCGAGCGAGGTGAAATTCGGGTACTCCTGTCTTGACGGTGAATAGCATCAGTTCCGTTTTGGTTGCCGAGCCCGCGTCTTGCGGCCCACAGGCCATGTTGTCACTCATAGTGGAGTGAAATATCCCTGACACCGTGCGAGATAGTAACTCCAATACCCTGTAGTGTCCCTATTCCAAAAAAGCCCAGTCAGGATCGCTAGTCCTGAACAGGTGGATTCGGACACGAAGCGAGTGCAAGTGCTCATCAGGAAATGCGCGGCAGTGGTGAAGTGTATGCGGTCGGCAATGTTCCTCCAGAGGAAGGTCAGTAAAGGCGTCAAAAACGGAGGAACTATTAGATCGCATCTCCTTCTATAGGGGAACGTGAAGAGCAGCGGAAGACGAGTGGAAAGTAGAAATAGCCGCACTTCCCGCAGAGATCACTGTTTGCACCAAACGGACCGCAGATAGCTCTCTGCAAATCCAACTGGGGAAAAAGCGGAAAGAGGACGACGTGCCTAAAAGAGACTTTGTCAAATTAGTTTCCAGGACCCCAACAAAGCAGGCGAAGAAGGATAAAAGGAGACAACCGCCAGAGACCCGTCTGTCCAAAGTGGAAATCCTTAGTGAAATTTAGGGCGGAACTGGAAATGGCTAGAGCGCGAATGACATGATCCGAATTTACGAATTACCATGCACCGGAGTGCAGCCGCACACCAGTTGCAAGTGCAGTTCGCTGCGGAGGTAAACGCTGATCTAGTGCTAATCGGCGAGCAATACCGAAACAGGGACCCAACTTCATGGCATCTCGACTTATCGGGCTCCGCTGCCATCTGGGTTCGGCACGACGTTCGACTACGTGTTCTTGCCGAAGGCCAAGGGTTTGCCTAGATTCGGTGTTTAGGGATAACATTTTTTAGCGTTTACCTGACACCGAATGAGACGATGCCGGACTTTCGGCGTCGACTTGATGCTCTGAAGGACGCCGTTTTGAGTACGGGGGGGTGAATCTTGGTAGGCGGTGATTTTAATGCTAGGGCCCTTGAATGGGGCTTGCCCCAGCGAGACGAAACGGATTCAGGAAACGGCGGCGAGAACCGGGCTCGTAGTTTTAAACACCGGATCCGCGCCAACGGTGCCCAAGCTGTGAAGGAAGCATTCCTGACATCACTTTTGCATCGGAATCTCTGATACCATCCGTGGACGGGTGGCGAGTTCTGAAAGACTTCTCGACAAGTGATCACCAGTACATCGCGTTCGAAGTGGTTGACGCTACTTGCCGACGAGCACCAACCCCACGCTCCCCCTGCGTGTGGAATGTTGCGAGGGTGAACATTGCAAAGTTTGTCGAAGCTCTTGGGGCAAGAAGAGCTGCGCTATAGAGCACTCTGGGGGTGGTACCGTCGTAGCTGACACCGTCTTAAATTCAATGATTAACCCGATAGCGGCAGCGTGTGAGACTTCCATGCTCCGGAGGAGCCCCAGCCACGACAAGCCTTCTATGTACTGATAGACGGCAGAAATTGCCGACCTACGGAGGGACTGTCATAACCTCCGCGCCAACGAGGAGGCTTGCGCGATAAAGGCACAAGATAGATCAGCACAAAGAGACTCCTCAGCGCGATAAATAAAAGCAAAGTTCGTGGTTAGCAGAACTTGGCCAACGAAGTGAATGAGAACCTGTGGGGACTAGGCTATAAGCATGTCACGCGGAAAATCGGGGCTCTGCGGAAGCCCTGCATACTAAGTTGGAAGGTGCCCATACACGCACTGATCAGGGAGGGAAAAGGAGATCCAGAGCTCCCATTTGCACACAGACCGCTGTGGTTGCTTGACATGGCGGGGAAAGTGCTCGAGAAGCTCATCATCTGCCGGCGACTCATCCTTAAGGCAGTTCGGGTTCAGAACAGGGAAATCCACAATGGATACTGTTATGGAAGTCGTGGGTGCGGTTCATCGAACCGAGGCACACAGTCCTACTATCGACGGATAGTACTCATCATAACGCTTGATGTCAGAAATTCCTTCAATTCAGTACGATGGACAGATATGCTAGGCACATTGAAAAGCTCATTTCATGTGCCAAGCTATCTCTTACGGATATTGAGGGATTATCTGGAAGACCGCTCCCTGCTCTATGAGACGCTAGAGGGCCAGATGAGAATGGAAATCAAGTCGGGAGTAGCACAGGGATCTATCCTAGGGCCGGATCTCTGGAACGCTTTCTACGATAGTGTGCGGAGACTCGATATGCCAGAAGAGTCGCGCCTGGTCGGTTATGCAGACGACGTTGCGGCACTTGTTGCCGGACCCACTGCCGAACAGGCGCAAAGCAGACTTGACATATTGATGGATGACATATGGATGGATGACTGTTCACGATTTCAGCCTTGCGCTGGAAAAAACCGAGGTAGTCATCTTGACCAGAAAGGGAATCCCTACCCCGCGTTCCATGCCGATCAGCGAGTTGACTATAGACTCAAAACCAGCGGTTAAATACCTTAAAGAAAACTTAAGAGAAGTGGTTGCCTTGGAGAACGTCAATGCACCCTTAACGAGTGACAACTCTCGTAACAAAGTGAGCCAAGGGGCAGATGGACTGCGTGGTTCACCGATAATTTAGACCGATGACTGAACCGAGTCCATGGTGGGATTGATCCTTTCCTTACCAAACTTCTAAACGGGCATGCAGGTTTTCAGTCTTACCTACACAGAATTGGAAAGGCGCGATCTCCTGATTGTGTGTTCTGCTATGGAGTTAGCGGACGACGCTGAACATACCTTTTTCTCTTGCGAAAGGTGGGACGGTTTTCTTTAGTGGTTTTATGTAGACACAGGGACGCTCTCTCCAGACAACATTGTCAGAGAGATGTTGAAGAGCGCTGGCAGCTGAAGTCATGTTGCGCGTTAAGTTTGGGCTCCTCTTATTGCGAAGAAGATTGAACTCGTCCGGCGGAGGGAGCGGATGGCAAGGGGTTCCCTGAACTAACAACTCCCTTCCTCCCCTCCCCTTCCGTTGCTGAAAGAATTCCCTGACTTGAAGGCTCCCAAAGCCGGGAGACCAGGAGGGCTAGCCAGAAGTAATGTGTCAAACGGTTCCGAGCTTCTTCTCTGATGAGAGGGAAGTGTTCGGTTAGTAGTTTGAAAGCGTACTGTTGCGCGAGTCCAACCCTTTGTGCATAAACGCATTAACCTACCCTACTCCAAAAGAAAACTAAGAATCCCATTGTCGGTTAGTAGTGTGATGTCAAGGACCTCCTCCCATCCGTCACAGTTCTCGAGGCTGGGAAAAAGGAAAGTTGGTGTGAAGCCAATTACGCTCCTTCGTTAATTTACGAGCTGCACCAAAGCGTATGGCTTACGCCGGCGTCGCAGCAGTCGATAGTGGACGCTAAATGTTGCAATTCTTCTGGCGCAGCTAATCGGCTAAGAGTCATGGAGGACAAGGAAATATACACGTTCCCTGTCTCCGTCTGTCTGTCCCAATCAGCGTCTCTTGTACTACTCCATAGTTATAATGTTTGATTTGGAGACCTTTGACGGTTTGTTCGTCTACGATCTAGGGCTGCTGTAGTAGTGCGACGTCGATGTCTTCTTCTAGGAGGAAGACAAGTAAATTAGCCGAGGCGCGCTTTGAATGCTGCAAATTGATCCGTGCTACCATCAGCAGGATCTGCTTGCTCCCGCCGCACCGTTGATCCTCAACTCCTCCAAAAGCTCGTTGTCAGCGTCGATTGGATTCAGGTCATCCACCTTTGCGCTCCTGGCTCCGAACTACACTTTCTAGCCTGTCTTTTCCAATGCCTCCAAGCACTCTCCGTTTATACGGAGCGGGAAAGGTTGGCTGTTCACTTGGGGTTCCTCCTCCTTGATAAGCACCTAGTCCTTCTTCTTATCCATGAGAAAGTCCGTGGAGAATTGGTCCTCACATTCTATAACGTGGAATTCATGGACCACCTGAGATGAATCGATGCAGGGTATGAATTACGTGTGCGTTTGTGGTCCAGGGGATGCTCAATGACCATCTCGGACAGCGTGGCCTCAGCACTGGTCTACACCTCCGGAATAATTTGCCGTTAGTGGAATTGCCATCCGCCAGCGCCACACGTAAGTGACTCCTGGCTACGTCGCTGAAAGGTTCGCAGTTCATTACTGGTCGACTGGCTGTTGCTGCTTACCTGTTTATAGAGGTTGCTTAGCATCTGAAACTTTTTACATTCTGGTCCGCTTGTGTTTTTCTTCAACCTAGTCATAAGATCGTTTTCGTTTGAGAGCGATGGGTTTCGCCTTCTGTCCGTCTACTAGGCTGTTATATTCAACGAAAATTCCCCAGTATTTACCGAGATTCCAAGCTAGAAACCACTTGTCAGTTTATCGCCTCGCCCCAGGATATCCCTGCGGTTTCAGCAGAGTGGTGCTACGGCTGGCACCGACTATACTGCCCTCGACGGCTTCTGTCTCCTGGTTACCAGCAGCTTGTTCTCCGATGACACGCCTAGCATCACCACCTCTTTTCCTATCGGCTGTTTTTTAGCTTTTTATGTGAGTTCGTGTCTTGGTCCGGAAAGAATGTCCATCGTGGCTAGCCCGGCCACGGGGGTAAGGGTTTTATTTAAAACTGAAGGTGCCCAAAATATTCAAAGTCTGCATAGCAAAGACTGAGCCAAGACCCATTGCCCACACATCCCTTGGCGTATGCTGATCCACCTTGGTTTGGGGCCATATTCGCACATTCTCCAGTGCAGGCAGGGCGATCTTCGGGCTGTTGCTTCGGCTTATCCGACAGCCAGATCCACTTGCCATTATATTATGACCAGCAGTCAAACACACACTCTCGGCCAGACAATTTCCAGCGGTTACCGTGAGGATTTCGTGCGAGGACTTGCCGAATTAATCAGACCAGGCCAGCAGAATAATACTGATGTCTAAATCAGTCGAGTAACACCGGTTCAAAATCTGTCAATAGGCGAGTAAGGGTAGTTCTTGCAAACAATAACATAGGCAATAGGGCTCCCGAAAAATTGAGGATCACGATTCTATATCACCAAGGGCATGGGGTACTTGACATTGCACTAAAATCATGTGCATTCTCTTCTTAAAATTTCCTTTGAGAAACAATTCACTAGTTAATTACAGCAGACTACCGTCATGAAAGATAACAAATTCCCTCCTTTGAACTTGAGAAGATTGACATGTGGAAAGAGAAACCCATTCACCGGGGTCGTATCAAAAAGCCTCCAACGAATAGTTGACTAACGGTGTACTAATCTGTGAGACCGAAGCATTTCTAACTTCAACTTTGGACGCATTGGTACATTCTTCATGACTTCTCAATCACCAACTCTAGTTGTAGGTTATGCAACTGTGAAGAGGAAACTATGCAGCACATAACATCTGCTTGCAGGATGTCGTCATAACTCCGTCTGCAAGATTCTCCATCAAAACTTTGCGTTTAAATATAACTTAGTGGCAACTTACTATCCTTATTAAAGTATACTCCGCAGAGGATCTTGGAAAATTATCGGGTCAAAGAACGAAGTACGAGCGTGCTTCATAATCGACGTAGTCATACTGCTGGACCGTAATACTGTTGAAAAATGGTAAGAAACAAGTCGGAATACTAGAAGCTTGTCGGTTTGGGTATAAAGGTTTTGCGTTTATCTTATGTGCGAAATTTCGTATGCACATTTTACCAGTAGTACTTCACTAATAATTCAAAGTATTCCTTGATATACGTTCATATGTTCTTCCAAACTTGACCTCAATCGTTTATATAATAATAATAATCGTTGGCGCAACAATCCGTATTGGATCATCACGGCCTTGAAATGTGTTAGAGGACTTCATTCAAGACAGCAACGGTACACTACAGTGCACTGTAGGAGGTAATGTCGTCAGCATTGCGCTCGCCCGAGATTGTTACCCTGATTTCACACAGGTACCACTCATAGCTGAGTCGACTGGTATCTGACGTCAAATCACGATACAAATCTCATCGCCACCAGTGAGATTTGAACCGCGACCTTCCGTACGACAGCCTTGTGCTCTAACCACTCAGCTATCCGGACACACAGTCATTCATATAAGTTCACTTTATATGATGGGGGCCGACATAGGCGACGAGTACGATGAATCCATGTGAAATGCAAAAATTTGACATCCCATTACTTTGTTAATAATGGTTGAATTTCCTTCAAGCTTTCCAAAAATGTATATCATATTATTCTTATGACATCCGCATTTTGTACTTCCAGGTTGAACTTAAATTTTCAAGATACAATGTCATAATATGCTATTGTGAATTTTATTTGATAAGTTATCGGAATGCGATATAGTGTATTTTAAGGCATAGATTTTATATAGATGCATCATTTTGAACTTTTTGGTTTTTCGGTTCTGAGAACGAAACCTGTTGCGCTTTTTGCGTCTCACCCTTCCTTAAACTTATTACAAAATGATGCCACTTGTTGGATGTAAAGAAACTCAATGACCACATATTCTCACCAAATTTCGTGTTCGTCGTGAAAATCCGGAACTATCGCCCCTTAGCAGACAATATGAGGTAGAGTTGGAGATTACAAAAGATCGAAGTAATCCCAGCCGTGATTTCAACGACACGATTAGTCCCGCAAAATCTATATAAAGTGCTGAAAACGCTCGATCCAAGGGCCAGGGAATACATGGAGACGTTAAAAGCTGTCATCCTTGCAACGTGTGCTATAGTCCGAAGAGTTCTGTCCGATAACAATCTGATCTAGTGGGCTTCAGTCTTGATTCGTACTGTCTTCCATTTAAGACCATTTAAGATCTATGCTCTGTAGTTTAGAACCACCGCGTTAATCGGGACGTAGCAATAAATTTTCGCGTAGTTAAAACACGCCATCGCTGTGATGCGTGCCTTTGGCTGTCGCGTTCAACTCATCCTTAGGTTAGTCGCCCCTCGGTCTAGTTGGGCGAAAAGAGAGTTTGTGGGCTTTCTTAACTATGTACCTACATGTATGTGGACAGTTGAATATTGCAAAATATCACTCTTTTGTGTACAACTGTAACCGAAGACACTACTTCTGTAAACTTTCACAACTCCCAACTAACACCTCACCCGCAGAAACCTTGCTCGAACCTCGATAGCTCAACTTCGAATGCTCCTCAGAATGGAACCAGATAGGTCGTCAATGCTTTCTATGTGTATGTATTATACATTTGATTAACCACCGAATAAAAGCTTCGGCTGATAAGATTAATTCAGGGATAAATAGAAAATTCCCAATAACCAAAGTTAATGAATTCCCATGAAAACGTTACGTTACGTTAAAACGCATGAACAATGTTACCATTCAAGAAATTTCTCTTATTCTGTGACAATGACGTTCACGTTCGGTACAATGGGGTTGAAATCGGCTTAAAAATTGGCAGTTGTCTATTAACGTCGAAATCGCCAGTTTTCGGTTCCTTAATAAAATATAGAGCAGGCTGCCATCCAGTTTTCTTCTGTGATGCTCGATATTTCGACCTTTTTATATTTTTTTTTTGTGGAACAAAACTTAAAATCGATTCAATGTCTATCTGTCTGTCTGAATCTTTTGTTACGAAATTCGGGGAGAACGTGTGGTCTTAGAATCCCTTCATGTAATAAATGAAGGCATTTTCTATTGAAAAGCGGGTGCTCAATTAGTACTTTTCCATACTGATCCTATTTCTGACATTGGGAAAGACATAGAGGAGTGTGGGGTCAAAATGTGAGCCCCAAAGAGTGAAACAGATCTCTTTTTCAGAAACTTTCGAACCGAAAAACTGAAAAAAAATCAAAATGGAGCATCTGGACGAAACCTATGTCTGAAAATGCATCCGGTTCCGATATCTCCCAAATAAAGTTAATAATGGTGTATTATCATTTTCAGGAAATTTGTTCGACTGCCCTGACTGATGAAGAGTATCTATTTAAGAAACAAGTCCGGAAACCGGAAACTCGCTGCTTCAGGTATGAAAGGTTTGTTTCTTTTGTAAGTATATTCGAGTGCAGAACTATCCCATTTGTACATATCCCGCTATGCATATGTATTTAGCATGTCAGATATTGATATTTAGTACTTTGGGTTGCAGTAAATTTAGACAGGAAAGACAACTTTAAGCTCCTGTAATTTTGTTATCAATAGTATCATTTTGATCGAACTTGGAGATAGCATGCTGCATGCTATGATCTATATTAATACTAGGATAAACTTAAAAGAGGTTTTTATTCAATTTCCCCACAAATCTAGGAATATACTATTATTAACTTAATTTGAGCAGATATCGATATGGAGAGTATTTTGAGGCCTGGCCATCATATAGAAGCAGCTTCATGATTTTTTTCAGATTTTTCGGCTGCGTAGTTTCTGAAAATGGGTCCCTTAGACAAATCATCAGTTTCGGCTCCTCCTACTCTCCGTCTTTCTAACAAATATGAAAACTAAGACAGGTTCCGGAGAGTACTAATCAAGGCCTTTTATCTGATACCCAAAATGACTATATTCGGTGAGAAACAATTTTACACTCCCCTTTTGCATGTATGAGGTCCTCCTCTTAATTTCAACGTAGAATAATGATGCTCATTGCATGTCAAATTTCGTGTCAATCGGTATAGCCCTGTCTGAGAAAAGTGCGTGTGACCGACACACATTGAACCGATTTTAATAAGGTTTTGTTTGGAAAACGAAAATGTACTGAAAAGTTAAAAATTGGACTAAAGTACTGATGAGCTTGAATATGTACTAAATTTGGTATCTTTCCTGCGCAGGAAACGGAAGGGATTCCACTACATCAACGGTTACAAGGTTTGTTTGCGAACATCAGGGTGAAACTTAATGTTCTCTATATTAGAAATTCACAATTTTTACAAAAAATTAACCTGGTAAAATCCCACAGACGAGTTTGTCTTAGATTGGAGAACGGTACAAAGATAAATTTTCATCACCCCCCTTATTTTTCAGCCAAGGCAATATTAAGATGTCACCGATAATAAAACGGAAAAGTATGGGAAAAAGTATATTATAGAACTTTGGACTTCAAATTCCTCATAGATTAAACCTTAATGCACAAAGTGACACTTTGGGCTCACTAGGATCATGACTAGCAATTTCTCTAGATAGATTAGATGCTCCTCCTCCATATGCTACACCGAACACAATGCCTATTAATTCTTCCGAAGTTGATGAAGAGCAAGTGAAGCAGAGGGCCCAATAAATAAGCGTTAATAACTCCCCTGTATCCTGATAACTACTGCCTTCCCTTTCCTGCTTTCGCTTCTAATTTTGTTGTCTTCCGTTCATCTTTTTTCTATCACCAGTTCTATCCATTTTGTCTTTTTATTTCCTCTTTCCTACCTATTATTGTTGACATTTGTCTTTTTGTTTCTGCGGTTTATCGGAAGTTCTTTTGGCAGTTCAAATTCCGCAAAAAATTCTCACCCTTTCTTAGTGAATGATCAATTCAATACGACATCCGTCATCTAGTCAACACTTCCACAAATATCTGCCAGCTTCGTCCATGCAGTTACCTGTTTCAAAACGTGACAGCCAAACAACATTTCCAAAACTAATGTTAATAAAGGCTTGGAACCCCCGAATAATGGGAGCAGTTTTGCCAGCCGTTCCAATATAGAAGTTAAGGGAAAATACATCGGTGGGAAGCAGTTCCACCTTGGCATTGGTCATTGAACATACAGTGTCGTGTCAAGTAGATATCATTAGCGGGATCGAGAAGGATTTGACAGGGAATAAAATTCCTCCATGTCCTCTGAGAAATAATAATTATAATCGTCGACGTATATCTACCGCTATACCTCGAAATGTGTTAAAGCACTTCATTCAAGACCATAACGGTGCACTACAGAATTACAGTACCCTATAGGATGCAATGTGGTCAGCTTTGCGGTCACACGACATTATTACCCTAATTTGACTCATTCAGAGCAGAGTCTACTGATATCCGACGTCAAATCACAATACAAATCCCACTATCACCAGTGAGATTTGAACCGCGACTTTGGTACGACAGCCTCGTGCTCTAACCACTCAACTATCCGGACACGGACATCGTTTGGAGATTTGACCCTGGTTTTCTCGCGACATTTTGCGCTTTGAGAATAGCTATTAACTTCTCTGAAATGTCACTCCTCATCAAAGCATTTCAGCCTCACTCTCAGTTGACTCTGTCTACCATTCACCAAATCAAAAAGATCGATCGGTATAAAGACAACGATTTATTGGATACAATTAATTCTGGATCTACAGCATTAAATTAAACTAGGACTATATAACCGAAATAGCTATGAATAATATAATTTATGTCTTTGCTCTATCCTAGCCCGACATATCGGACAAGATTCGCATCGCTCGGCACATTCAGAGCAAGCCACAACATGCCCACATGGTAAAAATACGACATTCCTGTTTTCCCCCGAGCAAATTTTGCATTCGTTTTTATCTTCGTTTTTTCCATTTACCAAGGACTCAAACAAACATTTTGACATGGTAATAGAATCGTCATTGATTTCATTGACGAAAGACTGTTTCTGCACGTGCACATGTTCAGTTGGTAATGCCACAGCTCCTTCTGCAGCTACTTCAAATTCATTATCATTTTCGAGCTCTCGCTGTAGGACGCTTTCAAGTGTTGCATTCCTCCAAGAAATGTTGCATTGTTCCAAGAAATGGTTGACATCATCGTCCTCATTATGACTTATTCCTCTCATAAGTCTCAAATAACTACAATGATTGTAAAGAATGGCGTGCAGCAGCCACGGATCTTCTTCAGGGAGGAAACCGTCTAAAGTACCACCGCAACGAAAACACATCAGAGAACCGTCAGTCAAATAGAAAAGAGGCATGATGGCGAACTGAAAGAGAATATAAATGATAACATAAATAAAAACGGTGTTAGATTTGTAGCCAAAAATGAGCAAAAATTGAAAGTTTGCTTCCGCAAAGCCCCCTCTCCGCAACAGGATCGGGAGATGAACCTTCAAAAGGATGGGGAGACGGTAATATCCAAAGGCTCGCTTCACAGCGGTGACATATAATTCAAAACTGCAAGACAAATGGATCGTATAGAATTTTCCACATTATAGCACAAGTTGCAAAAGTGCACGCTATATGTAAGTCTGAAGGGACTAATTGCTCCGCTGAAAGGAAAAGTGCGGCTATTAGCATTTTCCGAAGACACATCGCTCTATCTCAGGCAGGGTCTGCCTCGTCTTCTTTTTCTACTATAGATATTGTCCTTATAGTCTTTCGGGACTGGATCATCTTCATCCATACGGATTAAGTGACCCGCCCACCATAACCTATTGAGCCGGATTTTATCCACAACCTGACGGTCATGGTGTGGCTCATAGATTTCGTCGGTATGTAGGCTACGGAATTGTCCATCCTCATGTAGGGAGCCAAAAATTCTTTGGAGGATTCTTCTCTCGAACGCGGCGAAGGCTTCGCAATTTTTCTTGCTAAGAACCCAAGTTTCCGAGGAATAGATAAGGACTGGCAAGATCATTGTCTTGTACAGTAAGAGCTTTGACCCTATGGTGAGACATTTCAAGCGGAAGAGTTTTTGGAAGCTGAAATAGGCTCTGTTGGCTGACAGCAACCATGTGCCCTCTTTTCACAATAAGAGAGCTTGGAGTAGCGGTTCTCACTATGAAAAACAAGAAGGCGCCAGGTCCTAATGTCATCCCGGCGGAAGTTTACAAACTAGTGTTCCATCAACGACTTGCTACTTGGGGCTTGCTTGAAGTAAGGCATTTTTCCTTCTCGTTGGAAGGTGCCCATACACGCGCTGATCAGGGAGGGAAAAGGAGACCCAGAGCTCCCATCTGCACACAAACCGCTGTGGTTGCTTGACATGGCGGGGAAAGTGCTCGAGAAGCTCATCATCTGCAGGGGACTTATCCCTAAGACAGTTCGGGTTCAAAACAGGGAGATCCACAATGGATGCTGTTATGGAAGTAGTGGGTGCGGTTCATCGAACCGAGGCACACAGCCTCACTATCGACGGATAGTACTCATCATAACGCTTAATGTCCGAAATGCCTTCAATTCAGTACGATGGACAGATATGCTAGGCACATTGAAAAACTCATTCCATGTGCCAAGCTATCTTTTACGGATATTGAGGGATCATCTGGAAGACCGCTCCCTGCTCTATGATACGCTAGAGGGCCAGAGGAGGATGGAAATCAAGTCGGGAGTAGCACATGGATCTATCCTAGGGCCGGATCTCTGGAACGCTTTCTACGATAGTGTGCTGAGACTCGATATGCCAGAAGAGTCGCGCCTGGTCGGTTATGCAGACGACGTTGCGGCACTTGTTGCTGGGCCCACTGTTGAACAGGCGCAAAGCAGACTTGACATATTGATGGATGACATATCGATGGATGACTGTTCACGATTTCAGCCTTGCACTGGAAAAAACCGAGGTAGTCATCTTGACCAGAAAGGGAATCCCGACCCTGCGTCCCATGTCGATCAGCGAGTTGACTATAGACTCAAAACCAGCGGTTAAACACCTTGGTTTAATGCTCGACTCGAAGATGAGCTTTTTCGAACAAATTAGAGCAGCAGCGGACAAGGCTGCAGCTGGAGTCGCGGCCTTGAGTCGGCTAATGGCGAATGTCGGGGGTCCTACATCTACTAGGAAGCGTCTCCTTATGGGAGCAATGCAGTCGGTTCTGTTCTATGATGCGAAGGTATGGACTAATGTCCTTGACAAGGAGGTGCATCGTAAACGCCTTGCTGAAGTGTAGAGACGGGAGACTTTGCGGGTGGTGCCTATTTATCGCACTCTATCAGAACCGGCGTTGATGTGACCACGGGAGTGATTCCCGTTGTCCTCCTTGCAAAGGAGCGTAAAGCTATCTTCCGCTGTAAGGGCGAAAACTTAAAAGAGGTGGTTGCCCCTGGAGAACGTCAACGCACCCTTACCGAGTGACAAATCTCTTGACAAAATGAGCCAAGGGCAGATGGACTACGCGGCTCATCGATAATTTAGACCGATGGCTGAACCGAGCCTATGGTGGGATTGATACCTTCCTTACTAAACTTCTAAACGGGCATGCAAGTTTTCAGTTTTACCTGCACAGAATTGGAAAAGTGCGATCTCCTGATTGTGTGTTCTGCTATGGAGTTACCGGACGACGCTGAACATACCTTTTTCTCTTGCGAAAGGTGGGACGGTTTTCTTTAGTGGTTTTATGTAGACACAGGGACGCTCTCTCCAGACAACATTCTCAGAGAGATGCTGAAGAGCGCTGGCAGCTGGGGTCGTGTTGCGCATAATGTTCGGGCTCCTCTTATTGCGAAGAAGAACGAACTTGTCCGGCGGAGGGAGCGGATGGCAAGGGGTTCCCTGAACTAACAACTCCCTTCCTCCCCTCCCCTTCCGTTGCTGAAAGAACTCCCGGACTTGAAGGCTCCCAAAGCCGGGAGAGCAAGAGGACTAGCCAGAAGTGATGTGTCAAACGGTTCCGAGCTTGTTCTCTGATTAGAGGGAAGTGTTCGGTTAGTAGTTCGAAAGCGTACTGTTGCGGGAGTCCAACTCTTTGTGCATAAACGCATGAACCTACCCTACTCCAAAAAAAAACTGAGTAGTGTGATGTCAAGGACCTCCTCCCAACCGTCACAGTTCTCGAGGCTGGGAAAAAAGAAAGTTGGTGTGAAGCCCATTTACGCTCCTTCGTTAATTTACGAGCTGCACCAAAGCGTATGGCTTGCGCCGGCGTCGCAGCAGTCGATAGTGGACGCTAAATGTTGCAATTCTTCTGGCGCAGCTAATCGGCTAAGAGTCATGGAGGACAAGGAAATATACACGTTCCCTGCCTCCGTCTGTCTGTCCCAATCAGCGTCTCTTGTACTACTCCATAGTTATGTGGTACGTAGAGTATAATTAGAGCGACGCTCATTAAGTATGGGGAACCCCCTGACAATCACATCTGGTCATTGCATTAAGTATGGGGAACCCCCAGACAATCACATCTGGAAACCATGAGTAAGTGGGTCACGCAAGTACAGCATGTACCTAGCAGTAGATGTGAGCGCGTGGGGGTAATTAGATTTAGGATATAAATAGAATGCATTGTAATAAATCATCAGTAGCTTTCACATCATCATCCTGTACGTACGTAATAATTTAAGCGCGTTAAATCAATAAAATACTTTTAGTTTAACCAAACTATCATTCTTTTAATACTATCTCCTGGACCCATAAACCCTATATGGGGGCTCGTCCTAAGGTAGTAAATTAGAAGTTTGATTAATATTCGCGTTGATTGGTGCACAAATCTTCGCGAATACCGTAATCTCTCCTTGGTGGAGCATTTCTCCTAAGTGGAGCCGTCATATCTCCTTAGTGGAGCAATAAATCTCCTTGACGTGGAGACCTCCTTCGTGGAGCAGCAAGTGAATACTCGCGAGTTATAATATATAAAAGTTAAATAATAGTGTTTGTTTAATAGCCAATATACGTGAAAATAGATGTGATTATCGTGCTAGAAGTGGTTTCTGTGAGTGCGAAAAAACTAAAAATCACGATTGAAAATCAAAAGAAATCGATAATCGCCCCGTCGCGCTTCCAGCCTCCAAGAAGCACCAAGACAACAACAATGACACATCAACAGCTTCTTCAGCAGGAACAACAGCGTCGTGAAGAAGCCGAGCGACAAGCTAACGAGCTCTCATCCGCCTTAGCCGAACTTAGACAGCAATTTCAAGCGATGCAGGCAGAACGCAGCAACGAGGCTCAAAGCAATCGAGAATTTTTGGCTCGAGTGCAGCATGAACGCGAATCATGGATAAACGAGCGGCGTCTGCTGTTGGATAAACTCGCGGCAGAGCAGGCTACAGCGGCAGCAGCAGAACGAGCAGCGGCGGCAGCAGCCGCAGCAGCAGCGTCGACTGTGACAGAGCAGGCGGCGGCAGCAACAGCAGCAGCAGCGACGGCCGGAACAGAGCAAGGGACGGGCGCAGCCTCAACTCCAACACAGGATCAATCGAATTCTATGGTCACAGCTGAAACTACTCATAGAAATTCTATTGGCATCCTCACGGCGAACAACAATCAGGAAAATCGCCATGATTCCAACGGTTCTGGATTTTCACCGGTCGCAGACAACCGGGCGATGTATTCGCAGCTTAATCGAACACCAACAGGCAGCATGTCTGACGCAGGAACAATATTATCCGATTTGCAGCAAGTCCTTAGGCGCGTACCACTGTCAGTCTCTATGGAACAACTGCAGAAATACAGTGCTGATTCTCCAACCCAGTCAGTTCGGGCGTGGATCGTTAGAGTCGACGAAGATGCTACAATTCATGCTTGGTCTCCCGTAGAGAAGTTCATAGCGGCAAAAAGAGCACTAATAGGTACCGCTCGGAAATGGCTCGATGGTCAAAAAGGCATAATATCATGGGAAGAGTTGAAAACACGTATGACAGAATCCTTTGGAAAACGTGTCAAATCTTCAGACATACATGAAGCTCTAAGCAAGCGGAAGAGAAGAAGAGATGAGACTATTTTGGCTTACGTTCAAGAAATGGAACTACTAGCATCTCAGGCTAACTTGGACGAAGACGAGATAAGGCAATACATCGTCAATGGCGTAACGGATGACCAATCTATTAAATTGACACTTATTGGTGCTTCATCTCGCCTGCGATTCATGGAACTATTATACTTGAGTCTCATGAAAAAATGAAAGCTCGGGAGTCGGAGGAGCATAATCAACGTCGGCACCACCATAGACAAGGTACAAAGCGTTGTTATAACTGCAACAAGTACGGGCACCTCCGAAAAGACTGTACCGAGGCAACTTTAGAAGCAACCCGACCAGGTCTAGGACAATCAGGAGTCCAGGAACGACCTTCTAATTTCAAGGAGGGCCTAAAGGCCAGTTCTCGAAACTTCGTCCAGTGCAAAGGAAAAACACAAAACAATTCTGCACCTAAAATCAACCACGTGCAATACAAAAGTGGTAATCGCAGTCGGATTACAGCATACATTGGTGGAATTATCGAGAATTGCCAAGTCGACAGTGGCGCAGATCGCAATGTAATGAGAGAGGATTTTTACAAGCGCATCGAAGATCGTTTCCCGTTGAACAGCGAACAAGGAACACTCAGCGGAGCTGGTGGCCTTATTCGGACATTGGGAAGTGTAAGGATACCAACGGTGATCAATGGCACAGAGTACATACTAAAATATACCGTAGTGCCAGAAGAAAATTTACCATCAAGAATCCTCTTAGGTGATCCTATACTCGACGTTGCCAGGGTTTTTCTCAGTAAGGAAGGACCACAAATAGAACCAATCATCGGCAACGACTTCGTACAACTTATTGAGGAAGAGTTAAGCGAAGCTAAAGATGGGGTCCGTCAAGCAATTATCAAGGTACCAGAGGCAAGGAGGGAGCAAATTAGGCAGTTATTAGAAAATTATTCTGCAAATATGCCTCCTCAAACCTCGGTTAAAATGTCAATTAGGCTAAAGAACACCCAGCCTATTGCATGTCGACCGAGGCGCCTATCTCCAGCCGATGAAGTCGATGTCAAAAAACAACTTGAGGAATGGACAAAAAAAGGCGTAGTAGTTCCTGGAATTTCCGAATATGCGAGTGCTATTGTCGTTGCTCATAGAAAAGACGGACGCGCTAGGATATGCATCGATTATAAGCCTCTCAACAAAGTCGTCGAACGTGAACAACAACCAATGCGACTTATAGAAGATGCCGTAGACTCAGTTGCGAACTCCATGGTGCACTCCACGCTGGACCTCCAAGACGGCTTCTTTCATGTAGAAGTATCTGAGGAGAGTCAGAAGTACTTGTCCTTCGTCACTCCATGGGGACAATACATCCCGAAAAGAGCTCCTTTCGGCTTCTGCAATTCACCAGCTGCATTTCAAAGGTTCATACTGAATGTTTTTCAAGAACTCATCAATGAAGGCATAATGGAAATCTACCTGGTTGACGCCTTTGTGAAAGCTGAAGACGAGGATCAAGCAGTGGAAAGATTGGCGCATGTGTTAGAGGTAGCGCAAAAGAATGGAATTCAATTCAATTGGAAAAAATCTCAGCTTCTACAGCGGAAAGTAGAGTTTCTCGGATACATAGTAGAGAAAGGAACGATCACGCCAGGACCAGCTAAAATGGAAGCCTTGCTAAACTATCCTCAGCCAAGAACAACCAAACAGTTACAACGCCTGCTCGGGCTTACGGGATATTTTAGAAAATTTGTTAAGGGGTATGCAACCATCGCAAAGCCTCTTAGCAATTTGTTACGCAAGGATGCCACCTTCAAATGGGGACCAGAACAGGAGAAAGCCTTCTTGCAATTGAAGCACGTTCTGACGAGCGAACCCCTCCTCCAACTATACAGGCCAAATCGTGAAACGGAGCTGCATACCGACGCTTCAAAGGATGGCTATGGTGCGATTCTACTCCAGAAGTGTCCTGAGGACAATGCTTTCCATCCAGTCTACTACATGAGTAGAAAAACTACCCCGACGGAACGCAATTACCATAGTTACGAGCTAGAAACCTTAGCAATAGTGAGAGCATTGGAAAAGTTCCGCATAAACCTGCAAGGAATTATGATAAATTCAAGATAGTAACGGACTGTTCCGCTCTACAAATGACACTGAACAACAAGGAGCTGAAAACGAAATTAGCAAGGTGGATCATGTTCCTTGAGCTATTTGATTTTAGGATAGAACATCGATCAGCTCAAAGGATGCAACACGTCGACGCTCTGAGCAGACAGGATTCAATACTTCTCATACATGATCCCCTGTTGGATAGGATCAAACGAGCACAGCAACACGACGAAAAATTGCAAGTAATTCGCAAACTTCTTAACGTAGGGCCATACAAAAATTATACCCTGGACAACGACCTGCTCTACGAAAAGAAAACCGAAAAATTGCTGTTAGTTGTGCCAAAAGGAATGCGATATAACATCATTCGGCAAGCTCACGACATCGGTCATTTTGGCACAAAAAAGACAATGGAAAAATTGCAAGAAGAATTCGCATTTGAAAATATGAAAAAGCATGTAGATCATTATATTAACAACTGTGTCACCTGCATTTTAGCTTCAAGAAAGAAAGGCAAACAAGAGGAGCTGCTCAAACCAATCCCTAAGGAAGAGGCTCCCTTTCACACTTGGCACATAGATCATGTAGGTCCACTACCATCCACGAACAAGAACTACAAATACCTATTTGTGATTGTGGATGCGTTCACAAAATATACATGGATTTTTGCCACAAAAACCAAAGGAACCAAAGAAGCCCTTGGAAAACTTTCCATATTGCAACAACATTTCTGCACTCCGACACGCATCATCGCCGACAGAGCAAAAGGTTTCGATTCCAAGGATTTCGACGAGTTTTGCAAAGAAAACAAGATTGATCTACATCTGTCTCAAGGAAATAGCCAAGTTGAACGCGTTATTCAGGTAGCAAACGCCGTATTCTCCAAAGTTTCTCTCGGCCAACCTAACAAATGGTACAAGTTCATAAGGAGAGTTCAACACGCCATAAATAGGACACATCATCGTTCAATAAACGCCACCCCATTTGAGCTTATGTTTGGTGCCAAATTAAGAATGCCTGAAGATATGGAGATCATAAAGTATATAGAAGAGGCCAAACAAGAAAGGTTCATAGATACAAGATCAGAACTCAGAAAAAGGGCAGTAGAGCAAATTAAGAAAACACAGGCTGAAAATAGCAAAAACTTCAACAAAAACCGCCGACCACCTACCAAGTATTCAGTCGGAGACGTCGTAGCCATCAGAAGAACCCAACGAGGACCAGGTCTAAAAATAGCCATCAAGTTCTTAGGACCATACAAAGTGGTAAGAGTAAAGGACAGCGATAGGTATGAAGTTGAAAGGATCGGTGAAGTCGAAGGACCAATATTAACAACAACCGGAGCAGACTACATGAAGCCGTGGCGTGGGTTTGCTGATGACCTCGAACCCGATGACGACGAAGAAGATGAAGGCGAACACAGTATCTCAGTAGATCGAGAAATCGCGTGAAATAATTAAAATGTCCTTATAATATCCCTATTATACGACATGTTTATAATATGTAACTTCCTTTGATACTATAATTCTTGTTTTGATTACTGTATTTTATTTATGAGATGTATTCATGTTTTGCATATCATGTATTTTAATCTCTAATTAACATCTTATTAATCTTGATGGATTCACAGAATTATGTGTATACGTATGTAATCGTTGTAATATGTGTCTGTCGTATGATATGAATGTTTATTGTATTACATCACCAGGGACTGGCGATATGTCAGGAATGGCCGTGTGGTACGTAGAGTATAATTAGAGCGACGCTCATTAAGTATGGGGAACCCCCAGACAATCACATCTGGTCATTGCATTAAGTATGGGGAACCCCCAGACAATCACATCTGGAAACCATGAGTAAGTGGGTCACGCAAGTACAGCATGTACCTAGCAGTAGATGTGAGCGCGTGGGGGTAATTAGATTTAGGATATAAATAGAATGCATTGTAATAAATCATCAGTAGCTTTCACATCATCATCCTGTACGTACGTAATAATTTAAGCGCGTTAAATCAATAAAATACTTTTAGTTTAACCAAACTATCATTCTTTTAATACTATCTCCTGGACCCATAAATTCGAAGATCGGCGACGACCTGATCAAGTCGCTCTGGCTGCGCCGGCTCCCGGAGGGCACCCAGGCGATCCTAGCCTGCGTCTCCGGTTCCTTGGAGGAACTGGCAGCAACGGCCGATCAGGTACAGGAGGTGTACGTTCGCCCAACCATAGCGGCCGTTCAACCACCGTCGGATGAGGTCAGCGACTTACGGCGCGAGATCGCGGCCTTAACTGCCAGCGTGGCCGAGATGCGGGCGACGTTGGACGCTCAGCGTTCGAGTGCCAGGCCGCGAGCTCGCTCACGGTCTGCCACACGAAAAGGGCGTTCGGGTAGCAGGTCGTCAAGACAGCCTGCGGACCAGGGTATTTGCTGGTATCATCGTAACTTCGGAGATAAAGCGACAAGATGTACGCTACCTTGCAAATTCGCGCCTACCGCAAAAAACTAGGTCCGCGGGGGGTCTTGGCGACGGCCACCCAGAGCGCAGCGCCTCGTCGTCTAACTATTTTCGACCCCCTCAGCAGGCGCAACTACCTCGTCGACACGGGTGCGGAGGTTTCGGTTCTTCCCGTACCCCAGCATCATCGACTATACCCACAACCCATCAAACTGGCGGCAGCAAATTCCTCCCGCATCAATACATACGGGTACAGGCAAGTGGACGTGAGTCTTGGCTTGCGTAGGACGTTTCCGTGGCGTTTCATCCTGGCGGATGTCAGCTTCCCCATATTAGGCGCAGACTTCTTGTGTCACTATGGGTTGCTGGTGGACTTGCAAAATAAGTCCCTTATAGACCCCACAACCAAACTAAATTCGTCGGGCCAAATGGTATCTCACGCTGACAATAACCTTTCCGTTCTTTTGGAAGACATCTCCGACTCTCGTGTTCGGACACTCCTCCAAAAGTTCAGCCAGATAACTACCGAGTGTAGTCTCTCGAAACCAGTAAAGCACAATGTGCAGCACCACATAAATACTACTGGTTCCCCGATTTTCTCAAAGGTGCGTCCTCTACCACCCCAGAAACTGGCTATCGCGCGGAAAGAATTTGAACAACTTGTTCAACAGGGTATCTGCAGGCCCTCAAACAGCTGTTGGTCTTCCCCTTTACATATGGTCCCTAAGCCAAATGGCGAATGGCGTCCCTGTGGGGATTACAGAAGGCTAAACGCACAGACTGTTCCTGACCGATATCCGATTCCACTCATCCACGACTTTGCGCATCACCTCGCGAATTGCCGCATCTTTTCGACCTTGGACTTAGCCAAGGCATACCACCAAATCCCAGTAACTCCTGAAGACATTCCAAAGACGGCAATATGCACACCCTTTGGACTCTTCGAGTTCACCCGAATGACTTTCGGATTGTGCAATGCGGCGCAAACCTTTCAAAGGTTCATTCACTCAGTCCTGCGAAACCTCGATTTCTGTTTCGTCTATTTGGATGATGTTTTGGTCGCTTCTTCCACTGAGTCTGAGCACTTAGCCCATCTCGAGTGCATTTTTCAACGTCTCCTTGAGGCCGGTTTAGTCTTAAACGTTGAGAAGTGCAAATTCCTTCAAAAACAGGTGAGATTCCTCGGCCACTCCATTTCCTCTGAAGGAATACAGCCCGACCCAGACAAGGTGCAAGCAATCACAAGCTTCCCGCGTCCAAAAACAGTGAGGGAGTTGAGGAGGTTCTTGGGCATGCTAAACTTTTACCGTCGTTTCCTGCCCAAGGCCGCCCATCACCAGTCCGTTTTGAACGCGTACTTGTCTGGCCCCAAAACAAAAGACACACGAGAGATTGTGTGGTCTGAAGAGGCTGTCTGCGCGTTCAATAAATCCAGACAGCAACTGGCTGATGCTACACTTTTGGCATTTCCTCATCAAGATGCACCCCTAGCCGTTTTTGTTGATGCCTCTGACATCGCAGTAGGTGCTGCCCTTCACCAAAAGGTGGACCAAGTTTGGCAGCCGTTGAGCTTCTTCTCGAAGCAGTTGAATCCCGCTCAACGGAACTACAGCACCTACGATCGCGAACTGCTCGCCGCATACCTGTCCATCAAATACTTCCGTTTCTCCCTAGAAGGCAGGCCGTTCACAGTGTTCACGGACCATAAGCCTCTCACGTTCGCTTTGAAACAGAAGCCCGACAAAGCGTCCCCTCGTCAGCTTCGACACCTGAGCTTCATAAGCCAGTTCACGTCAGACATCCAGCACGTGTCCGGGAAGGACAACATTGTTGCTGACGCTTTGTCTCGTGTCTCCGAAGTTAACATCCCCGCCTCACTCGATTTCTCGGCTATTGCCAAGGCGCAAGTGGATGACGCAGCACTTCAGAGCCTCAAGTCCAACCCCAAATACAAATTTCGGGAGTTGCCCATCTTCGGCTCAAACCTCTCGCTCTGCTGCGAAGACTCGGAAAAGGGACCTCGGCCATACATTCCGGCCACATTTCGCAAGGAAGTGTTCCATGCAGTTCACGACTTGGCGCACCCCGGCATCAGGACAACAAACCGGTTAGTCACCGGAAAATACTTCTGGCCCTCCATGAACAAGGATATCAATTCCTGGGCCAGAGAGTGCAGCGCATGCCAGAAGTGTAAAGTCTCCAGGCATGTAAGGAAAGAAGTGGGCTCATTCCCCCGCACTACCAAGCGTTTCCACACCATACACCTCGACATAATAGGGCCTTTGCGAGACTCGCACGGTTACAAGTATTGCCTCACAATCATCGACAGGTTCACGCGGTGGCCTGAGGCAATACCTCTGAAGGACATTACGGCGCAATCTTGTGCCGAAGCCCTCTGCCGAGAGTGGATACCTCGCTTTGGCGTCCCTGCAGTGATCATCACTGACCAGGGAATGCAATTTGAGTCCACCCTTTTCTCCGAGTTAGGCAAACTCCTGGGTTTTAAACGCCAGCGGACTACTGCATACCACCCGCAGTCCAATGGGATGCTAGAACGTTGGCACCGGACGCTGAAAGCCGCCATTATGGCACGCGACGACCCGTCCTGGACTCAAGTCTTGCCTCTCGTCCTACTCGGCCTTCGAACAACCCGCCGAGAGGAATTTGCTGCCAGCCCCGCGGAGCTGGTTTACGGGGAGAACCCAAGACTCCCAAGCGATCCGGTCTTCGACAAGAGATCGGGTCTCACGGAGTCGGGGTTGGTGCGTCTGCTGAGGGACAATCTCCGACGCATCAAAGCGCCACCACCCACTCGACACTCGTCCATACCTGCTTGTTCGCCCAAGGAACTGGACACGTGCACGCACGTGCTGATCAGGACGGATGCCGTCCGGAAGCCGCTGCAGCCTCCATATGAGGGCCCGTACCGCGTTCTCGAGAGGGGAGAACATTTCTTCCAGCTCGAGATCGGTGGTCACAAAAAGGCGGTCTCTTTGTCCAGGCTGAAACCCGTGTGCGCCCCGAAGCAACGTCGTGTCCGCTTTGTGGATTAACGGCGAACGAAGTTCGGGGATCCGTCGCCGAAACCCCCTAGGTTTCGTCTGGGGGCGGAGTGATGTGGCGCGGCAGGATCTGCAGCATTCGAAATTTATTTCGGATGTTGCGGATGCGGACGGGTAGATGGCGCTGAACGCGGAAACTCTCTCACTCACTCGTTTTCAGAACGCACCGGGGGAGTGGAGAGCCAGCGGTAAAAAAATGCCGTTGGTTGGGACAGTAAGGACCGCATGGAAATAAGTCGGTCTCTTCTGTATCCAACCGCGGCGCGGAACACTTCGGCTCGATCATAAAAAATAAGAAAACGGGTTATAATTTATTTTAAATTAATTTAAAAGACTCAAGACACAGTGAAGATTAGTTAAACCCTATAGTTATAATGTTTGATTTGGAGACCTTTGACGGTTTGTTCGTCTACGATCTAGGGCTGCTGTAGTAGTGCGACGTCGATGACTTCTTCTAGGAGGAAGACAAGTAAATTAGCCGAGGCGCGCTTTGAATGCTGCAAATTGATCCGTGCTACCATCAGCAGGATCTGCTTGCTCCCGCCGCACCGTTGATCCTCAACTCCTCCAAAAGCTCGTTGTCAGCGTCGATTGGATTCAGGTCATCCACCTTTGCGCTCCTGGCTCCGAACTACACTTTCTAGCCTGTCTTTTCCAATGCCTCCAAGCACTCTCCGTTTATACGGAGCGGGAAAGGTTGGCTGTTCGCTTGGGGTTCCTCCTCCTTGATAAGCACCTAGTCCTTCTTCTTATCCATGAGAAAGTCCGTGGAGAATTGGTCCTCACATTCTATAACGTGGAATTCATGGACCACCTGAGAGGAATTGATGCAGGGTATGAATTACGTGTGCGTTTGTGGTCCAGGGGATGCTCAATGACCATCTCGGACAGCGTGGCCTCAGCACTGGGCTACACCTCCGGGCTAATTTGCCGTTAGTGGAATTGCCATCCGCCAGCGCCACACGTAAGTGACTCCTGGCTACATGGCTGAAAGGTTCGCAGTTCATTACTGGTCGACTGGCTGTTGCTGCTTACCTGTTTATAGAGGTTGCTTAGCATCTGAAACTTTTTACATTCCGCCCCGCTTGTGTTTTTCTTCAACCTAGTCATAAGATCGTTTTCGTTTGAGAGCGATGGGCTTCGCCTTCTGTTCGTCTACTAGACTCTTATAATCATCGAAAATTCCCCAGTATTTACCGCGATTCCAAGCTAGAAACCATTAGTCAGTTTACTGCCTCGCCCCAAGATATCCTTACGGTTTCAGCAGAGTGGTGCTACGGCTGGCACCGACTTTACTGCCCTCGACGGCTTCTGTCTCCTGGTTACCAGCAGCTTGTTCTCCGATGACACGCCTAGCATCACCACCTCTTTTCCTATCGGCTGTTTTTTAGCTTTTTATGTGAGTTCGTGTCTTGGTCCGGAAAGAATGTCCATCATGGCTAGCCAAGCCACTGGGATTAGGGTTTTATTTAAAACTAAAGGTGCCCAAAATATTCAAAGTTTGCATAGCAAAGACTGAGCCAAGACCCATTGCCCACACATCCCTTGGCGTATGCTGATCCACCTTGGTTTGGGGCCCTATTCGCACATTCTCCAGTGCAGGGAGGGCGATCTTCGGGCTGTTGCTTCGGCTCATCCGACAGCCAGATCCACTTGCCATTATACACATGACCAGCAGTCAAACACATCCTCATCAGCTGAATGATCCTACTCCCAGCCGGTCTTACACACTCCTGGCCAGACAATTTCCAGCGGTCACCGTGAGGAGTTCGTGCGAGGACTTGCCGAATTATGTAACCCTAATCTGAAGGATAATCAGACCAGGCCAGCAGAATAATACTGATTTCTAAATCAGTCGAGTAACACCGGTTCAAAATCTGTCAATAGGCGAGTAAGGGTAGTTCTTGCAAACAATAACATAGGCAATAGGGCTCCCGAAAAATTGAGGATCACTATTCTATATCACCAAGAGCATGGAGTACTTGACATTGCACTTAAATCATGTGCATTCTCTTCTTAAGATTTCCTTTGAGAAACAATTCACTAGTTAATTACAGCAGACTACCGTCATGAAAGATAACAAATTCCCTCCTTTGAACTTGAGAAGATTGACATGTGGAAAGAGAAACCCATTCACCGGGGTCGTATCAAAAAGCCTCCAACGAATAGTTGACTAACGGTGTACTAATCTGTGAGACCGAAGAATTTCAAACTTCAACTTTGGATGCTTTGGTACATTCTTCATGACTTCTCAATCACCAACTCCAGTTGTAGGTTATGCAAAGAGGAGGAGGATGTGAGGAGGAAACTATCCAGCACATAACATCTGCTTGCAGGATGTTGAATCGTACCGAGTACAATAGTCTCCATCTGCAAGATTTTCCTTCAAAACCTTGCATTTAAATATAACTTAGTGGCAACTTACCATCATTATTAAAGTGTACTCCGCAGAGAATCTTGGAAAATGATCAGGTCAAAATACTGTGGATTGACACTTTTACCGACCGGGATACTGTTAAAAAATGGCTAGAAACAAGTCGGAATACTGGAAGCTTCTCGTTTTGGGTATAAAGGTTTTGCGTTCATCCTATATACGAAATTTCCTATGCACGCTAATAATTCAAAGTATTCATTGATATATGTTCATATGTATTTCCAAAATTGACCTCAGTCGTTCATTTGAGCTCACTTTATGTGATTATGACGGCATACGTGACTTAGAGTACGATAAATCGATGTGAAATGCAAAACTTTGACCGTCCATTAATAATGGTTGAATCTCCTTTAAGCTTTCTAAAACTGCATTTCATATTATTCGTATGACGTCCGTAATTTGTAATTTTAGGTTGAACTTACGGGGTTGGGTTGGGTAAATTTCCGAGATACAGTATCATAATATGCTACGGTTAACTTTATTTGATAAGTTATCGGAATGCGATATATTTTGAGGCATAGATTTGATAGATCGTGGTGCATCTACACTTTAAACTTTTTGGTTTTTCGGTTGGATAGGTTCTTAGAAGGAAACCTGTTGCGCTTTTTCGGTCTTACCCTCCCTTAAACTTATTCCAAAATGATGCCACTTGTTGGATGTAAAGGAATTCAATGACCACATATTCTCACCAAATTTCATGTCAATAGCTTCAGCCGCTTCTGAGTAAATCGGATGTTGCACACAAAGGGGGAGACAGACAGACAGACATTGAATCGATTATAGTAAGGCACAAAACCTGAAAATCCGGAACTATCGCCCCTTGGCGGACAATATGAGGTAGACTTGGAGATTACAAAAGATCGAAGTAATCCCAGCCGTGATTTCAACGCCGCAATTAGTCCCGCAAAATCTATATAAAGTGCTGAAAACGTGCGATCCAAGGGCCAGGCTATACATGGAGATGCTGTCATCCTTGCAACCTGTGCTATAGTCCGAAGAGTTATATTCGGTAACAATCTTATCTAGTGGGCTTCAGTCTTGATTCGTACTGTCTTCCATTTAAGACCATTTAAGATCTCTGTAGTTTAGAACCACCGCTTGAAGTGTTTTTGTCGACAATCGGGATGTAGCAATAAATTTTCGCGTAGTTAAAACACGTCATCGCTGTGATGGATACCTTTGGCTGTCGCGTTCAACTCATCCTTAGGTTAGTCGCCCCTCGGTCTAGTTGGGCGCAAAGAGAGTTTCTGGGCTTTTTTAACTATGTACCTACATGTATGTGGACAGTTAAATATTGCAAAATATCACTCTTTTGTGTACAACTGTAACCGAAGACATACTACTTGTGTAAACTTTCACAACTCCCAACTCACACCTTACCCGCAGAGACCTTGCACGAACCTCGATAGCTCAACTTCGAATGCTCCTCAGAATGGAACCAGATAGGTCGACAATGCTTTCTATGTGTATGTATTATACATTTGATTAACCACCGAATAAAAGCTTCGGCTGATAAGATTAATTCAGGGATAAATAGAAAATTCCCAATAACCAAAGTTAATGAATTCGCATGAAAACGTTACCTTACGTTAAAACGCATGAACAATGTTACCATTCAAGAAATTTCTCTTATTCTATGACAATGACGTTCACGTTCGGTACAATAGGGTTGAAATCGGCTTGAAAATCGGCAGTTGTCTATTAACGTCGAAATCGCCAGTTTTCGGTCCCTTAAGGGGGTCATCCCGTGTGAAGGCCGTTTTTTTGCCTTACTTTGAAAAATTATTTTGGAGGAATGGATAAAGATAGAAATGTGATTTTTTCACCATATATTTATCGATATCTCTAATATATGCGATAAATTTTTCAGCTTAATGTCGTAATTAGTTTTTGGGAATACGTTTGCAGATGCACCCATTTCCAAAAAAAAGGTGTTTTTCTGCTGCCACGCTGGAGGGCGCTGTGTTCATCTGACGAAAAAAAACTAAACGGCATTTTAATGTGGACAATATTCCACGGTCCGCTAACTAGGATAATTAGAAAATATTAAAAGGTAAATTTTTGGTGGGCTTTTAAACTTAACTTTTTGAATTTTTTTGTTTTTTTATGAATAAAAAAAACTACTTGTCCGATTGCAATTATCCTAGTTTGCGGACCGTAGAAATATGTATTAAAGAGGTCATGAACATTTCAAAGTATTTGGTTGGTTAGATTTTGAGCTATGGTGGCTGCCGATTTTCAAGATGCAGTTTCGAGAAAAACTCATTTGAAAATTTGAATGTGATTATCAACAGAAAAATTTTAACTCATCATTAATCTGCTATACCTAGTCCATAGAGAGCTCCCTACGCTACTTCAAAAAGTCTTGTAAAGCCGATTGTTGCTCTCTGATTTCAATTCTGGCTCTGTTAGCCAGGTCAGTCGATCGTCGTTCGGACCGCCAAATTCGCGCTTCATTACGGCGGCCGACATGAACCTGACATATGTGACCAACTTGACATCCCATTGTCACTAGGATTTTGAGAATGCCATTGAATCCTTCATTGAAAATAATTACAGCCAGAAAAGTGGCTATTTCTACTACTTGACCCCAGAATGAATGTGTTTAGGAACGAAAGTCCAGATCAATGCATTTAACGACTCATTGTTATTCTGGGTCTCTGCTCCTAAACATCTGTTCAAGAGATCATCTCGTGACAAATCTTCATAGATTGGTTTGATGACTGTTTGAATTTCTTCAGTCAAAGGTGCCTTCTAGTGATGGAAACTATCCAGTTCTCCTTTAGCTTCCGCTTTGCGCCATTTACCCCAACTGTCCTCGCCTGCTGAACAATTTTGATGCTGAGGATTTTCGTCTGCAGAACATTTATGGAAGAAAGTTGATCAAATTTCTTGCTTCAGTCCTTCTATCGAATTTGCGTGTCGACGAATAGCTAGCCCAAAAAATGTAGTGAGGTCGTTAATAACCTTATCAGTAAGTTTTCCAGCCCTTTTTCCACCAATGACTTTGTTATTCTTCTTTGCATTTCTAAGCCGCGTTCCCATTTTTTTCTCGACATGTCCTACGCATTCCTTTTTTACTACTACGTATATTTTATTATTTGCAGAAATTTGCAGAAATACTGGAGGAAACTCCAGCAAAATCCACTATACAATATACAAAACTTGTCGGATTGGAACATCCATGTTCATGCTTACTAAAAGTTTCTTTGCTGATGTCCTGAAGTCCTTTTTCTTCTCTAATAAGTATCGATTCCCATAAAATACCCGTTTTTTAGTGCGAGCATGACGTTGAATGTTAAAGCGATCTCCCTTCGTACGATCCATTTAAAAAAATCACTGAACACACAAACAGCACAATACTTACAACAAAATATAACTGAGTATAACATAGTTTGAAAGGCTTTCAGTACTCACTATAGATTGGATTATCCTTTTTATTCCAAACAGCAAATAAGTTTAGACAATTGATTGGTTTTCCATCTTTCTATATTTATACCTGTGTTCGAATTTATAAGGCTCAGGTAAAAAACTAGCAGGTAAAAAAAGATTCGATGCTCTTTCTCATCGAGTACTCTAGCCGCGGCTGCAAACTCCTTACCTGTTTAACACTGTAATTTCTGAACGACTCGGAATATCGGAAAATCCCTTTGCCCACATATTCTCCACTATATATAGATACAATTCATGCAAAAAAAATCGATTCCTCCAACCCGACATACGGGATGACCCCCTTAATAAAATATAGAGCAAGCTGCCATCCAGTTTTC
This sequence comes from Hermetia illucens, assembly GCF_905115235.1. Lineage (NCBI taxonomy): Eukaryota > Metazoa > Arthropoda > Insecta > Diptera > Stratiomyidae > Hermetia > Hermetia illucens. The sequence goes on along the minus strand of NC_051850.1, from coordinate 111,029,260 downwards.
TCCTGTGATGCTCGATATTTCGACCTTTTTATATTTTTTTTTTTTTTGTGAAGGAAAACTTAAAATCGATTCAATGTGAATCTGTCTGTCTGAACCTTTTGTCACGAAATTCGAGAAGAACGTGTGGTCTTAGAATCCCTTCATGTAATAAGTGACGCCATTTTCTATTGAAAAGCGGGTGCTCAATTAGTACTTTTCCATACTAATCCTATTTCTGACATTGGGAAAGACATAGAGGAGTGTGGGGTCAAAATGTGAGCCCCAAAGAGTGAAACAGGTCTCTTTTTTAGAAACTTTCGAACCGAAAAACTGAAAAAAAATCACAATGGGGCATCTGTACGAAACCTATGCCTGAAAATGCATTCCGATATCTCCCAAATAAAGTTAATAATGGTGTATTATCATTTTTAAGAAATTTGTTCGACTGCCCTTAGGTTCATCCACCTCCATCAAGTGGATGCGGACTTAACGCTCCTCATTTCCTAAACAAACATTTTCCAGCTCCAGCTAAGCTTTGGTCTCACGAGTGGGCGGACTTATGTTCGATATAATTTGCACCCATGTTGTGTTTTGCAAATTATAAACAAGTCGGGAAACCGGAAGCTGGACGCTTCAGGTACGAAAGATTTTGTGTATTTTTTCGTACGTACGAGTAGCACGTAATATATGCATATATTATGTGAGAATATCTACTTTCGGATGATATTGACATTCATAGTCTTGAATTTGTAAAGAAGCGACAACTTTGACGTATAATAACTTTGTTAGTAATAGTGCGATTTCCACCAAACTTGGTAAGATCATGCCTTATGCTATATCCTATATTATTTCGTGGTGCTAGGGTGAACTTAAGGGGAGTTTTGCAGCCAATTACTAAAAATTATAGTAATATATTAGTATTAACTTTATTTGTACAGATATCAGTATGGAAGGTACTTCGGAGCCCAGGCACCATATAGTGGCAGCCTCCTGATTTTTTCCTGATTTTTTGGTTCGGTAGTTTCTGAGAATGGCCCCCTTAAAGAAATGATCACTTTCAACCCTCCGTGCTCCCCACCTTTTACAAAAATGTTAAAACTAAGACCGGCTTCGAAAAGTACTAACCGAGACCTTTAATTTGATACTCCACATGACTATATTTGATGAAAAAAAAATGTACAGCCCCCCGGGGATGAAATTACCATATTTTAAAGGTCGTGCACATATTTGCCAAGCCCTAACAAAAAGTTAGAAGCGCAGGCATGTGGACAGGGCGTTTGGCATGGCTATCAGCGCTTGTTGGCGATCTGGCGCGTCTATATACTTGCCAAGCCTCAATAAACAGTCGTAACGGAAACTTATGGACAGAGTGTTTTGCTTGGTATGTGTCCGTTCGCTAGCACTTGCCGCAAGTGTTGGTTCTGTGGCAAAAATTAATTGTGAAAAGTAGAATTGATTGATATCGCTAAAAGTGGAAGTGAAGTGAACTCAATCCATTAAAAGTAATAGCATTAATTAAAGTGAAAGAGGAAAAATTGTGTGGTAGTCCTGAAAACATACGAGTATGCTTTAATACAGAGAGTATATGTTGTAAGTTATTACGTCCACCTTTCAGCGGAAAATCATGATTCATATCAATTCTACATGATGGTGTCTAGTTAATTGAAATTGCTAATTATACATACATTATGTTATATATAAATCTAGTATATACTATAATATAATCAATTCAACTTCCGGAATACCGGAAGGTCGCGCTCCGGGTATAAAGGTTTTATGTTCATCTTATGTAAAAAACTTCAACGCACATTTCTCCATCCGTATATAGCTACGAATCTAACATATTCCTTCATATTTTTTCAAACAGACATAGATATTACCTCACCCTAAATAAACAAACTCCTTATTAATGAATACTGTACATATATGTACAGGCATGTATATAAACTGATCGTACCCACATTCCCCATTTACTTCGTGCTTAAAAGCATACATATGTCTTAGGTTGTTACGTATGAACTGGTCGATTTACCAATCAAGTGAAGTTAGTTGCGATTTTGCTGTATCAAACCACCACCAGTTGGCGCTGTTGGTGTCGGATATGAACTATAAATACTCCTACATTTAATCAACGAGTTATTTCAGTTTTAACCATCGTTGTGATAACAGTGAATAAAAAGGAAAAAAAGCCAATAACGTATACTTAATTTATGTAGGAGTTCAAACTCGGCCATAAAGCAGCAGAGGCAACCAGGAACATTAACAGCGCATTTGCAGCTGATACGGTAAGCGAAGAAACCACATGGCGGTAGTTCGAAAAATTCCGGTGGACATCCAGGACCATCAATTGACAACGACGAGCTGCGTTTGCTAGTCGAAACCAACAATCGTCAGTCTGTGGAGACAGAGAAACTGGGCGTATACTATTCAACAGTTTCCCGGCACTTGCAACAACTTGAAAAGGTGAAAAAGCTCGATAAATGGGTTCCGCATACCCTTACGGAGCAAAACATGGCGCTTCAAATGGAAATTTGCAATTCTTTACTCTTCCGGAATCGAAACGATCCCTTTTTGCACAGAATAGTGACATGTGATGAAAAGTGGATATTATACGACAATCGTCGCCGATCAGCACAATGGCTAGATGCTGATGAGCTACGGACGCATATGTCAAAACCGAGCCTCCAGCCGAAGAAGGTAATAGTGACTGTTTGGTGGTCTACAGCTGGAGCTATCCACTATTCTTTTTTGACAGAAAACTTAGAAACGATAAATGCACAGAAATGCTGTCCCCAACTCGAGGAAATGCACCAAAAATTGAGTATTCAACGGCCGAGATTAGCCAACAGTGATGGTGTGATACTCCTTCACGACAATGCACGACCTCATGTATCCAGAACAACGGTTTAAAAGTTGAACGAATTGCAGTATGAGACTCTGCCTCATCCACCTTATTCACCGGACCTTTCGCCAAGCAACTACTACGTTGGATGGGAATTTAAAAGGCTCGAGATTGCACCCAGATCAGGCATTCGATAGAGCCACCTGGCGAAACCGATCACGACAAGCCGACCTCGCTTGTGAAAGGGACAAAGGCTGAGGAAAAAGAAGATGTACAAATGACTAAAAAACTAAAACAAAATGTTCCTTTGGGAACCCCCATTTATATGAGCGCACTTTATTGTCATATTGACGAATTGATATGTCATGGTGACGTCATACACGTTATAGAATGCATGAAATGCACAAAAAATTGCACAGTTTCACCCTCTATCACTTTGTAAATAATAGTTGAATTTTCTTCAAACTTGGTCAAATCATGCCGTATGTTATCCTTTTCTCAATTTTGTATTTCTAGGATGAATTTAAGGTGGGCTACCGGGCAAATTTTCTAAAATATGGTAATATATTATTATTAACTTTATTTGTGCAGATAACGGAACGGGATGTATTTTGAGGCCTAGATAGAGATAGATAGGAATATGAAAGCATCGTTCGCTCACAGATCAGTGGCCATTAATCCTAAATGAATCTTTAGGGCAACTATGTCTTTGGTTCCCGCTGTGTTGCGGCAAGGAGCAAACGAGCAAGTAAGTTGTTGGCCGTAGGGAGATTGTACGTTTATCGGCAAGAAGCAGTTGCAGCGGGATTGCACGTCTGGGGACAAGTCGCGGTTGGCTCATCGTGAACATACGTGCAACTCGCACCATCCACTGACTTACTTGACAATTTGCAAACGATGATGATGTTGATACACAAAATCAAGGTAAATATTTGTTCAGGGTTTGGGGTTTGCGGCAAGAAGGAAGCGTGTAGGCGCGGCATACAATAGTCGTCGCTCTAAAGGATACCATTTGAAATATGTTGTGTTTGCACTCTTGAGTAGCTCCAGCAATATAAGTTACAAACAGCTCTGGTCGTTCAGTCTGTTCAGTTTGCTAGTGAAATAACACATCCCAGACATTTCTTACTGGAACTTCAAAGTGCGACAATGTAAGCACAATATAGAAATTAGCTTAATGAAGGCACTTCGATGCATTTTGTATTTTATTATGATCGGTTTTATTATGATCATGTTTCAACAGCTCGTAAAGTAGAGGCTCTGATCCGTTCCATCTCCAGTTGTGAGTCTCGTTCTTCAGATATTTCAGCAACTCTACTGACGAACAGCTGCTGTGCATGGCTAGTTGATCTTCCAATGTTCGATTTAGTGGGTGTAATTCTCAAAATTGTAATGTTTGCCCAATCAGAATCCTTATTTGTCATGACGACTGGCTGAACGATGTAAAAGTTGAACTGCCGCAGTGCCATTTAGTGGTTACCTACAAAAGCGTTAACAGGGCCAGAGTATTTTGTATGGAAATATACATACATGTACATATAAATTTTAATGGCAATCGCGTGAATGGGTAGGAGCCGTTCTTTTCCAGCGCCACTTAGTGGCGAATTACATCAAGGATTTTGTTTTTGTGGAGTAGTGTAGGTGAATGCGTTTACGCAAAGAGTGTTGAACTCCCGCAACAGCACGCTGTCGGACTACCAACTAAACACCTCTCTGTCATCAGAGAACTAGTCTGGAACCGTTTGACACATTACTTCGGACTAGCTCTCTCGCTCTTCCGGCTTTGGGAGCCTTCAAGTCAGGGAATTCCTTTCACCAACGGGAAAGGTGGGAAGGGGAGGAAGGGAGTTGTCAGTTCCCGGAACCCCGTCCGATCCCTCCGCCGATCGAGTTCAATCTTCTTCGCAATAAGAAGAGCCCGAACAGCTGCCAGCACTCTTCAGCATCTCTCTGACAATGTTGTCTGGAGAGAGCTCCCCTGTGTATGCATAAAGCTGCTGACGAAAGCCGTCCCACCTTTCGCAAGAGAAAAAGGTGTGTTCAGCGTCGTCCGCCACTCCATTGCAGAACACACAATCAGGAGATCGCGCCTACCCAATCCTGTGCAGGTAAGAATGAAAACTTCCATGCCCACATAGAAGTTGGGTAAGGAAGTAATCAATCTCACTGTGCGTTCGTTTCAACCACAGGTCTACTTTGTCGATGAACCGCGCCTCTTGGCTCATTTTGCCAAGAAAGTTGCCACTCGGTAAGGGTGCAGCAGACGCCACTCGCATAGCTCCCGATCTCTGTACTTAAGCAAGGCGTTTACGATGCACCTCCTTGTCAAGGGCATCAACCCATACCTCCGCACCATGGAGCAGAACCCACTGCATTGCTCCCATAAGGAGACATTTCCTAGTTGATAAAGGGCCCCCGACATTCGTTATTAGCCGACTCAAAGCCGCGACTTCATCTGCAGCCTTGTCCGATGCTGCTTTGATTTGCTCGAAAAAGCTCATCTTTGAGTCGAGCATTAAACCAAGGTATTTAACAGCTTATTTTGGCGCTATAGTCAACTCGCTGATTGATATGGAGGCAGAGTCGGGATTCTCCTTCTGGTCAAGATGACTATTTCGGTTTTTTCCAGCTGAAACCATGAGCAGTCATCCATCCGCTTACCCGTCGCATCAATACTATGAATGTCAATATCACACGCAAGTAGAGACTCGCACATAATATATGCATATATTACGTGCTACGTACTAATGGGGCAAATGCACACTCAAATGTCGTCACATAAGATATACACAACGCTTTTCACACCTCAAGCGTCAATCTTCCGGTTTCACGACTATAAACTAGCTGAAGCCAATAGACCTTCCTCTACCCCCACTTCCCAACAGATTGGAAGAGTGCTCGAATTGTTCTTATCCCCAAAAAACCAAATTCCGCTAAATCCCGATAGCTACAGGCCTATCTCAATTCTCTCATCCTCCGCCAAAATTTTCGAGCGGACCATCAAACTCATCATCGACGAGCACTGTGACTCCAACCAATCAATCCCACAATTCCAATTCGCCAACCGCCCCAAACATTCAGTCGAGCATGCACTACTCGTGCTCAAATCGGACGTCCTTCTCGGCCTCAACCGGAACGCACCGACCATAGCCTGTCTCCTCGACATAAAGAAGGCTTTCGACTCCGTATGGCAATACGGACTCGCATACAAGCTTTCTGAAGTCCTCCAGTTCCATCCGCACCCCTGCAAGCTAATTCTTAGCTTTCTTGATGGGCGAAAATCCCAACTCCAACTCCGTGAACACCTCTCCTCCCCATATTCTAGCCCGGCTGGCATCCCTCAGGGGTCAGTCCTCTTCGCTACCCTCTTTTCCCTGTTCACCGCAGACCTTCCTAAACCAACTCCACACCCAAATCCAATCCTAATCCTCCAATACGCGGATGATCTCATCCTCTACACCTCCGCCAGAAACATCCCTGCCGTTGAAGCGTGCCTGAATTCCTATTTGGACGAGCTCTACCTGTATTTCCCCCGCTGGAAACTGTCCCTAAGCCCACAAAAATGCGAAACCATCGTATTCCGTGATACCGCAAGGATGACAGCGAAAATGAGGAATGACATTTCAACCCTATCCCTGAAGATCCACAACGACACCATCCCAACCGTTAAAGAAGTCAGCTACCTTAGGGTGACAATCAATTCCCGCCTATCCCACGTCCCACATATCACGAAAGCACTGGACCATGCAACAGGTGCCTTCAAATCCCTCTACCCAATCCTAAAATACACTAGCCCAACACCTCAAGCTGTTTTGCTACAAACAGCTTATCCGTCCCCTCCTCGTTTTCGGCTTCATCTTCTGGTCCGACGCTTCCCCCCACCAAATCGAACGACTCCGCTGCAAAGAACGCAGAATCCTCCGCCACTGTACGAATATCTACAAGAACGAAGACCGCTCCAAATACATCTCCAACCAGATCCTCTACGACTTCTCTCAAACGCCCCGCATTGACGCCGTCCTAGCCCGTCATGCCCTCAAATTCCTAGAAAAATCCATATCCCACCCAAATCCACTTATCTCCTAGGCCATGCAGATCGAGATCGTCGAAGAGAATCTTCTACGAACTCATCTGTTCCCTCAAATCCGCTTATCTCTCCAGTCCCGTTACCTCCTTTTCGACCCCGGCGGTAGAGTAATCTTCTACAACGGCATCAACTCCTCATCCCAGTTTTCAAAACCTACCCATCCTTAGCGCCACTCCTAGCTTCCTTTCCCAAACCCCTCCCGCATACCCCCCATCCCAACCCACATCCTAGTTCCTTTCCCGCCCGCCCGCTTTTATAAAAAAAAATCAACGAGTGGAGATTTTTTCCGACTTTTCCTCCAGATAACTTTTTATGTATATTTCCATTTATTTTTTAGTGATAAGTTAGTTTAAGCCATAGTTTGTACCTTAGATTAAGCTATGCTGCTAAGGTAGTACATAAGTTAGGTTAATTTAGGCTTGTAATTTTATAGATGTAATAAAAATTGTTGTTTTTCGGAAAAATTGTTGTTTTTCGGACCTTCCTCTACCGGTGCATATTTGCGAAACTGCGAATTTGCTTCAGGTACTGAAAGAGAAAATCGACCTGCTTGCTTCGAACGTTGGTGTGAAATTACCATATTTTATAATATTCGCCGCTCCAAACGATTCAATTTGAAAGTGTAGTAACTAATACATTCGATTTTTTTCTAGTTGCCACATTCTCGGCCGGATTTTACCTAATACTACCACTCAGTGCCAAGCATTTAGGCTTGGACGATAAAGGAGCTTTGGTGGTGATGGCCGGTGATACACTAATCAGATAATGCGTCGAGAAGTTCCCGCAACATTGTGCAAGTACGCAGAATGATATATATCTGCATGGTTCGAACCAGATTGTATTTTGATAAATCACCTGACATACAACATTATGTCTGGTGGTGTATTGCACCGGTGACATAACAGTGTAGCCAGAAATGAGATAGTCAAATGTCTCTAACGCTGAACCACACATTCTGTACTGGTCGTTCTCCACCTGTTCTTTCATGATGAGCTTCTTATAAGCTCGGGTTACGACCATGCCATCCTGAATAGCACACATGAATCCTTCCGTCTCAGCAAAGGGCTCCCCAGCATACAGCCATCTGTCCGACAAATGCAAATCGACAAATGACTCCCAAAGACAATTGCGTTCGATTTCCCTTCATCGATCCGCTCTTGGTTCGATTTCACCCCACTTAGAGGATCGAAAGATCAATCCTTCAAGTTGAGTGGAGTCAGTCCATGGGCTGACTAACAGCCGCATGCAAAGGACTCGCCTGCTCTTTGTTGTAAAAACAAGCGCACAGCGAGTCGGCTTGGCGATGATGTGCCTGAAAAGCAGAAGAAGTGAGGAGATCTACTGCTTCCACTCAGACGGAAATCTGGGGAATCCGAAATCTTTACCAGAGAGTGGAAGAAGGAAATGGTCGATAAAATTACAAAAAAAGGCACACGTTTTAAGTGTGATAATTGGAGTGGTATCTGCGTGTTCTCTACTGTCCCAAAGATAATAGCTAAAATAATCCTGGAACGTATTAGTGTTGAAGTTCGATCGACAAAGAGCACTCGGGATTTTCCTGCATCGACCACATCAACACCCTACGAATCATTTTGAAACAGTGAGCAGAATTTAAATATTCGCTGCACATGTTCTTCATCGATTTCGAGAAAGCTTTCGATAGGGAGAACAAGGAGTGTATCTGGAGTGCTCTACATAGGAATGCATTCCGGGGAAACTAATAGCTATTATCAGAGCGACATATGATGGCACAAAATGTCACTGACGTGAAATCTCGGAGGGCTTTGAGATCCAAAGCGGAATCCGCAAGGGCTCCATCCTGCCACCGATATTACTTCTTCTTGTTATCGGCAACGTTCTTCATGCTGGCCTGCTAGAAGGGCTTGGAGGAATTCAATGGACGATTACATCTTTCCTCAAATACCCCGACTATAGTCTATTATAGTATATTACTATAATTTTTGGTAACTGACTTCACAACCACCCTTAAGTTCAGTCTCGAACCACGAAATTTTGCAGCGATGTAGGCTATAACATAGTGCGATTTGCCCTCAAACAAAAGGATCATGACAAATTTTATTTTTTAAACCCGAATAGTGAGTTTTTTATTCCGATATTCGGAGGACCAGTTGTCCTCTTCTTCAGTGAGTTTTTGTCTGAACTCCTTATGGTCCAGCTTGTCCATAAATACCAAAATACTGACCTTAATTGCTCGTTCATTTTATAACCTAATAAATCCAAAAAACCAACTGCTGAGGTTTCCTAAGAAAAAAACGACACACACAACCGAAGAAATAATCATTACTTGATTGAACATTGACTACCTCCAAAGGAACAACATTTTGTCAGTGAGAAGAAGAGTTTCCGCTCAAATTGTTTTGTCCTGAGTTACGAGGATGCTTAAATTAATGTGAGTTTTGTTTATGGTTATTTGAATAATTCGTATTTTGATTATCAAAATTATTGTCAGAATTTCGAAACCGAATGTTTGTTTTTGTCGCGAATGCTTTGATTTCTCGTTTGTCGAGTTTATATTGTCTGGTCTGTTTGTTGGAAAGATTTTGAATTCCCCGAATTAGACCATTTTTGATATTTCCGATTGTGGTTTTTTCAAATCAAAATACATGATATTTATATGAAAAATCAAAAATAATGATCGATAGGGTATCATCTCTTTCGATAATTCGACAAACCAACAAACTGAACCCTGAACACTGAACACAAGTTCCAAGTCATATAATTCTTTCGCCATATTGTATAATTATATTCACATTTTTTAAGGTTTTGTGTAAAACATATTATTAGAATCGATTCACTGTCTGGCTGTCTGTATGTCACACGCACTTTTCTCCAAAAATTTTGTTCAAATAAACTTACTAATAGTATAGTTCATTCCAGGAGTACTAAATTCGCCCGCATAGAGGACAGTATCGTGCATGGGCACGCCAAGTTTCATGAAAATCTGACTATTAGTGTTAAAGTTATAGCAGTTCAAACTTATCAATTTCGTGCGAATTTACCGCATCCTAAGCTATACAAATAAGATGCTGACGTCAAAATTAACGGTAATAATTGACATTTGGGTGAAACATTAAAATTCCATTCATGAAGAATCCCCATCCCTTTTTAAGGTTTTGCGTAAACACAAAGCCTTATTAGAATTGAGTCGATGCCTATCTGCCTGTCTCTCTGTCTGTCACGATCGATTTATTCGGAAACAGCTGGATCGATTGTCACGAAAATTGCTAAGGCCATTTTGTGTTAAGTTTAAGGGGGGCTCCCCATACATGTGAATGGAGGGTGCATCATTTTTCTTCGTAAAATGTGACCTTATGGGGTATCACATGAAAAGGCTCAATTAGTACTAGTTCCATATTGGATATCGGGTGAAAAATAAGGGAGTTAGGGCTCAAAATATGACCATAAAAAAGCGCAACAGGTCTCGTTCTCAAAACCTATCCAACCGAAAAGTCTGAAAAAAGTCACAGTGGTGCATCTCAACAAAATCTAGGCCTCGAAATACATCCGGTTCCGATATCTGCATTAATAAAGTCAATAATAGTATATTAACATATTTTAGAAATTTAGCCGAAAACCCCCCTTAATTTATGCTAAAACTGCAAAATTTTGCATTTGTATAATGGACGATATAAGGCAAAATTTGGTAATTTGCCGTGAATTTCGTGCATTCTACAACGTGTATGACGTTGTATTAACACATCGGTATTCAATATACATACTATATATTTACATATGTATACTTTTGTCCATGGAGTAAACCGGAAATATAGGTACGATCAATTTATATACGTGCATGGATATGTACAGTATTCGGTAATAGGCAGTTTGTTTGCTTAGGGTGAGAATAATATCTATGTCTGTAATATGTACGCATATCTTTTAGTTTGGAAAAATATGAAGGAATATGTTGATTTGTAGGTATATACCGATGGAAAAATATGCGAAGAAAAAAGTGAAGCGATGGCGGCTTTACGGTTTCTTACCAGGGCAGAGGCAAATCGTCAGACGCTGCCTCACCTCTGCCCTGGGAGCAGCGTGACCGTAGCGGCTCGCAGATATTGCGTGCTCCTTTATATAATTCGTAGAACACAACATGACTACGAATTATATTGAGCGCAAATCCGCCTTATTGACCAGAGCTTGGCCAGAGCTGAAATATTCGTTTTAGGAATGATGGGGTCCTAAGTCCGCATCAACTTAATGCAGGACCGGACCAAATGGGAAGCAACCGTAAAGCCGCCATCGCTTCACTTTTTTTGAGAAGTTTGGGTGCAAGCCCTAAGCGACGGGTCCGTGGACCAAGAAAGAGGGAGTAAGTTGCTTCCCATTTGGTCCGGTCCTGCATTAAGTTGGTGCGGACTTAGGACCCCACCATTCCTAAAACGAATATGTGAAGAAGTTTCTCAAATATTTAAAGATGAACACAAAACCTTTATACCCGAAGGCCGAGCTTCCAGTATTCCGACTTGTTTGTATCTGTTTGTAGATTAAGTTCTTCATATTTATTAATAATATTAGACTCCGAGTGTGAAGCATATGAGATTGACTATTATCAGTACAGTGCTTTCCATCATTTTATTAAATTTAAATAGCTTTCTAAAAAATTGGGGGCGATGGAAGTTTTAACTATGTACACACGGAATTGTCATGCACTCATCGCTCCTCACATAGGGAAACACAAGACCTTTTATACCTGAAACGCCAAGCTTCCGGGTCCCGACTTTTTTGTAAATCCCATGGACAACTTATTTGCATGACAATAACTGTTATGTGCAGATTCCAAACATTGAATAAAGTGTTTGGTGCATACATATATCGAATTGAATTCTGTAATTCACTTAATTCAGTATTTCAGTTCTCTACGATTCTTTTGTTTTTATGAAATGATGAAGCCGAATTGCATTAATTCAGTTTATAACAGAGAGAGAGACGTGCCTCTGTTCTGGTTGTGTTTAGAGTGTAAGGTTTATAGTGCAGGTTGAGAGTGGATTTTCTTTTAAATTAGTGGCTGAAAAAGCTTTACTGGACGATTTAGTGAATGTTGAAAGTGAGAATAATGATCCATGTTTAGATCCTATTCAGCAGATTGTAGAGCGGGGCTTCCAATGTAGATTTTCGTCACAAGGACATTGATCTGGAATGCCTACACAGCGTTAGCGGATACTAATAAATTTGATTAGGGTGGGTGAGCTTGGCCTTCGAATTATGATAAATTCAACCAGCGCCTTCATTTTTTCGTTCTGATTAATTTTACATTTTAGGTATATATAACACACAGGGTGGTGGATATTGGAATCCTCTAATTCTTCATGACCCAGAAAGCGTTCAAAAGCTCCTGATCCATAAACTTTTTCCGATTGATTGGGGAGGTTTCTTAAGAACAAATTCAAAACTGATAGACTAGAATTAGTTCTGCAGCTATTGACTGCAGAACTTAGAAAGGCTAATCGAAAAAACGTTCGTGGAGAAAAGCATTATCCGACGGAAAATTGTTTATCTTAGAACAATAGGAATGATAGCAGTTAAATGCAACACGGAGAAAAAACAGGTTTTTTCCATGTGGCTAAGAAGATGCCGTAGCCGAGATAAAGAAGTTGATTTCCCAAAGAGGAAATTAATATGCAACTCACCACTTATCTTTTTCTTTTTGTTATTTTTAGCGGAGTTATCCTTCGGCATTAAAGAGTGCTAAAGGGAAACTTGCAAGTTGCTTTACATTGTCCAAGGAAATTAAAACATAATAATATAATAATTAATTATGTAAATTAAAACGTGGCTAATTGAAGCAGCTCTCCTACGTCCAAACAATTGTTTTTCAGCTTTTTGCCATTTTATATTTTAACAATCAACTTATCTGATCTTGAAGTGGACTTTTAACAAATTTTTCCAGAGAAAGATATATCCTCTTCTTAAATCCACAATTAAAGATGAATATTTCAAGGAAATCGTCGAACAGTTTATAAGCGAAACTTCAACTGAAATTATAAATTTTCTTTGAATATATTTGTCATTTTCGTTACGGACATTTTTGCGAACTGCCTCACTTGACAGATGTCAGGCAAAAGCACAAATGTCACCACAAGAAGATAAAACAAGTCGGAATACCGGAAGCTCGTGCTTCGGGTATAAAGGTTTTGTGTTCATCTTATCTAAGAAATTTCAACGCACATTTTTCTCCCCGTATACAGCTACAAAACTACGAGACATACGTACATATTACAGCCGTAGATGTTACGCTCACCCTAAACAAACAAACTGCCTATTTTCGAATACTGTACACATATAGGCACGTATATAAATTGATCGTAGCCATATTTCCGATTTACTTCTTATATTTATCTGAATTAAGCTCTACCCCCAAAGTTCATTAGCACGCATATACTATATACCTACATATACACATGTCTCGTTGGAATAATTGATATTCATATACAAATGATTAAAGAACTAAAACAAAATAATTCTTTTCCACCCAATTCATACGAACTTACTTCGTTGTGGTATTGACGAATTGATATGTGATGATGACATCATCAGGTTGTAGAGTGCACGAAATTCACAAAAAATTGTAAAGTTTGACCTCCTATAACTTTGTTAATAATAGTTGGATTTTCCTCAAACTTGACCAAATTATGCATTATATTCTTCATTATAACCATGCCAAATTTTGTACTTCTGGGACGAACATAAGGGGGGTGCCGGGTAAATTTCTAAAATATGGAAATATACTATTATTAACTTTATTTGTGCAGATATCGGAACCGGATATATTTTGAGGCCTAGATTTCATAGAGATGCACTATTGAGATTTTTTTCAGATTTTTCGGTTGGATAGGTTCTGAGAACGAGACCTGTTACACTTTTTGGGGGTCATATTTTGAGCCCTCACTCCCCTGTGTTTCACCCAATATCAAATATTGAACCAGTTTCGAAAAGTACTAATTGAGACCTTTCATTTGATACCCCACATGGCCACATTTTATGAAAAAAAAATTTGCACCCTCCTTTCACATGTATGGGTAGCCCCCCTTAAACTTAACACAAAATGGCCGCAGTTGCTGCATGTAAAGGGAACACCAGATCACATACTCCCACCAATTTTCGTGACAATCGGTTCAGCCGTTTCCGAATAAATCGGCTGTGACAGACAGACAGACAGACAGACAGACAGACGGACAGACAGACAGACAGACAGACAGACAGACAGACAGACGGACAGACAGACATCGAATCGATTCTAATAAGGTTTTGTTTCACACAAAACCTTAAAAAGAAGGACATATAATCTCATTTTCAAGTTGACTCAATTTATTTCTATAATGTTACGATTAAACAGCTCGTAAAAACAATTTCGAAAATTGGCATTACTTATTTTTTGTTTTTCTTTTTTAACATCTATCTCTATACCTCAAAAAAATCTGTTCATTGATTTAAGGAGGTCATCCCGTGTTTCGGATCCGCGGAATTTGGCATCAACTGTATATAGATATAGTATAGAATATAAGGGCAAAGTGATTTTTTGATATTGGGAGTCGTTCGAAAATTGCAGTGTTAAACAGGTAAAATGCTACATGCCAGGTTTATGTCGATCGCCGTAATAAAGCGCGTATTTATCGGTCCAAACGATGTTCGAATGAGTTCGCTAAAATCATAGGAATTGAAGCCCAGGCTTTACATGTGTTTCTTGAAGAAACCTAAAGTTTATGAACTAGATATAGCAGATTATTGGTCAGTTAAGATTTTATGGTTGAAAATCACATTCTACATTTTAAATGCGTTTTTCTCGAAACTGCATGTTGAAAATCGGCTGCCACTATAGCTAATCTATCCAACGAAATTCTTCCCAAACTAGGATAATTGTGATTCATTCAGTAGCTTTTTTTTATTCATTAAAGAAGGCTTGAAAAAACCCCAAAATTCACAAAAGAAAATTTAATAAGGGACCAAAAATTTAGCTTTCATTATTTTTTAATAATCCTAGTTTGCGGATAGTGGTTAAGTCTGCACGTTACAATGCCGTTTAATTTTTTTCTTTAAGATGATCACAGCGCCTTCTAGCGTGGCAGCATAAAAACACTTTTTTTGGAGATGTGTGTATAAGTTGCTCTTTATTTCAATAACGAGCGATGCTATCGTGCTGGAAAAATTACTACGCATACTCTAGACATAAATAAATATGTGGTGAAAAATTCGTATTTGTACTTTTATCCAGTTCGTCACAAACAATTTTTAAAAAAGAGAAAAAAACGGTCTTCATATGGGATGACCCCCTTAAGAAAAAAAATTCTGAGAACCATTAAATGAAAAGTTATGATTTCTGGGATTTCGTTATCAATATGATACAATCAGATGCCATAAATTTGATAACGCGCTTTCATAGATTTTCAAGTTGTAACTGAAAATCATATAAAAGATTCAAACAAATCATAGACGACTTTACATGTTGTTTAGATTTTTTTTAATAACGAGATTATTAGGCAGCCTCACACCGTGATTCTTGCTTCGAATTAAAAAAATACTTAACCGTACATAGATTCGATGACCGATTACCCCAGAAATGGTGTGAGTGATGTGACAAGAAAAAAATGAAGTGTCCATATTGAAGACAACGACTACTTTTAATTAGCAATTTATATTTCCTGTGGTTCGTTTGGAAGTCTAATCGAAATTGTAATTAATTCCGACACAATGTTCTTAGATCTAGAAACGCATCGCCCAGTGGACAAAAATCGAAAACCCAAATATATTTTGACGAGTTTTTTACTATTTGGTATCAATAAGGGGACCTTATACAATGGTTTAATCCAATTATTTACATTTTTTATTAAGTCGGTAACAGTGGCGAAGGATTAAGGATTCATTCTTTTTTCAATAAGCCCTACATCAGCTCCACTTTATCTTTCGTGTGAAACGCCTGATATCTTGGATAGAAGCTAGTCTTCCAATATCATTTATCATTGCCTACTATGTAATATTTTCTCTAAAAATACTGTAAACTTATCATTGCCTACTATGTAATATTTTTCCTAAAATACTGTAAATTGATATGTACCGGCCTACTAAGTATAGGTAAAAATTGTATAAAAAAGGAAATATAAATTAAAAATACGTAGTTCGTTGGAACTATCAAACTCAAGCTTAACGTGTTTCATTCTGTGGAGTCCAAGCAATTCGCTGCTCCCATAATTTACACTGCTTGATTAGGTCATTGTGGAGTTCAGGCAATTGCTGCTCCCATAGCTGGTTAGTCTGGAGTTTTGGCATTTAGCTGCTCCGACTAACCATAATCTAATCTAGAAAGAAAGAAGAATAAGGTATTGCCAAGTGGACTGGCAACAATCACATAAGGTGGCACATCACAGGGATTGCCAAGTGGACTGGCAACAACCACATAAGGTGACACATCACATGGCGACCGTGACAGTCTAAAGACTTCATACATAAGTAACAGTCTAAAGACTTCTGCTTACTAGCGTTTCTACTTACTATCGTGAAAATTTGGAAATCAAGGTCGTGTAAATGAACGACATTGGGGAAAAGTTCGACCAGCTTTACCAGAAAATCTGGCAATTGCTCAAAAAACCAGAGCAAAACAATGGAGGCATAACACTATATAAAATTGGAGAGCAACCACCACGCTGGAAGCCGTCAGAATCAACACCGACAACTACGGTTGATGATAAACTTGCGGGACCTCGACGCCTTACGATAGAAGAATATAAGAAACGTACGAAACGACTATCCAATAACGAATCTGTCAGCGCTAAAGGAGGACGAAGAAGAGAACTCCAGCGGCAGTTCATAAAATATAAACGGTTAGAGGAAATCGCAGCTACACCAGAAGAGACCAACAAGTATAAATATTTAATAACCAAAGTTAAAAAAGAAATAAATTATTTAAAAAAAATGCAAAAAAAAAATAATAAAGTTAATCAGTAAAATAATATAAAAAAAAAATGTTTGTTCCAAATTAGAATTATGATAGTTTATTAAATGTAATAGTAATAAATAATAAATGATTTTTTTGTTTGTTCCAAATAATGTTAGTATTTATATCACATGATTGAAAGCACGACAATATAACAATATAAAAGTAGATGTCTGAAAATGTTATTCTTTGCTTTTTCTAAATGGACAAATTAGAATCTCTAAAAGAGAAACTTCAAATTACACTAATAAATCTACGGAAAAGTGTAAATCGTCCTTACAGTGAAAAAACTATACGCGAAAAACGCGAATTAATTGAACAAACACTAATAAACGCAAAGTCGACTGAACAAAATATACGAACAGACGTTAAAACAGCAACTCTAATTAAGGGAGTTTGCAAGGAAATACAGCAACTATCTGCTGAAATACTTTCAATATTAGACAAACAACAGTTAGGGAACATGGCTTTCGACATTAAAACAGCCACAGCTTTAGTCAAATACTTTGACGGAAACCCAGAGGAAACAGAATCCTTCATTGAGTCAGTTTCACTATTGAACGAACTCACACCAGTAGAACACAAAGGTATTCTACTTAAATTTGTGAAAACCCGGATAACCGGCAAAGCCAAATACATGGTATCCGAGGAATTAAACACAATAACTAAACTAACCGATAAACTGAGAGTAAAATTCTCTATAAAAATATCGTCTGATGCCGTTCTGGCACAACTTAAAAGTTGTAAACAGGGAAATACCAAATTAACTGATTTTACAAATAAAATAGAGGACTTGTCAAGGCAATTGACAAGAGCCTTTATATCAGAAAAAGTCGCAGAGGGCGAAACTGCAGAGAAATTAGCCGAAAAATTTGCAATGCAAACAATAGCGGAAAATGTTTCGAACAGCGAAACCTCATTAATTTTGCGTGCCGGTAATCTTACAAATCTATCCGACACAATTGCAAAGGCAATTGCAGTCGATAAACCAATTCCCAAAAATGTCTATCATTACAAAACAAACAGAAGAGGTAACAATCACAATAATAACTTCAATAACCAAAACCGACGTAATAATCAAAGTTTTAATAATACCGCAAATAGAAATTCATATGAAAATTTTAACAGAAACAATACTCCAAATAGAAACCAAAATTATAACCGCAACCAAAATAACAGGTTCAGAAATAATAACAACAATTACCGAAGACCCTTCTGGAACAACAGTAACAACCGACAAAATATAAACCATTTGAGTTCGGGGGAATCCCAACCCCCTCAGTCGGTGTTAGAAACCAACCAAAATCGGTTGGGGGGAAATCAATAAGAAAAGTCACATTCCATACTATAAATCCATCGCTCACAAGCTTTGTACGAGCTTTCGTTGACATGTGCAACACAACATGTACCTTTATAATAGACACAGGAGCTGACATTTCTATATTTAAACGGGGAAAAATTGACAATAATCAAATATACTATCCAAATAACACATGCACAATACAGGGCATTACTGGGGTACAAAAAGAATCAATTGGTGCAACAAAAACCCATATAAAATTCGATAGTACTCTTTCAATTGAGCACACATTCCAAATAGTTGCTAATGACTTTCCACTAGACGCAGATGCGATTCTAGGTTTAGACTTCCTTACTAAACATAGGGCAATAATCGACTATGACACCTGGATATTGACAATTAATATCAATAATATTCTTCATGAAATTCCAATTCTAGATGGTCCTACACGGAACACAATCTTAATCCCGCCCAGATGCGAAGTAATACGCAAACTAAACAATCAATTCTTAAACGACATAGTTATACCCGGACAAGAAATACAACCCGGAATATTCTTAGCAGGATCAATTATTTCTCCTCAAAACCCACTAGTTAAAATCCTAAACACCACTTCAAGTACAGTAAAAATCAAAAACCTCAACCCTCAATGGGAACACCTTTCGGATTATTCTGTATACAACAATACCGATAAACTGCATAACACACAAAGAATGCAAAAATTGTTAAATACATTGAACGTAGAACACGTACCAGAATATGCAATAAAAGACCTTAAAACACTATGCCGAGAATTCGCGGATATTTTTAATATGGAAAATGAGCCATTAACCACCAACAACTTTTATAGCCAACATATCCAGTTGAGTGATAACTCAGCGGTATACACAAAAAATTACCGTATACCTGAAGCCCACAAAACAGAAATAAATAGTCAAGTCAAACAAATGTTGGACGACGATATCATTGAGCACTCAACATCGCATTTCAACTCACCTATACTACTAGTCCCTAAAAAATCATCAACAGGAAATAAGAAATGGCGTTTGGTAGTTGATTTTCGTAATCTTAACAAAAAAGTGGTAGCAGATAAATTCCCACTTCCCAGAATAGATGAAATTCTTGACCAAATGGGTCGAGCCAAATATTTTTCCACTTTAGATTTACTATCTGGATTTCATCAAATACCTCTAAAACAATCATCGCGAAAATACACAGCTTTTTCTACAAACCAGGGACATTACCAATTTACCCGCCTACCCTTCGGACTAAATATTAGTCCCAATAGCTTTCAGAGAATGATGACCATAGCATTATCAGGTTTATCACCCGACACAGCTTTCTTATACATTGACGACATAATAGTCACTGGATGTTCGAAAAACCATCACTTAAAAAATCTAACGTCAGTATTTCAGTGCTTACGAGCCAAAAATTTAAAGTTAAACCCTGATAAGTGTAAATTCTTTCAATCAGAAGTAACATATCTTGGACATCAGATCTCTGCCGAAGGAATACAACCTGATCCTTCAAAATTCGAAGTCATTAAACAATTTCCAGTACCAAAAAACCCAGACGAAGTAAGACGATTCGTCGCATTCTGTAATTATTACAGACGTTTTGTCCCAAATTTCGCTGAAATTGCCCTACCTTTAAATCAATTGTTGCGTAAAAATGTGAAATTCGAATGGACACCACTGTGTAGCACTGCATTCGACATCCTTAAAACAATATTAATGTCCCCACCCATACTTCAGTACCCTGATTTTAAACAACAGTTTACAATATCCACAGATGCATCCGAAAATGCATGTGGAGCAATACTATCACAGACAATAGATGGAACTGAATTGCCAATAGCTTTCGCTAGCAAAACATTCACTAAAGGTGAAAAAAATAAATCTACCATAGAAAAAGAACTAACAGCAATTCATTGGGCAATAATATATTTCAAACCATATGTTTATGGAAGACATTTTATAGTAAGAACAGATCATAGGCCACTTATTTACTTATTTGGGATGAAAAACCCATCATCGAAACTAACACGGATGAGGCTTGATCTAGAAGAATATCAATTTGACATACAGTACATTAAAGGTAAAGAGAACATTGGCCCAGATACATTATCTAGAATAGAACTAGATATAACAGACCTGACAAACCTGAAAAATATCTTGCAAATACAAACAAGAGCAATGACCAAAAACACAAATCAATCAAAACTCATTCACAATACTTCAGAAAACCACATTACTAACAAAAACATGCAGCCTGATCAACTGCACGTTTTCGAGGTTTTATCACCTAATGAAGTAATGCATTTACCGGAACTGAAATTTAATATTGCGCAATATAAAAATAAAAATACTGATATAGAGATAAACGTAATACATAAAAATAAAGTCCAAATAAAGCGGTATATAAATCTAAATAATAACCAATCAATTGAACCCGCATTAGTGCAGGAACTCACAGAGTTGGAAAAATATCTAAATAATAGGTTTCAGACCAAGACTCTGAAATTATCGGCCGAAAGTGAATTATTCACTATATTAAATACAACCGCATTTAAAACGCTAGCGAATCATACTTTGAAAAATATGGATATCCAAATATACAAACCACTAATTACGATAACGGACAAATCGAAAGTAATAGAAATATTGCATAATAATCACTCTACTCCAACAGCAGGACACATTGGACAGAGTAGAATGTATAAAAAACTACGTGAAATATACAAATGGAAAAACATGAAAAAAACAATCGCTAATTATATTAAAAACTGTAGTTCATGTACAAAAAATAAATATCAGAAACAAAATAGGGAATTACTAGAGATAACAACAACACCAACCAAAGTATTCGATACCATGTCCATAGACACAGTTGGACCGTTTACCAAAACCAACCAAGGTAATAAATACGCTGTAACTATGCAGTGTGATCTGAGCAAATATGTGATAATAATACCTATTCCAAACAAGGAAGCGAACACTGTTGCAAGAGCAATTGTCCATGGATTCATATTAAACTACGGACCCATGAACAAAATAAAAACAGATCTCGGTACTGAATACAAAAATCAAGTATTCTCAGAGATATGTAAATTGCTAAAAATTGAACAAATATTTGCAACACCAGCTCATCCTGAAACCATAGGAGCTCTAGAACGTAACCATAAGTGTCTAAACGAATACCTACGAAGTTTCGTTAACGAAAACAAAGACGATTGGGATGATTGGGTACAATACTACTCTTTCTGTTACAACACGTCACCCAATTCCATACATGGTTACACACCATTCGAGTTAGTGTTTGGAAAAAAAGTAAATATACCCTCAGAACTCTCTAAAACAAAACCAGAACCAATATATAATTACGATTTGTACAATAATGAACTAAAATACAGATTACAAAATTCCATTAGCAAAGCCAAACAACTTCTAGAAAAAGCAAAGAAAAAGACAAAGAACCAAAATGACCCAAAATGTAACCCATTATCATTGAAAATAGGAGATCAAGTTTTGTTATCCGTCGAAAACAGACGAAAACTAGACCCATTGTATGAAGGTCCTTATAGCATAATATCAATTGACAATGTAAATTGCCTGATAAAAGACCAGGACAATAAAATATCTAAAATTCACAAAAATAGGTTAAGACGAATAAATAAATAAATAAAATAAACAAAATTGCTTTGAAATTGCCTATACTGTTATAAATATAAATATACCACCTAATTAATCAATACCAATACAATATATTACAATAAGTAGACTTTAAAAATATTACTCATTATTGTTAAAAAAAAAAGAAAAAAAAAAACTTCTGACTATACATAATATAAACAATAAAGAAAAAACGAATTGTCTACCGTTCCTAAAGACAATTCATTTTTTTCAAAAGGGGTAAGGTGTAAAATACTGTAAACTTATTCACTTTATCATTGCCTACTATGTAATATTTTCTCTAAAAATACTGTAAACTTATCATTGCCTACTATGTAATATTTTTCCTAAAATACTGTAAATTGATATGTACCGGCCTACTAAGTATAGGTAAAAATTGTATAAAAAAGGAAATATAAATTAAAAATACGTAGTTCGTTGGAACTATCAAACTCAAGCTTAACGTGTTTCATTCTGTGGAGTCCAAGCAATTCGCTGCTCCCATAATTTACACTGCTTGATTAGGTCATTGTGGAGTTCAGGCAATTGCTGCTCCCATAGCTGGTTAGTCTGGAGTTTTGGCATTTAGCTGCTCCGACTAACCATAATCTAATCTAGAAAGAAAGAAGAATAAGGTATTGCCAAGTGGACTGGCAACAATCACATAAGGTGGCACATCACAGGGATTGCCAAGTGGACTGGCAACAACCACATAAGGTGACACATCACAATATACTCGGCAGGGTTTATACTTTCAAATAGTATTTTTGAAATAAAAATTTTTCCCAGTTAATTGTCCTGCGGGCCTGTAAAATCAGGATAATTACCATTATTGACGTTGTAACTTTCAACAAGCTTTTTGTACTTTTTGTATACCTTAGTTACTTCAATATACACTTCAATTTATCGTATAGTTTGTGTGCGTCTGAATGCGACTTTCGAGGTTATTCGAGGTTATACCATTTGTTAGGCGGAGCTACCATAACAGAAGGACATCCGGCGGAGTTGATTTCAACGGAAGAATTATAACAAAATAAGCAGCGTTTATGGAAAACTATGTTCGTCATTGAATGTATTCGTAGATAATTACAAAGGAAAATCAGCAATATGAATAGGATATTTTGACCCAAATTTAATAAAAAATTGGACGAAGTCGGTGAAAATTGCAATAAATTTCATTTGCATGACGCTTTTCGGTTCCTACGATATGTGTAGTTACCAATTAACCCTACAAACAATGCAACGTAGCCTGGGGCAGCTGAAATTTGCACTCAGTTTCGTTTTGCTGCAGATATGGCTGCAAAATCTTCAGCTAGTGATCATGATTCAAATCGACACCAGGCACCCGCTTTATACATGGACTTAGATTTCTCCGAAAGAAAGTATAAAACGATCTAAACACTATATAACAAAAACTCCTTCCCCAGCCTATATTGATTAAATTTGAGAAAAATGAAAACATGCTTTGTTATCAGATTAAAGTGTTGCAGATGAAATTTACGTTTGCAGAGATTCTTTTGCAATTTTTTCAACTAAAGCGTACAGTATATTGGGAATTGCAAGTTTAGACGAAGTAGGCCTTGCCGGCTCGGTTGACTATTTAGGAAATTGAAAAAGGAAAATTTTTTATTAGCTTGTCATTGAAGCAAGGTAGACTCCTCTCTCTTAGATCGTTTTTTAATAAAACTTTCTTTTAATTGATTTTACATGTTTAAGAAAAAGGTTTTTTGTTTGTTAAGAACAATGATAATAAACAGTAATAAGTAATAATTAAATAAAATAAAACTCCGCCATAGCCGGCCCCAAGCCCGATTGTGAAAGGAAGAGGGATGGATAGCTTCATTCTGAATAGCTGGTCGCTATCACAGCGTCTCAGGGGGAAGGAAACTTTGCAGTCTTGCAGATTACTCACTGAGGAAGCTATCATCACACCTGTCAGTTAGGTATAAAATGCAAATCCATCTGATGAGAAGAAGGAGAAACTTAAGGTCCGATACGGATAACCTGCGGACGGCTGACGATCTGACTTGGTGATCAGGTCGGGCTCCCGTAATGGCACGGCGTTGAAACCGCTAATCATAGACGCCACGACGACCAGGAGCGGAAATGAACTTCTTTATCATCCGTTCGTAGTATGAAATAAAAGCGGGCAGGAACAACATCTTACCGCCCCTTGCTGCACCAGAGATTCGTTGAGCGTTTCCCGAAATTCGCACACGTGACTGTGCATCGAGTAGCAGATCAGTACCACTTAATTACTCGCAGCGACACAATCCCGGCTATCATCAGGGAGCGTGTTCGACTTGAGGTCATTGCGGTAACTGGTGACCAACGCTGATGGAGCAGAGGCGGCGGCATAAACAATACCACGCCGCACTGCAGGCAACAGTTTCAGTACTCACTGAAGTATTCTTCTCCACCGGCCAGCTGAAATTTCCGCTGAGCTTCGGGACCAATCCCAAAGAGTGTGTATAGAATTATCGGAAACGGATCCCTTGAATAGACCTGGTATTTCCAAACTCTATGCATCTTCAGCAACTCCGAGAATTCTATCTCAAATCAGTGATGAGATTTCCTCCCGGCTGTGTGCTGATATGTCACTGTTGCAACTATAATCGCTTGTGTATTGCGATCCAGATACGATTGTCAGATTGCACGGTCAGAAGATTCGCTTTCGCGTTATTGATTTGAGTGACCGAAGAGATCCACCATGGAAATTCACCTGGAACGTCAGCGTGACTCACTAAGGCAGGACATTGCTAGGCTGATTCAAATCAGCTCTGGCAATTCCAACAGACGGGTGAGCAACAAAGTGCAGAGGGTTTACAGGAACTATGCCATCACCAGTGAGACAACCCTAGTTGAAATTCTGGACACAATAAAACAGAAACTTTCTATCATATGCAGTCGGTTACGACGGTATGGCGAAAGTCACTCCAGACGTGTCCAGAATTCATCTTACGCGAGGAACCAGCGGAGTTTTTTCAGATCACTCAACGAATCCCAACAAAGGGTTCAGACCTTACAGTTTTCGGTGCCGGAAGCGAAAGAATGCTGGGGTGGACTTTAGGGGTTACCCGCCCAGCATGCCGAGCTTGCTGAGTGGATTACCATCAAAGCACTAGCCAGGCGACTACGACTGGACTGGACTGGACTGAGAATGGACCCGTTAAAAAATCATCACTTTCGACCCCCACACTCCCCACCTTTCAAGGAATGTTAATACTAACACTGGCATCGAAAGACCCTATTCGAGACCTTTCACTTGTCTCCATACATGCAAAAAGGGTGTGTAATTTTTTTCCATCAAATATAGTCATGTGGGGTATCAAACGAAAGGTATCGGTTAGTACTTCACCGGTCTTTGTTTCGACATTTGTTTGAAAGTTTGAGAGTGCGGGGGCGAGATTGATCATTTCTTCAACGGACCCATTCTCAGAAACTATCCAAACAGAAAGTCCGAAAAAAAATCATAAAGCTGCCACTATGTGATGCCTAGGCTCCGAAATACCCTCCATACCGATATCTATTCAAATAAAGTTAATAATAGTATATTACGATAATTTTTAGTAGTTGGCTTAAGTTCATCCATTTATAGAGCATAATCATACCAAGTTTGGTAGCAATCTCACTATTAGTAACAAAGTCACAATAGATCAAAGTTGTCACTGCTTTGAAAATTCAAAACTTTGAATGTTGATATCACACGAAAGTGCTGCTAGGTACTCAAACGCGGTTATAAAAGAAATACACAAAACCTTTCATACCTGAAGCGTCCAGCTTCTGGTTTTCCGACTTGATGTATGACTCTTTTCCATTAAATATATGTATGTACATATATTCGTACGTATAATTTATGGACATGAAGTTATTACACGAATACTATGAATTTTAGTTTCTTAAGTCGAAATCTCTATAGCTCAGGCAATTTTTCCTGGTAAACTTGAATCCGCTGGGCGGTCATAGCGGAAGAACGCGGTTCAAATCACCCTGGTGACAGAGGAATTCGTTATCGTGGCTGGATGTCGGATTCCAATCGACTCAGCTGTGAATGAGTACCTGAGCCAAATCAGGGTGATAATCTCGGGCGTGCGCAATGCTGGCCACATAGCCTCCTACAGGGTACTATAATCCTGTAGTGTACCGTTACGATCTTGAATGAAGTGCTCTAATACACTTCTAGGCCCCGATCCAAGTTGGATTGTTGCACCAACGACTATTATTATTATTAAATTAAAATTTGACTAAGAGAGATTTTACTGTATTTCTTTTATTTAAAGAAGGGCCTTGTTTGGATCCAAACGTTACAAACTTCATCAAAATCAATTAAATTAAAAATCTATTATGAAGAGTCTTCTCAAATCATTTTTAGAAATTGTTAAAAATTATTTCACAGTTCGAAAGCACACTTAGATTAGCTAGACTATTTCCACTTCCACGGTTTCATTTACATACATAAGTCTTCGTCGTCCTCTTGTTCATCCTCTTTCTCGTCTTCCACTTCTTTCTTCCCTTCCCAGTTATCTGCATCCTCATAGTTTTGAACATTTTCTAACAGGGAACTATGCTTTTGCAGCAGCTTAACATATTTGCAATTCGGAGAGTTTTCAAGATGTTTTTCCCAAGGGTTCATTTCATCTGTCCAATTAGATCGATTGAGCCAACAACTGTAACACTTCACATTATCACCTTTTCCTGTGTAGGAAAAGCCAGCCATGGCGAGTTCAGCTCTTATCCTCCACAAATTCCTAGGTGCCGACTCAAAGGATGTTATCTTTGTGAATAAATCTTGATCAGTTAAATCCATCAATTTATGCTTTTCTAGAATCTCAACATATTTACAATCTGGAGCATTTGTTATATGTTTTTGCCAGGGATCGTCAAGTTCCGTCCATTCAGAGAGAGTTGTGCCACAACAGCGACAAAATACTTGGTCACTGAACCCGGTGTATACGAAACCAGACATGGCGTACCTCCAAGCTGTTTTCTTCAGCACTATGGGCGCCTTCTCATATGATTCAAGGTTTGCTGACAAATCCTGTTGGCACATTGCTTCCATTATCCCGTATTTTTGGACAACTTGCATGTACTTACAATCTGGCTTAAGTTTAATGTGTTCTCTCCAAGGGTCAGTGTCTTCTGCTATTTGAGATAGTTTTGAATTACAACTACGGCAATGCACATGATCGGAATAGCCTGTGTAGAAAAACCCTGCCATTGCGTATTGTCCGCACTTCTTCTTCAAAACCTCGGGAGATTTCTCATAAGATGCAACCTTTGCGAACAAGTTTTGTCCACCTGGGTAGTCAAATAATGCATATTTTTGTACTAGCTGAACGTATTCACAATCTGGTTTTGATTTTAAGTGCCACTCCCAAGGATCCACATCTTGAGGAAAACTTTCATAGGTCTCTTCACAACTACAACATTTTATTTGATCTCCCTGTCCGGTGTAGTAGAAACCTGATAAGGTGAGTCCTGGCGCTACCGCCTTCAATGCCAGAGGTGCATTATCGTAGGACTTGGCAATAGATGAAAGGGACGCAGTAAGGTTAGATTTCTTTTCATCTTCCGACGGTGGAGATTGCTTAGGTGTATAGTTTGCTATTAGTTTCAAGTAAACACAATTTGGTGATGCGCTCTGATGAGAATCCCATGGGTCGATGTTGCCGTCGGAGACGTTCACTGTTGTCTCACAAGTTTCACAATGCACTTCATTGTTGTTTCCACTATATTGAAATCCTGCTGCTACAAAGCGTTCCGAATTACATTTTATGTGTTTTGGGGCATTTTTGAAAGTTTCAAGAGCATGGAATACACCTTTTGAGCTAATTGCCATAATTTCGCGATTGAAGTTATCACTACAATGTTTCAACAAAACTTTTAGAGTCTTAATGACCGACCAACTTTACTATTCTATTCGGAATGTAGAAAAGCATCCTTCACAAACGATAATTGCTACTTTATGTGAGATTGTCGATGCTTTATCTACTATTAGTCAGTACGTTACTGCGCTGGTAAAATAAACCCTCTCAAACTGATAGCGAGTGTCGAAGAATGTGATGAAATTCCCCTAATGGAAAGATATTCTATGTGCATGTGCGTGGACGTTATTCACAATCAAATACTATTGTTGCCATTTGGTTTCCATGATGACTCTGTTCTAAAGACCGATTCACAGTTCTCGTCATGAATACAGTTTTATCTGAAAAGACAATAATAAAATATAGAAAAAAAAGTCTCTACTTACTGCAATCTCGGAAATTGGAGGGGGAGAGTGAAGGGGTTCATTTACCGATAATGAGGAGGGCAGCGTACATCTGCTTCTCAGAACTCATTCTCGGGGTCCTCCCCTCCGTGAAAGGCAAAAGCATCCTAACTAACACCCACACAACGGACAGAAAGGGAAAAATGGTGAATTGGGAAAGAGGTGTGATCTCAAGCTATAGTAAGATGGACAGTGGGAATCTTTAAACCACTGAAATCGTCTAGAGTAGATGGTATTTTTCATGCGCATAAGTAAGGACAGCTCACCAAGGGCATGGATACAGGCAAGAGTGCTTTTATTCCGAAAGCAGGTAAAAAGGATCCTTTTCACTCAAAATCTGTCAGACCAATCTGCCTGACATCGTTCGTACTTAACACGGTGGAGAAGGTCATAGACAACAATATAAGAACTAACGTTCTAATGAACAATCCCCTACATCCATGTCGGGACGGTCAACCGAAACTGTCCTGTATCAGTTGACGGGTGTAGTGTGTGCGTGTTTGGACACCGAAGGAGCATTTGAAAAAGCAACGCAGATAGAAACACGAGATGCACTACTCCGCAAGGGAGCGCGAAACACCCTGACTCTCTGGATGGGCAGAATGTTAGAGAGTAGGCAAATATAAGTACCGAAAGGTACAAATTCCATTACCATAAACAATACTCAAGTTATCCACAAGGTCGCCATTAAATCAACTACTATGAAGCATTCTTAGGCTAGCTAAAATGATGATGATATTGGTTTAATCTGTAGCGCAAATATGAGGATACCCTATTTGACACCATCCATCCATGAAACGAGTAAAAGAGGTCAAAATATTTGCAAATAACACTAGACCAAAAACTACTCTGGAAGACACATGTTGAAAACATATGTCGAAAGGCCAGAAGGGCTCTAATGACTTGCAGGTGCATAGCAGGGAAAAAATGGGAATGCACCTCTAAAATGCTGAGCTAGATATAAACTGCAATAGTTAAGCCAATGATTACCTATGGGGTAGTAATCTGGGCAGACGAATTCAGCACAACGGCAGGGAGTTACACAAACTTCAAAGACTTATTTCCGTGTGTATCTGTGGGGAAACTTCGCCCAAGGGTACCCTTAGAGATCCTTTTGGGATTGACTACTCTCCATCTGCAAATGCAGGTTCAGGTAAGGAAGGCAATTTTCAAAATGTCCGGAATATGATAATGATATGATATTGATAGAAAGGTACTAAATTGTATTTAGGTTCAGGCAAAAAGACAGGATTTTCGTCTCTACTACTGTTTCATTTTGTATCATGCCCATGTTAATCATGTAATTTGACAATTTTATTGGTGAAGTGTTCAAAGAGAGAGGCGGTTGAAAAGCACGCATTTAAACATTTCAGAAACCATACAATGCAAAGAACAAAACATTTGTTCCTACTTAATACACATCACACAAAGAAGGCAAAGGAAGTGAGCAAAAACGAATGCAATAAAAGTATTGCCACAGCATGAAAAATGAAGGCATTTTAATTGAACACCAACCAAATTCGGACTTCAATTTTAATGCTATTGCAACTGTAAGATAATAATGTATAGAATTGGAAAGGTATTGAACCACATTGAGGGGAATTTCCTTCTTAGCTTCTTACATTATCTTTTCTTCTGATCGGGTGACTATGAAGCCTCGCTACCCACAATATACTGCGTAGCTGCTAGAAATCAACCTTTTCGTCGTAGCAATTTTGAATAGACTTTTATGTGTCAGCTTCCGGGTGGGTCAACCCACTTTATGTCCAGGTTAGGGTGCTATTTTATACCTTTTGCGGTGTGGTAAACCACTACTTTATTTTTCGGAAAGGTTGACCTAATTTACGAAGTGACGACAGGTTCAACACTTTGTCATTTCGATATTTTGTCATTCAACAAAGCATGATATTGCCAAATATTAACTCCGTTTGGATTTTTATTGGAAAGTAGTAATAAGTACCTATTTAACCAAAAAAGTACTAAACAATGGAGAAAAGTATTGATATACTGATGAACTTTATGAGCTACTAAATTTAGTATTTTTGGTGCTAAATAGATAACGCAAGGAAAACGCACTTTGAACCAATGGGTAAGTATAACAGCATATTTCAGGCGGATAAACAGATCCTTCGACCTCCAAAGAACTACAGAGACAGAACATTGCTATTCTACCCGACAGTCAAGCGGCTATTAAGGCACTTAAGTCCTGCCAGGTAAATTCTAAATTGGGAATGCCTTAAGAGATTGAACACGATCAGCTCGCTCAATAACGTCTGGATGCTCTGAATTCCAGGGAACATTGGGTTAGAAAGCGATGAGGCAGAAGAGGAGCTGGCCACGAGGGGAGCGGCTGAGGGAACTTTACTGGGTGCACTTAAAAGCCAGCTGCAGGACAGTTCTGGGTTGTCCGCCAACCTACTCCAAATCTCCAGTCTTCTTTCATCGTTATTGAGGAAACATTTAATTTGCCTGACCTGTGAATCTCCGCATTAGAACTCTCTAGGCATTTCTCCATGGGTTTATATCCGCCTCTGTCCAAAGTTGTTTGAAGCAGGCCTTTTGTTTCACAGTATAACTACCTTGAGGTTTTGTCGAACTTTCTTGTAAATACGTTAATTTACCTCTTGATCTATCCTATCCATTGCTCTCTGGGCTGCTAGACTGGTCCGATCATACACCCACCCCAGGTCAGACAGTTTATTGTGTTTATTGGGGAAAGTGTAACGTCTCGGCATCGATGAATCACATGCCATCGTGATACACTCAACGGTATATACCCGATATAGTGTCAATCGCACATGTATAAACATTTGTTCCTCATTTTTGATGGCTAGGTCCCCAAACACTTGGTTTGTTCTTCAGGTCAAAGACGATTACCTGGTGGTCACTGTGGATGTGGTGTTCACTGATGTTTTAGGACATATAACGAGCTAATGAAGGACTGACAAAAATCAGGTCACCACTGAAGTGGACCCTCTTTTCCGGTAAGTATTAACCTGACCAATATGATGTCTAACTGCGCAAAGCCCGCCAAGAGACAACGCCTTCTTGCATTTGTCAGGAAAACTCCCAACTCTGTAGGCCATGCATTGAAGTATCCAACAATGACTTTTTGTCTCCGTCCTTTTACATCTAAGACCAATCTGTCCAGCGTGTCTTTGGAGGAGCATAATAACCAAAGACGTATGTATATGCCATCTATTTTTGCCCATGCTAATCTGCTTCTGGGCTACCTCACACAATCCTGTATGGCTTCATCGCCGCATGCTCACGAAGCTGCCCCACCTGAAGGACCGGCTACCCATATATTATTGCTAGAGTTTCTACAGAGTTCGCTTATTATAGCCACTTAACTCTCCAATACTTTGGTGATCTGCAAGAACAAGTTTTGTGCAACCATATAGTGATTTAGGTTGATTTGAATCAATCTCATGTTCGCGTCGCATTGTTGAACCCAGGAGAATTACGTTTCAGAAATATGTCTGCCGTCCTGGCCCTACGCGTCATCGTACAGTATGCACTTGGGATCCTTGTCACATTCCTGGATAATAAGACACTTTTTTGCATATTATCTGTATCGGCCATATCAAATGCGAATATTCTCAATTTGGATGCGATCATAGCGTATTGCGCTACTTGTCAAGCACAACATATTCGTCTCTGTTACCGCAAGGTAACTATAAAGGACGTTAAGGCGGACGATATTGTGATATTTAAAGCTACTTCCAAGTGCCGCTATTGCGTGATGCAACTTCATAGTGCATATTAGCCGTTAGCATTGACACGAGATATTCAAATCGTTCAAATTTGCAGCGGAGAAACTTATGGTATAAGCATTTCTTTTCACGGACCTTCATTTGGACATCGCCATTCCAAAACCAAGTATCTTGGTTGATGAATTGCTTACCTGGCTTGATGACCCCGAGGGTTGCATAGGCCGCTTGTGGTTTGTGCTTTCAACTTGGTTCCGCCATTCTTGTACATTCCTCATGGTTGAGAAGAGAAAAGTATATAGCCCGTTTTACCGCGTTCGAAGCTTTTGACACCATCAATGCGGTCCAAATATTTAGCGTGCAAACACATGTTTATTTTACTCGGACTAATTTACTTACGTGCTGATGACCCTTGCTCTTGCCACATTGACTGGCGTGAACGCCCTAGCGTTTTTCCGAGGCTTCGAATTTAGTACGATAATTTTTGTCATAAACGACATTCAATGCATTTGCTTGTCGCGGACTTGTCATTAAGAGAAATCAGGTGGGATTTAGCATAGTGGAATAACTCCTACTAGACTTTATTCACCTCTTTCCCTGATATCAGCATTTTATTTTCGTACGTAGTTTCAAAACTCTCCGCCTTTGCCCGGGTTTGAGACCAGCATGCTATGTAAATATGGAGTGATGCGATATACCAAAAGCATTTTTTGTGGCTACCCAATAATCACCGATATTCTGGAAGCTGCAGAAATCCAGAAACCTCCTGCCATTATCATTATGGTCGTCCACTTTTTGCAAATTGGTATGATTGACACGACAGACGAACTGAAGTCAAAGATCGGGGCTGTGGAGAAAGCATTCGAAACTGCCTTTAAAGTCTTGTACTCTGCTAAATACAGCTAGAAGGCATTGTCACCGTGGTAGAATAAAGTTATTTCCAGGTCCAGGAAACTGACCAGGGATATCTTCAACCATACAAGCACTGCCTGAAGAGGTTCGCGGGCTGAACGATTGTGAGGACATCGGAAGCACCAGCGAATCTGCGACGTTCAGTAAAGTTTTGATCAAAGAACAGCATATCTTTTCTTAAAAAGTTGGAAGTTTTCCGGACGGAACCTTCTGGTGAAACCCTGGAGCTCTTGATTCAAACGCACTTACCCGCCAGCGTGGAGGACTACGAATCAGAACCTTTCTTGGAAGGTATTCGCTCCAGTCGTGTGAAACTATCAAATCGGTAATAAACGAAGATAAGATCGGGTGGGCAATGAATAGCTTCTCCGCATATAAACCTCCGAAGCCACATGGCAAATGCCAGCTATTATACAGAAGTAGCATGAGAGAGCTCTGCCGTAGTTTGTTGCGATTTTGCGGAGCTGTATCTCTCCGTGTTCGCGTGGTTTTCATACCAATATTGGACAGACGCGGCCAAGAGTCCGCAAAGGACTTACGACCAGTTAGCTTAACTGGTTTTTTTTTGAAGGTCCTGGAGCGCGTCCGGGACATCCAGAACGCCTTTCTCTAAATCTCAGCATACTTTCTTGTAATTTTTTCTCCGCACACCATACATTAACAACACATACAGTGGCTCCCAGCTTATTTCACTTTGTGTTTTTTTTTTAAATTTTAAATGTAGATGTGTAGGTGCATATTCAATAAACGAGCTTTGAATAAGGGGAATCCCAAAAATTGTTTTTTAAGACATACATACAAAACTGATGTTCTAGGTAGATTGCCGAATTCCAGCTCACAGCTTATTTAATAGTCTTTTTCAGTGTCAGAAAACTGTCTGTCTGTCTTTTTTTTGCCGATGGAAGGTGGAAAGCTTCTCAAGCTACCGCACGCTCCTACCACACGGTTATTTGGGACTCTTACCCACGGAAACCACTTCCTTCTCCTTCCACTCTCCCCGGAGGACTCCCATTTGGTATTGCGCCGCGGGACTGGATCAGAATTTATTCTGTGCTCATGTTAATATTCGTGTTTCTCTCGCGTTCTTCGGATGTCTTCTTCCTGCCTAAGCTTCTTTCCGATGACTGCAATCACCTTTTCGACTTCGGTCTATATCCCCTTTGCTGCTACCATAAGTTCCATTATATTTTCGAGTGTAAAGAAACAAGCCACCTTTTTCTTCTTACCTGAGTTGGTGTATCACCAAATCAAGAACCCTTTCCCCATTAGTGTTTCACCAAAGGGTCAACATTTATTAATTGGTCGGTTGGTGTTTCACCAAACGACACTCCCATCAACTACATCGGTTAGTTGGTGTTTCACCAAACAACATTAGGGAAGAAAATTACGGCAAAAGAGTCGCAACAGAGTCGACGACTCGGCCTAGGGGCCACCTATTTTTGGTCCGTCTGTCTGTATGTCTGTCACACAAACTTTTCTCAGAAACGGCTATACCGATTGACACGAAATTTGGTGAGAAGGTGGAAACTGTGAACCTCCAGACATGCATCGAGTGATATCTTTCTACGTTGAGATTAAGGGGGGGGGGGCTCCCCATACATGCAAAAACGGGGTGTACAATTTTTTTTCACCAAATATAGCCATGTTTGGTATCAAAAGGTCTCGATTAGTACTTTCCAAAGCCGGCCTTAGTTTTGATATTTGTTAGGAAGGCAGGGAACCCATTCTCAGAAACTACCCAACCAAAAAATCTGAAAAAAATCATGAAGCTGCTTCTATATGGTGTCCAGACCTCAAAATACTCTCCATATCGATATCTGCTCAAATTAAGTTAATAATAGTATATTACCATATTTTTGGGGAAATTGAGTAAAAACCCCCTTAAGTTCATCGTAGAGTCCTAGAGTAATAATATAGAATATAATATGAGGCATGTTATCCACAAGTTTGATCAAAATCGTACTATTACTAACAAAGTTACAGTATTCAAAATTGCCTTTACCATGTAAATTTACTGCAACTAAATATCAATATCACACTAAAGTGAGTAGTCTGACATGCTAAATGCATATACATAACGGGCTACGTGCAAATTGGATAGTTCTGCACTCAAATATACTCACAGAAGAAGCAAACAAAACCTTTCATACCTGAAGCGCCGAACTTCCGGTTTCTGGGCTTGTTTTTGTTTTATGAGTTTTTTGTCGTATTATAACATCACACTTTCTATTGTTAACTCTTGTCTAAAATGGATCATCGTATGTACAACAATGGAGTAGCGGGAACTGTAATTCACCGATTTAAGAAAGGACAGAGTGTCCACAAAAGTGCTGAAATTGTCAACTTAAGGGGGTCATCCCGTGTATGGGTAAAGTGATTTTTTGATATTCGGAGTCGTTCGGAAAATATAGTGTTAAACACGTAACAACGCATGTGCCAGATTTATGACGATCGCCGTAATGAAGTGCGTATTTATCAGTCCGAATCACGTTCGAATGAGCCCGCTAAAAGGGCAAGAATTGAAGCCAAGGTTGCACATGTGTTTCTTGAAGAAACCTAAAGTCTATGGACTAGATATAGCAGATTAATGACCAGTTAAGATTTTATGGCAAAAAATCACATTCGATTTTTTAAATGCGTTTTTCTCGAAACAGTATATTGAAAATCGGCTGCCACCATAGTCCAAAATCTATTTAGCGAAATTCTTTGAAATTTTCACGACTTATTCAGAATATATTTCTACGGTCCGCAAACTAGGATAATTGCGATTCATTAGTCGTTTTTTTTATTCATTAAAGAAGCCTTAAAAAACGCCAAAATTCACAAAAAATAGTTTAACACGGCGCCAAAAATTAGCTTTTAATATTTCTTTAATAACCCTAATTTGCGGACTGTAGTTAAGTCTGCACGTTAAAATTCCGTTTACTTTTTTTCTTTAAGATGATCGCAGCGCCCTCTAGCGTGGCAGCAGAAAAACACATTTTTTTTTTTGGAGATGGGTGTATAAATTGCTGTATATTTCAATAACGAACTATTCGATCGGACTGTAAATATAACTATGCTCGCTCAAGATATCAATAAGTCTATGGTGAAAAATTCATATTTGTATCTTTATCCAGGTCGTCACAAAAAAGGGGGGGGGGGGGATAACCCCCTATACTATCTCTATAGTATAGCACATAATTGAGTGTTTTGTACAGTGAAGCCCATAGTGTTTTACGTAGGCACCTGTCCTGAGACTTAATCCTACGGTCCTCTTCAGACACGGATTGATTTTGTGACCACAATCAGAGCCCCGCTGAGACAAGTCACAACGGTACCAGTCTATACCAAGTGCATGGCTTAGCATTCATACTGGTGGATGCAAGAATTACCTAAATCTCTACCGAACTATTGAGTACGGCACCCGTGTTGGTACGCAACACCACGTCGAGGCCCGAAGGTCTCTTCTCGCTTGAGCACAACCACAACCACCATGAAACTCCCACTAGGGGGGCCAACCGCAAATAACCGAGCTGTCCTCACATACAACAGAAGTTGACCCGAAGTATGTGAGTCCAGGGGCTTTCCCGGTTCCCATGGTACCAGTATACCCCTGGTAAGGTTTCGTGACCAATTTGCCACTTCAGATGAGTCCCCGTGCAGACTCGGGTCTGATCGCCCTAATTAGGTCTTTGGAGCATTCGACTACTGAATCACGGCCGGCAAACCAAAGTAATTACAGCGTCTCCCGGTGCCACCACTATGGAGGTTCTCCTCGACCACTTGGTTTTGGTTTGGCCGATAGGGTTGCCGCCCCATCTTCCTCACCGCCACCTCTGAGCACCAGTGTTTTGTACACAAAAATCTGTTAGAAAACAGGGGCAGATAAATTTTTTAGCGAGCGTTGAGCGTTGAATTACTCGTAAAACCAAGTAAACCCCAAGCCAAGCCAATCTGCTGTTAAATTGGCTAGTGAGGTTTGTGATGAACCGGGAAAGCTGTGCAATTATGAAACAGTCTGACCTTTACTACCATGATTTAAACGGCCGAGTAGCTCGAAAGGAGCCTTGCATTTCAGCGACAAATACGAAAAGCTGATTTTCGTTTGCCAGAGAGCACATAAATAAGGATTCTACGTCTTACAATACCATAATTTTGGCGGACGAGTCAAAGTTTAACATTTTCGGCTCCTATGGAGTGTTCTATGACAAACGAATACCAAACTGAACAAAGTGAACCTCAAAACAACTATAAAGCATGTGAAGCTCATATTACCGTTTGGGCCTGAATGTCCACAGCCGGAGTTGGCAGGCTAGTGTTTATTGGGGGAACAACAACAACCTCGATTACTAAAAAAATATACTGTGAAGTGCCAAAAAACAGAATCTAGGAGAAAATTTCCGTTTCTACCAAGATAATGATCCAAAGCACAAGTCCTGAATTGTGCAAACTTGGCTGATTTGGAACCGCCCGCAAGTAATGTTATCACCGGTACAGTCTCCTAATATAAACATCATCGAGAATTAATCGGCAATTTTGGAAAACAAAATAAGGTAGTTTAAGATTTCGAATAACGAAGACCTCAAGAAAGCCTTGTTGCAAAACGCCAAAAAACGACTCCTGGTTTTACACAAAAGCTCGTTCATTCAATGTCAAATAGGCTGCAGGCTGTTATTAAAGCGAAAAGATATCAAACTAAATGATAATTAATAGGGCGCATGTTTTATTTAACAACAATTCTAAACTTTCTCAAATAAGCTGAGACCTAAAATATTGTACTTTTTTTGGTTTTCACGTTTTTTTCGTTTTTGTTTTGAAAAATGAAAATTTCCCTATTAAAGAACAATCTCCCCTCTTGAAAGTGGTATTAACACTTTTTTGATATTTTAAATAGTTTTTGAACTATTGCAACAGAAATTTTTCAGAAAGCACTGTATCAAATAAGCTGTAAGTATGTACCTATGTATGTACATTATCAAAATCTTTGTTTAAGTAAGGTTGTATAGCTAACTTAGCTGCCAAGATTTCGTAGTTCAAGTATACAGATTTTGAATATTATTGTACATATTGAAATATATATTGTATATACATACATACGAACGAATAGATTCTTGTGTGAATTGCTTTTACGCATTAATTATTATCAAATATAAATCACCACTGTACACTATGCAATACGAGTTTATTAGTCACTCTCTTTTATCGTTAATACTAGACCAGTCATATTACTCAGAAAATATCTATGAACTTTTCATATGCGTATAATTGTTCTTATCACAAACTGTTTGGGGGAAATAACCACTTTTGCTCTCTCGAAACAAAATAAACTTTATCAATCCATAAAGTATAACAGCAAAGTCAAATTAGCCGTAGGTTTCTGAGAATGGTGAAAGTAGGATAAGATAAGCTGACTATGAAGCTTTTGAAGCTACTTGAAGAAATGTTTACAATCATTTTATCAATTGATAAACACAAATTTCTATTAGTGATAATCGTACTATCGTAGATTTATGATTTCCGTTTATATACAAAGAGAAACAAAACATGTGTTCCCGCTGTTAATTTTATTTTTAATCAATTGTCCAATTACCAGTTCCTGCCATAGAACAGAACTTTTCAGATTATTTTTTGGATGGATAGGTGAATACCCCTCCAATGTTTCCAGGAAACTGGAACCGGTTTGACAAATTATATCGCACTAAGACTATTAACTTTCGTCAGGGACCCTCAGCTACTATCTATCTCGTCTCTCCTATCGATCTCTTTCGTATCAATTTTGTGCAGAAAACCCGAAAATACCCGGCTCATTGAGTAGCTGGGTCCCTTCGGCTATACCATGATCACATGTCTCTGACGGCTTATGCACCACTCTATGTATTGTTATGTCCCTCCTGGAATAAATATATGAGCGGTTTACACTTGTGTCTACTTATGTCGCAGTAGTGTAATATTCATATTTATTTTACTCCGGGCACATTTTAGCTCATCGTGCTACGATGGAAGCATTGAAAAGCAAAATCGCGAGTTGCTAAGGTTTCGTGTGAAACAAAACCTTACTAAAATCACTTTCCAGCCTGTCCGTCTATCAGTCCGTCGTACGCATTTTTCTCCAAAATAGCTGCATCAATTCAAACGAAATTTTATGTGAAGTTTAAAGCTTCCCATACATCCCATGCATCGACTAAGAATCACTAGGCTGCATATTAATCATAACACCAGTCAGCATAATGGTGGGAGGGCGCTTCCTTGATGAGCTTTGATAGAGACACGAAGCGGTTTTGATATATTTGCCACTTTTCGGATCGTGGTAAAGCTATTTAACTCAGCGCATGAGTTCTTCTGGTACTAAGTTTTGTCCCAGAGCATACCAGATGAGTTCATGTGGCACACGATCAAACGCCTTCTCTAGATCCAGAAATTCAATGTGATGGGGGCGTTGCTTTCCATGATGTCCCCCCATGAGTAACCGCGCAGCAAGCATTGCCTCAGTAACTCCGCAGTTCTTTGCAAACTCGGCTTGATTCATGGTTATTTGAACGATGCCGCGAATTTGGTTGTCATGAATGCGTTCAAAAATCGTCATAGTCATAAGCATCCGGGGATCCGATGTTAATTCGAACACTCTGCTGAACCACCTTCATTTTTAAGGTTTTGTGTAAAACAAAGCCTTATTAAAATCGATTCAATGTATGTCTGTCACACGCACTTTTCTCCAAAACGGCTAAATCGATCCGAACGAAATTTGGTGGACAGATGGGAACTATGAAATCCCACGCATACAGTGAGTGGCATAAATTTAGGTATAGCTTAAGGGGGGCTCCTCATACACCCAAAGGGGGGATTCAAAAAATTGTTTCACCGGTTATAGTCGTGTAGGGTATCATATGAAAAATTTCGCTGAAACTGATATTAGTTTTGGCTAGAATTACAAAGTGTGCGAGTAAAGAGTCAGAATGTACGCACTTAAAGTGAGACAGAACTCATTTTCGGAAACTACTCAACCTAAAAATCCGAAAAAAATCAGAGTGGTGCCCTTAGATGAAATCTAGGCCTCAAAATATGTCTCATTCCGATATCTACTCAAATAAACTTACTGATAGTATATTACTAACTTTTAGAAATTCACTGTAAAACCCCCCTTAAATTCATCCTAGGACTTCCGAGTTTTGCACCAGCATAGAGGATAACATTTCCTATATATGTGCTGGAAATCTGGCCATTAACACCAAAGTCACAGCAGTTCAAACTTAGCACTTTCGCGCGAATTAACTGCTTCCAAAGCCATGTAAATAAGATGCTGACGTCATAATTAACGGGAATAATTGACATTCGCGTGATATATTAAAGTCGCATTTATTAAGAATCTACTTATCTGCAGCCCTTTTTAAGGTTTTGTGTAAAACACTTATGTGAAATCTAATCTTCGAGAGATGTCCCATTCCGGTATCTGCTCACATAAATTTACTATTACTATTATTATCAACTTTTTGAAATTGACTAAAAAACTCCCCTTAGGTTCATCCTAGGTGTATTAAATTTTGCACCGACATAGACACAGCCTCGTGCATACACATGCCAAGTTTCATGAAAATCCAACTATTAGTGTCAAAGTTATAGCAGTTCGAACTTATCAATTTCGTGCGAATTAACAGCATCCTAAGCCATACAAATAAGATGCTGACGTCATAAAAGAGAATAATTGACATTCGAGTGAAATATTAAAATTCCATTCAAGAAGAATCCAATTCTCCCCAGCCTTTTTTATATTTGTTGTAGGTTACATTCTTGGCATTTGCTAATACATGGGTTTCCATCAAATGATTTATTTAAATCGCTTTCTAAAAAGTAGAGGGCAATGGAATTTTTAGCTATGTGACACGGAGCTATCGTGCACACGTCGCTCCTCACATCTTTTTCTTCAGCCTTTGTCCCGTTCACAAGCGGGGTCGACTCCTCGTGATCGGTTTCGTCATTTTATTCTATCAAATGCCTGATCAGAATGTAATCGCAAGGCTTTTAAATCCCGATCCAGCGTATAAAGCCCCTGATATTTCGGCCGGCCTTTTGGTCGCTTACTATCGACTTCGATGTTCAGACCAATCTTAAGTAAGTGAATTCTCGTTAGTACAACTTACGTGAACCATTGAAGACACCTCTCTTGCAGTTTTTCCATGATCGGTGCAAACCCATATCGATCGCGGATATTCTCATTTCAGATGTGATCAAAACGTGTCACGCCATCAGTGCAATGCAACATTTTCGTCCCCATTACCGCAAGACGCCGTTCATTGTCTTTTATAGTCCAACACTCAGAACTATAGAATTGTGGAATGCCACTTCATCCAGGTTGCGTTAATGCGTGAAGCTAGTGTTATTATTCTAATAAACCGAAATACCAGAAGCTAATTGCTTTGTGTTCATCTTATGTGAGGAAGTTTCTGGAAGTTTTCCTTTTCAAGGATAGCTGCAACTGCAAAATGTCCTTTCATATATTTCCAAACTTTCAGATATATGTATGCACATCTTGCAGACACAAATGCTATACTCATCCTAATCAAACATTTTCTATTACCGCATATTGATACGTATATATATATGTGTGTGTATGCAAGTAAATTGATAGCACACATCTGAATATTTTCGCTTTACAGCATGTATCAAAGCATACGTATGTTCATATACATATAAGTATAAAAGTTGAACACCGCTGATACTAACGTAGTCATATGTCCATCCGGATGGAACACTTCCTGCAAAAATGTTTGAGGCTGGTCGGTTTCGATCGAGGCTGGAGGCGATCTTATCAGCCACTGGCTTGCGCCTCCCCCCTGAGGAACAGTGGCGGAAACCCGCTACAGGTAACATTTTGCTCTACTTTTGTCTAATTCAAAACTTGACAAGAATATGAATTATTGTTCGTAAGCCCAGATTTGTACCTAGACTGGCTTCAACTGATGAGTGGCCATCTACTGAAGCGGCGACGCGAGTTGCAACTTAAATTAGTGTAAATGCCATTCAGTAGATGGCGTGTGATGTGAGACCTAGATTTTGTATAGATGCCTCACCGCGATTTTTCAGATTGTTCAGTTGGGTAGGTTCTAAGAACGAGACCTGCTTTACTTTTTGGGGCACACTTTCTAAGTCCTCACTCCCTTGGATTTCACTTAATGTTAACACCAAGATCAGTTTCGAAAACTACTAATTGAATCCTTTCATTTCCCCCCTTCATCACTATACTTGGATACACCCCCTTTCGCATATGGAGAGCTCCCATTTAAACTCCACGTAAACTTATGTCCCACACTGTCATTATATGCGTGGGATTTCGCAGTTTCCATATGTCCACCAAATATATAGCGCGTATATTGAATACCGCTAGTACTATCGTAGAATTATATCTATCTGAATTAGACATCGCCAACAAACTTCATTAACATATGTATATATAAACATGCGTACGTACGTGTGTCTCAAGTAATTGATACTGATATGTAAATGACAAAAAGACAAAACAAAATGTTACCTTGGAAACTCCATTCAGATCAGCTCACTTTGCTGTCGTATTGACGAATTGATATGTGATGATGACATCATACATGTTTTATTATGCATGAAATGCATATAAAATGGAAAAGTTTCTCCTTCTATAACTTTGTTAATAATAGTTGGGTTTCCTTTCAGCTTTCCAAAAATTATGCGCTACGTTATCCCTTATACCAGTGGAAAATGTTGTTCTATTAAAATGAACTTAAGGGAGAGTTTCAGGTAAATTTCTAAAATGTAATATACTATTATTAACTTTATTTTTACCGATATGGAAGCGGGATGTATTA
This sequence comes from Hermetia illucens, assembly GCF_905115235.1. Taxonomy (NCBI): domain Eukaryota; kingdom Metazoa; phylum Arthropoda; class Insecta; order Diptera; family Stratiomyidae; genus Hermetia; species Hermetia illucens. Next base: position 110,986,721 of record NC_051850.1, on the reverse strand, counting down.
AGAGGTCTAGATTTCATATAGACTCACCATTGTTATTTTTTTTGGAATTTTCGACTTGATAGGTTATGTGAACACTGACTTTTTGGAGATCAGATTTTGATCCCTCCCTCACTCTCCTATGTTTCACCCATTATCAAAAATAGGAGGAAAACACTAATTGAGCCTTCTCATATCACATATGGCCACATACTGTGAAAAAAATCGCACCCTTCTTGTCCCTCCCCCTTAATCTTAACACGAAATGGTGCCACTTGCTATATGTAAATGCATTCGCAGACACATGTTTTCGCCAAATTTCCTGACAATCGATTCTGCATTTTCCGAGTAAATCGGGTGAGGAAAAAAACAGAAAGATAGACATTGAATTTCACGAAACCTTATAACATATTAAATATCATGTCGCAGAACAGGGTTCTCACAAAGGAACAGCAGATATCAACAGATATCACAGCTCTTTAGCGGAACGAATTCGGACCCTACAAAAGCTAGAAAAAGAGATGGATTTGAATATAATTTCTGGAAGCAGTCGAATCATATAATAACACCAAAGACTTGACGACAGGTTATAAACCGATAGAAAATCAATTCGGTAAAATAGAAAATGGAAATCTAGTAGAAAGACTAGAAAACAAAAAGAATCTGTGGATCACATATCCAAAATAAAGAAAGGGAAATAAATCCGAAATAAAAAACAGAGTTTTTATAAAGAAAGCCTCCAGACGTAAGAACGAACGTCTGTAAAAACTAAACATTAATCACCTAAAAAGACAACTGAAATATTACAAGGACACACAATAAAACGGGGAAACATCGGTTCCTACTAGGGCAAACAGACATAGTTTCTTTATGAGAAAGACCTAGATAGTCTTAATGGCAATAACTGGTTAAACGATATCTGAACTTAATCTAAGAACGGAACGAAAAGGCCGAAAATATACGGGCAAACAAACAGACCTGTGAGGAGTTGCCAGATCTTCCATCGGGTGCCACCCCAGGGGTCATATAAAGACGTACCTATTGATGTTTCCGGATGGCTCAAGTGATTAAGTCGCTGGGCTGCCGGAGCGGAAGGTCGCGGTTCGAATCCCACTTGCGGCAAAGGTATTTACTATCGTGACTGGATGTCGGATACCAGCCGACACAGCTGTGAATGAGTACCTGAGTCAAACCAGGGTAATAATTTCGGGCGAGCGAAATCCTGACCACATTACCGCCTATAATGTACTGTAGCGGACCGCTACGGTTTTGAATGAAGTGCTCTACCTTGGATTGTTGCGACAACCATTACTATTATTATCCGAGTTGTCGCAATCTCGGCAGATGCCGGATTTTACCTAGTATTAGTAAGTGCCAAGTATTTAGGCTCGGATGATCCTACCTACTTAAAAACTAAAGGGGCGCTGGTGGTGGTGGCCGATGGTAGGTCAATGGGAAAATCCGTCGAGAATGATGTACCTGCGTGGTTTGAAGCAGACTGTGCGAAAGCCCCAGGACATCAAGGGAAGCCGTGAAGGACTTATGTACAATACCTGTAGCTGACAATATTATGGGAATTACAACCACCCGCTCGAAACACCAAATTTCTTTGATTTCCCGAGGCAGTGGCTCATAGTTCACCTTCTTCTCCACGTATTTCCGTTCAGTGTCGCTGTCATGGGGGATAGCAACATCAATTATATGTCTTGCCAATCAACAGTACGTCAGGCTTGTTATGTAGAGTATGGCCATTAGTCAGAACTTGCCGGTCCCAATACATACTGTAAGCAGAACTATCAAGTGCTGCTTCCGGCTCATATCGGTAAACCGGACATGTTCCCGTGATCAGCCCATGCTTGTATGCAAGGTTTTGATGGATAACCTTACATACAGCATTATGCCTGGTGATGTATTTCACCGGTGCCATAACAGTACAGCTAGAAATGAGATGGTCCAACGTCTCTAACGCCGAACCACACATTCTGCACTGGTCGTTCTCCACCCGTTCTTTCATGATGAGGTTTTTATTAGCTGGGGTAACGACCACACGAGCATCCTTCAGATCACCAACTCGAACACGGGTTCGTTACAGAATTCCTAGGTACTTATAGAAGCCTGTCTCTGTCATAGCTTCGATGTGGAGGTCACTAATGTTATGTCCGGCATGCGACTGGTGATGACCTTTACAAATGGCTTGGATTCGACACTTGTCTAATTCAAACTCCATCCGAATATCACGACAGAACATGTCTATTGTTCGCAACAGACTTCTAAGATGTCAGTCGCACTTAGCACTTTATTGCAAAACCTTGCCGTCTAGTTTCATTCAGTAGCCATGAAAGGGGAATCAGTGCCATACAAAACCATAGGGAACTCAACAAATCCCCCCTGGAAGATGCCCCGCCGTATACGGATGGGCTCTGAGGTATTAGCACCCTCAGATGTACGCAATGATAAGGTGGCCACCCTGCCATGATTGTCGATAAAAACGGATCAATGCGATACAGATGTAGGACATTGGTTAGCCAGGTATGCGAAACGCTATCGAAAACCTTAGCATAATCGATATAGCAACTAAAGAGGTTTCTTTGGCCTCTAGTTGCTTGTCCTACAACTACCGAGTCGACAATGAGTTGCTCTTGGCAACCCCTTGACCCAACTCGGCAGTTCTTCTGCTCCTCGGACAGAATGTTGTTGGTTTCGAGGTGCGCATTGGCCCTTCCACTAATAATGGACATTATGAATTTGTAGAGGCTTGGTAGGCAAGTAATCAGTCTTGTGTCTGCGGGGTCCTGCACCGTGTCCCCCTTAGGGATAAAGTAGGTAATCCCCGCAGTGACGAAGGGTGGAAATTCCTCCGACCAACTCATGACCTTATTTATACTGTGTGCCAACCGACTGTATACGCTGTCAAATTTTTTATACCAGAAATTCTGCACCCGATCCAGACCTGTGCCCCTCCTCCTTCGAGCTATTTATGGCTCGTCGAACTTCCTCTTCGGTAACAACCGCAAAATTCACCGCCAGGCGTATTGACATGGCGGGTGTCTTCGGTGGTGGGCCACTCAGCAAGTCCACCCCAGTATTCTTCCGCTTTCGTTACCGAAAGCTGCACTGTCTGGACGCTCTGTTGGGATTCGTTGAGAGATCTGAAAAAACTAAGCAGGTTCCTCGCGTATTCTGGACTCGTCTGGAGAGAGTTTCACTATACCGTCGTAACCGACTGCATATGACAAAAAGTTTCTGCTCTAGTGTGTCCAGAATTTCGACTACGGGTGTTTCGCTGGGGACGGCATAGCTCCGGCAAACCCTCTGCACTTTATTTCTGACCCGTCTGTTGGCATTGCCAATGCTGGACGGTAGATAGGACGAAAGCGAATCTTCTGACCGGGCAATCTGACAGCCGCAACTGTACCACAATACACAAGTAGTTGTAGTTGCAACAGCGACATATCAGGACACAGTCGAGATGCACTCTCGTCATTGATTTGAGTTGCTGAGATGCATAGAGCCTGGGAATACCTAGTCTATGCAAAGGATCCGAAAATTCAATGCACGCTCTATGGAATTCGTCTCCAACCTCAGCTGGACGGTAGAGAAGAGTGCTTCGGGGAATACTGAAACTGTTGCCTGCAGTTCGGAGTTGTATTGTTGATGCCGCCGCCTCTGCCCCCATCGACTCTCGGTCACCAGTTTCCCCGATGACCTCAAGTCGAACACGCTTCCTGATGATAGCCGGGATTATGTCGCTGCGAGTTATAATCCCGAATTGAGAGAAACGCTCGATGAATCTCTAGTGCAACAAGGGGCGGTAAGTTGTTTTACCCGACCACGCCGTTATTTCGTAGTAGAAGGGGATGATGAAGAGGTTCATTTCTTCAGTACACTTAATGCGCTGCCTACGCGAACCTGCTGAAGTGGTCGTCACAGATTGTGGCGAAACAGCTGCAGCAGGCGGAATAATGCTCCTGGTCGTCGTGGCACCTAGAGGTGGTACTGTCCCACAACTAGCGGTTTCGACGCCGTGCTGTTCATCACGGGAGCCCGAGCCAGTCACCAGGTTAGACGACTCCCGCCGGTTACTCGTAACGGACCTCAAGTTTCTCCTTCTTCTCATTAAGTGGATTTGCTTTTTGTGCCTAACTGCCAGGTGTGGGGATAGCTTCCCTCAGTGAGTAATCTGCAAGACTGCAAAATTCCTGCACTTTCCTCACCTACCGCCTGAGACGCTGCGGCGGCGTACAGCCATTCAGGCTGAAGCTATCCATCCCTCCTCCTTTCACAACCGGGCTTGGGACCGGTTACGGCGGAGTTTAATTGATGTATTCATGCAATTCCTTATCTGACTGTGCCTGGGCTAATGATTGCTCATCTCTGGTGCGTGGACCAAAATGGTTATGGGAAGGATAGAACATAAAACCATCATAGAAGACTTGAGAAAGAGTAAACTTACGCTGCGGAGGCTCTCAACCTAAGCACCGACAGCTTTTGGGAATGAACAAATGGACTCCGGGTCGTCGATATCCCTCGACTGCAGTGCCGCAATGATGGACAACTTGGTCACCCCGGCATATAATGCTTCAAATGATTCGGATTTACCAAGAAAACCGGTAATAAAACCAGGGAAAGGTGAAAGCAGATGCTGGATGAAAAAAGGTCGACAGTGCAAACCTCGCATGTTCAAGAGGGGCGACAGCAGGAGGTACTCCGGCACCAAGGGAAATACCCATTCAGAATCAACTTGTCAACTCTGAATTCTCCACCGACGTCAAGGAAGGTTAATGATAAGGTACAAGGAAGGTCAATACTTGCCAAAGGGAGGAGCGAAGAAGAGGAATAACGTCATGGGGGTTCATAGAGAGCAGAGCCCTGATCTGGAGAGATTACTCTTCACCCAGCTTGGAGCAAAAGTAATTGAGTCAAAAAGAATATGGTGAGGGACATAAAGAATATGGTGGTGAAGGCCATTAGAGTCCTTTATAATAGATTGCAGGGGGAGGAAAGAAATTCCAAGGAGACACCAAAACCTGTCAGAGCTGCCAGCCAAGGAGATCTTTCAAACCAGCAGTATGGGTTCCGTAAAGTCAGATCAACTATTGATGCCATCAAATTGGTTACTGGCTTGGTTGAAAATGCAATTCTCAGAAAGAGTAGTACCAACAAATATTACGTGGTGGTAACCCGTAATACGGAAACCCAAGGCGAAGGTTGGTATTCTCGCCCATCCCACAATTATTGTCGGTAGGTATTTCGCAGAATGGACGTTCTGGTATGGCACCACAGGAGTACGTTGTCTCCGCGGGTATACCACAAGGCTCCAAGTTGGAACCACTGCTGTGGAACTTCATGTACCACCATGTTCTTAGTCTTCCTTTCCCCGGAGGAAGGCACGGTGGTCGCAGGTTATGCATTTCGAGGATGCTGGGGTATACTCTGGCGAAGCAATCACTGCTGTTAAGAGTTGACTATTGAGTTCCAGTCTAACGGAAGCGATCCTCATCATTCAAATTGGAAATCATATCATCACTTCCAAGCCAGCCATGAAATAGTGATGACAGACGCGAAGCTTAATTATAGGGAACACATGCAGTATGCGTACAAAAGAAAGGTGATCAAATTAAAGTAAACTGACTCCCCTCGTGATGGTGATTCCGCTGGTCAAGGGTGATTTTAGTTGGTAAATTTCCTCACACACTGTCGTGTCCAGGCCAATATCTTTTGAAAATTTTCCCCTCCTTAAAAAAAAGGTGGACCAGCAAATCGATTGTAATAAGGTATCCTTTTCAATAGAAAACACATTGTAACCGACATTTCAGTGACAGTAATAACTATTATTTGTTTAGTAATAATTTTCATTAATCAAAATCAGTAATCTAAACAAGTCGGAATACCGGAATCCGGCACTCCGGGTATCATCGGTGTTTTGTGTTCATATTATGTTGCAATATCAACTCTCTATGCTATAAAGAAGTATAGTAATACACTATTATTAACTTTATTTGAACAGATGTCGGTGGGGAAGGTATTTCGGAGCCCCCCTGATTTTTTTCTGATTTGATCATGAATGAATCATGAATCATTTGATGAAATGATCATTTTCAACTCCCCGCACTACCCACCTTTCCAACAAATGTCAGAACTAAGATCGGCTTCAAAAACTACTAACCGAGGCTTTAATTTGATACCCCATATGACTAAATTTGGTGAAAAACAAAAATTTGGTAGAAAGGTAGGAACTATGAACGCACATACAGTGAGTTACATCCTTTTACGTTGAATTTAAGAGGATGATGTAACTCACTGTATGTGTGAGTGTTCACAGTTCCCACCTTCCTACCAAATTTGGTGTCAATCGCTACAACCGTCTCCTAGAAAAATGCGTGTGACAGACAGACAGATAGACAGTAAACCTTAATAAAAACGATAAGTAGAATCCGATTTCTACAGACATCGAATTACAAAAGATACACATTCTTGTCCCGGTAAGACATTAATACACGAAGCATTAGGCTAAACGTAAATCTTTAATCATAAATAATTGTAGGCCCACGTGAAAATAAAGCTCAATTTCTCAATCTTTCAACCGCGAGTTTATTTTTATATCTTGTCGGTAGAAAATCCATAACTGTGAATGTACCACCCAGTTTTTAGAAAAAAAATATAAAATTTCCCAGATAGACAATGGATTGATTGCAATAAATAACCGAACAATATCGCATGATTTAGAGTGCATTTTATGAGGCAAAAAGTCTTTATTGCGAATAAGATTTATTTTTGATACAAAAGTGGTTATTTATTTATATTAGAAATTGCTCACGAGTAGAAAATTTTCAAGGAGCGTTCAATCTGCTTTCGACAAATAGGACATTGGTTAATTTTAGCTCCGCATGAGCTACATACCACAATATGTCCACATGGAATCAGCACCAAGTCCCGATTATTCACCATGCATATGGTGCATTGGTTGTTTTCCGTTGAAGGTGTCGACTGCCTTGGCATTGAGCACTGTCCACTGGTTGCTCCATTACCAGATGATGCACCTGAAGATGTTAGTCGGGTGTTCATGGAACTCTTGATTTTGCTGCTTTCACTTTCACTGACCACAATTCCGTATTTTTGTAAAAGCTTCAGATATCTGCATTCTGGTGAACTTTTGAAGTGCGTTATATAAGGGTTCAGTGGTCCTCTGAAATTATGCTTTCCTAAACCACAAGAATAGCATTTCACATGGTCGCCTTGTCCCGTATAAAAAAAACCCGCCTGAGCGAATTCTACTCTTGCCTGGCGCAGATTATTTGGTGCAAATTCGAAAGACTCAATTTTGCTGCACAAGTCCTGATCTGTAATATCCATTATTTCATATTTCCGTAAAATTTTTACATAATCACATTCAGGATTTCGCTGGGTATGAGTTAGCCACGGATCCGTACCCAAGTCCCATTTGGAATACTGTGAGTCACAAGTACGGCACAATACCTCGTCACTTTTTCCAGTGTAAATGAATCCTGCTAATGCAAACCTCCTCGCTCTACTCTTTAATGCAGGAGGAGCTTTTTCGTAAGACTGCAGATTTGTGAGTAAATCTTGTCTACATATAGTTTCAATTATTCCGGACTTTTTAATTAGCGTTATATATTCACATTTAGAATTAAATTCATAGTGAGATCTCCAGGGATTTGAGAATTCATTAAGCTTTGACAATGTCAAATTGCAACTATAACAACGAATTTCATCCGCCCGACCTGAATAGAAGAAACCTGCCATGGCATACTCCGCTGCCCGTCTTTTTAGATGGTCAGGTGCACTGTCAAATGACGCCAGCATTGACGGTAAATCCTGACGATACGAGCCATTTAAGAGTGCGTACTCCTTGATAAGTTGAACATGCTTGCATTCAGGCTGGTTCTCTGAATGGAACTGCCAGGGATCAATTTGTTCAGTGAATTTGCTATATGCCTTACCACAGCTTTGACATTGCACTTGATCCTTTTGCCCTGTGTATCGAAAACCTGCCATAGCGAATCTTCCTGCTCTCGACTTTAGTACTTTGGGCGCATTTTCATACGATGCTACAACAGAGGATAGTGCTTCAGTTAGGGTTTGTGTTTTCACTTTTGGTTCTGCCTGAACAATGGGGTCCCGGGTTATATACTTCTGGATCAACTGCACGTATAAACAGTTCGGCGAATTCCGAATATGCGCATTCCATAAGTTGTAATTACTTCCCGCATTCAGAACTACTCCACAGCTTTCGCACCGTACTTTGTCGCTGTTCCCTGTGTAGTGCAGTCCTGCGATTGCTAGTTCTTCCGATTTGGCCTTCACGTATTTGGGTGCGTCGTTGTATGAAGCAATAACTGCAGATATTCCTGAAAGTTTCCCTGCCATTGTATTCACTACACTTTATCACTTTCGGTTAATTAACCAAACTGTCCAAAGCACAAGTGAAAGTCACAAAAATTGTTAAATGCTTATCAATAATAATCTATCCCGTTCTTTATCAGGAGTTTTCGGGGGAAGTGGGTACTTGTATGTTTTCAATTTGCCGATTGTAAACTGATAATATCACTATCAGCATATTAAGTATCATATCCAACAAAGGTACGAGTATATAGTCTAATTTTGGAATTTGAAGTGCATGCGAGTATGAGAGTTAAGCGGAAACATTTGCTCGCACGTATTTGATAAATTTGATTAAAATCAACTGACGATTATCGCTAAATTTACGATCACAATTAATTAGAGGGAAATGACATGCGTGAAATTCTAAAATGCCCAGACTCTAGTTATTAACTCCAAAATATACGAAATGGACAATTTCATTTAAATCAGCAGAATATAACCGGATACTTCACGGATGAAAAGTTTTGCCCCTTTATGTAAAAAACCTGGCGTTCATCACAGTTCCATTTGTATTTAGGAGCATTTATATATATATATAGTTTATTGCCAATAATTGATATGTACAATCTCGATGACAGTGATAAAAATAATCTAAGAGTTCAGCCATTTTTGACTATACATCTTATAATTAAAGACAATCTGCTGGCATAGATATCATCATCATCATCAACGGCGCAACAACCGGTATCCGGTCTAGGCCTGCCTTAATAAGAAACTCCAGACATCTCGGTTTTGCGCCGAGGTCAACCAATTCGATATCCCTAAAAGCTGTCTGACGTCCTGACCTACGCCATCGCTCCATCTTAGGCAGGGTCTGCCACGTCTTCTTTTTCTACCGTAGATATTGCCCTTATAAACTTTTCGGGTGAGATCATCCTCATCCATACGGATTAAGTGACCCGCCCACCATAACCTATTGAGCCGGATTTTATCCCCAACCGGATGGTCATAGTATCACTCATTTCGTCGTTATGTAGACTACGGAATCGTCCATCCTCATGTGGGGGGCCAACCATTTTCAGAGGATTCTTCCCTCGTACGCGGCCAAGAGTTCGCAATTCTTCTTGCTAAGAACTCAAGTCTCCAAGGAATATATGAGGACTGGCAAGATCATTGTCTTGTACAGTAAGAGCTTTGACCCTATGGTGAGATGTTTCCAGCAGAACAGTTTTTGTAAGTTGAAATAGGCTTTGTTGGCTGACAACAACCGTGTGCGCATTTCATCATCGTAGCTGTTATCGGTTGTGATTTTCGACCCTAGATAGGAGAAATTATAAAGGGTCTCAAAATTGTATTCTCCTATCATTATTCTTCCTGTTTGACCAGGGCTCTTTGGTGTTGTTGGTTGGTTGCTTTTCGGTGCAGACGTTGCCACCATATACTTTGTCTTGCCTTCATTGATGTGCAGCCCAAGATCTCGCGCCGCCTGCTCGATCTGAATGAAGGTAGTTTGTACGTCTCGGGTGGTTCTTCCCATGATGTCGATATCGTCAGCATAGGCCAGTAGTTAGGTGAACTTAAAGAGGATCGTACCTCTTGCATTTACCTCAGCATCACCGATCACCCTCTCGAGGGCCAGGTTAAAGAGGACGCATAATAGGGCATTTCCTTGTCATAGACCGTTGTTGATGTCGAATGGTCTTGAGAGTGATCCTGCTGCTTTTATCTGGCCTCGCACATTGGTCAGGATCAGCCTAGTTAGTCTTATCAATTTCGTCGGGATACCGAATTCTCTCATGGCCGTGTACAGTTTTACCCTGGCTATGCTATCATAGGCGACTTTAAAGTCGATGAAGAGATGGTGCAACTGATGTCCATATTCCAACAGTTTTTCCATCGCTTGCCGCACAGAGAAAATCTGATCTGTTGCTGATTTGCCAGAAGTGAAAGTGGTATGGGCCAATGATGTTCTGAGCGTATGGGGCTATCCGCCCTAGCAAGATAGCGGAGAATATCTTATAGATGGTACTCAGCAACGTGATACCTCTACAATTGCTGCCTCCCTCGTTGTCTCGTCAGGATGAACATAGAGATGTGTAAAGCTTCATCCTACTGACTTGTTGGTAAAACTTGTGCGCCTGGTGCGGTACTTTTTGTGTTCACAGACCTGTTGGTTCTCTCACGCTTCCTTATTCCGTCTGTGAAGTCGCTTCGTGCCGGCGTCCTTTCAGAACCCGCTGTTTCGACTTTCTTCCTGACTGTATGTCAAGTATGTTTGTGGCCGTATTAACAATAACTTTTTTTTTGGTGATTGTCAAAATCATTTATTGATGCTTCATCCACAGGATCTCTATTGACTGCGGTTATTGCGGTATCCGTTTCCCTCTTATTGGTATAATGCAGCGCTGTGCTGTAGATGGCTTCAGTGTTAACTCTCACCTGATTGTCAGAGGGGATTCTGGGTGGTGTTTTTATTCGAGTTCGGAGCACCATGCCAACGAGATAGTGATCCCAGTTTATATTGCCCCATAATATGTTCTGACATTCATCAAGGCTGAGAGGTGGTGGCATTCGATCAACACGTGGTCAATTTGCTTTCCGCGCAAACCACTGCTAATTGGATGATCCGCAGTCCGTTATGATTTGTATTTTGGTGTAAGCTATGGGAGCCAACGAATCGCCTGAATACGGGCCCCTTCCTTACTTGACTGTTAAAATCCCCAAGTATGATTTTGATATGAAATCTGGGACAGGCTTCGAGGGTTCGTTCTACTGCCTCGTAGAAGGTATCCTTCTCCGACTCTGCAGTCTCCTCTGTAGGCGCGTGAACGTTAATGAGGTTTATATTTCTAAATTTGCCTCGCAAGCGCAGAGTACATAGCCGTTCGATTATGTTTTCAAAGCCGATAACAGCAGTTTCATTTTTTGCCTGACTAAGAAACCTACTCAGAACACATGGTGTACTGGATGGCCACTATAATATATGGTGTAACGAATCTGCTCCAGGAAACCGGTTCCTGTCCAACGCATCCCCTGTAACGCTGTTACATCAGCCTTATATTGGGACAGGGTATCGGCTAGCTGCTCATCAGCTTCATCTCTGTACAGGGAGCGCACGTTCCATGGGAAAATGCGCAAATCTTTATTCCTTTGTCGTTGCCGGGTTCCTCGTTGTGTAATCCGTCCAGCCCAAGGCTCCTATTGTGGGTTCATAATAAGTTGTTTTCCGTGTAGGGGTGTCAGCCCTACTCAATCCCCAACCTGGAGGAGGACCTGGAGGACCAGTTGGTACAATTCGTCCCGTTTTTAGGCGCGAGAGACTCGCCTTCATCCTTCTCCGTCTGCAGCTTTTCGTTAAGAAAGAGCTCCCAGCAGTCACCACGTGGAGGTGGAGATAGGGTTTGGTAGTAAAGTTATTGGTGTTGATTCAGCAGGCGTTTCGCAGGTTTTATGCTCCATCGTGGGTACCAATCCACGTTTCGCGCTGGGACCTATACTACCCTTTGACCACCTTGTTTAAACATAGATATATTAACTATTAATCAAGGAAAATGGCAAATAAAAACCTTTTAAATTTGCCTTAAATTAGACCTTATCCTATCTTAACCTACTACATAATTACCAAATAATTATTAAAAGAAGCTTTATCCTTCAAGGATGCTATTAGAGGCTTGCCAATGGTTAAGTTTCCCTTATAATTTTTTTTTCAATTTCTTTTAACTTCACTTCAACGCCGACTTAGTTGGCTAAAGAGTAGAGTGTCCTTGTGCGAAAGAATTTTGGACGATTTAATATCAATTCCAGCGCTTTGTTTTGTGCAATCTGTACTTTGCACCCGCAATAACTGATGGGTTGTTGAGAGCTTTTGCTTGAAACCAAATTCTGGTAGACGCTGATAGATGACCTTATAGGCCTATAAACATTAGCAAGATGAGATGGTTTTTGGGGCTTTGGGATTGGTATGATCTTTGCAGACTTCCACACAGTTGGATAATAGCCAAAATGTGCATTAGATAAACAACTGATTTTTGGTTCCTTCGGTTTGATAAAAACAGCTGCGAAGTTTACGGACTTACCCGCTATTTTATATCCTCTAATCACATTGTCAACATTTTGTTCCGTTGCAGCATCATGAAGCTCTTCATTTTTATCAAAAGTGTCCGCTAAATGGTCCGTTAAGGAAGAAGTGAAGACCATAGACAAAGCTGGTAAATGGTCCGAATTGAACGCATTTACCACTTCTAAATTAGAACAAATATATTGAATATTACAAATGACTAAATCTAAAATTGATGGTGATGCTTTTTTATTGAATGGGACAAAAATTGGATCATCCGTAATTAAGGGCGCGTGAGATGAAAGTCTTTTAAGATGTTACCCCAGCTATTGTTTTTGCTGCAGCGTCAATTGGAGTGCCTACAATTAAGACCTCCATCTTCTTCTTTTTCTTCAGCCTTTGTCCCGTTCACAAGCGGGATCGACTCGTCGTGGTCGGTTTCGCCATTTGGCTCTATCGAATGCCTGATCTGGGTGTAATCTCGAGGCTTTTAAATCCCCATCCAGCGTATTAAGCCACCATTGTTTCGGCCTGCCTTTTGGTCGTTTACCATCGACTTCGATGTCCAGACCAATCTTGGGAAGTGAATTCTCGTTAGCGAGAATTGCGTGACCATACCGTGGAAGGCGCCTCTCTCGCAATTTTTCCACGATAGGTGCAACTCCATAACGATCGCGGATATCCTCATTTCCGATGTGATCAAAACGTGTCACGCCACTAGTCCAACGCAACATCTTCGTCTCCATTACTGCAAGACAGCAATTAAAAAATTCCCCTTGAAGCGGCACAATTTTCGTTAATCATTTTTAAAGGACTTTTTTTAATACCATTAAGATTCATAGACAAGGGGTAGCTTCCCCCGAACTAAAATTTTTGTTTTTAATGTAAATATATATTTCGGGAGGGACTTACCCCCTTCACCAGTACAAATCTACCTAGAGTCGCCCTTTTCTATCAATCTTAGACTAGACTACAAGTAGCAAACAAAAATCTAATCTCTTACCATTAACATTGTTGATGTTACCGACCGAAAAATAAGCAGCAGTGATTTTCGAATGGGCGCCCGATTGTTCTATTATGACTCCAATAGATTTAATAACTGATGTTCCTATATTGGGTAATAACTCATGCACAATTTGCACAATGCGTTCAGGCTCTTTATCACTTACCTCTCAATGGGGGTAATGATGCTCCCCGCTGCAGATGATACATTTAATGGTGAGATGACAATGGGAGGAACCCTGTACACATATTTGGCATCTTCTAAACTGGATGGAGCCACGCCTTTTATTGGATTAAAAGTTTCAATGTCTGTCAGGTCTGTTCAATGTCTTTCAGGTCTGTCAGACCTGATTTACTGAACCGATTGTCACGAAATTCGGTGAGAGCATATGGTCTGTGTGCCTCTTTACATGTCGGGAGTGACGCCATTTTGTGTTAAGTTTGAAGGAGGGCTCCCCATACAGGATATGTTCATGTGACATATCAGCTGAAAGGACTCAAATATAAAATTGATAGACCAGTAGCTTACTCCAAAATACAATTTTATTTTTTTATGTATATATATTTCGGGAGCAACTTGCCCCCTTCATCAGTACAAAGCTACTGTAGTAGTAGTAGTAAAATTGTAGTTTGGAGTAAGCTACTGGCCTATCAATTTTAGACTTAACTACAAACAGAAGGCAATATCTAACATTTTAGAAATGGGTCTCAAATAGTACTCCTCGAAACTAATTTTATTTCAGATATTGGGTGAAAAATAGGGTAGATAGGGCACAAACTGTGACCACCAGAAAGTGAAACAGGTCTCGTTCTCAGAACCTATCCATCCGAAAAACTGGAAAAAATCGCAGTGATGCCTCCATATGAGTGTGGTGTTGATATTCTGTCTTACATGGCTGCCATTAATCCTTATAGGGGCGATAGTACATCAACCACAGCTATGCTCCATCTGTTCTTGGCAACTTGATCCAGGCTCCTCCACGATCTTCCGAGAAACTTCCCCTTCTCCCTCTGCTACGCCACTACTAGTCGAAAGTTCCAAAACTTCGTTAACACCGGTCTCTACCATGGGATCGGGTTACTTTGGCCTGACACTATCTCTAACAAAGAACTAGTGGGATAATGATATTCAAAGTTTTAGCTTGATGTAAACCTTTAGAAAGCTTCGCTTCTACCGAAACGTCAACAACATCTCGGACTGAGTGGAGTGAACTAAGCCCCTAATATGAAGCCTAGGTAACTGGTACTTAAGCGATAATGCAATACTCCGCCTGCAAAACGATATGAACTTTACGCTGGAAGCGATGGAAAGGCTTATGCTGTCACTACGTGGTCTCAGGACGCGGCTAAATCGTCGGCCGATATTCCGAATGAAACCAAATGAGTCTCTTCCGTCAGGAAAATTAAGGCATGCGGGGAAACCAGCAACAAAGCTCACGCCCATTAAACATAGTACGAATTTTTCCGAAGCTGCACTAAGTAAGGGGACAAGAAAGTGGTCAATCATTTGAATCATTAAGTTCAGGATAGTTCGGGGAAGGCTAAGAGCAGAGGTTGATTTTTAATTCAACAAAACAATGAGGTACCACAAGCATTACTAGTAGAAATTGCACCAAAGATGCACGCAGTGTGACCACATAGAAAAATAGGCACTGACGACACATTGCGTTATTCCATTGAAACTCCTGTTTAAAGGTGTCAAAGTCATAAAATCGATGAGCTTCTCGGCATCCGTCTAGTGATGAGAAGCAACAGAAGGCTACTCGGAAAGATATTGATAGCAACTGTGCTAACGACGACCCCAAGAAAATATTCTGCTCAACGGTCGTATTGAGGCATATAATTCAACTGCCACCAAAAAGTTTTAAGAATTCTTCAAAGAAACTGGTTTGCCAAGGTAGATCGAATCGAATCCACATATTTGACATTGACCGACTACTTCGATGAATACGATACGCAGTACACCCACGCACTTTTGTTGACTGTTTGCAGAAGTATGTTTCAGCTCCTTCTAGGAGATGCGCGCCATCTTAGAATAGTTACTTCCACACGCTCTGAACACACAGCACATTTTTTTAAATCCTGATGATCATCCCTTCCTTCCACTATCTGGGAAAGATTTCAGATTTGTAAGATTTTTTTTTGTTTAAGTGGAAGTAGTAGATCTGCAGAAACTGTAGGAAAGGCGATGAATAACTCTGCTGGAAGACTAGCAAGCCTAGCGGGTTTACCCCGTTTGATGGCCGAGATGGTTTCAGTTCTCCTTTAGAGGAACACTTCATATTCGCATGTTATGATGATTGGCCATTTGCCCCACGTGAAGCGGAACTTTACTGGATGTGATACGGTTGAGAATCGTGACCACGTGCTTCTTTAGCTGCTCATTACCGTATATGAGGGGTCGCCTGTCACATCGAAACTTCTTTCGTGACTTATTTGACTATTTAGGTAGGGTGGTGAAATACACTTACGGGCGGGACTCCAGTCACAAACAGATTACTCACTAAACACCCCCTGTTGCGTCTAGGACACTAACCCGCAACATTTGAAACATTACCTCAGGTCAGGCCTATTTAATGTAGGATTAGAACCTGTGGTACAGAGGGCCTCAGCTGCCGGGGTATCCCTCCTATCAATCTCCCTCTTTATCGCCTAAACAATGCCTTAAGTGTAATGTGCCACTCTTTTGCACGAGTCTTCGTTTTCTAACATGGCCTTAATTATAGATGAGAGTCAACCGATCTATCTACCCCTTAATTCTCTTTCCCTACATTCCTACTATACTCTGAGTGCCAGCTCTTTCTTTATAAGCGATAAAGACATAGAGACTCCCCCTCGGACACCACCTTGTCGTGGTGGGGGAGCCTGTAGTAGTTTACTACTACACTAAGGGTGTCCAAAAATATGAATATGGAAACGATGGATTTAAACTCTCCAAGTGGTAAGAAGTCACAGACTTCGAATCCACCCGCGACCATGAGCAATCATGTCGCGGCCGAGGCGCGGATTTTGGAGGCCTCACCACATTCATATTCGCCTACAGATCAATCTGTAGAAGGCATGCTTTCCGACTCAGTGGAAAGTTTGCACTTGGTGCCTACGGCGAAGTTAGCCAGAAAGGAAAGTACGGAAACTTTCAAATTGGGAGAAACTGGAAATCCGACTACGGCTGAATTCTGCCTGTCAGAACCTTCTCCTTCATCCTTACCAGGAAGAGCGGAAGAACGGGAAGCTGGTGACGTGGACGCTACTGGTTTAACGCCGGTGTGTGGAAATGGATCCAAGCGGTCCGGACACCGTGAACCTGGAAAGGCCCGAAGCCGACGGCAGAAGAGAGCACTGCGAAGGAAGATGGAGCACCTTGGGAATGAGGACATGGACGTGGCTGTACCACTAGGCGCGGTAACGTCCAGAGAAATCGGACACAAGGAAGCGGAATCTCCGGCGGAAGGTGGGGATAAACTGGAAACCCCGGTAAGATCCACACTGGACGCACCAGACTCTTCTGTCAGCGACAATAGACTAAGTTTATGTCGAAAAACATAAAGATTGGTCAAATCAACCTGCAGCATGCCAAAGCTCCCTCCTACCTGTTGGCAGCGAGAATGACAAAGCTGCAGGATTTCCCCTATATCTTTCTGGTGCAAGAACCGTGGGTTCGATTTAACAGAATCTGTGGCATTGGATCAGTAAAGGGGGCTAGGATCTTCTACGACGAAAGATCCATAAGACCGAGAGCTTGCGTCCTGATGTCAAGACGGTTAGAGGCAACTATGCTGAGACAATATTGTTCCCAGGACTTAGCTACGGTCATCATACAATACCAAATAAATGGCGAGAGAAAAAACATCATAGTTGCCTCCGCTTATTTACCCTATGATTCTTTGTATCCTCCACCGACGCAAGAACTTAGGGATCTGGTGGCGTATGCAGAATCAAGTAGTCTCGAACTCTTAATAGGTTGCGATGCGAATGCTCAACATATTTGTTGGGGCAGTAGCAAATGCAATCCAAGAGGAGAGAAGCTATTTGATTTCATCACTTCAGCTGGTCTTATGATTGCAAACGTAGGGTGCGCCCCTACGTTCGTGGGACCGAGAAGAAGCGAAGTAATTGACCTAACAATCTGTACCCCAAAATTGTTAGAGTTGATTACACACTGGCGAGTGCTAGACGAGGTCTCACTGTCAGCTCACCGATATCTAGAATTCAATCTGACTATTGCGGGCGAACAGTCTGCAGTACAAAGGCGGAACCCTAGGAAAACGGATTGGGCAAAGTTCAATGAACTTCTTGGCAGTAAAGTACAGTTCCCTAGGCGACTAAGGACTCCTTTGGTGCTGGAAGATGAATTGAAAGCTCTGAACGGCACACTTTTAGAGTGCTATGAAGAGGCTTGTCCTATTTCCCGAGGCCAAAGCGGTAAAACGGTTCCTTGGTGGAACCGAGAACTGCAAAAACTCAGGAAATCAACCAGGCGACTTCTAAATCGTGCTTGCAAAAGTAACAAGGACGAAGACTGGTTAAATTTCAGGAACTCACAACGTGAATATAAGAGGCTCGTGAGGTGCTCGAAACGAGACTCCTTTAGAGCGTACTGTGAGGAACTGGAAGGCGAAAGGGAGACTTCAAGGCTGTGCAGAGTCCTCAAAAGGGATGAGTCGGCCAAGTTGGATTCTCTTAGAAAACCCGACGGTACTTTCACGAGCTCCAGACTGGACTCAGTACAGACCCTCCTGGAAGTACACCACCCGGGAGAACGGGTGAGAGAAGTGGTAGGGGGAGAGTTGACGGTTCTTGCAACCCCTTCAACACGCAAGTGTTGCAAGGGGAACTGGAACACTGCGAAAGCGGTTGTTACCCATGAAAAGGTGAGAGCTGCTATACTGTCCTTTGAACATTTCAAAGCACCTGGTATGGATGGCATCTATCCGGCAATGCTAAAGGAGGGTATGGAGCATTTAGAGCGACCTCTAAGAAATATTTTTCGAGGATGTCTTGCTCTGGGCTACGTGCCTTCTTCTTGGCAACAGGTTAAGGTAGTTTTCGTACCGAAACCTGGGAAAGATGACTATTCTAATCCAAAGAACTTCAGACAGATCAGCCTGACTTCATTCTTGCTGAAAGGTTTGGAGAGACTGGTGGAGCGTCATATTCGTGGAAACGCACTTAGGTCACACCCACTTAGTGAAAACCAACATGCTTACCAACGTGGAAAGTCCTGTGAGTCTGCTCTTCATTCTTTGGTCACAAAGATAGAGGATGCAACTTTGAATGGTGAGTACGCGATGGGGGTGTTCGTGGACATTGAAGGGGCTTTTGACTGTGCGCCTTTTCAAAAACTTTGTGATGCCGCCAGAGCGCATGGTGTTGATGATGCTTTAATTAAGTGGATCCATGCTATGCTAACGCAAAGGTTGTTGTGCGCTGAGGTAGGGGTCGATCGCTACCTGACTACGGAAGCGACGAAGGGCTGTCCCCAAGGAGGTGTGCTTTCGCCACTTCTGTGGAGTATGCTGATCGACTCACTGCTTTGCGAACTGCAAAATTTGCCAATACACGCTCAAGCTTATGCTGATGACGTGGCTGTACTTGCTGTTGATCGGGATCTTGGAACGGTGTGTAGGAACATACAGCGTGCCGTTGATTTGATAGACAGCTGGTGCCTTAGACATGGTTTGTCAGTTAATCCAAATAAAACCACAATGGTTTTATTCACACGAAGGAGAAAACTGGATGGACTTTGTCTCCCTGAGATGAGGGGTACTACCCTTCAACTCTCCGAAGAAGTGAAATATCTGGGGGTCACTCTAGATAAAAAACTTCTTTGGAACAAACATGTAGAGGTAAAGATGAAACGAGCTCTCACAGCTTATGGGCTGTGCAGACGGACCTTTGCCTCGACATGGGGACTCAGGCCTCATGTGGTAATGTGGATATACGTTGCCATCATTAGGCCGATGTTCGTATATGCATCCGTAGTGTGGTGGGTTAAGGTGAGACAAAAAGGTTTTCACCGTAAACTAGACGCACTGCAAAGAACTGTTTGTCTGGGTATCACTGGTGCCATGAGCACGACATCCGGCGCAGCTCTGAATGCATTACTCAATTTGCAGCCCCTGGATATATTTATTCAAAGCGCTGCAATGAGAGCAGCTCATAGGCTAATTCGATTAGATCTATGGGAAAACAACGGATATGGGGGGCACAGAGCATTGGAAGAGCTACTGAGAGGACTGAATCCAGTTCTTACAATGCCTTCCGATTCTCGTGTCCCCATACATCTGTTTGGTAGAAGATATGAAGTTACCCTGAAGCGTAGAGAGGACTGGGAAAACCCAGAGGAATGCGTGGCGGGATATACGGAAGTCTTCTACACCGATGGCTCAAAAAACAGAAGAGGGTTCTGGAGCCGGAGTCTACCTCTCGAATAAAAACGAGAAGTGGGCTTTTCCTTTGGGACAATATGCAACGGTTTTTCAAGCCGAAGTTTATGCGATCCTAAGGGTGGCAAACTGGGTGATTGACGAGCGGTTGAAGGGCAGGCGCATCGCAATCTGCAGTGACAGTCAAGCTGCACTGAGGGCATTGAGCAGTCCTTTGATCACCTCGAAAATCGTTCAGGAATGCAGAAACCGTTTGAACTCTATGTCTAGATTCAATACGGTGGAACTACTCTGGGTACCTGGTCACTGTGGCATAGAGGGAAATGAAATCTCGGACGCTTTAGCGAAAGAGGGGTCAATCTCCCCTATGTCGGGACCGGAGCCAGCAATTGGGGTATCAGTAGCATTGGCTAAATCTGTTTTCAAAAACTGGGAACAAGTTTCCCATAACGACAGGTGGCAGAGCTTAAATGCTGCTCGACACACCAAACTTTTCCTGCCAGAACCCAACATACGTACTGCAAAGTTTATCCTGTCGAAAAGCAGGAGGACTTGCAGGTGTATTGTGGGCATTCTGACAGGCCATAATTCACTAGCTGGGCATATGGTCAGAATAGGAATTACCGAAGATGATACGTGTCCCTCCTGTAATGAGGAAGCGGAATCCACGGAGCATTTCCTATGTGAATGCCCCGCCTATGGACGCATCAGGCATCAGATCTTTGGTGCCGATGTCCTCCAATTGCGACGGGTTGCATCACATCCACTAACGGAAATCCTGCGATACGTTAACGAATCCGGAATATTCCGTTAGACGGGGGAGGCGAGTACAATGGGCCAACGCGGCCTGAGTGCTCAGAAGCTGTAGCTTCTCCCCCACCATACACACACACACACACACAAGACATAGAGAGCGATCGAAATAACTCCTGCTGGCTTCGTGGGCGCATGAAAGGTGAACACAACTCGTACATCGCCTCATCGTTGTACTTGCACTGGGCGCTTGCAGTACACCTTATTACTAAGAGAGTCAGCCTATACTTCAGAACCATAAAGAATGACTGACTGAATGGCACTCATCAGCAAACGACGCGTATCAGATAAGGGACCCTCACATTGTACATCAGTCGGCAATCCACAGTCATTCTAAGTTCACCATTTCGACAAGACCATGGTTCCACCAACCTGAACAGGAAGGAATGTGGGAAGACTGTCCTTGATCAGGAGGACCACTTCGAAATTTACAAGAGCCAGACGAAATTCAGATTGGGCCATCGATATGTTATATTCCGCAACATCACCTGCGTATATGACGTGATGCGATTCATCAGGCATCTCATTTCTGAGCCGTGATGTGTCCTCCATTTTAAGCAGTTCTTCCCGAGTGTAGCAGAGCAGGGCAAATCCTTTGAATAATCAGCCAATATCCCAAAATGGTAGCCTGAAATATGGCAGCAATTTTCCACTGCTTGAAGTATGTGTCACCCGCTCGCAGATCTGAAGGTATTTGCTCACTCTAACTCATATTGTTTTAGTAAGTTCTCTGCCACAGCAGGTATTGCGTCAGTCAGCTTAAGGGAGCCATTCCATGTGTCGGATCCGTGGAATCGAACTTTTTTTTGGCATCAATTGTATCTAGATCTAGTGTGGAATATATGAACAAAGTGATTTTTTGATACTCGGACTCGTTCGGAAATTATAGTGTTAAACACGTAATATGTCACAGGCCCGATTTATGTCGATCGCCGAAATAAAGCGCGTATTTATCAGTCCGAATGGCTTTCGAATGACTTTGCTAAAGGCACAAAAATTAAAGCCAAGGCTGTACGTGTGTTTCTTCAAGAAACCTAAGGTTTATGGATTAGGTAGAACAGATTAATGGCCAGTTAAGATTTTAGGGTTAAAAATAGCATTCTACTTTTTAAATGCGTTTTTGTCGTAACTGCATGCTGAAAATCGGCTGCCACCATAGCCCAAAATCTACCCAACGAAATTTTCTGAAATTTTCACCACTTATTCAGAACATATTTCTACGGTCCGCAAACTAGGATCATTCCGAATCATTCAGTAATTTTTTTTTTTATTCATTAAAGAAACCTTAAAGAAGCACCAAAATTCTCAAAAGTTTAACAAGACACCAAAAATTTAGCTTTTAATATTTTTTAATAATCCTAGTTCGCGGACTGTGCTTAAGTCTGCACGTTAAAATCCCGTTTACATTTCTTCAAGATAATCGCAGCGCCCTCTATCGTGGCAGCAGAAAAACACCCTTTTTTGGAGCTAGGTGTATAAATTGCTCAGCATTTTAATAATGAACTGCGCATGCTCAAAATATTAATAAACATATGGTGAAAAATTCGTATTTGCATCTTTATCCAGTTCTTCACAATAAATTTCTAAATAAAGCGAAAAAAAACGGCCTTCACACGGGATGACCCCCTTAATGAGCTTCTTGAACAGCTTCCCCACCCTATCGATCATACTGAGCAGATAGAAATTTGACGACGCATCGAGGTCGCCTTTGCTCTTAATAATTACTACAAGCCTTGCAATGTGCCGCAGGAAGAGCGCCCTTGTTACCAACATTCAGGACAATAAGTCCTGAGTTGGCAGCATTTCTAAAATATGTGCGGTTGCAAAATCTAGTCGAGGCATGCACGATTCGAGGGCTCCGGCTTCGAACTAGACCTCTCCCTTACGTGTTTCGAATTTCCTCCTCCAAGCCGCCAAGCCTATTCCAAAAAGCGGACATAAATTCGTTCAGGGCAAGCTTAACACTGAAAAGAGTGACTTTCGCACAGCGAACCCACGCGAAGCCGTCTCCTCGACTATTGGCCCGCACTTAGTAGTTAAGCAAGCTACGATAGTGAGTTCCAATCTCAGTACTGCCCGCCGAGGAGTAACAGATCAGCTTTCCTTTCATACACTATCTGCACCGTGATGTGGATCATTGTATTTGACTTTTCACTTTCTTCCTTTGAAAACCTGACACCACCTGAAAAGAGGAACATGAGCCACAGCTTCTTTCTGCTGACCGGGGTCCTTGCAAAAAACATTATTTTTCCGATCCGTAAGTCTTTGCAAAAGCTGTAAGCCCTTGCTATGTGTCTGTAGGCCCAAAGTCAGCAGATTAGAACTGCCTTCGTCTTATCCTGTCAATGATGATATTTTAATGCAATTGCTGGCTCGCTGTTTTCTCAGGGACACTGGCGAAGCCTAATTTTTCTAATTTTTACCCCTTGTAGTTGGCAGATGTAACTCCCACGTTGAAGCTGTTCACTTTTGGGTAATCCCTTTTTGTCGCTTTCTCCACCTCTTCCGTATTAGTGAGACAATCCAGATCCCTTATTTCAAGGATGCACATGAGTTCTAGGCTGGAAACCACTGCTTTCATGCGTGCCTAGAATGCTCTGGACTGTCTCGCAGAATGAACTCTTTTTATCAGTCTTCGACCCACGATTGACAAATATGCTGCCGGTTCGAGTCCGGCAGATATATTTACTTCTCCTACCCCGGCGTTTTCTGGTCAAGCGTTGCTGCGGAAGAAGAATTTCCCGTCGTTCAGTTTGATGAGAACGGTCTCTGACCGTTGTTTGCTCCTTTTATTTTTCTTTGACGCTAATGTTGTCGTCACAGTTGAACTCGACTTTAATACAATGGAGTCACTTCTGTCGCTATTCAATTTACGTTGTTGTCGTTATTCTGCAGCTTGGTCGGATTAGTTTCGACCTCGCGAAATACTGCTTGCTCGGTCCTTGTCAGTAGATCGACGCTGGTCTTCCCTTACCTCCTTTCATTAATTGTCTGTGCCCTTCTGAAGGACTGGGAACAAAGTTTATTTATAGTAGAATAGTAGTTGTCAGAAGCGGTGAAGGTGGTGTAGTGACACTCCTTCCAAAAATTTCGACTATTGCCAGTCATGTCGCCGTAATTGTTGTTGGTGTAGCTGTAGTCACTGAATTATGGCTCCCGGCTGCAAGCCCCTATCTCCCTAGAAAATGTAATCGCCTTAAATGATCCTCGTGACTCATCATCATCATCATCAACGGCGCAACAACCGGTATCCGGTCTAGGCCTGCCTTAATAAGGAACTCCAGACATCTCGGTTTTGCTAAGAGGTCCGCCAATTCGATATCCCTAAAAGCTGTCTGGGGTCCTGACCCACGCCATCGCTCCATCTTAGGCAGGGTCTGCCTCGTCTTCTTTTTCTACCATAGATATTCCCCTTATTGACTTTCCGGGTGGGATCATCCTCATCCATACGGATTAAGTGACCCGCCCACCGTAACCTATCGAGCCGAATTTTTATCCACAACCGGACGGTCATGGTATCGTTCATAGATTTCGTCATTGTGTAGGCTACGGAATCGACCATCCTCATGTAGGGGGCCAAAAATTCTTCGGAGGATTCTTCCCTCGTACGCGGCCAAGAGTTCGCAATTTTTCTTGCTAAGAACCCAAGTTTCCGAGGAATACATGAGGACTGGCAAGATCATTGTCTTGTACAGTAAGAGCTTTGACCCTATGGTGAGACATTTCGAGCGGAACAGTTTTTGTAAGCTGAAATAGGCTCTGTTGGCTGACAACAACCGTGCGCGGATTTCATCATCGTAGTTGTTATCGGTTGTGATTTTCGACCCTAGATAGGAGAATTTGTCAACGGTCTCAAAGTTGTATTCTCCTATCCTTATTCTTCTTCGTGTTTGTGTTTGACCAGTGCGGTTTGATGTTGTTGGTTGATTCGTCTTCGGTGCTGACGTTGCCACCATATATTTTGTCTTGCCTTCATTGATGTGCAGCCCAAGATCTCGCGCCGCCTGCTCGATCTGGATGAAGGCAGTTTGTACGTCTCGGGTCGTTCTTCCCATGATGTCGATATCGTCAGCGTAGGCCAGTAGTTGGGTGGACTTGAAGAAGATCGTACCTCTTGCATTTACCTCAGCATCACCGATCACTTTCTCGAGGGCCAGGTTAAAGAGGACGCATGATAGGGCATCCCCTTGTCGTAGACCGTTGTTGATGTCGAATGGTCTTGAGAGTGATCCTGCTGCTTTTATCTGGCCTCGCACATTGGTCAGGGTCAGCCTAGTCAGTCTTATTAATTTCGTCGGGATACCGAATTCTCTCATGGTAGTTTACAGTTTTACCCTGGCTATGTTATCATAGGCGGCTTTAAAGTCTGTTTTCCATATTCCAACAGTTTTTCCATCGCCTGCCGCAGTGAGAAAATCTGATCTGTTGCTGATTTGGCTGGAGTGAAGCCTCTTTGGTATGGGCCAATGATGTTCTGCTGTACTATGTGATATCTCCCTTTTTATGTGTGATTCATTGATTCGCTGTCCCATACCTTGAGCACAAGTTGATGAACCACTTGGTGTAACTGGTCGCCTCCATATTTAACCAATTCGGTTGCAATTCCATCAGCCCCTGGCGACTTATGATTTTTTAGCCGATGAATGGCACGGACTGTTTCTCCTAAACTTGGTGGTGGCAGTATTTGTCCGTCGTCTTCAGTTGGCGGGACCTCCAACTCGCCGATGTTCTGGTTGTTCAGTAGCTCATCAAAGTACTCAACCCATCGCTCCAATATGCCCGTTCTGTCGGAAATCAGATTTCCCTCTTTGTCTCGGCAGGATGAGCATCGAGGTGAATAAGGCTTCATCCTGCTGACTTGTTGGTAAAACTTTCGCGCCTGGTTCGGTTGCTCCCTGTACTTTTCTAGTTCACAGATTTGTTGGTTCTCCCAGGCTTCCTTTTTCCGTCTGTGAAGTCGCTTCTCCGCTCGACAGATTGCCTATGCATTTAGGAAAACTATGCGTGTGTTGATCCTTATTGGAGTTTGTGTTAACATTAACCTGAAAGTCACTTCTATGAGATATCAGTGTGGAGCAGTGAGGTAACAGAACGGCACAGTTGCCGTTTATTAATTGGCGGGCGCAACACGCAAGCCAAATCACCACTTTTGAGCATAAACTCCGCGCCTCTCTTTTGTACACACAGGCTGAAAATTCGAAACCCTTGTGGCTGATTACAATGTGGTCAACCTGGTTGCTTCTATTTTGCCGGTCAGTTGTAACCTAACTGATCTACTGGCAGGTTTATGCTAGAAGTTGCATAAATCCACAAACCTCTCATCATTATCGTTACGGTCGCGAAAACAGACATTGGTAGTCTCTCTAGAGCTTCCAGGTTTGCCATCAGACGCGATTCCAAATGAAGGATAGGCGCATATCTATTGATGTGTAAATAATTGTTCAAAATTTCTACTAAAAGGATAATCAGAACATAAACTACCATGGAAGACGGATTAAGGAGTAAACTCACGATGGAGGGGCTCGGAATCTCAGTCCCGGCGGCTCTTGGCAATGAGCAAGCGGCGCCTTCTCGGCGATAGCCTTCGATCTCGGTGGTGGACAACTTGGCCACAGTGACCACTAATCCTACAAGTGATTTGGGAAGTTTTATTTAAATCATTGCAGCGTCGCTCAGAATATACTTGAGCGAATTACCTACGAATGCAATGCACTATGAGTCAGGTAGCTAGTTGTTTTGTATGGGCGAAAATAAGTACTTTCGGGTAACACGTCAAATTTTGTACCCTCTGATGTCGCTCTCATTATAGCTATTAAGTTCTCCGAAATGCCACACCTCATGAAAGCATTCCAGACTGGCTCTCTTTTGACTCTGTCTGCCATTTCCGAATCAGAAAGAGACAGATGCAACGGTAATCTAAATTCCACACTATACTGATCGGCAGGATTTTGAATTGGTCAATGCAAGGATATGATGAGGAATGAGGAATGATCTGAAGCATTTGGAGGGAAATATGTCATTGGTGTGCAAAAACAACGATTTATTAGATACGATTAATTACATATAAATATATAGCGTTAACCTAGTGTTCGGTTCATACAATCAAAATAGCTATGAATAATACAATTTATGTTTTCGTTCTACCTTAGCTCGACATATCGGACAAAATTCGCATTGCTTGGCACATTCGGAGCAAGCCACAACATGCCCACATGGCAAAAATACGACATCCCTGATCTGCTCCGAGCAAATTTTGCATTCGCCTGTATCTTCGTTCCCACCTTTTATGAAGAACTGAAACAAAGATTTTGATATGGTTATAGAATCGTCATTGCTTTCGTTAACGGAAGACTCTCTCTCATGGGGCTTATGTTCAGTTGGTAATGCCACAGCTCCTTCTGCAGCTACTCCATCTCGTTCGAGTTCGTTATCATTTTCGAGCTCTCGCTGTGCAACGTGGTCATGTGTTGCAATCGATTTTGCTTCTTGTAGGTCCAGTTCTTCCAGCTGCGGTGCTGTGGGGTGCAGAATCTTTTCCTGCGACTGGTTAACATCATCATCTTCCTTACGACTTCTTCCTCTCATAAGTCTCAAATATCTACAATGATTGTAAAGAATGCCGTGCAGCTGCCACGGATCTTCTTCAGGGAGGACACCGTCTAAAGTACCACCGCAACAAAAACACATCAGAGAACCATCAGTCATATAGAAAAAGCCCGCTTCTGCCAGTTCATTTGCCTTTGTCACCAAAGCACCTTGCACTTTTGAAAAAGATGCCAACCTGTCGGATTCCAAAATAAATTCTTCACAAGCAATAGAGTCTAATTCGCCCGGAAGCAGGAAATGAAGTGATAAAAAATCCAGAGGTACGTTGGGAGTGAACTCGCATTCTAGTAAAGGGCAACCATCTGAATACGCCATATGCGTTTCCACCAGCCCCTCGTCCTCTTCAAAACGATCAATGCGCACATTACAAAACTGGCATTGCACTGATTCACCAACTCCTGTGTAATACATCCCCATGCAGGCTAAAAGTTGGCAATCATACTTTTCCATGTGCCAACCACTTTGGAACGACTTAAGCCGTTCTAGTTCACTGTTATACTTTTCCAATGGAGGCATGCTGGTGAACTGAAAGAGAATATAAATGATAACATAAATAAAACCACCGTTGGAATTGTAAACCAAAAATGAGCAAAAATAAAAATGTTTCTGCTACAACCATGTATCAATCACCAACAAATCCGACGAAGCCTTCCGCTTAAGCATAAAGCACTTTGTTCAAGATGTGGCCACATCTCCGATAATTGTAGCTTTCATCAAATATATGTTGTATATCGTGGCCCCCAGCACGTGAAACGAAAATCCCACAAATGACGATGAATCATAGACTACCTTGAACCGAATCAGCAGTGCTGTGCTCGGGTATCCAGCCAATTTCTCTAATTGAAAGAATTAGGAATTCGGAAAAAATGTCCTCGCATCGAACATGTGTTTCTTGAACGATCAATGCATTGCCAACAATGGAGTTGTCGCCCCACCTTATAAGTAACCTCTCCGTTGGAATTAAGCCACGATACCAGAACCACAAATACCTTGCCTACATTGATGACACCTCTTTGCTCTCTCATTGAGACATGGACCTTGACCAAATGGCTCTGGATTTGGAGAGGCAAGTAGAGTCGGACTGAAGATAAACACCGACAAAACTAAGGTTCTCAGTGTGGCAGGTTCTTGCACTCTGCATATCTGGATTAATCGGCAGGGCTTTGAAGACGTTGATCAGTTTGAAAATCTCGGAAGGGTCATTTCTACCGGCTTGATGCTGCACGACGGATTAACAGTGCTACATTTGGCTTCGCTTTTTTGTACAAGTTCCGGGGCATCATAATCGTACAGAGAATTCCGATGTAACGGAGGAGGATGCTTTCTCCGAGAGTCATCGCGATGGGTGATCTGAATTCCGAGGTGAGCTCTGACAAAACCTAATCCAGATATGTGAAAGGGAAGTATAGTCTTGACGTTCGTAATGGTAGGAAGGTTGTGGATTTCTACAGTTTTCACCGCCATTCGTCATTGGTGGCACGCTGCTCTAGGACAGAGCCCCACAAAAGGTCAATTGGGTTCCAACTGACCAAAACCGTATAAGCAATCGGATTGATCACTTCGCTATTAGCAGCAGATTGACAAATTATCGTCTAATTGTGCACGTCAAGAAAAGGACTGACGTCGGGCTCGATAGCTATTCCATCCGATGATCGCGTACGTACGCCTGCGTGTTACGTCCGCCACTTGTCGCAGGGTTGGAGATTGCTGAAACTCTCCACGTTCGGTATCGACCGCGATCCAGCTGTTGTTTGTCAGCGGTGGAGCTATCTTATTGATGAACGGCAGATACGCTGAGTAACCCGCTCGAGAACAGCCATTAAACCACCATCGAAAATACTCTTTTCTCGGGTACTACGACGGTCGTCAGAAGGGTTTGTTTCTATTGACCGACGTGAGGGATAGAAGGTGTGACGCGCTCGAACTCCGATATCATGCGAAATCACGAAAAGTTCAGCATACAATGAACCATGACGAAAGGGAATTTTTTTGCTGTGCTCGTCAGGGAAGCGGAAGATGTTGCCGAATGCAATGATTTCTGAAATGAATGCCGCATCATGAAGGAACTTGTATGTGGTCGCAAACCTTATGATGGTCCTATAAAGGACGTTAACGATCGACCCCACATTCACAATGACGAGCAGCTGAAGAGTTTGAATGAACACTTCATCGCCCTTCTTAGCCGTATCATATCCGGATCTTGTGGACGAAATGAGTTGTCACCGTTACGTGCGGCTGCAGACTGTTCCCGTCAAGGAGAAAAGAAATAATTTCGGCAATTAATACCCACGAACGAAATGGGACCGTCGAGCTCGACGGTCTCCCCGCATAACTATTTATCGCTACAACTGCAGTTACTGCAGGTCTCCTACTCCCGCTTATACGGAAATATTAGAAACCCGAGACCTTTCCCAAAGAGTGGAAGAAAGCGATCATTACGGAGTTTGAGGTTGAAAGTAGCTTCCACAAAAAGAAGGAGTGCAGTCCAAAAGTATCGTGAAGAGTTGAAGCATACTTCAGCAAACGTTGAGTGATGGCGGGTAAGGGGCTATACTCCGTCAAGTGGTAAACGGCAACACTACACATGCCATTCACCGAGACGAGAGTCGAGCCAATTGGTGAAGCGAAATTTGGATGGCTTGTGGATGCGGTGTACTGAGTGCATAGTCGATACATTTTGAATGAAGTACAAGGTGGGGCAAAAGTAATCGCGCGATGTTCTTTCGCTACAATTTTTTTTTAATCCCAGATCAGGCATTCGATAGAACCAAATGACGAAACCGATCACGACGAGCCGACCCCGCTTGTGAACGGGTGAAAGGCTGAAGAAAAAGAAAAAGACTAGAATTTATTCCATCAAGTCAAGAAAATGATATAATATGAAAATGAAAGCTCTTGCCAGAACATCGATCGACAGGTTCTCGCATTCCTAGCGGGTATTCTCCTTAAGGGATTCAAGAGTCTGAGGCTTGTTGGTCAAAAGACCCTATTGAAAGAAGTCTGGAACGGTTAAATCGAGTGATCTGGCCGGCCCATGCAAATTACCAACGCGACCCGGAAATGCTTCCTTCAGAATATCGGTTGTAGTTCGAGCAACGTGCGCCATTGCACCGTTTTGTTGAAATCACATATTCTCCAGTTCCAATACATGCAATTAAGAAATAAAAAAATCAGTAGCGTGCACCGCCCACAGTTGTCGTTTGACCCGCGGTGTTCTAAAAAAAATATGGCCCAATGACTCCTCCAGCGTAAACAGCACACCACGCAGCAATTTTGAGCGGGAGTAATGGCTCTTCGCAGGTGATATACGGATTACTTTGTTTATTTACGTAACCACTAAAATATAAATGAGCCTCATCGCCCATGATAATTTTCGATGCAAAATCGTCCTCTTCTTCGTTGGCGGTTGGCGGTTAACAGCTAACAGCTGATGCACTGTCTTCAAGGTGCGTGGCCAATCGCCGATATACATGTGAATGGAAGGTGCAATTTTTTTACAGAATGTGGCCATGTTGGGTTTTCAAATGAAACGGCTTAATTAGTACTTTTCGAAACTCCCATATTGGACCTCGGGTGAAACGTAGTAGAGTTAGGGCTGAAAATATGACCCCCGAAAAGGTCTCGTTCTGAGAACCTTTTTTCCCAAAAAATCACAGTAGGGTATTTAAACGAAATCTAGGCCTCAAAATACATCCCGTTCCGATATCTGCATAAATAAAGTTAATTTTAGTATATTAGCATATTTTAGTAATTTAGCGGGAAACCCCCCTTAAGTTCATGCTAAAAGTACAAAATTTGGCACTTACATAAGATATACCATAAGGGATAATTTTGGAAGTCTGAAGGAAATCCATCTATTATTAACAAAGTCATAGAATGTGAAACTTTTACATTTTATGTGAATTTCGTGCATTCTAAAAGGTATATGACGTAAATTTGGGTTTTTAGCCATATACGAATAGATAAGATAAGATAAGATAAGATAAGATAAGATGAACACAAAACCTTTTACTCGAGGCGCCATCTTCCAGTATTCCGACTTATTGAATGCAACTTATTACAATTTCGCTTGTTAATTAACATGTTTCCTCACAGGGAAATGCACAGGTGTGCATAGTTCGTTCCTCAAATAAATGTTGCGCTTCAAGTAAATTTGATGCCCTAGACGTTATTCGATCGCCGGGAAAGATCTCTAGGCAAATTCGCTTGAATTTTATAGACTGTGGAGTATGGAATTGGATCCGGTGATTGTTTTATATATTAGTAGAATTGGGAAATATTACAATGACAATTCATGTCTTCAATTTTTTTTATTATCTATTCTTTAGAAATAAAACGAAAAATAAGCACTTTACTCCATTGTTATAAAGAAAAAACAAAAACCCAAAATAATGTCTTTTTTATTTAGTTTTAAAAATACTAAGTTAATCACGGAAAAGGAAAGCAGACTTTTGGCACACTGTATACAACCCCAGCACAGCCAGACTTCTGTATATTTATTGAAGAAATAAATCTATTATTTTTCAAGGCTTCTTGCTAATTTCTGAATATTAAATGCGAGAACACAGAAACCACAATATATTAGTCCAACTGTTTGAAATTAATTTAGATGTGTTTTATTGTTTAAATCTGATTTTTGAGTTTTCGATACGAAAATTTCCTCATAGTGTTAGCAGCGAAGTGAAAATAATGCCGACTCTTTTGAGTCGGGTCAGCTGAGAGAATATCTCGAAATGTATCCCTTCCCTCTGTGGCGGCTGTACAGGTACAGTCATCGTCAAAAGAAGGTAAACAGCTGTATGAAGTATTTTTAAACGGTGGTAACAAATTTTGTATTTCAGAATATTGTTCCCTTTTTAAAACAAAAAAATTAAAATGCACAATTCCTTATAATATAAATGCAATTAAAGAAAATATACGGAAACCTCCAAATTCACGCGTCAAAAGTACACACTTCAATATATATTGGCAAAACAGTTTGTACTTACTGATACTTAATTTAATATTTGGTTTGTTTTCCTTTGGCTTTTTTAACTGCTGCAAATCTTCTTCGCATTGAATTCACAAGATTTTGTTATTACTCCTAGAATTTGATAAACTCTTTCATCGGCGGTATTTTAAGAGATCCTTCGTTTGATATCACAGTTGATCAATTGGATTAAGATCGGGCGCCTTTGGAAAATGATCCAACTGCTTCAGCATTCTAAAAGCAGCCATTCCCTAATATCTCCAGCCGTGTGCTTAGGGTCATTATCATGCTGG
This sequence comes from Hermetia illucens, assembly GCF_905115235.1. Lineage (NCBI taxonomy): Eukaryota > Metazoa > Arthropoda > Insecta > Diptera > Stratiomyidae > Hermetia > Hermetia illucens. The sequence continues at coordinate 110,954,276 of NC_051850.1, read as the reverse complement.
AAAATCTATGTTGAATCTAAGCACAACTTCCCAACATTGTCATGCAAATTCGCTTTTAAAATGTTGAAGTAGTCTGTTTTATTCATTGTATTCTTAATGAACACCAAATTTCTAACACCACACATACACCGCTACACCATAACTGAACCACGACCATGCTTCACAGCTGCAGCAATGTTTTCTTTTAAGCGAAAACTTGCCCTTTGGATCTTCATATTCTTTATGGTCTTTTTTTTTCACTGAAAACAAAGTATCTTCAAAGTAAGAAATCCACATTTTCGTACTTTTTAACAAAGTCGAAGTGGCGCTTTTTATACTCCCAGGATATTACGGCTTCTATCTCGATGTTCTGTCAAGTAACCCATTTTCGTGTAAAGCCCGGCGAATAGTACTAGCACTTACACTTGAAGCTTTAAGGTCCTTTACCTCATGTGCTATTTTCACTTCACTTTCCGAAGGGTTTCTCGAACTCTATGCATTATGGTTTTTTAACGACGCATGAATGGGTTTGCCTTTGTGTGTCCGGGTAGCCGAGTGGTTAGAGCACAAGGTTGTCGTACGAAAGGTCGAGGTTCAAATCTCCCTGGTGGCAGTGGGATTTGTATTGTGATTTGACGTCGGATGCCAGTCGACTCAGCTATAAATGAATACCTGAGTCGAATCGGGGTAATGATCTCGGGCGAGCGCAATGCTGACGCATCCTATAGGGCACTGTAATCCTCTAGTGTACCATTACGGTCTTGAATGAAGTGCTTTAATACACTTGAAGGGCATGATCCAATTGGATTGTTACGCCAAAGATTATTATTATTATTATGAAAGGGTTTGTCGTCTTCCAGATCGAGGAAGATCCTCAAATTGTCTAAATTTTTATATTTTCTAGTTTCTATTTATAATAACACCAATTTCACACAAGCTCATTTTCATTGGATCATTTTATAGTTTGCTCACGAATTTCAATACAAGTTTATCTGCCCATGGCAATAAATTTTAAAACTTCCTTAAATCTTAAATAACTCTTACTGTTAACACTCACCAAACGACTGAAGTACGTTAATGGAGAATGTAAGCAGAAACTAACTAAACGGCCCAAGGCGCGGTTACTTCCAGACATTTCCCATTATGCATAAAGTGTACTTTCTTTTGACGCGTGAGCTTGGTCGTTTTTGGATTTTTTTTTCGATTGTATTCACATTATCAGGAATTGTGTGCATTAATTTTTATGTTTCGAAAAGAAAACAAAATAAAACATTCAGAAATACAAAACTTAACTTAAAGGTGCTTGATAGAACTGTTTACTGTTCTTTCCACGCTGACTGTATGCACAACCACTTGTTACTCTCACGAAAATGAACTCCCATATGAGTAAACCGGGGATCCCCTATATATGTAAAAGTGCCCTGGAATGACTATCCAAACGGCTTCTTTGGGTACAACTATATGTAGATACTTATATGTACCTACAAGTATGTGGACAGTAGAATACTGCAAGTATCACTCTTTTTTGCACAACTATAAACGATGACACACCACTTCTGAAAGCTTTAGCAACTTGCAACCCGCAGAGACCTTGCTCTAATCTCGACAGTTCAACTGCGAATGTTCCTCAGAATGGAGACAGACAGTCATCAACGCTTTGTATATAGGTATCTGTATTGTGCTTTTATTAGCCACCAGATTTATGCTTAACCACCATTGATAAAAGCTTCCGCTGATAAGATTCAGCGATGAATAGAAACTTTCCTGGAGTCAAAGTAGATCAGTTCGCAAGAAATATCCATTGAATATTGGTCACCAATATACATTATATTAGAACAATGTTACCATTGAAGAAATGTCTAATATTTTGTGACAGTGTCAGTCTAGTAGTGGCGGGAACTAGATGCTTCCTCCATCAGTATGCATTATTGCACTTCAACTGTCACTGACGGGTTTCTTTTTATATACAGTGCCCGAATCGTTATTTTATAGATCGAGTCTTACAAATAGCGCAGGCCACTGCATTTTCTCCACGAGGTTGTTGGATTCGACCTCCTTTTCTTCGCAATATAAAATAGTGTATTCCAGGATAACCGCGATCGTTATGGGGTTGCACCGATCGTAGAAAAGTTGCGAGAGGGGCGTCTTCGATGGTGTGGTCACGCAACTCGTGCTAACGAGAATTCACTTGCCAAGATTGGTCTGAACATCGAAGTCGATGGTAGACGACCAAAAGGCAGGCCGAAACAACGGTGGCTTGATACGCTGGATGGGGATTTAAAAGCCTCGAGATTGCACCTAGATCAGGCATTCGATAGAGCCAAATGGCGAAGCCGATCACGACGAGCCAACCCCGCTTTTGAACGGGACAAAGGCTGAAGAAGAAGAGGAACTCGAGCGAGTCACGTGTCAGGATAACATTGAACAGATAATAAAGAGTGTAACCGGAGACTTCCCACAGGTAACCGGATTACCATCCACAAATTCAAACGCCCAAAGCGTCGAAACAGTAGCTCGTTACCTATAATTTTTCATAAACAACCTCAGCAGCTTTACCACACTTGGTTACTCAGAATTGTTCCCCAAGTGATCTTAAGATTGATTTACACTGAAGACAGCCCGTAAGTGTTACTTCCGAAAGTTACTTCTGTGGAAAGAAAACGTATCAATGTGGTACTAAGCGAATAAAGACACTTTGTTATTGATAACACTGTAGTTTTAATTGTGGAAAGTGTCTACGGTCGGAGTCACTTTAATTTCCTTTTAAGGATTTATGTGAAAGGAAACCTAATTAAAATCGATTTAATGTCTGTCTGTCCATATTTTTTTGAAAGAGTTAGAAATCTTTAAAAGATACTAGCTTGAACACGCTAGTGTGTAGAACTTTAATCAACTTAAACCATGGCGACTCACCCCACTGTCCCGCGGAACCATCTGAAGATGTTACATGACGGGGCGTCCGTAACCGCGCGTTTCTCGTCTTCACTGCTTTTCGCAGTTTGCTATGGATAAATACGCTCATGGAGTTGATCGCATTTCACTACTCCTCTTGTGCTAGCATTCTCCGCAACAGATTTTTTGATACCAGCATCGCTCCTAGAGTCTCCTCTAGGTTCTTCCTTTCGTTGCGGCACATCAGAGGTATGAAGCAGGACTGCATGCCGTGGTGAATTCTCTCTGCCGACGCACTTCTTCTCATTTAGACCGCCGGCACGAGCAGACGTGATTTTTAAGGAAAATTGGAGACGTGTTTGATAGGCTCCTGGGATTTCTTTTTTAGAATTTCTAGTCCCTGCGATGTGCGAAAGTAGAGAAGCTGCGGCAAGAGTGGTAATTATTCAATTTGTATTTTCAAGGACTTACAATGATCGGCATAGAAACCATTAGTCAACGTCCCGTCGAGGAACATTGGACCCTACAAGCAACTGGTTTCCAAATTTGGTGACCCCGAGCTCGGCAAGTTTCAGATTTTATTTTTTATCTTCGGAGTGAAGGTTTCTTCCGTCGAACAAATTCTCCTCGACAATCAAAGATAGTGACCGTTATCTTTGCATTGGCATGACAACGGTTCGGTCCGTGACGGTGTGGTATGGACGCATTTGTGTTTGTGCAACAAGAGCAGCTTTAACAACATCAAAACACCCACCAGATACCTCTACAAACTCAATTAATAACACAGGAGCAACAGAAGCAGCAAACCAAAAATCAGTTTATCTGACAATAACAACAACAAGCAGCGCAACAGCAACAGCGGAAACATCAGCCGCAAGCCCAAGCGCAGGCAGCTTAACAATAACAACAAATAGCACAACAAGTGTTACAAAATCAACCGCAACAATATCAGAAGTCATCTTCACTATAATAATAACAATAATAACTCCGACGTAGCCATTCCCAAGCCCGGTTGTGAAAGGAGGAGGGATGGATAGCTTCAGTCTGAATGGCTGTACGCCACCGCAGCGTCTCAGGGGGTAGGTGAGGAAAGTGCAGGAACTTTGTAGTCTTGCAGATTACTCACTGAGGAAGCTATCCCCACACCTGGCAGTTAGGTATAGAATGCAAATCCATCCAATGAGAAGAAGAAGGAATTACAGGTCCGGTGCGGGCTCTCGTAATGGACAGCATGGCATCGAAACCGCTAGTCGTGGGGCGGTTCCACGTCTAGGCGCCACGACAACCAGGAACACAGCTCCGCCTGTTGCAACTGTTTCGCTACAATCTGTGGCGACCACTTCAGCAGATTCGCGTAGGCAGCGGATGAAATAGATTGAAGAAATGAACATCTTCATCATCCGCTTCTAAAACGAAATAACGGCGGAGGCCGGTACAACATCTTACCGCACCTTGTTGCACCAAAGATTCATCGAGCATTTCCCGCAATTCAAGCACGTGACTGTGCAGCGAGCCGCAGACCAGTACCGCTTTACTACTCGCAGCGACACAATCCCGGCCATCATCAGGGAGCGTGTTCGACTTGAGGTCATCGGGGAAACTGGTGACCGAGAGTCGATGGGGGCAGAGGCAGCAGCATTAACAACACCACGCCGCACTGCAGGCTACAGTTCCAGTACTCGCCGAAGCACTCTTTTCCACCGTCCAGCTGAGGTTTCCGCTGAGGTTCGGGAGGAATTGCAAAGAGCGTGTATAGAATTCTCGGATATGGATCCTTTGCATAGACCAGGTATTCCCAAGCTCATGCGGGACTCATTAAGGCAGAACATTGCTAGACTGATTCAGATCAGCATTGGCAATGCCAGCCGACGGGTGAGAAATAAAGTGCAGAGGGTTTACTGGAACTATGTAATCCCCAGTGAGACACCCCTAGTCGAAATTCTGGACACACTAAAGCAGAAACTTTCTGTCATATGCAGTCGGTTACGACGGTATGGCGAAAATCATTCCAGACTGCAACATACGCGAGGAACCAGCGGAGTTTTTTCAGATCTCTCGACGAATCCCAACAGAACGTGCAGACAATACAGTTCTCGGTGACGGAAGCGAAAGAGTATTGGGGTGGACTTTGGGGGTTACCCGTCCAGCATGCTGAGTGGATCACCGCCGAAGGCACCCGCCAAACCAATACGCCTGGCATGAATTTTGCAGATGTTACCGAAGAGGAAGTTCGACGAGCCATAAACAGCTCGAAGAACTGGAGGGACCCAGGTCTGGATCGGGTGCAGCATTTCTGGTATAAGAAATTGACCAGCGTACACAGTCGGTTGGCACGCAGTATAAATGAGGTCATGAGTCGGTCGGAGGAATTTCCAACTTTCCTCACTGCGGGGATTACCTATCTTATTGAAGAACACGGTGCAGGACCCCGCAGACACAACACCGATTACTTGCTTACCAACCCTCTACAAATTCATCATGTCCATTATTAGTAGAAGGATCAATGCGCACCTCGAAACCAACAACATTCTGTCCGAGGAGCAAAAGTGCTGCCGAGTTGGGTCAAGGGGTTGCAAAGAGCAACTCATTATCGACTCGGTAGTTGTAGGACAAGCAACTAGAGGCCAACGAAACCTCTTCAGTTGCTATATCGATTATGCCAAGGCTTTTGATAGCGTTCCGCATATCTGGCTAATCGATATCCTACATTTGTATCGCATTGATCCGGAACTAATAAAGTTTTTGGCGACAGTCATGGAAGGGTGGCATGCCACCTTATCAGTGCGTCCATCTCAGGGTGCTAATACCTCAGAGCCCATCCGTATACGGGGGTCATCTTCCAGGGGGATTCGTTGAGTCTCCTTTGGTTTTGTATGGCACTGAACCCCCTTTCGTGGCTGCTTAATGATACTAGTAGAGGGCACGGTTTTGCAATAAAATATGGCCAACGTGCTAAGTGCGAACGGACACACTTGATGTACTTAGATGACATCAAGCTGTATGCTGGTACTGACGACCATCTTAGAAATCTGTCGAAAATAAGAGACATGTTCAGCCGTGTTATTCGGATGGAGTTTGGATTAGACAAGTGAAATTGCAAATTCCTGCACAAGCAGCTGAAATTTCCCGGCCACGTGATTAGCGCTGACGGAATTCAACAGCCACGGTGAAGGATCTGCAAAGGTTCTTGTATATGTTCAACTTCTATTGTCGTTTTCACCGAAGGCCGCTCACAACCAAGCGATCCTGAACGCTTAATTGTCTTTGCCCATAACTAAAGGCTCCCACGAGATTGCGTGGTCTAGTGAGGCGTTTGAAACGGTTAAACAACAGTTTGTTGATGCTACACTATTGGCATTTCCTCGGCCAAATTCACCCCTAGCTGCGTTCGTCGATGCCTCAGACACAGCGGTAGACGCCGCTCTTCACCAATGGGTGAGTCAAACCAGACAACCGTTGAACTTTTTTTCGAAACATCTCAACCTAGCTCAGCGTAACTACAGCACCTAAGATAGTGAACTACTCGCCGCATACCTCTCCATTAAATATTTCCGTTTCTCTTTTAAGGGCCGGCAGTTCACTGTGTTCATGGACCACAAGGCCCTTACTTTCGCGCTTAAACAAAAGCACGACAAGCGTCACAGTCCCCGCCGCGGACGATTATACGGCAATCACTGAGACGCAAAAAGACGACTCAGAGCTTAAGAGCCTGAAGGCAAGCTCCAAATACAAGTTCAAAGACTTTCCTATCTTCCGCTCAAACTCCTACTTACTCTGCGCGATCTCAAATAAGGACTTAACCCGCGTTTTCGCGGAGTTTGAAAAACTTCTTGGTTTCAAACGTCACATGCATACCATCCGCAGTCCAATGTTATGCTAGAACGTTGACACCGGACACTAATCGCCGCCTTAATGGCTCGCGATGATCTGTCGTGATCATAGTCCGTGATTGTGGCTCGCCTCTGCATAGCTCACCAAGAGGAATTTACAGTCAGCTCCGCGGAGATAGTGTACGGGAACTATCTCTTCGGATATGCACATGTTTGGCCTGGATTTCAAGGTAAGCTTGAGTACCTTATTCAGCACTCCTTTGAGGCCTGGGACTGTACTATCAGGTCTCTGGTAACGGCTGGAATCGGTGTCGCATTCAAAGCTCGCTGGAATTTGTCGGAGCCCGTCAATTGCTGGAGGAATGACCCCTTGATAATTTTCAGCGCACTTGCTAGATCCTCTGAACTATATCATCAGGCTACTATATACTATACTATAACTATATCACCGCCATTTTAGGGGCTTCTCTATAAGAGTGTTTTTTTAGTTGTGATCGATCCTACCTATTGCCCGTTCGTCTGGCTCAGCGACAGATTTGTCGAAGACTGGCCAATTCACCATTCCACCAGTAGCTGGGTTTTTTACCAGGGAAGGTGCATCTCCTAGGAATACACCCGCCACATGCTGCCAGATGGGGAGGTCTTTATGTGGTTGCGCCAAAGGTCTTCTTCTTTTTCTTCAACCTTTATCCCATCCACAAGCGGGGTCGGCTCGTCGTTATCGGTTCCGCCATTTGGCTCTATCGAATGCCTGATCTGGGTGCAATCTCGAAACTTTTAAATCCCCATCCAGCATATCAAGCCACCGTTGTTTCGACATGCCTTTTATCGTTTACCATTGACTTCGATGTTCAGACAAATCTTGGCAAGTGAATTCTCGTTAAGACGAATTACGTGACCATACCATCGAAGACGCCTCTCTCGCAATTTTTCCACGATCGGTGCAACCCCATAGCGATCGCGGATATCCTCATTTCAGATGTGATCAAAACGTGTCACGCCACTAGTCCAACGCAACATCGTCGTCTGCATTACCGCAAGACGCCGTTCATTGTCTTTTATAGTCGGCCAACACTCAGAAACATAGAGGGGACAGGTCGGACGACATTGCGGTAAATTGTAGACTAGAGACATTCGCTGATACGTCGATCACAAAGAACACCAGTTGTGGAACGCCACTTCATCCAGGTTGTGTTAATGCGTGAAGCAATTTCATAACGCAGTTCTCCATAGCGTTGACCCGAGATATTTAAATCACTCAATTCTGGGCAGATCACTGCCGCGGACAGTGATTTTGCCTGTTTCATGGGGATCGGTCGTCAAAAACTCAGTTTTGTTTAGATTCAATCTGGGACCGTGTTGCATGAGGCGATCATTCCATTTTTGGACAAGTTGCTCGAGATCATTTTTGCTATCAGATGCTAGGAAAACATCATCTGCATAAAGCAGTGTGTAGGGCGCTGGACGTTGGATATCCCGTGTGACGGTGTCCATAACAAGAACAAAGAGGAGTGGTGAGAGGGCACTTCCTTGATGAACACCAACAGAGACACGAGGCGGTTTTGATACACCCGCCATACTTCGAACTTTCCTTTTCGGATCGTGGTATAGCAATTGAACCCTGGCTTGTTGTCGTAAAGTATACCAGATGAGTTCGTGTGGCGCACGGTCAAACGTTTTCTCTAGATCCAGAAATGCAATGTAAAGAGGGCGATGCTTGCACTGTGTTTCTCCATGAGTAACCGCGCAGCGTGTAGTGCGTCAGTAGTTCCGCAGTTTTTGACAAATCCGGCATGATTCACAGTTATTTCAACGATTTCGCGAATACGGTTTTCAAGAATGCGTTCAAAAATCTTCATGGTATGGGAAAGTAATCGGATGGGACGGCAATTTGGTAATGTTCAAATTGCCGTGCTGGATTACCTTTCTTTTTCCATATTCGAACTGTGGTACTTTCTTGCCAGTCAGATGGTGTTCTTCCTTCCTGAATAACTCGATTAAAGAATTCACTGAGCCACAGTTTAGGGTTCTAGTTCTTCGCTTCCCAGAGCTCAAATGGGATGTCGTCAGGTCCTGTGCTTTCCCCGATTTTATTCGTTTTATTGCCTCCTCGACTTCAGTTGCGCTGATAGTTAAGCCCTTGAGTGTTTAACGTAGGTACCTGTCGTGGAGACTTAATCCTACGGTCTTCTTCAGATACGGATTGATTTTGTGACCACAATCAGAGCCCCGCTGAGACAAGCAACAACGGTACCAGTCTATACCAAGCGCATAGCTTAGCATTCATACTGGTGGATGCAAGAATTACCTAAATCTCTACCGAACTATGAACTATGGCACCCGTGTTGAAACGCAACACCACGCCGAGGCCCGAAGGCCTCTTCTCGCTTGAGCACAACCACAACAACCATGAAACTCTCACTAGGGGAGCCAACCAGGGGCTCCAGGGGCTTTCCCGGTTCCCATGGTACCAGTATACCCCTGGTAAGGTTTCGTGGCCAATTTGCCACTTCAGATGAGTCCCCGTGCAGACTCGGGTCTGATCGCCCTAATTAGGCCTTTGGAGCTTTCGCCTACTGCATCACGGCCGGCAAACCAAAGTGAGTACACCGTCTCCCGGTGCCACCACTATGGAGGTTCTCCTCGGCCACTTGGTTTTGGTTTGGCCGGCAGGGTTGCCGCCCCGTCTTCCTCCCCGCTACCTCTACCCCAGTCACGCTGACAGGTGGAACTGCTCCTAATGTCGGCAATGATTGTGGAAGTGGAGGATAAGCAAATTCTTCAGTTGAAATCTGTTCGAAATTTTCTCGCCATCTATCAGTTGCGGCTCGACGGTTGGTAAGCAAAGTACCGTTCTTGTCATTAACGGAACAGAAGTGTTCGATATCCTGTGTACGTTCATTACCGCTTTTAGCAAGTCGGTACAGTTCTTGCTCGTCATCCCGAGTGTCCAGAGTGGTTCGCTCGGGCGACAGCGACCACTTTCTTTGCTTCCCGGTTGGCATTCTTATAAATTTGCCAATTAGCACGTGTTTTATCGTCGAGAAATTTGTGGTAGAGGCGTTTCTTTTCACGGACCTTCATTTCAACATCATCATTCCAAAGCCAAGTATCCCGGTTGATGTACCGCTTACCCGGCTTGGTGACCCCGAGGGTTGCAGAGGCCGCTTTGTGGATCGTGTCTTTCATTTGGTTCCATGATTCTTCCACATTCGTAATGGTTGGCAATCGTATGAGTGAGACCGTTTCTTCGTTCTTCTCACCAAATCGCCACCATTTAATGCGAGGCGGGCCAGTGCGTTCCTCACGCCGTTTTATCGGTGGCTTAATTCGCAGGACAGCAATCAACGGCCGATGTTGAGGTGCGATGGTCTCATAGGGAACGACTTTGCAATCAGTGACAGTGGTAAAATGTTGACGTCTTATGAGAATATAGTCGATTTGCGTTTTATTGTTCCCACTATAAAATGTGGGAAGATGAGACAATCGTTTGATGAACCATGTATTCATAAGTACAAGGTCATGGGTGTCCGCAAAATCGATTATACGCTCGCCACCTTCGTTGCGCGCTCCGAACCCCTTTCCCCCATGGCACCTGTTACTGTCTGCCTTTTCACCCACATGACCATTAAGGTCGCCGGCAATGATTATGTAATCGTCAGCAGGCACGTGACAAGTCTTTTCATCGAGAAGTTGCCAGAAGGCATCTTTCTCGGCATCCGGTCGACCTGTCTGTAGTGCGTACGCGGTAAAGACGTGAATAGTGCGATCAGCTGATATAATGGTGAGATTAATCAACTGATCGTCGAATTGTTCGACTTCTTTAATAGCATCACGGAAACCCTCTGAGATGGCAATACCAACACCATATTGAGTGTGTGGGCTACCAAAACAGAGAAGTTTATAGCCATTTTTACCGCGTTCGCATTCAATGTCGCAGATTTTGGCACCAGACCAGTTTCTTGCAGAGCGTAGATATCAATGCACCTTTTCCGAAGGGCTCTTGCGAGTTCCTCGGCTTTTCCAGTTAGGGTACCAACATTTAGCGTGTAGACACGTATTTGTTTTGTTCGTTTTGTTCGGACTAACTTGCTTACGTCCTGACACCGTCTATGAGTCAAGAACCCTTGCCCATTTCACGACAGGACCGGAGCCCGTCCTGCCGCGTCGACTGAGGTGGACGCCCTAGCATTTCTCCGAGGCTTGTGACTCAATCCGATCATCATGTTTGTAACGGCATTGTATGCATTTTCTTGGTCGGCCTGTCGCGGGACCTGTCACCAAGAGAAATCATGTAAGATTTAGCATTGTGGAATAACTCCAACTATACTTCATTTATCTCTTTCCCTGATCTCAGCATTTTATTTTTTGTTTTACTGAGGATAGTACAGAGTACAGAGCACGTTGCCTCAAACCCTCCTCCTTTATCTGAACTTGGGACCAGCATACTATTTTAATAGCATGGCGGAGTTTAACCACACCAAAGGTCTGCTCATCTAAAGCTTTTGCATACCAACCTGACATCTTTCTCAGTTTCAGGCATGATGGTTCTCTATTCGGTGCCACTAATAATTCAAAGAGGATTATCTGAAGTTTGGTATGAATGTAGTCTTCGTTGACGCACTAGGATATACAACGCACGTAGGCTGACGAAGGTCAGGTCTACGATTGACGCAAATTCTCCCTTGCAAAAGGTACATCACCCTTTTTGACTACGTCTCCAATAGACTGCGACACCTGCTTTTGTTTATCTACTAGCCCACTCAAGTGCATAGCCGTTGAAACCACCGGCAATTACCTTTGGACTTCGGCTTCTTGCGTCGAGAACAAGATTGTCAAGCATTTCTCCGAATTCAGATATTGTCAGTGGGTCGTAGCAGTTGGGAACATATACGCCAACTATTTTCGCCCACACGAAGCCACCGGTGGCATGATTCATAGTACAATGTATGGCTCGTCAATCAGTCAATCCATCCAATCCGGAATTTTCCAGTCGCCAGCAACTTCTGTGCTGCCTCCGGCAATTGTGGGCGTTTGAACATCGCCATAGGCTTGTCTTAAACTGACAATAAACTCTTCCCCAACTTCTTCTAACGTGAATTTCGATGTCACTTCATCGAGATCCTTACACTGTATGTAGATCTCATGTTTTTCCCAAGTTAGTTTTTAACTTGAGTGCGAAATCTACCACTTTTGACCACGTTGGATCTGTTTAGTTTGAACATGAGACTACCTTTCTGGGTTCTATGGATTCTGTTGACATTTTCTTTTTGGGGATCAGCTTTGACCTTTCTGAGATAATTACGGTCTCTTCGCTTCGTGATAAGCACCGCCTTTGTTTTATCCTCCGCCAGTGCAAGATCTGCATCTTTCAGCCACTTCTTTATGAATATCATTCCACATCCACCAGATCTTTTGCAACAACAATCACCGCTATGTCATCGGGCTAACCCACTATTGTTACCTCGCTAGCAACTGGGACATTGACGACTTCATTATACATAATGTTCCCCAATAGCGGTCCCAGCACAGAGCCCTGTGGAACACCCGTGGAGACAATGTATTCTTTGCTTCCATTGTCTGTGTCGTACCAGAGGCTTCTATCTGTTAACTAGCTGTCGACCAGCGCAGTTAAATAACTGGGTACACCAATCGCCGCCAATGACCTCCTTATAAGGTTCCAACTCTTTTTTTTTTCTTCAACCTTTGTTCCGTTCACAAGCGGGGTCGGCTCGTCGTGATCGGCTTCGCCATTTGGCTCTATCGAATGCCTGATCTGGGTGCAATCTCGAGGCTTTCAAATCCCCATCCAGCGTATCAAGCCACCGTTGCTTAGGTCTGCCTTTTGGTCGTTTACCATCGACTTCGATGTTCAGACCAATCTTTGCAAGTGAATTCTCGTTTGCACGAATTGCGTGACCATACCATCGAAGACGCCTCTCTCGCAACTTTTCCACGATCGGTGCAACCCCATAACGATCGCGGATATCCTCATTTCGGATGTGATCTAAACGTGTGACGCCACTAGTCCAACGTAGCATCTTCGTCTCCATTACCGCGAGACGCCGTTCATTGTCTTTTATGGTCGGCCAACACTCAGAACCATAGAGAGCGACTGGACGGACAACATTGCGGTAAATTTTAGATTTGAGACGTTCGTTGATACGTCGATCACAAAGGACACCAGTTGTGGAACGCCACTTCATCCAGGTTGCGTTAATGCGTGAAGCAATTTCATAACGCAGCTCTCCATTGGCTGATAGCGTTGACCCGAGGTATTTAAATCGCTCAGTTCTGGGCAGATCACTGCCGCTGACAGTGATTGTGCCTGTTTCATGGGGATCGGTCGTCAAAAATTCAGTTTTGTTTAAATTCAATCTGAGACCGTGTTGCATGAGGCGATCATTCCATTTTTGAACAAGTTGCTCGAGATCATTTTTGCTATCAGATGCTAGGAAAACATCATCTGCATAAAGCAGTGTGTAGGGCGCTGGACGTTGGATATCCCGTGTGACGGTGTCCATAACAAGGACAAAGAGGAGTGGTGAGAGGGCACTTCCTTGATGAACTCCAACAGAGACACGAAGCGGTTTTGATACACCCGCCATACTTCGAACTTTACTTTTCGGATCGTGGTAGAGCAATTGAACCCAGCGCACGAGTTCTTCTGGCACGAAGTGTTGTCGTAAAGCATACCAGATGAGTTCGTGTGGTACACGGTCAAACGCTTTCTCTAGATCCAGAAAGGCAATGTAAAGAGGGCGATGCTTCTCACGGTGTTTCTCCATGAGTAACCGCGCAGCGTGTATTGCGTCAGTAGTTCCGCAGTTCTTGACAAATCCGGCTTGATTCACGGTTATTTCAACGATTTCGCGAATACGGTTGTCAAGAATGCGTTCAAAAATCTTCATGGTATGGGAAAGTAACCGGATCGGACGGTAATTTGAACATTCTGCTGGACTACCTTTCTTTTTCCATATTGGAACAGTGGTACTTTCTTGCCAGTCAGATGGTGTTCTTCCTTCCTGAATAACCCGGTTAAAGAATTCACTCAGCCACGGTGTTGGGTCCCAGCTCTTTGCTTTCCAGAGCTCAGATGCAATGTCGTCAGGTCCTGTTGCTTTCCCCGATTTGATTTGTTTTATTGCCTCCTCGACTTCAGTTGCGCTGACTGGTGGAACTGCTCCAAATGTCGGCAATGATTGTGGAAGTGGAGGATGAGCAAATTCTTCAGTTGAAATCTGCTCGAAGTATTCTCGCCATCTATCCGTCGCGGCTCGACGATCAGTAAGCAAAGTACCGTTCTTGTCATTAACACAACAGAAGTGTTCGATATCCTGTGTGCGTTCATCACGGCTTTTAGCAAGTCGGTACAGATCTCTCTCGCCATCCCGAGTGTCCATTTTATCGTAAAGATTTTTGAAATGGTTCGCTCGGGTGACAGCGACCGCTTTCTTTGCTTCCCGGTTGGCATTCTTATAAATTTGCCAATTAGCAGGCGTTTTATCGTCGAGAAATTTGTGGTAGAGGCGTTTCTTTTCACGGACCTTCATTTCAACATCATCATTCCAAAGCCAAGTATCCCGGTTGATGTACCGCTTACCCGGCTTGGTGACCCCGAGGGTTGCAGAGGCCGCTTTGTGGATCGTGTCTTTCATTTGGTTCCATGATTCTTCCACATTCGTAATGGTTGGCAATCGTATGAGTGAGACCGTTTCTTCGTTCTTCTCACCAAATCGCCACCATTTAATGCGAGGCGGGCCAGTGCGTTCCTCACGCCGTTTTATCGGTGGCTTAATTCGCAGGACAGCAATCAACGGCCGATGTTGAGGTGCGATGGTCTCATAGGGAACGACTTTGCAATCAGTGACAGTGGTAAAATGTTGACGTCTTATGAGAATATAGTCGATTTGCGTTTTATTGTTCCCACTATAAAATGTGGGAAGATGAGACAATCGTTTGATGAACCATGTATTCATAAGTACAAGGTCATGGGTGTCCGCAAAATCGATTATACGCTCGCCACCTTCGTTGCGCGCTCCGAACCCCTTTCCCCCATGGCACCTGTTACTGTCTGCCTTTTCACCCACATGACCATTAAGGTCGCCGGCAATGATTATGTAATCGTCAGCAGGCACGTGACAAGTCTTTTCATCGAGAAGTTGCCAGAAGGCATCTTTCTCGGCATCAGGTCGGTCTGTCTGTGGTGCATACGTGGTGAAGAAGTGAATAGTGCGATCAGCTGATATAATGGTGAGCTTCATTAGCCGATCATCAAATCGTTCGACTTCTTTAATGGCATCACGGAAACCCTCTGAGATGGCAATGCCAACACCATATTGAGTGTGTGGGTTACCAAAATAGAGAATTTTGTAGCCATTTTTACCGCGTTCGCGTTCAATGTCGCAGCTTTTGGAACCAGACCATCGGGTTTCTTGCAGAGCGCAGATGTCAATGCACCTTTTCCGAAGGGCTCTTGCGAGTTCCTCGGCCTTTCCAGTTAGGGTACCAACATTTAGCGTGCAGACACGTATTTGTTTTGTTCATTGTGTGCGGACTAACTTGCTTACGTCCTGACGCCGTCCATGCGTCAAGAACCCTTGCCCATTTCTCGACAGGACCGGGGCCCGTCCTGCCGCGTCGACTGAGGTGGACGCCCTAGCATTTCTCCGAGGCCTGTGACTTAATCCGATCATCATGTTTGTAACGACATTCTATGCATTTTCTTGGTCGACCTGTCGCGGGGCCTGTCACCAAGAGAGATCAGGTAGGATTTAGCATAGTGGAATAACTCCAACTATACTTTATTTATCTCTTTCCCTGATCTCAGCATTTTATTTTTGTTTTACTGAGGATAGTACAGAGTACGTTGCCTCAAACCCTCCTCCTTTACCTGGGCTTGGGACCAGCATACTATGTTAATAGCATGGCGGAGTTTCCTTATAAGGTTCCAACTAGCAGAGTTGAACGCATTTTACACGTCAAGAGTAATCACAGCGTAATACTCGCTAGTGTCACCCCTTCCGTACATCGTATTTTCAGCTAAGCGAGTGACCAGTTTGGTGGCATCGACCGTTGATCTGGCCATACCAAAGCCGAATTGTCGATCTGATAAGGCTCCCAGACGTGATACAGCGGGGAACAATCTGTTGTAGATTATTCGCTCCAACATTTTCCCCATAGACATATAGGCCTATACGAAAATGGTCCTCCAGGAGGTTTACCAGGTTACGCAACAATACCAACCTTTGATTTTTCCATGTCTCAGGAAAGATCCCATCCGCCAAGCATGCTTCAAACAACTCTACGAATATGTCTGGCCTCGACTTAACGGCCAGCTTAAGGGTTTTGTTTGGTATGCCGCCGAGGCCCGACGTTTTGTTGTCTCCCATCCTACCACAAATATCCAGTACTTCCTTTGTCGTTACTGGGGGTATTTCAGCCGCATCTAAAGATGCCTGTAGACTGTAACCGCCTGTGCCCTCGTGAGAAAAGAAACCCTGAACGATTTTCAGCAGGAGACCGGGACATGTAATTTGTCGAGCTGCCTGAATTCTCCCGATCACAACCCTTTAAGCACTGCCCCATGGATCTACATCCGCTTCTGTGCAGAGTTGCTTGAAGCAGTCCCTTTTGTTTCGAGGTATAGTCTGCTTTAGGTTTCTTCCGGTATCCTTGTAAGTTTGCTGCTTCACTTCCTGGTTAATCCCACCCATCGCTCTCTGAGCCGCTTATCTGGCACGATGGCACGCCGAGCGGAGATCTGACGATTCACTATTCTACTGGGGTATATCAAGTATAACGCCTCGGCATCGATGAGTCGCATTCCTTCCCAATACACTCGTGATATGAAGGGCTCTTTCCGCGGGTGTACCTGGTATAGTGTCTTGGTCAACTACACATCTATGAAAATTTGCTCGTCAATTGTTTTCGCAGACCAACCTCACGTTCTCATTATTCCTGGACGAGCAGATTTCCAACAGGTCAAAGACTATTGCCTGGTGATCACTATGGACGTACTGTTCACTGACGTTTCAGGACATACCGCGAGCGCTTATTATAACCACTTGCACATCTGATTCGTGGGTGGTCTGCGATCTCACACGACCCTACAGTGATTGAGGTTAATTTGGATCAACCTCATTTTCTCGCTGCCAGGCCCTCGTTTTCATCATACAACATGCATTTTGATCCTTGTTACAATCTCGAGCAATATGACCTGTTTCGCAACAACGTCTGCATCGGCAAGACCGATTAACCTCACTTGTGTACACTCTCGCTGAATGTCCGTACGAGAGACACCTGAAGCATCTCTTCAATGAAATTTCTCTCTAAGACGTCAGACTACCCCTCCATACGCCTTTCTAAGGGTTACAATGGATGCCTCCTGGAAGTCGTGCAGCTTGAACTACTCCACCAAGGCAGTGCAGACCTAGAAATGACCTCATCTAGGTCCTTGCACTGTATAGCGATCACATGCTTTTGAGCACGCCCAGCAACACTTTCGCAATTTTCGACTTGGCTGCAGAAGCCTTCGGCTTTGCTCTCTTCGAGCCTTTCCAATTCCAGCATGAGATCTCCCTTTTGATTCCTTTGATCTTTTTGCTTTGCTTGCTGATTTTTGCTTCCTCTCCTCTTTTTTATCTGCCCATCCGCGAATATACGGACGAGGATGTCACCTGCGTCGTCATCGAATGAGTAATTTTAGGGGTCTTCTTTCAATCTTTCTCTTCCCGAGATTTGTTATATAGTACCCTGACGGTTCTCACCATATGTTTGAATGCTTGATGCACGTTGTGTTTATCTTTGATGAATTCCGAGAACTCAACAATTTTCACTCCAAGCAAAATAAAGGATGACTCTTCCAGGTCGGACTTCTGTTCCAAAGCCTCCATTCTTCTTTATGCACATAGGTCTCCATACAGATAAAAGAGGGGTGTAAAGTAAAGTACATGGGGTATCAAATGAAAGGTCTTAGTTTGTACTTTTCGAAGCCGGTCTTAGTTTTGACATTTGTTTGAAAGGCGGAGAGTGCGGGGTGTTGAAAGTGATAATTACTTTCACGGACCCATTCTTAGCAAACACCCAACCAAAAAATGTGAAAAAAAAATCAAAGGTATATGGTACCTAGGCTCCGAACTACCCTTACATAATATATGCATATATTATGTGCTGTGTCCGGATGGCTCAAGTGGTTAGAGCGCTGGGCTGTCGTAGCGGAAGATCGCGGTTCAAATCTCACTCTTGGCAGTGGGATTTGTATCGCGATTAGAAGTCGGATACCAGTTGACTCAGTTGTGAATGAGTACCTGAGTCAAATCAGTTTATAATCTCGGGCGAGCGCAATGCTGACCACATTACCTCCTACAGTGTACTGTAGTGTACCGTTACGGTCTTGAATGAAGTGCTCTAACACACTTCAAAGCCCTGATCCAATATGGATTGTTACAACCAACCAAACCGGCGTTCCGACAAACCATTGCTGGCTTCGACGATGGGCAGGAGTCTGTTGTAGATGACTCTCTCCATCATCTTCCCCATGTAGGTATAATATAGAGCATAATCTTACCAAGTTTGGTGGAAATCGTACTATTACTAACAAAGTTATAATACATCAAAGTTGTTGCTTCTTTGAAAATCCAAGACTCTAAATGTCAATATCACCCTATATCCATCCATATATTATGTGAGAGTATCCACTTTCGGATGATATTGACATTCATAGTCTTCAATTTTCAAAGAAGCAACAACTTCAACGTATTATAACTTTGTTAGTTATGGTGCGATTTCCATTAAACTTGGCAAGATCATGCTCTACATTATAGCCTACATCACTGCGCTAGGATGAACTTAACTTACAAAAAATTATAGTAATATATATTATTATTAACTTTATTTGAACCGATATCGGTATGGAAAATATTTCGGAACCAGCGGAGTCAGCTTCCTGGGGACCCCCCCCGTAAATTCAATGTAAAACGATGTAACTCACTGTATGTGTCAGCGTTCACAGTTCCCACTTTTCTACCAAATTTGGTGTCAATCGCTGTAACCGTCTCCGAGAAAAATGCGTGTGACGGACAGACAGACAGACAATTTCCAATGAAGCAGCTTGCGTGATAGCAGGAATGGTCCCGATTGAGATTTGGCGAAAGAAATACAACGACTTTACCATCGAACGTACCTCACCGGAGAATCTCCTGCCCGTCGGCGACAGTTCGCACGGGCTGAAACTGTACATGCACTTGTCAGTTTTGCGAAAATGAACTCCCATATGAGTAAACTGGGGATTCCCGTCTTATACATATGTGAAAGTGCCGGTGAATGACTATCAAACCGGCTTATTTGGATGTAACAATAGATAAGTGTACCTACATGTTCTAGACAGTACAATACTGCAAAGTATCACTCGCCACCGGAACACTACTTCTGTAAGCTTTAGCAACTTCCAACTCACACCGCACCCACAGTGACCCTGCTCTATCCTCGACAGCTTAACTGCGATTATTCCTCAGAGTGGAGCTTGATAAGTCGTCAATGCTTTGTGTATACACTTGTGAGCAAAAGCGATCATTCACTAGTTAGAAATTTATATTTTGTTACAATGAAAAAAAATCCTGTATTGATAGTTCAAAATATACATATTTATATAAATAAAATTAACGTCATTCGAATTTGGAATGGAAATAAGGAAAGAGAAAAAATAATTATTCAAAAAATCTCTGTACAAAATTCTGCTTAGACTTTACATTAAATAAAGTGACATTAATAGGAAATGCTGTACCCTTTTTAACTGATCACCTCTTATAATCTATGGCGCATAGAGTTTACTGGTTTTTAAGGTTTTGTGTAAAACAAAACCTTATTGAAATCGATGCACTGTCTGTCTGTCATAGGTACGAAACAGCTAAATCGATCCGAAAGAAATCGTGTATGATATGGGAAATTCCACAAATTTAAAAAAAAAATAAGGGTGGTGCGCTTACGCGAAATCAAGGCCTCAAAATATGCCCGATTCCGATATCTGCCCAAATAAACTTACTAATAATATAATATCAACTTTTTGCCTGGAAAACTCCCCTTAAGTTCATCCCAGGAATACCAAATTTTGCAACTGCCAAGTTTCATGGAAATCCGGTTATTACTATCAAAGTTACAACAATTCAAACTTGTCAATATGACACAAATTTACTGTAGCTAACGTCATGCAAATGGGATGCTGACGTCACAATTAGCGAGAATAATTGTCATTCCCGTGAAATAATAAAGTCCCGTTTATGAAAAATCTACTTCTCTCCAGCCCTCATTAAGGTTTTGTGTAAACACTTCATAGACGAGTATATTACCAACTTTTAGAAATTGACTAGAGTACTAAATTGTGCACCAGCATAGAAGACTTATCGCGCATACGCGTGCCAAGTTTCTGGCTGTTAGGGTGAAAGTTATAGCAGTTCAAACTTATCAATTTTGTGCGAATTAACTGCATCCTAAGCCATGCAAATAAGATGCTGACGTCATAATTAACGGGGATAATTGACATTCGTCCGGATAGTTGACTGGTTGTACTCACAAGACCGTCGTATGAAAAGTTGCGGTTCAAATCTCACTCGTGGCAGTGGGATTTGTATCGTGATTTGACGTCGGATACCAGTCGACTCAGCTGTCAAATCAGAGTAATAATCTCGGGCGAGCGCAATGCTGACCACATTGCCTCCTATAGGGTACCGTAATCCTGTAGTGTACCGTTGCGGTCTTGAATGAAGTGCTCTAACACACTTCAAGGGTCTGATCCAATATGGGTTGTTTTGTCAACGATTATTATTATTATTAATTGACATTCGAGTGAAATGTTAAAATTCCATTCATGAACGATCCACTTCTCCCCAGTCGTTTTTAAGGTTTTGTGTAAAACAAAACCTTACTAAAATCGGTTTACTATCTCTGTCTTTTTTTGACCGGGGAAAATCTATCACGGATACGCATCTGGAGTCTAGGACATGCATGCCGGACTTTTACGCGGGACCACCGTTCTAATGTCGGTTCGCGGGGTTGTTCAGTCCTTAGCTGTTCACTCTAGACGAGCTGCTACCGCTTTGCGTGACGTTGATTTCAGTAGCTTCGCTTCAATGTCTCCGCTGTGCTTCTGCCGCTTTTAGCTGCTGGTGGATCCGTTTCACCATTGCAACTACCGCGTCCCATGCTTTATTTGATTGCACCATGTACCTTATCACATTTTCCATCATTAAACGGATGTTTAACTCTATTTCAAGCTTTCTCCTTGAGCTTTTAAATTTTGGGCAGGCGAAAAAGACGTGTTCTGCATTTTTAGTTGCACCTTCACACGTAGGACAATCGGGCGATTCATCTAGACCGAACCTATAGAGGTAATTTCTATATTCACCGGTGACCGCATAGTCCACATACTTATATCTATGATAAGTTTGTGTGTTCACCGGCCATTCTCGGCCTGGTCCCATGCTGTTTGCTCGCGATAAGAGTAATCATGTTTCGGGCCATATACACTTGGAAGCATCCTTGCTGGTGTTGAGTTGATAGCCGCCCCTTTCTGCCCAGTAAGCTTTAAGTGGGGTTTAAAACTCAGGTGGGAGTCGAATGTTACTCTCAGGTATTTCAACGATGGCACATCGACATCATCAACAGTTTTCTGTTTCCGCCGCTTTGTAAAGAGCACCAACTTCGTCTTGTATTCGACAAGCTCTTTAAGTCAAGCCTAGATCGTCCATATAGTCTCGTTCGCATATATCTGTGCTTCGTCGGGGTGATTAAATATTATGAGCACTCCAACGTCATCTGCGAATCCGGCTTGTTTCACTACTGGGAGCCGTAAAACGCCATTATATATTAAGTTCCATAGCAATGGGCCCAGAACAGACCCCTGCGGAGCTCCTGCTGTTATTAAATACATCAAGTAGCTTCCGCTGTCGGAAGTAATCGAAGATTATATTTAATATATATATATATTGGTGCTTGTGCCGCGAAGAGCGCTTCGATGATATGCCTCCATCTGGCAGAATTGATGTCAAGAGTCCCCAGTGCGCAGAATTTCTCTTCGTCATAGGCTTTTCTGGCTAGCTCAAAAACCTATTTGGTAGCATCAACTGCTGACCGAGCCTTCCGGAAGCGAACCTCACTATTTGATAAATAATCGCCACTATCACTTATTAGGTATAGCCGGTTATAGATTACCCGCTCTACAGGATGTTGGTTCACCTATCCGCTTACCTGTCTTCAGGATCAATACACGCTTTTGTATTTTCCACTCTCCGGGGAAGGACACTTCTTTTAGACAGTCTGTAAATAAATATGCGAACATGGTTGGTGCTATTCTCGTTGCCAGTTTCAGCACCTTGTTGGGGATTCGATCAATATCGGGGACTGCGGTATCCCGGCCCCTTTGCACTGTGTCCAAGTCTTCGTCTATGGTTACTGGAGAGATGTCTTCGGCACTCATTGGTGTCATTGGAAGATTGTCTCCGGATGTTCGGGGACGAATGTCGAAACCCAGAATAATCTAGCACACATAATAGGAAGGGACCTTTTGCCTTTTATTGTCGATATAACCGACTTATACGCTCCTCCCCATGGATCGGAGCCTGCCTCTTCACAGAAGCGCTTGAAGCAATAATTTTTACTTTTCGTGATGGCCCATGCCTGTTTGTATTCGAAGTACCTCTGTTCATACTCTGGTCTTGGCATTGAAGCGTCACATGCTCGTTATATCTGTTGGAACAGCTGCGATGCGTTTCAATAAACTCGGTGTTCCACTGCGATACCTCCAGTGCTCATGATGACCAACCTGTTTCTTCAGGGGAGGATTTATTGTTCTGGTTCCCTTATCGCTAACATACCAGTGCCAGCGAATCACTTACGAAAGTAAGATTTACAACGGAGCCTAGCTCTCCACGCCTGAAAGTGTTTACGCTTTCGACGTTAGCCAAGGTGACGTTTAGGCGGGAGAAAACCTCGAGTTGGATTCTTCCCCTTTCATTGTTTTTTTTTTGGCTGAAGTCGCCAGCAATAATTTTGGGGTGGCAATCTTTGACGTCTATCGCTAGTCTATCTAGCATACTGCAATACACTGGTATTGTCATACTTTGGGCGGCATAACAGCTGTAAATGTAGAGGTCATCGCTGTTAACCCTTACAAAATTGTGTTCGCGGTACTTTATTACTTGCTGTAAGGCTCGATTACCGCCAGCCCATACCGCAGCCTTTCCATTTACGTCTTTTGATATTTATTGGAAAGATGGGAAGTGCGGGGGCTCGAAAGTGATGATCACTTTAACGGACCCGTTCTCAGAAACTACTCAACGGAAAAATCTGAAGAAAATGTAAAAGCTTTTGAAACTTTTGAAGACTCCCCCAATTTCCGGCCATTTTCCAGCACCCAGACCCCCCAGACTATATACCATTTTGCAGATCTAATTCTCCTCTATACTAGTCATCACAAATTAAGCTCCTTTTCGCGATATTCTTAATAGTAACGGAGATATGAGCGTTTCAAAGGATTCTTCCACTTTGCCGCCATTTTCCCAGCACCCAGACTCCCTAATAGGCAGGCCTAATTCTCCTCAATACTTGTGATCACGAATTAAGCTTCTTTTCGCGAAATGGTCAACCTTAACGGAGCTACGAGCATTTAAAGTTTTCCGAAAGATTTCCCCACTTTGCTGCCATTTTCCCAGCACCCGGGCCTCCGATTCTATATACCAATTTGTTGGTCTAATTCCCCTCTATACTAGTGATCAGGAATTAGGCTTCAATATTAACGGAGATACGAGCGTTTAAAGTCTTCTGAAAGGTTCCTACAATTTGCGGCAATTTGCTTAGCACCGAGAACCCCCAATTTGGCAGGCCTAATTCTCCTCTATACTATTGATCACGAATGAAGCTTCTTTTCGCGAAGTTCTCAATATTAACGGAGATATGAACGCTTAAAATTTTTTAAAAGTTTTCTCCACTTTCCGACTATTTTCCCAGCACCGAAATCCGCCATAAAACCTCATATCGTCTGTTATTAGAGGAAGAATTAATGTGCACCTTAAAACTGACGACGAATAGATGAACTACCGAATTGGATGAAGAGGTTATAAAGAGCAACTAGAGACCAACAATTAGAGGCGAAAGAGATTTCTTCAGTTACTACGTATGATAGATTACGCCAATGTTTTTGAGAGCGTTCGGCACACCTGGCTAATTTTTATCGCATTGATTCAAAGCTTAAAAAGGTTTTACCGACAGTCATGGGAGGGTTGCATATCACCTTGTCAATACCAATAGCAACCAACGAAGGGGCATTTTCTTGGATCATTCATTGAGTACGCTTTGGTTGTGACATGGTGTTGGAATTAAAGATGCCCTGCGTGGTCAATGGCAGCTGCTGTCCGATTTTTTTTTTTGCAGCGTGTGTATCCGACCTATTTCAAAATATAGTTGCGGAAAACGTGTCAGTGCCTTATGCAATAAACTCAAATTGTTCTTGATCGACTAAAAGTGCAAATCAGAACAAACTTGAGCATCTAGAAAAGACGGCTCCAAACAAAGTCGAGGCACCACGCAATAAGTCCGATATAACTTAGAGGGAGGACGTGTGCTTATCATTCACCAGACCCCGACAGCCAACACTCGTAAATACAAAATTTTGTTAATAGATTTTATTTACTTCTCCGGATTGCAATATGACTTCATTAAAAAAGTCTAGTCTTGGAACAAAAGAGGCGTTTATTTAGCAGTCTGGAATACTTGGATATTCAAATTGTGCAGGACGAGTTTTGGAAAAATTCTCTGAACGAACAACGAAGGCTCAACATGAACATATTACAAACCAAAATGTTTCAAATGTACAGAGCACGACCGCGAAAGCCGTTGGGAATGTGAAAGAGCGCTCAACTATGAAACGTGTATATCAAGAAAAAATATTCCAAAACTAAAGCCACCGCCAATATATCAAAGAAGGTAAAAAGTACTACGGAAAGCTCTAAGGAGTGTTAACACGGATCAAACCAAGGGTGGATTTGTCAGAAATTAAAAAAACGTTCAAGGGTAAAAAATTCTAGGCGAGGTCTGCATATAATATTATAAACCGCAAGAGAATTCCCCAGCCGCTCTCGAGTGGAATTCGAACCTGGTGAAATAAAATTTATAAAAGGTGAAAGCATCCAATATATAACTACACTATCTGCTGCATTGAAGAACCGTCATGGAAGAGCCGCGTAAAAGACCTGGCCCGGTGCAGTGCCAGAATTGTCAAAAATTCGGTCACACAAAAACATACGGTAATCAACCCAACGTTTGAATCATTTGTGGAGATCTGCACGCAACAGCTATTTGCACGGCCCAGTTTATACTAAAAGACATGAAAATCACTGCGATCTATTGTCCTCCAAAGTTTAAACTGACTTCTCTTTAATGCTACACAGACTTATTGAGACTCATCATTCCTAAAGGAAGACAGTTGTGGGACGTGCTAGCCAGAGATACTAGATCTGACGTCGTCCGGGTACCACAATCTTCCATGATTCACATATTCAACGGAATTTTACGTCTCGTCCATTTTCCTTGGAAGATTTCAGAAGCTTTAATGATTCCTAAATGTAGGAATGACCACAAGAAGCATGATACAGTCGAACAAATTCACAAGATCGTCTCTTTGATAAGGAGTGCACTGAAGGGTAAAACGTATTGTTCAGCGGCCTTTTTGGATTTTGCGCAAACTTTCGGCAACGTGTACAACGAAGGCCTAATTTTGCACGAAATCTCATTGCACATGACGAATTGTTAAGGGATGAAATCGAATATTCAAAAAAACTAAAACTGAAACAAAATATGAACTCTATATCTCCGTTATTTCGTATTCGGAATATGCAATGAGAGTTAAAGTGTCTCCGACTCATTGATTATCAATGCGCAATCGGATGAAAAGTATGCAATTACATAAAAGTTATGGAAGAGGTTTAGTTAAACGTGTAGGACGAGCATAGTAATACGCAATTAGTGGACGTTCTAGCTTGTTACTATAGCTTGCAATCCTACCCAAATGAGAAAATTGGGAATGGATCTTGACGGAGATCTTCCAATAATCCATGTGTGTGGTGAATATGTGTGGGTGAAAACAGGTTTAGATGAAACCGTGCCACTTGTCCACTTTTACGCTAGATAAGATAAGAAAGGATCTCAATCGGAGATACGCCGAGAAATAATTAAATAGTAGACGATAGAAGAGAAAAGATCTCGGTCGAATAGATATGACGCGAGCACGAAACATTTGAATTAAAGAAAAATTGACGAACTTCTTTCGTGTTTTTATATTAGTGCATTTAAGTACTTCACACGAAGTACCACAATACCGTGTTTGAAATTCAACGTAGAAGTCAGCTGGTGGGTTTAGTAATCGTGAAAAACGGACCGCACTTTGTCAAGGTGAGAGCGCCCGAAAATACTATGTGAAAAATATCCTTCCAGGGTTTGTACAATGCCCATCAATCAGGGGAGGCAATTCTGATGGAAGATATAGCACCGCCACATACTGCTTTGATAGTTTACGAAGCAACATTTTGCGAATGTTTGGATAGATTTCCCAGGCTACAGGAGAGTATGATTACAGAGCCCAGGCCCAAAATTAGGCAGCAGTTATTTAGCGAGTACACGATGAATGTACACAATATCAGATGGAAGTTGCAGGGTTCATTAGGTAACCCAATATGTGTCTTTTATAATAAATTTTGACTTCCTTCTATTCATTTCAATTTTATTCAAAAAAACGAAAAAAAGGGGAAACGCAGCGAAACGAGATATATCAGAAATCAAGCACGTAGATGTAGGTGACATGAATTTATCATACCAAACAGAAATTCTAAAAGCTATGAAAAATACATCCCATGTTTAATTTTTTTCATTATTTACTTTATTTACATTTCAATTACAAAATACAATAATAGTCGATGAAATGACATAATTTATTTCAAAAATTGCCGGTCAACAGTGTGTTAAGAAGATTTATTTATGTAACGTTTCCGCTTTGCTTTGAATAGTTTCTATCAAAGTCTTCAGTTCTTCAAAAATAGGTTTGCATTGCTCCCAATCTTCAATAAATGTTGATCCTAAATTCTCAACAGCCTTGATAGTCGCTCTCACACTCAATCGCGCCGACGATAGTTGAGATAACGCGGCTGATCTTTCCATATTATTTACAGTCCCATCATCGATAGCATTCAGGCTGCTTATGCAAATATCTTTGCAAACGTTTAACACTTTCATGCGAAGTTCTTTTGTGTTCACCCATGACTGATTTGCTTGCACATATGCTCGATATGCTTTCTGCAGCTTCTGAGCTCGAGATAATTCATTTTCTGCTAGCAAGGCAGACAGTTGCCATACTTCCGCTTCGTTCGCATATTGAACACATTGATGAGCCAACAAACTGTTCATTTTCTTTTTCAGGCGCGTGCTTGGTCGCCCCTGCGAGTCTGGAATGTTGTCTGCAATAGCTTTTACAACAATCTCTAGGACTTCTACGTCCAAGTACTTTTCTTTTAATTCAACTAATCGTTGATATGCATTTATCACATCTTCGAAGTTACCAGTATCGACACTCACGACTAGAAAGTTCTCCCAGACTTTCCAATTGTTGTAGTTACATTTCAGAGCTTCATTCAATATTTTGTGCGCGCGATGTTTGTCGCCAAGTTTAATCAGTGCTTTTGCTAAATTATTCCAGGACTCAAAGCCTCGCTGCTCAAGATGAGTATACCGCAAATAAGACTGGGCTGCCAAATCCCACTTTTCCAATTGTATTGCAGCATAACCTAATCTAAGCAATGTGGTTTCCTGTAAAGCGTTAATTTCTAATGATTTCTGGAGGTGAGGAATTGCATCTTCGTAGTTCTTCTTGAAGTAATAAAAATTGCCCCAGTGGCGCTGTGCCCGACTGCTCGTATGGTTACTGAAATTCCATGCCTGCTCATAACATTCAACGTCATCAGTCGCGTCCCCTAAAAGGCAATACAAGACAACGGTCGGTTGTTTATCCAATTCCTGACGAATGATTTCAGCTGCTTTGTGACGTAATTCAAGGCGATTGTAACAGAAAATAACATCTTCCCAAGACTGAATATTGAGATAGGCATCGAGGGCCGTCTTCACCAATCCCAAACTTAACATTAGATCTCCTAACTGCTTGCGAATGTTCCAAACCGGAGGCAGCATTGAAGCGAAGAAATATGATAGTCGTTCGATGACTTCATATTTAGAATCACTGTTTATTAGCATTAAAACTTCTTCGCATTGTTTCAAGCATCGTTCGACGGTGCGACTACTATTTGATTCGCGGTTAACATTTTGCAATAATGTGGCATATCTTACGGAGAGAGGGCCATGCGTTTGATACAAAAGTGCGGTGATATATGGTTCAATTTCCTCTTCACTGAGTCTATCCTTCGGCTGAGATCTGAATATACATTTTCTGGAGAAAATTAATGAAAGAAGCAAATTAGACAAATTTCTGAAAAAAAAATCATTTCGATGGATTAACAAGTCGAGAAACCGGAAGCTGGACGCTTCAGGTATGAAAGGTTTTGTGTACTTCTTTCATAAAAACATGTGAGGGGACACTTGTCCCATTAGTAACTAGCACATAATATATACATATTGGGTTGGGGAAAAAGAAATGTCGTATTTTGTCAATAGATGACGACACTTAAACATACATATCTTGTGTTGTACTTATCCCATCGGGTCATACTATACGGCGCTTTGAAGACGACAATCTGCGCTACAAGTGTCTCTTTGACAGTGTTGTCTTCGTACGTTTTAGGCTCAAGTTATAGCGCGTCAAAGATGGAGTCCACCAAGCAAGAAATTCGTCATATTTTACGTTTTTACTACCTGAGAGGTAAAAATGCAACGAAGGCGGCCGAAAAAATGTGTGATGTTTATGGGTCCGATACTGTAACGATTCGTACAGCACAGCGTTGGTTCGATCGACTTCGTTCCGGTGCAGTGGATGGCGAAGATACACCCCGTACTGGTAGGCCAATCGTCGTAGAAACCGATAAAATCGTCGAAATCATCCAAGTAGACCGACATGTTAGCACTCGCTCGATTGGCCAGGAACTGGGGATAGACCATAAAACCGTTTGGAACCATTTGCAGAAGATTGGATTGCAAACAAAGCTGGACGTTTGGATGCGACAAGAGTTGGGCCAGAATTGGTCAATAAGGATGGTGTTTTGTTCCACCAGGACAACGCTCGGGCTCACACATTTTTGATGACCCCCCAAAAGCTACGAGAGCTCGGGTGGGATGTCGTATCGCACCTACCGTATAGTCCGGATCTGGCACCAAGTGATTACCATCTGTTTCGGTCCATGCAAAACGCTCCTGTTGTTACTAAGTTGGCCTCAAAAGAGGCTTGCGAAAACTGGCTGTCTGAGTTTCTTGCAAATAAGGAGGGAGGGGTTTATAAGGATGCCAACAAGTTTGCAAACAAAACGGCGCATGTTTGACTTAAATCGGATAATTCTAAGTATGTTAAATAAAGCGTCAAATTTCCATCACAAATACGACATTTCTTTTTCCCTAACCCAATATATTATGTGAGAATATCCACTTTTGCGTGATACTGACGTTCAAAGTCTTGAATTTACAAAGAAGCAGCAACTTTGACCTATTATAACTTTGTCAATAATGGTAGGATCATGCTCTATGCTGTAGTCTACATTTCGGCATTTCGTGATTCTAGCAAGAACTTAAGGGGGCTTTGCAGTCAAATACTAAACATTATTAATAACTTTATTTGAACATATATCGATATGGAGGGTATTTTGGAAAGAAATGCTCAATTTCGACCCTTCGCACTCCCCATCTTTCCAATAAATGTTAAAGCTAACATCGGGTACTAACCGAGACCTTTCATTTGATATGTGGGATATCAAATGAAAGGTCATTTGATATCCCACATGACTATATTTGGTGAAAAAAACTACTCCCTCCTTTTGCATGACCCGTCCCCGCCGCCTAAAATTCGACATAGCAAGATGTAACTCACTGTATGCCCGTGAGCGTTCACAGTTCCCACCTTTCCACCAAATTTGGTATCAACCGCTATAACCGTTTCCGAGAAAAATGCTTGTGGCAGACAAATAAATTTTAATACGGTTTTGTTTTACACAAAACCTTAAAAATGCAATACAGAGAGCCAATATGTCCATTTACCAATTCTGAAAGACATGCATATTAGGAACGGGTATGTATCGAAAAAGCTTGCTCAGGCTCAGTGAAACTACACCATCACTCACCAGCAATGTTTGGCGGCGGTGGGGACAATGTGCAAATTTCGAGAGTACCTTAAAGGTACAACATTTGCAATAGTAACCGATCGCCTTTCGCTCTAATCCCCGATGAATCAGTCAGACCACCACAGTAAAGTGACCGGATGGGCTTCAGGGATTCTCGTCTATCAAAACACATAAGGCTCGCAACATCTTTTGCTGGATTCTCTGCCTCACTTGTATTCTTGATCATAGTTCAAGAAATGAGCTACAAGAACAACAGGGAACTGGAAACTTTGGATTCCGGAAGAGCTGCCGACGCAGATAAACATCCCTGCCCACGATCATTCTTTAAGTGCACATAGGGGCTCATGCCGTTCTATTGGCCTAGAATTCCTGGACTGGTTCATTTAAATTGGGTTTATAAGTTGGATGACTAAATTATTTTCTAGTTTGGTACAACTTTTTCGAAATTCATGTGAAGTTTGAGCAGGATATGTCCATCAGTGCAGGGTTGGCTGCCTTCTTTTTATGCCACGAAAAGTTTGCGATTTTTACGACGGAAAAAACAATTGTGAAATTTTATATTTTTAATGGAGTCTATTTAGAAGGAAATGAAACGAGATTTATATTAATATACTTAAAAATAATTCTTTTAACCAATCAAATCATGATCAAAGTTGATCGCGTGGTATATCCGTGCGAAACGTGCAAAACATCAGAAGATCCCAATCAAACGTCCCGGCCTTCAAAAAGGAAAGCACTCATCTTCAACCAAGTGCTTTAATACTTGCCTCAGATTTTGGAGGCGCGTTATTGGCGCATTTATATGTAGATCCCGATCAAAGAGATTGCTATACCAAATTGCCATTTATCAACAGCGGCCTCATCGTTCAGCAAAGCATGCACCGCAAGGGGCTTGACTCTTATCACTTCTCTCTTTTACAACAGAACGCCTTCATGATGCGAGCCTGGAAGTCTTTTGATAATAGACCTGCCCTTCGCGGGTCTCAAAATCTCGGTTACCCTGTAGTATCCGACAATTTTACGACATGGGAATCATCATTATTGTGACGAAAATCACTTTGGAAAATTATGTGTGACGTCAATGTGAATCGTAGTTACGGCAATTAACCAAGCCACCAAAATTGTATAACAATAGGGCGAATATTTAGTTACGATAATTGTTAACAGATGACTCTAAGGTCGATAGAAAGATTTTGTCACAAAGTAGTTTTCTTGTAAAGTGTTTAACTGCCTGTCTGGAATGTTCCGCGGGGTATAAAAGGACCGGAAATCCGCCCACAAAGTCAGCCTGGTTCTAGAGTTAGAACAGATCGCGTCGTGTATGAATACGCCTCGAAATGTACTAGTTAAAGAATTGTTCTATAATTAATTATACAGTACGGTTGTATAATTTAGGGGGGGGGGGGGGGGGGGGTTTTGTTTAGTCCTACGCAATCCAGTGATACGAGCCTACATAAAACAAGTAATGAAACTAGTGACGAGTACGAATAGCTTAGAACGTAACAATTGGTGACAGCGACGAGATTACGTGGACGAAATCGTAACAATTGGTGACAGCGGTGGAAGTACGTAAAAGCAAATTCGTAACATTTTTTTTAATTGCTTGCGATGGGCTCGTAGGTAGAAAGAAGCGCTCGCCATCACCCGTAGCGATCAATAGAGCCTTCAATTCATTCCATTCATCGATTCGTCTCTATAATTCCACAGTCAGCCCCTGTGACGCCCCTTCGGGATGTGATCGACGACCTGTGTAGTGCTCGAGAAAAGCCCAATGTTTATAGATGTTCTCAAATTATTCAAGGTATCTGCCATCCGATCAGCAAAAGCTGACGTCATGATAAGCTTTGCGCTCGAACAATGTACAACCAATGACGAGGCGATGGAAGCTGTTCAAATCCACACACCACCATTATCGTTACGGTCGCCAAGGCCATGTTCCCCTATCACTTGTCCGAGCAAGAAGCTGTCAGAGCACACCTCGGCAATCAGGTGTTCCATCACGATCACAATGTCCTCTCCTGAACTACATATAATTAAAAATAAAACTAGGTAGCTTGCTCCTACTACAATATATTGTAGTAGGAGCAAGCTACCTAGTTTTATTTTTATTTAGAAGAACTACAAGCATCGGAACGATAACTATTTTTACATATAATTGCTCATAGAAAAAATCCTTCTCCAATGTAGCTCGGTTAGTGCATACCACTGCGCAATTGTGATTAACCTGGACCGGAATCTCCACATTCTGTCAGAAACCCGCTCCCAGGTCAAGAAAACTCTCCGTGGGGTAACCGCCAGTAACAATCAGGCGCCAGATTCGCGTTTTTTACCACTTGGCTTTCCAGAGCCCAAAAGCACAGTGCCACAAGAGAGAGGAATACTCTCCAACACTCCACCATCGCACTTTGGTTAGACCCGGCTAGAAATCTCGCATGAGGTGGAGAAATCGAGCATTCTTGAAACCCTTGATAATGTTGTCCAGAAACCAAACATTGGCCGCTCTCGATAGCCGTGAACTATCCAAGCCGTTAAGGTACCAGTAAAGTTTCGAAATTTCTATCCTTTTAGCTGCGTTTTATGACAAGCGGGGATACTTTAAGTGTGTTCTTAGATCCCTGTGTACCACAGGCCCCTAAGTTATAGATAGTTTTCATCAACCTTTGGATGCACTGCCAGTGATTTAGATTTAACTAGAAAAAAATATTTAATTTTTCGTTATCTGCGTCCAATTGCTTATCACCTTATCCAGCTACCACAAGATGGAATGATGCCTTCTTTAATTGAAAACATTTAAACCTTCTCGGGGGAGAGACAGTCGAATTGGTAAATTGGTAGTCACTCCTAGTGAAAATACATTGAGGCATTGCCTAATAACAGTATTTTCCTAACAAACATCTCATTAATAGACTCAATATCTCTACGTTTTAATAAACAACTAATAAATAACCGAAAAAATTAAAAACCAGTTAACTTACAATTTCGTGAAAACCAAGCATTGAATGAGGCTTGGAAGAGTCATAACTGCATTGTCTTCTGGGTTGCTAAATTGTATTTTCTCCAATCTGACATCATCGTCCAATTTTAATAGTTTTGGAAGCTCTGTTTTTCCGTTTGTTTGTTCAGATAAAGGCAAACCTATATTTGAAGCGCGTTCCACTCGCATACATAGTTGTGGTAAAGGTTTCTGCTGAAATTTAGTCCGGACTCCCAAAAGTCCTGAAAAGAATCAAATTTCGGAATAATTATAGCTCTAGCACCCATTAAGGCATGCACTATAAGTTCATCTTATAATATTCACCTTCTACTTTCAATTCTACATCAAGAAAGTTGCAGACTCGTTCCAAGAAGCTTTCACATTTTTGAGTTCGATGGAATAATAAATAACCACCAGCAATTTCGATCATCAAGAGTGCTTCTAGCTCTTTGTCTCCCAAACTGGAAATATTTTCGTGCAACCATTCTGCACATTTTTTGAAGTCGAGATATAGTGTGTTGCATAATTCGTCCATAACTTGCTGGTGAATGCATGTCAAACGAAGTTTCCACCATTTTACCTCCTATAAGTAAAGTTAAAAGTAGAATTGGAAGCAATTTGTTAAGGGCTGTTAGCTGACATTATTGTAGTAATCCACATATCAGCGAATATAGGGCAAAGATAAGGATATCAAAATATGGAAAGCTGCAGCAAATGTTGGCTTTTAATAAAATCAAGGGCATTAATATTTAAAGTCGTTTTACTCCTTCAATAATACCCTTATCGTATGTAATGATTAATGAGAATTGCCGATGGCCAAATGACCATTCATAGTCCCAAAACCCTAAAAAGTTGTCGAAATTGACCGTAGAGTGCTGCCCGCAAATATTGAAGCTCCACCAAATTGCTCCATTCACACGCGCTTGCCTCTTCGCTAGGCGGGTTCGGAAATATGGGGGAAAGGTGTCTTTTGAACGCTTCAGACACTCACGTGTTATTTAACAAAACTTCACGTGTCCTTATATCTAGCAGAATATAACACGCAAGCTATAATAATAATCGTTGGCGTGACATTCCAAATGGATCAGGACATTGAAGTGTGTTAGATCACTTCAGTCTGTAACGGCACACTGCAGGATTACAATACCCTGTAGGACAAGCGGGGTCAGCATTGCGCTCGTCCGTCATTATTACCCTAATTTGCTTCAGATACTCATTCACAACTGAGTCGACTGGTATCTGCGAGCTAAAGCTGGAAATTGAAACCAACAATCTGCCGGCTCAACCGTATGCGTAGAACCTTAAGACTTTGGACACGAGTGCCGCAATCGAGAGGATAGATCCACGACGAATCGCATCGTCAATCGATGCTTCTCCCGCTCCGATGTTTAAAAAGCGCGGCCTTTGGAGTTCCACATAGTCTTAGCATCCTCCAATATAATAAAAGGTTTCCAAGAATGGGCCGAACCCCAAAGGCCGCGCATTTTAAACTTCTAAGCCAGGGGAAGCATCGATTGAGGATGTAATTCGTGATGGATCTACCCTATCAATTGCAGCAGTCCTTGTTTGCTGTCAATGCTGTGCCGGAATCTCGAAGGCCGCGCAAGCACTCTTGATCGACTCCGGCTACGCAAAATGATCTTGGGACCATCGAGCATTCCTCATATGTTATTACAAGTATTCAAATATTTGTACACTAGAAATAGTGTTGACCAGCGTTAAAAGCTCATATACCATACGATATCCAATCCTACATATGTGAGTCCTATTGGAACGCTAGCTTGCATAGATGTTTGAGGTAAAAATCGCGGGATTGATTCCGATGAGTTTGCCATACGGCAACTTACAAGCCAAGTTCTTTCTTTCTTGATTGTATGAACCCTCAGATCTTTTCTTACGTTAGTGCACCTTCACGTTTTTATGCTCCGTAATCCCTTTATAATGTATATAATCAAATATTATCAAAAAAACGAATTGGAAGGAAGATCTCTGTAAACGACCAATTTATTTGTTTGGGCCTTTTCTTATCAAGATATAAGGGGAAGAAGAATTAAGGAGTTATATCTGTTTGAATTTTTTTTGGTTAAAATATGCTAAAACATCACTAGATTCATAATTAATAGCGATTTTGTATAAAAACAATATAAAAATATTTTTAAAATTAATTTCTCTGGAGTGACTTCTAAGAAGAAAACGGCTTTTAAGCCACAAAACACTGACTTTTCAATGTGGGAAAGAGACTGGGTGCAACATTATAGCTGTAAGGGCAAGATATCGGCAATTGTATCAACCTAGGATAGCAGAGTCAAGTTAAAAAAGGTTCCCCTTCTGCCAAGAAAAAAGATTAAAATTATAATCGTTCGACCGAGATTATAAAAAAAAGGAAATGATAAACCACCGCGTTCATCAAGTAAATAAATTCGACTTTAGTTTTAATTTAAATAATTTATGGTACAAACTGACCGAATGACACGTATAAGGCATAAATTCGACTGGCCTCCTTGCTATCTATGACCAGACATTTTTATTAGTGTAAAGTGCTGACGGTAGCGTCTGCTTCTAAATGGTGACCCAAGGGAGCTATTCCATGCCGCGGAGGGCTTCCAAAAAATCTTGTTTTGTTTCTAAAGTCCTGCAGTCGACATTTTCTAAAAAATGTCAATAATGCATTTTTTTATTTCTTAATGGAGTGGGATATTACTTGGGGTCTGTAATTTAAAAATGTGTTCATAGAAAACTATTTTTGGGGACTCCAAACAGATATAATCCCTTAAGCCCTTATACCACTGAAGGCTGGTTTAACGACAAAATATTAAGCTCTTAGTTTCTCAAATTATGTTATTTTTCGTTGCGACAGGTCGTAAATTCGCTACTAGAATGTTTTAATAGCCTTTGCGCATTTCAATTTTGCTTTCCGAATATTCAATAGATAAAATATCTGTTGGCGTAACTGAAATTTATTTTCAACGATAGTTTCAACCTAGTCATTCTCAACTAGCTAGCTAGTAATCGCTTCGACGTTTGATTTTATCCCAAAAATTCCTCCCACCTTCCTATACTACAATTCAGTTAAGTTAAATTGCATTCTCCATCGTGTCCTAAACCTTTCTAAGCATTGCTTCTCCCAAACTCGTTATCCATTATTAAAATCGATGATCATCTAATTCTTCAATTCTTTCAGGCAATGGTACAACTCTAGGCCATTAAGTTCAACTTCTAAAAACCATTTTCAATTTATCTGAACTTAGCCTTGGTAGCAATCAGCGTGGATTGCACCCCAAGAAACTCAGAAATTTTTCTTATCATTCTATCTAATCTGTTCCCTAATAAAGTCCCTTTCTCTCATCAGTACGGTTTTAAGGTTTTGTTGAAAGCAATCGATGCACTTTCT
The DNA here is from genome assembly GCF_905115235.1 of Hermetia illucens. Classification (NCBI taxonomy): domain Eukaryota; kingdom Metazoa; phylum Arthropoda; class Insecta; order Diptera; family Stratiomyidae; genus Hermetia; species Hermetia illucens. The sequence goes on along the minus strand of NC_051850.1, from coordinate 110,917,895 downwards.
GTCTGTCACAGGTACTTTTCTCAGAAACGACTGTACCGCTTAAAACAAAATTTAGTGGAAAGGTGGGAACTGTGAACCACCGCATGTGATGAATTACATTGCTGCACGTGGAATTTAAGGGGTATTCCCCATATACTTAAGAGTGGAATGCAATTTTTTTTTGTCACCGAATATATTATATATATATATATAATAAATTTATGAAAGGCCTCAATTAGTTCTTTTCAAATCAGATATTAGTTTTGACACTAGCCGTGCAGGGGTCCGAAAATGGGCAACTACTTCAAGGACCCATTCCCAGAAACTGCTCAACCGAAAAATTTAAAAGTCTGGTAGTCTAAGCATATGGTATTTAGGCCTCAAAATGCTCTTCGTTACGATATGTACTAGTTAATAATAGTATATATTTATATTTTGAAAATTTACTGCTCACCCCAGGATAGGATAGGTTTTGTAAGGAAGCACCATACTGGTAAGTTTAGTGGAAATCGTACTATTATTAACAAAGGTATAGTTATTTAAAATTGTTCCATTCGCGTGAAATAACTACTTGCTAAGAGATAAAATGTCAGTACCAGCACGTTTTCGCTACGCGTGATATATAAGTGGAACCAGTATGTAGCCAAATATTTTGAAATAAAGAATCAACAAAACCTTTCATAGCTGAACCTTCCGATTTCCGACTTGTTTCTCATTGATTCACCACAGGGTCAAAAATATTTATCTAAAATATGCAACAAACAAATAATTTCTATGTATTGGTTGTGTACATAAGTTATATAAGTTAAACACATGCCCACTAACGTTCGACTTTGCTCATTTCAGCGCAGGAATTTCTTTTTTCTGATTTCATTTTCTCAACTATGTCCGAATAAGGTGGTTAGAACACAAGGCTGTTGTACGAAAGGACTCGGTTCAAATCTCACTGGTGGTAGTGGGATCCATATCGTGATTTGGCATCAGATACCAGTCCACTCAGCTGCCAAAGACAATTCACGTGTTTACCGTGCATTGCCTTCGACTTCCATTCATCTATCCGCTCTTGTTCCCACTTCACCCCACTCAGAGGATTGAAAGATCGATCCTTCAAGTTAAGTGCAGTCAGTCAACAGTCTACCTTACAGACAGCCGCATGCAAGGGATTCGCCTGCACTTTGCTGTAAAAATAAGCGCGCAGCGAGTCAACTTGGCGATGATGTTGTGCCGCCACGTCAACCACGCCCCTACCTCCAATGTCACGAGGCAGGTTCATCCGCTCCACGGCAGACTTTGGATGATGCATTCGGAATTTGGACATAGTTGTCCGTAGTCGCCGCTGGACGTTTTACAGATCGGTCTTCACCCACGGCAATATTCCGAATGCATATGGCTTATGTGAAGGGATAGCGAATACATTCAACGCGTTTATTTTATTCTTCACCGAGAGACGCGATTTCAGCACCAGCTTTACACGTCGCAGGAATTCGGACAGCAGAGCATCCTTTAGATCACCAACTCGAGCATGGGTTCCTTGCAGAAATCCTAGGTACTTGTAGAAGTCTGTCTCGGTCATAGCTTCGATGTCGAAATCACCAATGCTATGTCCGGCATGCGGCTCGTGATGACCTTTGCGGATGGCTTGGATTCTACAATTGTCTAATCCAAACTCCATCCGAATATCACGGCTGAACATGTCTATTATTCGCAACAGACTTCTAAGACGATCGTCAGTCCCAGTATACAGCTGGATGTCATCTAAGTACATCAAGTGTGTCAGTTCACACTTAGCACGTAGGCCAAATTTTATTGCAAAACGATGCCCTCATTCAGTACCCATGAAAGGGGATTCAGTGCCATACAAAACCAAAGGGGACTCAACGAATCCCCCTGGAAGATGCCCCTCGTATACGGATGGGCTCTGAGGTATTAGCACCCTCAACGTGGTATGCCACCCTTTCATGACTGTCGCCAAAAACTTTATTAGTTTCGGATTAATGCGATACAGATGTAGGATAAAGATTAGCCAGGTATACGGAACGCTATTAAAAGCCTTGACATAATCGATACAGCAACTAAAGAGGTTTCTTTGGCCTCTAGTTACTTGTCCTACAACTACCGAGTCGATAATGAGTTGCTCTTTGCAACCAATTGAACTCGGCAGCACTTCTGCTCCTCGAACAGAATGTTGTTGGTCTCGAGGTGCGCATTGACCCTTCTACTAATAATGGACATGATGAATTTGTAGAGGGTTGGTAAGCAAGTAATCGGCCTTGTGTCTGCGGGGTGCTGTACTATGTAGGTAATCCCCGCAGCGAGGAAGGGTAGAAATTCCTCCGGCCGACTCATGACCTCATTTATACTGTGTGCCAACCGACTGTGTACGCTGGTAAATTTCTTACACCAGAAATTCTGCACCCGATCCAGACCTGGGACCCTCCAGTTCTTCGAGCTGTTTATGGCTCGTCGAACTTCCTCTTCGGTAACATCCACAAAATTCATGCCAGGCGTATTGCCATGGTGGGTGCCTTCGGCGGTGATCCACTCAGCATGCTGGGCGGGTAAGCCCCAAAAGTCTACCCCAATATTCTTTCGCTTCTGTCGCCGAAAACTACACTGTCTGGACGCTCTGTTGGGATTCGTTGAGAGATCTGAAAAAGCTATTATTATTATATTCCCAACTCCCTAGTTTGTCCGTGCTTTTATCAAATTCATTAGTTCCATTAACATTGACTTCTACTCGGTGTATAGCTTATTATTATCTCCTCCATTTCTCCCCCAACTGTATGCATATTGTTTCCCTGCTTACCTCTGTCCTGGTTGAGCCCTTCATTAATAATCTTAACGTCAGTATCGAACGACACGTCGCTCTTCCAAACTTTTTGCTAGCTCACCGTCATGATTATCAATAGCGCAACAATTAGTATCCGGTCGAGGCCTGACTTACTAAGGAACTCTCGGTTTTACAGTGAGGTCCACTAATTCGATATCTCTGAAATCTTCCTGTAGATTTATCGGACTAGATCATCCTCACCCACATGGATTAGGTGAGCCACAACCAAACGGTCACCATGACCGTTGCTCATAAATTTCATCATTATATAGGCCACGGAATTGTTCATCCAAATTCTTTGGCGGGTGCTTTTCGGGAACGCAGATACGAACTGTTTTTTTTCAAACTGAAGAGAAATTATTTCTACCATCAATGCCCCGTCCCGTCCTGCATCGAGTTAAAAACTCACAGGAATTTGGGGTCCAAAACGGAATCCGCCGGAATCCGGTTGCATCTTGTCACTTATATTATTTCTTCATGCTGCACTGTCCGGAGGACGTTGAGGAGCTCAATGGACTATGATATCCTTCCTCAAACACCTCGACTATGTTCAGGACATTCTTTTGCTCTCTCAGGAACTTATGAACCTTGGCTAAAGGACTTTGGCTTTGGAAAAAGAGACAAATAGAGTTGAACCAAAGATAAGTAAAAGCAAAACGAAGGATGTCAGTCTGACGAAATCATCGCACTCTTCCTACCGTCGACAACTTGTATATCTAGGAAGCACGGTTTCCGCCGATGGAAGCAACGAACTAGACATCACTCGACGCATTACAATGCTAGATTCGCTTTCGCCGCCTGGTCTAAAATCTGAAAGTATAGTTAGTTCATCACCAAGATCAAGTTGAGACTGTTCTGTGCTAGTGTACTTTCTGTGTTACTATATGGGAGTAGCACAGGGAAGGTCACCCTCATTGTCAGTCAAAAGCTCCAAACCTTCGTGAATACGTATCATTGCAGTACGCTGGCGTGATACTATTTCACACGAAGAGCTTGTCACTCGCACGCACCGTGATAAGAAGCGGCAGTGGATAGACCACACATTAATTAGGGGCAACAATTCCATGACTAACTATGTCATGCAGTTACTCTCGTCATGGTTTCCGTGCTTCGGGTTAATAAAAGCAGAAAATACAATTGACCCTAAAAAAACGAACGGACTCAAAATAAAAGGAGGGGCATGCTGACGAAGAGAGTCTGCCTTTTAGGCTTGGATGGAACGTTTCATTTAAGAGTCTATTGGGCCTTAATAAATTCCTAAGCAAAAACCCGAGACCTGCTCACCTCCCCCTCCCTCTATGGCTTCGCAAATCACATCTGGATGATTTCATACCGTCTGCGACTCATTTTTTGGTCGGGGATAGTCCAGGCTTCTAATCTGAAGTATGCAAGTGGCGTAGAGTATCAAAATTCTTCTTAGCGAAAGCAGACCTGACGGAGGAAAAAAGGAAAATCTCTCCGCAGATCCAAAATTTAGTCGAGGGCGGAGAATCGAGGAATATTTTAAACAAAGGTATGAGGTTGATTTTGTTAACAAAATATCGGAAAATCGGAAACTTTTCCTTTCTTCACTAAAAGACTCAACTACATATTCGTGAACAACACACTCCGAGGACTAGTGCTATTGCACGAGGAGTTTTACTTCGAGAAATCATTACTTTGTTTTTGGAGAATTCACCACTGATTTTCAGAGAAGTTATTGACAATTGCTAACTTACCAGATTGTTTTCATTGGCTTCCTCTATGCTGCGAACAAGTCTCTTACAAATGGCTAGTAATTCTGGTTGCTTCACATTCACATTCAAATCTTCCCCGTCTACGGCCAACTCCCGCCTGAAGTCAATACCCTGCAAACCGTGCTCCGCCAAGTGCGCTTCACTGTCGAATTGGAATTCTGGCCCCGTGAAATTGCCCTGTATAAACGCAAAAAGGAAAGCAGTTGCCGTTTGTAATTCTTCATTATCCTGTCCAAGCCCATTGGAAGTCCCACTTGATGATTTGTGAAGAACATTGTGGGCGAATTCATGATTTATGACATCTTTCCATCGCCCGGCTTTTAGAGAACACATCAATTTGCCGTAATCTACAATGAAAGGTTTTGTTATTTCCTATTGAAAACTAAGATGCCGTTTCACTTCACCTTCGCAATTCACATTATCAGTGAAATTACAGCACAAAAGCAGCGATTTATCAATCATATTGGACCTTCTCGAACAACCACTTTAAACGTAAACACACTTTGACAACACTCGCACGTGGGATCGAAGTGTGATGATAGTCAGCTGATTTAGCTTCTAGAGTTAGTTCGTTCAATGCATTGAATGTCATTTGTTCAGGTTCAGACATTTTTAAGGGGGACCAAAATTAGTTGAATTGTAATTTCGCTTTAGTATTGTATAGTTACTTCTCCTAATATAAAAATAATAGTTAAATAATAGTATATACACTGCAATTAACTGGCTAGCAGTAATGGGTTCCAAATTTACTTTAATTTTTAATTTAATTTAGGATGCGAATTTAGAATTTATGCACTGATACCTAAGTTCTATTAGTTGGGTGTTTTCCCCCTGATGTCAATATCGTCTGCGTAGGCCAGTAGTTGGGTGGACTTGAAGAGGATGGTGCCTCTTGCATTTTCATCGGCATCGCAAATCATTTTCTCCAGGACCAGGTTAAATAGGACGCATGATAGAGCATCCCCTTGTCGTAGACCGTGGTTGATATTAAAATGGCCATGAAAGTGATGCTGCTATTTTTATCTGTCCTCGCACATTGGCAGGATCAGCCTAGTCAATCTTATCAATTTCTTCGGGATACCGAATTCTCTCTTGGCCGTGTACAGTTTTATCCTGGCTATGCTGTCATAGGCGGCTTTAAAGTCGATAAAAAGATGGCGCAACTGATGGCCATATTCGAACATTTTTCCATCACTTGTCGCAGAGAAAATCTGATTTGTTGCTGATTTACCTGGAGTGAAGCCTCTTTGGTATGGGCCAATGATGTTCTGGTAATATGGGGCTATCCGGTCTAGCAAGATAGCGGAGAATATCTTATAGATGGTACTCAGCAACGAGATACCTCTATAATTGCTGCACTGTGTGATATCTCCCTTTTTATGTATGAGACATAATACCTCGTTGCCAATCGTCAGGCATTGATTCGCTGTCCCATACCTTGAACACAAATTGATGAAGCATATGGTGTAACTGGTCGCCTCCATATTTAACCAATCCGGCTGTAATTCCATCGGCTCCTGGCGACTTATGGTTTTTAAGCCAGTGAATTTCACGGACTGTTTCTCCTATACTTGGTGGTAGCAGTATTTGTCCGTCGTTCCGTAGCTCGTCAAAGTACTCAACTCAACGTTCCAATATGCCCATTCTGTCCGAAATCAGATTTCCCTCTTTGTCTCGGCACGATGAGCATCGAGGTGTATAAGACTTCATCCTGCTGACTTGTTGGTAAAATTTCCGCGCCTGTTGCGGTTGTTCCCTGTACTTTCCTAGTTCACAGACTTGTTGGTTCTCCCAGGCTTCCTTTTTTCGTCTGCGTCGCTTCTCCGCTCGACGGAGTTCGTGATAAGTCTCCGCGCGTGCCCGCGTTCTTTGAGAATGCAACATTATTCGGTATGCGGCATTTTTCTGTTCCGTTGCTAGCTTACAGTCATCGTCAAACCAGCCGTTCCGACTTTTCTTGCGGCTAGGACCAAGTATTCACTTTCACTTGAGTGTCCGAGGGGATTGTAGATGGTGTCGTAATTCGACCCCGAGCACTATGCCAACGAGGTGGTGATCCGAGTCTATATTAGCCTCCTGTATTTTCTTTGTTTCCGGATAGCTGAGTGCTTAGAGCATAAGGCTGTCGTATGGAAGGTCGCGGTTCAAATCTCACTGGTGGCAGTGGAGTTTGTATCGTGATTTGACGTCGGATGATCCAATATGGATTGTTGCGCCAACGATTATGATTATATGTTCTTACATTCATCAAGGCTGAGAGGTGGCGGCGTTCGAACAGCATGTGATCAATTTGGTTGAAAGTGGTCCCATCTGGAGAGGCCCACGTATGTTTGTGGACTATTTTCCGCGCAAACCACGTGATTCCAACAACCATTTCGTGCAATACTGCTAACTAAATAATCCCCAGTCGTTGGTATACCTATGTAAGTATGATTTTGACATCATCATAGATTTAGTCGTTATGTAGTTTACGGAATCGTCCATCCTCATGTAGGGGGCCAAAATTCTTCGGAGGATTCTTCTCTCGAACGCGGCCAAGAGTTCGCAATTCTTCTTGCTAAGAACCCAAGCCTCCGAGAAATACAGGAGGACTGGCAAGATCATTGTCTTGTACAGTAAGAGCTTTGACCCTATGGTGAGACATTTCGAGCGGAACAGTTTTCGTAAGCTGAAATAGACTCTGTTGGCTGACAACAACCGTGCGCGAATTTCCTCATCGTAACTGTTATCGGTTGTGATTTTCGACCGTAGATAGGAGAAATTATCAACGGTCTCAAAGTTGTATTCTCCTACCCTTATTCTTCCCATTTGACCAGTGCGGTTTGATGTTGTTGGTAGTAGAGTAGAGCTATTGGTATTGGTTAACCAGGCGTTTTCCAGGTTTTATGCTCCATCGTGGGTGCCAATTCATGTTTCGCCCTGGGACCTATACTGCCCTTTGACCGACAGTGGGGGATCCTCATACATGCAAAAGGGGGTATGAATTTAGTTTTTTCATGGAAGTTAGTCATGCTGGGTATCATATGAAGGGTCTCAATTAGTACCTTCCGAGACTAGTCTTTGGAAGGCGGGAAGTGCGGAGGCTGGACACTGATCGTTTCTTTAACTGACCCGTTCTCCGAAACAACCAAACTGAAAAATCTGATAATCTGATAATCATGAAGCTGCTTCCACATGGTATCTAGGTCTCAAAATACTCTCAATATCAATATATACTTAAATTAAGTTAATAATAGTGCATTACTATGTTTTTGGGAAATTGACTAGAAATCTCCCCTAGGTTTATCCTAGAGTCATACAAATTTGCAATAATATAGTCTATAGTATGAAGCATGATATAAAAATCGTGCTATCGCTGATAAAGTAACAGTAGCAGTAGGTGTTCGGCTTGTTTTTTATGATAGGTTGGAAGCCTCAAAAGCTACCGCTGATTTCTATCAGAAGGTTACGTGGGACTCTTACCCCCTAAAATCACCCCCTTATATACCCACTCTCTCCATGGGACTGCAATATGGTATTACATCGCGGGCTAGATCAGTATTTAAGTGTTATTCGTGATGGTGAACCTCTCCCTCTCTTTCTTCGTTCTAAACTTATCTTACCGCAGTATTTCGTGGATGTTTTATATTGCTTCTTCCACCGCTTTACATACCTTAACCGAGCTGAACATATTCTTCACTGATAAGTGGATATTGCCACTGCTTTCACGAATACTCCGCATCCTCGGCATTACAGGCAGTTCCGTGAATCATTAAGACCCGCATTTCAGGCAGTTCCGTGAATCATTAAGACCAAATGGGTGAAAGTATCCTCGATAGCCACCATGTCCGCCTAAAAACTGCGTCAAGTCATAGTCCACGTTACCATGCCATCGTTTACTCCATCGTTTAAACAGCGCAACAACCGATATCCGGTCTAGACCTGCCTTAATAAGGAACTCCAGACATCCCGGTTTTGCGCCGAGGCGCCATTCTTCCATCTCAGGCAAGGTTTGCCTCTTCTTTTTCTACCATAGATATTGCCTTTTGAGACTTCTCGGGCTGGATCAACTTCATCCATACGGATTAAGTGACCCGCCCACCGTAACCTATTGAGCCGGAATTTATCCACAACCATTCGTCGTTATGTAGGCTACGGAATCGTCCATCCTCATGTAGGAGGCCAAAAGATCTTCGGAGAGTTCTTCTTTCGAACGCGGCCAAGAGTTCGCAATTTTTCTTGCTGAAAACCCAAGTCTCCGGGGAATGCACGAAGACTTGCAAGATCATTGTCTTGTACAGTAAGAACTTTGACCCAATTGTGAGACATTTCGAGCGGAGCAGTTTTTGTAAGCTGCTGAAATAAGTTCTGTTGGCTGTCAACAACCGTGCGCGGATTTCATCGTCGTAGCTGTACTGCGACTCTAGATAGGAGAAATTATCAACGGTCTCAAAGTTGTAGTCTCCTATCTTTATTCTTCCCGTTTAACCATTGCAGTTTGATGTTGTTGGTTGATTGGTTTTTGTTGCGGATGGGGATGAAGGTAAACCGTACATCTAGGGTCGTTCTTCCCATGATATCGATATCGTCAGCATAAGGCAGTACATAGTTGGGTGAACTTAAAGAGGATCGTACTCCTCGCATTTACCTCAGCATCACGGATCACTTTTTCCAGGGCCAGGTTAAAGAGGACGCATGATAGGGCATATCTTGTCTTAGACCGTGGTTGATGTCGAATAGTCTCGAGAGTGATCCTGCTGCTTTTATCTAACCTCTAGCAAGTGTCGGCAAGAGGTTTTTTGAGGCGGAACGTTTCGCTCAGGTCTCCGCTGAGTCATTTTCCGTGTGGCTGCATAGTTTTGTTGCATCGACGGGGAGGGAGTTCACTTTGCTTTTTTTTTGTTGCTTCGATTAGGTTGTTAGGTTCCGCTTCGGTGTTCCATCGCTGTTTCGCTCATTAGCTGACATGTCGAAGGAAGACAAGCCCGCAAGAGGCGCGATTCCCTCTGTATCAGCGATTTCGGTCAGGCTGCCCACTTTTGGCGCGCAATCTGGCGGCGTGCTTCCGCCAATTGGACGCGCAATTTACCCTCCCAGGCGTCACAACCGACGCCATGCGTTTTAACCACGCCCTTATCGGTCCTGATGAGGAAACAATTGGTTTGGTCACGGACGTGTTGGAGGAGCAGCTCATACGTCGTCAGCGAGTGAGGAAGCAAAATTTATTTAATTACTGAATGAGCTGACGCTGGGCGACTATACCTCCAGCTGCTTCGGGAAATGAGGCAGCTGGGTGGGGATAAGGTGAGCTCAGAGCTGTTGAAGTCCTTCTGGTTGCAGCGGCTCCCAGAGAGCATCCGCGCCATCTTTACCTGCGTGGACTTGGAGTGGCTGGAGGTGTTGTCCGCCACGGCCAATAAAGTCCACGAGGTGTACGCACACCCCATGGTCGCGGAAGTCCCTAGAGACACAAATTGGGAAATTGAAGACCTGAAAGCAATTGCAATGATACTTGAGGGTGCAGTCTCGAAGCTTACGGCGACGGTAGGTACTTTGCGTTCTCGAGGTAGATCTCGATCGCAGTCACGGTCGAGGTCTGCTTCTCGAAACGTCGCCGGGACCCTATTCGGCCTCACTCCTCCGAAAGATCCCAGCATCACTGCTGAAAGTAGTTTCTCTCAGCCGGTTAAGCACGATGTGCAGCACCACATCAACACTACTGGCTCCCCGATCTTCTGAAAGGTGCGTCCAGAAGCCAGGCGTTGCAAGGCAAGAGTTTGACGATCTTATGAAATAGGGTATTTGCAAACCTTCCAATAGCTGTTGGTCATCTCCACTTCATTTGGTCCCTAAGTCAAACGGCGAATGGAGGCCTTGCGGAGATTATAGCTTTGCACATTCACAGACAAACTGCCGTGTTTTCACAACCTTGAATCTGGCCAAGGCTATCACTAGATTCCTATTGCTCCCGAAAGCATACCGAAAATGGCTATCTGCACACCTTTCAGACTCTTCGAGCTCACTAGGATAACTTTCAGTGCCTGAAGGCCAACTCCTCCTATCTTCGGGTAAAACTCCTACTCACTCTACAAGACCTCAGATAAGGGACCTAGGCCATTCATTCCGGTCGATTTTCGCAAGGAATTATTTCACTCAGTACACGATCTTGCGCAACCAGGCATCAGGACGACGAACCAGTTGGCCACTGCAAAATACTTTTGGCGTCCATGAATAAGGGCGTAAACGCTTGGGCCAGACGGTGCATTGCGTGCCAGAAGTGCAAAATCAACAAGCACGTAAGAAAGGAAGTAGACGTATTCCCTAGGTCGACCCAGCGCTTCCACACCTTCGACATCGACATCATTGGTCTTTTGCGAGATTCGCACGGATACAAGTATTGACTCACAATCATCGATAGGTTTACGCGGTGATCTGAAGCGATGTCTCTGACTGACATTACGGCGCAATCATGTCCCGAGACCCTCTGTCGAGAACAGATCCCGCGCTTTGTTATACCAGTCTTAATCATCACGGACCAAGGAATGCAGTTTGAATCTATTCTTTTCTCGGAGTTAGGCAAACTTCCTGGTTTCAAACGTCACAAGATTACTGCATACCATCTACAGTCTAATATGATACTGGATCGTTAGCATCGGACACTAAGCGCCGCCTTAATCCGTCGCGGTCACAGTCCTTGCCTTTCGTCCTCCTCGGCCTCCGCACAGGTCACCGAGAGGAGTTTAGAGCCAGCCCCGTGGAGATTGCGTACGGGGAGAATCTACAACTCCCCGCCGCTGCCTGCTCAGGGGCGCGGTTTCGAAATTGTGGCCGACTTCACCTTCCCGATACAGGACGCCGGAGATCGACACCTCCAGGGAACTCGAGAAATGTTCACATGTCCTCATTAGGGGGGACGCTCTTCGGAGGCTGCTGCACCCATCATACAAAGGCCCCTTTACAGTCCTGAAGTGACGGGAACATTCCTTCAATTTGCCGACTCCACCTTCTCGGCACACGACGCGGAGGTTGACCCCTCCAGGGAACTCGAGACATGCTCACAGGTCTTTATTAGGGTGAATGCCCTCGGAGGCTGCAGCACCCATCGTACGAGGGACCCTTTAAGGTCCTGGAGCGGCGGGAGCATTCCTTCAAGCTTGACGTTCGGGGCGGACCTAAATGGGTCTCCTTGTCGAGGCTGAAAGCCTTCGCCGAACCGGACGATACTTCAAAAAAGCATCCGCGCAGCGTCAGGTTGGTCCGGTAACTCCATTGGCGGAATCACGTCCCGGGTTCCTCCGCTGAACCAGCGCGGTTTCAGCTGGGGAGGAGTGATGTGGCGGCACATTAGAGGCATGAACCACGACTGCATTGCCGTAGTGAATTCACCTCCACCGACGTACTGCACCGCCGTCGCCGCACTGTACTGTCGTTGCCGTGGCAGGTGTCTTGGCGCGAGGCCGGCGCGTAAACTCCGTCTTCTGATTCAGATCGCCGGAACGAGCAGACGTGATTTTGAAGACTATTTGACTAGCTTTGGGATTTCTATTCGAAATTTTCAGTCTTTGCGGTGTGCGAAAGTGGAAAATCTGCGCAGGAGTATTAACATCCCGTTGAGGAATATTATACCCTACAACCAACACGCTTACAAAAGATTATGGTGATAGATCCAAGTCTCATCCGTAGTTATAACTTGGCGCACAAAATTTCTTTGATACTTAAAACCTACCAAATTTTTTTCGAATCAATTTTTCTTGATTTTTTAAAGAATGCAGCAATAAACTATGGAACCCCGAATCTCAGCATCGATTATTTTCGGTTTTTGAAGTGGGTACCACCTTAACTGCTATATATGTCAATATTTAAGCGCCAATACATCATTAGGATTCTATCTGCCTGATGTCTGTCGACTTTTTGCCGTTTATCGCATTTTATTATGGATACTTTGTGTCCGGATAATTGAGTGATTAGAGCACAAGGCTGTCGTACGGAAGGTCGCGGTTCAAATCTCATTGGAAGCAGTGGGATTTGTATCGTGGTTTGACGTCGGATACCAGTCGACCCAGCTGTGAATGAGTACCTAAGTCAAATCAGGGTAATAATCTCGGGCGAGCGCAATGCTGACCACATTGCCTCCTACAGGGTACTGTTACGGTCTTGAATGAAGTGCTCTAACACACTTCAAGGCCCTGATTCAAAATGAATTGCTGCGCCAACGATTATTATTATTATACTTCGTTAACTAAACGGTTTGTTTGTGGCAATGATGATTCATTGAAAATGTTGCAAAAAGCCTTTGGGGGTCTGCTCTGTCGAAAATTTTGCCATATGAGCTGTATAATGGCATAGCCCGTACAGTGGTGAAAAATTGGCCAACAGACTTGAATTTTATGTACAAACAACATCAAAACGCAGTTGAGAGTTGAGAACATGAATCCTACAGCAATAGTGGCCCAAACTTAATGAAAAACATAACTCCTAGTGATGATACGTTTGACACGGAGGCAAGTCCATAATCGTTCGAGCTTCGCTTCGAAAATGAGTCGAAAAAAATCAGAATGCGACGAGAGAACTAAAGGCCATCCCTTTGACGACCTACCACCGACTGAATAGGAAGTAATCGTTCATCTGAGATGTCTATAGTATCAGCAATTTCACGAAAAGTAAAATTTGCTCAATAATTTTTGGTGATATGTACTTTTTGGACATCTCCTTCTTCATCTTCATTCAAAAGCTTGTACGACCACATTTAAATTTTAAAAACCATCGATACATTTGGAAACGATGGAGCAGATTCCTTCAATACTTTTACCATTCTTTTATGAATTTGTGTTGACCAAAAACTTTCCAAAATGGCTAACAACTTGCAAATTTTGAAATATTACTACTACCGCAATGTCAACAATTCGAACTAGAATTCAAACGATATAAGCTGGACATTCTGGGCTTAAGCTTAATAAGGTGGTCGGACCCTGGAGGGTATTTCTCTCCCTCTTGCCGCAATATGCTTTTGTACTCTGGGAAGCCAGGTGGTGGCAGACGCAAATCTGTTGTCGGATTGTTTCTGACGGCTAACGCAGACGCACTTCCGATGGGATGCTGACTGCTAGATTTCGGTCCAGGTTAAGGAGCATCACAATTCTACAGTGTTATGTACCAACGAAGATTACCGATATTGTGGAGGAGAATGCTTGCTGCCAGCAATTTCATTCAGTTCAAGAGAGGCTTCTTAAAGGTGACATTGTGACCGTGATGAGTGATTTGAATGCCAAGGTGGGCTCTCACAGCACTTTACTCAGATAAGTAATGAGAAATACGGTCTTGGCAACGGTAATGGTGGGAGGTTTGTTTATTTTTGTGGCTTCCATCGCGTTGTCATTGGTTGCACATTGGTGGAGCATAGAGCTTGCCATAAGATTAGTTGGTTGACCACTTCGCAATCAGCGGCAGATTTAGGAGTTGTCTCTTGGATGTACGTAACAAGAGAGATACTGATATCGACCTCGAAAGTGATCAGCAGCTGATGATCGCTTGCCTTCTATTACTTGTTGCTTCCGCCGCTATTCTCAAGGTTGGAGTACTGAGACCTTCCAAGTTCAACATCAGCCGCTTGTGCGATCCAACTGTCCCTCGACAGTCAGAGACATATCTTACTATTTTTTTGAGAATTGTGGGGTCCTAAGTCCGCATCAACTTAATGCTGGACCGGACCAAATGGAGAGCAACTTACTCCCTCTTTTTTTGATCCACGGACCACTCGTTTAGGGTTTAGCACCCAAACTTTACAAAAATGTCAAGCGATGACAGCTTTACGGTTTCTTACCAGGGCAGAGGCAAATCGTCAGATGCTGCCTCACCTCTGACCTGGGAGCAGCGTGAGGCGTCGTGTTCTGCGAATTATATAAAGGAGCACCCAACATCTGCGAGCCGCTTCGGTCACGCAGCGTCTGACGATTTGCCTCTGCGCTGGTAAGAAACCGTAAAGCCGTCATCGCCTGATATCTTACTAATTGGGCGACAGGTACCCTAAGTAACCCGCCTGAGATATATTTGAACATTGGCGGCCATCAAAAATGCTCTTTCCTCTGCTGCTACTCAGGCCATTGTCAACGTCCCCCGGGGTCGCCGTAAGATCTGGTTGACTCCGGAATCGTGGATGCCGATTGATGAACGGAGGGGTTGAAGGCTCTATTGACTGTTGCGAGTGATGGCGGACGTGACGAGGTCAGACTCCAATACCGTGTGAAAGTAAAATGTAGTGTGCGAAGTGACAAAAAGAGTTTTGTTATTGCGCTGGTGAGGGAAGCGGAGTTGTCGCAGAACGCGATATTTTCAGAAGTGTATATCGCATCACAAAAGAGCTTGCATGTGGTCGCAAATCTTTCTATGGTCCTGTGAAGGACGTCAACGGTTGACTTCTCATCCACGATGACGAGCATGTGAAGATGTGAAAAGAACATTTCACCACGGTTCTTAACCGTATTGCATCCGATGAAGTTCCACTTCTAGTGAATGAAGTGACTAGTCGCCGTGAAATGCGGATACGGACTGTTCTGGGCCATTAATGCATTCAAACGGAGTAGAAAGAAAAAATGACCGATTAATCAAATAGTTTGTTGCAAATCTTGGGCCGTCCTACAGAGGCAGAATTCAATTGTGGAAAAGAAACAATTCGCCATTGTTCTTGTGAATCTTTCATTTCAAAGGGGGGAGGACATTTTATTTATGTATTTTTATTTAATCTTTTTATATTTGTATTTTTTTAAAAAAAATAAATCTTACGAATTATCTTATTTCTATTTTAATTTGATTCTGAGAATTATCTATATTTTTACTCTTATTTTATTTTTAATTTCATTCCTTTTAAATTATTTACATCTGAGACTGTGACACATCCACTGAAGATGTGATCCATCGAGTATCTTCCCTCACAATCGTGGCACTTGGGTGCGGAATTTTATGGTTTTACGCGTGGGAAACTTGCTTGCGCGAACGAACACTTCGGCGGAGCTTCAGTTTTTACGGGCAGACCTCCAAGTTAAATTTCTAAAATTCTTAGGTTTGTGGGATAGCTTTCCCCTCTTGGTCGACTTCTGCCACTTAAGACAATCTTCAGACGATTGACTAATCACATTTCAAAACACCCGTCCAAACTTCATGCTTCAATCCGGTTGAAGGTTACCTGAATCAAATTAAACAAACGTAAACAAATAATACGGAAAAAGTCGATATCAACAATTTAATGAAGTAGTAACTAGTATAATACAAATAATACACAAATAATTGAACAGGTTAACTATGAAAAGTACAATCTATTTATATCAGTGAATGGAAGCCGACAAACAGGGCACTTGTCTACAGACAATGCACACTTTGCACAAGCCACAACGTGTCCACAGGGTAGGAAAACAGTATTCCGCTCCTCCAAATAACATAATTTGCAAAGGTTGTTCCCATCAGCATCTCCTGTTCCTAATGACGACGCCATTGATATTTGCCTGTCGTAGGGGTTCCTTTCTATTTCAATTCGCTTACTGCCCGTTTTCTCCTTCTCCGTATAATTTGCGACGCAGCTTTCAATAAACTCCTTGTCTCGCAAGAGTTGAAGGAACTTACAGTCAGGCTGCCAAACTGCATGCTGCACCCAGGGGTCATCATCTTCTTCCCAGTCGTTGATGGTCACTCCACAGCTAAAACATTGCACTTGGTCACCTCGACCTGTGTAGAAAAATCCTGCTTCCACAAGACTTGGCACCTTATGTCTCATAACTTTCGGCCATTCAGTAAACGTTGTAGTTCTGGCTTCTTCCAACGCGTAGTGGGGGAAAGCTGGAATCACTTGCACAGGGGGAGCTTTTGGTGAAATATCATCAACGGGAGGTATACGAATACGACCACATTCATCAGGACTTCTTGGCGGGAGAGCACAATTAAGAGCGCCAATGTCTGAAGGTATATTTCGGGTACGCTCACGTCGCAGGAGAGGACATGTTGGGGAGTATTTAAAGTGTTCACAAACAGGATCGTCCCCGACCTGCCATTCGGATATGGTTATGTGACAAAACTGGCATTTCACACAATCTCGCAGACCTATGTAGTACATTCCAGTCCGAGCTAAGACATGATAGTCAATAAAATCCTTGGTCCATTTGTTCTCGAAGGTCTTAAGTCTTTCCTGCTCGTGGTTGTACTTCATATCCGGACAGTTTGGCAGTGTTGGTATGTGGTTTGAATTTTGACGAAATATCCGGTCAAGATACCGAAAGTTCGTTCGCGAATTTGATGGCGACCTACTCATTTTTGTATTACAAAGTGCAACAATTTCCTGAGGAGAAAGAACGAATTGGTTAAAAAAATATTTTAGACACCAATTAATAAATAGAAAGCATCCATCATGTCCACATTCGAAAATTCGTAAAAATCTACTCAATTGTTTCCAAGAACAACTAAGGAACTCATATACTGAAGTCCTTAAATGCCTATTTAGTTTTGCTTAGTAGCTAAAATTATATAGATACTAATAAGTGGAAATAGGATCATTGCTTTGGTTTCTGGTTTCTCAGAGATGCGTTTCAAGGAATAAAACCGTAGCAGCCTGAATTACAATAAATTTTTATTTATCTAAATCAACGTATTTTCGAAGGAACTTGCCCCCTTCTTTAGCACATTTGCTTCACTCTCAGATCTTATAAATACCTGCATTTGCTTAGGAAGCTAACTGCCCCTATTTACATGGTCCTAATTGCCTAAACCCTTATATGGCCGCCATTTACCCCGTAGTGGGGTATAACACGTCAACCACACCTACGCGCTATCATTGACGGTTACCTGAAATGCGTTTCAGTTCCTCCCAGGAATCCCCGAGATACCCGCACATCACCTCTACTGTTCTGCACCAAGTGCTCTTGGAGCAACCCACCTGTCGGCCACTTGGGAGAGTGGATTCCACTGCATGGCGTAGTCAGCAATGCAAAGCCCAAATACACAAATTGATCAACGCCTGTGATACTTCGCCCATTAATAAAGATAGGGGAGTGCAACGACTCGTCAGACTGAGAACCTTGGTTTCGTTGGAGTTTATTTTCAATCCAACTGTACTTGCCTATCTTTCCAAATCCAGAGTCATTTAACCACCGGATGAGTGAGCAAACAGATGTAATGAGCGTAATGCGAGTATTTGAGGAAGGATATCATCGTCTAGTGAACTCCTCCATATCCTCCGGACAAAGCAGGATGAAGGACGTTATCGGTTACAAGAAGAAACAGTATCCGTGGAAAAATGCAAGCTATTCCGCTTTCAACCTCAAATTCCTCTGAAATTTTACTGCAAAATGCGATTCTGGAAAATCAAACCGAATAATTCTATGAATTGTATAGCGTCCTCATTCAATGCTATTAGGATCCAGAGGAAGACAACCGTACGACCACCTGAGAAACACCAGAAAACCCAGAGGCTACTGAATAGTTGGAGGCCTATAGGTGCATTCAGTCGGAGCAGCAAGTGCTGCTTGCTCACAGCGATCAGGTAGTAGTATAAGGATCACCTTCCCGAAAATTAGCGTATCCATTTTCGAACGGGACTATCTACAATGGCAGCAGTTTGTTTACTCGTTACTAAAGCAAATGGCACCGTGTAAAAAGATTTGATATTTGAAAACGAATTTTGGAGCCGTAGTGGAGTATTTCATGCGGCAGCTAACTAATATAAACTGGTGTTGTATTATTAGCGAGACCCACAACTCAGCGCATTCAACGCTTGCCTGAAGGGGGCGTTTTTCGCAAGAAAAGCTCGTGCTGATCACCAAAACCCAAGGAGAATCGGATCAGCCGTCCGTATACCGATCACTCTGCGGCTCTGCATTGCACCCTCGAGAAAGCTCATTAGAAGTAAGAAGAAGAAGTAAGTGCTGCCGGGGACTACCTAAGTTCGGTTTTAGAGCAGAAAGATCCATGCGTTCTTCGATAGTCTGCTAAAACTCAACGTGCCAGAAAAGTTGTCCATGGTCGGTTATTCAGATGACTTTACGCACTTATTGCCAGATGCACTGGTGAACAAGCGCAAAGTAAATGCCTTGGGTTAGTGCAGAGACTAGGGTTTTGAGAGTGACATCTTCCAACCGCAGTCTCTCAAAACCGGCATTGGTATAGTCGCGGGAGTGATCGGCGCTGCCCTTTTTGCTAAGGATCGCAAACATACATGGACCTGCACAAAATTGGTAATACACGATCCCTTGATTGTGTCATTGAAATGAGGTGGGTGGACAACGTCAATCACACCAGTTTTTCTGGATGATGTTATGGGATTCGTTAATAATTTTATACACTGGGAAGTCTCTCCAGATAATATTGCCGGAGAGCTGCTAAGCTGAAGAATCGCTGCGCATTATGTTGGCGCTTTTCTTCCAGCGAAGAAGATTAAGCTCGACGAGTGGAGGGACTGGATGGGAGATGGTTCCTTGAATTTACAAATTCCCTTCCTTCTCACCCCTCCCATTGTTGAAGGGCGTTTCATGACTTGAAGGATTTTTGACGAGAGCCCTAGTTCAGGCTAGTTTCCTGGTGATGGGAGGATGTTTCGTTAGTAGTCCGATTGGTTGCCGTTGGGGGAATCCAACACTCGTGTTAGCCCTATCCACAATGTGAAAAGAGATGTATCAACTCCTTATGTGCAATGACCTTCTGCGCTTGTCACCCATGAATCGTTTTTATCATCTTCGAAAACACAAGCTTTGCGTTAATTGCCTGAACAGGATCAGTTTGCTCATCAAGGAAATGCACGAAATATGCCGGTAACCATTAATTTGTTTCACCATTCGGCGATAATTGCCATCAATCAACGCAATCCAGGCTCATAGAGAGGCCCGCAAAATTAGAAAACGAAAAGACTAGCCTGGCAGCGGCTGGTAATGGTAACAACAAAAAGAAACGTTTCGGCTTCGTTAACTTGAATGGAGCAGATGAAAGCGCAATCGGCTGCCAAGCGATATTAGATTCCGCCAACAATTAGAAACTAGTTTGTCTATAAAGAGTAGATGGAGACGCATCGAGGAGTGAGTACGTCCGTCAGGAGTAACCAGTCATTCAGCGTAATTCTAGGCGTTTATTTTTCATCAGATGGTAGCGTCGCGGACTTTTGATATATCTTGATAGGATATACCTAAAACGTCAAATTGTCTGACCCAAGAATCAAGACCAGCCGATATCCCTATAGGATCGAAACCATACCACCAACTATTGTGCCTTAGGGAAACCAAGCTAGGGAAGAACATGCCGCTGCTATAGAACGCATCACTTGAGTGGATAGTTATGAAGAAGCTGATGGACGCGCTCCTTTGCTACATGTGGCCCATATATGAAGGTTGAACCATTAGGGCGAAGTATTGAGAAGATGGTAGATCAAGCAACTCCGTGGTGCAAGCGCTCGTAGAACAGCAATGCGAAGAAATGTTCAATGAGAAGACAAGCTTAGACAGCGAGCTTTCCACTGTAAGCATGTCGTCATTTTCAGACAGTATTTTGAAACATGAATCTTCAGTGGACATTCCCTTGAGTAGATTTTATATACAGTGCACTTGGGCACAAGTTTGCCAAGAAAGAAGACAACAAAAAGAAATACGCTAAAGTATCTCGGTCTCGCACATAACGAGTTCTGGGGTAGCCCCGACACGACAAGGTTAATACCTTCCTGAGTTTATGCTTGGCAAATGGTTGAAGTATATAATGCAGGAAATACGACAACATTCCTGACTAGCACCAGGCAAAAGGTACTAGAACCTTTTATGTCGAACCATACAATAATAGAATTTAACATTGAGGGCAACTCGGAAATTTAAAAAGAATGGTAAGGAATCTTAGGAGAACCGATAGGGTTTCCTCTACAAATTAACTGACCAAGAATATGGCTCATCTGGAGGTGGACGGTGATATCGGAAACGAACTTTAACTGAAGACAGTGATGAAAGACCTCAGCAGAGTTATCATTGACGCATATGAAGCCAACTGTTCGATTACAACAGTCACCGCATTAAGGAACGCTGGTGAAACAGTAACCTGCCCAGAATAAAAGCAGAAGTCGGAAAACTCGTTAACTGTAGAAACAAACGGGGGCCTGGCCAAGATGCAGAAGCTGACGACGTGCAGCAACGCGATCAGAAAAACAAAGCTAAGTAGCTTCAGAAAATTGTACGAAGGAATTGAATAAACCACAAAAGTATGGTAAGATTGATTGATAGAATTATATGGGCAGCAGGAAGTTTTAAAGCATTGAAATCACCAGGAGTTCCAAAGTATAATCCCTTACATCCACGTCAATGCGCTTACCGAGCAAGATCATCAACTGATACTGTTATACATATATCAACTGATGGATGTATTATGCTAGATACCAAAGTTATAGTCATTTGTCTTTTTTGAACGTCGAAAGTGCTTTTGACAACACATCACATGCCGAGGTACGAAATCCTCTAAACCTCAAGAAAGCCGGGAACACCCTGGCGCCTCGGAGGACAATATGTTTGAAAACAAGCAAGTGGAAGTACCAATAGCTACCAACTTTATTATTAAGAAAGCAATCCCAGATTGTTCACAAGGTGGACTACTATCACCACTAATATAGAGTAGAGTAGTTGACGAACTCCTAGGTGAGCTAACAAATACTAAAATGCAGGTTTAGAGTTACCCCGATGCAATCCAGTAAATGTCACTAGAAAGCACAAACTTGATCGTTAAAAAAGAGACAGAGATTAAATAAATAAATAGTTAACTACAGAAGAATAAAAATTCCTGGTTGGCACATGTCAAGTGCTTTGATGATTTGCAGGTAAATACCAAGGAGGAAAGGGAGTTGCATCCCGAAAATACTGCGCTGAATATATCCTCCAAGAATAATAATAATCGGTGGTGCAACAATCCATATTGGATCAGGGTCTTGTAGTGTGTTAGAGCACTTCATTCAAGACAGTAACAGTACACTACAGGATAACAGTACCCCAGAGGTAGCATTGTGGTCAGCAGTGAGCTCGCCTGAGACTATTACCCTGATTTGACTCAGGTACTCATTCACAGCTGAGTCGACTGATATCCGACATCCAAACACTATTATAATTCAAACAGCGCTCTAACCACTTGAGTCATCCGGACACCTTGCAATAGTAAGACCAATGATCAACTATGGGACGGTAGTCTAAGCAGAGAGAACTTAACTCGGCACAATTATGACACTAAGGAATGAAGAGGAATGGTTGAGGGAACTTCACTTGGCTACATACCAGCAATGGGACAGTCCAGGGTATTAATGGGAGATATGAAACCCCGCTTGTGAACGGGACAAAGGCTAAAGAAAAAGAAGAAGATGAAACGCAGGATTACTTAACCCGCACCAAAGAAAGTCTTAGGAATCTAGTAGCAATATTCACGGGTCATTGCACGCAGACGTTTCACTAGATCCTCGTGGTGGAAAAGGAGCATCCTGAAGACAATAGTAATCCCCCGTTTGGCTTGAATTTTCAATGATGACTTTCGGGCCAAACCCGGGGCTCAAAAATGGTCAGTGGTTGATGGTAGGCCTTAGAGAATTAAATTTCTGTTTGTGTTAAATGGAGAACATTTCCATAGCTGCGACAAAAATTCAAACCGCGCTATTCTTGTTCCGGACACCACATCAAATACGCCCATGTGGATACAGTGGGACTTCTAATCGAATCACAGAAATACAACTATAATAATAGCTTCTCTTTGCGAGCCAATGGGCTTACTTGGTGGTGAATGGATTTCGCGTTTTGGCACTGTTCGGATGAGACACACAACTTGAAACAGATTTTTCGAGAAAGTTTGTGTCCTTCGGAAAGAACCAAAACTCTCCCTATCGCTCAACCTTGAAATACTTCATGGAATAGAAACACCGGCCACTAAAGGTCGCTCCTGCTTAGCTGGAATAATTTCCAATAGGTTTGCGCAGCTTACTCTGCTGGGAGATTTCTTCATGACGGACAATCGCCAGGCAACATTAAAGATTTCATAATCCATCTCAAGCAAACAATATGCGACTTACGCCGAGCAAACGGCTCTAACCATTCCGGGTGGGCAACATTCGTCAACAAAAATGTTTAGTCATACTGCCATCTATTTTTACAACTCGATCCTGAGATCGTCAGAGCCAGTGCGTAGTGTTTATGAAAGATAGCAACCTGTAGTCTGGTTCTAGCTAGAATTAGACAATCGCAAAGAAGTGCCTGGGGGTTTCTCCGTCCTCCCCTCATTTTCGAAAATGTTAATTCTGTGCTCCATGCGAATCGCCGTAGCAGGAGTGAGCACAGATAAGCCTTCACCACCTTAAATCAACGGCTGTTAAGTAGTGTGGGTAGATTCCGCTCTTCACAGTCGCAGGAACTGTCAAAAGCAGAGCCCCGTCTGGCCAGTTGATCGGCCCGCTCATTCATCTCTATGTTCCTATCACCAAAAACCCAGAGAAAGGTCATTTTGAGCGTGCCGCCCGCACTGTTCAGCACGTGTCTACACTGCCTCACCAGAATAGAGAGTATAAAGCCTTAATCAAGGGACTATGTTGGATTGGGGATCGGATCACGCCCCAGCCATCGTCAGTACCGTCAGTACCTTCGCTTGAAATACACCGAAGAATCCTGGAAGACGATATTACTTAACTACACTGTGCGTATCCGAGAATATTCCTGCTCACACTTCGCAAACCATCTTTGATCTGTCGTTGAAGAATACTGTGTCATAACCTCGCAAAAGTTCCTGGTCATCCACTCTAGTCAGAAAGATGGTAGCAAAATTCCAAGTGAAGCTCGAATTGCATTTGGCGTAATCCTTTGGGAATACCCAGAGCTCCCAAGACATTTCGTCTAGGATGGGCGTAAGACTCCCCTGTTCGACTTCCGGACCCACATATTCTGACAGCAATGCAGAAACTCGTTTCCTTACAAAGGTCTTGTTACAGGTCTAAAAAGCTATACAGACTTTGTTTAGCTCCTAATTACTAGAAGTCAAGTTAAGACTTTGTCCCTGCGGTACAGCAGCAACAGAGTTGCCAAAACTTTTGCGCTGAGATTTAATTTTGAATTTCCACACATGGACCGCAAAATTTTCTAAAAAACAATTTTTGTTGGTTCCTTTTTTTAAAATGCGTTCCGAGTACTTTACTTCTCTGAAAGTCGAGGCCTATTTATTCCTGACAAACATATGGTTATATAATTAAACCTTACTGCTCAGTTAGAATTAGATCTTTTATTTTTATTGGTCATTTATTGACAAATTTCGTAATGTTGCAAAAGCCAATGCACTGCGTAAGGGTTTTTATTGGAACTAAATATGGCAGCATCATCGACAAAGGTAATGGTGATAATCTGCCCATTTGTGGATGAGTCAGCCGCATAGATTAGATATACAAATATTCCGTTAACAATAATTCTGACGTACACCTGTTCATATCAGATAGAGCTGTCTGACGCTACCGCTGTATATTACCTTAAAATATTTGTCATCTAAGCACTTGGGAATGTTACGCAATTAAGATGAAATGATATTTTGTGATCAAGGTCCAGGTGACAGACTTTATCAATAGACAAGACTACGCTATATTCTTTATTCAAAAGTTGAAACAACTTTATGTTCGATTTCCCCAAGTCGAAAGAGAATTCCAATGATATAAGCAGGATATCCTGGGCCTAAGCGAAGTAAGATGGTGGGACACAGGAGAGTACACCGCTCTGTCTTGTAGTATTGTGCTTTTGTGCTCTGAAAGGTCAAGTGGTAGTCAATCCGGTGTCGGATTATTACTGACGACTGCCGCAAGGCGCTTGGTCTTGACCTGAGAGTCGGTTTCCGACAGGATTTGGAGTGCAAGATTCCGGTTCAGATTAAGGAGCATCACAATTGTGCCGTGCTACCCCCTACATATTTTCGATATAGTGGTTGGGTTCTGGCGGTTTTCGGTGAGTACACGCCATGTCGGTGTAACCCTACGATCCTCTTAAGCCATCGGTTAATTTGGGAAGGAGCCCCGCTGCAACTAGTATAACGGTATCAGTTTACACTGAGTGCAGGCTCAGCATTCATACTGGTGAATGCAAGCCCTACCTGAAATCTCTACCGAACTAAGGAGTACAGTGTCCGAATTGTACAGCGCAACTACACGCTTGACCCCACAAGGAGCCCTGTCTGCAATGTGGGCATAAACACAACCCCATGAAGCTCCTCCAAGGAGACCAACGTCCTTCATGAATTCTCCTGAAACATATGAACAGATAACCTGTGATGAAACACTTCAGATTAGTCCCGTGTAAACTCAGGTATGATCGCCCTAGCAAGGCCTTGGAACATTCTCCTACTAGATAACGACCAGCAAATCAATGTGAATATAGTGTTTCCCGCTGCTACCAAATGAAAATGGTAAGAGAAACAGCCAGAATTCCTTCAGGCGAAGTGTTTAACTGCAACGTTCATCACATAGGATTTGGATTTTGGGTCCTGAGAATGATGACGACTACAGTGGGCATAGCACAAAGCAAAAGCAGCGCATAGAAACTATGAGCGGTTTGATTCATTATAAGCGAAAGCACTCAAAATGAAAGTTACACTAAAATCCCTTCTTCTTAAGGTAATCTGCAAAAAAGTCATGAGCGGTTTGAGTTTAATACCCAAATGCAAAGTGAATGCAGAACTGCCGCAAACTGAAAAAGCAACCCCAAGCACAATTAGTACCCCATTAAAAATAGGTAGTCGGGTACTCAATAAAAAAGACCCTAAGAGCAGAGCATATGCAAACGGCAATCATTATGTTGCGAGCTATTTCGGGGAACAAATCACTGGAAATTAGCACAGTCCAAATCGAATGGGTCGTTTGTAGAATTTAAAATGAAATGTCTTCGGCTATATACTTCACATATTTCGAGTAAATACGATAAATTTGTTGGGATTCAAACTGTGTACCAAAAAAGACACTTGCCAATTCATGTTGTGCAAGAATGTAGGCTTTTGTGACAAGGCCATTTTGTGGAAGCGGAAAGAACAGCAGAGAGAGCTCCTCAAACGAAGAGCAGATAGGATTTATTTAGATCACCTCAACTGCCACGAGGACACACTCAGTCACCTCTGTTGAAGAGCTTAGTGTAGTCATTTTAACGGACTTTGTAGAGACAAAGACCACGCCGTATAT
Organism: Hermetia illucens; assembly: GCF_905115235.1. Lineage (NCBI taxonomy): Eukaryota > Metazoa > Arthropoda > Insecta > Diptera > Stratiomyidae > Hermetia > Hermetia illucens. The sequence goes on along the minus strand of NC_051850.1, from coordinate 110,892,199 downwards.
ATGGCTGCTATTTACCCCTTGGTGGTGCATCTAAGCACCATCGTTCACGGTTCGTTGAAATGCGCTTCATTTTCTTCCAAGACTCCCGGAGACGCCGGCACTCCTCCTCTACTGTTCTGTGCCTAGTGCTCTTGGGGCGACCCGCTCGTCGACCATCTTTGGAGAGCGGGTTCCACTGCATGACGTAGCTAGTAATGCAGTTGCCTCCCCTCCTTAACGTGTGACCTATTCACTGCTACTTCCGGCTTCTGGATGACTGGCTTGTGCGGCGAGCGAACTCCGATGATATGTCTGCAACGTTCACGAAAGTTTAGAGCTTTCTAGTGAGAGTGGGTTGACTTTCGGTATGGTACTTTCACAGAACAGTGTCAACTTGCAGATTTTAGACAAAGCAGCGAAGGGAGATCACTGTTAATACGTCGACTGGCATACAGTTCGGTGCCACCGTGCCCATATATATGCCCATTAATTCAGATAATGAGAGCACGATGTCCCGTCAGACTGAAACCCTTGGTTTGTTTGGTTTGTTTATCTGCAATCCAACTCTACCCGTCTCTCTTTTAACATCCGGAGCCAATTGGCCAATATTCATGGCCCACTTGATCAAACAGATATCATCAGTGTCTCCCGGTGCCACCACTATGGTTGCCGCCCCGTCTTCCTCACCTCCATCTCTGAGCACCCTTGAAAAGGTGCAGAAATTTGTGAGCTAGCCACCTGTAATTCTCGAAATTTTCTTGCTGCAACCTGAACAACGTCTTGGATAGAAATTGACCTCACGCCTAACACCTTTGGCTATTGAAAACATCGCACACTCCTGGAAAACAGTATCGAGGGTCCCCAGAATGCTTGCTGTCTTTAACTCAAATGAGAATTTCAACGATATAGCTGTGGACATTCAAGGTCTAAGCGAAATGAGGTGGAGATGGTGGCTGTGGACGCGAATCCGGTGCCGGGGTGTTCCTGATAATAACCGCAAACAAAGCTCTATTGATCTGTTCAAAAACAGAGCTTGGGTTTCAACTGATCGACACCGCATGAGCAATCCTTTTAATTCCTTCGCGATCAGCAGTAGATTTAGGATTTTTCTCCTGAACAAACACTTGTAAAAAACTGATAATAAGAGAGCGGATATAGAACGAATAGTTCAGAATGTGCAGTTCTGAGTAAGAGACGTTGAATTCAGCTCATTTGTGGCTACACTGTAATGGGACTTTCACACAGTCTGGTTTAAACCATGCGTAAATACACCATTCTGCTGGGGTGTTCATCTCAGACAACGCGGCAGGACGGGCCTCGGTCCTGTCAAGAAATGAGCGAGGGCTGTTAACGCGAAAACAGCATCAGAACTTAGATTTGCTAGACGCTACCTCACCTCTGCCCCGGGAACATGTGTAGAAACTATATTCAAACACAAAATTCAGGCCTAAAACCGGCCGAGGATAAACTAAGCAGAGTTCTAAGTTCGTCACCCACTTGATGGTGAACCAGAAGCAACTTACATCCAGCTGAGCTCTGGAAAGTTTGGTTTATCAAGAACTTCAAAACTGCTAACGCAATACAATAGAGAAACACGGTGAGAAGCATCCCCCTTTTCACATTGTATTTTTGGATCTAGATAAGTCGTTTGACCGTGTGCTACACAAACTCATCTGCTATGCTCTACGACAACACGTAGCTCCATAGAACCTCGTGCGTTGAGTTAAATTGATCCACCGTGATCGAAAATATCTAAGTTCAAAATGTGGCAGGTACATCAAAGCCGCTTCGTGTCTCTGTCAGTGTTCTTCAAGGAAGAGCCCTTTCGTCATTCCTCTTACCATCGACACTATGACACTGCTCAATGCAGATGATGTTTTCCTAGCGTCTCACAACAAAGTTGATGTTGAGCAACTTGTCCAAACGTGGAATGATCATTTCATGAAATACGGACTTGCCCTCTATGGCTCTGAGTGCTGGCTGACTATCGAAGATATTTGAAGGTGCCTCGCAGGAATGGAGACAAAGATGTTGCGTGCAAAATGGCGTTATCACATCTGAAATGACGACATTCGCGATTGATATGAGGTTGAGCTGGCAAAAACTCACTACCTAAAGTTGGTCTGAGTATGGTATCTAAGTCGATGGGAAACGACCAAAAGACCGGCCGAAACGACGATGCCTTGAGACAATAGATAGTGATTTGAGAGCCTTTCGACTCCATCAAGATCAGGCCTGTAACTGAGCAAAGAGGCGTAAGCAGAAGATATATTGTCACTTCCAAAATTATATTGAATTTATTATAAAAAATTTAGAATAACTAAAAAAACGTAGCAAATTTCACAAATTTGATTTAAATGAGATGATGCGTGCTTACTGTTGATGATTCAAGTTTACCCGCTAAATCTCTTAGTGGACATAGTACCTGGAGATTGGGATTTGTAAGTTGTTCTAATAAGTAAGTTCTTTGGCGATGACGGAATATCCCCTATATAGGCAGTGACTTCACCAGATTCTACTACAGATCCTTAAGCAACGCTTCACAGAACTAAAAGTGTTGATCATGACTCATGAAATTCAGTATTGATAACGTCAACTAAAGACATCGATCCACCTAATCTATTGCTTCATACGTAAAAGTCCAATTACATTATTAAAGTGTTCACTGTCATGCAGCAAATGAAGATACGTAAACAAGTTCGGTTTTGGTTTTCCATAAGCTCTAAAGAGACACATGACCACCTACGAAAATTATTGAAGCCCAAGTAGAATGTGCCGCTCCATTCATATACTCCTCTGACCTTGAACTGTTCTCCTCCCACTTATTTTGTTCTCTTCCAAACTCTCATCTAGATAAATAGGAAATGATAGGAAGAAATGTCGCAATTTTACTCAGAGCTCAATATAACGCAATAAATTGATTTCTCGGCTTCTTTCTTTCATAAGAATAAAATAATTTCGTATTTCCAAATGGCTAGACATTTCATAACACGATTTCATTGTAAAAAGCGATATTTCCCGGTTACTACCTCCTTTTAAAGAGTTCTTTGCAGCATTGAACAATATCTACTAATCTTATTGGAATTCGATGGCCACAATCTTTCAGAGTATCTTATCAACTTGTAATTGTTTTATCCACTTTAACTATTTCAGAGATACCAATGATGATTTGCCTATTTTGCGTTACGTGGGGACTAAGTTTGAACAACTCACATTGTTTTCGGAAACAGTAGAGCATAAAAAAGAATTATTCTTCACTAAAAACACTACACAATTTCACGTCAAAATTTAAATGACATTTCTTAAAAAGATCCATATCGTACCTTCAGTCAAAAGAAATTCCTCACAATTCACTTAAATTCGATCGGAATTAACAAGAATTACATTCCATCTTCCAAAAGGTTTGAAGTAAACTGATAGACTCATAGTTCAACGAAATGGGTGTAATATCTACACTTCATAGGCGTATCTTATCGTGCTTTCATTGCTCCACTATCTGCTACGGATAAGAGCCGTTAGTCACCACTGGGAGAGCTTTATTAATTTATTTTTAGGTAATGTACATTTTTAAGGTTATGTGTAAAAGCAAAGCCTTATTAAAACCGTTTTATTGTCTGTCATTTTTAAATTGATGGTAGAAAACTTCAAAAGTTACCGTTAAATCCTGCCAGGAACTTTCACCCACTAAAACCACCTCCTGCTTCATCCACACTTCCTTCTTGACTACCCTATGAAACTGTGTTGCGGGGCTCGATGAGAATCGAGAAACAGTTCACCTTTCTTGCCACTTAGCGATGGTTTCACTTTTTGTAACTATTGTCGCCAGGAAGAAGACTCTCTCGTGACATATGCTCAATCATAAAGACGTTGTCCTTCTCTCAACAAAATATCAAATGGGATCATCCCTACTATCACGCAGGCCACTTCGTTGGATGTTGTTCGGTAACCGTAACATGTGCGGAGCACACTTACGATATGCAGCTCTAATTTTTCTTCGTTCACTTTCGTTTCCCATACTGTATATAGTAGAAACGATTTGGCTACCCTTGAAATAAGGAGCCGATAGCTTGTCTTTGGGCCACCTATCCGTCCGCAGAAACCACACCTCCTAGATATACAAATTGATCGACACCTTCGATGTTCTGCCCAATAAAGAAGATAGGAAGGGTGCGATGATCCGTCGAACTGAAATCCTTGGTTTTGTTGATATTTATCTTCAGTTCAACTCTACCTGCCTCTTTTTCCAAGTCTACAGCCATTTGGTGAAGGTCTATTATCCGGTGAGAGAGCAAACATATGTCATGAGCATAGTCGAGGCATTTGAGGAAAGATGCCATGGTCCATTGAACTCCACCATGTCCTTCGGACAAGGCAACTTTTCTTTTGTTATGGAGCACCCTACATTGAACTCTCCGGGATTTCGCACAATATCGGAGTTCGAGCACGCAACGTAATCAGCCAGGTTTTGCGACACCCATTTTGGACGTGGCCGACGACCAGCGTAGCACCCGAGAAAAGAGCACTTTTGATGACGACCCAATGTTCATCGAAATTCTCACTTAATGGCTCTCTCACTGCCACTGAGAGATGGATCATATAAGCGTTTAACTTTAATAGTCCAATTCTTTGCAAACCACAATTTTAGGTACACCGGAACATAGACTAGGTTTTTACAATCAATACTCGATAGATTTAACAATTAGACTTTATTAATTAATTTATTTAAAGAATGAAGAAAGAGTGAAGTGACTATTTTCTCGTTAGAGGCAGAAGAGAATTATCTCGCTTCATGTGTTTCTCAACTCATGGCACACTTTTCTCGCTAGTCTTCCACTCCCGTGGCGAGCCCTACAAAGTGGATAGTTCCGCGCCATCTATTTGTTCGCATTCGCAACATTCGAAATAAATTTCGAATGCTACGAATCCTGCCGCGCCACAAGCGGTCGATTTTGAACTTTAGGGGTCGCATCTCTCCAGCCCAACAATAACAGGGAATTTCCTGTAATTTTTCATGGAAAGCATCCTTCTCCACTATATCAGAAGTTTCCATTGGTCATCTTCATCATCAACCGCGCAACAATAAGGAACTCCTGACATCTCGGTTTTGCTCCGAGGTCCATTAATTTGATATCCCTAAAAGCTGCCTGGCGTCCTGGCCTACGCCATCGCTCCACCTCAGACAGGGTCAGCCTCGTCTTCTCTTTTACCAGAGATACATATAGTCTATAAGACTTTTCGGGCTCATCCATACGGATTAAATGACTGGACCACCGCAACCTATTGAGCCGGATTTTATTCACAACCATACGGTCATGGTATTGCTCATAGATTTCGTCGTTATATAGGCTACGGAATCGTTCATTCTCATATAGAAGGCTAAAAATTCTTCTCTCGAACGTGGCCAAGAGTTCGCAATTTTTCTTGCTAGGAACCCAGATGTTTGAGAAATACATGAGGGCTGGCAAGAACTTTGTCTTGTACAGTAAAGCTTTGACTTTGTGGTAAGACGTTTCGAGCGAAACAGTCTTTGTAAGCTGAAATAGGCTCTGTTGGCTGCCAACAACCATGCGCGGATTTCATCTTTTTAGCTGGTATCGACCCTAGATAGGAGAAATTGTCAACGGTCTCAAAGTTGTATTCTCCTATCTTTATTCTTCCCGTTTGACCAGTGCGGTTTGATGTTGTTGGTTGGTTGTTTTTCGGTGCTGACGTTGCGAGCATATATTTTGTCTTGCCTTCATTGATGTGCAGCCGAAGATCTCGCGCCGGCTGCTCGATCTGGATGAAGGCAGTTTGTACGTCTCGGGTCGTTCTTCCCATGATGTCGATATCGTCACCATAGGCCAGTAGTTGGGTGAACTTAAAGAGGATCTTACCTCTTGCATTTACTTCAGCATTACGGATCACTTTCTCGAGGGCCAGGTTAAAGAGGACGCATGATAGGGCATCCTCTTGTCGTAGACCGTTGTTGATATCGAATGGTCTTGAGGGTGATTCTGCTGCTTTTATCTGACATCGCACATTGGTCAAAGTCAGCGTAGTCAATCTTATCAATTTCTTCAGGATACCGAATTCTCTCATGGCCGTGTACAGTTTTACCCTGGCTATGCTATCATAGGCGACTTGAAAATCATTGAAGAGATGGTGCATATTCCAACAGTTTTCCATCGCTTGCCGCAGAGAGAAAATCTGATCTGTTGCTGATTTTCCTGGAGTGAAGCCTCTTTGCTGTGGACCAATGATGTTCTGAGCGTATGGTGCTATCTGACCTAGTAAGATAGCGGAGAATATCTTATAGATGGTACTCAGCAACGTGATACCTCTACAATTGCTGCACTGCGTAATATCTCCCGTTTTATGTATGTGACAGATAATGCCTCGTTGCCAATCGTCAGGCATTGATTTGATGTTCCACACTTTCCACACTGACTAGTTGGTCAGCTCCATATTTAACTAATTCGGCTGCAACTCCATTGGCTCCTGACGACTTATGATTTTTAACCCGATGAATTGCCCGGATTGTTTCTTCTTTACTTGGGGGTGGTGGTATTTGTCCGCCATCTTCAGTTGACGGGACCTCCATCTCGCCGATGTTTTCGTTGTTGAGCAGTTTATCAAAATACTCAACCCATCGCTCCAATATGCCCATTCTACCGGAGAAGAAATTTTCCTCTTTGTCTCGGCAGGACGAACAACGAGGATAAGGTTTCATCCTGCTGACTTGCTGGTAAAACTTCCGTGCCTAGTGCGGTTGGTGTTCCCAGGCTTCTTTTTTCCGTGTGTGAAGTCGCTTCTCCTCTCGACGGCGTTACAGCCCCCTTTTGCATGTATGGGGAACCTCGAACCTCCCTAACTTCGACGAAGAATAGTGTAACTCCCTGTATGCGTGAACGTTTACAGCTCCCACCTATAGAAAAAATGTGTGTGACGGACAGACAGACGACAGACAGTAAACCGATTTTAATAAGGTTTTGTTTTACATAAAACCTTAAAAATTGTTATGTCGTTGTTAAGTAGGAATTTTACTCGATGTTTATTATCTCTTACCTTTTCAACCGACTACGACTCAAACTCTACGGTGCGCAATTGTTCCTATACCTGTGTGGACTTATCACAGACAAACCTTCAAGTTTTATACTATGACGTGGGGCTGGGGTCCGGGGGCTCTCACTCCATAACGGAACCTGGACTGGAAAGATCAGTTCATCGATTAACTAGGATTCTCAGGACGAGGAATTGAATATGCGGGTCTCCCATACAGAGGAAATTAATTTTTCTAACGATTTGCCTAACTCGACTGAGCAGTATTATTTATCAGCGTCCAAAATTGTTGCCATACAAAACCTTAGAGACAAAGCCGTAAGCTTATCTGCAAAAGCTAGCAAAAACAATCTAAAACAAATAATTTCTTCACTTTCTAATCTCATTATTTTATTTATTATTTCTTTTTATATCTATTATAAAAAAATGGCAGTGGTTTGTATACATATTCGTTTGTGATCGATGGACTCCGAAACCGTTAGATCGGTTAGATCGCCATGAAAATTGGTAAAAGTTCGATTTTCAACCCCAACCTTGTAAAAGGTGAAAAATTTATGCAGAGGGGAGGCTCGGTTCCCTCCAATCCTGCTGAAAGGTCACTCGCCTCCCTTAAAAAGTTATGGCATTTCAAAGTGGATTTTCTTTTATCGTCGTCATGGAAATGTTTTAATTTTCAACCACCAAGGAAGAGGAAGTTACCTCTCGCTAACCCCGATAAAAAATTTCGACGGCCATCATCGCCCGAAATTGTGGCTATTTTTATGTCCTCCAGGCGAAAAGGAGAGGATTAACGGAGAAGCGGGGAATTTTCTCTCTCAAAGCTTGTTGGTAAATTACAACGTTTAGATCACCTTGGCGCTTCAAATAAGAGGTATTTTGATATCATCATTATAAGGTTTGATTTGTTAGCGCCAACCTGGAAAGAAAGAGGATAAAGAGGTAATGCACTAAGAAAAAGAAGGTCCCTTTATTTAACATCGTTGAAGAATTGTAGCGGTGATCACCCGTTAGAGGTTACCCCGCCCCGAAAAGGGGCTATTTCTGTAGCATTAATAAACTTATTGGTAAGGCAATCATCGTCGCGATATGCAAGGGAGGACTGTTCTAAAGGGGGCAACTGCTGCGATTTTTCAACCGCAAAGATTTTTCATCGGAGTTTAAAATAGGAGCTTTCCCCTACCCTACCATAAACTTCTCACCCTCTTCAGAGGTGGGGTTGAAATTATGAAAATTATTGAAGATACCACCCAAAAAATTGAACATTCGAAGAGGAACCAAACCTGCACGGTAACCGTCAGCCAATAGAATTGTTAAAACATCGCAACAACAAGACTCGCGACTCAGAAAACCGAAGTCGATGACTTAACAATCCACGAGTTTGGCCTTCTACTTTAAGAGGTGTCGAAATATCTCAACATACACAATACAAATCACAAACCATCGAGGAAAAGTTTCTACTTTCAGAGCTGCTGCAATTCCCGAAAGACACACAACGTGGTAAAGCTAAGGTTCGATCAAGATTAAGAATCGATCCTCATAAACCAGCATTTAATTACAATTAAGACTATGATTACAAAATGCACTGAAATGTCCTCATTGATTTAATGGTTACATTTTGCTTACATTGGCACGCTTTAAATTTTTAGCAAAAAAATCTGGAGCAATTCAAGAACCCCAACACTTATTACAGTATTTCTTTTTCTTCACCCTTTGTCCCGTTCACAAGCTGGGTCGGCTCGTGGTGTTCGGTTTCGCCATATAGCTCTATCAAATGCCTATCCTGCATGGAATCTCGAGACTTTTAAATCCCCATCCAGCGTATCAAACCGCCTTTGCTTCGGCCGGCCTTTCGGTCGTTAACCATCGACTTCGAAGTTCTGATCTTGACAAGTGAATTCTCGTTAGCGCGAATTACGTGACCATCGAAGACCCCTCTCTCGCAATTTTTCCACAATCGGTGTAACGATCGCAGATATTCTCATTTCGGATGTGATCAGAACGTGTCACGCTACTAGTTCAGCGCAACATTTTCGTCTCCATTACCGCAAGACGCCGTTCATTATAAAGTTGTTAGGTCAGTAGCTTCCTCCAAACTACAATTCTTACTTTTCAATGTAGATATGTATTCCGGGAGCAACTTACCCCCTTCATCAGTACAAAGCTACCTTCCCCTTCATTGTCTTTTATAGTTGGCCAACACTCGGAACCATAGAGGGCAACAGGACCGACGACATTCCGGTAAATTTTAGATTTGAGACGTTCTTTGATTCGTCGTTCACAAAGAACACCAGTTGTGGAACGTCACTTCATCCAGGGTGCGTTAACGCGTGAAGCAACTGCATTAAGGGGGTCATCCCGTGTGAAGGCCGTTTTTTTTGGCTTTATTAGAAATTTTTTGTGAAGAACTGGGTAAAGATACAAATACGAATTTTTCACCATAGATTTATTAATATCTTGAGCGTCCTTAGTAATTTTTCCACCCCGATCGCATAGTTGGTTATTGAAATACAGGGCAATTTATACACCCATCTCCAAAAAATGTGTTTTTCTGTTGCCACGATAGAGGGCGCTATGATCATCTTAAAGAAAAAAAGTAAACGGCATTTTAACGTACAGACTTAACTACAGTCCGCAAACTAGGATTATTAAAAGCTAAATTTTTGGTGCCGTCTTAAACTTTTTTTTTGTGAATTTTGTTGTTTTATCACGGCTTCTTCAATGAATAAAAAAAACCACTAAATGAATCGCAATTATCCTAGTTTGCGAACCGTAGAAATATGTTCTGAATAAGACCTGGAAATTTCAAAGAATTTCGTTGGATAGATTTTGCGTTATAGTGGCAGCCGATTTTCAGCATTCAGTTTCGAGAAAAATGCATTTAAAAAGTAGAATGCGATTTTTAGCCATAAAACCTTAAATGACCTTTAATTTGCTATACCTAACCCATAAACCTTAGGTTTCTTGAAGAAACATATGTACAGCCTTGGCTTCAATTTTTGTCCTTTTAGCGAAGTCATTCGAACGTCATTCGGATCAATAAGTACGAGCTTTATTACGGCGATCGACATAAATCTGGCATGTCACTTATCACGTGTTTAACATTATAATTCTCGAACGACTCCGAATATCAAAAAATCATTTTGCCCATATATTCTACACTATATCTAGATATAATTGATGCCAAAAAAAAATTCGATTCCGGGAATCCAGCACACATAATGACCCCCTTAATGCGCGCGCAGAGTTGACCCGAGATATTTGAATCGCTCAATTCTGGATAGGTCACTGCCGCTGACAATGATTGTGCGTGCTTCATGGGGATTGATCGTCAAAAAATCAGTTTTGTTTGGATTCAACTTGAAACCGTGTTGCATGAGGTGATCATTCCATTTTTGGACAAGTTGCTCGAGATCAGTTTTGCTATTAGACGCTAGGAAAACATCATCTGCGTCCATAACAAGAACAAAGAGGAGTGGTGAGAGGGCGCTTCCTTGATGAACACCAACAGAGACACGAAACGGTTTTGATACACCCGCCACACTTCGAACTTTACTTACCCGATCATGGTAGAGCAATTGTGCCCAGCGTACGAGCTCTTCTGGCACTAAGTGTTGTCGTAGAGCATACCAGATGAGTTCGTGTGGCACAAGATCAAACGCTTTCTCTAGGTCCAGAAATACAATGTAAAGAGGGTGAGGCTTTTCACGGTGTTTCTTCATGAGTAACCACGCAGCGTGTATTGCGTCAGTAGTTCCGCAGTTTTTGACAAATCCGGCATGATTCACAGTTATTTCAACGATTTCGCGAATACGGTTGTTAAGAATGCGTTCAAAAATCTTCATGGTACGGGAAAGTAACCGGATCGGACGGTAATTTGAAAATTCTGCTGGATTACCTTCCTTTTTCCATATTGGAACTGTGGCACTTTCTTGCCAGATGGTGTTCTACCTTCCTGAATAACCCGATCAAAGAATTCACTGAGCCACAGTGTTGGGTCCCAGCTCTTCGCTTTCCAGAGCTCTGATGATAGGTCATCAAATCCGGTTGCTATCCCTGATTTCATTCGTTTTATTGCTTCCTCGACTTCAGTTGCGCTGACAGGTGGAACTGCGGTAGAGGATGTTGAAATCTGCATCTGAAATATTCTCGCCATCTATCCGTCGCGGCTCGATGGTTGGTAAGCAAAGTACCATTCTTGTAATTAACGCAACAGAAGTGTTCGATATCCTGTGTGCGTTCGTTTCCGCTTTTGGCAAGTTGATAGATATCTCCCTCGCCATCCCGAGTGTCCAATTTTTGTAATGGGCCGCTCAGGTGGCAGCGATCGCTTTCTTTGCTTCCCAGTTAGCATTCTTATAAATTTGCTAATTGGCGAACGTTTAGCGTCGAGAAACTTGTAGTACAGGCGTTCCTTTTCAACATCGTCATTCCAAAGCCAAGTATTTTGTTTGATATACCGTTTACCTGATTTGGTGACCCTGAGGGTTGCAGACGCCGCTTTGTGGATCGTGTCTTTCATTTGGTTCCACGATTCTTCCACATTCGTAATGGTTGGTAATCGCTTAAGTGAGATGATTTCTTCTTTCTTCTCACGAAATCGCCACCATTTAATGCGGAGCGGGCCAGTGCGTTCCTCACGCTGTTTTATCGGTGGCTTGATTCGCAACGGCCTGAGGTACGATGCTTTCATAGGGGCGGCTTTGCAGTCAGTGACGGTAGTAAAACGTCAGCGTCTTATGAAAATATTGTCGTTTTGCGTTTTACTGTTTCCAGTATAAAATGTAGGAAGATGAGACGATTGTTTGATGAACTATGTATTCACAAGTACAAGGTCATGGGTGTCCGCAAAATCGATTATACCCTCGCCACCTTCATTGCGCGCTCCAACCTTCATCTTAGAATTAGTCAAAACAATTTTCGAGCGGCTACTGTATCTACATATGTACAACCCGGAAGGCTATCGAGTTTAGTTGATGGAATTAAGTTCATCAATTCTTTCTAATACAAGTACGGGCGCTATTTATTTAATTAACGGACAACAAAGAGAGAAAGTTCCAATTAATTATTGTCCCCAGGAGGAGCAGAAAGCAAAAAACTTATCCTACGTTTAAAACTACTTAAAGTAGGGAAGTTAAAAGGACCAAGCTGTTTTATATTATAATTTCGGCAAAGCCTGGGAATTGGGGAATGAAAGTAGACTTCGAGCTCTGCGAAGGGCACGTTGAAAATGTCTGCGCTACATGTGTTATAAGACGCAGGACGCCAGGTGATCTCGTCAGCGGCGGAGCAGTCCATCGGACCCGAGGAAAGTTTAAAGAATGTGCACAGATCCAGATAGGATCTACGCTGTTGTAGGAAGGGAAGGTTCAGAAAGCGGAGGCGGGAGGGGTAATCCACACGAGGGAAGCTTTTCTTAAAGAAGAGGGAACGGGTGAATTTACGTTGCACATTTTCAAGGGCAAGACAATCACAGTTACGGGAGGGTGACCAGATCACGGAGCAATACTCGAGGGTATTCCTCACGAAGGAATTGACGAGAGCTAAGAAGGGTTGGATGGAGTCAAAATCAGAGGAGGAGCGAAGAATAAAGCCTGACAATTTTGCTGCTCGATTGATGACTGCCTCGATGTCATCAATCGAGCAGCAAAATTGTCAGGCTGGGTGTCAAAGCGAAGCTTATCGTCGAAAGTGACTCCGAAGTCTTGAGTGGAATTTAAGCAGGATAACGAATGTCCGTTAAGCGAGTAGGAGAAAGAAGTGGGTGAGGATTTTAGGGAGTAGCACATAGAGTGACACTTTCTGACGTTTAGCGCTAAACCATTATTCGAGCACCAACGAACCAGAGTGTCCAGATTAGACTGAAGGGAAACACAGTCCATAGGCGACGATATAGGGGAAAACAGCTTAATGTCGTCTGCATAAAGCAAACAGGAACAAGTAAGGAGGAGAGAAAGGTCGTTAATAAAAAATAAAAATAGCAAAGGACCCAGAATAGACCCCTGTGGGACGCCAGAAGAGGGCGAGAAGGAGCGGGAAGTACAGCCGTCAAAAGAGACGCGGCAGGATTGGTTGGAAAGGTAAGAGGCAATCCATAAAACAAGTGGTATGGGAACGTTTATATCCAATCGTATATCCTAGTGTAGAGTTTATTCTTATTACGAATGCTTAATCCAATGTAGACAATTATTATAATACAAAACACTGAAAACTAGGCCAAGGTTTTTTGAAACTTTATAGTTTATTGGTGTTTAGATGTTCCCCCCAATTTTTAAATGTTGCTGCAGATAACATTCCAGCTTTACATAGATACTTCGCTGCCGATATTTTGAATTCTTGAATTAAGAAAAATACACTCGCATAACGTTCGAAAAAGGTTGCCGACACATTGGACACTTTGTAACGGAGGATGCACACTTCACACAAGCAACTATATGACCGCAAGGAGAAAATGCAGTGTTGTATTCGTTCACGTAGCATACCTTACAAACTTTGTCATCTGGAATTGTCTTTTCCTTATCACTATGACGGCATTTGTCACGCAATTCGAAACTTCCTCCTTTTCGTTTTGATTCGATGGAATTCAATTCATCATCCTTAGCTGCTTCTAATTCTTGCGACGAATGTTCATTATCGCTGAACACGATACTGGTACTCGATGTATTGCTGTCGTCGTTTTTCATTTTACTCTTCTTACTCCATTTGAATTTGGCAATAACGGAGTCAATATACTTTTGAGTTTTATTCAATTTCAAGAAATGACACTTGCCTAGCCACAAAGCATGTTGCTCCCATGGATCATCCGATTCATCCCAATCCTTTAATCCACCGCCACAGCTAAAACATTTCACTCGATCGCCAATGCCCGTGTAGAAGAAGCCAGCGTCCGCCAATTGTTCCGGTTTTTGTTTCATTGTCCTGGGCCACTCTGCAAACGATCGAAGGCGTGCAGTCTCAATAGCATATTCAGGATGACTAAGAAATCGAATTGGTTGCGTGAATGATTCTTCGGGGTGAGCTTGAGACCAGATATTTGGAACTTCAGTTTCACCGCCATCAACAGATGTGGCAGGTGGGAGGATCCTATCTAGTACAGCTTCATCTAATGGAATGTTGGCTGTATGTCGTCTTCGCATCAGCGGGCAATTCGGGGACCATCGCATATGTTCAAGGACCGGATGATCCGGCTCCTCCCAGTGGCCGATTTCGACACCACAAAAATTACATTTAACTGTATCATCTGTGCCCGTGTAGTACATTCCAGTTTGCGCTAGTAGATTCATATCCATCCACGATAGAGGCCATCGTCCTTCGAATGTCTTGACACGTTCCGTTTCATAATTTAATAGAGTTGAAGGGATCGACATTGTTATAATGACTTATCCTTAAATGGAACTCTATGAAAAGGGAAGCACGCAATTGAATAAAAATGCCCCCGATTTATTCAAATATACAAGATCTGTAGCAAAGTAAACAAGACTTTTTCGAAATCTCTAGTTTTGGAGACACAATATTTTGACCTGAGTAGGAGTGGGAGAGGTACATCCCTCACTGATATTCTATCAAAATTTCATCCCCAACGGACAATTAGAAGCCGAGTTATCACTTTATATGTAAGTGACAGTACGTTTATACGACGAATATCCCGTCAGAAAAGTTTGGTGATTACACCAAGTAACATCGAAATTGTGGGTGAATTTATTAAGAATGAACGGAAATATTCGTTGCAGGACATGGCAATAGAATTGAGTATATCAAAGGATTCAATTAGGGTTCAGAAAAGTTTGTGCTTGCTTCGTTCCTCACAAATTGACTGATGACCAAAAATTGCTCCGAATTAAACATTGTAACGACTTAATCAGAGTCGAAAAGGAACCCAAACTTCAAGTACAGCATTGTTACTGGTGACAGGACCTGGTGTTTTCAATATGACCCCAAAAGTGCCGAATGGAAGCACCCAAGCAAACCAGATCCGAAAAGACGCCGTGGCGTGAGGTCAAAAGTTAAGACAGATTTGAATTGTTTCTACAAGGAGTTCGTGCCAGAATATTCAAACGATTAATGGACCATATTATCTCGGTGTAATGGAAGTTTCATTGTCACGCATTCGCCGTGTCAGGCAGCAATGCCGTGAAAATGGCAACTGGTGTCTTTTGTACGATAATGCATCGGCTGCACGTTTGACACTTATCACTTTTTTTACCAAAAATCACATTTCAACCGTCAACCACTCACGCATTCCCCTGATTTGGCACCTTGCGACTTCCGCCACTTCGGACAACTATATTTGCCATTGAAAGGAAAGCGCTATGCCGATATTGAGACTATACAAAACGGGTTAAAACTTCATTTCACATGCTAACTGATCGTGCACAACGTTGTGTCAATGCGGAAAGAGACTATTTTGAATAAAAAGATGGTTTTTGCAAAAGTACTTTGCGACAGACCTTATAAAACAATATACATACACATGAGTAATAAAAATAGATCGGAACGCAAAAGTTGTAAAAAGCTCGCACTAAATTCGAGTTGCTCTCGTTACGCTGTGGATCTGGTTTGCACTTCATGAAGTGACTGCATTGCAAAATATGGGAAGACTAAATAATTCTCTTGGTTTCGATTAGATTCGGCTCAAAGTAATTGATTGATAGATGACGAAAAACGAGCGATAACGGATTACATGGTGAGAAGATTAGATTTACTTAACAATGCCCGTAAATTGTTTGTTATATATCTATATCTAAATTCTACTCAATTAAATAGGATTCACTAAATTAAACCCCATGTCATACCTGTTACAATGACAGGTGGAAAATGCTCATTTTTTTCTTTTTTACGGCTATCATCCAGCTTGTTTTTCATCTCCATATCTACTCAAATCAAAGAATGAAAAATTAGAAAACATGCCCAGCTGTCGACGGCTACTTGGAATCGAATCTCGCTCCGCCACAGAGACTGACTGGCGGACGTTAAAATGAATGCGACACTCACTCTTCCTCCCAATCACGTCTACCTCTGGAAGAAAGGCTTCAATGTGGAACCCTTCTTGGCTTTGCCTCCAACGACCAGTCTGAAAGAGTGCTCTGAACCCCGGTCTTATACATAGTGGCCTTCGTCTGGCGGTGCAGACTATGAAATTACCAGGAGCGTGACGCGTGACGAGATGGCGGAGGCGACTTCAATTTAGCATCGGTCTGCCGTAGCATGCGCAGCAAAGCGTTCTCTACCTCTCTCTTGTCGAAAGCCGGGCTGTCGGGAAGTCGAAGGGTCTCCCCATACACCAGATCAGCAGGGCTGGCAACATCGTCCCATGCCATAATAGCGGCCTTCAGCGTCCGATTACAGGATTCCAACATTCCATTAAACTGCAAACAGTATGCAGTTGTCCGATGACTTTTGAAACCGGGAAGCTTTCCCAGCTCCGAGAATAGACCAGATTCGGTCTGCATTTCCTGGTCTGCGAATATTTCCGTTGGAACGCCAAAGTCCGGAATCCATGCTCGTGAGGCAACACTTGCATCTCTGTGAGTCAAAACATGTCGATATATATGGTGTAGACCTAGGGAATACTTATTTCTTAACATGCCTAGTGACCTTACACTTCTGGCACGCAATGCACTCTCTGGTCCAAGAATTGACGTCCTTGTTCATGAATGCCTAGAAATATTTGTTAACGACTAGCTGGTTCATTGCCCGAAAACCGGGGTGCCCAAGATCGTGCACTAAACGAAATACTTCCACACAAAAAACGACTGGAATATATGGTGCAAATCGCTAATTGGAGATTTCGCAACAGGTAGGGGACTTCTGAGACGTGTATTTGGAGTCCGACTACAGGCTCAAAAGAACTGCATCACCCTTCTGGAAGGCAGTGATTGTCGAACAATCAACTGCGATCTCTGATATCCGAGACAAATCGTCGCCTACTAAATTGTCTTTACCGAACATGAATGTCTGATGTGAACTGGCTAACAAAGGTTAAGTGCCGAAGTTGGCGAGGGGACACCTTGTGGGGTTTTTGCCGAAAAGCAAAGGTGAGAGGCTTGTGGTCCGTCAATAAGGTGAACCGCCTACCTTCAAGGGAGCAACGAAAACGATGCTTAGATATGCGGCTAATAGCACAGGATCGTAGATGGTGTAGTTTTACAAATAAGATGGACAAAACGACAAACACAACAGTAGAATGCTGTAATTACCTTAGCCGCGATTCAACTACTTCGAGAAGAAACTCAACTGCTGCCAGTTTTGATTCACGTTATTGTAAAGGGTAGTGCCTACTGCGATAACTGAGACATCGATGAACACGAGCAGGGGTGCATCTTATTGAGAGAATGCCAAAAGTGTAGTGTCTACCAACTGTGGCTTGGTGGTTTCAAATGCCTGAACAATTTTTGAAGACCACACAACCGCCCACGACTTCATGGTTCTAGGTCCTGTGACTTGAGACTTAAGAATACACTCAAAGTATTTCCTGTTTATCATAAAAGGTGACTAAAAGGGATAGAAATTTGCGCGCTAGCCACCTTCAAATTTCGGAACTTCACTACTTCTGGAAAGTCAACAACTCCTCTGATAGAGGCTGATGTCACGACCTTTAACTATCGAAAAGCCTCCAGAATGGTCGATTTCTCCAACCCGAACAAGAAATCCAACAATACAAGCTGGACATTCTGAACCTAAGTGGAGTAAGATGGTGGGACGAATGATCTCAATAGCATATTGATGACGATCAGGGAATCGGATCGGTTGCATGATTGAATCTTAGGGGTAAGCTTAAGGCCCGATATCTAAAACTTCAATTCTACCGTCAACATCATATATAGCAGGTGGAAGGATCCTATCTATTATAGTACGACTCCATCTAATGGAATGTTTGCTGTAGGTCGTCTTCGCATCAACGGACAGTTCGGCGACCACCGCATATATTCAGTGACCGGATGATCCGTCTCCTCCCAGCGGCCGATTTCGACACCACAAAAATTACATTTAACTGTATCATCTATGCCCGTGTAGTACATTCCAGTTTGCGCCAGTAGATTCATATCCATCCATGATAAAGGCCATCGTCTTTCGAATGTCTTGATACGTTCCGTTTCAGCATTTAATAGACTTAAAGGGATCGACATTGTTAAAATAGGTTATCCATACAGGGAAGTCTGTAAAAAAGGGAAGTCCGCAATTGAATAAAAATGCCCCCGATTTCTTCAAGTATAGAACAATATACACCTGAGTGATAAAAGTAGATTGGCGCTCAGTAGAGAAACTGTAGTTGAAATAGACAAAAATTGCTGAAAAGTTCACACTAAATTCGATTTGCTCTCGTTAGGCTGCGGATCCTTTCAGTATAGTCTTAATTTACCCTACATGAGATGAGTGGATTGCAAAATATTGGAAAACGAAATAATTATCTTCGTTTTGATTAGATTCGGTTCAAAGTAATTGATTCATGGTTCCCGGAAAATAAACGATATCGGATTAGATGGTATTGAGATTTGATGTGCTTAACAATGCCCGTGTCTTTTATGAGTTCAGCAAAAATATCAAAGGAAAACTATGTCTGAATCTTTAAACATACTTCCATCCTGAAAGATTCTAAAATTCATTTTCCGTTGCTCCGTCTTAACACATTCCACACCACAACTTTTTAAGTTTAAAATTGATCGAATTCAATTCGAATCCTAACACTGAAGGAGGCGGCAAGTATTCGAGGGAATATACACATTTGCAGGAAATAAAATTTTAGGGAACGTTTTCTGTGATATGTTCCAGGATGACTTTAGCTAATATCTTCACAGCAGTAAGCACCCAAATTCGTCTCCAATTGTTGCACTTGAGCGGTTAGTCCACTGTTAAGACACAATATATGATCTTTTTCTAAGGAGGAACACCCGAAAAGCAGTCGTGGCAGCGGGGTTCCCAGGAGACGACATCCGAGTTCCACCGGAGCTAATCACTAAACTGGTGAAGTACATCCCCTCGGCTTCGATTCCAACGCCCATCACGAAGTCTGGGGAAGCAGCGACACCAATCGAAGAGGTGAGTACCTTCTTGAATCTATTTTTAGCAATAAGCTAGAAATATATAATATAACATGGCGAATATTCTAACATCTGTGACTAGCACTAGACAAGAGATGCTAGACATAACTCTAGGAAATACTCTAATGAACGGGCTGGTCATGAAATAGAGAGTGTCGAATGACCACTCTATGTTTGATCACAGAATAAACAGATTCGACATTGACAATCCCAGGAGAACGGCCTGGGATTCCTATCCAACACACCTGAGTAACGACATGGCTCAAGGGGGAGGTAGCATCAGGAGCGAGCTGGAACTGAAAAACTTCAACCCAATCTTCATTCACGCATAGGGGGCCAGCTGTCTGGCTAAGACAGTTAAGTCATCAAGGGATGTGCCATAGTAGAACAAGAACCTAGCCAGAGTAACAACCATGCAAATCAAACAGGAGATTGGCCGAGGTACGAAAATGCACTGACTGTGTAGAGCAACGCGATCGGGGAAGCAAAACGGAACAGCTTCAGGGAGTTTTGTGAAGCAGAAGCAACCAGGCTTTACAAATCTGTAGCCAAAAATGAGACAATATCTTCTGTTTGTTTGAAGAAGGAAGATGAGACATTGACCGAGAATGAGGAGGACAAAGTATACCTGCTTCACAGAACTCATTTCCCGGCAACCTACCCCAAGGCATTCTACCTGACGCCCCAACAACGAATAAAAGGGGAAGAAAGGAGAACTAGATGGCATCTTCTTAGCAATAATCCCGAGAGGCCTAGGAGTTATCTTAGAGTCTCCTCTGAGGGTGGTAAAGACTAGCATAGCTAGGATATATACCAAGGGCATGGAGGCGGGTTTTTATTTCGAAGGCGGGTAAAAAGGATCCTTTTCACCTTAAATCTTTCAGATCAATTTGCCTAACATCGTTCGTACTCAAAACTGTGGAGAAGGTCATGGATAACAATGTATACTAGAACTGACGGATGAAGTACGGGATGCCATAGCAAAAAAATAGAGAGCACTGTGTGCGTTTTTGGATATTGAAAGAGCATTAAACAACACACCGCACACAGAGATACAAGGGGCCGTGAGCCACAAGGGAGTGGGAAACAACCTGGCTTTCTGTGTGGGTAAAGTACTAGAGAGTAGACAAATAGGAGTACCGACAGGTACAAATTCTGTTATCATGAATCCTAGTCAAGGTTGTAAACAAAGCGGGTTACTATCGCCACTTATGGGAAGTATGGTAGTGGAAGAACTCCTGGACGTGCTAACGAACACTGGAATACAGGTCCAGGGTTACGGGGGTTACAGGGACGACATTATTTTAATTTGTAATGGCAAACATGAGAATCCAAACTGGGCATGGTTACTAGTGCATGGTGCAGGAAGGTGGGACTGCATATCAATCGAGCTAAAACCGCCATAGTACCATTCACTAGGAAACGTAAACTTGAACATCTGAGCCATAAGGTTACGTGACCGAGAAACGAAGGTCAAATATTTGGGGATTACGCTAGACCAAAAATTACTCTGGAAGACCCATGTCGGAAACACTTGCCGGAAAATTACGAGGGCTTTGCTGACTTGTACCTCCATAGCAGCAAAAATTGGGTTGCAGCCCGAAGATACTACTTTGGATATACATTGCAAAAGTAAGGCCAATAATTACCTATGGGGCGGTAATCTGGACAGAACGAACTGAACTCAGCACACAAGCCAGTTACGAAATCTCCAAAGACTGTCTTGCGTGTGTATCGGTGAGGCAATGAGGATATGTCCAACCGTATTCGTGGAGGTCCTCCTGGGATTAACCTCTCTCCATTTGCACATACAGATGCAGGCAAGGAGAGCAATCTTCAAAATGACCGGGAGTATCAGTGAGGCGGGGAGCTGCCTAAATCGAAGGAAGATTGATATTCTTTCTAGACGGTATCTTGAATTATTGATACCAAGGGATAACATGACAACGAGGTTTCACTTCGATAAGAAGTTTGAAACACATTGGAGTAACAACTGGGAGAGCATGGTTATAATATACGGCTTAAACCAGCAACTGATTTTTGTACACGGATCCCTTACAACAGAGGCAGTGGGTCCCAGGGTTATTGCTCCAAGGAAAATGTACTTCGAACTAATGGGTAAGCACGCTAGCATATTCCAGGCGGAAATATACGCCGTAGGCAGATGTGCCTCCTTTAATCTTCAAAGGAACTAAAGGGGGTAGAATTGCTATTCTCAACGACAGCCAAGCAGCGATCACTCAGGCCCAACCAGGTGAACTCTAAACTGGGAATACCTTGAGAGACTGATACGCTCGGCTCATTCAACAAGGTCTGGATACCTTGGGTTCCAGGCCATGTTTGGTTGGAAGCAGCGGACGAACTAGCTGGGGAGCTGGACTCCTGTACATGAACCAGAACCCTTCTGTGGAATTGGAAACGGGTGCATAGCAAGCGTACAAAGGATTGTTTAAACCTCACCAAAAAGAACCTCTGAATCATAGTGAGAATTTTCACTGGTCGGCTGAACTATCACCTAGGGAAGCTAGGGATATCTACGGACACTGCCTGCAGGTTCTGTGCGGAGTGTGATGAAACCTCTATACATGTTCTCGCACTTGTGCAAAGTAGGTCGAAATAACTGAGAGAACACCAGAACCAGAACCAGATGCAAAGTTGAAAGATTTGGAATTGGTTTTATGTACAAATATATGTGAACTCAAAATTTCATTAGCATATGCATATAAATACATACATATGTCTGTCTGGAGTAATTGATATGATATACATACATGAATAAAATAGTAAAACAAAATATTTCTTTGTGACCCCCCATTCATAAGAGCTCACTTTGTTGTGGTATTAACAAATTGATAAGAGATGATGGCGTCATACACGTTTCCGAATGCACGAAATTCACATAAAAAGTTTCGCCTTCTATAACTTTGTTAATAATAGTTGGATTTTCTTCAAACTTTCCAAAGTCATGCCTTACGTTTCTCTCATGGAAGTGTCAAATTTTGTAGTTCTAATATGATCTTAAGGGAGGTTTCCGGCTAAATTTCTAAAATATGCTAATATGCTATTATTAACTTTTTTGTGCAGATTTCGAAACGGGGTGTATTTTGAGGACCAGAATTCGTTTAGATATACCACTGTGCTTTTCTCAGATTTTTCGGTTGGACAGGTTCTGAGAGCGGCCCCTATTACACTGTTTGGGGTTCATATTTTGAACCCTTACTCTCCTATGTTTCACCCGATATCAAACCTGGGGGCAGCTTGGAATTGAGCCCTTGCATTTGATACTCCACACGATCATATTCTGTGGAAAAAAATGTTGCACCTTTCTTTCGCATGTATGTCTTAAACTCAAGACAAAGTGGCGTCACTTGCTATATGTAAGGGATTCACAGATAAGGTCTTCTCACCAAAGTTTGCGACAATCGGTCTAGCCGTTTCCGAATAAATTAGATGTGACAGACTGATAGATAGGCATCGGATCGATTCCAATAAGGTTTTACTTAAAACAAAACTTTAAAAATTGTGCGAATTTGGCTCACGTTTCAACATGGGGGTGTCTGCTTTGGCCACTTTTGAAGTTCAATGTCTGTCTACCTTTTTTTACTGGGGGAAATCCATCATGGGTACGCATCTGGAATCTAGGACACGCATGCCGAATAAAACTTACCAGATTTTCACCACGCTCTCCGCGCGGGACCACCGTTCTCTTATTGCTTCGCGGGGCTGTTCAGTTCTTATCTGCCAGCTGCTACTGCTTTGCGTGGTATTAATTGCAGTAGCTTCCCTTCTATGTCTTCACTGCGCTTCTGCTGCTTTTAGCTACTGGTGGATCCGTTTCAACATTGCAACTACCGCGTCCCATGCTGTATTTGATTGCACCATATACCTTATTAGATTTTCCACCGTTAAACGGGTATTTAGCTCTGTTTAAAGCTATTTCCCTGAGCTTTTAAATGTTGGGCAGGCGAAGAAAACGTGTTATGCATCTTCGGCAGCACCTTTACACATAGGACAATCGAACGATTCATCTAGGCCGAACCTATAGAGGTACTTCCTGCATTTATCGTGTCCGGCTAAGAATTGAGTCAGATCGCAACTTGTCACACCGTGATTCCGCATAGACCTCATACTTATGTCTTGGATAAGCCGCCTGGTCCCATGCTGCTTGCCATGCAGTCAATAACCTCATATGCTCACTTTGCTTGCTTAGGCTCGTTTCCTGATTCTCGTACAAACGACTAGCCTCATCATCTGTCTGTCTGTCTGCCTGTCTTCAGACTCGATTTACTTGGAAACAGAAACACAACCCTCCTTAAGTTCATCTTAGAAGTGCTTGGCATTGGATTTGGCATTAGTATAAGGGATAATAAAAGGCATAACTTTGGAAGTTTGAATGAAATCCAACTATCATTAACAAAGTTATTGACGTTGAAACTTGTGTATTTCACGAAAATTTATTGCACTCTAACAGGTGAATGACGTCATCATCGGTTTTTGTTTTTTTTAGTTAATTATATATCAGCATCAATTAGTCGAGACAGACATGTGTATGTATATTGTTACGTACTTGCTTCACGTAGCTCGTATCACTGAATTGAATAGCACTAGCCAAAAACCCGTTCTATAACTTTAATTTTAGCGTTCATTTTACATTAAATCCATAATTAATTATAGAATAATTCTTTCAAGTGATAAAAGTCGAGGCGTATTTATAACCTACGCGACCTGTTCTAACTCCGGAACTAGACTGACTAGACCTCCGGCCCTTTAATACTCTGCGGAACATTCCAAAAACGCATGCAAAGACTTTGCTAGAAAACTACTTTGCGTCCTTGACAAGATTTCCTTATTGGCATTAAAATCATCTGGTAAATTATCCTAACTAAATACCTATTTGTTCCGGATCGGCATCAAGTTAGGACCTCACAATTCTCAAAAAAATAAATACTCGCCCTACTTCTATACAATTTTGGTGTCCTGGCTAATTGCCATTACTACGATTTAAATTGTTGTTGCACATATTTTTTGCATTGTTATTGTTTGTTATTTTCGTCACACTGCCCACCGCCTAAACTTGTTCGTCCAAGAACCATTGCTATCTGCCTGGTGTTCCGAGTTATGCCCGTCTCTCTAAGTACTCCAATTCCATGTTCGTCCGGCTTCTATTCACTTCGCCTAATTCAGTTAACAGCGTTATTAAATTCCTTAATTTCTCAACGAAGTCCTTCCAATTTCGATTGTGACTTTCGTTTATTTCTTTTATTGGCTTGTAAACTCTGGAACAATACTAGTTGGTCCCCGAAAGGACCTATGGAACATTTGCACGTTGATAATGGCTTTGCATCAATTATAAAATAATGAATGTATGATAGTTCAAACCTCACATATCAGCATGTCCTTTGCAAAACAAAACCTTATTAAAATCGGTTCATTGTCTGTCTGTCTGTCGTTTGTAAAACAAAGCCTTATTAAAATCGGTTCAATGTCTGTCTGTCGCAGGCATTTTTCTCAGAAACGGCTATACCGATTGACACGAAATTTGGTAAGAAGGTGGGTACTGTAGACCCCCATGCAATGAGTAATATCCTCCTACGTTGAGATTTAGGGGGGGTGGTCCCCATACATGTAAAAGGGGGGTGTAAAATTTTTTTCACCAAATATAGTCATGTGGGGTATCAAATGAAAGGTCTCGATTAGTACTTTTCAAAGCCGGTCTTAGTTTTGAGATTTATTAAAAAGGCGGGGAGTGGGAGAGGTCCAAAGTGATGATTTCTTTAACGTACCCATTCTCAGAAACTACCCAACCGAAAAATCTGAAAAAAATATTGAAGCTGCCTCTATATGGTGCCCAGGCCTCAAAATACTCTCCATATCTGTTCAAATTAAGTTAATAATAGTATATTACCGTATTTTTGGGAAAATTGAGTAAAAATCCCCTTAAGTTTATGTCAGAGTTATAAAAGTTGGTAGTAGTATAAAATATAATATGAAGCATATTATCTCCAAGTTTGATCAAAATCATACTATTATTAACAAAGTTACAGTAGCTCAAAATTGTCTTACCGTGTAAATTTACAACCCGAAGTACTAAATCTGATATGCTAAATGCATATTCTTAATGGGCTCCGTACAAATGGGATAGCTTTACACTCAAATATAATCACACAAGAAACAAACAAAACCTTTCATACCTGAAGCGCTCAGCTTCCGGTTTCCCGACTTGTTTTTTTTTTGAGGAGGTGGAAATCTTCAAAAGACACTGGCTTGGACACGCCAGCGTGTGGGATTCTTACCTTCTAAAAACACCCCCGAACCACCGCACGGTATTACATCACGGGGCGAAGTCAGTTCCCTTTCGTCTCTACGCGGGGTACGTAACCGCGCTTTTCTAGTCTCCTCTGCCTTTCGCAGTTTGCTCTGGATAGATACGATCATGGAGTTGATCGCATTCCAGTCCTCCTGACATGCTAACATTCTTCGCACCAGATTCTCTGGTACGAGCACCTCTCCTAGAGTCTCCTCTAGGTTCCTCCTTTCCTCCACAAACCTTGCACAGCGGAAGAATACATGCTCTGGGTCCTCTGGGACTCCATCACAGTTTGGACAATCGGGTGAGGTATCTAGTTTAAACCTGAACAGGTACTGGCGATATCCTCCATGCCCCGTGAGAAACTGAGTAAGATTATAATTAATCTCACCGTGTCGTCTCTCCAACCGCTCCTTGATGGCAGGGATGAGCCTGTGTGCCCACCGACCCTTTCCCGAGCGTTCCAAGCGCTCTTGCCAGATATTAAGAGATCTCTCCCTGCCTGCGATAAAGGGGAAATAGACTTCGCAATATCTATATTCGTCATCTCATCTGCCAAGATGTCAATGGGCATCATTCCAGAGATGACGAATGCTGCATCATCTGAGACAGTTCTGAATGCCGAGCACACCCTTAGGGCTGTTCTTCTGTAGACTGAACTCAGTTTGTTAGCGTTGTTAAATGCAACCTGGAATGCGTTTCCCCAAACTGGAGCTGCATAGAGCACGATCGAACTCACTACCCTAGCTATAAGCAATCTGGAAGCATTCCGTAGCCCTCCCACGTTCGGCATCATCCTTGCCAGAGCCACACTTGCAGTGGATGCTTTGTCATAAACATACTGCACGTGTTGCTTATAGCTAAGCTTCCTGTCCTGTTCTGTTTCATTCCCAAGCATTTGATGGCAGGCCTAGTGATGATATGATTTCCAATTTGTATACAGGCAAAATTTCTTTCACGGCGCTTGGTAATAAGAATCGCTTCCGTTTTTTCCTCCGCAAGTGTCAGACCAGAACTCCCTGGCCAACCCTTAACAGCACTGATCACTGCGTATGAGTATAACTCAGCATCTTCGAGGTGCTTTGCGACCACAACCAGCGCTATATCGTCGGCGTAGCTCACCACCGTGGCTTCCTCCGGAAGGGGAAGATTAACTACATCGTTGTACATGATATTCCACAGCAGTGGGCCCACTACGGAGCCTTGTGGGACACCCACGGAGACAACGTACTTCTGGGGTTCGTCATCGGTGTCATAGCAAAGCCTCCGTTCTTGTAAATAGCTGTTGATAAAAGCTGCAAGATAAGCGGGAATACCAATCTTTGCCAGAGATTTCCGTACTAGTTTCCAATTGTCTGGATTTTACGGCAAGCTTAACGGCCCTATTCGGAACGCCATCCAGACCCGGAGCTTTGTTATCTCCTATCCTAGCGCAGATCTCCAGCAGCTCGTCCCTGGTGACTGGTGGTATTGCCGTGTCGTTCAGAGGTCGCTGGAAGCTGTCTGAATAACCCCTGGATAATTTTTAACAAGAGTGAAGGGCACATGATCTGCTTCGTTGGATGGCGAGCTTGAGGGTTTTGCGGGCTTCCTTATAGGCGCGCTCTTTTTGCCCTTAGTCGATCCTGCTTACCGCTCTTCTGGCTCGGTGACAGGCGGATCGAAGGCTAGTCAGTTCAGTATTCCACCAGTAGTTTGGTCTTCTACTAGGGAATGAGCACCGCTTAGGCATGGACGCATCACACGCTTTGGCGATGCATTTGGCCACATGGGCAGCTCTTTCCGTAGAGGCGCCTGCTTTATTAATTGGTCGAACCACACCTCCATAAAGGTTTGCTCATCCAGAGTTTCAGCGGACTAGCCTGACATCTTCCTCGGTTTCGAGCATGATGGTATTCTGCCCGGTGACTCCACCCATAGCCCAAAGAAGATCCGTCAGTCTGTCTGTCTGTCTGTCACACACACTTTTTCAGAAACGGCTACACAGATTAGCACGAAATTTGGTGAGAATGTGGGAACTGTGGACGCACAGACATGCAATGAGTGATATCCTTCTACGTTGAGATTTAAGGGGAGTCCCCGTACATGTAAAAGGGGGGTGTAAAAATTTTTTTCTCCGAATATAGCCATGTGGGGTATCAAATGAAAGGTCTCGATTAGTACTTTTCGAAGCTAGTATTAGTTTTGAGATTTATTAAAAAGGCGGGGAGTGGGGGGGGTCCAAAGTGATGATTTCTTTAACGGACCCATTCTCAGAAACTACCCAACCAAAAAATCTGAAAAAAATATTGAAGCTGCCTCTATATGGTGCCCAGGCCTCAAAATACTACTATAGTATATTACCATATTTTTGGGGAAATTGAGTAAAACCCACCTTAAGGGTATCCCAGAGTTATAAAAGTTGGTAGTAGCTATTTTATGCTATGAAGCATATTATCCCCAACTTTGATCAAAATCATATTATTAGTAACAAAGTTACAGTAGCTTAAAATTGACTTTATCGTGTAAATTTGCTGCAACTGAATATTAATTTCACACTAAAGTCGGTAGTCAGGCATGCTAAATGCACATACATAACGGGCTACGTACAAATGGGGTAGTTCTACACTTAAATATACTCACGGAAGAAGCAAACAAAACCTTTCATATCTGAAGCGGCGAGCTTCCGGTTTCCCGAGTTATTAATTTTGCCGATCTTCTTCCATCTATCACTTCGCTTTCTTCACAGTAATTATCCCAAAAACTCTTGTTTTTCTGTTTCCATTTATGCATCTCTTCTGATTCCTTCCACTTCCTGCGATGCTTCTTATAATTCCGTGTTACGTTCCTTCCTCTACTCGAATTATACTCGTAACACTCGCTTCTAAAATCACTCATAAGTGTTACGCTCATCGATTTTATAATTTGGTGTCCTGGCTAATTGTCATTACTACGATTTAAATTGTGATTAAAGTGATTTTCGTCACAATATGTATGTGCTAATTAAGTTTCCGGGTAGTGTCCAATAGGATAGACATGTGTGTAGTACTAGTGGTATTTATTTTAAGTACATATTTGTATGCTTTTGCGCCCGGGGTAAAGTGGAAATGCGTGAGGATGCGTTAGATCTATTTTGACGGGAAACGTGCGTTTATTTAGGATTAGCACAATATTGATATCTTTGATATGTATGTACATATGTATATCTGGAATTTAGCAATTAATGAAGGACTATATTTTGCATTATTAGCTATTGATGAATAGAAAACTATGCATAGGGAGTTCCGCACATAATATGAGCCCAAAACCTTTCACCCGAAGCGCCCAGTTTCCGGTATTTAGACTTGTTAATTTTAAAATGTTGGGGTTTGAATGGAATGTGTTGTGACATACTCAACAGAAACTAACCTTTGGAATCTTCCAGGATGGAAGTCTCTTTAAAAATTCATTCATAATTTTCCATAGATATTTTTGTTGAATTCATAAAAGGTATGGGCATTGTTAAGTATATCCAAGATACCATGTCGTCCCTTATCGCTTGTTTCCTGGGAGCAATGAATCAAATACTTCGAACCGAATCTAATCGAAACAAAGAAACTTATTTATGTATTTCTCCAATATTTTCCAATGCAGTCGCTTCGTGTCGTGCAAACTAAGACTATAGTGAAAGGATCCGCAGCATAACGAGAGCAAATCGAATTTATAATAGTTTGAGCTTTTCAGCAACTTTTGCGTCAACTACAGTTTCTCCACTGAGCCCCATTATCACTCAGGTGTATATTGTTCTACACTTGAAGAAATCGGGGGCACTTTTATTCAATTTCGAACTTCCCTTTTTATAGACTTGCCTGTAAGGATAACCTATTACAACGATGTCGATTCCTTCAACTCTATTAAATGACGAAACGGAACGTATCAAGACATTCGAAGGACGATGGCCTCTATCATGGATGGATATGAAACTACTGGCGCAAACTGGAATGTACTACACGGGCACAGATGATACAGTTAAATGTAATTTTTGTGGGGTCGAAATCAGTCGCTGGGAGGAGACGGATCATCCGGTCCTTGAACATATGCGATGGTCCCCGAATTGCCCGTTGATGCGAAGACGATATACAGCAAATATTCCATTAGATGAAGTTGTACTAGATAGGATCCTCCCACCTGCCACATATGATGTTTGCGGTGCAACTGAAATTTTAGATATCAGACCCCAAGCTTACCCCGAAGATTCAATCATGCAACCGATCCGATTCCCAGATCATCCTGAATATGCTATTGAGACTGCACGCCTTCGATCGTTTGCAGGGGGGGTCAGGACAATGAAACGAAAATTGGAACAATTGGAGGACGCTGGCTTCTTCTACACGGGCATTGGCGATCGAGTGAAATGTTTTAGCTGTGGCGGTGGACAAAAGGATTGGGATGAATCGGATGATCCATGGGAACATGTTTCGTGGCTGCGCAATTATCATTTCTTGAAATTGAATAAAATTGAAAAGTTTATCGATTTCGTTATTGCCAAATTCAAATCGAATAAGGAAAGCGAAACGAAAAACGAAGGTAGCAATACATCGAGTACGAGTGGTGTGTCGAGCGATGATGAACATTCGTCGCACGAGTTAGAAGCAGCTAAGGATGATGAAGTGAATTCCACCGAATCAGAACAAAAAGGAGGAAGTTTCGAATTGCGTGACAAATGCCGTCATAGCCATAAGAAAAAGATAGTTCCAAATGAGAAAGTTTGTAAGATATGCTACGTGAACGAATACAACACTGCATTTTTGCCTTGCGGTCATGTAGTTGCGTGTGTAAAGTGTGCATCCTCCGTTACAAAGTGTCCAATGTGTCGGCAACCTTTTTCGAACGTTATGCGAGTGTATTTTTCTTAATTCAACAATTCAAAATATTGGCAGCGAAGTATCTATGTAAAGCTGGAATATTATCTGCAGCAACATTTAAAAATTGGAGGGAACATCTAAACACCAATAAACTATAAAGTTTCAAAAACCCTTGGCCTAGTTTTCAGTGTTTAGTATTATAATTATTGTATACATTGGGTTAAGCATTGGATTAGTAGCAATTAGTAGTAATTTTCTACTTTTTTTGAATAGTTATATTTTTAATTGATTTAATATTATTATTACCCAGTATTTACTCAAATAAAAGAATATATTTCATGACCTTGTGTAGTAAAATTAGAAATAACAAGTATATCCACATATACGAAGTAAAAAACAACTGAAGTTGATGATGACGTCATTTACCTCTTAGAGTGCAATAAACTTTCGTGAAATGCAAAAATTTCAACGCCAATAACTTTGTTAATAATAGTTGGATTTCATTCAAACTTCCAAAATTACCATCATCATCGTCAACGGTGCAACAACCGGTATCCGGTCTAAGCCTGCTTAATAAGGAACTCCAGAAATCCCGGTTTTGCGCCGAGGTCCACCAATTCGATATTCCTAAAAGCTGTCTCGCGTCCTGACCTACGCCATCGCTCCATCTTAGGCAGGGTCTGCCTCGTCTTCTTTTTCTACCATAATAATTGCCCTTATAGACTTTCCGGGTGGGATCATCCTCATCCATACGGGTTAAGTGACCCGCCCCCCGCAACCTGTTGAGCCGGATTTTGTTCACAACTAGACGACCATGGTATCGCCCATAGAGTTCGTCGTTATGTAGGCTACGGAATCGTCCATCCTCATGTAGGGGGCCAAAAATTCTTCGGAGAATTCTTCTCTCGAACGCGGCCAAAAGTTCGTAATTTTTCTTGCTGAGACCCCAAGTCTCCGAGGAATATATGAAGACTGGCAAGATCATTGTTTTGTACAGTAAGAGCTTTGACCCTATGGTGAGACGTTTCGAGCGGAACAGTTTTTGTAAGCTGAAATAGACTCTGTTGGCTGACAACAACCATGCGCGGATTTTATCATCGTAGCTGTTATCAGTTGTGATTTTCGACCCTAGATAGGAGAAATTATCAACGGTCCCAAAGTTGTAGTCTCCTATCTTTATTCTTCCAGTTTGACCAGCGCGGTTCGATGTTGTTGATTGGTTGGTTTTCGGTGCTGACGTTGCCACCATATACTTTGTTTTGCCTTCATTGATGTGCAGCCCAAGATCTCGCGCTAATTGCCGCATGCTCGATCTGGATGAAGGCAGTTTGTACGTCTTGGGTGGTTCTTCCCATGATGTCGATATCGTCACCATAGGCCAGTAGTTGGGTGGACTTAGAGAGGATCGTACCTCTTGCATTTACCTCAGTATCACTTTCTCCAGGGTCAGGTTAAAGAGGACGCATGATAGGGCATCCCCTTGTCGTAGACCGTTGTTGATGTCGAATGGTCTTGAGAGTGATCCTGCTGCTTTTATCTGGCCTCGCACATTGGTCAGGGTCAGCCTAGTCAGTCTTATCAGTTTCATCGGGATACCGAATTCTCTCATGGCCGTGTACAGTTTTACCCTGACTATGCTATCGTAGGCGGCTTTAAAGTCGATGAACAGATGGTGCAACTGTTGTCCATATTCCAACAGTTTTTCCATCGCTTGCCGCAGAGAGAAAATCTGATCTGTTGCTGATTTGCCTGGAGTGAAGCCTCTTTGGTATGGGCCAATGATGTTCTGGGCGTATGGGGCTATCCGGCCTAGCAAGATAGCGGAGAATATCTTATAGATGGTCCTCAGCACCGTGATGCCTCTATAATTGCTGCAGTGTATGAGACACATAATGCCTCGTTGCCAATCGTCAGGCATTGATTCGCTGTCCCATACTTTGAGCATCAGTTAATGAACCATTTGCTCTAACTGGTCGCCTCCATATTTAACCAATTCGGCTGTAATTCCATCGACTCCTGGCGGCTTATGATTTTTTAGCCGATAAATTGCACAGACTGTTCTTCCTATACTTGGTGGTGGCAGTAATTGTCCGTGGTCTTTAGTTGGCGGAACTCGCCGATGTTCTGGTTGTTCAGTAGCTCATCAGCTTCCTTTTTTCGTCTGTGAAGTCGCTTCTCCGCTCGACGGAGTTCGTGATAAGTCTCTGCGCGTGACTGCGTTCTTTAAGAATGCAACATTACTCGGTACGCGGCATTCTTCCGTTCCGTTGCTAGCTTACATTCATTATCAAAACAGCCGCTCCGACTCTATTTGCGGCGGGGGCCAAGTATTTATTTATTTATTTATTTAATGAGGACAATACACAGAAAACAAATTTCTTATTACATATTGTCCTCAGAGGGAGGAGCAAGTAAATGGCATATTTTGCGCTTAAAGCTAGAGAGGGACATAGAGTCAAAGGATCCAAGCTGTAGGGCATTGTAGGACCGGCAAAACCTCGGGATCGGAGAGTGAAAGTAAATCTCGAGCTCGGCGAAGGGTACATCAAAAATGTCCGCGTGTGTTATGAGACGAGGCGATACGGAAAGTAATATCCGAGTTGGCGGAGCAGTCCATCAGACCATTGCAGAGTTTGAAAAGAGTACACATATCAAGGAAGATACGGCGTTGCTGTAGGGAGGGGAGATTGAGGGTGCGGAGTCGTGATGGATAATCAACCCGTGGAAGGTTCTTTTTGTAAAAGAGGGTCCGGGTGAATTTGCGTTGTACAGCTTCAAGAGCGCGGCCGTCACGGATGCGGAAGGGGGACCAGACTACACAGCAATATTCAAGGATGTTTTTGACAAGGGAATTGAAGAGTGTTAAGGAGGGCTGGATTGAGGTAAAGTCGGACGAGGAACGTAGGATAAAACCAGACATTTTGGAAGCTCTATTGATGATGTCAACGAAGTGGGAATTGAAACGAAGTTTATCGTCGAATATTACACCCAGGCCTTTGAAGGAGGTCAGTAGTGAAAGGGTTTGACCACTGAGAGAATAGGAAAAGGATGATGGGGAGGGTTTAAGGGAATAGCGCATCCAGTGGCATTTGTTGACATTCAGTGTTAGCTTGTTGACCAAACACCAACGGGCTAAATTATCAAGGTTGGATTGTAAGAGAGCACAGTCCAATGGAGACGAAACAGAGGCAAACAATTTAAGGTCGTCTGCGTAAAGCAAATACGGACAGGTGAGGATGGAGGTGAGATGATTGATAAAAAACAGGAAGAGTAGGGGGCCAAGTGTAGAGCCATGGGAAACACCAGAGGAAGGAGAGAAGGAACCAGATGAGTGACCATGAAAAGAAACTTGCAGGAACGGTATGAGAGATAGGAGGAAAGCCAGGAGATGACTGAGGGAGGGAAGTCTAGCGAAGAAAGTTTAGAGAGGAGAATGTTATGGTCAACGGTGTCAAAGGCTTTGGAGAAATCAGTATAAACAGCATGTACCTCCTGTCGTGAATTCAAGCGTTTAGCAATAAAGTTGTTAAAGACCAGAAGATTTGAAGCCGTTGATCTATGTTTCACGAAACCATGCTGCTCTTTGAGGTGACCGAAGTACGCGGTCAACCAGTCGTTGACGTATCTTTCTAGGATTTTGGAGCAAAAGGAGAGAAGGGAAATGGGGCGGTAGTTCACAGCAAGGGAAGGGTCTCCGCTCTTGAGAATAGGAATGATAAGGGCCTCTTTCCAGAGACGGGGAAAGTAGCATTCGTCTACACTTTTGTTGTAGATTATACGGAGGGGGAGGGAAATGTGTTTTCTACAGTTAAGGAGGAAGAGATTAGGAAGCCCATCGGGGCCAGGTCCGACATTGGGGTCAAGGTTACCAATGAGGAACTCAACGAAGGAAGGCGTAAGGAGAGGAAATGTAAAGTATGTTTGTGGTCATATTTATGATAATGTGAGTGTCAAGGTGATTGTCAAGATCATTTGTTGATGCTCCAGTACTTCTGTTGACTGCGGTTATTGCGGCATCAATTTCCCTCTTATAGGTGTGTGTGGATGACTTCAGTGTTAACTCTCACCTGATTGTCAGAGGGGATTCTAGGTGGTATTGCTATTCGAGCTCGGAGCATCATGCCAACAGGATAGTGATCCGAGTCTATATTGGCTCCCCTGTATGTTCTGATATTCATCAAGGCTGAGAAGTGGTGGCTTTTGATCAACACGTGGTCAATTTGGTTAAAAGTGGTCCGTCTGGAGAGGCCCACGTATGTTCGTGGATCGCTTTCCGCGCAAACCACTGCTAATTGGATGATCCGCAGTCCGTTATCATTTGTATTTTGGTGGTGAATCGCCTGAATACGGGCTCCGTCCCTACTTGACTGTTAAAATCCCGAAGTATGATTTTGATATCAAATCTGGAAAAGGTTTCGTTCTACTGTCTCGTAGAAGGTATCCTTCTCCGACTCTGTAGTCTCCTCTGTAGGGCGTGAACGTTAATGAGGCTTATATCATATTTCAAAATTTGCCTTGCAAGCGCAGAGTGCATAGCCGTTCGCTTATGTTTTCAAAGCCGATAACAGCAGGTTTTATTTTTTGGCTGACTGACCTACTCCGAGCACATGGTTTACTGAATGGCCACTATAAGATATGGTGTAGTGGCTCTTCTCCAGAAAACCGGTTCCTGTCCAACGCGTCTCCTGTAACGCTGTTACATCAGTCCTATATTGGGACAGAGTATCGGCTAGCTGCTCAGCAGCTTCATCTCTGTACAGGGAGCGCACGTTCCATGAGAAAATGCGCAAATCTTTATTCCTTTGTCGTTGCCGGGTTCGTCGTTGTATAATCCGTCCAGTCCGAGGCTCCTGTTGTGGCTTCGTAACAAGTTGTTTTCCGTGTAGGGTTGTCAGCCTTACCCAATCCCCAACCTGGAAGACCAGTTGGTACAATTTATCCCGTTTTTAGGCGCGGGAGACTCGTCTTCATCCTCCTCCGTCTGCAGCTTTTCGTTAAGAAAGAGCTCCCAGTAGTCACCACGTGGAGGTGCAGATAGGGTTTGGCAGTAGAGCTGTTGGTGTTGGTTCAGCAGGCATTTCCCAGGTTTTATGCTCCATCGGGTACCAATCCACGTTTCGCCCTGGGACCTATACTACCCTTTGACCGCCTTATGCCTTATATTATCCCTTATACCGATGCCAAATCTTATACTTGTAAGATGAACTTAAGAGGGGTTTTTGGGTAAATTTCTAAAATATAGTAACTAACTTTAACTTTATTTGAACAAACATCGAAATAAGATGTATTTTGAAGCCTAGATTTCATATAGACGCACCACTGTGATTTTTTTTCAGATTTTGCGGCTGGATAGAGCACGAGACCTGTTTTACTTTTTAAGGCACATATTTTGAACTCTCACTTTCCTATGTTTCACCCAATATCAAGAATAAAATCAGTTTTGAAAAGTACTAATCGATTCCTTTCATTTGATATCTTACATAACCATATTCGGTGAAAAAAAAATGTATGCATACGAAGGGGGGTGTATGCATGGAGAGCCCCCTTGAAATTCAACATAAAATAGCGCCACTTACCATATGTAAAGGGGTTCATAGATCACATCTTCTCACCAAATTTCGTTCCGTTACAATTGGTTCAGCCGCTTTCGAGTAAATCGAGTTTGATAGGCAAGTCAAACGTCAACGCTGAGTTGACAGACAGTTGTTTCACACAAAACCTTAAAAATTATTATCTGAGGCAAAAAGCAACTAATTGAGAAAAACTTAAAACAACACGTTGGGTATTTAAGGGGAGAAACCGCATTAGGAGGTTTTCAGAATTAATGTCTGCCTGTCTGTCCGTCTGTCTGTAAGTCGCTCACACCCGATTTAGTAGGGAATGGATGAACCGATTGTCGCGGAATTCGGTGAAAACATGTAGTCTGTATGTCCCTTTATATGCAACGAGTTGCATTTGCATTTTGCATGGGGATTTAAGTATCCGGATGGCTCAAGTGGTTAGAACGCTGGGCTGTCGTAGCGGAAAGCCGCGGTTCAAATCTCACTGGCGGCGGTGGGATTTGTTATCGTGACTGGATGTCAGATACCAATCGACTCAGCTGTGAATGAGTACCTGAGTCAAATCAGGGTAATAATCTCGGGCGAGCGCAATGCTGACCACATTGTCTCCTACAGTCAACTGTAGTGTACCGTTACGGTCTTGAATGAAGTGCTCTAACACACTTCAAGGCCCTGATCCAATATGGATTGTTGCGCCAACGATTATTATTATTATTATTATTTAAGGGGGCTCGCTATATATGCGAAAGTTGAGTAAATTTTTTTTCATAGGTTATGGTCGTGCGGGGTATCAATCGTAAAAGACTCAATTAGTACTTTTCGAAAATGATGGAGATGATGGAATGATGACTCAAATTATGCGTCCCAAAAAGTGAAATAAGTCTCGTTCTCAGAACCTATCCAAACGAACAATCTAAAAAAAATCACAGTGATGCATCTATACAAAATCTAGACTTCAAAATACATCCCATTCCGATACTTGCTCAAATAGAGTTAAGAATTGCTTATTATTATTTTTTAGAAATTTACCTGAAAACCCCTTTAAGTTTATTCTATATAAAATACAATTCTCGAAAGTTTGCAATCCAACTGTTACCTGTTGCTCTTCAGTAGATGGCGGGCTCACGACCACTCGTCAGCGCTTTGAATTAAACAAAGTAGAGCAACATGCTACTTGCAACAGGTTTCGGACACGGTGTTCCTAAGGGTGGGTTCGCGAGGCAGAGTTTGATGAGATCGTCTCTACTTTGCGATGGAAACCGCCAGCCATCAGTCACAAAATTTTTTTGCCGGTACGTGAGTACCAGTGATATTCAACTTTTGTACTTATATATGTACATACATATTGGATGCTTTGGTGCATGAAGTAAGGAGGAAATATTCAATATGTATATATACGCATAACAAATACGTACATACCAGTATGCGATAATAAACAATTTTTATTTGGATTGAGCATAATATTCAACTCCTAACACGTATATCTTCTTCTTTTCTTCAGCCTTTGTCCCGTTCACAAGCGGGGTCGGCTCGTTGTGAACGGTTTCACCCTGATCTAGATGCAATCGGGAGGCTTTTAAATCGCCATCCGCGTGTATCTAGCCACCGATGTTTTGGACGGCCTTTTGGTCGCTTCCCATCGACTTTGTTTAGACCAATCCTAGCAAGCGAACTCTCCCTGCCGCTAATGTGACCATACGATCGAAGACGCCTCTCTCGCAGTTTTTCCACATTCGGTGCAGGAAGGAATATTTGAATTTGTAGCTATCTGCGAGAAGAAAAACGTGCATACGTTCCTCACATAAGATGAACACAAAACCTTTGTACCTGAAGCCCTCAGGTTTCGATATTCCGACTTGCTTTAGTTGAAAAAAAGTTGTAGAATTGCCAAAAGTTGTCACGATTGCGTGAGAAGAAAGAATAAATGATCTCACTTGCGCGATTATCAACCATTATGAATGTGGAGAAATCGTGGAATCTAGTTAAAGACACCATCCACAAAGCAGCCTTTGTAACCCTCGGGGTAACCATACCAGGTAAGCGGTTCATCAAACGAGATACTTGGCGTTAGAATGATTGTAAAAAAGTTCGTGAAAAGAAACGCTTTTAAGGGGGTCATCCCATGTGTCGGATTCGTAGAATCGAATTTTTTTTTTTGGCATCAATTGTATCTAGATGTAGTGCAGAATATATGGGAAAAGTGATTTTTTGATCTTCGGAATCGTTCGGAAATTATAGTGTTAAACACGTGATAAATCACATGTCAGATTCATGTCGATCGTCGTAATAAAGCGCGTATTTATCGGTCCGAATGACGTTCGAATGACTTCGCTAAAAGGCCAAAAATGAAAGCCAAGGCTGCACATGTGTTTCTTCAAGAAACCTAAGGTTTATAGATTAGGTGTAGCAGATTAACGGTCATTTTAGGTTTTAAGGCTAAAAATTGCATTCTACTTTTTAAATGGGTTTTTCTCGAAACTGCATGTTGGAAATCAGCTGCCACCATAGCCCAAAATCTATCTAACGAAATTCTTTGAAATTTTTACGACTTATTCAGAACATATTTCTACGGTCCGCAAACTAGGATAATTGCGATTCATTCAGTAGTTTTATTCTTATTCATTGAAGAAGCCGTAAAAAAATACCAAAATTCACAAAAAAAAAGTTTGAGACGGCACCAAAAATTTAGCTTTTAATATTTGTTAATAATCCTAGTTTGCAGGCTGTAGTTAAGTCTGCACATTAAAATGCGTTTACTTTTTTCTTTAAGATGATCACAGCGTCCTCTAGCGTGGCAGCAGAAAAACACCTTTCTTCAGAGATGGGTGTATAAATTGCTCTGTATTTCAATAAGGAGCTATGCGATCGGGTTGGAAAAATTACTATGCAAACTCAAGATATTAATAAATCTATGGTGAAAAATTGGTATTTGTGTCTTTATCCAGTTCATCACAAAAAAATTCTTAAAAAAGCGAAAAAAAAAAACGGCCATCACACGGAATGACCCCCTTAAACGTCTCTTTTCTAACACTCGGAATGGCGAGAGAGATCTATATCGACTTGCCAAAAACCGAAACGGGCGCATATTTCTGTTGCGTTAATGACAAGAACCGATCGACGAGCCGCGACCGCTAGATGACGAGAATATTTCGAGCAACCTTAAACGGAAAAATTTTTTCTTCCTCCACTTCCACAAGCATTGTCGATATTTGGAGCAATTCCACCTGTCAACGCCACTGAAGTCGAGGAAGCAATAAAACGAATGAAATTTGGGAAAGCAACAACTCTTGGAAGCGAACAGCTCGGACCCAACACTAAGGCTCAGTGAATTCTTCAATCGGGTTATTCAGTAAGGTTGAACACCATCTAACTGGGAAGAAAGTACCATAGTTCCAATATGGAATCACCGTCCAATCCGGTTACTATCCCATACCATGAAGATTTTTGAATGCATTTTTGAAAACCGTACTCGCGAAATCGTTGAAATAACCATGAATCAAGCCGGATTTGTCAAGATCTGCGTAACTACTGACACAGTACACGCTGCGCGGTTACTCAGTGAAAAACACCGAGAGAGGCATCGCCCTTTTTACATTGCCGTTCTGGATCTAGAGAAAGCATTTGGCTGTTTGCCACATGAACTAATCTGCTATGCTCTACGACAACACCTAGTAGCAGAAGCGCCCTCTCACCACTCTTTGTTCTTGTTAGGGACACTACCACAGGAGAGATCCAACGTCCAGCGCCCTATACACTACTTTACACTGATGATGTTTTCCTAGCGTCTAATAGCAACATTGATCTAGAGCAATTTGTTTAAAATTAAAATGATCGCCTCATGTCACGTGGTCTCAGATTGAATCTGAATAAAACTGGACTTTTACCTATTGTCCTCTATGGTTCTGAGTATTGGCCGAGTA
Source organism: Hermetia illucens (assembly GCF_905115235.1). Taxonomy (NCBI): domain Eukaryota; kingdom Metazoa; phylum Arthropoda; class Insecta; order Diptera; family Stratiomyidae; genus Hermetia; species Hermetia illucens. The sequence continues at coordinate 110,852,533 of NC_051850.1, read as the reverse complement.
TAAAAGACAGTGAACCGCGTCTGGCGATAATAGATACTAAATTGTTGCACTAGACTAGTGGCGTGACACGCCTTGAAAATCCGAAATGAGGATATCCGCGATATATATATAATATTTAATTTAAAATCATTGCACTACAATCAAGCGCATTTTCTTCGTGAGTTTTTCTTTGAAAAACAATCCTCTAGACAAATACATCGGATTACCTCATAGCGGATAGTAAATTGTCTCCTTTGAACTTGAAAAGTAGAGTATGGGATCTCATGTCGAATGTTACATCAGTCCAACAGAAGATCGACATATGGAAGAGAAACCCATTTACAAAGGCGTTGGTGTTGGTTTGGTGTTGTCAGCACATAACATCTGCGTGCAGGATGTTGAGCAGTACCGAGTACACCAGTCGCCATAAGTTCGTCTGTAAGATTCTCTATCAAAATGCGCTGAAGTATCATTTAGTGGCAAACTACTATCCTTAACATAAGTATACTCCGCAGTCTTGCAAAATGATCGGGTCAAACTATTTCCATCGACCACAGTGTTTAATCACAACAGGCCCAATCTAGGTCTACTTCTCAAATAAGAACGAGCGGGCTTCATAATTGATGCAACCGTACCGTTGGATGAGCACACTGTTGAAAAACAACAGGAAAAAATCTGAAACTAGGATCCCTTGGCGGACGATGTGAAGCTACCTTGGAAACTACAAAATATCAAAGTAGTCCTAGTGGTAATTTCAGCGAGGGGATTAGTCCCGCAAAATTTATAAGAAAGCGCTGAAAACGCTTGACTTTAGGACCGAACTATACCTGGAGATGCAAAAAGTTGTCATCTTTGCAGCCTGTGATATAGTCCGAAGAGTCCTGTCGAATAACAGCCTGGCCTTGTGGGCTCTAGTCTCAATTCGCACTGTCTTCTTTCTACGATCAAGATATCTCTGCAGCGAAGAACTGCCCCGTCACTGGTTGACGTGTTTGCGACCAGTGGGGATGTAGCAATACATTTTCGCACACACTTTGCATTGAAACGCATTATCGTTAGGATGCGGGCCTTTGGATGTTGCCTTCAGGCCATCCTTAGGTTGATCGACCTCTGTCCGGCTTTTTTAGCTTTATAAAATATATACTATATATCAAGGAGGACGGATGCATAACTTCAATCTAAATGGGTGTAGGCCACCGCAGCGTCTTAGGGGGTAGGTGAAGAAAGTACAGAGGCTATGTAGTTTTTGAAATTGTTCACTGAGGAAGCTATCACCACACCTAGCTGTAAGGTATAAAATGCAAATCAATTAAGTATGGATAACGGGCGAGATACTTCTGACTTGTTGACTGAGTGAGGCTCCCATAATGGAGAGCACAATTAGCGTCGAAACTGCTATCGGGGGGTGGTTTGATGCCTAGACACCACAATGATCAGGACCATGAATCCGCCTGCTGGTGCTGTTTTGCCACAATCTGTGACGACCACTTAAGCAGGTACGTGTATTTAGCGAATAAAGTGCAGTGAGCAAATGAAACTTGTTATCATCCGCTCCTATTCCGAAATAATAACGGCGGGGGGAAATAGAATAGCTTACCAGCCCTTGTTACACCAGAGATTCGCTGAGCGTTTCCCATATTACACACTTGCGACTGTGCAGCGGGCTGCAGACCAGAACCGCTTTATTACTCGCAATGACACGGGTCATCTCGGGGACTAGTGATTAGAAGTCATTGGGGCAAGGCGACGGCATCAACAACACCCCGCCGCACTGTGGGCATCACTTTCAGTACTCGCCGAAGCATCCTTCTTCCCCGTCTGACTGAAGTGTCCGTTGAGGTTCGGGGCGAATTCAAAAGGGCGTGTATAGAATTCTCGGAAATGGAGCTTTTGTATTGATCAGATATTCCTCGGCTCAAGAAGATTATATAATGGGGGGAGGAACAATCACAATCAAACCTTTCAGGTCGAAACCAAGAACACTATAAACAGGAGGTTCAACTCCCAGCACATTCTTTGAAATTTTATGGAGACGGAAAAGTCTTGCACACGTTCGACCGCAACGATAGTCGCACGACCAAAATTTCACGAATAAGGGCTGGGGTTAGTACCATGTATGTGATGCAGTGCATTGGTGTGCATTCACGTGGTCGCTGCTGCAACTAAAATCAATTGTTATGTTTCTTGTGTTATGTACTTGTAGTTTAGCGCTTAGGATGTGTGCGGATGAGCTTTTCCAAATGCATTCCGAGACCAATGCGTGTGGATAGTACCTATTAGATGTGCCAGTTGGGTTTCAACTGACGCTGGAGCAAGCAAATTGAACACTTTGCGATCAGCAGTAGGCTTAGGATTTTTCTTCTGGATGCACATAACAAAAAAAGCGCTGACATCAGCTTCGAAAGGGATCACCCTCTGGTGGGTGCTTACCTTCGTTTCCGTGTTGTGTCCGTCACTTCTCACGGCGTTGAAGAGCCCGAAAGTTTTAATGACTAAAAATAGTCCGGTTTTCACTCCGGCTCCTCCTGCATTTACCACAACAGCACCCTACGTATCACTTTGGAATAATGCATGGAGTTAAGACCTCCACTTCACCCAATTTTTATCGATTTCGAGAAAGTTTTCAACCACGGGAATTCGGAGCACATCTGGAGTGCTCTACACAGGAGGGACATTTCCGAGAAACTGTTATAGTACCTTTTATCAGGGCGACATACAATGGCGCAAAATGTGATGCATCGAAGTAAACTCTTAGAGGAATTTTGGGTTCAAAGGGAAGTCGCCAGCGTTTCCGTTTGTCACCGATATTTCTTCTTGTTATCAGTGACGTTTTTCATGCTAATTTGTTCAGAGCCTGGAGGATTTTCAGAGTAAATAGGTGTATAAATATCTCTTGAAACCTAGCGCACAATTGAATTTTTAACTATGTACAAGTGGAACTATTATCCACTCAAGCTTGAAGCGTCCAGCTTTCGGTTTCCCGACTTGTTTATTTATGTTGAAAATGCTTTCTTGCTGCTTTCTTTCAACAATAAGTTATAAGTAAGGAAATTATGGTTTTTGTATAAAAGAATTATGCAAATATAACGTAAGAAACAGAGAATGCGAGGCAGGTTAAATATAGGCCGGGGAATAAAGTCTCTTTTTCCTGCTTCCAAACGCCAAACAGGGGTCTAGCAGAGGTTTTCATTCGCATTAAATAAACAAGAAAACGAAAAGACAATAAATTTTCATGAAATTTTGTTTATTAAAGTTTTTTCTCAATTCATATTTGTGTAATAAATACTGCCTATCGTTAATTTCTACAAACTTTTCCGCGCCCGTACCCGATATCCAATTTCTATATAACCGTCCTCTGTGAAATAATATATTATATATAACCCAGAAGGCTTTCGACATTAGTAGATGGAATTAAGATTGTCAATTCTTTCTAATACCAAGTACGGGCGCTATATCCTAGTGCAGAGTTTTATTAATAAAAATCTATTGTTCTTATTACGAATGCTTAATGCGATGTTTATAATAATTATAATACAAAACACTGAAAGCAACGACAAGGTTTTTTGAAACTTTATAGTTTGTTGGAATTTAAATGTTCGCACAAATTTTAAATGTTGCTGCAGATAATATTCCGGCTTTACATAGATATTTCGCTGCCGATATTTCAACTTCCATTTTTGAATTAAGAAAAATACACTCGCATAACGTTCGAAAAAGGTTGCCGACACATTGGACACTTTGTAACGGAGGATGCACACTTTACACAAGCAACTACATGACCGCATGGCAAAAATGCAGTGTTGTATTCGTTCACGTAGCATATCTTACAAACTTTCTCATCTGGAATTGCCTTTTTCTTATGGCTATGACGGCATTTGTCGTGCAATTCGAAACTTCCTCCTTTTCGTTCTGATTCGATGGAATTCAATTCATCATCCTTAGCTGCTTCTAATTCTTGCGACGAATGTTCCTCATCGCTCGACACACCACTCGTATTCGATGTATTGCTACCTTCGTTTTTCGTTTCGCTTTCCTTACTCGATTTGAATTTGGCAATAACGGAATCGATATACTTTTGAGTTTTATTCAATTTCAAGAAATGACAATTGCCCAGCCACAAAGCATGTTGCTCCCATGGATCATCGGATTCATCCCAATCCTTTAGTCCACCGCCACAGCTAAAACATTTCACTCGATCGCCAATGCCCGTGTAGAAGAAGCCAGCGTCCGCCAATTGTTCTGGTTTTTGTTTCATTGTCCTGGGCCACTCTGCAAACGATCGGAGGCGTGCAGTCTCAATAGCATATTCAGGATGATCTGGGAATCGGATCGGTTGCATGATTGAATCTTCGGGGTAAGCTTGGGGTCTGATATCTAAAACTTCAGTTCCACCGCAAACATCATATGTGGCAGGTGGGAGGATCCTATCTAGTACAACTTCATCTAATGGAATGTTTGCTGTAGGTCGTCTTCGCATCAACGGACAGTTCGGCGACCACCGCATATGTTCAGTGACCGGATGATCCGTCTCCTCCCAGCGGCCGATTTCGACACCACAAAAATTACATTTAACTGTATCATCTGTGCCCGTGTAGTACATTCCAGTTTGCGCCAGTAGATTCATATCCATCCATGATAGAGGCCATCGTCCTTCGAATGTCTTGATACGTTCCGTTTCAGCATTTAATAAAGTTGACGATAAAGGCATTTCTAAGCTCTTGTATGAAATTGGTGGCGAAGTGTCCGCCGTTTTATTGTCGGTGACATCGCGAAAAATTTCCAGACGAGGCAATTCCTGTGTCAACATTTTCGATTGATTTAAATAACTGGTTAACGGAGTAGGACAAATGAATGTACAGATGATGTTCAACGAGCGTTGTATGTATTGCTTGATGGATGTCAGATATCTGCAAGGAGAAGAAAGGGTGTGTTCAAAATAATGCTAAAATTTCGGAAAATTGAATTTCTATATACGAATAAGTTTGCAGTAAATCTACATTGAGTGCAAACTATTTCATCAGTGAAGTTTTATAGTCAATTCGTTCGTTCGGTCGATGAAATACTGTTCAGCCTACTTGTGGCATGCATTTTCAAATAGTGACTGCATCGCACAATATGGAAGAATAGAATAAATGGTTACATTGCGATTACAACAGACTCAAAAGTATTGACTCATTTCGACATGATGGAATGATGGAAAACAAACGATAACAAATTATACAGATTTGGCGTCTAGTATGTGAAACAATGCACGCAAATGCTACGTGATTATGCAGGAGCGCAACAAAAAAAAAAAAATCAAGGAAAATTATATGGCAAAAAGCTGTTGCCACGGCTTTTCAAAATGGCAAGCAATATAATGGGAGATAATATGCAGCTGATTGGAAACATGCTTCGGATTCTCGAATTGCTTCAGATGATGTCCTGAAACACGATCGAAAACAGTGTATTTCTCATTGCGTATGGTCACCAGAGGGAGGATCAAATAAGTAGCCTAATCTGCAGCTTAAAACTAAGAATAGAACCACAGTCAAAGAAATCAGATATTTTGGAAGCGCGGTTGATAATATCAAGGAAGCTTATCCCCGGAGGTTACATCCAGACCTTAAAAGGAACTCAGAAGTGATAAATAGGGGTAGTTTAAGACAGATTACCTAATTAGGTACTAGCACAGATGAAGATAGCACGGGGTCTCCGAAACAATTGTATACGGAAAGAAAATAAAAATATTTACAGTATAAGGAACCATACCTTGTTCCTTTCTTGATTTATATATAAACTTTAATAAAAAAAGACACGGCCATTAATTTCAACTAAGGAGAAGGATCTTGAGGAAAATTTATCGAATAACATCGCGTGACATTTGATGAAGATAAGTATCAACTTATTCACCGTCGTCTAAGTAACGTTAACATGGGTAAATGATTACTAATAAAAAGTAAGAATATTTGAGGGCCTAGCACAGAGCCTTGGGGGACCTGCGGAGAAAAGAGAGAAGGACCGGGATGCAGGAATGGTTAGCAATTTAGCAGCCAATTTAAAGCAATGAGATAACTGAAAAGGGAAAGTTGAATAGAAATAGTTTGGAGAGGAGGAATATTGTGGTTGACGCAGTCAAAGGTTTTAGAGAAATCGGTGCAAATACCAGGTACCTGTCATCAATTAAGGTATTTAGTTATGAAGTTGGTAAAGTCGAGAAAATTGGAAGCAGTAGATCAATGTTCCCTGCTCTTTCGCTATAATTTGACCAAAGTTCGCGATAGATCATGCAAATCCTGCCTCCTCCTAGTTATTCCTCTTCAATGCGGAGCTTCTTATTTCCACCTTTCCTACCCTGATATACTTCTATTTGCTCGCAAAAGTTTTAAATTGCATCTCTGACGCAAAATATTTCTGAAAGCTAAAACCTCTAAATTGTAATGAAGCTTTTTGTATGGTAATTTACTTCCCACTTAGGTACACTTATAAAGCCGGAATCAACGAACAATGGTTGCTGCCAAGATCAATTATCTATTAAAAAAATAGACACGCAAACAAGTAATTGTAATTTTGTCTTTCAACGAGGATGGTAGTAAAAAGGCGATATTTTTTTTAAATTTCTTTACACTCTGATTTACTTTATTTGAAAAATATTCAAAAGCTCAGTGATTTGGCCACTACTCCCGAGCCAGTAATTTTAACTGATATCTGAATACATCAGTGATAAAAATAATTGAAAATGGCTTTTCCTGGAACTCTTTTTGATAACAATACGGCACGTGGCAAGTGTATTAAAATCTTCATATCAGAAACAATTTGATGGAAACACACAGAAGTAACAGGAGATTTGTTAAAAATTATTGAAAATATAGCTGCATTTTCCCAAAGATAGTACAGAAAATATATTCACCTCATAAAACACTCTTGCAAAAAGCACAAAAACTTCGCATACACTCTCAACTTTCGTTTTGAAAATATCACAAATAAATGTCTGTTAATAGTGAATATAATACTTTGGTATTCAACAGAGATTCAAAATAATTTTAGGCACAACAACTATCACAACAGAAACTTTAAGTTAAATCTTTCACTTTTCACATACGATTACAGTATGAGCCTCTAACTCAGTCCCGGGGTATAAGTAAAGGTAACACGGGGCGGCGTCTAGAAGCTTTACCATTTTTTTACGTCGATAACAATTTAGAGTCAACAACAACAAGATTAGATTACAGTAGAAGTGGAAAAATATCAGTAGAGTTCAATTGGATGCGTTTGCCATGGGCTGGTTAGAGGAAAACAGGGCACGTTCGTGCTTTTAAGCATGAACGCCATTGATAAACCCCCTCGCTCTTGCCTTCCATATTATTCAAAGCGTTGTTTTCTTTTTCTGGAATATTTTGTTTTGCATTCTGCTGCTTTGCTTTAATTACCCTATTTACTACTGATTGATGATAAAATTAGATTAAATTGCTTCCGTTCTGAGTCATGTATATTTACACTTAAATATGTATAGTTTGAATACATCACGAGGGAAAAGCTCACATCTTGAAATAGCAGGCGAATCCCAAAATATAATTGTCTAAATTGTTGGCACGCTTTTGTCTTATATGGTTGGAGCAACAGAATCGGCCAATCGTGTGGAGACTACGATTTCGTCGAGGATTGTATATAATAAACGATTTCTTAAAACCGACTTTTCAGAGCCCAATCCACTAATCTTATGAGGTGACAAATGCACACTTCAGACGTATACCGATTTGCACACTTCACCAGTGGACCATCATTTGACGGCCTACTGTTAAGGTGTGCACATCTGTTGCGTTGTTTTAAAATGATCTAAATTGAGAAGATGCTCACCAAAATTTCTGTATACATAAAAGATATATTTATTACGTAGGATTTTCTTGCGTGCATCGTAAACATGACAAGGCTAAGTTTCATAGGTAAAAGATGAATAGAACGCACGCTTATGTTGTTTATTTGTATAGCTAGAGGATTTCCGTACGTAGCACACCGTCCGGAAACCATAAAAAGAAGTTCCGAATGTACACGAAGAAAAAATAGGTTGCAGATGGTAGTCTTATCTGTCGAATCTAATTATAATTCAACAGACGTGTAGTGGCTCTGAGACTCGGGAGAGTCGCTTCCGTCAACGTAGCTTAAGGGGGCCTACAAAATTGATTTAGGATATGTCTCACATCAATATTGTAAAACTCCTGTGTTTGTTCATATATTGGCGTACATTCTCGTTCAATAGAAATGCAAATTGCTCATCATTTTAGACATTGGCGTCATGATGGGGAATACGATAAAGTTAACAAGTCACCCCGTTTGCTTTTTTTTCTTGTTTTCACATCATCTCAAGTGGAATATTGATAAATGTTGGTGCAGAAAAATTGTGCAATCATTTCTCAGAAATTTTATAAATACCAAGGTCTGATCGCAAAGCGTCAACAACTTACACAAGTTTATCGTGTTCATAGAAAAACCCAACGGCGCTCTGTTACAACTTCCGCCCATTCAAGAAGAAATTCGACTCCATTGGCTGACACGCATTCCCCTGAGCAAATATCAAATTTCTACACTTCCTGTCAGTTCACGAGTATTATCTGAAGATAAGGCTGATTTTTGTTGATTCGTTTAACCAATACATATTGATTTTTCATTCACAGAAATCCAGAACAGTACAAATATCACCAGGATTGGGCTTGCAAGTGGACTTTAGGATCGGTTTCGAAATAGTTCCCATTGCGGCCTTCTTTTCACCCAAACAAAGCCGGAGCTTTCCATTCAATTGAATTACCAACAACATGCACAATAGCCAAACTACAAATGAGTTCAGCAATAAATCTTCCATTCTTCATCAAACATCGCACAGCATCCTCCACTCACTCAATAACATCATGACTCAAAATGCATTGGAGAACTGCGTTGGATGCAAACGTGCTTACATGTCAGGAAGTGTAATAGATACATCGATTATTTATAAGAGTGGCATGCTTGCATACAGTCCGAAAGTTGGGAGAATAAGATGGAACGAGGAATGAGATAAAATGACTTAAAACGGCTAATTAATGAATATAATCCAATCCCGCATATGGTACAGATAAAAAGTCAGAAATGAATTCTAATTTACACCAACGAATCGAGCCCACCTACACGCTCCATTCATTTTTCGAAGCCTACATGGTAAATGAAGCCGTGTTTAAATGGAACTGAAGGTTGAAAAATAGTATGGAATTGATGTTTGACTGTAGATGGGGAAGTTTTGTGCGATGAGCAAACGTTTTTTTTAACCAGTTTTATTGCAATAAATGTGGTTAAGTTTAAGCACATATAACACGTATGTGATATTTTTCATTTACAGAGTAAATATGTTTTGGGTTATGTGAGAATGAAGTCAACAAAACCGCAGATGATATAAACGAAGAGGTCATTCGATGACGAGCGCCATATTCCAAGTCAAAATCTGAATCAAGAGCTTATCATATTTAAATGAATAAAATAATAATGCAAAGGGAGGATGTGGAGACATTTTCCTCTAAGCAATCTTACCTTGTATGTCTAGACTAGAGTCTGTGTGTCTAAGACACATTAAAAATGATGAAGGGTAATTATTAGAAGGGGTTTGTCAGAGAATTGTTGCCTTTATATCAAAAGACTACTCTAAATCCATTAAATGATAACATTATGCCAGCTAGCATGGAAGAACCAATACTGCAAGAACGAAAATCTCGTTTTTGCAACTTAACTTCCATATTTACTATTTTGACATATTTGTTGAGAATGAAACCTGTCACATGTAAAACTACTATTCATGATCTAGTTCCAGTTGCGATGCAACCCTCACTGTGGTCAAACCGATTCGGTGCCCTGCAAGCCCTTCGGACTTAGCCAACAGTGGGACATCAGTTCATATACACCGACTCTGTTCTTAGAGCAATACGTTTCAAATTATTGCTCATTGAAGCTGACAGTTTTCATTTTCATCATTATATATGAAAGTGCTCCATTGATAAGATGAAGAAGGATCGCTATACCTGAAGTTATTGAAGCAATCTTTCGTTTAGCGATCCTTAAAATTCATTACAGACTTCAGCGCTGTATTCAGGGAAATAGTGGTCATTTCGAGTAACTACAAAGTTTCCTACCAGAGTAATCACTTCGATATACAATTCCGAACCAAGTTGATCCACGCCAAATATTAGCAACAAAAGGTAATGCAGAGCGTTATGTTTTATAGGCTGCATCTCCCCAGTATAATATGTGAAAAGTTGTATTCAGCATTTCATTCAAAGCCACCAAATTATCGCTACAAAGCCGCAACCCTCAATTTGTAAAATTATATTTTTGGAGAAATTTATTTCAAAGTTTTGGAATCTATGAAAAATAAAGTATTGCTAAAAGTGATGCAAATAAGTCCTCAAGAGCAGAAAATGTGAATGGTACCTAAATAGTGATTCAAGGGATCAATAACAGATCAATGTACCCTCCTTTCATTTTAAAAATGCTCGAAAAACTGTCAAAGTATCCTACTGCTCTACTACTTCAGACTACGACAATCAACTTCAAAATGAGAACTTCCACAACCTAAAGACGATCTACTAAAAATGCCCACTTTAATCATAACCTCGTAAGTATGCAACTTTATTAGCAAAATCCTGAAATTTTACACAATGTACGCATTCCAGATTAACTCCTGACAATACCCGAAATGCAAGAACAGAGAATGGAGATTTCACAGCGAAAAGCAAGATGATACAGGCAGGTAAAACAAGAGGAATCTGGTGAATAATGGACATAGTAAAAACCAATCCTTTTCGCAGAATGCACAATATAAAAATGAAATCGAAATATTTTATCGAGAAAGCGTTTATAACTATCAGATTTAACTGTCATGTAGTGATTCTTAGTAGACTGTCGCCAGGATTAGTGACCTTGACCGCATATAACTAGCCTCGTCATATACAGTCATCCAATTAATGCTTGCCGCCTCCTCCCATCTATTTAATTATTAACTCCGAAACCTCATAATCTTAAACTTATTATTGATGGCATTAGCCTTGAACAATAAATAGGATGCAAGTATTCACTAGCAACCATGACTAAACCATTGCTCGAAAGCAAGACACTGCGGTATATGTAAGACCAAGAGGCAGACCCACTTTTGGACTTATTCCACCAACCAGGTTATAATGGTCAAAATCAAACATGAGGCAAGCTATACTTTCCTTTCGTTCACTCATTCGATAGCACTTGCAAAACCTCCATGGTGATTGTCACCAGCGGAATATCTCTGAGGAACGGTGGTTAGCCTTGGTGAACATGTTGTCTTGGATGCTTAATAGCAAAAAAAAATCTCGCACCCCAGGGTAGAGATAACACCTGAATTCTATACTGAATGTATTAAGTCACATTGAATGTTCTTCAGCAACACTTTTGCAATTGTTACCCTCCTTTACCTGTTCTTGCAACCAGCATACTATGTTAATAGCATGGAGGAGTTCCAGGAAAAAATAATGTAACACGCTTTATTAGAAAACGTGTCTACCATGGAAAACCATGTTGATTTAAATTGGTAAAATTTCTTTTATGTTACCTCACGCTGTGATCCCAACGCGAACGAGTTTTCTTCTTGTAATTTTCTCATATAAAAACGTTAGGTTTTATGGTATGAACGCAGCTAGATTGCATTGGTCAACTATATTTTAATGTGTTAAAGGTGTTAATGTAATGTTGTTATTCTATGTTTTTGACCTATCTACATACGTTAACCTACCTACAACGTTACGGCCTTGAATGAAGTGTTCAAACATGTTTACAGGCCTAGATAATATGAATTAGATCCTTACCATATCGATTATTATAACTTTCATTATTAATGGAATGATTAGCACCAAATTTTCTAGTATCATGTCCTATATTAGTGTTTAGTTTTTGACAAACGTTAACTCCTGGAATGAACCCCATTTTGCATGCAATCATTTTGGAGCACGATGCAAAATTTAACGAAAAAATTTAAACTTGGGAAATGTGTTTTACACCACGAATTCGAGTAGAGATGATTTTTTATCCACGTGTAAATTTGCAGTGTTTCTAGCGATTAAATTATTTAAAATAATTAAGACTTGGTTTTTTCTATTATCTAGCGATGTTTATTATGCTTGCTATCAACTCCAGACTTGTTAGCACTGGTAAAGGGAACAAGTGGTACCCGAAATATCGGTATTTGCAAGCATAATAAATATCACACACTTGTTCACATCAATACCTATTCATGTTCCTAACAAACAGAACACTTACAGAAAAAATATCAGAAATCCAAGGACATGGGTTGCCTGAAAATGACAATATACAGCTTGACCGAAATGAGATTGGATTGTAAAATTGAAAAATTTATAACCAGTAATTATTTGGCTGGGCTGGAACCATTATTATTTTGGTTACCAAAACAAAAATGTTATAGAAAACAATAGTCTCTCTTGGTATGTAAAAGTAAAATTGACGATTATCTTCTTTCTTTCGCAATTATCGACTAATGTTTTGTGGGAAGTAGGCTTGTTAGCGAATTTGCAAAAATAAATCTACAGAATTCCCTTTTTCGGCTTTCATTTTGTTATGTTTCTAGCAAAAATGATGAAAATCGCATTTATAGCGTAGATTTAAGTTAAGTGCAATTGAGCCTATAGACCATGCATGCAACAGAGTCTAATGATGCATTCCGATTCACAAAAATCGTTTATATAAGGAAGGATTTATATTAAAATCGGCGGAAATTGTTTATAATTTCTGAAAAAGAAAATTCCCTTTCTTATAAAATCTACTAGATAATGTTGAATTCGTCGAACTGGGTAAACACTTTATATTTACTTTATTTCAACGCCAAAGTCTTGCAAGTCCTTTTATCAGTAGGTTTTTATCTTACATCTTAAGCTTATCACTTGCGTAGCATTAAGTGTGGTAATAATGAAACTGAAGCACAGTCTCATTGAAACTGAAATAAGAGAAACAAATAATAAGAAAGAAAAGACTGTGTGGCCGCGCTATACTCTAGAAAGGAGTGAACAAGAGATATTTATCTTACAAAAGTTATCATTTCGTAAATAAAATTTACAATCAGTAAAAATGCAGTAATCTCAGATAACGCAATGCGTACTGTACGGAAATTGCAGAAAGCGCAATTGTCGGGACATATAAATTGAGTTTAAAGGTCATTTCGAAATTATTACTTTGTACTCAACCCAAAATAAAGAATGAAATGTTGATTTTAGGGCAAGGTTATTTACTGTCTGGAAAATGTGTGTCAAGTTGCGAGACAAAGTTATCAATAAAAGGTGAATTCTGCGGCTTCCTCATGTAGCAAATGGTTAGGTGAACCTTTTGAAATACATTGACATCATATTATCCTAAATTTTCTGTTGAACAGCTGCTGACAACGGGCTTCGTCATAATCTAGCGCTTGTTCATTTTAATTGCTTCTTTAATCATTTTTACTTAGTATCAAAAATAAAATCAAGCTAAAAAGTAGTGGAGAGCTTACATTTGACGTTCTATATAAGTAGATAAGTTCAAAAATATATAACTGGTAGCCACTACTTGCTAGCATCAAAGAAGCTATTACATTGTCTTTTGTATTTTCTATGGTCCTTTCTATCTCTCTATAAAAACAAAAAGAGGAAAGAAAAAAATAATCTGTTCACATAAATTTCGGTTTGTTTCCTTGCACCCGGCCAACTTTCCTTCCCAAACCCAAATCGATATTGGAGTAATAACGAGCTAAAAATGGTATCTTCCCTAATACAATCAGTGTACTCCTTATTGGGAGTTTTAAAAACTGCTCTTAGAAAAAAATGACTCTTAGTTCCCGCACTAAACGTCTTAAAGAATGTTCAAAGTGAGAAATATTTTTGATAGATGCGCACGTTCACCCCATTTATCATACAAGCGGACTACCGTCAAAAAAGCTTCAGCTTAATAGATGTAGCAAAATTTGTCCGACGCCTCGCCCATCGGCAAATTAATAGATTCATTTCACCGTCAGGAGCTGAGCTTTTAACGCGATTAAGCAATGTATGAGCAAGCTGCAATGACCTTTCAAAACTTGATTAGATTAGCAAGTAGGGAAATTAACACCTTAAAGATAATGTTCTTTTGACAATTACGTCACATCCGACTCATCTACTTAATTCATGCTAAAAATGCACCATTTTCGTGCTAAATTTAGCGAGTGCCTATTTATCTTCGCTCACACCTTTACACTTGTCAGAATGACGGATCATAAAGCGCAAATGCAGTCATAATTTTAATTTCCTGGACTTATTATACTCTTTATCTGTAAAATAAAGATAACCATTATTGATTGTTTTTTTTTGTGATTAGATACTCAAAACCATGAAATCAGCCTTTAAACTTGATTGTCGTATTTTAAGGTTTTGTGTAAAATGAGACTTTATTACAATCTTTACACTATCTGCCTGTCTGTCCAGCCACATGTACTTTTAGATAGGTAATACCTAACACATTGACATGAAAATTTTTGATGAGGATGTTGGAACTGTATACCCCCCCCCCCTCCCCCTTTAAAAAAAATGCGTGGGTTCATTCTCAGAAACTACTCAACCAATAAATCCGCAAAAAAATAATGATGCCCTCTTCATACGACAATACCGCCCTTCCGCAATCTACTCAAATAAAGTTAATATATTATTAAAATTGATTCTATAAGCTCAAAATTGCATTAATATATAACATAAAGCATAATATTGAAAAGTTTGATAGGAAAGGTGCTATTTTTAAGAAAATTACACTAGGCCAAAATCATCTTGTCAACTTTTTACGCCCTTTGACGGGACGATGAATAAAGGGATAGAGTTAGCCTCTCAATCTCGTTGCCCTGGGTTTTGGTCATAGTCATCATGGATGTTTATGTTGTATGTATGTATGTACTGTGTTGCTGTGTCGCCTTTTTTCACTCCATCCAGCCACTACTACGAGAATCTATAATCCAATGGGCGAAGTGTTGCCACATTTGTGGTAAAGTGAACTGAAATTGAATGGCAGATCAAGTCACAAAAAATAATCCACTGTCAGTCGCAATAAAATATTGCGCCGCAAAAGGTGCGGTTTTGGACAATAATCCACAAAGAAAATGTCAATTGAGGATAAAAGCAAAGGCCATGGAATCAACAAAAATTGCCATGTCTTCTAATAGATAAATGTCTACATCGGTTTGCGTCAATAAGGAGGGGTACCACATACCTTATTTGATAATGACACCTACCGAAATTCTGCGATAACAAAAAGTTGCCACATGCAGCTCTTTTTATGCGACAATCTGATCCAATCGGGTTTTCTGTTTTCATTTCATTGAGAGCTGATATTTATCAGTCCTCAATGAATTGTTTTTAGATAAAAGATTTTATTGCCGACATAAAGATTATTTAAGTTTTACTAGGTACTCAGTCGTTGCGTACCCGAAACACATTTTTTTATTATCAAAACCAACGTGAACAAAATGGATTTACGACGCACACACCGCTCTATGAAATGTTTCTATTATGAATATCCCTGAACTAAATAACTCACAAAGGATTGCACCAACAAAAGGAACGAGACTTAGACCCAATTCACGTGTACATCACGTATTAGGAGTTGCCGGTCTCTATAAAATAAACGCGTAATTGATGTTATAGTCCACTGCGTATGCGTGTATATTCCAGAAAAGATGATTTCATTCTACCTCTGAATTGTATGCAAATTAAAATTCATGTGATTACATTTCAGTCGTTCTCACGAATTTGTCTACTTTTGTAGAATCATTTCCGCCCGAAACTGGTGTAGAAGACCCCAGTCATTTTCAGCGAAGCATGGCGTGTAAAGGGACGAGAATGAGGTCATTGCTGGCTTCAATGAAAATCATTATCATGAATATTAACCCTTTTGTAGAAACAGTAAAGTTTAAGCTTCTGAAAGGTGAGTCGAAACAATCAACAAATTGAAGAACGACTTCATGTTAACCTCACGATTATGAACGGCGTAGATGGAAAACTGGAAATCGCAGGCTTCAATTGATTCAGCCAATACCTTCACCATAACCCGCCATATTGATCTTAAAGTCACTCGTTTGGAACGTGAACTCTTGTGGATTTCACCAAAGCAGAGTTTCTTTTATTTGGAAGCAAGATGCGGATTTCCAAGTTTCTCAACTATGGATGTTCGCAAGCAAATGGTGTTGCAATGGGTTTGTTAGCATTGCAGTACTTGCATTGTTAGTATTCAAGATTTCTGTCCATGAAACTGTAGAGCCTGGGGAGTTCGGAAAGCACAATGAAATGTGGAATTGTAGATTACTTCACTCTGTTCGGAATAAATATATTCTTCATGCAAATTCGATACTAAATTAGAAGTTTATAGACAAGATCTCTACTCAAACAATGCAGTTCTTATAAAGTTTCAAGGTTTACAACACTTAGGGCTAAATTTTTCAGGATTATAAACAACAAGTACTAAGATGTTAACCTATTGTGATAGTAGCCGACTTTATAGAAAGGAATTTTCAACCACAGAAGCAATCGGCAACCAGCAAAACCAAGTTTATCTGCTCTTGCCTCTACACACAATACATTACAGTGTTATTTGTAGAAAGCGGTATTGAAATTAGTTCGAGTGATAATAAATATGCTTTCGAACAATACGCTCCCATCCGCTCCTTATCGCACCCAACCCAACTTCCTGCAATTTCGATAATACTTGGAAAAAGTAACAAACACAAACCATGCCTATTCCAACGCCAATTTAAAATTAAACTTCAACAATTCCAGCGCATTTATGAAAATTACACATATTCAAATTGTTGATTGGATTATTTGTGATGTTAGCACACTACACCCGATGAAATTTGAATTTCTCTCCTGTAAATCACGCATACTCGTATGCATCTCACAGCATTTATCCCAAATCCGCTTCTCAATCCCAAGATTAACTTCGATTTATGGTCATTATTCAATTGGTTTCATCTTAGCTCGATGGTCATGGGAAACTTCTGCGCTGTTAATAAATGAGTGTTCAATGGAATGCCGATGTAACTGGCGCTAAGAATAAGTTTTCCTCGAAATTCGAAATAGAAATCTTGGGAAAATGTATGAGAAAAAATTAGATGCATGGAGGATGCGAGATACAGAAAGATATGGGTAGAAGTACTTTATAGAAAAAAATACAGAGCATTATGTTCACAACTCACAATAGAATAACGAGAAACCATAAGGGCCATAAAAGCAAATATTTCACACCGGAATGCAAGAAGAAAAAAAATAGAGAATGGATAGGCTCTGGGCGAAGATGTAAGCTAGGTTTCTCAGATAGTCAAGCATTATGGCTCTAGCTGTGGTTAATATGGCCAACACAATCTTCAAGGTGGGTATAGTTCACAAAATCTTTGGAGCAATATAGGGCAGAGACTGGAGAAAAGGGCTCTCTACGCTTTCTGATGGGAATATTTTTGATAATGCTTTTCGGTATCAGTCTTCACTTTGAAATTTGGATTGAAGAACATACATTCCTCAGAAGGCGATTAAATTAACATATGTAGATAAAGCAAGCCGCACTTCTTCTTTGTTCTGCATTCTTAGAACCGCCTGAAGAGAAGAATTCAAATTGACCCATTCTCATTCTCTGCAAATCATGTAAACAATCTACTTTGAACTTTTTCCACAGTCCAATATCTAATCACCATCCTTTATACTCGCATAAATAATCACATTAATCAGAATCGCGCAGCAACAAGCAAGTTCAAGCATTGTTTATCAGTCGACTCATATTTATTGTCTTATTCAAAAACAAACAAAAATAAATTTCTTTCCAATCGACGTCATTTGATGCACAATTATCATATGCATTCCTCCTTCTGGGACTTTAGACAGATTTGATTTAGTTTGCTCAGAAACGCTGAGAGCGAAATATGCAAAAACACAAATCAGAAATGCATTTCTTATATTGCTGACGTCAATTGAGATCTTTACTCCCTAGTTATTGATTGGAAGATTATTGCTATTTTCGGTTAGGTTTTATTGCATATTTTAAATTTATTTTGAGATTTTATTCTGAAATAGAAAGGTTAATTAACCGGAAGGAATGTTTCAAATTGGCACGTTTTGAATTGTTTTCTATAGAAGAGATTGGCTACACAAAGAGTTTTTCAGTTAGTCTTTGCCGTCTCTAATTTTGCAATGTATATTTCATCTACAATACTTTAGGCGCTCTAGCCATATTTACATAAAAATGCCTGAGGTTTTGTTAGAAAAAATGCAACTTATTAAACCCTGCTTCACCTCTGCCCTCGGATTTAACTTAACCGTGAGGGGATAACAGGCATTTTTTCCGAAATTGATGTGGTCCTTCGTCAATTCGATGCGAACTCAGGATCCCTTCAGTCATAAAAAAATGATACATAGTTAAGTGCTTATAGTCATAATACTGCGATAAAGAATGCAGGAAATGTCCCAATCTATGCTGGAGGCAGATCAGCTTTAGAGAACACCTGATTTCTCCGAAAAGTATTGGAAACCACAACGAGAATAGGGACCAAATACAATTGTCGCGAGCTCTGGGTATGCAAACGTTCCCGGACCGTTAGTTGGGGCAACTTCAAGTACAAAAATTACAAAGTACAAATTTCCTCGTTTAGCTAAAAATTGCTACACTACACTGAAGTCCGAAGGAACAAACGGTTCCCGAAATATTGAATATATGATAATACAATGCCAATTTTCAGCACGCAATAACAACTTTTCCCTTTTTGAATTGAATAAGAATCGCGTTCCGCGAAAAACGATCGCAAAACCATCAAGAAAAATCTTGGGTGCTGGGGAATTAGCGAAATTAACAAAGGCATTCAAAAATGACGGGAGTAGCTGCCAAATTTATATCTCAATTCCTGGCTTATTCTATATTCCTGCTTATATATCCCTTGGAAACATGCAATGCTTCTAAAAGAGATCAATAAATCTTGGCAACTGGACTTTAGGTAAGTTTTTTTGTGATTGCTGATTGCGATTAGCTTGCATGCTTGCATATGACCAACGTCATGCTTCTGTAGCTGACAAACAAATGTTCGACCCTCCCCGCTTCTCAATTGAAGGAACCTGAAGAGCGCTGGTGAAACTATTCAAAAGCATGTTTTCTAAAAAGTCAGATGGGCAAACAAATAAGTTTTCCCAGTTAATCGCACGGAGAGTATTACTAGGTAACCGAAACCAGGTCCTATATGAGGTTTCAATTTTCAATCTTTTGTCAGGTGCGACTAGGTCTTTGATTTTGTTGACTGTTTTGAAGGGAGAGCAATGGATTATCAGGAAACTTTTGCATTAAATTCAACAGAAAGACAAAGCAGCTAAGGGTATTACACTACCGCAAAGAGTTTTGTAGAAAAAATAAAAAGTCAAGAACTAAAACCGTGACCACCAACCAGGGACACAAAGAATTGATGATCTGATCTCTAAGGGAGTAAATTGTAAGCTCATCTCTTTGAGAAATCAACGAGAAACTAAACATCAGATACGGAAGTATCTTAGGAGATTTGGGCTACTACAAAGTGTGAGTTCCATTTCTTTTGCCTGAACATCAGAGGGCACACCAACTTGGAGGTTTTTCAGCGGATTTTCAATCAACCTCAATAGTATCAATATTGTTGTTACTTGAAATCAGTTCAACTCGATTCGGATCAAACATTTGCCCATAAGATGGTACAGATGAGAGATTCCCTTCATTGAACGGGACAAAGACCGAAGAAATGTATTACGGCTTCTAAACGAAATTGTAATCCCCAAGAGACAGAAAGATGCAATTTGCAAGGCAGGGGGGAAAGATCAATTCGATATATTGGATCATTGTATCCTTATTGAATTAGATCAGAACGGGATATGGTAAAACAATCTCCCAATAATTCTCAGCTATCACCTGGTGGCTTCGATTTTCTGTGGACTCCTCAAAAAAGAGTTAGGATTTTCGCGTTCCGAAAACGAAAGAAAGGAGGTTGCACTCCAATGGCTAGCCAGTATCTAAAAAATGTTCATAAGTATTAAAATGAACTCCAAATCTACTGGTACAAAATAAGTTCTTGTAATCAAATTAGCCATTTTTGGAATAAGTTTAGTAGCCAAGCTTTTTCAGGCTTTCTTTATTGGTTACAATTTTCTTTCTTACAAAAAATACCGTATTTCGGGAATCAGTTTTTCCTTCCTCAATGGAAGGAACAAAATATTCGAGGAGAGAAAAGCTGATTCTCGAAATACGATATTTTTTTAATAAATAAAATTGCAGCCAACTATCACCATTGGGGTTAGTGTAGTTATTCCAGTATTTTTCCAATAGATGGCTTTAGTAATCTATATATCGTTGGAAAGTTGGCATTTGTAGAATGTCAATGCTAACATTCCTGATCGTATTGTGGTGAGTTGCCATAAACGATGATCAACTCAGAATTTTACTATTTGGTGGGATTCGTAGGGAACTATCTACTATGAGCTGTTCCCCTGTTAAGAATTGTGCCGTCTGAAAAAAGCAAACATTCAGAATTCGCCCGCTTTAAATAATTGTAGAGGAATTGTGTTCCACTAAGGCCACTCATACCAATAGTAACTCGATAAAAGCTCCAGGAGCTTAGTTTTGAGAGTCTTATGTTCATCTTATAGACCACGCCTGGCACCAAATGATTACCATCCTGTCCATGGCCAAGAGTTTTGCTGGTAAAAAATACACCCTAAGTGATCTTTGTGAAAATCGACTTTTATGAGGGAAATTTAATAAAATTAACACCAAAATGGCAACAAGTCGAAAACTAGCCTAAATTGGATCATTCCATACTAAATAGAGCGTTTAGTTCCATGCAAAGATAATCAATGGCGCTTGGAAGCAGAATAATGTAACTGATTGATAATAAAGCCATTAATGATACAATCGAATGCTCGGTGAAAGGACCAGATATCGAAAACGAAGTAAGGAATTTGAAGTGGAAAGATGCATATTAGAAAACTTGACATGTTTCCACTAGATCCTCATGGGGACTAGAATAAATCCTCAGAAGAAAAAAAGAAAAGCCTGATTTCCACCGAAGTGAATGAGCTTCATTCGTTCGTTCGATTGTTATCCCATCAATTGAATCACATGAATTTCCTTTGATGCCACGGTCCCCCTGCGAAACGGATTTGTGATCATAACAAAGACTCCACAGTGCTGACGGTCTGTAGTGAAATTTTTCTTGAAGGATAGACATTGAATTTCATCTGACTGGCAGGAAATCATGAGTGCTCCAATATGGAAATAAAAGGCAATCCAGTGGTGTGCTCAAATTATCGCCGGCTCGGTTATTACCCAATACCCTGACGATATTTGAGCGCATTCTCAACAGACGCATTCGCGACACTGTTCCGTAAACTAAGCCAGGTTTGTCCAGAACTTCGTAATTACTAAAAAAATACACCCTCAAAACCCTGTCCCGATTTCTTTGATCCAAGATAAATTCTGGTAAAGTTTCTTGGCAGGACTCAATTCAGATAGTGCCCCATGAAGACTTGGGCTTGCCAATTGAACTGTAGTGGAAATTGCACGACTTGAAAACCCGACCAAGCTTACAACAGGATGTGGCGAATCGATCGAGAGAAGGTAAATCCGTTATTGTTGGAAACCATGTCCTGAGAAAAAGTAGGAACTAAAGTGCAAACAGCTAGAGAAATTCTGAAACGTGAAGGAAACTTATATGAATTAGGAATGTTTTTCAAATGATAACTTTGAAACGTCTAGGATTGTTTCCGAAGACCTTTCCATTTCCTCTAGTTAGTATCCTCATTTATCAAGTCCTTAACATGTCTTCTGCCACTTTTGTCATTTTCCCTTTTCTTATGAACTCGTTGTTGTAAGAATAGTTTACTGTGGTCAACCCTTTGAAAAAAAAATGGTAAAGAATGTCATTTAACCAAAGGAGGAGCTTCAAAGGACGAATTTTTATCAAAAGAAACCTTACATGGGTTCGTTAAATGGAGAAAAACACTACTAAGAAAAACGAAATTCATTCAAATTCAATCTCAATTCACCCAGTCTTGCAGTACATACCACACAGCATCATAGCCAGCATGT
Source organism: Hermetia illucens (assembly GCF_905115235.1). Taxonomy (NCBI): domain Eukaryota; kingdom Metazoa; phylum Arthropoda; class Insecta; order Diptera; family Stratiomyidae; genus Hermetia; species Hermetia illucens. Next base: position 110,830,447 of record NC_051850.1, on the reverse strand, counting down.
ACGGGAGCATACAGAATGCAATTTTAAGCCGCTTTTCCATGAAATATGTTTGCCTAAGTACAATGTTTTGTTGCAAGACAACGTACGACCGGCCGACCGCGAGGAATGGGGGCGAATTGAATCGAGTCGATTTGTGAGGCCATGAAGGAAAAATACGACCGGTCATAAGACGAGGCAGGCTTTCATGTGAAGTTATGCTGTTGTGCTTGTAGTACTTGGTACTCAACATATATAGGGCCCCAAGAGAGCTACTCAAGACTTATGACTGAAACAACTATACGAAGCCCGCAAGGAGAGTACCGACCGAGCGGGAGGCCACACGAACAACAAAAAAGAAACGCGAGGCCCCACACTCAGTCGTGAATGCACTTATGGACTTTGGAGCCAGGCAGCCCTTCTTCTTGGCTGCCTCCATCATTAGGCGCAACAAACCCGAGCCCGGAGTCTTTCAAAGAGTGGAGCAGCCGCATTCTGTTCTTCCCGCCTTGCGTCCCCGCGCCTCTCCCTACACCCTAGGGCCCAGCCATTCCTCCGCCACCGCCGTCATCATCAGCGTCTCGGCAAACCCATCGTTGCACGGACTGTGAGAAAGTTAGAATGGAATGCAGTCGGACCAGATCCGCCGTTGAGTGCATGAAATAAACAAAAAAAGGCATCAATGGAAAAAGGCTGAAGCACAAAAAATTTTCTCGGTGCTCTTTTCAGACCTCACGTTGTTATGAACGAATCGAAAAAGAACGGACAAACCATAGAAACTTGAGTAGGATGGTATCGGGCGGTAGTATCGAGGCCCTCGACGGGAACGACGTGAGAGGCTCGTTTCGGTCGTTTTCTAAGTGCATAAAAAACAACCATGTAGCCTCGCATCCCATTAGAACGGATAGAAAAACGAGACTACACCGCCATGCCGCCGGCCGATAAGCAGCATAAAGAATAGAACGAGGAGAAGCAACGAAAAAAGGTTCCTTCCGAGAAATAGTTCGGTTCAAGATCAATCGAACGGACAGACAACATTCCATTCTATGAGCTATCGACTATGGACCAGCGGAGTTTGCAATCAGCTGCACTAGGGATTAGGCACTCAAAATTGTTTTTTTTCTAACAGGGTCTAGGTTCGGCTTATTTTTTGTACCCAGCGAGGGTGCTAAAAGATTTCTGGGAATTCCTCTGAATGCTGTTGGGTAGATGACTGTGGCGGCGTCGACGGAGACATGATAAGCATCAGCTCAGTGATTCGATGGGCCACCGAGACTGCATTGTCCTGCCATGAGAATAGATCTGAATGGAATGTCGCCGGGGGATTGAATGAATAGCCTACAAGGGTGCTAATTGGAAGAATGCGTATGCAAACACTTTGCCGTGGAGCAGAAAAATTCCGTGAATCAGATGGAGATACGTAGAAAAGTGCACCACAGAAAGTAACCTATTGTGGGTTTGCGTAGTTGCCCGAGCAATTCCCCAAGCGATTGTCCAAATAGAAGCTGATGACCACCGAATAGTGTTAGCAGGACATGTCATTACCACTGGTGATAAGATAAGAAGTAAATATTGCATGCTGTGAACGAGGGTTTTATCTTGCTTAGTCAATTCATGTTTATGGCTGGAGGATTTTGCGTGACTGATTCACTAGCAGAGCCCTCGGGAGGGGCCTGAACTTACATGGTCCAAAAGGAAAGCGGAGACCACCAGATCCTGGATTTTTGTTTTGATTTCGCACAGAAGGTAGTGAGATCAGGTGGAGTGTCCTGAGTGAACTAAATGTGAATATATAAATAGAGCGGCCTTCGGGATAGCCATTTAGGTCAGTCCCGAATACATCCACAAAGCTAAGGCCAATTCACTACTGAATGTAGACTCCCGGATCTGCTTCAGACACCAAAGTTTCAGGGCCCATGAACAGCCGCCTATGACTTCCCGTGGATTCCGAAAATCGGCGGCCCGTGAAAAGTACAGTTTTGAAACAATGGATGAAAGCCACAACTCAAAGTAAGTTCAACTTCGGAGTTTTGAGCCCCGGGGGTCGCGTGGCTCGAGCCACGGAATAAACAGTTGGCAAACGGTTGAAGGCGTGTGGCCTTGCGGAGAGGTGCCCGCCGCCATTTCCAGCCACTCTTCAAGCCAATATCGGACCCTGCTCCAGTTCCAGGATTCGTCCGTCCAAAACTAGACACAATAAACCCACGGAAAATTCACACATGAGGGCCCTCGTTTTATCGATTTTTTCAGTCCCCCTCGGCCAACTGACGGCAGCCATATTCTACGAGGCAGCACAGTTTGCAGAAAACAGAAATCTTCGACGTACCTTTGGCTTGGATTCTCGGGCTCCGCTCGCTCAGCTCCTATAAATCCATTTTCGTTCATACGCGACACTTTTCCAGGAATTGGCTGCGATGAAACTTTAACAAGGAAATCAGTCAACTTTACGCGTAAACTTTCTCTACAACGAGAAAATCGTGTGGAAAACACAGAATGGGAAAACTCGAACTTCACACTCGGCTCTCGGGAACACGAACGACGAGTCTCACTTTTGTCACAGAAATCCAACCACGACGGCCGACTGCGCACGATCCAACCTCGAATACGCGGTGCCGTCATGGCACGGCAGTCGCGTTTCATATTCGTGTGTACTACTACTACGAAGCCCCAGCCAATCAGCGACGAGTGTGTACGAGCGGATGAACGTACGGCGCGAGATGGTGTACAAATCGGCGTGTATTTGAATGTATGAATGAAATGGAATGATAGCAGAGTTACCGTGGTGGCACCCTGAATTATAAAAATAATGGTTTGCATTCAAAATCTGATCTGTTGCATAACTCTGTACACTAACCCAAGTCGTTTTTTATTTTTAATATTCACCATATGAAAGATTTTGTGGTTTTCTAATTCTAGACGTTTTTCGGCTTCTCTAGTAAAATACCGCCCGTGATATAGGAATGAATAAATTTTTTTTATTACTCGCTTAGTTTTTGTGATATCGAAGGTGGATTTTCGATGCATTCGCAAAAACATAATCGTGTCAGATTTGTATACTTTTGATAATAGGGCTTAGTTAGAACCTTCTAAAGCTGGCGATTCCCGATTTTCTTGCGGATTAAGGGATATTTTTATTTAAACATTGACATTTTCTAAAAACTCCTTTATACAGAAAAAAAGATATCTTTATAAAATTTTATGTGTGGATCTATTATTTTAACCATACAAAAAAAAACATTTAGTAGTTTTAAGATTCATTTTCAGAATCGAGTGAAACTCATAAATTCTTAGCCGATCTGAAATTTCCCAGTTCATTCTATATGTGTTCATCTTATGTGACAAACTTTCTACCCACATGTTTCCATTCGTATAAGGCTGAAAACTCAAAATATTCTTTCATATAACTACAAGAAATGCGTACATATTACAGAGGTAAATGTTATGCTTACGCTAAACAAACAAACATTGTCTATTACCGAATACTGTATTCTATATGCATGGATATAAATTGATCGTACACTTATTTTTGATTTACTTCGTGCATAAAAGTATACATATGTAGATATCAAGTACGCATATTGAATACCGCTTGTTTAATGTATAAATATATCCATCTGAATTAGGCACTATCCCAAAGCTTCATTTACAGATATATATAAATAGATACATATGCTCGTCTCGAGTAATTGATATTGATATATAAATGATTAAAAAACTAAAAGGAATTGTGTTTCCCTCCCATTCACGTGAGCTCACTTTGTTGTGGTATCGACGAATTGATATCTTATGATAACGTCATGCACGTTTTAGAATGCACGAAATGTAAAAGTTTCTCCTACTATAACTTCGTTAATAATAGTTGGATTCAAACTTCCCAAAGTTATGCCTTATGTTATCCCTTATGCAAGTGACAAATTTTTTTTATTCTAGCATGGTTTTGTTTAATGCAAAACCTTAAAAATGGGGAAAAATAGCTTCTTCACATACACATACATAATTTTACTTGTATGCCAAGTATTCTCATTAATTATGGTATCAGCATCTTATTGTGGCGAAGCAATACTTGACACACGCTTCACAGCCCTACATATGCACAATATTAAGTGCGCCATCCCGACAAGCTCACAACCAGAAAAAGTAGACGCATTGCCAGCAGTCCATACCCTTAAGGAGCTTGAAGTGTGCAGTTACGTTATGGTGGAGACGCCGTTTCAGCAACCATACAAATGATCCTATAAGTCCGTCGAGCGTGGGGAGCACACGTTCAGTTTGGACGTCGATGGCAAGCCCAAAACGGTCTTCTCGGCCAGGCTGAAGCCTTTCTCCTAGGAGGCAGACTGGACTGGAAGGAAGCGGCCAAATAACCTCGCCGCGAATTCTCTCTCTGAAACCGCTTGGTTTCAGCTAAGAGCGGAGCGATAATTAACACTCACTTCACAGTCCTGCTTACGGCGAGTAATGAGCGTGCAAGCCGGCAACTAAGACAGTGTGCGATGTGCCCGTCGGACGCCCCAAAAACCGAAAAAAAACGTGCGTACGAGACCGGTGAGAACGCGGTACTCGCCCCAATCGAACGGCATCCAGCTGAGAAGATAAATTTGTCGAAGTTCTTCCCTCTTCATCGTTCGCGACTTTTGAGTTTTACAAGTTCAGGGTATAACCGCGAAATCTCTAAGCATCGATCAAACAGCAAATTGTTATTTTGTTTAAGGATTAAGGGGTCCTAAGTCCGCATCTACTTGATGTGGGACCGCACCAGATGGGAAGCAACTTACTTCCTCTTTTTTGGTCTACTGACCCCTGGTTTAGGGCTTGGTATCAAACTTCAAAAAATATTAGGCGAAGACAGTTTTGCGGTTTCTTACAAAGGCAGAGGCAAATCGTCAGACACTGCCCTGAGAGCATGACGGAAGCGGCTCGCCGATGTTAAATGCTCCATTATATAATTCACAGAGCACGTAAATTCATCCAACAGGACCAAACAGTGTTCCATATCTCATTGGACAGTTCCACGCTTTTGTGGTGGAAACATATCACATGAGGAAAAATCCTAAGGAATGCTCAATCAGGTATGCTTAGGATTATCCCTTTAACCTGACGACTCGAACAAGACTTTTCCCAGCTGCCAACAATCTGCAATAAGAATCAGTATAATAAAATCTTATATAAAGCACCATCACTTCTGGCACAACGGAGGAGTATCCTCAGTTTTATCGATGCAGTCTACAAGGCCTTAATTTTTCCGTCTATAGACTAATTCCATGTCAGTTGTCCCTTTGAGGTAACAAAAAAATGCGATTAGCAGTTAATCAGTGACTTTACCCAAGGCCGTTATTAAATTGGTGGTGTAAGTTGATGAAGTGAGCTATCGACGAAGTGTTCTCAGACAGATGCAGACGGTTTGTCAAGCTCATATTAAATTTCAATAACATAGTGGCATGGGAGCCTCCGTTCGATGTTACTCTCGCTCTTTCGCTGTCTCTTGCAACCAATCAAGATGTCCTCGAAATATAATAATAATAATCGTTGGCGCAACTTTCCAATTCGATCAGGGCCTTGAAATGTGTTGGAACACTTCATTCAAGACCGTAATGGAACACTACAGTACACTGTAGGGGACAATGTGGTCAGCATTGCGCTCGCCCGAGATTATTACCTTGATTTGACTCGGGTACTCATTCACAGCTGAGTCGACTGGTATCTGACGGTAAATCACGATACAAATCCCACTGCCACCAGTGAAATTTAAACCGCGACCTTCCGAACAACAGCCTTGTACTCTAGTCACTCAGCTATCCGGACACCCCGACATATACTAGCACATAAATCGACTCAGCTCCATTTCTGTCAATATATAAATATCAATCAGATTTGGTGGCCATCAAATCGATTATGGAATAGTGTGAGGACTTAATATATACGCTATCTTGTTCGACAGGGAGTGTGTCTGGGATAGAGTGAGTGTATCTTCAGTTACCTATGTATGAGGAGCATTCCGAAACAAAGTGCGATAGATTCTTTGTCTGATACTATCCCTTCTCGTTATTGCTGATATTATTTAACCTGCCTGACCTACCATAGAAGCGGTAGAGGGTCCAATGGACCATGGCTCCTTTCTTTAAATTCCTTGACTACGTTAATAACACTTTCCTGCTCTCTCATCGAGTGTTGGACATTGGCCAAATGATGCAATAATGGACAGAACATTGAAGGTGTCGACTAATTTGTGGGTTGCTTGGACCCGATACCACCCGACGCATTAATAATGCTAAATATGGTTTCGTTGTTTTCTGTTGAATCGATGAAAGTGAAGTGGGCAGCCAGAAAAGAAAAATGGCGAAAGTTGACTGTGTGGGTTTCCCGAACTTAAGCGCAACTATACCATACCATACTATGAAGAAAATTACCCTATATCTATCTTCATTTACCATATTTTAAAGGATTCACACTTACAATGTGTAAATAACAATATGAAATCCAAATCATGAGTTCCAATAGAAAATTAACGCAAACAGGAAGGTAATATAATAAAAGAAAACATGGAATATGACTGACTTAATGGGGTCTTATACTTTCGTGATTTCAATAAATCGATTATTTTTTGCATATTTTGAAAGTAGATGATGTTGAAAATACGTCTTCAAAAGGATTTCGTGAAAAGCACGTTCCTTAATGGATATTTTGAAAGGGGAATATGAACACCTTCGGTCTTTTCTAGCGCTTAGTGGGGTGCGGGCGCTTCACTCATTAGGCCGAGGACCAAGGGACGAGGAAGAACTCCCATCGATCCGAGACTGTATAGTTAATGAAATCGATGTACAAGAATCTGTTATTAGAAAGATGCTTGGGTGCACACACTCAAAACAACAACAAATCCCGCAAAAGCTGTATTTAAATTTTAGCTTCAAAACATTTCCACTCGAGCAAACGGGTGGTCGAAATTGCTACTCACTTATTAGTAATGATCTTCAACAAAGGATTTTTGTCCATTTTACAAGCCATGGACGTTCTGGGGGTCAGTGACGCTGCCAAAATCGCCCGGATTGAATAGAGTGAGGAAAATGCGGTGAATCGAAAACATTTTTTCAATGAGGGAGAACAATTCTACGTAAGTTCCTGCAATTATGTTTTATACTATACTTTACCTGTAAACGCGTTTTCCTGAAAGTTGACTTTTTAAAAATTGGGATATCACATCTACCAGAAATTTTTATCGAGTTCAATCAATTTAAATTACAAGTTTCTTATAAAATTTCAAAAAAAAAAAAAAAATCGAATGGAAAACCATAGCCAGCGGAATACTTATTAATAAGAAATATATATTTTTTTTTGCTTTTGAACAGATAAATCAGTTCAAAAGGTGATAAGATACTACCACCGCCAGCTAGATCTGTTTTAGTTTATGAATCACGCAGTTCAATTTAACTATAGTATATTACGGCATACCCAAGAATAATTCTTCGGGGGCTGGAAGGAAACTGTAGATTCATGAATTCAGTGAAAAAAAAATGTGTCTGACATTCACAAAACCATATACGATACTCATTAGTTTTAATGCGTGTAAGAAAAATTTAAGTAAAAGAACAAGTTTTACGTTTGTTCAGCTCCTGACCTATATCTCCACGAATGCTGAGGAATATCAGTTAGACAGCCAGTGTGATTACCAGCACATAACCCGTGAAAAGAGCGGACATTTTGAACAATTCTGTAATTCGTCGATCAATGAGATACTTTCGTTTAAATCAAATTATTATTATTATAAAGGCGAAGATGAGTCGTATGCCATGAGATCAACGGACACTACAAAACCCTACTCTCAAAGGCGATCTTCACGGTTCTCACGCTCTCGCCTCTTAAAGTGTATTTCCTTAATTGCGAAGTTAACTAGAAGTTTGTGAACCATAGCAAAGTGGCATAAATGGGGAACCCCAACCCAGTTCGGTAGTATATGCAGATGGCATGCATCCTCACCCTTTTGCAGAGGGCACTTCAGTGATTTCGCTGGTTCCACCTTCCAACCCCAACATCTTTATCCCGTGAATGACCTCATCCCCTGAGCCCCACAGCAAAGTTTCCTGTAACGTCAACAATCGTAGCCTCCTCTACAATAAGGAGCAAGCGAAACCAATTATACGTCATACATAACATCAGGAGACTTGTAGCAATATATGTACATCATATCGTCTTCACACTGTATAGCAGAAAATAATTATGCAGCCTTAGAGAAGACTTTTTGTAACGTTTCCAAAACATCCGAAGAATGGCACCTCTGGATGAATCGGCAACGGCGCAGCTGAGTGATTGCGTGAACGTGTAGTGTAAGTGTGTACAACTGGCGGCGCCATCAATAAAAATACAAACACACATACGTGCTTATGCAAAAACAGTAGGAATCAGAGTTTCGGTCGGTCGTCAAACGACCTTAAGCAGTTAAAGCGACTCTCGGCATTATTCGAATACTAAAATGCTAGAGTGTTTGGTCAGGCAAGTTTTCGAACGACCTTGGATGGGTTTTCCTCCGACAAACCAGAAAATCCTAGAATCGGTTGTAAACCAGCGGACGTAGAAAAAAGAAGGAGCTTGCCCTTCGCGGATAGAAAACTTTCAAAGCCTCCGTTTCATCCAACCATTCCAGAAAATTCCCAAGGGTTCTACTGCCGCGGCGACCCACTGTCGCATTCATTTCTATCAATTAGAAACAAACACAAACTCCGCACCCTCCAAGTGCCCTATGTACTAGCAAGGATGTCCGTAGAGCCAGCTGTTACGCATACGCACACTCTCGTCTCTCATGTTTTGTTGCTAAACAAAAACGCATTGAACACGGTCTGCTGACGATTGGAATGCCAGAGACCAGTGGCGGCGACACCAGAACTTGCCAGAGTTTCGAGCTCGGGGTATTTGCGCGAACCGCGAGGAACAAGTTCTGAGCTAACGAGAATGTGATGAGTCAAGTCTGCAAGGCGAGCTGAGGGCGTAGAGAACAAACAGAACGTTCTTGGCTTTGTGCATTATGTGACGTTGTTGTTGCCAACAAAAATTCCCAGATTCTCAGAACGGATAAAGTAATCATGGCGTGTGTGGTACCGAGCGATTATGAATATGACTCCAGACCGAGAATTCGTTTTTTATTGGTTGGGAGTCACAGAATGTTGTGGTTAATGGCTTCCAAGCACTCTCAAGACAAATGTCCAGACTGGCTTGATTGGTGGAGGAAAATAAGCATGGGGAACTCCGCAAAATTTTAAATCAAAACTAGCCAAGAACCTGAAAGATTGTTCTATGAAAGCAGATACTCCGACTCAGGAACTTTTGTTCTATTATTTTTCAATAATTAAATTCCTCCTGATAACTCCGCCATACTATTAACATAGTATGCTGGTCCCAAGCCCAGGTAAAGGAGGAGGGTTTGAGGCAACGTACTCTGTACTATCCTCAGTAAAACAAAAATAAAATGCTGAGATCAGGAAAAGAGATAAATAGAGTATAGTTGGAGCTATTCTACTATGCTAAATCCTACCAGATCTCTCTTAGTGACAGGCCCCGCGACAGGTCGACCAAGAAAATGCATACAATGTCGTTACAAACATGATGATCGGATTGAGTCACAAGCCTCGGAGAAATGCTAGGGCGTCCACCTCAGTCGACGCGGCAGGGTAGGCCCCGGTCCTGTCGAGAAATGGGCAAGGGTTCTTGACGCATGGACGGCGTCCGGACGTAAGCAAGTTAGTCCGCACGCAACGAACAAAACAAATACGTGTCTGCACGCTAAATGTTGGTACCCTAGCTGGAAAGACCGAGGAACTCGCAAGAGCCCTTCGGAAAAGGCGCATTGATGTCTGCGCTCTGCAAGAAACCCGATGGTCTGGTGCCAAAAGCTGCGACATTGAACGCGAACGCGGTAAAAATGGCTACAAACTTCTCTATTTTGGTAACCCACATACTCAATATGGTGTTGGCATTGGCATCTCAGAGGGTTTCCGTGATGCCATTAAAGAAGTCAAACGATTTGATGATCGGCTGATGAAGATCACCATTATATCAGCTGATCGCACTATTCACTTCTTCACCGCGTGCCGATGCCGAGAAAGATGCCTTCTGGCAACTTCTCGATGAAAAGACTTATCACGTGCCTGCTGACGATTATACAATCATTGCCGGTGACCTTAATGGTCATGTGGGTGAAAAGGCAGACGGTAACAGGTGCGATGGGGGAAAGGGGTTCGGAGCGCGCAATCAGGGTGGCGAGCATATAATCGGTTTTGCGGACACCCATGACCTTGTACTTATCAATACATGGTTCATCAAACGATTGCCTTATCTTCCCACAATTTATAGTGGGAACAGTAAAATGCAAATCGACTATATTCTCATAAGACGCCAACATTTTACCACTGTTACTGATTGCAAAGTCGCTCCCTATGAGACCATCGCACCTCAACATCGGCCATTGATTGTCGTCCTGCGAATTAACAGCGTGAGGAACGCACTGGCCCGCCGCGCATTAAATGGCGATTTGGTAAGAAGAAAGAAGAAACGATCTCACTCATACGATTGCCGACCATTACGAATGTGGAAGAAACATGGAATCAAATGAAAGACACGATCCACAAAGCAGCCGCTGCAACCCTCGGGGTCACCAAGCCGGGTAAGCGGTACATCAACCGAGATACTTGGCTTTGGAATGACGATGTTGAAATGAAGGTCCGTGAAAAGAAACGCCTCTACCACAAATTTCTCGACGATAAAACACTTGTTAATTGGCAAATTTATAAGAATGCCAACCGGGAAGCAAAGAAAGCGATCGCTGTCACCCGAGCGAACCATTTCAAAAATCTTTACGATAAACTGGACACTCGGGATGGCGAGAGAGATCTGTATCGACTTGCTAAAAGCCGTAATGAACGCACATAGGATATCGAACACTTCTGTTGCGTTAACGACAAGAACGGTACTTTGCTTACTGATCGTCGAGCCGCGACGGATAGATGGCGAGAATACTTCGAGCAGATTTCAACTGAAGAATTCGCTCATCCTCCACTTCCACAATCATTGTCGGCATTTGGAGCAGTTCCATCTGTCAACGCAACTGGTGCTCAGAGGTGGCGGTGAAGAAAACGGGGCGGCAACCCTATCGGCCAAACCAAAACCAAGTGGTCGAGAACCTCCATAGTGGTGGCACCGGGAGACGCTGTAATTACTTTGGTTTGCCGGCCGTGATTCAGTAGGCGAATGCTCCAAAGACCTAATTAGGGCGATCAGACCCGAGTCTGCACGGGGACTCATCTGAAGTGATAAATTGGTCACGAAACCTTACCAGGGGTATACTGGTACCATGGGAACCGGGAAAGCCCCTGGACTCACATACTTTGGGTGAACTCCTGTTATATGTGAGGACAGCTCGGTTATTTGCGGTTGGCCCCCCTAGTGGGAGTTTCATGGTGGTTGTGGTTGTGCTCAAGCGAGAAGAGACCTTCGGGCCTCGACGTGGTGTTGCGTATCAACACGGTTGCCGTACTCCATAGTTCGGTAGAGATTTAGGTAATTCTTGCATCCACCAGTATGAATGCTAAGCCATGCACTTGATATAGACTGGTACCGTTGTGACTTGTCTCAGCGGGGCTCTGATTGTGGTCACAAAATCAATCCGTGTCTGAAGAGGACCGTAGGATTAAGTCTCACGACAGGTGCCTACGTAAAACACTATGGGCTTCACTGTCAGCGCAACTAAAGTCGAGGAGGCAATAAAACAGATGAAATCGGGGAAAGCAACAGGATCTGACGACATCGCATCTGAGCTCTGGAAAACAAAGAGCTGGGACCCAACACTGTGGCTCAGTGAATTCTTTAACCGGGTTATGCAGGAAGGGAGAACACCATTTGACTGGCAAGAAAGTACCACTGCAGAATGTTCAAATTACCGTCCGATCCGATTACTTTCCCATACCATGAAGATTTTTGAACGCATTCTTGACTACTGTATTTGCGAAATCGTTAAAATATCCGTGAATCAAGACGGATTTGTCAAGAACTGTAGGACTACTGACACAATACACGTTCGCGGTTACTCATGGAGAAACACCATGAGAAGCATCACCCTTTTTACATTGCCTTTCTAGATCTAGAGAAAGCGTTTGACCGTGTACCACACGAACTCATCTGGTATGCTTTACGACAACACTTCTTGCCAGAAGAACTCGTGCGCTGGGTTCAATTGCTCTACCATGATCCGAAAAGTAAAGTTCGAAGTGTGGCGGGTGTATCAAAACCGTTTCGTGTCTCTGTTGGTGTTCATCAAGGAAGCGTCCTCTCACCACTCCTCTTTGTTCTTGTTATGGACACCGTCACACGGGAAATCCAACGTCCAGCGCCCTACACACTGCTTTATGCAGATGATGTTTTCCTAGCATCTGATAGCAAAAATTATCTCGAGCAACTTGTTCAAAAATGGAATGATCGCCTCATGCAGCACGGTCTCAGATTGAATTTAAACAAAACTGAATTTTTGACGACCGATCCCCATGAAATAGACACAATCACTGTCAGCGGCAGTGATCTGCCCAGAAGTGAGCGATTTAAATACCTCGGGTCAACGCTATCAGCCAATGGAGAACTGTGTTATGAAATTGCTTCACGCATTAACGCAACCTGGATGAAGTGGCGTTCCACAACTGGTGTTCTTTGTGATCGACGTATCAACGGACGTCTCAAATCTAAAATTTACCGCAATGTCGTCCGTCCAGTCGCTCTCTATAGTTCTGAGTGTTGGCCGATTATAAAAGACAATGAACGGCGTCTTGCGGTAATGGAGACGAAGATGCTACGTTGGACTAGTAGCGTCACACGTTTAGATCACCTACGAAATGAGGATATCCGCGATCGTTATGGGGTTGCACCGATCGTGGAAAAGTTACGAGAGAGGCGTCTTCGATGGTATGGTCACGCAATTCGTGCAAACGAGAATTCACTTGCCAAGATTGGTCTGAACATCGAAGTCGATGGTAAACGACCAAAAGGCAGACCTAAGCAATGGTGGCTTGATACGCTGGATGAGGATTTGAAAGTCTCGAGATTCCACCCAGATCAGGCATTCGATAGAGCCAAATGGCGAAGCCGATCACGACGAGCCGACCCCGCTTGTGAACGGAACAAAGGCTGAAGAAAAAGAAGAAGAATTAAATTCCTCCAGATTCAATCGTGGTAATTACATTTTTAGAAGTGCTCCAAAGTGCAGGCTTTTTTTTCCTTTTCTTTTTTTTATTCCATTTATGCTGGGAGCCGAATTTTTTTGGATTGAAACAGCTGTGGTTTGACAGAGTCCATAATTGAATCCCATATGTCCACATAAATTTAAGCACTGATGTGTAGATCAATAACTTACAGCTCAGAGAAAGTGATGATATTTGTGGAGCTAGTAAAGTGGGCATTTAACTCGTTCTATAGATACAAGTCTGTAGGTCCGGATATCATCATTCCTGCGCTAGTAACAGAGGGAATGGATGCCCTGGCTCAAGACAGCATCGAATCGATCCGCTGTTATTCAATTGGGTCCTTCACATGCTGTAGTGGAGAAAAATCCATATATTGGCCAGCCAGAAGCCTATTTAGGCAGCATGTTTTAGGGACTGCCCACAGGGACGAGTTTTCTCCCCTCTGTTATGGCTCCTGGTAATGGATGCCTTTCTATGGTTGCCGGAGGACGAAAAAGTCTTCGCGCAAGCATTTGCGGTCGGTCTAGCGGTAATAATTACCGGCAAGTTTGCGAACACAGTATGTGACCGCTTGAATGTAACTATGCATGAAATCCACAGTTGGTACCTCCGCAATGGATTTCCGGTGAACACTAGAAAGACTGGACTAGCTGAACATCAGGTGGGGCAAACAGTCAAGTATTTAGGATTTAGGAGTATATCTCGGCTCCAAGCTAATGTGGAAGCACCATATCCAGGAACAATACCGGGAATCCCGCAGATTGCTCTGGTGCTGTAGGACTACGATGAATAAGACCTGGGGACTTTTGCCGCAATAAATTCATGAAATGTATACATTCATAATAAAACCCATTTTAATGTATGCATGCATCGTATGGTGGCCGAGAATGAACTTTCTAATAGCAGGAAGCTGCTAAACGCAGATTCAGAGGCTCGGTTGCTTAAATATTACTGGAGCAATGAGTACTATGCGGACTGCGGCATTCGAATCTATCCTAAATTTACCCCCCATTCATTTGGAGGTGAAACAGAAAAGAAATATAATGTCGCAATTACCAGGACCATTACAGATTTAATAATCTTTCCTCCGACGGATCAGTCATGGAAGACGGATCGGACGTAGGAGTGTTCTCGGGTAACTCGATTATGGAATTGGTCCAAACCCTCGGAAAAATGATTACCATATTTAAGGCGGAGATATATGCCATTTCATTGGCAGCAGAGGAATGTATGCAACAAAAATAGATGGGTCGCATCATTCGAATCTATTCCGACAGTCGGGCAACATTATCAGTACTAAACAGCAACGACATATCAAGCCGGTTGGTATGGAGTTATCATCAGGTGCTGCTCAAATTTGGCCGGTTGAACGAAACATTCCTGAAGTGGATATCAGGGCACTCCAACATCGCTGGTAATAAGGAAAATGACAAACTGACCCGCCAGTCCCTTAAGAGGTGGGACATGAAAATCCTAATAGAGCTTTTAACGGGACATTGCTCCTCGAACTACCATATGGAAAAGTTGGGGTGGTGTTTTCGACTATATGCAACAAGAAGGAAGGTACGGCCTGCACTTCATATACAGCTGTCCGGGCTCCTCAGATCTCAGACGAATACAACTTGCTAAGGTTTTCTACAATGAAGAATCTGCACACTCTCTGCCTCTGGGGAACGTTCTCATATTCGCAAGAGCCTGTGAACACCGTAGGCGAGAAGCCATTGAATGGGCGATTTACGGGGATAATATAAGGCCTAAGAAAGTTCTCAGTAATCGGAGCTACGGCTCCCTCCACCAAACTGAACTCAAATTGCTGACAAGCTTACGCCCCTCTTTCACTGTTTTTCTGAATTTCCGAAGCATCCGGGGATTATGCGTTCTATTGGATCGCATAATCGAAGGGATCGATCATTCTCAAGGTGTCACCCATCCATTGTAACTTCTGCTTTCGGATCAACGTGTCCTCGAACAGGTCGACCAAGTCCTGCCTCAGATCAGAGTACCCCGATGACATGACGCACACATA
This sequence comes from Hermetia illucens, assembly GCF_905115235.1. Classification (NCBI taxonomy): domain Eukaryota; kingdom Metazoa; phylum Arthropoda; class Insecta; order Diptera; family Stratiomyidae; genus Hermetia; species Hermetia illucens. The sequence continues at coordinate 110,815,234 of NC_051850.1, read as the reverse complement.
TATCGATGAAAACTTGGAGCTTTCGAGTAATAGTAGTAGAGGGGTTGATATGTGATTTTCCAGAAGCTAAGCTTCTCGTCTACCAAGACCGTTAATGGGTGGTGATAGCTACACCATGAACGGGGTGATTACTATTAATAAAACGCTACAGATGTAGACTGAGGATTCGGAAAACGCATTCCCCAATACAGGGTATTATCCGAACCGTAGCCATTGGATAGTTTGCAGTCGGGGATAACTGACTGTAATCGAAGAGAGCCTCACTGATTCTATCTTCCCTCAGTGTCTAAGCTTTGATCTTACCGTGCTATGGTATGGCGGACCTCCGGACCTCTTAATCTCCATATTCGTGGGAACTATATGAGTACTAATGTGAAAAAACAAGGAACAAACAAACGAGTGTGCGGTGCGACACAAACCGAACACTGAAAGTCAAGTCACTACACCCATGAAGAGAAAATTTAGGAACTCAAGCAGAGGATTCATGGTCAAGGCTCAAAAAGAATGGACGAGTAAGATACGTCTGAGGTCAGACGTTAGGAAGACGACAACCGACTCTATCTGCCCTTAAAAAGGCTCAGGGCAGACCCCAGTAGAAATAACGAGAGCAGTGGAAATTAGCCCGCAAGGGAAAAATGGCCCCAACAAACCCAAATCCCAGCTCAAGAGACGAGAAATCCCGGGGACCTCAGGGGTGAAGTTAGAAGCCAGGCGACTTGCCGTTAACTATGCTAATGCGGTAAAGAGCATTCGACTGGCCATACAGCCGAAAGTACTTCTGCAGCAAATACTCACTCATAAAGAGTAGGCAATAATTGAGGACCTCATCGTTATAGAGATGGGTGAAGGATGGAGGAGCTCGTATTCGCCGACATACGATTTCGACCAAGTCTTTCACTGGTAGAAGGGACCGGAACTGACGACATGTGTTGGGGATGATATACTAGGGGCACACGTTGTGACTGGGAAGCTTCTACACCTCCTAATCGCTCAAAACATGAATCTCCACACACCGTTTTATGGAGGGTTTTTAGAAGTAAGGAGGAGGGCAAAAATAAGCTTCTCATGATCGGGGTATATGACCGATGATCCTTGGAGGCAATTAAACCTGAGTGTAATTACGCGGTATTTCTAGGGATTAAACTATTTGAAATAATAAAAACTTGTTTTTTTCTATTCGCTAGTGTTAATTTATTGGTCTTGCAATTGCCGATACTTGTTAGCACTAATGAAGGGAACAAGAGTGGTTCCCGAAATATCGGTATTTGCAAGACCAATAAATTAACACTAGCGAATAAAAATAACAAGTTTTTATTATTTCAGGCAATTAAACGTTGTAACTGCCTCACCCATTATAGATTTAATAGCATACCTCTGCACGTGTAGGAAGGATACATTGGAGGACACACCGGGTGGAAAGCTTACTGAGGTTCCGCCGGGACCATAGACGCTGCAAGGGCAGGACCGAGCAGGAAAGTGGACCTGCTGCCCATAGAAGGGGAGAAGCTGGACGACCTAGATTTTCCAAGGTTCAAGTCGAATAGCGAGTCATAAGCACGTGCCATGTCGGGGGAGGAGGATAACACTCCGGCATTAGAGAAGAACTCCAAGCACTAAAGGAGCTATGGCCAGCACTAAAATAGCCCAGGTAAATCTCCACCATGCAAAAGCAACAAGGACAAGTTCCAAGGGTAACATTGGAATAGCGCTGGCTCAAGAGCCCTGGGTATGCCGGAGAGCAAAGAGGGAGCATGAGTGGAGCATGGTGACGGGCAAGAGTGGTCTTTATTCCGAAAACAGGTAAAAAGAAAAGAAGAAAAGAAAGAAAAGAAATGCAAGACACATGTTGAAAATATATGCCGGAAAGTTACAAGGGCTCCGATGACTTGCAGGTCCATAGCAAGGAAAAACGGGGATGCATCCCGAAAATGCTGGCACTTTTACAAAGTAAGTTGGGCACTTGGGAGAATATTTAATACGAAATGACAGGTTGAAACCATATGCAGAATAGTTCTTTTACGACGAAGTGCGACGTCCTTTGACAACATTATTATAGAGCGGCAATGGCTACGTTAAAAGATTGCAAGCCCCACAGATCAAGACCCCAGTTTTATTGCAAAAAATAGTGACCACCCTGTTTCCGCAGCAAAGTAAATGCACTATTGCGACCGAAAGAGAGCATCCCCTCAAAGCATATCCCAATTATAACAGAGGATGAGCTTATTATTGGCTGTGAAAAGGTAAGGACTAAAAAGCACTCGGGCTGGACGGAATATTGTACGTAACTTGGAAGACAACGATAAAAGCAAGACCAGAGTGGTCCTTTACACTTTTAATATCTGTTTGGAAGAGGGCGTCCTCCCAAAGCAGTGGAAAAAGAAAATGCTAGTGTTGCTACCAAAGAGTGACAAACAACCTGGTGAGTCATCGTCGGACTATACGACTGTATGAGAAAGCTGTAGGAGTGCTTTGGCTACTCCCAATTGTACAGGAAGCAGGAGGAATTTCCACACAATAGAACCATTTTCGCGTGGGCCGATCAATGGTGGATAATATTGAGGCTCTAAGAGACATTTCTGCACAATCTTATGCTGAGGCCCTCTGTCGAGAGTGGACTCCACGCTTTGACTATCTTATAGGTAAAACCCCGACGCAGACCCAGTTGGATATTTGGTAACTGATGGAGTGCCTCAAGGATCGGTAGTGGATCCATTACTCAGAAACGAGATGTATGACTATGTGCTGCTTATCAAACTCCCGCGACAAGCTACCCTTATTGGCTATGCTGACGACATCGCAACTGTGTTAGTAGACAAACCTCTTGAGGATGTTGTCTGAGCATGTGAAACATCGATCAGGCTGATCAAGGAATGGCTGGTATCACATGGGTTAGAGTTGATGGAACACAAAACTGAGGTTTTATTAGTGAGCAGCCGCAAGTTTAAAGAAATTCTAAGCTGTTATGCGGGAGAGCATGTGACAGAATTCAAGCTTTATGCTGGATCATCGACTAACCTTCAAGGAAGACTTAAGCTAGGCGGGCAAGGAAGCAGGTAAAGTTGTAGCTGCGTTAGCTGGCATGATGCCCAATATTGAAGGACATAAACCACCGAGGAGGCTGTTGCTGCCTAGGTTGTGCTCATCCACTCTGCTGTAGGAAAAAGATCCTTAATGTTTAGGTGCAGAGGATGAAATGATCTTTACTATATCGTTTGAGAGTTGCTAGCGCATTCCGAACAACGTCAGACGGAGCAGCTTCTGTAGTCACTGGAATGGTGCCAATTGATATTTTAACCGAGGGTGTGCGAAGATTATACAACTGGAAAGCACATGGTGACCATAATATCGAAGATCGACGACGGGAGGAGAGAACGCGTACAAACAGGGTGAGGCGGGAACGTTGGAATAATTCTCACAAGGGAAGGTGGACGCAGATGCTAATTCTAAATATCTAGCTTTGGATTATGCGCCATGAAGTTACCTACTATCACTTGACTCAGTTTTCTGAGTCAGGTGATAGTAGACTGGGGATGATGGATATCGTAGGTATATGCATTATTTTAAGCATAACGACCTGGAGCACATATTCACAAGTTGTATTCAGGAAGAGCTTGAAAAGTTAGAGCACTTATGAAAAAGTGGCAGGGAGGGAATAATTCTCACCGTAGAAGTAAGCCGATAGGGCTTTTACCCGCCCCACGATATAATATTTATAGATAGTTTCGTGGGGCATAGTGGGTGAGGAGAGGTAGGTTAAAGTCCTACACTGTGGTATTCCATGTTTTCTATCTATATAAAAACAAAAACAGGCAGATAGACAGTAAACTGATTTTAATAGGAACTTCGACACCACTTTCCCTGATCTAACACCGTGTAATTTCCAAAAATTAAATAAAAAATTGAGAGGAAGAGTCCTTAGTTCTAACGAGGAGATTGAAAATGTAGACAAAGTCGAAATTCAGAAACTAGAAAAGGACGATTTCAAGAAATGGTTCGAAAGGTTTTGGTAGTCTCAAGAAGTCTTATTGAAATCAGTGAAAATTATGACGAAAAAGCACAAACCGATAAGGAATAATAAAGATGAGAAAAAATTGTCGTTTTTCGTTTTCAAGATTTTGTACAAACAAAATCTTATTAAATCACCAAATTTGGTGGGAAAATGTGAGCTGTGAACCCCCACGTATGTAGTAATTAGCATCGGTCTACACTGTGTTTAAGGGGGGGAGGCATATACAAAAAGGAGGATCTACATTTTTTTCGTCGAATATAGTCACGTAGGGTATCAAATGAAAAGTCTCAATTAGTACTTTCCATCAGTTTTGACATTTGATGCAAAAGGAGGAGTATGGGCCTGAAAATTGATCATTTCTGTCACGGATACATCTCCCGAAGCTACTCAACTGAAAAACGTGACGTGGTTTGACAATGAATGTAAGTTAGCAACGGAACGGAAGAATGTCGCATACCGAGTAGTGTTGCATTCTCAAAGAACGCGGGCACGCGCAGAGACTTACTACGAACTCCGTCGAGCGGAGAAGCGATTTCACAGACGGAAAAAGGAAGCCTGGGAGAACCAACAAGTCTGTGAACTATAAAAGTACAGGGAGCAACCGCACCAGGCGCGGAAGTTTTACCAACAAGTCAGCAGGATGAAGCCTTATACACCTCGATGCTCATCCTACCGAGACAAAGAGGGAAATCTGATTTCCGACAAAATGGGCATATTGGAGTGATGGGTTGAATACTTTGATGAGCTACTGAGCAACCAGAACATCGGCGAGTTGGAGGTCCCGCCAACGGAAGACGACGGACAAATACTGCCACCACCAAGTTTAGGAGAAACAGTCCGTGCAATTCATCCGCTAAAAAATCCTAAGTCGCCAGGAGCCGATGGAATTACAGCCGAATTGGTTAAATATGGAGGTGACCAATTACACCAAATGGTTCACCAACTTGTGCTCAAGGTATGGGACAGCGAATCAATGCCTGACAATTGGCAACGAGGCATTATCTGTCTCATACATAAAAAGGGAGAGAGGTATCACGTTGCTGAGTACCATCTATAAGATATTCTCCGCTATCTTGTTAGGCCGGATAGCCCCATATGCCCAGAACATCATTGGCCCATACCAAACAGGCTTCACTCCAGGCAAATCAGCAACAGATCAGATCTTCTCTCTGCGGCAAGCGATGGAAAAACTGTTGGAATATGGACAACAGTTGTACCATCTATTCTTCGACTTTAAAGCCACCTATGATAGCATAGCCAGGGCAAAACTGTACACGGCCATGAGAGAATTCGGTATCTCGACGAAACTAATAAGACTGACTAGGCTGACCCTGACCAATGTGCGAGGCCAGATAAAAGCAGCAGTATCACTCTCAAGACCATTCGACATCAACAACGGTCTACAACAAGGGAATGCACTATCATGTGTCCTCTTTAACCTGGGCCTCGAGAAAGTGATCCGTGATGCTGAGGTAAATGCAAGAAGTACGATCCTCTTTAAGTCCACCCAGCTACTGGCCTATGCTGACGATATCGACATCATGGCAAGAACCACTCGAGACGTACAAAGTGCCTTCATCCAGATCGAACAGGCGGCAATTGGCGCAAGATCTTGGGCTGCACATCAATGAAGGCAAGACAAAATATATGGTGGCAACGTCAGCACCGAAAACCAACTAACCAACAACATCAAACCGCACTGGTCAAACAGGAAGAATAAGGATAGGAGAATACAACTTTGAGACCTTTGATAATTTCTCCTATCTAGGGTCGAAAATCACAACCGATAGCAGCTACGATGATGAAATCCGTGAACGGTTGTTGTCAGCCAACAGAGCCTATTTCAGCTTACAAAAACTGTTCCGCTCGAAACGTCTTACCATAGGGTCAAAGCTCTTACTGTACAAGACTATGATTTTGCCAGTCCTGATGTATTCTTCGGAAACTTAGCAACAGAAATTGCGAACTCTTGGCCGCGTTCGAGAGAAGAATCCTCCGAAGAATTTTTGGCCCCCTACTGATGATGGACGATTCCGTAGCCTACATAACGACGAAATCTATGGGCGATACCATGACCGTCCGTTTGTGGATAAAATCCTGCTCAATAGGTTATGGTGGGTGGATCACTTAATCCGTATGGATGAGGATGATCCCACCCGGAAAGTCTATAAGGGCAATGTCTATGGTAGAAAAGGAAGACGAGGCAGACCCTGCCTAAGATGGAGCGATGGCGTAGGCCAGGACGCCAGACAGCTTTTAGGCATATCGAATTGGTGGACCTCGACGCAAAACCGGGATGTCTGGAGTTCCTTATTAAGGCAGGCCTAGACCGGATACCGATGATGATGATGATCTCGGTCTCCGAGAACTACATGAGGACTGGCAAGTTGTCTTGTACAGTAAGAGCTTTAACCCTATGGTAAGACGTTTCGAGCGGAACAGTTTTTGTAAGCTGAAATAGGCTCTCACTCCTTAAGTAAGATTAGACTAGACCTCTTTATCGAGCAATAAAAATATATTTCCTAGTTCCGAACAAAGGGAATGATTAGCATATATATCAGGAATTTGCAGTGTTCTTGATGTTGTAAGCAAATATTGAAAGGATCTTAGCAAACTGCATGTGCTGCATATAATCTTCTTTTTCTTCAGCCTTTGTCCCGCTCACAAGCAGGGCCGGCATATAATATTTATAGATATTACTACAATAAGTAGAAATTAGAAACTATGATCATAAACTAAGATTCGATTAATTCTATCTTCTTGTCAGTATAATTTCTCTGAAAGTTAATACATATGGGTGTAGTTACAACATTACATACATATTTTGGACATTCGCTAAAAAAAAGTCCCTTGTTCGAACCACAATACGCAACTTCCCAAATCCCAACTAGCCAAACAAACGAGGTCTTCTTCAATATGTGGTAAGTACGTAGTATTCGTGGTACGCAGCATTCGCCTGTGCTTACATGGGACGGGTTGAAGTAAGCGAATAAGTTTAGCTGCTCCGTCTCATGCGGTGACATAATCCCAACCAGAAATAACAAAATCCACTAACGCGAGCCATATTAGATCACTTTCGAGCGATTCATCAATGCACTCCAAGTTGCAACGCTTGTTAGACTAATCAATAACGCCAAGACAAGCTTTTTTGGAAAAAATGCGTTCTTGGAAATTGTTCAAGGTTAAAGCGTCTAATTAATTGTACGTTTTCAGGTGAGGGGGACGTGGTCGAATTCGAGGAAACGTTCCACAAGAGAACAATAAATGACGTCACTGCTTGAGTTGGCTTTCAAGCGTCATATACATACATACATAGTTCCCTCAATCGAGTTATGTGAGAAATAGTAACTTTATGACATCATACCAGTTGTTTTTGTGGGGAGTCAAAAATGCGGAGCTCTTTCCACATGATTGCGTGAAATGTGGGGAGTACATCTCTTGTACATCACGCTTATTATGTGTATCCCGATTTAAGTAGCAGAATGTATTGATGGATAATAAAGAGTAAAGTCTCAGACATCAACGAAACAAACATCTGCTACAGATGCAATTTTCGTTCGAGTTCAAAATCATGCGTATTTAGGATTGCTGGCTACGCATAATTTTTGGAAAGACAGTGCTTCATCATTGTGATTGCATGACTTACTTGTCCTTTTTAAGGTTTTGTGTGAAACAAAAGCATATTAAAATCGATTCAATGTCTGTCTGTCACACCCGATTTACTAAGAAACGGCTAAACCGATTGTCACGAAATTAGGTGAGCACATGTGGTCTACGTGTCCTTTTACATGCAGCGAGGGACACCATTTTGTGTGTAGTTGGGTTGGGTTATCAAATGAAAGGGCTCGATTAGTACTTTTAGAAACTGATCTTATTTCTGATTTTAGTTGAAACATATTGGAGTGAAGGCTCGAAATATATGGCCAAGTGAAACAGGTCTCGTTCTCAGAACTCATCCAACCGAAAAATCTAGGCCTTAAAATATTGGATTGGGGAAAAATAAATGTCATATTTTGTCAATAGATGACGACACTTAAACATATCTTGTGTTGTATTTATCGCATCGGGTCATACTATACGACGATTTGAAGACTACAATCTGTGCTACAAGTGTCTCTTTGACAGTGTTGTGATCGTATGTTTCAGTGTCAAGTTATAGTGTGTTAAAAATGGAGTCCCCAAGCAAGAAAATCGTCATATTCTACGTTTTTACTACCTGAGAGGTAAAAATGCGGCGAAGGCGGCCGAAAAAATTTGTGAAGTTTATGGACCCGATACTGTAACGCCCAGAGTTGGTTCGATCGATTTCGTTCTGGTGTAGTGGATGTGGAAGATACACCCCGTACTGGTACGCCAATCGTCGTAAGAACCGATAAAATCGTCGAAATCATCCAAGTAGACCGGCATGTGCGCATTCGCTCGATTGGCCAGGAATTACGTATAGACCATAAAACAGTTTGGAACCATTTGCAGAAGATTGGATTCCAAAAAAGCTGGATGTTTGGGTGCCACATGAGTTGACGCAAAAAAATCTCTGGGACCGAATCAACGTCTGCGATGCATTACTGAAGCAGAACGAATTCGACCCATTTTTGAAGGGGATGGTGACTGGTGATGAAAAGTGGATCACGTACGACAACCTCAAGTGAAAAAGACCGTGGTCTGCCAAGCCCGGATTGACGCCCAGTAAGGGTTTGCTGTGTGTTTGGTGGGATTGGAAGGGAATCATCCATTATGAGCTGCTCAACTATGGCCAGACCCTCAATCCGGTCCTCTACTGTAAGCAACTCGTCCGTTTGAAGCAGGAGATTGACCAGAAGCGGCCAGAATTGGTCAAAAGGAATGGTGTTGTGTTCCACCGGGACAACGCTCGGTCTCACAAATCTTTGATGACCCGCCAGAAACTACGGGAGCTCGGATGAGATGTCGTATCGTACCCACTGTATATTCCGGACCTAGCACCAAGTGATTACCATCTTTTTCGGCCCATGCAAAACGATCTTGGTGCTACTAAGTTGGCCTCAAAAGAGGCTTGCCAAAACTGGCTGTCGAATTTTTTTGCAAATAAGGAGGGGGGGGGGGATGGGTCTTATAACGGGGGGATAATGAAGTTTCCTTCTAAATGGCCACAAGTTTGCGAAACAAAACGGCGCATATTTGACTTAAATCGGATAATTCTAAGTATGTTAAATAAAGCGTCAGATTTCGATCACAAATACGACATTCCTTTTTCCTCAACCCAATATATCCCCTTCCGATATCTGCACAAATAAAGTCCGGTCCGACATCAAGTGGATGCGGATTTAGGACCCCTCAATCCTTAAACAAAATATATTCAGCTCTGGCCAAGGTTTGGCTCAAATTATGGGCGGATTTACGCTAAATATAATTCGAAGTTATGTCGAATTATATAAACGAGCATTCAACATCTGCGAGTCGCTTCGGTCACGCTGCTCCCAGGGCAGAGGTGAGGAAGCTTCTGACGATTTGCCTCTGCCCTGGTAAGGAACCCTAAAGCCGTCTTCGACTAATAAAACACAAACCTTTTCTACCCGAAGCGCCCAGCTTCCGTTGTCCCGATTTGTTTATTATTTCCCTTTAAATGAGGTGTTATTGTCTATAATTACTGCATCAATAGTTTGGTGATAAAATTTGAACAAAAACAAGATAGAAATTGGAAGCTGGGGACTTCAAGTATGAAAGGTGCGTGTATTTGTTATATAAGAATATTGTGGAGCATGACCATCTCTATTCTATCCTTTTTTACGTTCATAAGTGTCATATATGCATTTAGTATTTCAGACCAATTAGTTTAATGTCATGTTAATGTATATATGATGTCTTAGGGTGCAGTAAATATGCACGAAAATAAAAATTTCGAACTGTTGTGACTTCAATATCAATAGCACGATTTTCACCAAACTCTCTATTATCATCATCAGAAGCGCAACAACCGGTATCTGGTGTAGACCTACCTTAATAAGGAACTCCAGATACCCCGGTTTTGCGCCGAGGTCCAACAATTCGATCCCTAAAAGCTGTCTGGCGCTCTAACCTACACCATCGGTCCATCTCCGGGAGGATTTTGCCTCGTCTTCTTTTTTTACCATAGATATAAACTTTCCTGGCTGGATCATCCTCACCCATACGGATTAGGTGACCCGCCCACTGCAATCTGTTGAGGCGGATTTTATTCATAACCAGACGGTCGTGGTATCCTTCATAGATTCCGTCGTTATGTAGGCTTCGGAGTATTCTTCTCTCGAACGCGGCCAGAAGTTCCCATTTTTTTGCCAAGAACTCAGGTCTCTGAGGAATACATAAGGACCGACAAGATCATAGCCTTAGGCAGTAAGAGCTTTGACCATATGAGACATTTCGAGCGAAACAGCTTTTGTAAACTGGCAGCCAACAACCGTGCGCAGATTTCATCGTCATAGGTCTTATCGGTTGTATAAACACAAAACCTTATTAAAATCGATTTACCGTCTGTCTGTCTGTGCAAATTCAAGACTTTGAATGTCAATATCACGTGAAAGTGGATGTTATGTAGTTTATGAGAATGGCCCATATTCCCATGCGTTTTGTATGTATGAGGTGTGGGAAAAACCTGGCCTCTGAGCACTCAGGCTGCAGTGGCCTTTTATGCTCGATTCTCCCGTCTAACGTAATATCCCAGATATGTTTATGTATCGCAGGGTTTATATTACTGGAGGTGATGCTACCCGCTGCAATTGTGGGCACATCACCACTAAGGCATTCGGACAACCAGCCGACTAGTCTTCAGTAAATATTTCTGGCGGTCCATGAACAAGGACGTCAATTCTTGAGCCAGAGAGTACATGCCAAAAGTGTAAGGTTACCAGGCATACAAAGAAGAAAGTAAGTGTCAACAAAGCACTTTCACATCATACACCTTGACATTGTAGATCCTTTGCGAGATTCGCATGGCTACAAGTGCTATCTAACGATCGTTGATCGCAATACCTCCGGATACAACTCAGTACAGTCATACGCTGAGCCCCTCTGTCGAGTGTGAATTCCGCGCTTTCATCACAGACAAGGGATCGATTTCTTGAAGCCGTCTCACGAGATGACCCCCTTTTAGGGCAGAGCATCCATGGCGTTGATCAATCTGTATATTTAGAGAGTATCATTTCTGCCGACCGTGTCACCAAACTGCACGCTCCTCAACGCATTAAAAGCTTTCGCTGCCTTGTCTAAATTCCGAAAACGCAGTTATTCTAACACCAAGTTATTCTAGCTCCAAGCCTCCGTGAAAACCTGTCTGCGCTATCATCGGAGTACGCTGGCCTGTCACTATTACAATTGAAAAACTTGATCACCGCATAGGCCTGGCAGTGGCAGTGGATAAGTCACACGTTAAGGGAGAGGGCCAATTGCATTACTGGCTACACCATGCAGTGGAATCTACTCTCCCAAGAATGGCGAAGATTGGGTCGCCCCAATGGTACTTGGCGCAGAGAAGTATCTACTCTCCCAAGAATGAGTGCGGGTGTCTCGGGAAGTCCTAGGAGAGCTGAATCGTATTTCAGGTAAGTGCAAGCAATGGTACGTAGATGTGGTTGACGCGCTATAACCCACCAAGGGCTAATTAGCAACATTTGTGAATTCCTCGACATAGACTTCATGATGAGATCAGGGAAAGAGATAAATAAAGTATAGTCGGAGTTATTCCACTGTGCTAAATCCTACCTGATCTCTTTTGGTGACAGGCCGACCAACAAAATGCACCCGATGTCGTTAGAAACAACACGATCGGATCGAATAACAAGCCTGGGAAAAAAACTAGGGCATTTACCTCAGTCCACGCGACGGGTCGCAGTCCTGTCGAGGAATGGGCAAGGGTTCTTGACGCATGGACGGTATCAGGACGTAAGTAAGGTAGTCCGAACAACACAAATACGTGTCTACGCTAAATGTTGGCACTCTAATTGGAAAAACGGAGAAACTCGCAAGGGCCCTTCGGAAAAGGCGCATTGATATCTGCGCTCTGCAAGAAACCCGATGGTCTGGTGTCAAAAGCTGCGACATAGAACGCGAACACGATAAAAATGGTTATAAACTTCTTTATTTTGGTAGCCCACATACCCAATGTGGTGTTGGCATTGCCATCTCAGAGGATTTCCGTGATGCCATTAAAGAAGTTAAACGATTTGATGATCAGCCGATGAAACTCACAATTATATCAGCTGATCGCATTATTCACTTCTTCACCGCATACGCACCACAGACAGGTCGACCTGATGCCGAGAAAGATGCCTTCTGGCAACTTCTCGACGAAAAGACTTGTCACGTGACTGCTGACGACTGTATCATCATTGCCGGCAACCTTAATGGTCACGTGGGTGAAAAGGCAGACGGTAACAGGTGCCATGGGGGAAAAGGGTTTGGAACACGCAATGAGGGTGGCGATCGTATAATCGATTTTGCGGAAACCCATCACCTTGTACTTATGAATACATGGTTCATCAAATGATTGTTTCATCGTCCCACATTTTATAGTGAGAAAATTAAAACGCAAATCCACTATATTCTCATAAGACGTCGACATTTTACTACCATCACTGATTGCAAAGCCGTTCTCTATGAGACTATCGCACCTCAACATCGGCCGTTGATAGCCGTCCTGTGAATTAAACCACCGATAAAACAACGTGAGGTACGCATTGGCACGCATTAAATGGTGACGATGTCGTGAAAAGAAAAAAGAAATTATCTCAATTACGCGATTACCAACTATTACGAATGTGGAAGAATCGTGGAACCAAATGAAAGACACGATCCACAAAGCGGCATCTACAACCCTCGCTGTCACCACGGCAGGTAAGCGGTACATCAAGCTAGATACCTGGCTTTGAAATGACGATGTTGAAATGAAGGTCCCTGAAAAGAAATGCCACTATCACAAGTTTCTGACAATAAAACGCTGGCCAATTGGCACAGGATATCGAACACTTCTGTCGCGTTAATGACAAAAATGGTACTTTGTTTAACAACCCTCGAGCCCCGACTGATAGATGGCGAGAATACTTCGAGCAGATTTCAACTGAAGAATTCGCTCATCGTCCACTTCCACAATCATTGTCGGCATTTGCAGCAGTTCCATCTGTCAACGCAACTGGTGCTCAGAGGTGGCGGTGAAGAAAACGGGGCGGCAACCCTATCGGCCAAACCAAAACCAGGTGGCCGGGGAGAACCTCCATAGTGGTGGCACCGGGAGACGCTGTAATCACTTTGGTTTGCCGGCCGTGATTCAGTAGGCGAATGCTCCAAAGGCCTAATCAAGGCGATCAGACCCGAGTCTGCACGGGGACTCATCTGAAGTGGCAAATTGGTCACGAAACCTTACCAGGGGTATACTGGTACCATGGGAACCGGGAAAGCCCCTGGATTCACATACTTCGGGTGAACTCCTGTTGTATGTGAGGACAGCTCGGTTATTTGCGGTTGGCCCCCCTAGTGGGAGTTTCATGGTGGTTGTGGTTATGCTTAAGCGAGAAGAGACCTTCGGGCCTCGACGTGGTGTTGCGTATCAACACGGGTGTCGTACTCCATAGTTCGGTAGAGATTTAGGTAATTCTTGCATCCACCAGTATGAATGCTAAGCCATGCACTTGGTATAGACTGGTACCGTTGTTGCTTGTCTCAGCGGGGCTCTGATTGTGGTCACAAAATCAATCCGTGTCTGAAGAGGACCGTAGGATTAAGTCTCACGACAGGTGCCTACGTAAAACACCATGGGCTTCACTGTCAACGTAACTCCCCACGTACTCGAGGAGGGCGATCAGACCCGAGTCTGCAAGGGACTCATCTGAAGTGGCCCTGCCACGAACCCTCACCGGAGGTTATCTGGTACCATGGGAACCGGGATGGCCCTCTGAGAGCATATGCTCCAGGAGAATTCCTGGAGGATGTGTTCTCGGCCCAGTTATTTCCGGTTGGCCCCCTTGTGGGAGTTTCATGGTGGTTGTGGTTATGCCTACATCGCGGGCAGAGCTGATTGATTGTGGTCCCAAAATCAATCCGTGTCCGAAGAGGACCGTAGGAACACTCATGGGCTTAACTGTCAACGCAACTGAAGTCCAGGAAGCAACAAAACGAATGAAATCGAGGAAAGCAACAGGGCCTGACAACATCGCATCTGAGCTTTGGAAAGTGAAGAGCTGGAACCTAACACTGGCTCAGTGAATTCTTTAATCAGGTTATTCAGGAAGGTAGAACATCATCTGACTGGCAAGAAAGTACGATCCGGTTACTTTCCCATACCATCAAGATTTTTGAACGCATTCTTGACAACCGTATTTGCGAAATCATTGAAATAACCGTGAATCAAGCCAGATTCATCAAGAACTGCGCAACTACCGACGCAGTACACGCTGCGCGGTTACTCATGAAGAAAAACCGTGAGAAGCATCGCCCTCCTTTCTCCATTTCTGGATCTGGAGAAAGCGTTTGACAGTGTGGCACACGAACTCATCTGGTATGCTCTACGATAACATTTAGTGCCAGAAGAATTCGTGCGCTGGGTTCAATTTCTCTACCACTATCCGAAAAGTAAAGTTCGAAGTGTGGCTGGTGTATCAAAATCGCTTCGTGTCCCTGTTGGTGTACATCAAGGAAGCGCCTTCCCATCACCCCTCTTTGTTCTTGTTATGAACACCACTACACGGGACATTCTACGTCCAGCGGCCTATGCACTAATTTATGCAGATGATGTTTTCCTAGCATGTAATAGCAAAATGATCTCAAACAACTTGTCCAAAAATGGAATGATCGCATCATGCAACACGGTCTCAAATTGAATCTGAATAGAACTGAATTTTTGACAACCGATCCCCGTGAGACAGGCACAATTACTGTCAGCGGCAGTCACCTGTCCAGAGCTAAGCGATTTAAATACCTCGGGTCAACGCTACCAGTCAATGGAGAACTGCCTTATGAAATTGCTTCACGCATTAACGCAACCTGGATGAAGTGGCGTTCGACAACTGGTGTTCTTTGTTAGCGACGTCTCAAACCTAAAATTTAACGCAATGTCGTCCGTCCTGTCGCTCTCTATGAATCTGAGTGTTGGCTGACTATCAATGGCAATGAACGGCGTCTTGCGGCAATAAAGATGTTGCGTTGGACTAGTGGCGTGACACGTTTTGATCACATTCGAAATGAGGATGTCCGGCATCGATATGGGGTTGCGCTGATCGTGGAGAGGCGTTTTCGCTGGTATGGTCACCCGACCCCGCTTGTGAGCGGAACAAAGGCAGAAGAAGAAGAGGAAGATTAATAGACTCTTCACTGATTCTCCAATCCTTCTCTTTCAAAAGACTATTTTTGCATGTTGATAGTTAGGAATTTTGGGATGCAGCTATTGAACTAATGATATGTGCTGATACATATGACAACCAAAGTTCATAGTTGCTACACCGAAATAATAATTGAAAGCAATAAAACATCCGGGAATTTTTTATCATCATTTTTTCCCATGATCATCGAAAGAGTTAGCGATATTTCTTAAGGCATTGTGGCAATAACAGATATATCATTTCATTCCCTAAGGCCCGATACATCCTTTGAATGGATCTGTTGGAAGCAACAGTGGAAACTACCTATTCCTAACAGTTGTTTACCTTCACTATAGTTTAAGCGCTAATGAAATGTTTTTCCGATTGAAATTTTGATGATTTGGTTTTGAAACCTAAGACTTGAAAGAAATAGTGCTCTCCATTTTTGAAACTATAATTAAATTATTAGATAAATTATCGTTATATTTTCATATTTTTGGATAGGTTGGCAATCGCAGAGAACTCCCTCTACAAATTTAACTACGAGGGGGGACCGATAAGTTCCGGGAATTACGCTATGGTGGGGAGGGAGAGCGGGGGAACCTATTGTTTGACCACATGTCCGTTAGTGTTACGCAACCTGCGCAAGTGTGCGAAGTTGTGTCGCTGTGAGTGCATCGGTTCGCCTGTGAGATTTTTTTTAGTAAAAAAACTTTTTTACATTTCCGCGAAAACGTAATAGCAGATTGTCGAGAACAAGGCGCGGCTGTGAAATTTTGTTTCCTGTTTGGGAAATCTGCCCCGGAAACTATTGTAGTGCTTAAGACTGCTTATGGGGATGCTTCCTTAAGTAAAACCAGAATTTAGGATTGGTTTCCACGTTTTAAAAATTGAGAAATGTCTATTGCAGACCAAGTTCGTTCAGGACGGCCCTCAACGTCAAGAACTGATGAAAACGTCAACAAAGTCAATGCCCTCGTTCGTGAAGACTGTCGCCGAACCATTGATCAATTCTTCAGAGAATTTTATCCAAAGATTTGTTCATGAGAAGGGTTGCAGCCAGATAGTCTTCTCACAGACGAGCAAAGGGAGTGTCGACTTCAGGCATGTTTTGAGGTGATTACTAGTGATGAATCATGGTGCTATGGATACGACCCCGAAACAAAGCAGCAAGCAAGCCAGTGGAAGACAGCTGGGTCTCCTCGTCCCAAAAAAGCTCGCCAAGTGAAGTCAAACATCAAGAAAATGCTCGTTTGTTTCTTCGATTTCAGAGGTGTTGTGCACGCGGAGTTTGTTCCCCCGGGTCAAACTGTCAACCAGAAGTTCTACTTGGAGGTTTTGAAAAGATTGAGGGAGAGTATGCGGAAGAAAAGGTCAGATCTTTGGCGCACAGGCGACTGGTTTTTCCATCATGACAACGCGCCGGCCCACACCGCCCTTTCCGTGAAGCAATTTTTTGACCAAAAACATCATGATACCGATTGTCTACCGCCCATACTCACCGGATCTAGCCCCTGTGACTTCTTTTTGTTCCCCAGACTCAAAAGGAATATGAAAGGAAAGCGTTTTGCCACTGTGGAGGAGATGAAACAAAAATCGCTGGAAGGCTTAAAGGACATCCCGATGAGTGAATTTAAAAAATGTTTTGAACAGTGGAAGAATGGTTTGACTACAACGCAAGGTGATCAAAATTTGGTGGAAAAATATTGAGAAATAAAGAAGTTAATGCGAAATTCCCGTTTTTGCCGGGTCTCCCCTCGTATGCACCACTTTTTAAACAGAACGGATTTATAGCTCCTCAATAATCGACTAAATCTTTATGGTGAAATGTTGGACATGTGAAGCTTGTTAAACTCATTGAACAGAAGTGTTTGCAGCAAATGTAATAAATTTGATGCATTTCCTTCGACACCATTATTAGGATGTAAGCATAATTTGTTACCTTTTCCATTCATGTACATTCTCCCATCGCTTCCTTTGAATGAATCTGATTTATAAATCTAATCAAGCAATGGTTACATGTTTTTTTGTGAAGAAACTGCAGACATTATAATTAGAGCTGCTGCATAGAATACGAGCACTTTCGATCAAGTGAAACACGTGCTGCATTCATGCATTGATTTTCGAATCTTTCCTTTCTCGTCTGATCGGCACAGGTCAGATGACAAAACACCTGGCGGTTTGGGCCTATTTTTTTGTTTATCTACTGAATTTGGGTCAGGCCATGTGCCGCATGTTTCGGCAGATGCACTTTTGAGAAATGATTAAAATTCTGTACAGGATCAGGATCACTGAGCAGCTGCCGCATGTATAGAAGCAGATGATTGCAGTCAATAAAATACTCGAACGGTTGCCGTAAATCGAGTTCTATTCTTATTGAGTAGTGAGCTCAGTTGATTAGTCACTGGTCTTGAGCATTTGAATTACTTGTTGAATGCATTTTCCTAACCACTAAGTGTATAAAGTAACCAAGAAAGCAACAACATTTTGTCTAGCCTTAAGTGCATACTGAAATTTCCAGAATCTAATACGAAATCAGTTTAAAAATAAATATTCTGTTGAACGGTATAAAGTTGCGTTCTAAATTGTTAATTATCATTGGAAATATGCGAAATTTTTAAGGATTGTTTCCTTTGTACTATGGTTTTCGCCTTCGCCCCCACCGTTTCATGAAAATTATTACAAATATATTATCCGAGACAGAGGAGTTAAAATCTGAGCATCAGGCATGTATCCATGCGGAGTGAGCGCCATCAACCTAGAAAGGCTCCCAGTCGGCGAAGCTCCGTGAAACTGAGAGCATGGAGTTGTTGCACCATCGGCGCACTAATAATCAAGGTTTTTGGAATGGGCCCCTAAATTTGGAATGCATGGATAAAGCTACCTTAAAATATCTCCAACAGGTTATCCCAGCTATAAGTTCTAGCGATCGGCTCAAGTTCACTATCGTGAACATCGAGCTGGGCAGTGTATGCCGTATGTTGGATACCCCGCCCTTGAAGGAAGACAGACAGTGGACATCATCTACATGCTTGGTGAACAGAGCTAGGATATCCATCTCGGACACTAGAGGGTAAAGTTCAGGAATGCCAGGAAGGGAAAATCCCCGAATGTGGAGAGTATTAGTTAGGTGTTCGAACTGGATCAAAAGAGTCTGAAGGTACTCAGAGACACGATGTTACAGTTTTTCCTGGAATACTGAAATTCAATCATATCAGAAAACTATAACGCATAATTTCCCTTTGGAATGTGAAGACCAGTGATGGTCTTCGACTCACACAACAAGTCGGAATACCGGAAGCTCGCGCTTCGGGTAAAAAGGTTTTGTGTTCATCTTATGTAAGAAACTTCAACGCACATTTTTCTATCCCGTTTCTTTCCCAGTTTCGAAAAGTAATAATTGAACCCTTTAATTCGATACCCAACATGGGCACATTTTTTGAAAAAAAATTTTGCACTCTCCATTCACATGTATGGAGAGCCCCCTTAAACTTAACACAAAATTGCGCCACTTGCTGCATGTAAAGGGAACAACAGATCACACACTTGAAGGAACAATTCAAGTTGGAGGAATTCAGCGAAGAATCTATCGTCAGCCTAAGAAAAGCTTATGGCGGTACTCAAACGGCCACAATGCGATTGTCAGTGGAGCCAGCGCAAAAGTTGTTGGCCGTGGGGAAGATTCGGATTGGATGGGTTGTTTGTCGACTAAGGGAACAGATCTCTTTAAAAAGGTGCTCCAAATGCCTAATGTTTGAACACTTCGCGAAGGCATGCACTAGCGGCATTGATCGGTCCGATCGATGTCGCAGGTGTGGGGAAAAAGGACATATTGCCAAGGAGTGCAATAGAGACCCCAAATGCATTTTGTGCGGAGAAAAGGAGGGAAGGGATAACCGGCATATTGCCGGGAAGTGGTAAATGCCCGGAATTTAGGAAGGCGTTAACTGCAGTGAAAAAATGAGGTTAATACAAATAAACCTTAATCATTGCAGGTTCGCCGAAGATTTGCTTGCGCAGACCACTTACGAATCCGCGATGGAGGTTGCTATCATTAGTGAACCGTACAGAAATCTTGACGGTGATGTATGGGTCACAGATTCGACTGGTGGAGCGGCGATATGGGCGTGCGGTCGTCAAGCCATACAATATAGCATGGGTCAGGCGGCTAGAGGCTTTGTGTGGGCAAAAATAAGCGGTATATTCGTATATAGCTGTGACGACCCACCAAGTCTCACACTGCCTGAGTTTGAAGACCTGCTAGACGATCTTGTTCACGACGCAAGGGGACGAGGTCCAAAGGTGATAGTCGGTGACTTTAATGCGTGGGCTATCGAGTGGGGCAGCAAAGGAACTAACGCAAGGGAGCGGTGGTTATTAGAAGCATTCGCCCAGTTGGATGTGGTTCTGACCAACGAAGGCGATATAAACACTTATCGGAAAGGGGGAACTGGTTCAATTGTAGATCTGACTTTTGTCAGCCCTGCGTTAGCACGTGACATGTCCTGGCAAGTTAGCAAGGACTTCACGTACAGCGACCACCAGGCAATCACCTTTGAACTAAGGACGGAGCCACAAGGCAGGAGACCCGCATCCCGGAAGGCGAAATCCAGAAGAGCACCAGGATGGTCTGCCAAAGTGATGGTTGAGCAGACAATCACGGAGGTGTGGCTAGCCTTGGCTAGCAAAGATACAGATACAGCTCCCCATGTCACGCAGAGCATCTCTAAAGCATGTGAGGCGTCGATGCCTGGGAGATGCTCATTCCTGAACTCGCCAGCCTTCGATCGATTTGCCACAGGCTCAGAGGGCAATAGGTAGAGTCGATCAGGGGCAAAAGGAGCATGCCTATAAGGAAGCTCGCAAGAACCTCAAGCTCGTCATCCAGCGGAGTAAGTGGGGAATGTTTTAAGGAGCTCTGTTCGAAAGCGGACATAAATCCTTGGGGTATCGCCTATAAAATCGTGACAGGACGATTCAGAGGCCGAACGTCTCCGCAGATCACGTGCCCTATACTCTTGTTGAAAATAATCCAGGGGTTATTTCCCCAGCAAGAGGGGGGTACTGGCACCTTCCAACGCTCCTTGAATGTGACCCTGATTCCACCAGTCAACAGGGACCAGCTGATGGAGATCTGTAGTCGAATAGGCAACAGTAAAGCCCCGGATCTTGACTGCGTACCGAATAAGGCCCTCAAACTTGCCGTCAAATGTAGACCGGATATGTTCGAAACGTGCATGTCGGAGGCTATCTTTCCTGCACGATGGAAACGGCAGAAGCTGGTGCTGTTGCCTAAAGCTGGCAAACCTCCAGAGGAACCGTCCTCCTATGAACCCATATGTCTTCTAAACACTATGGGGAAAGTGTTGGAGCATGGGTTCCGTAAAGCCAGATCAGCCATTGATGCCATCAAAATGGTTGCTGGCTTGGCCGAAAATGCAATTCACGGAAGGGGCTGTACCAGCAAATATTGCGTGGTGGTGACCCTGGATGTGAGGAATGCATTTAACTCGGCCAATGGAACCTTATACGAAAGTCTCTGGCGACGATTGGTGTTCCCACCTACCTCGCCGCTATTATCGATAGCTACTGGAAAGAGCGGACACTCTGGTATGATACCGATGATTGACCCAAGGAATACGTTGTCTTTGCGGGTGTCCCACAGGGCTCTGTACTGGGTCCACTACTGTGGAACATCATGTATAATGTTGTACTCAACCTTCCGGTTCTGGACAAGGCCACGGTGGTGGGTTACGCCGATGATATAATACTGATTGTGGTCGTAAAGCATCTCCAGGATGAGGGTACTCAAGCGAAGCAATCAGTGTTGTTAAGGCTTGGTTAGGGAGTGCTGGACTGGCACTCGCGGAGGAAAAGACGGAAGCGGTCCTCATCACTAAGCGCCGCAAAAGAAATTACGTCTGCATTAGAATCGGGAATCGTATCATCACTTCCAAGCCGGCCATCAAATACTTGGGGGTGATAATGGACGGAGGACTTAATTTTAAGCACCACATAGAGCATACTTGTAAAAGAGCATCCACCACGAGTATTGCTCTGGCAAGGATGATGCCGAACGTAGGAGGGCCGCGGCATACTTGCAGGCTGCTCATAGCCAGGATGGTGAGCTCTATCATGCTGTATGCAGTCCCAGCTTGGGGGAAAGCACTGCAGATTTTAGGCAGTACACATAAACTGAGTACGGTTTACAGAAGAACATCCCTAAGAGTGTGTTCTGCCTTCAGGACCGTCTCAGACGATGCATCGTTCGCCATCTCAGGAATGATACCGATTGACATCCTGGCAACCGAAATGATGAACATTTATAACACCAGGTCCATCTCTCCCTTATCTCTGGTGAAAAAAAGCCGAAAGGGAGAGATCCATAAGCAGATGGCAACAGCGATGGGACTAGTCAGAAAAGGGTCGTTGGATTTACAGGTTGATGCCTTACACTGGGGAGTGGCTGGAGAGAAAGCACGGGAAAATCAATTATAATCGCACCCAGTTTCTCACCGGCCATGGAGGATACCGTCAATACCTGTACAGGTTTAAATTGGACACCTCGCCTAATTGTCCAAACTGCGGGGTCAAAGATGACCCAGCGCACGTTTTCTTCCAGTGTCCTAGGTTGGTGGAAGAAAGGAGGAACCTAGAGGAAACTCTAGGTGAAGTGCTATCACCGGAAAATTTTGTCCGGAGAATGGTAGCCTGTCAAGAAGACTGGGATGCGATCAATTCCATGATCGCTGAAATCCAGGATAAACTGCGAAAAGCAGAAGAAGTGAGGAAGACGCGGTTATGAACCCCGTGGGTAGACGGAAGCAGACCTAGCTAAAGTAAGCTAACTCCGCCCCGTGATGTAATACCTAAAGGTGGTTCCACGGGGTAGGGGGGAGTCGGGGGTGGTTTTAGTGGGTAAAAATCCCACACTCTGGCGTGCCCAGGCCAGAGTCTTTTGAAGATTTCCACCTCCTCAAAACAAAAAAAAAAAGACAGACAGACAGGGAGACAGACAGACAGACAGATATCGACTCGATTCTAATAAGGTTTTGTTTCACACAAAACCTTAAAAATGAACAATGGAACCACATGCGGATTGTGCATCTATTGGCAAAAGGCCCGTATGGAGGTTCGTGCTGGCAAAGGGACTATAGGAGAGATCCTACCTTCACTTACACATTTAGCGGAACATACGGAAGAAATAGAAGCTAGTGGCGTGAACGAAATGGCTTCAATGCCAGCTCATGGAACCATGGAACCAAGAACAGGCGCTAAAACGGATACAAAAGGATGCTCTCTGCGAGGAGATGAAACCATCTTTGGATGAGGACATGCAAACTGCTGCACCGCCAAATGCGGCAATCCTTAGAGAAAAAGATCTTAAGCGGAGCGAGTCCTCTGCGATAGAGTATGAGGCAAATCTGGTGACACACCGAGCAGGGTATACGCTTATACACTTCTATTACATATAAGACTACGCTTTTGTCAAAAACATAAAGGTGATCCAAATCAATCTGCAGCTTCTTTCTTTCTGTTGGCAACAAAGCTGATCAAGCTTAAGGAATTTATGGTGCAAGAGCGATGGCTTCCATTTAACAAAATCTGTGGTATTGGTCAGCTAGGTGGGTTGGGATCTTCTACGATGAAAGCTCCACACGACCGAGAGTCTGTATCTGATGTCAAAATTGTTAGAAGCAAACATGCTGAGATAATTCTCTTCCCAGAACCTAGTTGCGACCATTTTACAATACCAGAGTGTTGGCAAAAGGAGAAACGCTATCATTGTCCCTGTGTGCTTACTCTATGATTCTTTCTGTCCTCCGCCGACACAAGAACTAATAGATCCGGCAGGAAATGTCTAGTCAAGTGATCTTGGACTCATGATAGGTTGTGATGCGAATATTTTTTGGGTAGTAGCAAACGCAATTCAGCTGAGGTAATGATTGGGAACGTAAGCTGTGCCCTTACTTTCATCGGACTTAGAAGAAATGAAGTAATTGACCCAAGAATTCGAAAGATTTTGCAGTTAATTAGAGACTGGTGGGTGCTAGATGAAGTCTTATTGCCAAACAACCCTTATTTACCATTCAGCCTACAACTATAATATAATACAAAGACGGAATCCTAGGCAAATATATTGAGTAAAGTTCAATGAACTTGTTGAGAAGCTTCCTTGGTGAGTAAGAACCCCTTTGGCGATAGAAATTCAATTGAAAATTCTGAATCGCAATCTTTTAGGCTGCTTTGAAGAGGCTATTACTCGAGGCAAACATAGTAAAATGGTTTCGGGGGGAACCAAAAATTGCTAAAACTCTGGAAATTGGATTTATAAAAGCTATAAAAATGAACACTTGTTAAACTTCAAGATCTTCCGACGTGAAGATAAGAGGCGAAGCGAGATTCACTTAGAACATATTGTGAGAAATTGGAATGCAAAGGAAAGACCTAAAGGTTGTGTAGAGTCCTTGAAAGTAATGACCCGGCCAAGTTGAACTCTCTTAAAAACCGGGTGGTACTTTAACAAATTCTAGCGCTGAATCAGTACAGGCTCTCCTGTAGGAGAATTGGTGACAGAAGTGGAAGGGAGATAATTATCGATTTCTGCAAACATTCAATATGCAATCTTGTTAATAGGAATACCGTGGAGTCCCACGGTCGGTCCGTCCTACGACTACGCTTGTGGATTATTACGTATAACGGAGTACTGACGCTAGAGCTCCACACTGGTGTGCCCTGCATTGGTTTCGCGGACGACATTGGTGTGACGGTTATTGCAAGCCTCCTCGAAGAAGTTGAGCTTTATGCTAATGGTGCAGTCTATGACATTAAGTCCTGGTTAGAGAATGCTGGTCTACTTCTAGCAGAACATAAGACGGAAGTAGCACTTATTACCAAACAGAGAAAGTGCACGTCCATGGCGATCAAAGTTGGAACAAAAATCATTCCTTCCAGGTCGGCGCTCACGTACTTAGGCGTAATGATGGACCACAGGCTAAACTTCAGATCACATGTGGAGTGTGTAGCAACCAAGGCATATACCATTGGAGCACTGATTGCGAGAATGCTACCGTATATAGGTGGCCCAAGACCGCACTGTCGACTCCTTATTTCGAGGGTGGTCAGTTCGATCGTATTGTATGCAGCCCC
Organism: Hermetia illucens; assembly: GCF_905115235.1. Lineage (NCBI taxonomy): Eukaryota > Metazoa > Arthropoda > Insecta > Diptera > Stratiomyidae > Hermetia > Hermetia illucens. The sequence goes on along the minus strand of NC_051850.1, from coordinate 110,790,772 downwards.
AGTGTGGGTAGATGCACTGAAAAACACAAAAAATAAGATAAAGATTGAAGCTGCTACGTATCGCGTAAATGCACTCCGAATATGTTGAGCTTAAAGAACAACATCCGATGAAGCGTGATAGAAGGAATGATTCCGATTGAGATTCTGGCGAGAGAAGGCAAACGACTTTACGATCGAGTGTATCTCACTGGAGAATCTCTTCCCCATCGGCAGCAGCTCGGACGAAGTGAAACCTTTGTGGAATGGCAGGAGAATTGGGACGAGTCAGAAAAAGGCCGCTGGACCTACAGAATCATATGCGATATTCGGAAATGGATCGAGTGACCTCACGGTGAGGTAAATTTCGACATAACTCAGTTCTTGAGTGGGCACGGAGGTTATCGAGCATATCTATATCGGTTTGGGCATGATGATTCACCATATTGCCCAAAGAGCCCGAATATTACAGAGGACGCAGAACATGTTTTATTTCTTTGCCCGAGATTCGCCGCCCAGAGCACTGCATTAAAAGCTACAGCAGGGCAGCACTTTACCCTCAAAAATACAGTGGAATATCTGTTGAAATCAAAGGGAATATCGACCGAAGTCGAAACGGTGATGGCAGTCACCTATAAGAAGCTTAGGCAGGAAAAATTCAGCCGGAAAAATGAACGAGAGAGAAATACGAATATTAACGCGAATGCAAGATAAATTCTGATCCAGCCCCGCGACGTAATACCATATAGGAGTCCTGCGGGGGGAGTGGAAGGACTGAATAAGACTCTTACATAGACTCTTACATAACCACATGGCATCGACAAAAGAATACTGCGAGAGCAAACGCTACCAGTGATAAAGACCGAGACCGAGACCGCTGTACTATATTTTGAGCATTTCAAAGCACTTGGCAGAGATGATATTTATCCAGCCATGCTAAAGGAGGGTATAGAGCACATAGGGCGAACTCTAAGAAATACTTTTTTGGCATGCCTTGCTTTTAGCTACACCTATCTCTTGGCAGAAGGTTACGGTAGTCTTCATACCGAAACCTTGCAAAGGTGACTATTCAAACCCAAAGAATTTCAGACAGATCAGGTTAACATCATTCTCGCTGCAATGTCTGGAGAGACTGGTTGAGTGTCATATTCGCGTTGCTAAGGTCGGACCTCTTAAATGGAGACAATATGATGGCGATCGGCTGAACGATTTTAAAATTTATGGATCATAAATGGATATATATATATACCTAATACTGATAACTAATAGAGTATTTATGAATTTTAGCAATGAGGAAATAGATCTGGTAAACAAGGGCTGGAACTACGCCTTAAAGACAGACCTGCCAGTTGAACATGTTGTTGTAGATGTAGAAGGAGCCATAAAATTCATGGGCACTGAAGCGAAGGAGGAAATCCGGCACGAAGTATCCAAAGCTATTGCTTACCAAACTAATATTCCAAAGTTTGCTAGCCTGCTACCAGCATCCATTAAACGAGTAGAGAAGGCCTTAAAAGAATGCTCTCTAGTGGCCAAGGCCATTTCCGAATGCCAAACCCCTCTTTACCCAGAATCCGATGCCAGCCAAAAATACACAAAGCAGGCAATGAGAGTGTCACAGGAATGGACTTTCAGTAAATCCAAATAAAACCACAATGGTATTATTTACAAAAAGGAGGAAACTGAATGGGCTTTGCCTTCCAGAGGTGAGGGGTACAACCGTTCAACTCTCCGAAGAAGTGAGATATCTGGAAGTTATTCTAGACAAGAAGCTTCTGTGGAACAAACATGTTGAGGTAAAGATGAAACAAGCTCTCACAGCTTATGGGCTGTGTAGGCGGACCTTTGCCTTGATATGGGGACTTAGGCCTCAGGTAGTAGTGTGGTGGGTTAAGGTGAAGCAGAAGATTTTTCGCTGTAAACTAGCCATACTGCAAAGAACTGTGTCTGGGTATTATCCGGCGCAGCTTTGAATGCATTACTTAATTTGCAGCCCTTGGATTTGTTTATTCAGAGCCTGGGAAAACAATGGACGTGGGGGCACAAAGCATTGGAAGAGTCATTGGGAGAACTGAATCTAGTTTTCGCGATGGCTTCCGATTCTCAAATTCCTATACATTTGTTTGGTAGAAGATATGATGTTATCTTGAAACAGAGAGAAAACTGAGACGAACCAGAAGAAAGCGTGTCATGATATACTGACGTCTTCTACACCGATGGCTCAAAGACAGAAAATGGTTCTGGAGCCGGAGTCTACCTCTCGAATGAAAACGAGAAGTGGGCTTTTCCTTTGGGACAATACACAACGGTCTTTCAGGTTGAAGTGTATGCCATCCAAAAGGCTGCAGCCTGGATGATTGACGAGCGGTTGAAGGACAGGCGCACCGCAATCTGTAGCGATAATGAAGCTGCATTGAGGGTGTTGAGTAGTACTATAATCACTTCAAAAATCGTTCAGAAATGTAGAAACCGATTAAATTCAGCTTCCAAATTCAATATGGTGGATTTACTCTGGGTACCTGGTCATTGTGGAGTAGTGGGAAATGAAATTTCGGATGCGTTAGCAAAAGAGGCTTCAACTTTCCCCGTGCCCGGACCGGAACTAGCTATTGGGATGTCGGTAGCATAATGACAGGTGGCGAAGCCTTAATGCTGCTAGACAGACCAAACTCTTCCTGTCAGAACCAAACAAACATACTGGAAAGTTTATCCTGTCGAAAAGCAGGAGGACTTGCAGAAGTATTGTGGGCATTCTGACTGGCCATAATTCACTAGCTGGGCATGTGTTCAGAATAGGAATTATCCAAGATGATACGTGTCCATCCTGTAATGAGGAAGCACAATCTACGGAACATTTTCTATGTGAGTGGCCCATTTACGGACGCATCAGATATCAGATTTTTGGTGCTGATGTGCTCCAACTACAGCGGATAGCATCACATCCACTAACGGAAATCCTGCGATACATAAATGAATCCGGGATATTCCATTAGACGGGGGAATCGAGTACAATGGACCACTAAGGTCTGAGTGCTCAGAGGCTTTGCCTCTACCCCACCTCAAACACACACACACACACACATACATAACCAATTGCCTTTTGAAATATTTTAATCAAACGTCAGACCGGACAACTTTCTTTTTCTACTTACAGGAAACCCACCAGCACCCAGTCACTTCGTTCCATAGTTACCAGCATAAAATGGCAGCCTATAACACGATGATCCACCGCCTTCTAACAATCCCACTCACAGAGGAAGACTACGAGATCGAAAAACACTACATTGTGGACACTGCAAGGAAGAACGGGTATATCAGCACCACCATAGAAACGATGATCAGGAGACACGCACAGAGGATAAAACGTAGTAACCTCACTACACTGTATAGCCAACAATCGACTTCTATTACATTTAAAAGATCAAACATCACCTTCTCAAATCAGTCCAAGCATATAAAACGCACATTAAAAAGTTCGACATACAATTGGTAGGATCAAGTCGTATCTACCACCTAAAATCTTAGTTTGCTAGAGGAAAGGATTGAAAAACGGTAGAGCAAATGAGCGGTATTTATAAAATCGCTTTCACAGATTGTCCGAAGGTGTATATCGGACCAATTAAAAGGCAGCATACGAAGGCGGTAGAGTTGGCTATCAAGCACTCCTGAAAACCTACAAAATCTATGGTGGCTAAGCATATGGTGGAATGCGACAATACAATAAGCACCGACGATCTGAAAGTATTAAAACAGGTAAGAAAAATTAACCAGCTGGACGCGTAAGAAAGCTTATTCATTAGCAAACTAGACTGAACACTAGACTGAATTTAGACCTAGGCAATTGCTATTCTCCCTTATTTAAAAAACTTATTAAAAAAACTCTTCTTCTTTCAGGATATACAAATAAGTCTTTAAAATGTAATTAAATATTTCTTCTTTTTCAGGATTTAGATATAAGTCTTTGAAAAATTATTTAGCAATACGATTAATTAGAATAGTTAGAATAGTTAATAACCCCACTGGTGAGCAGACTTATTAGCATTGATGAAGGGCATTGGCATTTGCAAGACCAATAAATAACACTAACGAATAGAAAAAGCGAGTTTTTATTATTTGAAATAATTCAATCGCTAGAATTACACTCAGAACAACTTTTTATTTATTTATTAAAGAACTATAGAAAGCAAAGGAAATGCCTTTATAAAATCTACACCTGAATCCAGTTTTTGTAATACCTTCTGATTCCCGGATTCCCGTACATCTGCTGGGTATAAAATATGAAGTTATTCTGAAACCAAGGATGACTACAAACTGTTTCGAAATTTACAAATGTGAATCCGGTCGTTGTCCCATATAATTATAAATAATTTTGAGATTTCGCTTCAATCGTTGAGAATCCAACGAATCCAGTGACGAAGAAAAAAGAACGGCATTTGCGGGAAAGGAACTGAGGAAACAACATAAAAGCTATTGACTATATTATATGATAGAATGGATCTGGCCACAGAAAATCAAAAGAATTGAAACCAAATCGGCTTAGGTAAACGTCACTAACAAATAAGTGAGTCAACTCATGAGTGGTCATCAAGAGACAAGACGTGTCACTGGCGAAAAAAGTTAAATATAGTGAAAACTCTCATAGGCGCACACTGACCGTCGAGCAGTTTTTGTCCACATAAGAGAGGTGTCCGTCCATAAGAAGGAATAATACAATTTTTCGAAAAAAATCTGCCGAGGGACGTCACCTTTGTAAGCAAAGGAATACACTTTCTAAAGATATGACAAAATTTTTAATTTATTCTTTACCAGGCAAAACTTAAACTAAATATTTATTCAATTTTTATTTTAAAAAAACTCAGAAATTGTGGACTGACGTAACATTTTCTGTTTTTCTTCCAAAAAACAGTGTTTGAATGCGTCCTTCTAAATTTTTTAAACGCAAAGTCGTTTTTACAAAAAAACTTTAAGGTTGAAATTGTTTTCCAAGCAGCCTGATTTGACAGCACCTCTGATGCTCCCTCAGGTGCTTCAGTGTCCGAATCCTCTTCATCTAAGCGGATTTTGCTACTGGAATAGTGATCAAGCTCTGGGAGTGTTGACTCAGTGGCTAATTCTTTATCGATTTCGAGGAATTCTGTTTCGTTGGAATAGCCCTCCCCAAGTGTTTCTGTCAACTGAAAAGTAGAAGACAACGTTACTAAGGGAAAGTCATCCTCAGGGTTGAATTCTTCTGATACATAATCATTTTTGTCAAATCTAGCTTTTCTAAAGCAGTTTATAATTGTTACTGACTGCGCCTTAATCCAGGCTGCTTTTATGAAATGCACAGCCTCCAAGACGCTAATTGGTTTCTTCGACGAAGAAGTGTCAATGCTTGCCGAGATTTGCTTAACATGCATGCTTCGATAGTGAAGTATGAAATTTTTAAATTTTTAATAACGGCCTGATCTAACGGCTGACAAGCTGATGTCGTGTTGCTTGGAAGAAAAATAATTTGTATATTTTGTAATTGCAAGTCGCGAGGATGCAAAGTTGAATTGTCTAGGAAAAGCAAAATTTTCCTTTTTTGCTGCGTAATTTTTCGGTCGAATTCCAATAGCCACCGAGTCATTAACTCGCGTGCCATCCACGCCTTTTTATTAAAATGCCAAATTATTGGCAACCGCTTGATGTCCATGGAGGCAAGTGCTCTGGGACGTGCAGCTTTTCCAATCACGAGTGGTTTTTCCTTTTCTCCTGCTAAATTAGCGCATAGTAAAATCCCTAACCTTTTTTGAGCAACTTTCCATCATGGCACTTGTCCGATTTGCCGTCTTCTAGATTAACAGCAGAGGCTTCACCAGATCGGAATGCTATGTTGTGTCTACTGCGAAATCTTTGCAGCCAACTGTTAGATGCAGCGAAATCTTTAACTCCAAGGCTTAAAGATATTTCCTTGGCTTCTTCTCGAACAATTGGTCCCGATAATGGAGTGTTTTGACTTCGGGCCTTGCAAAACCAATTATAAACCATGGTATCAATATTTTTTCCCTTTGAATTGATAGTTTTTTTTACTGTTGATATTTTCTCAAGCAATCCACCTGGCTTCTTAATAAGTCTTTGTTACGCATACCTGAAGAACGTTATCATAAATACGGCCACAAACATATTTTGCCCCAGCCGCAAAAAGAGTCGGAACGACTGGTTTGACGATGAATGTAAGCTAGCAACGGAACGGAAGAATGCCGCATACCGAATAATGTTGTATTCTCAAAGAACGCAGGCACGCGCGGAGACTTATCACGAAGTCCGGCGAGCGAAGAAGCGACTTTACAGACGGAAAAAGGAAGCTTGGTAGAACCAACAGGTCTGTGAACTCGAGAAGTACAAGGAGCAACCGCACCAGGCGCAGAAGTTTTACCAAGAAATCAGCAAGATGAAGCCTTACACCTCGATGTTCATCCTGCCGAGACAAAGAGATAAATCTGATTTCCGACAGAATGAGCATATTGGAGCGATGTGTTGAGTACTTTGATGAACTACTGAACAACCAGAACATTGGCGAGTTGGAGGTCCCGCCAACTGGAGACGACGGGCAAATACTGCCACCACCAAGTATAGAAGAAACAGTCCGTGCAATTCATCGGCTTAAAAATCATAAGTCGTCAGGAGCCGATGGAATTACAGCCGAATTAGTTAAATATGGAGGCGACCACTTACACCAAGTGGTTTACCAACTTGTGCTCAAGGCATGGGACAGCGAATCAATGCCTGACGATTGGCAAAGAGGCATTATCTGTCTCATACATAAAAAGGGAGATATCACACAGTGCAGCAATTATAGAGGTATCACGTTGCTGAGTACCATCTATAAGATATTCTCCGCTATCTTGCTATGCCAGATAGCCGCATACGCCCAGAACATCATGGGCCCATACCAAAGAGGCTTCACTCCAGGCAAATCAGCAACAGATCAGATTTTCTCTCTGCGGCAAGCGATGGAAAAACTGTTGGAATATGGACAACAGTTGCACCATCTGTTCATCGACTTTAAAGCCGCCTATGATAGCATAGCCAGGATAAAACTGTACACGGCCATGAGAGAATTCGGTATCCCGACGAAATTAATAAGACTGACCAATGTGCGAGGCCAGATAACAGCAGCAGGATCACTCTCAAGATCATTCGACATCAACAACGGTCTACGACAAGGGGATGCCCCTCCATGCGTCCTCTTTAATCTGGCCCTCGAGAAAGTGATCCATGATGCTGAGGTAAATGCAAGAGGTACGATCCTCTTCAAGTCCACCCAACTACTGGCCTATGCTGACGATATCGAGATCATGGGAAGAACGACCCGAGACGTACAAACTGCCTTCATCCAGATCGAGCAGGCGGCGCGACATCATGGGGAAGGCAAGACAAAGTATATGGTAGCAACATCAGCACCAAAAACCAACCAACAAACAACATCAAACCGCACTGGTCAAACGGGAAGAATAAAGATAGAAGATTACAACTTTGAGACCGTTGATAATTTCTCCTATCTAGGGTCGAAAATCACAACCGATAACAGCTACGATGATGAAATCCGCGCACGGTTGTTGGCAGCCAACAGAGTCTATATCAGCTTACAAAAACTGTTCTGCTCGAAACGTCTCACCATAGGGTCAAAGCTCTTACTGCACAAGACAATGATCTCGCCAGTCCTCATGTATTCCTCGGAGATTTGGGTTCTTAGCAAGAAAAATTGTGAAACGAAGAATTTTTGGCCCCCTACATGAGGATGGACGATTCCGTAGCCTACATAACAACGAAATCTATGAGCGATACCATGACCGTCCGGTTGTGGATAAAATCCAACTCAATAGGTTACGGTGGGGGTCACTTAATCCGTATGGATGAGAATGATCCAGCCCGGAAAGTATTTAAGGGCCATATCTATGGTAGGAAGAGAAGACGTGGCAGACCCTGCCTGAAACGGAGCGATGGCGTAGGTCAGGACACCAGACAGCTTTTAGGGATATCAACGCGGTGGACCTCGGCGCAAAACCGGGATGTATGGAGTTCCTTATTAAGGCAGGTCTACATCGGACACCGGTTGTTACGCCGTTGATGAGGATGATGCGTCTTTCCTATGTCAAATCTGGTTAAGACAAGTGAAATTAATTTATCAATATTGAAACTGTTTTAGATTATTTGTCTAGAGTTTTATCTTTTGGATAGCATACGCACTGATGTATTTTCATTTTCATGTGCGTTGAGAATATCTCTTTTATCTTTTCGAGAAAGCACTTTCTTCTCTGACATAATGAATTATTTTACTCTTTAGACTTTTTACTTCAACTTGCTGCGATTGAATGAGACATTGTTGCACTCATAAATCAAATTAGCACACACACTTCTTATCAGGGGCGTCCTCAAATTAGTTTGTGGACTTTTACGTTTGATTTCCTACGCACAATTTTGTGCGTCGTGTACGCATTTAAGAGGTTTGTGTCCGGCTATGAGGGTTTTGTTTTTAAATATAAAATCTACTGTCTGGGTCCGGTCAAAAGGGGTGTCCGCCCAAGAGAGGCAAATTGTTCTGACATATACAAAAAAATCAGAATCAGAGAAAAATTGTCCGCTCAGGAGGGGCGTTCGCCAATTAGGGGTGACTGCTAAGAGAGTTTTTACAGTATTAGGTGTAACACTCAATGCTGAGTTCAGTTCGAAAAGACACATTTCAATAAAGGAGGAATAGTTAAATGCCAGATAGAGACAGATATACTAGTTGTTCCGAAGGAATTTCTAGTTCGCCATCGGCCATATGAACGTAAGACATACAGCTCTGGGGCTGCACTAAGAGAACTAACTAAAAAGTCTCACAAATTTTCCAAAACAAAGTACCAGGAAGTATAGTAGACGCTCCATCATCATCATCATCAACGGCACAACAACCGGTATCCGGTCTAGGCCTGCCTTAATAAGGAACTCCAGACATCCCGGTTTTGCGCCGAGGTCCACCAATTCGATATCCCCAAAAGCTGTCTGGCGTCTTGACCTACGCCATCGCTCCATGTTAGGCAGGGTCTGCCTCGTCTTCTTTTTCTACCATAGATATTCCCTTATAGACTTTCCAGGCTGGATCATCCTCACCCATACGGATTAAGTGACCCCCCACCGTAACCTATTGAGCCGGATTTTATCCACAACCTGACGGTCATGGTATCGCTCATAGATTTCGTCGTTATGTAGGCTACGGAATCGTCCATACTCATGTAGGGGGCCAAAATTTCTTCGGAGGATTCTTCTCTCGAACGCGGCCAAGAGTTCGCAATTTTTCTTGCTAACAACCCTAGTTTCCGAGAGATACATGAGGACTGGCAAGATCATTGTCTTGTACAGTAAGAACTTTGACCCTATTGTGAGACGTTTCGACCGAAACAGTTTTTGTAAACTGAAATAGGTTCTTTTGGCTGACAACAACCGTGCGCGGATTTCATCATCGTAGCTGTTATCGGTTGTGATTTTCGACCCTAGATAGGAGAAATTGTCAACGGTCTCAAAGTTGTATTTTCCTATCGTTATTCTTGCTGTTTGACAAGTGCGGTTTGACGTTGTTGGTTGGTTGGTTTTCTGTGCTGACGTTGCCACCACATATTTTGTCTTGCCTTCATTGTTGTGCAGCCCAAGATCTCGCGCCAATTGCTGCCTGCTCGATCTGGATGAAGGCAGTTTGTTCATCTCGGGTGGTTCTTCCCATGATGTCGATATCGTCAGCATAGGTCAGTAGTTGGGTGGACTTAAAGAGGATCGTACCTCTTGCATTTACCTCAGCATCACGGATCACTTTCTCGAGGGCCAGGTTAAAGAGGACGCATGATAGGGCATCCCCTTGTCGTAGACCGTTGTTGATTTCGAATGATCTTGAGAGTGATCCTGCTCCGCGCGCTCCATACCACATTAGTAATAATGGTCTGCGAACTCAGAGTGAGTTCGGGCCGACTGAAAATAGTAAAGCCACTATAATAAGAGACTGACTGCCTAATGACCAAAGCTGTTAAGAAATAGCTAATTCCATAGCAAAGCCAACAAAGATACACCATAAGGTCTTTTTCCTATAGGTGCGAAGTTGAAATATGGAAACTAAGCTGTTGAATGAGGAAATCTTAGCCGTAGCTAATGCGGTGGATAAAAATTCTACTCGCTTAGAACACATGAACGGGGTTTTTCTATTGTAAATTTTCTTTCTCATAAAAAAAAATCGTCTTCAAAATTCATCCGAACTTTAATATGGATAAATTCCAGGACTTTTCTAGAGGATATTTTAAAGTAAGTTCATAAAGGATTTTCCCATGCAATAAAGTTAGAAACACCACATTATCACTGCATAAGCATTTAAAATTCAATGTTAGAAAACGAGTAACTAATTGCAACTATCGTGGACCTTTGTTAGACGCTTCGCTAAATTAAATTAATGCACATGTGAATTGAAATTTTAAACTCCCAGGTTAGCTTCTAACTTACGATTCCAATCGCTAAACACGCAAACATTACAGTGAATAGTTCTAATGATACCGAGGTTAGAGCATCTACCTTTGACGGGAAAGGTTATTGGCTGGAGTCAATTTGAGAACTTGTCTCATGGGCAAAGCCCCGCACATCCGTTAAAATCCATTTAAAATTTTGTGTAAATGAAAGAAAAGGAGAAATCCTTTTTTTTATTTTTTTAAAAACCAGCCAAAAGCTATTCCTACTTATCAAGAAATCAATAAGTGAAAAACAAATTGAAAAGTAAAAGCACTTACCATTTTGGAAACTGTTATACTAATAAAAGTCCTTCTAAAACACTTTCCACTTTCTTCAACTGGTCCCAGAGTATAGCGTCAAAAATTTAGCACTAAAACAGTATTCTCAAACAAACTTCACTTATACCGAACGACACTTTTGAACTACTCCTCTTGTCCGTGGATTTCCATGATCTCCATGGAGTTTGCTCTTGGCTCAGTTTTCCATCCAACTATGCGTTGTCACATTGTTTCAAACTCAACTTGGCGTGACGTAGAGCAAAACATTAGCCGTTAATTTTCCACTGAAATTTTACTCTTTGCTCGGCAACGCGACACACATTAATGGGGCTTTTCATATAGATACAGTCAACATCCCAACGGCTTTTAGAGCACATTGGAAAATCTTCATCATCCCAAATGTGATTATCCAATCAACACATACGTATTTCAGTATGAACACTTGTTCAGAACATATGAACAGCAACAAACTATTATTGAATAAATTTCGTCATGGATATTTATTTGCATTTTGCGGGAAAATTTCTTGGAAAATTTTTATGGAGGCGGTTTGGTGCTACACGGCGCAGCGAATAATGTAAATATTATTATTTGCTAGTCATACATAGTGCACAGTTTTCGCATGTAATTAAATTCTGTTGTGAAATGCTGACTGCAATGACATTGAAACTAGATCCTTTGGTCATACAGTACTTTCAATGCACTGCAGGGCGCTTCGCTTGACCGGTTGATGCCTTCACTGGACGCTGCCTGTTTGATTTATCGTTATGAACATGTGCCCGGCTGGCAAAACCTGAAAAAAAAACGTTATGTGAAAACTGTCTAACTGGCTTAGCACAAAAAACATACAAATTCTACTTAAACTTTGGTTTACCTCGGAAATAACAAATTCAACAATAACTACGATGTCAAATGGTCAGCGTTCTAGAAGAAGATCCAGTAATTTACAGATTTGAGGTAGAACATGACCAGGACACCATCATCGAGAACGTCACGAACTTGCTTCCCGGCCATTGACATCCTAAGAATCACGATTCTAAAGAATCCTGGAATTTTTAATGTTTCCTCTACTACACGTATGACTTCGTGCATCACTATCTTAGAGACGAAAAATTTTAAAACTTTCAGTTTTTGTATACCCAGAGTGTGGTTATAGCGCAAAATGCAGTCAGCGTTGTCCACTATCACTCATGTGCATGTACCTTCACCAGAAACTTCTCGGCTTTCAAAGTACCGATTTCGAAAACGATTGTCTGTAAATGTACCTGAATAAATGGAAATCTGTAGATGAAAGATCTAGTGAACGAGGTGGGTCGCTACGAAAGTTTTCGAATCACCTTTTATTAAATATAGGGATGGTAGAATTTAAAGGACCTTTCCATGCATATTTTTAAGTTCGCTACTGTAGGACTCCGCTATCTTAGCTACGTCAGACTACAAGATAGAATAGTGGATCCCCAGGTATTTAACGTCAACCGATTTAGTTATGTTGTTGATCTTCACTTCAGGATAATTTCTCTCTCGCAGAGTGGAACTTACTTGCACACGACACGGAATGGAGAAGAAAAGTTCGAATCTATGCCAACCTTGTCAGGCTCTGCATGAACGAAAACTATTTTACGTTTCGGGATAGACTCTACAAAACTACTTCGGGAGTAGCGATGGAGAACCCCCTCTCGCAGTTTCTCACTGAAAGGTTCATATTATCAATCGAAGAAGAAATTGATTCGAGGGGAATAATGCTTAAAGTATAGTTTAGGTATGTAGACAACGTATTTGCGACTTGGTAATCTCCTCTAAAAACAAGATTCATCATAAAATCGAGTTTACACTAGAGGTAGAAAAGGAGGGGGCTCTACCGTTCCTAGATCGGAATATCGTCAACTCTAGGGCGAAGCTTAAGTTCGAGATATACCGTAAGCCTACAGCAACGCAGAGAACGATACCAGCAACTTCACACCATACATTTTCCCAAAAAATCATCATCATCATCATCAACGGCGCAACAACCGGTATTCGGTCAAGGCCTGCCTTAATAAGGAACTCCAGAAATCCCGGTTTTGCGCCGAGGTCCACCAATTCGATATCCCTAAAAGCTGTCTGGCGTCCTGACCTACGCCATCGCTCCATCTTAGGCAGGGTATGCCTCGTCTTCTTTTTTTACCATAGATATTGCCCTTATAGACTTTCCGGGTGGGATCATCCTCATCCATACGGATTAAGTGTCCCCCCACCGTAACCTATTGAGCCGGATTTTATCCACAACCGGACGGTCATGGTATCGCTCATAGATTTCGTCATTGTGTAGGCTACGGAATCGTCCATCCTCATGTAGGGGGCCAAAAATTCTTCGGAGGATTCTTCTCTCGAACGCGGCCAAAAGTTCGTAATTTTTCTTGCTAAGAACCCAAGTTTCCGAGGAATACATGAGGACTGGCGAGATCATTGTCTTGTGCAGTAAGAGCTTTGACCCTATGGTGAGACGTTTCGAGCGAAATAGTCTTTGTAAGCTGAAATACGCTCTGTTGGCTGACAACAACCGTGCCCGGATGTCATTATCGTAGCTGTTATCGGTTGTGATTTTCGACTTTACGAGTAGATAGGAGAAATTGTCAATGGTCTCAAAGTTGAATTCTCCTATCCTTATTCTTCCCGTTTGACCAGTGCGGTTTGATGTTGTTGGTTGATTCGTCTTCGGTGCTGACGTTGCCACCATATATTTTGTCTTGCCTTCATTGATGTGCAGCCCAAGATCTCGCGCCAATTGCTGCCTGCTCGATCTGGATGAAGGCAGTTTGTACGTCTCGGGTGGTTCTTCCCATGATGTCGATATCGTCAGCATAGGCCAGTAGTTGGGTGGACTTGAAGAGGATCGTACCTCTTGCAGTTACCTCAGCATCACGGATCACTTTCTCGAGGGCCAGGTTAAAGAGGACGCATGATAGGGCATCCCCTTGTCGTAGACCGTTGTTGATGTCGAATGGTCTTGAGAGTGATTCTGATGCTTTTATCTGGCCTCGCACATTGGTCAGGGTCAGCCTAGTCAGTCTTATTAATTTCGTAGGGATACCGAATTCACTCATGGCCGTGTACAGTTTTACCCTGACTATGCTATCATAGGCGGCTTTAAAGTCGATGAACAGATGTGCAACTGTTGTCCATATTCCAACAGTTTTTCCATCGCTTGCCGCACAGAGAAAATCTGGTCTGTTGTTGATTTGCCTGGAGTGAAGCCTCTTTGGTATGAGCCCATGATGTTCTGGGCGTATGCGGCTATCTGGCCGGAATATCTTATAGATGGTACTCAGCAACGTGATACCTCTATAATTGCTGCACTGTGTGATATCTTCCTTTTTATGTATGAGACAGATAATGCCTCGTTGCCAAACGTCAGGCATTGATTCGCTGTCCTATACCTGGAGCACAAGTTGATGAACCACTTGGTATTTGTTCGTCGTCTTCAGTTGCCGGGACCTCCAACTCGCCAATATTCTGGTTGTTCAGTAGTTCATCAAAGTACTCAACACATCGCTCCAATATGCTCATTCTGTCGGAAATCATATTTACCTCTTTGTCTCGGCAGGATGAACATCGAGGTGTAAGGCTTCATCTTGCTGATTTCTTGGTAAAACTTCTGCGCCTGGTGCGGTTGCTCCCTGTACTTTTATAGTTCACAGATTTGTTGGTTCTCCCAGGTTCCCTTTTTCCGTCTGTGAAGTCGCTTCTCCGCTCGACGGAGTTCGTGATAAGTCACTGCGCGTGCCCGCGTTCTTTAAGAATGCAACATTACTCGGTATGTGGCATTCTTCCGTTCCGTTGCTAGCTTACATTCATCGTCAAACCAGCTGCTCCGACTCCTTTTGCGGCTGGGGTCAGGTATGTTTGTGGCCGTATCTATGATAACGTTCTTCAGGTGGTTGTGAAGATCATTTGTAGATGCTTCATCTCCAGGTCCTCTGTTGACTGCGGTTATTACCGCATCCATTTCCCTCTTGTAGGTGTCGCGGAGGGTTGTGTTGTGGATGACTTCAGTGTTAACTCTCACCTGATTGTCAGAGGGGATTGTAGGTGGTATTGTTATTCGAGCTGGGAGCACCTTGCCATCGAGATAGTGATCCGAGTCTATATTGGCCCCCCTATATGTTCATCAAGGCTGAGAGGTGGCGGCGTTCGATCAACACGTGGTCAATTTGGTTGAAAGTGGTCCCATCTGGAGAGGCCTACGTTTGTTTGTGAACCGCTTTCCGCGCAAACCAGGTACTTCCAACAACCATTTCATGTGACACTGCTAATTGAATAATCCGCAGTCCGTTATCATTTGTATTTTCGTGTAAGCTATGGGAGCCAACGTATCGCCTGAATACGGGCTCCTTCCCTACTTGGCTGTTAAAATCCCCAAGTATGATTTTGATATAATATCTGGGACAGGCTTCGAGGGTTCGTTCGACTGCCTCGTAGAAGGTATCCTTCTTCGACTCTGCAGTCTGCTCTGTAGGGGCGTGAATGTTAATGAGGCTCATAATTCTAAACTTGCCTCGCAAGCGCAGAGTGCATAGCCGTTCACTTATGTTTTCAAAGCCGATAACAGCAGGTTTCATTTTTTAGCTGACTAAGAAACCTACTCCGAGCACATGGTTTACTGGATGGCTACTATAATATATGGTGTCGCTGCTCTTCTCCAGGAAACCGGTCCCTGTCCAATGCATCTCCTGTAACGCTGTTACATCAGCCCTATATTAGGACAGGGTATCGACTAGCTGCTTATCAGCTTCATCTCTGTACAGGGAGCGCACGTTCCATGAGAAAATGCGCAAATTGTTATTCCGTTGTCGTTGCCGGGTTCGTCGTTGTAAAATCCGTCCAGTCCGAGGCTTCTGTTGTGGCTTCGTAACAAGTTGTTTTCCGTGTAGGGTTGTCAGCCCTACCCAACCCCCAACCTGGAGGACCAGTTGGTACAATTTGTCCCGTTTTTAGGTGTGGGAGACTCGCCTTCATCCTTCTCCGTCTGCAGCTTTTCGTTAAGAAAGAGCTCCCAGCGGTCACCACGTCGAGGTGTTGGTTCAGCAGGCATTTCCCAGGTTTTATGCTTGCTGTTGGTGTAAAAAAGTTGTTGAGCCTCCTGTTGAGGTCTCCTTTTCTTCAAAACTAACACCCCTCATTTAGTTCGACAGGGAATGGAAAAGACGGAAATCCGTTGGCGCAGCATGGGCAATGCTGAAGAACTTCCCATTCGACATGTGCATTACAGGGCGTAAAGTCATATGGTTTGACCCGGCCGGTCAAGTCTCTTCAGTTGAATTGCGTCATTTATGAGATACAACTGGATAACCTAGAGTTCCTTGTAGAACTATACTTCTTTCGAGCATCTCCCAATACGCTATACCATTCCAGTCCTACCTAATGCATCGTCGTTTTCTTTGGAAAGAAGTCCGGCTTGATACTAATTGAGTCCTTTCATTTGATAAGCGATATGACCATTTCTGTGAAAAAAAATGTACACCCCCTTTTCATGCCACTCAATTCATGTGAAGGGACGACTTTACAATAGGTTTTGCCGTTTTCGAGTAAATTGGTTGTGACCAACGGACAGAATAGTAGGCAGATTCTGAACCGATTTTAATGAGATATTGTTTTGAACAAAATCTTAAAAAGCCTTAAACTGGTGGTGGTGTATTACAAATTGCGGGCAAGAAGAGCCAATCCTTTACTTTAAACAGCCACTTTATGAAAATCTCGAGAACATCACCGTAGACCATGGCAGTGAAGATCGCACTTGACTTTGCAGAAGACCCTGCAAGCCTTTTGAGCTCAGGCTATTTTGCATAAAACGCGCTCAAAATCCAAGCTGAAACCATCGTGGTTCAACATGCGATGACTATCGAGTACTCAAGTGGAGAAGCTTTTCTGATATGTAACAATGATTAACATGGCGAAATACTGGTTAGATAATCACTGAGGTTGTTTAAGCCGGCTGGACTTTCTAGTGGAGAAAGCGGCTTACAGTTGAGACCCAAAATGCAATGATAATATCAACACCAAAAAAAGCAACAACAATTACGATGAAACAACCGGCAATAGCTGAAACGCTCTTGATAGCTAAAATAGGAGATTCTATTGTAAATCCCTTTACAAGAAGCGTGAAGTTACGACGGTCACGTATTGAAAAAGTAGAAAGAGCCATTGTCTCAATGAAGAAGACGAATAGTGGTGAAAAAATGAATGACACCGTGGAGGGTATAAGTTCTGGTGACCAAAAAAGAGACGCCATCGTGCTTGAGGTCCGAAGAAGGACCACGAGAAAAGATGGCAAGCTCCGACCTCCTTTGTTGAGAAAAAAGAAAAGAAATGAATTCCCCAACCAGACGGAAACGCAAGTCATTTCACTAGAGACTGGTAACCGACATCTAGTCACGATAACTGATCTCTCTGCTACCAGTGAGAGCTGAATCGCGAACTTCTGCTACGACATCTATCCACTTGAGCAATTCAAATCGTACCATCATTTAGCCAAACATTTTTATAAATGCTGTTTGAGGGAAGCATATCAACACCTGCCAATTCGGGGATAGTCTACCAGGTTAATCTCCAGGCTGGCGTCTTATTTCTTGATTTCTAGATAGTTGCGGTGCTCTATGGTTACAGTCGCTTGTCTTCACTCCTGGAACCGCTGATGAATTTTTCTGAAAACAATTGCTGTGAATTTGGACTGGTACTGGTTTATAAGAGGGTCATATAGCTGAATCTCTTGAACAGATGTAACAAGTCGGGATACTGGAAGCTGATCGCTTCTGGAAAAGATTTTGTGTTCATCTTACGTTAGGAACTCCCTATGCACGGTTTTCCATTCGTATATAGTAAAAAATGCAAAATATTCCTTTACATTTACATTCATATCAAAGATGTCATTGTTGTGCTGTTCGTAAATAAACAAACGTCACGAAATGTGTGAAATGCGAGACTTTGACCATGGAAGGACTTTCTAATAGTAAGTGGATTTCATTCAAACTTCGCAGGGTTATGCCTTATATTATCCTTTATACGAATTTTGTATTTGTAGGATGAACCTAAGGGGGATTTTCGGGTAAATTTCTAAAATATAGCAATATGCTATTATTAATTTTATTCGAGCAGATGTCGGAATGGGATGTATTTTGAGGGCTAGATTTGGTATAGATGCATCATTGTAAATTTTTCCAGGTTTTTTTTGGTTGGATAGGTTCTGAGAACGAAACCGAATTCACGTTTTCGAGCACACATTTTGAGCCTTCACTCCCCTATGTTTCACTTAATATCAGAAATAAATATCAGTTTCGAAAAGTACTAATTGAACCCTTTCATTTGATAACCCACATGACTATATTCTGTGAAAAAGAATTTTACACCCCCTTCTGCACGTATGGGAAGCCCCTCCTCAAACTCAACGCAAAATGGCGCCAATTGCTATATGTAAAGGGATCCACATCTTCTCACCAAATTTCGTGACAATTGGTTTAGCCGTTTCCGAGTAAATCGGGTGTGGCAGACAGATATTGAATCGATTTTGATAAAATTTTGTTTCACACTGGATATGCTGCCAAGGACGCGGCAAGAAGAAATCCGCGAGATGCTTACCAAACAAACAAGCAGCGTTGAAAACAGGCGAAAATTCAACAACAACAATGTAAGTCGAATAACGACGCCAGTGACTCCACTGTAGCAAGTCGAGAAGAGAGGTGGCAAACTACAGTCAGAGGCCATTCTCATCAAGATGAACGAAGGATGATCTTTGGCTGAAGTTCTTTGAAAAATCTCCAGCAACACTAAATCAGAAGACGACGGGATAGACGTTAAATTTATCTAGTGGACTCGAACTGGCGGTACTCTGGTGATAAAGTGGGGATGTGAGCACCCTGAAGGTGGGAGTTACATCTGTCAACTCTAGACGATAAAAATTTGCCATTGTCATTGCCCCTGAGAAGACAGTGAACCAACTTCTTAATTTCGGGAAGATAAAGATCAGGTGGATCATTTGCAGGATAAGGCGAAGGACAAGGAGAGATAAATAGGTAAATGTGTGATAAGACCCGAACGCGGATAGAAGAATTGCGACTGAATCGGTAGTGCATTAAAGAATGAACGTGATAAAACTCGTCCACGGGAAGTTGCCTGAGTACTGGGGGATGGCTGACATTGTAAGTCTACGAGAGAACTGCTTCAAATTTCAGCGAATCGCTCAGTGCGCAAGAGGCTAAGATGAGCTAGCCCTGAGATCTGCAGAATATAAGAGGGCGAAAAAGGAATGCGCCATCAGCCAGATTTGATACTCAGCCTATTTAATGCATATTTGACAACCTTCTTTCGCCGGAAGGGTGTGAGGTTTATCCTGATAAGCAAGGGTAAATGCAATCCCGAGATGTCGCCAGCATACAGTATGTTGGACACAGCGGGGACACTGTTTGAGAAGCTCATCAAAGCAACACTGACTGACGTAAAACTGGCTGAGGCCATAGTCACCACTGGAAAATCGTTCCCATATTCCAAACTACCTTTTGCGGATACTGAGGAACTATTTAGGCAGGCAAAAACGAACCGTCACCTCTTCGCGATACGAGCTGTATAACGTCATAGACAATTGTAGCGAGTGTAAGACTTTATATTCTCACCTACCATAGAGGGGCCGGCAACCCCTCCTGGCAATACTCTTTTGCCCCGCAACCCAGACAACAGCCTCTGATTGGACAGATTCAACAGTTACGACTTCAGCAACGGAAACTTGGAACATTCGCACTCTAAATAGGATCGGAGCTCTGCGAGAACTTCTCAAAGAAGTTTTAGGATACAACATCAACATCCTGGCAATCTAAGAAACGAAATGGCTTGAATGCCAGCTTGACGACATACGTTGACGCTGTCAAGAATGAGTTCTACAACACCCTGAAACGAGTTTATGACGCACTGCCTTCTAACGAAAAAATAGTCTTAGGCGATTCCAACGAGGATGGACGAGGAGATTCTCAATGAGGAACAACTGGAAGGCACAGCCTCCATAAAGATACGAATGACATCGAGCAGCGCTACCAGTAAAAACATGACCAGTAATACGGATGTAAGGTAACTACGTTGCCGCCTTCCAAACATGAAGCAATCAACAAAAAGAACGAAGCTTACCGTAAATACATAGAATGACCCACAAGGGGAAAACAAGAAATTTATGACTAGCTTAGGCAAATAGCAGACGTGCAGGAAAATACAACAATAACAGAATATTAAAACTTGACAATGACTGGAAAAATAAAAATGTACCAGTCGCATACGGCGCGGTGAAGGATTTCGCACGAGGCTATAGGCCGCAGAAAAGTCTAAGGATTACCATCCTAGCTAACCCCGATGATATCAAGAAAAGATAGATGGAATACTTTAAGAGTTGCTGAACCTGGTGGGGGCTCTTTGATAAATTCGGAAGTTATAAACAATACACCAGTCAAACCTCCTTCTATTGAAGAGGTGAAAGCAGCCTTGCGAGACCAAAAACTGAACAAGACCCCGGGTTCCAATGGTATTCCAGTTGAACTATTACAGCGGGGAGGAAATTGCCTAGATAATCACATACACGTTTTAGAATACACGAAATTCACATAAAGTGTCAAAGTTTCACCTTTAGCACATCAAGAGAATTGGGATGCGGTCAGCTCCATGATCGCATCTATCCAAAATAAAGCAGAGGAGATGAGAAAAACGCGGTCACGTGCGTCGCGTACAGAAGAAAGGTGACTAAGCTAGAGTGAGCTGACTTCGCCCCGTGATGTAATACCTTATGGTGCTTCCGCGGGGCAATTACTGGAAAAGGTCTTTGAGTTCAGTATTGATGTGCATCAGCTCTTCTCCGAAGCACTATATCGCAACATGCGCGAGTTCTGCTTACCAGAAAAACTAGTACGAATGACCGAACTGACGATGGTTAAGACTGAATCCCATGTAAAGGTGTGTGGCAATGCTTCGAAACCAATTGTGGATTAAAGCAAGGAGATGGACTCGCCTCCATGCTTTTTAACCCAGCCCTTGAATGTTATCCGCTTGAAGGACGCCGCCTAGTCGGTCGCCGCCAAATGAAGGTCACATCGGGGCGACTCAGGGATGCATCTTTGGTCCGGTCCTTTACAATGGCTTATTTGATTCGAAGTACCTGTTGAATGGCATTTGGTCGGATCTGTGGTTAATGTTGCGGCATGGGTTGCCAACAGGCTTAGCGCGCACTGGGAATGGTGATGCGCCGAGTAAACAAATGGATGACTGATCATGGGTTCTCCCTAGCTCTGGGAAAAACGGAATACTTTATCCTGACCAAGGAGAGAACTTCCTATTCAGGTTGGTAAAAGAATAGTCTCGGCATCATTATTGACATGAAAACGACCTCCTTCCAGTAGATTTGCAACACCATAGACAAGGCTGCGCTGCTGGTGGTTAATGTCGAATGTTCCTCATTCAGTTACTGATGAGTGCGAGGCGAACGAAGTAAGGAAATATTCGCTTGTGAAGAGAGTCCGCACGCCTTGCGCTAGATGGTGCCTGCTACACCTTTTCCGTCTGCAGAAACTAGGAGCCTTATCGCCACCACCTTTCTCTCAGGACGCCATGATTGCGGCTAAGCTGTAGAGCGAGAACACGTGGAACAGAGGTGCACGTTACAATCAAAGCATTCTTAAGGTAAACAAGTCGGGAAACCGGAAGCTAGACGCTTCAGGTATGAAAGGTTTTGTGTATTTCTTTTATAAAGAGATTTGGGTGTGCATTTGTCTTATTTGCATGTAGCACGTAAAATATGCATATATTATGTGAAAATAGCCACTTTCAAGTGATATTGACATTCATAGTCTTGAATTTGCAGAGAGGCGCAGATTTGACCTAGTATAACTTTGTTAGTAATAGTGCGATTTTCACCAAATTTGGCAGGATCATGATCTATACTGTAGCCTACATTGCTGCAAAATTTTGTGATTCTAGGGTGAACTTAAGGGGGTTTTCCTGTCAATTACTAAAAATTATAGTAATATACTATTATTAACTTTATTTGAAGAGGTATCGATATGAAGGGTATTTCGGAGCCTAGGCACCATATAGTGGCAGCCCCCTGATTTTTTTCAGAATTTTCGGTTGGGTAGTTCCTGAGAATGGGTTCGTTAAAAAAATGACCACTTTCAATCCCCCACACTCCCCACCTTTTCAGCAAAAGTCAAAACTAATAAAGGCTTCGAAGTACTAACCGAGACCTTTAATTTGATACCCCACATGACTATATTTGATGAAAAGAAAATTTACACCCTCCTTTTGCATCTATGGGGACCCCCCCTTAAATTCGTCGTAAGAGGATGTAACTCATTATATGCGTGAGCGTTCACAGTTCCCACCTTTCTACCAAATTTGGTGTCAATCGGTATATTCGTCTCCGAGAAAAATGCGTGTGATGGACAGACAGACAGACGGACAGACAGACAGACAGTAAACCGATTTTAATAAGGTTTTGTTTTACAAACAAAACCTTAAAAAGAGGAAAGCTACCAAGGTAGCTGAGGCTCCCTGAACCGCGGGTGTTGGAATTATTCAAAATTGTGATTTATAGCAAGGAAGAGACGTTTATGACAATCATAAGCATGGAAAGGGAAATCGGTCATCAACAAACGAACACGAATTGAAAATTGAAATAAATCAGAAAATGGAAAAATACATATAAATACGGATATAATAGAAGCTAAGCATGCTCGATATGGACAGCGAGCCAATTAACAATCCTTTGATGATCCTTCAAAATGCCCGACCCCCGCACTAATTATCTTTTATTTACAGTTAGGTTTTTGGTAATGTATAGGTACTGAACAGGAATTGAACTCTTTTTATTATAGGAGTGTCTACACTTTTTCTGTTTTCTTTTCACAAAACCATTTCTCAGACTTAGAAATACGCATGCAATATCATCACTTGTTATCCTGACTAGTTTTCAATTTTGTTTCTTTCGAAAGTTTTTAATCGAATTTGTGGAATAGCTGTTTTGTCTAAACAAATTCAAAATGACATGACATCCTTTTTAACTTAAAATAATTGGAACGAAGTAACTAACTTAAAAGGAGAATCATGCTTCCAGTCTATCAATATCTTTTCTCCAAAAATTGCCTAGTAATGTGTCGAAGACGTTGATGAGCCAGTTTTTAAGGTCCAGATTTTTGTGGAAGATAATTCTCTTCATATGACTGGACATCTAGTGGAAAAAATGATCATTCCTTGGCGAAAGTAAATTCTGGAGATTACTCCTTTCTATAATGATGTACATTGCCGTGCGGAAGATAACTCAATTTTCGTGGTGCACGAGTCGCCAGCTTTTGAACAGGATCTATGAACTTGTGATTCTTAATAATAGTTTGTCGGTGTTTAAAAATGAATATCACCACTAGAGCAGTTACTGCATTTTGTTTTCTACTGAATTTTCCATAAATCTAGTAAAACAAAATTCAAGTTCTTATCGTTTTGTACCTAGAACAAAACCATGAATACATTTTTATTCTGTTCACTTGATAACTTATACAAATTTTATGTAATACTTACTAGGAGAAGATTAAGTCGAAATGGACAGTGAATTCATTTATAATATGGTTTCCGTGCATCCGTCGTTGCAACGCGGAGACTCACTCGTCGGTAGTCCTGGGATAGTGGATTGTATTGCATGGCATAACCCGGGAGATGCACGCACTTCCTTAATGTGCGATTTATCCACTACCACTTCCTTCCATTTTCTGATCAACACGTCTACGTGTATCTGCCCCGTACGCCGATCAAGTTCTTCATTAATTATTGTCTTAGGCAAGAATACCGCGATGAGACCACGCAGGCACAGCAATACTCCTACAACTAAACATCATTGCTGGTTAGCATTCCACTGATACGAATTAGGATTCAAGAATCATGAAATGGGACAACTCCGAAAGAAGGAAGCAAGCATCATTCACCCATTCCGGCATCACGCCAACATTTTACTAGACTGGATACGGCATATTAATTAAATTTTACTTCCTCTTCGCTTTTGTTTTGTTAAAAATAACCAGATTGTAAGAAGTTTAATTTCTTAAATTCAAAACGGACAACATGTTCATACTTATAAGCTTACATTTGTATATCAAAGTAAATTCCAGTATTTTCACCGAAAATAATTATTTGGTTTAGCAATGCAAAGTGTTGTATTTTTTTGTTGCTTGTGAATATATACGCTCTTATATATAAAGTCCTTGTAAATGTAATCGAAATGAAAGTTGGTTGCATAAAGTAAATATCAGTTTTTAATATTCTAAAAATACTAGTTCTGGTTAAAGTTAAACCAAACACCAATTGTGAAATCAGAGCCTGTACTGCTGTGAAAATCAAACGAAACTGTGAGCTCAAGCAACTATTCCATCGATGGGAGTCTAATAACTAGTTATCCCCTATGGAGATCCATGCTAAAGTCACAACGTGCAGGGAAGGAATCTAGACCGACACCCACATCATTTTAAACTGTCCTGGAAAAATACCTTCTGAGGAGTAGTAGGCCCTAAAAATGGCTCGATTAGTAATGCCCAGTGGAACAAACTATGATAGAACATAAAACAAGCCAACAGCTACAGCATCGGGCAAAAAATGCTATCAATTCATTTAGCTACATGGTGTTAAACAGTGGACTGCTTTCCGAGGTGCTGATATGTGACTCACCGGAATACCGGAAGCTGGCGCTTTGGGTATAAAGGTCTTGTTTTCCTTATATGCAAAACTTTCTACGCACGTTTTTCCATTCGTATATAGCCAAAAACCCAAAATATTCCTTCATATTTTTTTTTTAAAATTAGAAGATACGTACATATTACAGACACAGATATTATCATCATCATGAATGGCGCAACAACCGGTACCCGGTCTAGGTCTGCCTTGATAAGGAACTCCAGACTTCTCGGTTTTGCGCCGAGGTCCACCAATATCCCTAAAAGCTGTCTGGCGTCCTGACCTACGCCATCGCTCCATCACAGGCGGGGTCTGCCTCGGTATTTTCTACCATAGATAGAGGACTGGTAAGATCACTGTATTGTACAGTAAAAGCTTTGACCTTATGGTGAGACGTTTCAAGCGGAACAGTTTTTGTAAGCTGAAATATTCTATTTATCGTGGTAGCTGTTATCGGCCTCCCCAATGTTTCAGCCAATTTCAAAAATAGGACAGTCCGAAAAGAGCTAAATTACTCTTTCATTTGATATCCCACATGGCCATAATCTGTGAAAAAATGTTGAACTGCTTGTGGGTGGTGCCTCCTTAAATTCAACACAAGATGGCGCCACTTGATATATGTAAAAGCATTCACAGAACACACGTTCTTACCAAATTTTGTGACAATAGCGTCAGCCGTTTTCGAATAAACCGGGTGTGACAGACAAACAGACATTGAATCGACTCTAATAAGGTTTTGTTTCACACAAAATCGTAACAAAACGGGTTTCGACTCCTCAGTCTCGATTTGTAGCTTTATGAGAACCTCCTCCAATTCAGAGTGTTATGGGAATTGTATCCATTCGATAGTTGGCAGTCGGGGGTGACTGTCATCGAACGTGGTCGCACTAATAACTGGTCACCTCAGTGAGTAATCCTGGCTTTGCCGGGCTGCTGAGGACTATGGCATAACGGAGTGTGTGTTAGTGTGTACGAGGTGGAGAAGAGGCAAAACCTCTGAGCACCCAGACTCTAGTAGTCCATTGTACTAGATTCCCTCATCTAACGGAATATCCCAGGTTCGTCTATGTATCGCAGGGTTTCCGTTAGGCTGATGTTCTGCGGATTCCGGCTCCTCATTACATTACATCATAAATATTGGAAGCTTGTTCCCAGTTTTTGGTAACAGCATTAGCGAATGCTACTGACACCCCAATTGCTGGTTCCAGTCCGGGCATGGAGGAAATTGAACCCTCTTTTGCTAAAGCATCCGAGATTTAATTTCCCTCTACCACACCCTATTCATGAACGATTTTTGAAGTAATCAAAAAACTGCTAAACGCCTTCATTGCAGCTTGGCTATCGCTACAGATTGCGATGCGTCTGTCCTTCAATCGCGTATTAATCATCCAGATTGCTGCCCTTAGGATTGCATATATTTCAGCCTAATAGGTCGTTGCATATTGTTCCAAAGGGAAAGCCTACTTCTCGTTTATATTCGAGGTTTCTGCTTCAGAAACTTATTCTATTTTTCAGTCATCGGTATAGAAGACGTCATTATATCCTGACAAGCATTCTTCTGGTTCGTCCCAGTTTTCTTTTCGTTTAAAGATAACTCCATATCTTCTACCAAACATCCGAGAATCAGAAGGTATTGCGAAAACTGGATTCAATTCTCTCAATAACTTTTCCAATGCTTTGTGCATTTTCCTAGAATTCCGTCTTTATATTACAGAGTATTTGTCTGCAATAGTGAGATCACTTTTCTCTAAAAAAGAATTGGAACAGGCGGTCCACTCTATGAAAAGCAAGAAGGCACCAGGACCCGATGGTGTTCCAGCAGAGGTATACAAACTCGTATTTCAACACCGGCCAGACCTATTGCTCGTTGGAAGGTGGCAAAGCTTGCGCCGATCCACAAAGGGAAAGGCGACCCCGAGTTGTCGTCTTCACACTGTCCACTATGTATGCTTGACACTACTGGAATAGTACTCGAAAAGCTCATCATAAGTAGACTCGCTGAAGCGATACGTGCTACCGGAGATTTATCTCCCCGGAAGTTTGGTTTTAGAGCAGGGAGATCCACAGTTGATGTGGATGTCAAGCAAGTCGTGGATGCCGTTCGACAAGCGGAGGCACATACCCGCCGAATTCGACAGGTGGTGGTTCTCGTAACGTTTGACGTCAGAAATGCCTTTAATTCCCTAAGATGGAAAGACATTTTAGGCCCACTAGACAATATTTTCCACGTGCCGAATTATCTCCTAGGGATATTGGGGATTATCTGCGGAACCGCTTCCTGCTCTATGAAAAGCTAGAGGATCAGAGGGGGATGGAGGTCACGTCGGGGGTAGCACAGGGATCCATCCTAAGGCCGGACCTCTGGAATACTACCTATGATAGTCTACTTAAAACACATGCCAGAAGAGTTGGGTCTCGTCGGCTATGCAGATGATGTCGCGGCGCTTGTTACTGGACACACTGTCGAACAGGCGCAAAGCAGACTCGGCATATTGATGCGACGGGTATGCGGATGGATGACTAATCACGGTGTCAACCTTGCACTGGAAAAAACCGAAGTAGTCATCCTGACCAGAAAGAGAATTCCGACCCAGTGTCCCATATTGTTCGGCGAGTCGAAAATCGAGTCAAAACTAGCAGTAAAGTACCTCGGGCTAATTCTTGACTCAAAGATGAGCTTTTTTGAGCAGATCGCAGCAGCAGCTAACAAGGCTGCGGTTGGAGTTTCGGCGTTAAGTAGGCTGATGGCAAACATTGCGAGCTCTACGTCTAGCAGGCGACGTCTCCTGATCAGTCCAACGCAGTCTGTCCTGTTCTACGGCGCAGAAGTATGGGCTGACGCTCTTGATAAGGAGGTATATCGTAAACGTCTCACGCAAGTAGAGACGGGGAGCTTTGCGGGTGGCGTCTGCCTACCACACTGCCTCTCAACCGGCCGTGATATCGGGAGTGATTCCCGTTGCCCTTCTTGCTAAGTGCAAGGAGATGAGCCAAGGGAGATTGTTGCTCGTGCAGAACGGCAACGCACTTTAGACGAGTGTCAGCTCTCTTGGCAAAATGAAACTAGAGGCAGATGGACTGCGCGGCTCATCGGCAACTTAGGTGCGTGGCTGAATAGGAAGCATGGTGAGACTGATTATTTCCTTACCCAATTTTTATTTTAAGTGGCCATGGAGGTTTTCAGTCTTATCTGCACAAGATTGGAAAGGCGCGATCTCCGGATTGTGTGTTTCGCAATGGAGTTGTGGACAACGCCCAGTTCGTCAGCAGCAGAAGATAGAGCTCGACTCTTGAACTGACATTTCCCTTCCTCCTGTCCCCTCCCGTTAGGGAGGAGCTATCCTCAATATGTAGGTCAAAATAGAAGCACTGAGAAAAGTCAGCAGCCAAGGTTCCAATAACACACGAAGGTATTGTAATCGAAATCCAAGTTGTGTGAAATGTACTCGTGATCATGAATCTTCAAAATGCCCAAACAACAGAGCTTCCCCGGCAAAATGTGTAAACTGTAAGAGCCAACACCGGAGGCTGAGAATTAGCGAAGGAATTACAGAAGCTAAGACATAAAGGACCGCTGCCGTCAAAGTTGGCTGCTCTCGAAAAAAAGAAAAATTGAGCCATGTGAAACCAACCCAATGCATGTTGTTAGATCCAAGAAAATAGAATACTCGCAGGTGGTAAGGCCAGGTGTACTAATCAAAAAAATTACGACGACGATGGTAATCAAATATCGAAAACTATTTTAGGATAGACTTGACATTTTAAATAGAAGACTTGGCGAACAATAAACAGTAAACAAACAAATTTTTGACAAACTTAACTAACCTAAGGAGACAAAACATAATTGACAAATGTCCTGAAAAACAACGTGGAATGCAAATAGATTTCAACAGCACCTACAAGAATTAGAAGTGTTCCTCAATAGTGGAAAGATTGATATACGAGTATGCCTTATCTTAGGAAGCCGCCTCACGTGACCTACGAACGCTAAAATCCGTGTCGTTTGCTGACATCATGCAAGCCAGAGAGGGAACTACAATCTTCGCGCAAAGGTTAGCGAACTAATTGTAGAGAAACGTAGAGCTCGCAAACTATAGCAAAGAAACCGCACAATAGAAAGGAAAGGAAAAGGACGAACAAGCTAAAGGCTTTAATTATCAAATATAGAAAGGAGCCCTTCAGTAGATATGTCGTAAATATTACAGTACAAAAAGACACAGATTACTCTCTATGGAAGGCCGCGAAAAATGTCCCAGACAACAAATTCCACTTATTAAAAAGGAAAGCGGACAATAGGTTTGTTCTGCACATGATAAGGCAGATCTTTTCGCAAAACATCTAGAAAGTATTTTCAGCTTCTGGATTGTCTACATGCTTAACGCCAGTCAGAAAAGTGGACCATTACCTAATACGCCGTGTAAAACGAAATGGGCTGAAATTAAAACAAATGTGCCTCCTAACGAAGTTCCTAGCTATGGACTTATTACAGGCAGAATACCAAAAGAATTGCCAGAAAGGGGCCTAATCAAATTACTACAAATAATTAATGCAGTTTTTAGATTAAAATACGTCCTTCGACAATGGAAACTGGTCGAAGTTATAACGGTTTTCAAACCAGGGAAGGAACCAAGTAGAATCGAGTCGTATCGACCAATATCACTACTCCCTACTACAGCCAATCTTCTCCTTAAGATAATAATAACATCGTTGGCGCAACAATCCATTTTGGATCAGGGCTTTGAGTGTGTTAGAGCACTTCATTGAAGACCGTAACGGTACACTGCAGGATTACAGTACCTTGTAGGAGGCAATGTGGTCAAAATTGCGCTCGCCCGAGTTTATTACCCTGATTTGGACACCACCTCGTCGTGGTGGGCTAGCCTGTGGTAGTTTACTAATATACTAAGGGTGTCCAAACACATGAAGATGGAAACAAAGGATTGTAACTCTGGTAAGAGTAAGAAGTCACAGACTTCGAATCCACCCGCGACTTTGAGAAATCAGGCCGTGGCACAGATTTTCGAGGTTTCACCAGATACATGTTCTCCCACGGAGAAATCTGTCGAAGACAGGCTCTCCACTTCAGTGAAAAACCTGCACCGAGTGTCTACGGCGCGGTCAGCCAGAAAGGATAGTACAGCAATTCCCTCAATGAGAGGAATTGGAAACCTGACTATGACCGGCCTGTCGGTAACACTGTTGCCAATTCTTTCAAAAAACGGAAGAGGGAGGTTCTGCAGAAGGAAACTTCAGCCGCAGAGCAGAAGGGGTTACAGGCTCGGCTGTTAGAACATTCTCCCCCACCTCTACTACCAGGAAAATCGAATGATGATGTGGACGCAACTGGTCTACTTTTGGTATGTGGAAACAGATTCATGCAGCCCGGATACCGTTAACCTGGAAAGGCTCCCTGCCGGCGACAACAAAAAGCACTACGAAAGAAGATGACGTTTCTTGGGAATGAGGACATGGGAGTTGCTACACCAAGTGTGGTGATGTCCAGAGAAATCGGACACAAGAAAGCGAAACTTTTGCCGAAGGTGAGGATAGGCTGGTAAACCCGGTGAGATCCCACTAGACGCAACAGACTTTTCAGGTAGCGGCGGCTTTCATATTAGACTGCACTTATGTCTACAAACATAAGAGTTAGTCAAATTAACCTGCAGCATGCCAGTCTCTTCCTATCTACTGGCGGCAAACCAGGCTAAATTGCACGACTATCCTTAAATACTAATGGGTTCGTTATAACAAAATCTGTGGTATTAGATCAGTAAAGAGGACTAGGACCTCCTTCGATGAAGGATCCTCGAGGCCGAGGGCCTGCGTTCTGGTGTCAAAATTGTTAGAGGCCCATGTTGAGATAATTCTGTTGCCAGGACTTTGTTGCGATCAACTTACAATACTAGGTTAATGGTAAGAGGAGAAACGCCATAGTTGCCTCTGCTTACTTACCCTATGATTTTTTGTGTCCTCCGACGACACAAGAACTAAGGGATCTGGTAGTGAATGCAGAATCATGTGGCCTTGAACTTTTAAAAGGTTGTGATACATTCATGGGGCGGAGAAGAAGTGAAGTAATTGACCTAACAATTGTTAGAGTTGATTAGAAACTGGCGAGTGCTAGATGAAGTCTCCCTCTCAGATCACCGTTACTTAGAATTTGGACTATTTCAGGCGAACAGCCTGTAATACAAAGACGGAATCCTATTAAAATGGATTGGATGAAGTTCAATGAACTTCTTGACAACAAAGTTGCGCTCCCTAGGCAACTAAGGACTCCTTTGGCGATGGAAGATCAATGAAAACTCTGAATGGCACACTTTTAGAGTGCTTTGAAGAGGCTTGGCATATTTCTCGAGGCCAATGTGGTAAAACGGTTCCATGGTGAAATCGAGAACTGCAAAGACTCAGGAAATCAACCAGACTTCTAAATCGTGCTTACAGAAGCAGTAAGGAAAAGGACTGGTTAAACTTCCGGAATTCACAGCGTGAATATAAGCGGCTCGTAAAACGTTCGAAACGAGACTCCTTTAGAGCGTACTGTAAGGAACTGGACGGTAAAAGGCTATGCAGAGTCCTTAATAAGAATGAGTCGGCCCAGTTAGACTCTTTTAGAAAATCGAACGGTACTTCCACGAACTCCAGAATTGAGTCCATACAGACTTTCTTGGAAGTACACCATTCGGAAGAACAGGTCTCAGAAGTGGAAGGAAGAGAATTAGCGGAGAGAATTGCAAACCTTTCAACACGAAGCTGTTGCAAGGGGAATTGGGACAACGCGAGAGCGGTTGTTACCACTGAAAAGACGAGAGCTGCTATACAATCATTTGAACACTTCAAAGCACCTGGCGTAGATGACATCTACCCAGCTGTGCTAAAAGAGGGCATAGAGCACTTAGAGCGACTTCTAAGAAATATTTTTCGTGAATGTCTTGCTTTGGGCTTTCTCTTGGCAGAAGCCTGCGAGAGATAACTATTCAAATCCAAAGAACTTCAGGCAAATCAGCTTAACACCATTTTCGTTGAAATGTCTGGATCGTCAAATTCGCGAGAAGGCGCTAAGGTAGCGTAGAAAGTCCTGTGAGTTTTCTCTTCACTTTTTGGTTTCAAAGATAAAGGACGCAACTCTGAAAGGCCAGCACACGATGGGGGTGTTCGTAGACATTGAAGGGGCGTTTGACTGTGCGCTCTTCCAAAAGCTCTGTGATGCCGCATGGCGTCGATGAAACTTTAATTAAGTGTATCTACGCTATGCTAACGCAGAAATTGCTGTGTGCTGAAGTGGGTGTTGATCGCTACCTAACAACGGAAGCGACGAAAGGCTGCCCTTAAGGAGGTGTGCTATCGCTACTTCTGTGGCGTGATCGACTCACTACGGATGACACGCCTGTGCTGGTTGTTGGCGGAGATCTCGGAACGCTTTGTTGATTTGATTGACAGTTGGTGGCTCAGGCATGGACTTTCACTAAATTCAAATAAAACCGCAATCGTATAATCTACAAAAAGGAGGAAAGTGAATGGTCTTTGTCTTCCAGATATGGGGAGTATGACTCTTCAATTCTTCGAAGAAGTGAAATATCTGGGAAATGTTCTAGACAAGAAGCTTCTTTGCAACAAACATGTAGAGGTAAAGATGAAACCAAGGGACTGCAAGGGACTCATCTGAAGTGGCTCTGCCACGAAGCCTTACCGGAGGTTATCTGGTACCATGGGAACCGGGATGGCCCTCTGAGAGCATATGCTCCAGGAGAATTTCCGAAGGATGTGTTCTCAGCCCTGTTATTTGCGGTTGGTCCCCTAGTGGGAGTTTCATGGTGGTTGTTGTTATGCCTACATCGTAGGCAGAGCTCCTCGGAGCTCAAGTGTGGAGTTGCGCTGTACAACTCGGGTGCCGTACCCCTTAGTTGCGGTGGAGGTGTTAGATAGGCCTCGCATCTACTGGTATGAATGCTGAGCCTGCACTCAGTATAGACCAGTACTGCTGTGCTATTTATGGCGGGGCTCTGATTGTCGTCCCAAAATCAATTCGTGTCCGAAAAGGACCGTGGGATTATGTCTAAACGGCAGGTACTCACGTTAAATCCCCCAGGACTTTCATGTGTGCCCCGCCTATCGACGCATCAGACATCAGATTTTTGGCGCTGTTGTGCTACAACTGCAGCGGGTAGCATTACATCCACTAATGGAAATCCTGATTTGACTACCGTACTCATTCACAGCTGAGTCGCCTGGGATACGACATCAAGTCAGTATGCCACACCTTGATAAGGGGTGTCATCAAGTCTGCTGTATGAATTGCGTAGGGACCTCCAAAAAGAATTTTACAATATCTTAAAATTATATGTATCAGAGCGCCTATTCAGAGTGAAGTACGAAGGAACCTACTCTGCTGGTGTACCGCAGGAAATCTTTACCACGGGTAAAACTACGGGAGAAGCAAAAATAAAGTTACAAACAGCTGCAGACAACAGGAAAGCAAATCAAGATACACTAACTTCGAAAACAAAAAGGAGAATCCAGCTAAAGTCATCATAAACGGACTAGATATGCCATAGGCGGGTCCAATATTTAGATATGACACTCGACGCTAGGCTCAGATGGAATACGTTAAGAAAGAAGGACGAGCTAAAAGCCAGGCACAGACAGATCTACTGGCTATTGGGGAGGAATTCCCAACTGACCTTCGACAACAAGGTGCTAATTTATAAGTAGACCCTAAGGCCGATATGGACGGCTCTGAGGCTGTGCCAAAGAATCAAACCTGAAAGTCATACAAACGTTCCAAAATAAAGTGCTTAGAAACATAGTAGACGCTCCCTGGTTTATTCGTAATGAGGATCTGCGCAGGGATTTGAAAGTGCAGTTAGTTAATGAAGTCACCAAAGACCAAGCAATTAAACATAGCGAATACGATCACATGAGAATAACGAAGTCCGGAAATCGGCCGATATCGCTGATATAATGAGGCGACTGAAAGGAGTAAAGCCAAACGACTTGCTAACATAAAGGATGCCTAAAGATATAAGCTACTGAGGAACAGCCCCTTCCTCAACGAAGCCAACCAAAGTGCTGGAGAGGACCGCAGGGTCTTCTCCACACTCTCAGGTATCGTGAACCCTGAGGTCAGTCTTTTGAGCATTTCCACCTCTTAAAAAAATATTTTTTGGTTCAGATGATCTAGTTCGCCACAATTATGGTTACCGCAAAACAATACATTTTTTTCCGACAGTTATTTGTAACTGTATAATATTTGTCAATAAAAAACACTGAAAGTAGTTGAATGCACCCACTTTAAAGCGATATAATTATCGTTTGAAAAATTGTCCTAGTTTGCGAAAATAACCTATTTTCTGCGCAACAAGTGGGGCTGACCCCTTAATAAATTTAATACGCTTGGCTTGCACAACGGGGTCGGGATGCTCTGGGTTCCAGGTTGTGAAGCACAGCAATTAGTTCGAAAATGAAAATATGCATCAAGAAGTGGAACCCTCCAACCAAGCGCCATGAAATTCCCGTAGCACCTTCAGGAGGTGGAGTATATTCAACAGGCTCCTCGCTGGGGTGGGCACGTATCCATACGTCAACTTGCTCTCTATTAAAGGTCAATAACGCGGTAGATAACATTAATACTAGAAATGAAACGAAGAAGGCTTGAAAAACTCCGCCAACACCAACAGAGTTCTTTTGAAACCTCGCAGTACTTGGAATTTCGAAATCCGATTTTCCCTCCAAAACTTTCAAACGAATTTGATTTTGATCGACTTAAAATGGCTACAGGCAATAGAAATTGTAAATTTACCTTTTACTGACTTTCAATGCAATATTCAAGCTTCAGGTTGATATTCTTAAATAAAAATCTGTCACAACTCTTACGATCAAAGGAACGTTTTGTCCGAAACTAGTTTGTTTGCCAACAAAATTAGGAAAGCTGTCAAATGGCTGTCACCTATGGCATCACTTGGGGAAATAACCCGTCAGACCTACAGACGGGTGCCTAGTCAAGATTGAGAAATTGTGATATGGAAGTAGTTTTCAGGAGCATTTGTTATAAATGGGATTCTAGCTTTGCTTCAGTTATCGGAGCCATCCATGGAGGCGTATTTTCTGGCGAAAATGCCTTATTCCAATTTGACTTCAAAATTTTAGCTTCCAAATGGTCGAAATCGACCACTTGTAGGTTTTCACCAATCACCAATTGCTCGCTTTGACGTTTCTCCTTCATTGACATGCTGTTGGCCAGCCTGCACAACCCGCTTCCCCCCGTTTCGCAGGCCCAGGAGCGGTTCCACAATTTTTTTTCTCCTGTCCAAAAGTATTTTGAGATTTTGAGATGGTGGATATCGTCGAATAGTCGTGGAAATTTGCGTGAGAAGTGTTTTTTCCATCGCGTGCGTGAAATTCGCTTCCGGAGCGTTTGTGAAGTCGCGTAGAATCTCGTTCGGGCAGACGTTTCGTTTCAGGCTGGCTGGCGAAGAAAGCCACGGCTCCCCCCTGAGCGCCCTGAGTGCATTCGATAATTAATTGTTGGGGCCCCGCAACACTCCGGCGACAACGACGACCCTTGCGCTCTGCAGCGCCGAGAACGCACAGAACCTGAATATCTTCATGCAACGATCGTGAAAGCAGAACGCGTGAACGCTGCTGCCAGTCTCATTCGCCGCTTGAGGAACGGAAAATATGTGGCGGTTCGCGGCCGCAGTCGTCTGAGGAAAATCGGGAAAAGTGAGCAGCCAACGAGCGGTGAAAATCGTGAGTGCAGTGAAAAGTTGCCCGTCGCCGTCGTCGCCATCGCATTGCCAGTCACAGTGAGCACGGGAGCATGTGAAAATCCGTCCGCCTGCCAGGCCATTTCCCGGGGAAAATGTTGTGTAACTGCGAGTTTTCACGGCGCTGAGTTCTCGCTTCGCTCTGCCTTTCTGTCTGTGCACTTTGCTCGCTCTGGGTGCCGTTGCATCGCGCGATCGAGTCCGACATCGACTTGTGAACGAGTTGGAGTGAAAATTTTCCAGGCGGCGACCGGACGTGTGACTCTGCTCCGGATCGAAAAGAGTGCGTCCTTCGATCGGCGGAAAACTCGTTTTCCCGACAGCCAGTGAACCGGCGAAGAGTCGCGCGGAAGCCGCACGACAGTATTGTGCCGCGGAAAATTCGCAGAGAGCGGGACGAGTGAAAATCATTGCGAATCGCATGTGAAAATTCCGACAGGACTTCGTGCGTGTTCCCACTCGATTGTGTCCCCGTAGGGCCTTGCGGATTGTTGCGCGGTTTGTGTGTGGTGAAGTGACAAAAGTCAGAGTTCCTGTGATCCTTTAGCCCCGCGACAAGGACAGACGAACGAAAATGAATTTCGACACGCGGAACAACTCGGCGCTGATGAAGCGCGCGGAGCAGCTTCGGCGCTGGGAGGAATCTGACACGAATCGTGAGCCAACCGTACCGAAAAATGAGCGGGGCCGGAAAATCAAATTCTCGCTGGGATGCGTGTTCCTAGCGGCCTGCATCGCCGGCGACAAGGATGAAGTCGTGCGGCTGCTGGAGAGCGGCGCCGACATAAACACGGCCAACGTCGATGGACTGACTGCATTGCATCAAGTAATTAACCTTTGCTTTGTTTGCTAAGTTTCCCCGTCCCTGATGTCCTGGCGGGGCAGGGTCGTCCGGCCCAACCCGCTCGATGACATTCCGCTGCAACAAACATCACGTTCCCGTTGGCCCACTCGACCACTTCGCGTGCCTCCACACTTGCAGCCCCATTGGAATTTTGACAGTTAGTCGAGCAGTTTCTTGTTGGCGCCCAATTGGAAACCGCTGGCTGCCTTGCGGCCGGAGATTTTCGGCTCTCAGCCTGCGTCGAGGATGAGTGGTCGCGGCCTGTTGCTCCTCGGCCGCTCAGTTCGCCTATTTTTGGGCGGCCGCAATCGGCGAGCTATTTCTGTCGTTGCGCTGAGCGCCTCGGCGCCTTTTGTTTTCTTTTCGAATCGTCGTTCCAAGACTCGCTTTCCAGCTGTCGTTGTGTCGCAATGTCGTTGACGTGCGTGTGACGTCGAGCGACGGCTGCACGTTGGAAGTAACGGCGGTCATATGCCCATGGGAAAAGATGAAAATTGAAAATGCACGTCTCTCGGTGTTGATGAATGAGTTGCGCCAGTTTCGTGGTTCGCAAGTGAATTTTGAGGCGTTGAGCGTTGCATTCACTTCGAATTCTGTCAAAATTACATGGAAACCAGTTGCAATTCTTTGAACGAGGAAGTTTTGGAAAGTGCTCAGTCGGGGGTTGATAAGAGTTCTGTGACGGTCCCCATATATTTTCTGGAGAATGTGCGATATTTTGAAAATTCAGTGGAAGCATAAAATACAAAAGGATCGTAAACGCAGTGATCGCGTTGATAAAAAGTTTTACTCCTGACCCGCTTCAAGATTTTTCTTTTGCTATACGTCTCCCATCTTGGAGTACGACACTTCCACACAGCCCCAACTTTCGTTGCAGTAGACTGTCCTTTAGTTTCAATGCTGCTGTGTAGATGATAAGCCTATAGCGCAGCAGCAACACAAAGAAGAACTCAAATTTCCTTTTGGAAGCGAGATCAAGATTCTGCTGCCCTACACTATCGAACATGTCACCCTCGGCATCGCTTTCTTTTTCCGACTAGCAACGTGCCAACAGTAAAAAGCATGAGGTAAGGGTGAAGAAAGGGTTAAAAGGTTGTGTGGGTCTCAGAGGGTCTGCATATTCGACACCGTAATCCCCAATAAAGCCCTGGGTAACGTACATTGATTTACCACTTATAGTCCAGTTAGGGGACCCGCAGCAAATTTTTCAATTGGTTGCGCGGGTCCTTGCAATTTCACTGTACAGAGCAAATTTGACAGCGCAATGACGAATGCTGGCTCTGGATCTACCATTGTGGATCCGGCTCCTTGGCAAGCCAGCCTATCAGCTTTCCTATTGCCAGCGATGTTCGAATGCTCTGGCACTCACATCAGGAATGTTTCGTTCCATCACCCAAGTTTCAGTAAAACATGAAGCCAATTCTTCACCAAATGGCTTGATATGTTGTTGCTATTTAATGCTGGTAGCACTCCCCCGGAACAAATTCGGATGCTGCGACCCCATCATTTTTATCGTAAACATTCTTCTGCGCGAGCGGAGGTAATTCCATAATCGGATTTTCAGAGAACACTCCGGAGCGCAATCCGTTCTCCTTAACTGACCCTTTGGTGAAGTTTATTAAATCTGTAATCCTGAAAGAATCTTTATCGATTTTTCTTTTCTTTTCGTGATTATAAAGACAAATTTGGGGATCATATGATCAGTGGGAAGGGATTGCCAGGGGGACGTATCATTGGTTGCCTTTCCACACGCCAATGCCATTAAGCCTATATGTATCGTTAGCTGCTTTCCATTTTACCTACAAATGAGGGGGTAAGTTTAGGATAACTTCGAGTACCTCAGTCGGCATAGTACTAATTGCTGCAGTAATACTTAGGCAACCGAGCTTTTAAATCTGCGCCAGCAGTTTCCTTCTTCTGCCTTTGTCCCGTTCAGAAGCGTGGTCAGCTTGTTTTGATCAAAGGCCTGGTCTGGATGAAGTCACCAAGCTCTCAAATCACTATTGATCCTTTTCCCTCGATTTCGATTTTCAGATCAATCTTAGCAAATGCGTTCTCATCAGGACGAATTACATGTCCAGACCATCGAAGGCACCTCCCAATTTTTCCGCGATCGGTGCAACACTATATCGATCGCGGATGTTATCATCTTGGATGTTATGTATGTTATCATGCCGGTCCAAGGCAGCATCTTCGTTTCTATTATCGTGATGTCGTTTATAGACAGTCAACATTCAGAACTATAGAGCATGATAGGGCGGACGAAACTACGGTAAATTTTGGTTTTAAGACGTTCGTTGATCCGTCGATTACAAAGAATACCAGTTGTGTATCTCCACTTCATCCAAGTTGCGCTGATGCCTGAAGCAATTTCCTAACGGAGGTCGCCGTTGGCTAATAGTATTGATCTCTGATATTTAAATCTTCCAATTCTGGGCAGGTCTGTTTTTTATTCGATTCTGTTCCTTCGTCAAAAATTCTGTTTCAGTTTCGGCCACAATACATGCATACGTCAAAATGGGTTTTGGTATGGATGTGTACATCCAATCCCCAGGTCTTAGCAATCGCAGTCCCACAACATCAGAGCAATCTGCGAGATTTCTGATATTTTTCCTGAATCTTCTACGTTAGCTTGCAGTTGAGATGTCCTTTAAATATTTCGCTGTACCAGCTGGACTTCCACCTCCGCTA
Organism: Hermetia illucens; assembly: GCF_905115235.1. Classification (NCBI taxonomy): domain Eukaryota; kingdom Metazoa; phylum Arthropoda; class Insecta; order Diptera; family Stratiomyidae; genus Hermetia; species Hermetia illucens. The sequence continues at coordinate 110,752,007 of NC_051850.1, read as the reverse complement.
AGCTGAGTAGCGTGTGACTGCCCCACTTAACATAACTCCTCTCAATTTTCTCAGCGTTCATCATGACTCGGTCACGGAGATATCCACTGTTGATTATCTACTGAGTCGTATTCAAGCGGTCACATTATGTCCGCAAACTTGCCGATGATTATTATAGCTAGATTGTCCGCAAACACTTTTGCAAAGACCTTTGTGTCTTCCTTCAAGGAGCCATAGTAAGATGACCATTACCAGAAGTCATAACAGAAAAGAGGAAAACCCTCCATGTGGGCAGCCCCTAAGACTCCTGCTTCAATCCTTTCTTCCGACTATTATGTGGATTTACCTCCACTCCAGCGTGTGAAGGATCCAATTGATTAACAGCGGGTCGATTCCATGTTGTCTTGCCACATCACAAACTGCCGCGAATGAGGCATCATTGGAGGCATTGTGGCGGATCGAGCAACTCGCGTGAGAAACACACGCAATTGGGATTGCTTTGGAAAGAGTTGGACAAACTTTTAAAAACAATTTTTTTATTACAAATGATTTGCTGTTTCTCCATCGCTTATTGTGTATTTCCCGTTTTATAAACTTAGGTTACCCACCTGCTGGCTATGTTCTCTGATTAGGATCCGCTTCGACTTCGATATCGCCTCAAGCGAATTAGTTTCTTCGCAAAAGCGTCTCCATGATAATCGTTTAGTCGACCTTATGCTTTTCTTTAAAGCTTTCTGAGACTTTTCGTATCAATTCCACCCAACAGATAAACCAGATTTCAGAGCTCTGTTGAGGAGCTGTTTTCCTCTGCGTTGTCAAATCAGACTTCCACCATGGTGTTTTACCCTTCATTGTTGTATTGAGTGTATCGCTCTCCTCGAAAGCTTCTCTCATACTAGTTGTGATCATCTAATTGTAACAATCGATTTGATGCACCTCCGAGTGATCGTAACTTGGGTGTTCAGCTCTGTTTGGTACGTGGCCTAGTCTGTCTTCCTGGAATTCCGAAATGGAGTCGTTGGAAGTGAATCAATGCCCATATCAAAATCAATGCGCCTCTGATCTGAGAGCGTGATTCGTTCTATACCCTCCACTCTCTGACAAGAGCTGCCATGTCAACGATGCCACCATGATGTGGGCGACCTCTCGTCTCATCGCATTAAGAAAAGTGGGTTTATTACTTATGTTGAAGATCTCCAGCTCCTAAAAGATATTCTAATAGTCTCCATCCTCTTGTGTTGCAAGAGATCAAATATCTCATCCAACACTCACAACAGCTCACAGACCTTCTTCAGGGATAGTGGCGCATCCTCCCACAATGTCGTTGGCGGAGGAGCAGTACTGCCTGAATCAATCGTTCGTGCTATTGTTGGCAAAGATTTACCGTAACATTTTACGGTATGCTCCTACCGCCTCAAAGGAAAGCTTTATATCTTAGGAAGATGCAGTCCTTACAGCTAGGGAGAATTTCCTATTGAGCTAGAGGGATTGGTGCTGTCATACAAGACCTATCCGTCAGCTTCGGTAGCTGTGGGAGCAAATGAAGACTTAGCCGTTGCAGGCCGAGATCTCTTTTGCAGCTCCTTGGGCTGAGGAGCTGAGATCGTCAGAGGACGGCTGTAGTTTCTGTTTGCCGTTACTCCCAGAATCCTGTGGCGCTCTCTTCCCCTCAATCTTGGCCCAACCCGGGAGTTGTGGTTCCCCCCAAAGCGGTTTGAGGAAATGTTTTGCCAGAAGGCAGATGCTCACTCGTAGGCAAGACTTTAGCCTTAGCAGGTGGTACCGACCAGAAATGGCCCGCTTTAGCACGTCCCTTAAAGACTGGGCTCCATTTCGATTAGTCCGGTAGAGAATTTGAGTCTAGCCTTTTCACTCAGGGTTGGATCATTATGATCAAAATTTATTTTTGATTTGATTTTGCTTTTTTTTCTTTTTATCGTAATTGACGACCGTTGCCTTTGTTTAATCAGGGAAAGTAAGCGAATCTAGGTAAAGCATCTTTTTGCCGAGACAAGGCCTTTTTACTCGGAGTTCACCGTTTACGGCGACATCTTAAGCCCTCGTGTCCATTTCGTCCTTTGCACGGCAGTCACACCTTCGCTTGGGGTTTGATTACTGCTAGCTTGGGGTTTCACTTCTGGTTCCCTAGACGATCTTCTTTATTGAGCTTCCTCACTACGATAAGGTAGTTAATCGTCGAGGAAAATCCCGGTTATCAACTCCGACTTTGCCTTCCACGCTAATAACCTCTAGTCAATGTATAGAAGTAGATAAGGAAGGGTGAACTTCAAGTCCCCTACGCCAGAAAATAAGGATGAGCCAGTTGGAGGCTGCGCAACGGTTTAACAACCTGTTCACAATATAAGATTGTTTTTGAATCCAAAATTGACCGTCAGATCCGATTGGAAATACAACGATGATTACAGCTACGGAGAAAGGACGACGAATTTGGAACATCAAACCTCTGCTCTATGTTTGCTAGCGGTTTTATAGCATCCGACCCCATAGTTTATTTGATTTAAATAGCGGAGGCAAATACGTTGAATTAAAACGTTCCGCTGACAAGGTTTGCAGAAAAAATTAACACAAGCATACAAATGGCGAGAACTGCAGCTTGAAATATAACTTTAAGAGGCAGCAGGAGTCCAGCTCACAATCATTTTTCAGAGACGTAGCGGGGAAGGAGACGTGAAGCGGAATAAAAACTAGTTGACCCCATATTTCGGCATTCTGTTCCCCTGCGTTATGCGGATTCAGAATAACAGAGTAATGGAATTGCCATTGCTCTTTTAAAGCAAGTTGCACTGCCTCCTAAAAGAACGATTTTGTCCCAAGACAATTCTTAAATTTAATGTTAATCTCAATGCTGTTGACCTGATTAATTCTTTACTGGTGAGGCGAAACTTATCCGACCTTGTCACAGGTTGAACAGTGAGCGTCTGAGGATGAGGCAGTAAAAGTTTCAGATCTCTACTAATATTTTACCATTTTTGCCACAGTTACCGAGACAATATCTCCCCATCACATGCCCTAGTAAGGTGTTGTCAGATCTATTCAGACCGAAGAATCACATCGATTGGAAAGCCTCTTCTAAACTGCCTGTAGTTGCTTATAGAAACCTTGGCAGAAACTGATTCCATGTCATGGGAGCTGGCCGTGTGGTTTCCGTCAGCAACCATTAGGCTCAGAAGCATACTGCCACACGCGGAAAAGGAAGTCTCTCCAGAGTTGGAGCATCACACGATTAGGTCCAGGATTTGAAGCTTAAATTGCTGGAATTTTCACTCTAGTCTTGGTGTTCCTTAATCTGAATTGGAATCTTGCAGGGAAAATTCTGTCAGAAATTGGTTATTGGCTCCCAGGACATGAGACCCTACCTTGCGGTAGCTTTCAATAACATTCCGATCACCAGGCTCTCCAGATTGTAGAACCACAATGCCGCAAGAGGGAGAGTACTGTTCCCATAATCTCACTTCATTAAGGCTAAGAATTCTCTTTCAAGTTGGAGAAAGCGAGCGTAATGAGGAGAGGGGGGCGATATTGTTTTCGAAGTGTGTACGTACATTCCAGAATCTAATCAATAACTATTTTCGATAGCCAAAGGTAGTAACTGTGAAGTCAATTCCTATCCGATGCGCACGGTAATTTCCAAGTGTGCAGGCAACTTTAGTCGCATTTTATGTGGAGTTGAATTGAAGATAAACACCAACAAAATCAAGGTTCTCAGTCTGGTGGGTCATCGCACTTCCTCTATCTGGATTAATGGGTAGAACATATAAAACGTTGAAATCAACTGGATGTCGCTCGACACATTAACAGTGTTAGATCCACTTTCCCTGTCTTGTCTAAAATGCAAGTGCGGTTATCCCAACACCAAGATCAAGTTGACACTGTTCAGTGCTAGTGTTTTTTCTGTGTTAAATCCACTACACGTATCAATGTGGTGTTTCTGTAGATATGGTTAGCAGCTAGAGAATCATCGTACCTCATTAATGCTGCCACATTTTCTAATGTTTAAAGTTATACTGAGTGTTATATCAGCAAATTTATTTACGCCCCTAGAGTATGAGGTGTAGATGCGTATGAGGTGAGGTTAAGGCAAAGCCTCTGAGCACTTAGAACCTAGTGGTCCATCGTACTCAATTCCCAGGTCTAAAGGAATATCCTGAATTATATATGTCGTGCTACCCGCTGGAGTTGGAGATCTTCATCACCAAAAATCTGATGTCTGATGCGTCCATCGGTAAGGCAGGATAAACTTTGCAGTATGTTTGTTTGGTTTTGACAGGAACATCTTTGTGTATCTAGCAGCAACCATCTGCTAGACACGCAACACAATACAGTTTCTTCCCAGATTTTAATAGCACCATTAGAGAAAGCAATTGACACTCCAAGCGCTGGTTCCAGTCCCGGCATGAGGAAAGGCATCCGAGATTTCATTCCCCTCTACACCAAGTAACTAAGTTCTCAGCGTAGATTCAATCTAAAAATAGAGTTCAATTGATTTTTACATTCCTAAAATTTTCTGAGATGATCTTAGGACGCCCTTAACGCAGCTTGATTACTGCAGATTGCTATGTGCCTGTCCAATTATTGGCTCATCCATGTATCTACATTACTGTCCCTATGTTGAGGTAAAGGCCCGCATGTACATCCCATAAGCTGTGAGAGCTCGCTTGACTAGAGTAACTTCCAGATATTTCACTTTTTCGGAGAGTTGAAGCGGTGTACACCTCATCTCTGGTAGGCAAAAACCATTCAGCAGTTTCTTGTTTGTGACCTTATTTGGATTTATCGAAAGGCCATTCTCGAGGCATCAACTGTCAATCAAATTCACGGTGCATTGTATATTCCTACACGCTTTTCCACTTCTCAGAGTTGTGATCTATAATTTTGAATCAAAGGAGTAAACAGCAGACTTACAGGAATTTCCTCGCTGGCAAGCATGCTGATAAGCACTTTGGCTGAATAGGTGCCATCCATTGCAGATGCTTTGATGTGTTCAAAAGGTCTGTCACCTGCTCTCCCGGATGATGAACTTCCAAGAGAATCTTTACAGACACAACTCTGGAATTCGTGAAAGTTGCTTTGAGTTTTCTAAGAGAGTCCAGTTTCGTCAACTCATCCCTTTTAAGGCCTCTGCGCAGTCTTGAAGTCTCCCTTTCGCTTTTCAGATCCGCACAGTATGCTCTAAAGCATCCTGGCTTCAAACGTTTTACGAGCCTCTTATATACTCAATCTGGGCTCCCCAAGTTTAACCAGTCTTCATTCTTATTACTTTTATAAGTACAATTCAGAAGTAATCCGTTTGATTTCGTGTTTTCGCACTACTGGAAACGTTTTATCGCATTTGCTTCGAATAATAGCACAAGCCTATTTAAAGCACTTTAAAAGTGTGTGGTTAGTGTTTCTAATAGATTTCCATTGCCAATGGAGTCCTCAAACGCCTAGGGACTGCACTTTGTCAAATCTGTTTTCTTAGGATTCCGTCTTTGTATTATAGTCAGTTCGCCTACAATCGTGAGACTAAATGCCAAGTAGGTGATCTGGGAGCTCTAACCAGCTCTAATATCTTTGAAGTACAGATTGTTATGTCAATTACTTCTTCTTGGCATCACGAACACAAGGACGCACCCTTCGCGTGCAGTCATTAGACCAGCTGAAGTGATAAAATCAAATTGCTTTTCTCCTGGATTGGATTTGCCACTCCCCTAATAAATATATTGAGCGTTCGCATCACAATTCCTTAGTTCTTGCGTCGGGGGAGAACATAAAAAATCATAGGGTAAGTAAGCAGAGGTAACTATTACGTTTCTCCTTTTGCCATTGTAAGGTGATCCTCCTGGTGAGGTCCTGGGTACAGAATTACCTCAGCATAGTTGCCTCTAAGAGGCAAGGCTCTTGGTCTTGAGGATCCTAGCCCCCTGATCCAATATCACAGATTTCGTTAAAACGAGCCCATGGCTATATGTAAAGGCGGTCCTGCAACATTATCAACCTTGCTACCAGAGATAGGCAAGGGTTTTGGCATGTTGTAAATTAATTTGACTCACCTTTATGTTTGTAAACATAAGGGTAGTCTAATGTGAAAACCGTCGCTAACTGAAGAGTCTACTGCGCCCAGTGTGGGTGTCACCGGGTTTATCAGCTTATTCTAACTTTTCGTCGAAAGTTTCGCTATATTGCGTCTGATTTATTTGGATATTGCCACATTTTGTAGTGCAGTCCTTATTCCCGAAAGGCTTCACCTTCTTTTGTAGTGCCTTCCGCTGTCGTCGGCTGCGCGCTTTCCTAGGATCACCCGGGCTGCTTGGATCGATTTTCATATACTGATATTAGACCATTTGCATTCTTATGGCCAGTTTCCCTTCCGCTTTTCTTGCTTGAGGCGGAAGATAAGGTTCTGACAGGTAAGTTAAGTCTGTAGTCCCTTCTCCTTTGTGGATGAAGTTTTCTTTTGTCGAGAGTTCCTCTCGCCTTCTGGAAGAATTAGACAACTGTGCCATCGACAGACTGGCCGTACCAAGGTTACCAATTTCCCTTACTATGGGAAGTGCTATGCTCTCCTTTCTGACTGATCAAGCAGCATGTCCTCCACAGGTTTCTATGTCCGCCTTGGAACCCGGGAATGGAACTAAAATTCGAGCTCCGCGAACATCACTTTGAAAATTTCTGCATTACGTGACTTATTCGAAGCCGTGTAGTAGATGTGGAGTATTCCATCAAGCCAATGAAAAGCTTAAAGAAAGTACACACATCCAAGGAGGATGAGTGTAGCTTTAGGTAATGGGAACGGCGAAATTGGTTCTTAATGAAGAGCGATCAGGTGAAATTATGTTGACCTTTGTCAACGCCAAGATAATCACAGTTGCGGGAAGAGGAGCACATCACAAGGCAACACTCATAGGTCCTTCTAAGGTTAAGGAGGGCTGCCCAGAGTTAAAGTCAGAAGTGGCCCACGAGGAGAAATCACACATTTTTTATGAGTAATTGATGACATCAAGGCAATGTCTGTTGAAACGAAGCTTACCATTGAAAATTTTGGCACTCGTGATTCTCCTCCTTCACACACTCCTTATGTATTTTTAAAATTGCGGAGGAAACTAAGTCAGCTCTCCTTCGACCTCAGCAACTATACTCTCCGGGATTACGCTCCTTCCCAGCGGCTTCTTTTCTCCGTCGTGAACCTTGGGTAGTGAAACATCACATCTTTGCATCTTCCGGGGTGTCACCGCGTTTCGACAATTGCATGGTATAGCACATTTATTTCATTCGACAGAATGTCGACTGGAGATGTAAACACAAAGCCTTATTCAAATCGGTTTACTGTCTGTCTGTCTATCTGCCTGTCACACGCATTTTTCTCGGAGACGGTTATAGCGATTGATACCAAATTTGGTAGAAAGGTAGGAACTGTGAACGCTCACGCATATAGTGAGTTACATCCTTTTACATGCAAAACGGAAGTGTAAATTTTTTTTTCGTCAAATATAGTCGTGTTGGGGTATCAAATTAAAAGTCGCGATTAGTCCTTTTCGAAACCGGTCTTAGTTTTGACGTTTGTTGGGAAAGTGGGGAGTGCGGGGGTTGAAAGTGATTATTTCTTTAACGGACTACTAACGGAAACTACCCAACCGCTTAATCTGAAAATCAAGAGGCTGCCACTGTATGGTGCCCAGGCTCTGAAATACCCTCCATACCTGTTCAAATAAAGTTAATAACAGTACACTACTATAATTTTTAGTTATTGGCAGGAAAACCCCCCTTAAGCTCACCCTAGAATCGCAGGAATGTAGGCTACAGCATAGAGCATGATCTACCAAATTTGGTGAAAATCACACTATTACTAACAAAGTTATAATAGGTCGAACTGTCGCTTCTGTGCAAATTCAAGACTCTGAATGTCAATATCATTTGAAAGTGCATATGTTCACATAATATATGCATATATTACATACTACATACTAATGGGACAAATGCACACTCAAATCTCTTTATAAAAGAAATATGCAAAACCTTTCATACCTGAGGCGTCTAGTTTCTAGCCGATTTGTTTATTATTAAGTCTATTTTCGTTTTTTCATTCGTCAGAATCAACCCGGCCTTTTCTAGCCAGGTCTTCATCGCTCTCCGTCGGGTAAAACTTCTTTCACATCCTTCTGGTGATTTGTTACAACAACTACAGCCAGGCCATTGATAAAACCTACAATCGTAGCCTTAGGACGAGAGGTACAACCGCTTTAGTATACATGACATTCCACAGCAAGGGACCGAGTCTAGTATCGATCCCTGCGGTATTCCTGTTGTAACGATGTTCTTTTTGGGGCCCTCAACCGTCCCGCACCAAGGAGTTCTCTCTGAGAGGTAATTCTCGACCAGTCGCGCCAAACATCTATGAACACCGTACTGGCGTTTCAGTAGGTCATTGCCGCTATGGACGGTGGATAACAGTATGTCTTATATATTGCTGGATCTCCAGGTTGCTTATTGCATTTTGGGAGCAACAGTAATTTGTGCTTTTCTAATGGGCAGGGAATATTCCTTAAGATGATCTTCGCAGTCTTTTCATTACCACCCTGTACGTCTTATCCAAAAGGTTTATTTCGGCATCTTCGCACAACTGTTTGAAGCAGTTCCTTTGTTGTGAATCGTCTCGTTTAAGCAGCCCCGCAGTTATCTATGCATCTCCTCTCGATTGTCGCTACCAAGTTTTACTCCAAGCTTCTGGTAACAAGGACAAGGAGTGTCCGGAAGCTTGCGGCTCACAAACTTATTATTTTCTTGTTCCACCAGTAAAGAGGCTGCCAATTGGGGAGCATTGGTTTTCTAGGCATAGTAGCATCGCATGATTTCGTTGTAGGTGATCTAGGTGGCTTTTTCTATGTCTGTGCCATTCTGTGGTATATCAGGTTCAAGTGCCTCGGATAACGTGTCTCCAATGAAAGTTTTCACCATCCATCTCGTCGCTCCACCCGGTTCTCTGTGATAGTTCTTTTTCGAGGGCGATTCGCCATTGATTTCCAAATGACTTGCCAAGCGACTATACTGCCTGAAGCGGCCTATATACCTTAGGCCCCTTCTCGTCTAACTGCATGAGGTTCCAGGCGAGTACGACTTCCAGTTCCGTGAATGCTTAAGCAGAACACATCCTCTCAAATTCGTTGTCCGGCTGCCTCCTTCCAGAGGATACATATTAAAATCACCTACTATGATTATTGGCCAATGTGCTCTGCATCCAAAACTAGAACGCTCAACATCTGCTCATACTCGGCAAGTGCAGCGCTGGGTGGAGCATAGAAGCTGTAAATGTGAACGAAGGTGAAGCTCTAATGAAGCCTTCCTCCATGTGTTCCATTATATTTTGGAAGTTTGTTCTCCCACTATGGTCGATCGATATCTCGATTCTCGCGGATGGTTTGCGAGAGAAGATCCTGCGACCATCAGTGGATGAAGTTGATTTGTATGAACCTCATCTGCGATTTTCGTTGAAGGGTTCTCCAGTTTTCCGGCTGCTGCTTGCAACATACGACGATCCATATCATCCTTCCCCTTGCATAATGGGAAATTTGGGTCTACTCGCATCTCATGCATTGTTTCGACCTGTTATCCGCACTGGAAAATGCCTTCGCGATGTCACCAAAGCCAAGGCATCTGAAGCAGCGTTTCAGTGCCACTTGTTTTCTAAGACGATACATAATATAGTCTATTATTACTCTCTCTGCTGTCAACAGTTTGGGTGCTGCCTCCCTGGCTAGAGGGTGGTTGTCGATATTCTATGTAGTAAAACTTACAATTCCAGCAATTTGCCCGGATCAATTGATGCTGTCGAGCAGACGTGGTTGACGCGTTATGCCTCAGAACCGCGGACCTAAATGTAGGCTTCTAAGAACTTGCTATAGCTTCTTGAAATAACGATTATGAAGAAAATTTTCGTAGAAGTGTGAGAACCCAGCAGATTGGATGGTGCGCTATCGCTAGGGTTAAGTTAACTCAAACATCGAAATTGTTGAAAGAAGGTATTCAGAGAGGACAGATTTGAAATGACCTACAGCGCGGGAAGCTAGAAGCTTTTCTATCAATTAAGCTGTCTGCATCACTCCCTAAAATTCATATCAACAGCATCTTTATCCATTCTAAAAATAACTGCAAACTTTCCCAACAGTAGATGAGATCGACTAAAACATCTGAATTAATGTCTGCTACTTGAATTGACACAATGGTCTCTAATAAAAATCGAGGTTAAAGTTTAATCTCTTCCCTGTTCTCGCAAATCTCCTATTCATGAACACAATTCTCTAATTAACAAATTAATTGTTTGAACAATTACACATGAACCAGTTGAGCATATGAATATGAGCGAAAGTTAATTGGAGAAAAATGCCTTCTGGAGTGGTTTAATGTATTCCGTTAATTACTTTATGATCCATTCATATTGCTATTAAGAAATCCCATTTTTCGCTTGGTGTAATTGCTCTGAAGATTCAAGAGCCACCTAAATTTATTTGCGAATGCCAGAATTACTTCTTTGATTGCAAACTGCATAGCTGACTGCAGTTTTTCAAAACATGAGACTCTATCAAATGCCATTGACGAGTGAATCACGTTCGACTGCACCACAGCCGAAGTGAATGCATCGAATGCAGTTGTTAATGTCAGCAATGTTCATTGCAAGTTTCTCAGTTGATAGCCATGTAAATCCCCGAAAGTCAGGACGGATTCGCTTCGACACCATTGCGACAAGTCCAATGATTTTCCTAGAATACAATGAATTACTAAAATAAACAAGCATAACCCCTTATTGCGGACATCTCTATCATTTTTATAACTGAGTTTCGCGTGGTTTCGCTATTTCAGCCCCAGTCATCGATCCGAATCAGCTCTTGACACATGGAGCTTCTCTCCACTGGCCGCTCCTTTGCTTTGCGCGGTATCACTGACTCATTTCGGCTGAATGATGTAAAAGCCTCGCGAACCGCTTGAAATCCGCCCGGTACCCCTGCTTTCGGTCTTCCTTTTTGAAATCTCGCTTGTTTCTGAAAGCATTGCATTCACTTTAATTGTCGGCATTTCTCCCGGCTTGGGTGTAGTACATCAAATCGAATGTTTTAATTGCTTCTATTTTTTCCTCATTGAAAGCGCCTAGCATTGTTTTGAGCGCTGCAATAAAATGCGCGAATCTACTGGCTCTTCTACTAGAGAGATAAAACTATCTGTATCTGCAAAATACTTCTGGGTCAATGCTCTTGTTGTTAAGCATTGGCTTCGTCGGCTCAGAGCATTTGGTATGGAAATAGTCGAAAGACGGGGGACGAGTGACCGGCGGCTCCTGGTTCAAAGTTAAGTAGCAGCGCGCACGTTGACCACTGCCAATGCGGTGAAAATTTAACGGCTTAATGTGCATAATAATTAACAACTTTTAGAAACTTTTACCCTCTACAGTCGATCGTATAAATCATATAGTCTGGAAATGTGGATGCAAAACGCGGCGAAATGCGAACACAGAAGATGGGAAAAGTTGGGTCTGAATTAAAAAAACTGGAAATTAGCAGTTCACCAGTGAATAGATTCAATGAATGAATTACTAATCGAATCCAAAGTTCACAATTGAATACTGTCGGCCAACTGGCAAATTGGCTTACGATACTTTGGATGTACTCCTCCAGACCACTTCTGACTCATGTCAAGTGTTTGAACTTGGTAGTTTTGCATTTTTTGTATCTGAAAGATAGAGATCAGGCTAGCGGGATCTGGTAAGTGGCTATTGTTCGTGTTGAAAAAAATATTTTGGATCTTCAACAAGTAAATTCTTGTGTTTCTTTCCTGTCTAACAAATTTGGTGTTAGGTAATTCCGCTTAGTAAAAACAGTATCGTACAAGATTGTTTATTTCTTTTGTTGAGTACGGAGAAGACCGTGGAGTTGCGTCAGGAGATTGACAGATCTCTGGAATTGATTTTTGCTAGCTTTGATGCCAGAGCTACACGCCACATTCAAGAAAATGTCGGGATTAATCCGTGATTATCTAAATGCAGCTCCCGAAGAGATGGTTGACATGCACGTGTACAAAGGTATTAAAGTTCCTGGAGATTCATGGTTGCTATACCTGAAGCAAAATGGAAACATTACATTCACATCTTTTCGACATACACCTGCCAAATAATTCTAGCTCGTCTAGTTTAGTTCTCACAATATCTACATTTACTTGGAAACAATTTCACATTCAAAGTTTCTAAACTTTATTAATGACTAGACTTGCATCGAGCTTCCTATTTTTAAGGTTTTGTGTAAACACAAAACTTTATTAAAATCGGTTTACTGTCTGTCTGCCTGTCTTTTTTTTTTAAGGAGGGGGAAATCTTCAAAAGACTCTGGCCTACCCATTCAAACTACCCCCGACTCCCCCCTTACCCCGTGGAACCACCTTTAGGTATTACATCACGGGGCGGAGTTAGCTTACTTTAGCTAGGTCTCCTTCCTCACTTCTTCTGCTTTTCGCAGTTTCTCCTGGATTACTGCGATCATGGAATTGATCGAATCCCAGTCTTCCTGGCAAGCTACCATTCTCCGGACAAAATTTTCTTTGACGAACCTAGGACATTGGAAGAATACGTGCGCTGGGTCCTTTGGGTCCCCGTCGTAGTTTGGACAATTAGGTGAGGTGTCCAATTTAAGCCTGTACAGGTATTGACGGTATCCTCCATGGCTGGTGAGAAACTGAGTGAGATTATAATTGATCTCCCCATGCTTTCTCTCCTGCCACCCTTTTCTGACTGGTCCCATCGCTGTTGCCATATGCTTATGGATCTCTCTCCTTCGGCTTTTTTCACCTGCGATAAGGGAGTGATGGACTTGGTGTTATAAATGTTTGCCTGTCTGTTTGTTCGTCACACGCACTTTTCTCAGAGACGGTTACAGCGGTTGACACCGAATTTGGCAGAAAGGTGGGAACTGCGAATGTTCACGCATACAGTGAGTTACATCCTTTTACGCCGAATTTAAGGGGGTCCCCATACCTGCAAAAGGGGGCTGTACATTTTTTTTTTCTTCAAATATATTCATGTGGGGTAACAAACGAAAGGTCTCGATAAGTACTTTTCGAAGCCGGTCTTAGGTTTGACATTTGTGGGAAAGGTGATGATTTCTTTAAGGGGGCGATTCTCAGAAACTACCCAACCGAAATATCTGAAAAAAATCAGAAGGCTGCCACTATATGGTGCCTGGGCTCCGAAATACCTTCCATACCGATATCTGTTCAAATAAAGTTAATAATAGTATATTATCGTAATTTTTAGTAGTTGGCTGCAAAACCCCCCTTAAGTTCACCCTAGCACCACGAAATTTGGCAGTAATGTAGGCTATAATAGCACACAGCACAATCTTACCAAGGGTTGAAATCGTATTATTTTTAACAAAGTTATAATACTTCAAATTTTTGCTTCTTTGAAAATCCAAGACTATAAATGTCAATATCACCCCAAAGTGGATACTCTCACATAATATATGCATATATTTACGTGCTTCGTATTAGGAAATACAGAAAACCTTTCGAACCTGAAGTGTCCAGCTTCCGGTTTCCCGACTTGTTCTGTTTTAAATAGCGCCTCATATTTGACTCGCGAATTCGAGTACAATACGACGATTTCTTCGGCCCAAATGACTTTCCAAGAAGCTTGTAAGCTTCCTCTACTCTTCCGCGCTATGTACTTCTAGGGTTACTCATTCATTAGCCATCCTGGGATAGCAGGTTCCATTGCCATGATTGCCACAACCTACAAAAGAGTTTTTCAATGTAAGACCTATCGATTACCACTTCCTGATCAAGACATCCACTGGTATTTGGTCCGTGCGTGGGCGAATTTCTACATTTGTTATTGGCTTAGGTCAAGGTACCCTGATGTCACTATGCAAAAATGAGTTGATGGAAGCTTGACGGTTCCGAGTACTAGCACAAACACAACATTGAGACAGAATGGTCTTAATTTGATGTGGGTTTTGAGGTAGTTGCTCTTGTAGATTATGCACAAATCAGTAAAGGTGGAATTTAGGAATCGACGCATCAAGCGATATCAAATTCGATAGCCACAGTCGGCAGAAACAACGCTTCCTAGATATACAAATTGTTTGATCCCCTCATATTCTCTCCACTAATTCAAATAAGCGGAGTTCAATTACCATTCAGATGGAGAACTTTCTCTTTGTTAGTGATTTATTTTCTTTTAAAGTAGAAAGTTTCTACTGTGCAAGATGATGATCTTGCTAGTCCTTATGTATTATTCAGAGACTTTCGTCGTTAGCAAGAAAAACCCTGAACCCTTAGCTACATTCGAGGGAATAATCCTCGCAAAATATATGCCGATGAAACTCATAATTGATATCACGACCGTACTGGTTATGGATAGAATAAGGATGAAAGAGCTGCGGCGCGCGGGTCCCCTAATCTGTATTCATCCATCATAGGACAGGATGATCCAATAAGGAAAGTCTAAAACGGCAATATCTGTGACAGAAAAAGAAGGCGTGGCATACCTTGCTTCAAACGACCGATAGAGTAGGCCAGGATGACAGGCAGCTGTTAGAGATATCGAATTGGTGGACCTCGATGTAAAGTCGCAATGTATGGAATTCATTATTAAGATAGACCAAGACGGTTTAGCTTTAGCTGTCTCTGCTCCCTTTATTCAGCAGCAGCTGTCTTGGTTCTGGACGAAGCTCAATGCGTATTGTCCTGGACACGGAGCAGCTCAACAAACATCAGCAGGTGAAGGCATCACCTTTTTCAGTTGCACACTTCCGAGGGTGGAAAAACTAAGCTAATCTTTTCAATTTTAATTTCTTCTGAATTTTGTGCGCGAAGCTCTTTCAATGGCCTCCCTTAAATCACATCGGATGTTTCCCAATCACCAGAGCTTTACTCCCTCTAAAGGCAGTCTTCAGTCTTCAATTTTCAAAGAAGCAACAAATTTGAGATATTATAACTTTGTTAGTAATAGTGCGATTTCCACCAAACTTGGTAAGATCATGCTCTATACATCACACTAGCCTATATCACTGCAAAATTTCATGGTACTAGGATGAACTTAAGGGGGTTTCTAACCAATTACAAAAAATTGTAGTAATATACTATTATTAACTTTATTTAAACAGATATCGGCATGGAAGGTATTTCGGAGCCCAGGCACCATATAGTGGCAGCCTTCTGATTTTTTTCAGATTTTTTGGTTTGGTAGTTTCTGAGAATGGCCCCCTTAAAGAAGTGATCACTTTCAACCCCCCGCGCTCCCCACCCTTCCAACGAATGTCAAAACTAAGATCGGCTTTGAAAAGTACTAATCGAGACCTTTAATTTGATACCCCACATGACTATATTTGATGAAAAAAAATTTTACACCCCCCTTTTGCATGTACACCCCACCCCTTTAAATTCGACGTAAAAGGATGTAATTCACTTTATGCGTGAGCGTTCACAGTTTCCACCTTTCTACCAAATTTAGTGTCAATCGCTATAACCGTCTCCGAGAAAAATGCGTGTGACGGACAGACAGACAGTAAACCGATTTTAATAAGGTTTTGTGTTTACACAAAACCTTAAAAACGTGGAGAGCTCCAGTACGTCATCCATCCGCTCGTATTCGCAACATTCGAAATAAATTTCGAATGCCGCGCCACAACGGGACACCATACTCATGCAGTACAGAATGCAGTAAATTTGCAGGTTGCTAGCCCATAAATTTACATCCATTTTAGTCGCCCCTAATGACAAGCAGAGAATACTTTGAGTGTATTCTTTGACCCCAGATCAATGGGGACCTATTCCTCACGAGGCCTTTCTCTGATATTTTAAAGGTTCGGATTTTGATAATTGTGTCTGGCTGGTAAGCGTACGAAATTTTTTTTATTACTTGCAATAAACGAGAAAATGCTTCACTTAGTAGGATTTAAAAAGGGTCATTAATGATGTCAATGTGCTTTAAAGGTCATCGTCCCGGAAGAAACGATGAAGCTCTTATCCGGGCTAGGTCCTAAAACTAGACAGAAGTGTCAAGTTATTTTTGGTTGTCTTCTTCGAACCTGGAATTTTTTTTTGAAGTTCCGAAAAGTTTCTCCACATAGTGAGAAGAAAACTGTCATGGTTTTGATAGTGTGGTAAATGTTTTTTTCGCTATGACAGGAATTCCCAATGGAATCGTTTTGTTCAGTCGATGGAGTTTTTTTAAGGTTTTGTGTAAACCTTATTTAAATCGGTTTACTGTCTGTCTGTCTGTCCGTCACACGCATCTTCCTCGGAGACGGTTATAGCGATTGACACCAAATTTAGTAGAAAGGTGGGAACTGTGAATGTTCACGCATATAGTGAGTTACATCCTTTTACGTTGAATTTAAGGGGGGTTCCCCATACATGCAAAAGAGGGGTGTAAATTTTTTTCATCAAATATAGCCATATGGGGTATCAAATGAAAGGTCTCGGTTAGTCTTTTTCGAAGCCAGTCTTAGTTTTGATATTTGTTCGAACGGTGGGGAGTGCGGGGGGTTGAAAATGATCATTTCTTTAACGGACCCATTCTCAGAAATTACCCAATCGAAAAATAGGAAAAAAATCAAGAAGCTGCCACTGTATGGTCCCTAGGCTCCGAAATACCCTTTATACCGATACCTCTTTAAATAAAGTTAATAATAGTATATCACTATAATTTTTAGTAATTGGCAAGGAGACCCCCTTAAGTGCACCCTAGAATCACGAAATTTTGCAGCGGTGTAGGCATAGAGTATGATCCTACCAAATTTGATGAAAATCGCTCTATTACTAACAAAGTTATAATAGGTCAAAGCTCTCGCTTCTGTGCAAATTCAAGACTTTGAATGTCAAAGTCCAAAGTGGATATTTTCACATAATATATGCATATATTACCTGCTACATACTATACTAATGGGACAAATGCGCACTCAATTCTCTTTATAAAAGAAATACACAAAACCTTTCATACCTGAAGCGCTTCCGGTTGGCCCACTTGTTTAAAGAATAGAGAAAAGTTGCTAACGCAGAGCTACCCATCAGATAAATTTCAAACATACCCCTTGCTGAAACCATCTAATGGGGTGCGCTAAATTCATCAGGGTTACGTTCGACGAATCAGATCGTTTCGATACGATAACTTTCGAAGTTACGGGGAAACCTTTGGCGTGGTTTTCTTTCAGCGATGAGTGTCAGAATCGCAATCGCTCTTAAAGTTGAGCTTTGAAATGCGTCAGTTTAGACATCGGGGGCTTATGTGTATTTAGTAACTCAGAGAATTTGGCGCTCACCAAAACAATTTTGTATGAATGCCTAATTTTCCAATAATCCTATGGCATATCAAGCCGGATTTGAAATTGAAATCTTCAAAGTGAAGTTTAAGGATGCTTAAGATGAACATCTAACTATTGTAAACGACGAGAAGAAGCATTCACCAAACTATATATCGACGAATTTGGACCATTGAGTTCTGCCAGTATCCCGTGTTTGACTGCCTCTTTGCATGTCGATTTAGGTTCGAGAAGGTAGGTCGATGTCCCTTATGGTCAGCTCTCTGCATTCACAGCAAGAAAGATGTAAGGTATTGTGAAGTGCCTCATTAAGAGGTTCCTTGGTGACACAAAGGCAACTTACACACACTTACACTGCTGTCTTCCGCAATTAGATGTTCTTGACTACAAAGAAAAATACGAGCCCCGAAGAATCTTACATTTAGAGCTTCGTTTCCATCCATATGATTGTTCATCTGCTGCGGAATAACTTCACGAGAAGGTTCTCGAAAAGGCTGTTAGAGTTGCTGAGAGACGATTTCGATTTGATCATGAGTGACAAGGTCCATTTCCATTTATCGAGGACAATTTTTCGATAATGGATATCCAGTTTCCTACACGAGCTGCATTAGATCTGCTTTAAGGCAACATTTGTCTGGGCGATGGATTTCATTGCATGAGGGAGTGGATGTATATCCACATTCATCCGACCTTTCACATTTCTATTTTTTCAGGGGTTATATAAAGGTTTCAGCTTATACAGACAAACTACATACTCGTTAAATTGGTGGGAAACACAACGCAAGAATTTTTAATTTGATTGCCCGTCTAAAACAATGTCTCGATAAAAGTAGACGCCACCTAAGTGAGGTGGTTTTTCATTCGTTACAAATGAAAATAAATGTTTGATAATCTGCTCAAAAATACTAGGTCTTTTTGCCGGACCCACTTCATCTATCTATAAAATCAGGGTTTCTCAGTCAAGTGTTTGCATTTGTCAACTTGTGAAAGATAAGTGATAACCTGATAATATGGCGCAATAAATTTAATTGTGCCATAAGAGTAGTGAACTAACCATGCTGAGAAAATTTGCCTCGAATTCGGCTGTAGTTCTTTTGCAGCACTAATGGCAAAAGGAGAAACGTCATAATTGCTTTTTTGCCCTTTGCTGGGGCAAGAAATAAGAGGCCGGTAACTAATTCAGAATCAAGCTATTTCGAATTCATTTGTGATGATGGACACTTGCACCTGCACTCCTCTGCTGTTCTGCGTCAAGTGCTTTTGTGGCGACCATCCCGCCGGCCATTTTAGGGGAGTTTCATTGCATGGGAGAGCACGCAATTGTCACCTCTCCTTAATACTTGGCTTATCCACTGTCACTTCCCCCTTCTGGTCACATTGCGTACGAGTGCCTTTGCACCGAACAGGTTCTCCGTTTGTAATAGTATCAGGCCATCGTATTTCGATGATACGACGCAGACAGGTGTTGACGAAGGCTTTGAGCTTTCGAGTGACAATGGGGGTCATTTTGCATGTGCTCCCCTCACATAGCAACACAAAAAGAACACTAACGCTGAACAGTCTCAACTTTATTGTATTGGTATTGAGATAACTGCATTTCCAAATTTTAGACAAGGCAACGAAAACTGATCCAGCGCTGCTAATGTGTCGGACAATATCCAGTTCAGTGCCACCGTCGAGAGAAATCACGCTTCCTAAATATATTAGTTGATCAACGCTTTCAATACCCTGGCCATTATTTCAGGTAAGGAGAGTGCAATAACCCGTCAGACTGAGAACCTTGGTTTTATTAGTGTTTATTATCAGTGCAATTCTACCTGTTTCTCTTTCCAAATCCAAAACCATTTGGTCAAGATCCATAACCCGGTGATAGAGCAAACAAATGTTGTCAGCATTGTCGAGGTGTTTGGGAAAAGATGTCATCGTCCATTGTACTCCTCCACGTCCTCCAGACAAGGCAGCGGTGGTGAAGCCAATTTCTAAACACTGCGCACTGTTTGAAAATAATCCGTAGGGTGTTAATATGGTCAACGCAGGAGAATGGGGAGCGAAAAGTAGCCTGCTCTCAGTCGATCAAGCAAGCGGTCAATGGAACCTTCAACCCCTTCTGTTCATCGATCCGTTTTCACGATTTCACAGCCATTTCGGAACGTGACTGATGACCTGAGTAGCGCTCGAGACAAAAGCATTTTTGATGATGACTCAATGGTCAGGCGGGTAACTTAGGCTATCTGCCGTCCGATCAGCAGGATAACCCTTTTACTGTCGTTCGATAGTTGGATCATCTAAGTGGACGATGTTGCGCTTGGAGAGTTTCAGCTCTACAATCCCATTGGAAGTGGCGGACGTAACACGCGAGCGATTTTTTCGAGGCCGACGTTGGCGCCTCTCTTGTTACGCACATCTAGAAGACAACTACATCTACTGCTGATTGCAAAGTGGACAATCTGATTGCAACGCGTTGGCCAGTTGAAACTTAACTGACTTTACGGTAAGCTCTGTGCTCAAACTATGTGCCAATGACGAGGCAGGGGAAGTTGCGGAAATCCACAAACCTCCTAGTGTTATCGTTGCAGTTGCCAAGACCATGTTTTCCCATCACAAGTCCGAGCAAGGTTGCTAGCACACAGATATGTATCCCTTTTAGTCACCCTTTACGACAAACAGGGAAAACTTTGAGTGTATTCTTAAGCCCCAACTTACAGGGTTAGATTCGTCAATGAGAAATTTCAGCAGATTAAAAGTTTTGTGTGCTACTGACAGTGTCAAAGGGTAATTTTGTAGCTGGATCTCTTTTGCTGATTATTTCTTGTCTGTATAGGCACTGTCCGGTAGCAACGCTAATACAATAATTGATAATAAAAATATTGCTCCCATGCGACTTCTCTCAATTAAACTAAATTTTACTTGATGTTAAATCTTTGTGATATCTTGAAGAACTTTATTTTCAGCTGACATTCTTGCCTGTCACTCATATTTCATACACCAAATGAACCTTGACACAATGTTGCCTTTGTGCGTGTATTTTCAAATTGAAATTTCTAGTCAATTAAATAGCATTGAAACAGGGAATAAATCAAATTTATTTTTAGCAGTTAAGATGTAGACAGTGAATCTGGGATGACTATAATTATATAAAAATATACTTTTCCATAATCCGCCAGCTTCTTGGAGTCAGGCCATCATACAACGGTTCGCTGTTGATCTTGGCAACGAAAATAAACTGTCTTGTCCGACATCGGCCAGAACACATTGAGATTATTTATTATTACGAAGATACTGCGGGATTAGCTTTAAATGCAAATATTCCCTTGTTTAATTACTATTGCTAGGAAATTATTGGTTTTAGACTGAAAATTATGAACGGGCAATAGTCGCATTTTCAATCTTTTATGGACCCGCCCGTTGGAGATTCTGGCCTGTTCTTGAATTTCCGGGGTTTGTACGATACTTCAAGGACAGCATTTTTGGGCCGAGGTGGAAGCAAGCAGTTTAGTCTGGGCATCGTTGTAGTCATCAAGTTGTCATTCTAATGCTTACCAATTTGTGAAGGTCTTATTGAAGGATTAAAGGAAGCTTTAGTGAATTTTGTTTACTTCGCGCATTAAAAACAAATTAAGCTTGATTTTCTGCTGATAACTCCGTTGACCCATAAAATATCAGTTTCAACGCCGTCCATAAGCTCCTTGAAAAAATCGAGTTGATAGCGTTCGCCTTTCTGACTACATATGTATATGCCAGCGCCTCTTCCAACAAAATAGAAAGTTTAATCGCTTAAAATTCACATAATACAGATAGCGGAACACGTCGTTAAGTATTGCACACTAAAATATTGTACATAATTATTTAATTGATTTAATAAGATTGGCCGCGAAGCAAAAAGAGCAGAATTGGCCTTTGGATCGTGAAACGAAAGTGAAATTTCACTGCTTGTGAAAAAATCTTTCTTGCGGCTATGTCGGGAAATGATTAATGTGTTGAGTATTTTTTTATGATTTGGGAAGTGCATGAGCATTTCCAATCGATTGCCAATTCGATTTTTATGGTAATTCAATGATGTTGTGCGGAACTAACCAAGGTTTTTATTGAAAATAACAAATTTAATATGAAAATTGAGTAGTTTATGACACCTGAGTAGCTTCGTCCAAAGATTAAATTTACATTGAAATGTACTGAATGCTTTAGCTTAAAGTAGCAGTGGGAGTTGGAATTAATTCATAACACTTTTTAATGTAAAGAAACATTTTTTTTTTAAATAAGAAGTAAAAAATTCAGAAGAAAGTCTCTTTAGATGCACTCTGTGGTCTTCAGAAGTGGACTGGATCTAAACAACTGGCAATCCAGAGGTGCAATCTTGGAGAATATGACGGGTAGGGTAGGACTTCCCATTTAGGTGTTCACAAGATGTCTTTACCGATTTTACACCGAGGCGACTTATGCTGAGGGCCGGGCTTTACCCGTAACTTTTTCTGTTGTTTCATTTTTCATTACCGCGATGATCTCTTCAAGGTTTTCTGTTAAAATCTTCTTCAAATCGGATTACTTCCTGTCTGTCTTTCTGTCACATGGACTTCTCTCAGAAACGGCTGCACCTATGGACACACAATTCAGTAAAAAGGTTGGAACTATCAACCTCCACGCATGCGGTGAATTACATTGCTGTATAAAAAATAAAATTGAAAGAGACGACGCCTTACGGTTTCGTACCAGGACAGAGGCAACTCATCAGACGCTCTGCCCTGGGAACAGTGTGGCCGACGCGGTTCGCAGGTGTCATACGCTCCTTTTTATAATTCGCAAAACATAACATAGGTGCGAATTATATCGAACGTAAATCCGCCGATACTTCACACCAAAGCGTAGCAGGAGCTGGAAAATGTTTGTTTAATAATATAGTAACATACTAATTATTTAGGAATTGACTAGAAACTTATCTTAGGTTCATCCTAGCATCAGAAAACAGTGTGATGTATGGAGCATGATATTACCAAGTTTGGTGGAAATCGCACTATTATTAAAAAAGTTATAATGAGTCAAAGTTGTCGCTTTTGTACAAACTTACTGCGATCTAAGATTTTGAATGTCAATATTACGCTGAAGTAACGAAAGAACCTATTACGAGCTATGGACAAAGCGGACAAATGTTCACTCGAATATTTTTATGTAAGAAATCCACAAAACCTGTCACCTCAGAAGCGCCGAGTTTCCGATTTCCCGATTTGTTTTTTTCTTCTTTTCCATCCGTTGAAGCAGAAGTTCGCAAGATAAAATGCTCCTTAATGTCCCGTGGTTTTAGTTGATTTGAAACATAGTGAACCTTACCATTTTCTTTGGTGCAAATATTCAAAATTTCAATAAATTGCAGTGTTCATATTTACACTCCCAAAAGGATTTATGTTACGAAAATTATAACAATTTCGCTATCAAAATACTGTACTGATCACTGAAGGTTTATATGGGCAAAGTGATCAACGATGCTAACTAAAGTTAAAATCACGAAGGCAGAGATATCTCAATCTAAAGCGAAGTGACGAAAGTTGATCGCGTAAGTCCGCCCCTGAGTGTAGCTGCACTAAAGTGTGCCATCGAATTTGGGTTAAATTTTTTTTTTTGGAGATTTCAGTCCAAATCAGGCGACATCCTCATCTCATGACTCTCCTACTTCGGTTGTAGATGAGGTGTGGTCTTTGCAGTCACGAGTTTTTCGGCTCCACATGTTCGGGCAAACCGGTATTTTTATATCTTATGAATTTTAGTTTTACGTGTATTTTTTGGCAGATTTTAGTGGTGTTGCCCAAACAATTTATCAAATTCTAATACGATTTCATGCATTACGTGAAGTTTTGAACATGACATGAGAGGAGAGCACCCTTCTTTTCATTCCTGGGCCAGGCTAGCAAAGAGGCCTGGACGAATGTTGGCGGTTCACTTCAGTGAAGCTGCATTTATGTATTAGTTCACATATACGGTGAGCGTCTTATTCGGGCCATTCTGGATCCATAACATGGCATAACCCATAATGACGCTTTGTCAATATGACGCACTATTCCATTCCGATGAGAGATAATTTAAGGGGAAGACTAACCTTTGCACATAGCTCCACGATGAATCGAAGGATGTTAATGTTAAGCAACCTTTTCGCTCTTTCTCGATCATGTTGCCATTTCTGCAATAAGAATGCTTTCCGACTGCTGAACAACAGTTTGTGAAAATGGCCTGTCTTGAATTTAGTAAACCAAAGCGACCATCAAACGATTGTTCCTTTCGAAGCTAATATGAGCGTCCTCTCTTTACGCCCATTCAGAAGATAGCTTCTACATATGCAGGATATGTCATCTTTTATGTCGATATAAAGACGTCGAACAACTTTGAGATTTACCAATCAATTGATTTGGTTATACGTGTCTTTGAAACGCCATTTCAGTGCAATTTTAACCATGAATCACTTTTTAATGAAACAATGCGTTGAAATAGTGACAATTTACTTTGAAAATAGTCGTTCAGTCGTGATAACTCAACGTGCATATCGTCGACAATATCGTGGCCAACAGGCACTGCCTGACAATGCGAATCATCTTTTGGTTTCCCGTACTCAAGGGATAGTGTGAGATCGTCAACATACAGTCCATCAACGACAAAAACGTTGCAATGAGGTGGTAAGAGAAAACGGTGGCCAGAATCCAAAAGTGTCGTTTCATCACCGCGATCAGTGGGGCGCATTTTGAAGTATAATTTGTATTTGCTTCCATAACACAAACAATATTGCTCGTCCACGTCGTTTGTAGCGCACCAAACAGTCCTCGAATGGTTGATGCTGAACCTGGTTTGTGAAAGCAAACTTTGATGGCCGACGAGGCTCATTTCACATTCTCTGGCGATGTTAATAAGCAAAAATTGTCACATTTGTGATACGGAGAATTCACACGAGATCTACGAAACGCCATTGGATTATTGAAAAGTTACTGTTGGGACCGCATTTTGTGCCAAAACCATCATTGGTCCATTTTTTTCCAAAGAAAAAAAATAATCGATGGAAGTGAACATCGGGGGAGATTGGCTCATTATGTTTGTCCACAAATGCGTAAAAAAGATCTTGATGGTTACTGGCTCAGATCTCCAGATTTGATCTCTCCGGGCGTCTTTTTGTGAGGTTATTTAAAGTTCAAAGTGTACGCCAGCAATTTTCAGACCATTCAAGAGCTCAAGGCAAACATGCGTGCGGAAATTACTGCTATAGCGCCCGAGATGCTCGAAAAGGTAATGAAAAATGCTGCAAAAAGGTCACATTTTGCTTTGGCCAATAAAGGCGACCTGATCTATGTGGTATTCAAAAACTAGTGGAAATAAGAACCAAATTTTCTTTAAGCTATTCGTTATTTTTATACCGGCAAAACACAGCGCACTTTGCACTTTTAATAAAATGTAGCCGATTTGATTATCCGTTCTTTGCAGATTAGCCGAAATCTAATAGAGCTTGAGATAGGCCCTATGTTTGAACAGCGTGGTGAAAACACTAGGCTTTTCAGAGTACAGAGGCGCAGCGCCATAAGAGAGAGTATAACACTCTCTAGAATCGCACCATTTTACTCTGCTTAGACCTAGAACTTATGTACTTGGAATTTTCGGTCAAGTAGGAGAAAGTGAGCATTCTGGGTATCTTGATACCGTTGTTTAGGTCGTCTAGGAACATGCGCACATTCCAGTAACCAATCCTAATCTCTATCCGAGGCACTGTTTACGTTTTGGTAGTAAGAAAGTTTTAATTTATTGTCCTTTTACGACAAGTCGAGAATAATGGGGGAGGATTATCCAGCCCGGATAAGGGTAGTATCTATAGTGGAAAATGAAGACGTGGCAGACCCTCCCTCAGATGGAACCATGGCGTAGACCAGGATGCTAGATAGCTTTTAACGATATCGTATGGGTGAACCTCGACGCAAAATCGGGATGTGTGCACTTTTTCACTAAGGGAGACCTAGATTGGTTACCGGTTGTTGCGCCGTTGCTAATGATGAGGAAATATTTTTTCACGAAGCCATCCGGACGATCACTACTGTCAACAGGGGAGTCCATTAGGTCGCTTGGTTATGTTTTTTTTCCCCCAATTTTTTTGTTTGTTGTAAGTACGGAAATGGTAATTTTTTGGTAGCTAAAATTATTTAATGTTTGCGTTCTCTTACACCTCCTGAATAAATACGTGTTTTGTGCGTGTTGAGGTGGCGACATCGCAACAGCGACACATCTGGGAATCCATTTTAGACATGATTCTGATTGCGAGATTTCAAAAAGATATGAAACAGAGTGCGCTTTGCATTGCTACTTTGAAGAGTTTTTCTGAAGACGATATCAAAGTTAAAAGCTTATCATTCGAGCGGCATAATCGAGCCAGCACCGTTCATTCCTAGCTTTTGTCGTGTGCCATGAGGCGGACGATTGCGTCGGAAAACTCCCCATAGTTGCTCTCGAACTATAAACTACTTTGGAAAACGACGTTTGAACTTTTACAGCCGTGCTGTTCTTTGAAACGGCTTTCGGTGTTCTTCGACACTGACTGCCCACCAGACCCGATTTTTTTCCTCGATTAACACCGAGAGTGCATTTGTGTACTCCTGCAGCTCGACAGAACAGAAGCCACAGTGGACAAGGTTAAATCACCCTGCAGCCTCTATGCAAGGGCCCTTATCACGTCACCACTCTTTCCAGCAACGAATATTATCATTCGATACCACCATCACTGAGAAGGGAGAATTGGTGAATTTGATTCCCCTAGTACTCGCATACCTTGAAGTTTGAACTCCTGCGTCCGATTTCCAACCGATGGCCGACACAGTTACCATATTTTCAACATCAGTCTAAGAAAACTCAGACTCCGCCCTTTTGAACTTGAGATACAGGGCAGGACTTTGGCAAAAAAGCATCCGCTATATATTTGTCAATCCATCAGTCCACCTATATATTATTCTAAGAACTTGCTGAGTTACTGTTAGAACTGATTCATAAAATTTTCTTTTGGCAACAATCTTTTCACACTCCAAATTGAAGTTGAAATGAAATTATCTAGCATATGTTATTCCTTGAGGAATAAAAAGGAACCGTACTTAGCTCCACGTATTTGGAGGAAGCGATCAGACACGAGTTTCATCTGAAGTGGCCATTGTCGTGAAGGTTATCTAAAACTATGGGAATCGGGATGGCCCTATGAGAACTCCTGGAGAATGTGCTTTTGGTCTGGTTATTTGTATTTGGCGGAGTTTCGTTTCAAGATCAAGCGTAACCAGTTTTCATTGTGATGTCTTTCATCTTATTGTTGTTTTTCTTCATGAGACAATGATGGTTGTGATTTCCTTCGGCAATATTGCCTGTTCCATATCAACTTTTCTATATGTGTATATATTTAGCATCCGCTAGTGACGAATCCGGTGGTCGAGATGGTTGACCGTCAGCTTGACGATATCGTTACCCTGGGTTCGAATCCTGGTTCCGACGGATGTTTGTGTTCGTCGTTGTGCTGTCTCGCTAGTATAACCTTATCACTGAACTGAAACACATTCTCATTGAAAATTGGACTGTGTGGATGAATTATATTCCAAGGTAGGTAGGTAGGTATCAGTGGCCGCTCCAAGGAGCCCAATTAGCGCAGTGGTGCGCCGTTTTGATGCCACAAACTTCTAAGACCATGACTGCTGTTATGAGAGCAGGAAAGCAGAGTCTAGTCGGCCCAGATCTTCAGACCTAGTCCGTAGCATTCATGAAGGAAAGCAGCTACACACATATACCCTGCAGCTAGAAATCGTTCTGAGGTCCCCAAAGAATAGTTTACCCAGTGTCCGTAACGTGACTCTACCTAGAGCTGGGCAATCGCTGAGGAAGTGGCTGAGGATTTCCCCCTCTTCTCCGCAGCTTCGGCAATGCGAATTGGACGGTATGCCGAGCTTGGAAGCATGATCCCCTGTGGGCCAGTGCCTCGTGCAGACCGCCGTAATCTTATATGCATTTACACATGTCTGGCACAGGAGCTCTCGTAATCGTTGCTTGTTGCTTGCCTACTTGACTTAGCACGGGTGGTGAGCCTTCGCTATTTTAAGTCCGCGACTGCTAAGTAGTGCGAGTAGATTCTGCCCTTGACAGTCGCCAGCGCCTGGAAAAGCCTAATTGGTTACAAAAATAATCTAGCACTTTGGGAGTATAAGTGCTAGATTATTTCTGTAATCAGTTAGGCTTTTCCTACAGCAATTATGAGTCTTGGAGAGTCCAACATAATCTCATTCTTTCCATGAATTAGGTTTTTATTCATTCATAGAGACTCGTATAGTATTTGTTCTATTTTGCATTAGTCATTGTATTGACTAATTACATACTAATTTTGTCATAATTTATGCTGTTATGTGAATCAGGATTGATGACTGCAAAAATAGTTTTCTCGCCTGTGCTACTAACATGCTCTTATTACGAGTCTCGTGCTGGATTCGCCAAAATCAAACCGATTTCTCACGAGGTTAATTCAGCATACGCTTATGATGCCTGTGATTTACAGAAACTCAAATTATGTTGTCACTTTTGGGTAGTAATTGTCAAATTTGCTATTATCCAGTCACTTGAATGCGAATGAAAGTGGTTTGACCTTTCTCCTGGCAAATAATATTTAATTTCATACTGGAACTTGAAAAGCCCATTCATTACTGATAAGAGACATATGCAGGGTTGGTTTCACGTGGGGTCGCAAATGATTGTGGAAAATAGAGCTTGAATCTAGCACCATTGTGGGAAATTACTCATCAAAGGGGCATGGTCGGACTCACGCACTCATTTCAGATCAATAGCTCAGCTGTGATTTTCCTCAATTAACTGAAACCAAGAAACTCGTGTTTTCAATTATCCAATCATATCATGACCATCAACAGTTACGTGGATTAATGAAATAATTGAGCGTAGGTGGGAAGAATTCATAACAAGAAGTGAAAAGAAAGACATTTGGCGGAAGAATAATGAGGCGCTCGCTCAGGTGTTCAGTACTCGAATCGCTGGTGCTATGTTGTTGCTGGTTGTTTCTTACAGGTCGGAATATCGTCCGAACATCAAGATCAATCAATGCCCACCACCTGGATTTTTTCTTGCGAATACTTAAGTGCGTCTTGTGCGCTGATCCTATAACTTCACACGTTCGACAAGTGCTCTTCACACCTTTTCATCAATGATTTTCGGAGAAAACGAATGGCAAAAAGTGAAAATCGCAACTAATTGTTGATGAAGCTCGGCTTGGCGAAGATTTGTCCAAGTTGATCTGTTTTCTTCTTGGTAATGGCTCCATCAGCACAATCGCGGTGTACTCCCACGCGATGGAATGAGAAAGACGCCTAAGTCGTAAAATATAAACAAATTGGATTTGATGACTTCCATTTTTGACCATTTTTTGTGATGATCATCGTTTGAAGTGCAATATTGATATTGGGAAGTGGTGTTTAACTGGTATTTGACGACCGTTATTGTTTTACGTGCAAGTTTCAATGGGATCAATTTAAATCCTTTTGCGCCGATCTAACATTTATGATTCTCAGCTGAATCATTTCTGCTTCTCCTATTCTTCTATTAATGGCTTTATCCTCTGTGAATCACAATTTGTATATTAGAAGTCAAGTGGGCTTTTACTTGGTTTAAT
Organism: Hermetia illucens; assembly: GCF_905115235.1. NCBI lineage: Eukaryota > Metazoa > Arthropoda > Insecta > Diptera > Stratiomyidae > Hermetia > Hermetia illucens. The sequence continues at coordinate 110,723,072 of NC_051850.1, read as the reverse complement.
TATGGCCATCTAGTGACTATTTCTTTTCGGAAGCAGTATCCCCTTTTTTGAAGGGCAAATGATTTTTTTTATAATAATAATAATATTTGGCAGCTATGTCCTGCTGATTTAGGGTGAGCATCCGCCGAGGCGGCCTAATCCTTTGGTCTGTTTAAGACTCGGATTGATTTTGGGACCACAAGTAGAACCCAACTGTGCCAATTTGTTCTGAGTGCAGGCTCAGCGTTCAAATTGGTGGATACAAGACCTACCAAGGGTAGGACATCCGAGTTTTACAGCGCAAACCTACGCTTGGGATCCAAAGGACTCTGCCGGCAATGTGGACATAACCACAACTCTCATCAAACTCCCACTAGGGCGCCAATCGCAAATAGCTAGACCGAGAATACATGCCCCAGGAATTCGCCTGAGATATTAACTTAGAGTGCTACCCCCGTTTCCATGGCACCAGATAACCTCTGGTGAGGCTTCGTGGCCACTTCAGATGAGTACCCGTGCTAGCTCGTGAAGTCTGTTCGCTCAAGACCTTGCACCATTCGGTTTCAGTCGTTCAGAGAACAGGGTTGTTAATCTCCATACCCCGTATTCGGCAAATAACATTTGAAAAGTCTAAGTAGGTTTCTTTTAGTTTTTCTTTTTAACGTTTTGTGTAAAATAAAACCTTATTAACATCGGTTTACTGTCTCTCTGTCCACCCATTCGTCCGCCGGTCTGTCTGTCTGTTTGTCTGTCGCATCTTATATCTTAGGAACGTTTATTCCTATTAATACGTAATGTAGAAGAAAGGTATGACCTGCGAATCCCATTGCATGCAGAGAGTAACATAGTTCCACGTTGAGTTTAAGGGGGGTCTCCATACATGTAGAAGGGAAGTTTTGTGGGGGTATTAAATGAAATGTGTCGATTAGCACTTTACGAATCCGGTATTTTGTTTTTTAAAATTGAGTGGATAGTCTGACAAACTGAATGCATAGACGTTACGAATTAGGTACAAACGGGATGAATGCCCACTCAAATGCACTTATGTAGGCAATACACAGGACCTTTCCTGATTTCCCCAGTTGTTAGAAATATAATAATAATAATTGTCCAATTTGAAACTAGGTCTTACATTATATTAGCGGGTTTGTTTTTGTAGATCTTAATTGCATAATCAGCATTGTGCCTTCGGGATCATTGCTCTAATTTGCCTCAGGCATTCATAAACAGCTGAGTCTACTAATGTCGACATTTATTATGCGATAGCATGGCATAGCCAGCAATGAAATTTATGCCCGTCTTTAATGTGTGGTCTTTCTACTGTCCCTTCCGCCTTCTGATCAACAGATCCACAGGTGCGGACACTAAGTTCTTTGTTAGAAATTGTATCTAGCTAGCGTATTCCGACGACGAAGTGCTAGTTTTGAAATCATTTTCATGTGAGGCAGCTTCTGCTTTCCTGAGCAGTGCAATGACAGATTCCCTTTTGGCACGCGCACTACGGTCAACTTTCCGGGTTTTTGCACGATATGTGAGTTCGAGCGCAGAGATCAATTCATTCCGTTCATCGATCCGCTTCCATGAATACGCAGTCAGTGAGATCTTGTAACGCTCCTTCGGGACGTGGCTGATAACTTTTGTACCACCCCACAAAAGGACAGGTTTTATGAGTGCTCAATACTCATCGAAATGGTCAAGCCGATTACTCAGGGTATCCGCCGTCCAATCAGCAAGATAGCCTTGCCATTGTCGAGCGTCAGCTGGAACATATAATTGATCGATGTTGTAATTGTTGGATCGCAGCTCCCTAATCCTAAGAGAACTTGCGAATACGACACGCAAGTAGAAGCAAGCGACCATTAGATGATGATCCTTTTGCGAGGCCAATGTCATTGCTGTTTCGCACATCCGGAAGGTAATCTTCTGGTAATAGCAAAGTGGTCAACGTGATTGCTCGTACGGTGTCGGTCAGTTGACATTACCTGACCTTATGGCAAGCTCTGTATTCAAACAATGCATCACCAATGACGAAGCGGTGAAAGCTACAGAATTCCAAAGACCTCTCACTATTATCGCTGCGGCCGCCAAGATCGTGTTCCCTTCTAATACCACTTGGCTTTCGAGAGTACAAAAGCACATTGTCATTAGTAAAAGAGAGAGGAGTACTCTATAGAGCCCCACTCACTCACTCTGGGCTCAGACCCAGAATGTCCACCTTATATCATTGAAATTCTCGCCCGAGTTGTAGAAAACGAGTATCAAGGATAGCGACAGACGATCCTGTGTCGGCCTCATAGTTTCAACAACATTAATTTTTTCAGAGATATCGGGTTATAGTCGCTCCATGGTGCCTGTCGAGATTTTAATATTAAACAGAATGATGAGAATGTTATGAATGAGAATAATGTAAACCAAACTCCAACATATATTTGTACAACATTCATTAATACCACTTACTGAATTGCAAGATCGAGTTAGCTAAAGAGCAATGGCGAGGGAAATTCAATTCTTAATTTTGTTGGAATGAATTTGAACAGAGATTGCTTTTCAATTCACATCCAGGTGGATCTTTTGATATTAGACATATTACTTTCCTACTTCTACAGATTTGCAAGGACTCTTTCTGCCAAATCTACTTTATTTCCGTTTGGTGATGATCTCAGTATATGTTTTGTAGGACACGCACGGTTTTTGTCAAAAATTGATTTTATTTCCTTAAAGAGGTAAATTATTGTAGAGGCTGAAAAATAAAAGACAGAGAATTGTTTTTAATATTCGGTAAAAGGGCGTTTATTGCAGGAGCAGTATGGAGTACTGGTAAATTTTACCAAAGCTGTCCAAAACTAAATAGTGGCTTATCATAGCGCATGGCTGGACCCATAAATGCAACAATTTCAAAGATACAACACTGAAACAATAAGAATCCTATCAGATATCAACACAGTTTCGACATTATGTAGGATTTTTCCTAAAATTTATTTTTGCAAAAGCGGCGTGTTTTAAGCAAAAAAAATCGGAAAAAAATGTCAAAAAAGCGCTCGAAAATTCCTATAGATAGCTATACATCTTACTCATTTTCTTCTTCTTCTGTACCCTCTATTATCAGACTTTATAGAAATTCTGTTCGCATTTTATAGATAATCTAAGAGTCGATTATCTTTGGCAATACTAATTTCATGTAATGCCGATGACATTTTAGAAAAAAATTCACTTATCAAAAATGCGTTATTTGTCTGCCAAGTAAATAAATTTCAACAATTTTTAATGTTCCCTTCTTGACGTGCAAAAGCAGAACATATGACCCGGAAGAAGTTTAGTTTGGCCTGCCAGTTACGTCTTACCGGCGGCTGGGAGGTGAATGGACTCTGGCCTATCAGTTTGGATTTTTCAAGCAGCCGGTAATCGAATGAAAAATGATTCGGCCAACCGGCTAGATATATGTCCAGAATTGAACTAATGGCGGCCGGGCGCACTGCGGGCTCTTCCGTTGTAACTGGCAGGTGGAACTGAACGTGGATGGCGGGCTTTACAGGCAAAATGCTGTATAAACCGGAGTGGTACACCAATGGTTGCAGAATTTTGCTCTAGCCATTTCGGTGTCAAGAATCGTCTCGCATTGGCCTGCCAATGAAATTCTACCAAAATTTGATAAAAATCCATATACAAGCGGCCAGAGATTGCTGAGGAGATAAATATCGTGTATAAAATCGCCTGTGTCCAGGCTCTCCAGAGTTTGTCTAGAAACTTCACAATCGGATTATATATTTTTAGTTTAAATATTACTTTGATTAAACTTAACACTCTTAAGGAGGGAGCTTGCTTTAGAAGGTGTCAGGCGTTTTCCCCAATTCTTTCGGGAAGGAAATAATGAGTTGAGTTTAGCATGTGTGCTTTGATATATATTTGATAGGTTCAAGATTGTTTCAGTTAAAGTATCTCCTAACATTTGATTGGCAATGAGAGTTTCCCAACGGCTTGAAAGAGGTAGCTCCCAATTCTCCTATGAAGCGAAAAAAGAAAATAGTAATACATTACAAATTTTACCTTTATTTGAATAGATGTCGGCATGCCTAGGCATCGTATAGTGGCAACCTTGTGCATTTTTTCAGATTTTTTTGTTGGGTAGGTTCTGAGAATGGCTTCACGAAAGCAATGACCACTTCCCAGCTCCCTTCTCCTTTTGTATTAAATGTCAGAACTGAGGCCGTCGTACTAATCAAAATCTCTCATTCGATACCCCACATGGCTATTTTTGGTGAAAAAAACATTTTACACTCCCCCATTGCCTCCCATAAGTTCGTTTATAGAACGATGTAATTCACTACATAGGTGGGCGTCCACGGTCCCAACTTGCCACCAAATTTGATGTCAATCGATACAATCATTTCTGAGAAAAATGCGTGTGACAGATAGACAATAAGTCGATGTTAATTAGGTTCTGTCTTACACAAAACTTTTAAAAGTGTACAAAATTGGCGAATACTCGCGATAGTATCTTTGCAGTACAATCCTCAACAAAGACGAAGGAGCTAGTGTTGACATTGCGCCTTCAAACTACCGCTTATTCTGGCCACCTGTAAACATTACATTTTGGTTGCGTACTCGCCATAGATGTGGAGTGGTGTATCTAAGACTCATCTAACATAATAAATCGATGCAAAAACCCTTTTTGATTAGACAACTTTAAGCAGCGCCCAGAATCCTTCATGATGCGAAGATAATAGCTAAAATGGTTCTGGAACATACCAATATCAGCTCAAAGGCTTGATTGATAGAAAACAGGCTGATTTGTGCTCTGGAGTGACAACATCAACGCGCTGCGAATCTTTTTGGAACAGTGCGCTAAATTTAAATTTTCGCTTCACCTGCTCTTCGTATATTTCAATATTGTCAACAGGGAGGATATCTGGAATGCTCTGCGCAATATCAACATTCCGGAAAAATTAACAGCTATTGTCAGAGTATAATATGATCGCGCAAAATGTGACGTGCTGCATCGAGAAGAAATCTCAGAGGCTTTGGAATCCAAGGCGGAATGCGCCAGGGTTGAATTCTGCCATCGATATTATTTCTCCCCTTTATCGGTGATGACACCAACATCAAATTGACAATTGACTTTCTCGATGGTCCATCGTGGTACATCTTGAGATTTCTATAAGTTGGTTAAGTGTCATAGTAGCCAAGTTCCTACAAAATGTCTGTTATATATAACCGATTTCTTCTTCTTCACCCTTTTGCAATTTGTGTAGCTTCATTAAACTACGATTTTTTCATTAAGTACTAGCGAGGGACTTTCCTATATTTGGTTTCTGCTTTAAATGGAAATTCAACTCTCCAACATCGTAAATGCTACCGAATTGAATGCAACAAAATCGATATATTTTCCGCATTTTTCCCAAGTTTCAACATCACTGCTCCAAGTGATGAGCTAGAACCTATAAAAAAGCACATATGCGCCTACACATTTCTCATTTCATCTTACAGTTTTACGTCCCATTCTTACAAAGTTGCGGAAGATAATTTTGTGTTTTCTGAAACGCCGCGAATCCAACAAACAATCAAATGCCGAGCCAGACGTAAAATTATTTCGGCCGATCATATTCGCGAATTAGCATTCCTGACGCGCATTCATATGTATGAGCGTGCTACGAAAATCTCTATATATTAGTGACGATAGCATGACTATTTTTAGATAGTCTCTGAAAACACTTTGGGCTCATATGCGATATGGGCTTGTATGAACCGCGGCATACAATATAAAATAAGCCACAATAGAGCGCGAAGACCAAAAATGTCGGGCGAAATGCTGATCTAAATACCGACCAACTAAGTTTTCTTCTTTCCGAAATTAATATGCCTATCACGAGAGCAGCTTTCGCTTCCTGGGAATCGATCGGTGATCTGATTCTGACTTCGGTCCATTCTGGCCGCCACATGACTTCCCTCCGGGATAAACGTATCTGACAGAAAACGCACAAAGTTTATTTTTGGTTATGTAATTCTAGCGATTATCGAGCAATTGCGCAATTGATCGTATATCGATCGATGGGGGATATATTTGGGAGGTCGTAGACTATCTTCCACCCCTGTGGAAAGCGGGAAGAAAGAAGCATTCATATTGGAATCCTGCCTTGCTCTTTGGTTTGATAAATCAATCCGCAAGTGAGGTTTATGAAACCCAATGGAATTTTATCGCAAGTACATAATTCTCAGAGATACGCGGCAGTGTTCGGATCAGATTTAGATGGTGAATATGAAATGAGGAATTTAGAACATTTTTTCTCAAAGCCTGTATGCCTGATGGCGTTAGATTGCCGGGAAATTCTCAACATTTTTGATGATGAATCGGAAAGAACGAGGCACATTTTGTTTTTTTTTCTGTCCCTTCAATTAAATCGAACCATGATGGTGTGAAAATGCTGGGGAATTAGGCGAACCATTGATAACAGTATTAAATGTAGTGTGATAAAACATCCCTTTTTCTGCCAGCTGGCATCATGTTTGCCGGTTCTTATCTTTTCAGCGTGGTAGATTTTAAAAAGTTTCGAGTGGCGTTAATTGTTGATGAATTTTTTAAGCAACTATAATAGAAAGCACTGGAGAAGGGAGCAAGTAGCTCCCGAAATAAGTACTTATTTGTTAAAATAAAAAATTTACTTGTAAAGGAGAAGCTATGCGTTTAATTTCTACAAAGACTTTACAAACATTTTAAACGATAATTAAATTAAATTGATTAGTAGATTGTGTGCAATTCGAATAAAATTTAAATTTCTTAACTTTTGATTCGGAAACGCGCATATTCTGTTCGAAGAAAGAGAAGAAGTAGAGAAGTTGCATGCTACAATGAACTGGGATGGTCTTCAGGTCAGTTTAGTTCCCACGACCTTTGTACCGACAATGGGTGAAATCTTGTCAATTCTCGCAATGATAAGCCCAATCGAGATAGTCTCAAATCACCATGTAGCGTATCAAGCCAACGTTGTTTTGGTCGGCCTTGTGGTTGATTTGCGTCGGCTTCGACTCTCAGACCAAAGTTAGCAAGTGAGTTCTCGCTAGCGCGAATTTTATATCCACATCGTCGAAGCCGCCTCTTTTGCAATTTTTCTATGATCGGTACAAACCCGTAGTTATCGTGGATGTCCTCACTTCGAATATGATCATGGCGCAGTGCAACATCTCTGTCTCCAATATCGCAAGGCATAATTCATTGCTAGCAGCCCAAATCCTAGATGGTGACAGGCAATGCGGTAGATTTTGATTTTGAGGCGTTGATCTCGAAAAACTTTAGTTGCGGAACTCCACGTCATTCAAATTGCCCTGATCCGTGAAAGAATTTCATAACGCAGTTCACTCTTGGCTGATAGAATTGCTCCGATTTTATTTAAATTGCAGCTCACTGCCACTGACAGTGACAGTGTCTGTTTCATTAGGACTGGCTTAGTTCACGATAATTTGGAAGATGTTGTGAATACGGAAATGCATTCAAAAATCCTTATGAATAACAACCAAAATGGATCGCCAACTTTCTAGTTGTTTGCTTTTGCTGTTACGAAGATCAAACCGAGTGTTCTTTCATGTATCGTAGTACCCGGTTCACGCCTTTCTACATCATTTCGGTTTGTTTACTCTGATAACCGCTGGAAAAGATGAGAGCTGCTATCACCTTAAATCTCGCTGTCGTTATTACGTCCCTGAGACGTCCTACGTTGTATATTCCACCTCTCTAAAGGATTTTCATATTTGTTTCAATTTGAGTTTGAATTGGTATATGATTTTCCATGCTAGACTGCTCAAGAAGTTTCTCCGGCTACGACTTCTAATTCAGGACAACTTTAAAGCAGTGATCTCAAATTGTTGTTTTGAAACCGTTAATGAGGGTCTCAATTCACCTCCAATGATGGTCTGATTTGGTCATTTTTTTTTGGGAATTCTTCATCGCTAAACATTTTGTCTGAGCTTCGCTCTGGTTTTTTCATCCCATATTTCCAGATCTGTACACTTTTTTCTGTTTCAAATGACAATTTCCCTAGCATTGAAACCCTCAATGATAATTTTGAATGATCTTCAAACCGGAAATAAGTGGCATCAAAAATAACAACATTGGATCATTTTTTCGCATATGGTTCGTAGAATTCGGCCCACCGGAATACCGGCAGGATTTGCAGATTTGCTGGAGCATCATTTTGCAGGATGGTGGCACCTTTCCGTTCACTGCAAAGATTGATCTCGGTTAATAGGATACATTGTCGTAAAACAGTTTCTGTACAAAGGAGCTTTCCAATTTTGCAATTGTGATTTTACTTACCCAGTCATTGATAATAGCTCCGGTCATGTAACAACTTCGTTCTATATCTAATGGTAACTTCCAATTGGATTCTTTGAAGTTTTTTGATAGCTAAACCTCGATCAGACACATCCTGAAACTGAAGAACTCTAATTTCGAATCGCTTCGATGTCCTGGTACAGAGTGAACCTTTTAGACTCGTATCATGATTTCCTTCCCTTTAATTTTTGAGGTGATCTCTTTCGGTTGCTTGTAGGTACGTCCCACTCTTAGCTGCATTGATACTTACTAGCTTCTTCAGTTCCACAGCATCGATAAGCGAAGTCACCCATAATTATTCGATAGTATCTTCGTAAAATTATTTTCGTGTTACCGCGTGGTCAGGCTCTCGGTATTTCATTTGTTGCTTGCTGTTCTTTCCAATTTCCATTGCTCTGCTTCTTGCATTTTACGTGAGTTTGGTCAATTTTTCCTCAAAAATGAAGCAGAGTTTCTTATTTTATGACGGCTCCATCCTATTTTTAATAAGAACATTATCTTCATGATAGCTCGAAAATATCCTTTTCAAATTAATCTGCCTCGATCCACCGATCTTCCTCGTTAAGTCCGTTGTCTACCTACTGCTGATCAAGCTTTGTTGTTAAATTGTTCGATAGGATTTTGAGAGCAGTAAGGACCGTATCCCATTCGGGAAACATCGTAAGCAATAATTTCAGACGATGTCCATTCCTTCCTTAAATTCATCTTTAGAGTACCAAGTTATACAGTGGAATAGTAGATAGTATCGCGCCAAGAAGGCTATGTACATACGATCCAACTCCCGACGAATTTTTTGAAATTTTTGGGAGATGGAAAATCCTCGCATATTTTCGACTGCGATTGGAGTTGCACGAGTGAAATTGCGCGCATAAAGGCTGGCGTTAGTGTGGTGCTGTATGTGATGCAGTGCATTAGTGTGCGCCCGCGTGGTTGCAAGCACGTGGCTGCGGGTTGCTGCGCGTACGCAGCAGCATATGTTATAAGAGTAGACATTGCATATCTGTTTATGGTTTCCACTACAACAACAACATGAGTGTCTATATCCCAGCAGGAACTAAAGACAGTTTCCTTGAAGATTCATTTTGGATTATTGGTAATGAGTCTTAATGCAATCACTTAGCGAATGATGCTTCAAAATTCCTCTGTAGATGCTTGGTGGGAACAAACACGTCCAATTTTCTTCTAGGAAGTGCGGAGGAAATTTGTAGATGCATCCAAGATCAACCTTTCGGACCTTTCGACCTTTCGGAGGAGACACACACAGGAAAACCATCTATTGGACATCGACACACTGACGCACCCATCTATTAACACATGGGTCCCTAGCCACTTAACTACCTCGTCCGTATTTGAAAGGTGCACAATGAGATTCCGTGTCCACTTGCCGCTAGAGTTGCTTGTTCTGTATCTAGTCTTCTCATGTCACGCATAATACTGGTTTCGTGACAATCTGGCGATTCCTGTCAAAAGCAGCAGCCAAAAGGTATCAATATCGCGAATTCATTGTATCTTAGGCTATACAAATAAGTTGCTGTCATCATAATTAATGAGAATAATTGAGATATTCCATATATGAAGAAGCTATTTTTCCCTAGTCCTATTTTGTATCTGCTTTATATGAACTTCTTCACACTTAGTAATCATGTTGAACTTCTAATTTGAAACCAAGAGGAAAGTATTTTTGTGTAAATAGTGCAGAATTGAATTTTTATATTAGGTTGGGGAAAAAGTAATGTCGTATTTTGTCAATAGTTGGCGACACTTAAACATATCTTGTGTTGTACTTATCGCATCGGGTCACACTGTACGACGATTTGAAGACGACAATCTGGGCTCCAGGTGTCTCTTTGACACTTTTATGATCGTATGTTTCAGTCTCAAGTTATAGCGCGTCAAAGATGGAGTCCACCAAGGAAGAAATTCGTCATATTTTACATTTTGACTACCTGAGAGATAAAAATGCAACGAAGGCGGCCAAAAATTTGTGAAGTTTATGGGTCCGATACTGTAACGATTCGCACAGCACAGCGTTGGTTCGATCGATTTCGTTCTGGTGTAGTGGATGTCGAAGATACACCCCGTTCTTGTCCTGGTCGAAGCGCGGCGAGCCGGCCCAAACCATCACCAAGCCCGGATTGACGGCCAGGAAGGTTTTGCTGTGTGTTTGGCGGTATTGGAAGGGAGTCATCCACTATGGGCTGCTCAACTATGGCCTGACCCTCAATGCGGTCCTCTACTGTGAGCAGCTCGACCGTTTGAAGCAAGCGATTGACCAGAAGCGGTCAATATGAATCCACCAGGACAACGCTCGGTTACGGGAGCTCGGATGGGCTGTCCTATCGCGCCCATCGTATAGTCCGGACCTGGCACCAATTGATTACCATCTCTTCCTGTCCATGCAAAACGCTCTTGGTGCTACTAAGTTGGCCTCAAAAGAGTTTTGCGAAACCTGGCTGTCTAAGTTTTTTTGCAAATAAGGAGGGGGGGTCTATAAGAGGGGATAATGAAGTTGCCCTCTAAATGGCAAATTGCGAACAAAACGGGGCATATTTGACTTAAATCGGATAATTCTAAGTATGTTAAATAAAGCGTCTAATTTCGATCTAAAACACGACATTTCTTTTTACCCAACCCAATACTTCGCTGAAGTGTAGTGTTGTCTCGGTATTCCACACTGTATCGGATGAAATAAATAGTATTCCAAGGTGGACTGTCTGGTGAAGTTCAGAAGAGCAACTCTGTATTTCCGTCGTTTACTAAATCGCTGCCGCAGCATGGAAAACGTGACTTTTCGCTTAGGATTATCAAACTAAATCCATTTCTAATCTTCGGTAACAATTCGATAGGACAAATATTTCCTTGGGTTGTTGAAACAAAATTGGATGTAGTCAAATATCACGTGGTTCAAATTTTCTTTCTGATCTTCGTTTGTTTTCATCATTTATGTCGAAAGAATATTTTTAAAGTTTTGTTGAAAGCACAACCTTATAAGAATTGGTTTACTATCTGTCAATCTCTTGAAGATACTTTACTCAAAAATATCTACTGGCATAGGCAAAGGTTGAAATTATTAACCCTCTGGTATACAACGAATGACATCACTCTATGTTGTGTTACGTGCAAAAGGGAAGTGAAATGAAAGCCGCTTAATATGTTTTAGTTTTGGCAATAGTTTCAAAGTAAGCAAGTGTTAAAGCTAGAAAGAGATCACTTAAATTAGGGGCCATTCTCAGAAACAATCATCATCACCATCATCAACGGCGCAACAACCGGTATTCGGTCTAGGCCTGCCTTAGTAAGGAAGTTTTGCGCCGAAGCCCACCAATTCGATATTCTTAAAAGCTGTCTGGAGTCAGGGACTATGTCATTGCTCCATCTGGGGCAGCGTCTGCCACGTATTCTTTTTCTACCATAAATATTACCCTTATCGACTTTCTGGGCTGGAATTGGCTTCATTTTCACACATATGGGTTAAATGACCCGCCCAACGCAACCTATTGAGCCAGGTTTTATCCATAGCCAGGGTAGTGGTATCGCACATAAACTTCGCCGTTAAGTAGGCTACGGAATCATTCATCCTCGTCATAATATATAATGATAATAATAATCGTTGGCGCAACAATCCAATTGGATCAAAGTCTTAAAGTCTGTTTGAGCACTTCATTTAAGGTCGTAACGGTACACTACAGTATACTGTAGGAGTTAATGTGGTCAGCATTGTGATCGCCCGAGATTATTACCCTGATTTGACTGAGGTATTCATTCACAGCTGAGTCGACTGGTATCCGACGTCAAATCACGATACGAACTTCACTGTCACCAGAGAGATTTGAATTGCGACCTTACAACAGCCTTGTGCTCTAACCACTGACCTATCCGGACATATTCATGTAAGGTGCCAACATCCTTCGGAGGATTCTTCTCTCGAACGCGGTCTCCGAGGAATACATAAGGACTGGTAAGATCATTGTCTTGTAGATAAGAGCTTGGTGCTATGGTGAGACGTTTCGAGCAGAACAGTTTTTATAAAATGAAATGGGCTCTGTTGATTGCTAGTTGGGTGGACATGTGTCTTAGTCCGTTGGTGATGTTGAATGGTCTCGAGAGTGATCCTCCTGCTTTTATCTGGCCTCGCACATTGGTCAGGGTCAGCATAGTCAGTCTTATTAGTTTCGTTGGGATACTGAATTTTCTCATGGCCGTGTACAGTTTTACCCTGGCAATGCTGTTATAGGTGGCCTTGGAATCGCTAAAATGATGGTGTAACTGACAGCCATATTACAAGAATTTTTCCATCGTTTTCGGCAGAAAGATCTGATCTGATCTGTTAGTAATTCGCCTTGAGTGAAGCCTCTTTGGTATGATGTTCTGGGCATATGGAGCTATCCAATGATGTTCTGGGCAAGATAGCGGAGAATATCTTATAGATGGTAGGTGGGCAATGTGATACCTAATTGCTATACACGGACAGATAATGTTTCGTTGCCAATCTTTAGGCATTGATTCGCTGTCCCACGTCTTGAGTATAAGTTGATGAACCGTTGATATAGTTGGTCACCTCTATATTTAACCTGTTCGGCTGTAATGCTATCGGCTCCTCGCAACTTATGATTTTTAAGCCGATGGATAGCAGGAACTGTTTCTTTCATTTGTAGCTTTTGTCCGTCTTTTTCAGTTGGCTGGGCCCCCAATTCGCTGATATCATCAAAATAATCAACCCATAGCTCCAATATGCCCATCCTGTCGGAAATCACATTTCCCTCATTGTCTCGGCATGATGAGCATCGAGATGTATAAAGCTTTATTATCCTGACTTGTTGGTAAAACTTTCGTGCCTGGTGCGGTTTCCTCTACTTCTAGAGTTCCCACACTAATTGGTTTTCCCCTTTTCCTTTCTGTGAAGTTGCTTCTCCAGTCGATGAATTTCGTTATAGGTATCTGCGCCTGCCCGCGTTCTTTGAGAGTACAGCATAACTTCGACTCCTGCCGTTATTCCGGCATGCATTTTGTTTGCTGATTCTGCAGGGGCATGAACGTTAATGGGGCTTATATTTCGAAATTTGCAGAATGAATAGCCGTTCACTTGTGGTTTCAAAGCCAATAATAGTAGGTTTCATTTTTTGACTGACTAGGAAAACTACCCCTGGCACACTACTGGATGGCTGGAATATAATAAATATTCTGTGTAATCGGCTCTTCTCCAGGAAACTGGTCCCTGCCCATCGCATCTCTTGCAATGCTGTTTTATCATTCCTATATTGGGATCTGCTTGGCAGCTCCTTTTCTGTACAGGAAACGTACGTTCCATGAGAGAATGCACAAATCGTTAATCCGTTTTCGTTGCCGAATTCGTCGTTTGTTGTCAATCCAGTCCGAGGCTCCTTCCAAACCCCAGCCTGGAGGACCAGTTGGTGCAATTTGTTTCGTTTTTGGGCGCGGAAGACTTACCTTCATCTTTCACCGTCTGCAGTTTTTAATCAAGAAAGAACTCACAGCCATCATGGAAGTGGAGATAGAGTTTAGCAGCAGAGTTGTTGATCTGGATTGGCGTTTCCTAGATTTGATGCTCCATCGTCGGTACCAATCCACGTTTTGCCCTGGATCCCATACTACCCTTTGACCGTCACAATTAGGTTTGAAAATACCCTTCGTCATGACAAATGACAAAATTAATAATAGTATATAATTACCCTTTTCCAAATTTACTGGAACTCCCTTATTATTCTTAACAAAGCTATAGTAGGTTGCGTAGGTTACACAAATGATGCCAATATCACAATAAAGTCAGTAGCCTAATGTGTTTATTTCATATACGCATTTGTATTGTACAAGTGGATCTATCGAGCAACTGATTATTATTGCATAAAAAATCTACAAAACCTCTGAAGCGTCGAGCCAGTATCCGACTTGGTTAGAACATTGAAGCCTAAAGCATACCCGTCATAGGTTTATAAGCAATCGGTGGATTTTAGTATCAGTTTTCTATAAGTAAAAGAGGGAGTTTCAACTTCCCCGAAAAATTATCGGGTATACCGGGTCTTGAAAGATAACGAGCTCCCGAAACCCTGAGGCTGTTGTTCAGTATTAGCCTCAATTTTTGTGCACTTGCTAAAAAGCATATGATATTAGTGTAGATATCGCGGTAAAGATCGCTTTAAAGTTTCGGCGGGATGAGCGCATATGAATTCGTGTCGAATTCACGTCATCCAGTAGTTATTGTGGCTTACTTGCTTTTATATACTTCTATGATGTCAAAAAAGAATATGATGCGAGTAAAATAATATGCTCCTCCTGCTCCTCGTACTCATATGGACGCTATCAAGAGCTGATGGTTGTCATCTAGGGTCGTACCCAAGGAGCAGTTGCTTATGCTCGAGAGGCCGCTGACTCACGATGCCATTCAGAAGATCCATTTTTTGGGTCGAAGCGACTCAAATTCGAATAAATCTGTTTTAACTGTTACGATTTCCTGTAATATAAACTCGTGTTAGATCACAAAGTTCGTCTGAACAAATTCCAATACATTTTATCGAAAGAGGATTTGCAATTCGGATGCATAACGAAATAAATTAAATAAGGCTTTCAACCCAAACGTATCTATCCACTTCAAAAGCATTTTCGCTTAAACCTTTGCGAAAATTATCTAATTGCAAATACCATTACATGATTCTTACATTTGTGTGCTTCTACCGGCTTGCCTCATGCAAGTGATTGTATCTCCGCAGTATAAGATACTTGGTAAGCCCCTTACGTAATGGGAAATGTGCCCGCAGTGGCAATACAAGTTTATTTCTGTTCTATCTAAATGGATTGCAATCACGTCGTTTGTTGTTGTTGTTCCTGTTGTTGTATTTTCTCATGTCCGCAACCAACTTTCAGAAACACTCATTCAACACTGAATCGACGATATTTTTGTTTACATTGGCAAATTAACACCATATCAATTTTCTGGAAATGCTTTGGCCATTACTTCGGATTAAAATCCGAAATCCAATTGCATTCTGTATCAGGTCGATTAGCGGCATGAGGTTGCTTGCTGGCCAGGTGAGTGGCGTGAGTTTGTTTTCAATTGTTGGCAGTAACCTTAATAAGACGGCGTTGGGTGATGGTGCTGAAAAATTGCTGTAGACTTGATGGAACTGCTGTGTCCAAACTTCTTTGGGGGTAAAGAGAGGGCATATGCGAATTGGTACGATTAATTGACTAAGTGAACATGCAGCATTTTCTTCCTGTTCATATTTTCTGAAGCAGGTACTACTAAAGGTCACGATTATATCTATTTTCCCGGTATGCTAGTAGTTAGGTCAATTTGATCTGTTTTGCGCATCTCCGATTTCAATTTCAGAAATTTCGGCCATTTCGGGGTCATGAGATTATCTGGTTCAACGACATCGATTACTTCTACTTATATCTTGGTTTTGTGCATATTTCTGGGAATCCTGCACTGCGATGTTCAAGATCAACATATTTATAATATATTTTGAGAAATATCTGAAAAGTTTCAAATCATTGGGCCATCGTCAAGGGATAGAACTCTAAACAGACTCCGCTTCGAACTTTGATTTCCTGAAACCAGTATGTAACATTTCCCGATATTGTGTTTCCCATCCTAATATGTCTCCTGTTCACTCTTTTGTGGACTATAGAGCATCCACATACATAGTCTCTTTTGTCTGAAACAAAACCATATTTCTACAATTATTTATGTTTGTCCTATTCGATTTTCAGGGATATTCTGTCTCAGTTTGATTATCATCACAGTTAAAGTTGTGCAGATGATAAGTCTATAGCGGTCAGACATCGTGGGTTTATTTACAAAAGGGGTGTCAACATTTCTCTCCATAATAAGGTCATGTTGGGTATCAAATGAAAGAGCTCCAGTAGTACTTTCCGAAACTAATGCTATTTTTGATACTGGGTGAAGTATAGGTAACTGAGGGTTCAAGATGTGTGCCCGAAAAGTGTAACAGGTCTCGTTCTCAGAACCCACCCAACTGGAAAATCTGTAAAAATCCACAATAGTGTGTCCATACGAAATCTAAGCCTCAAAATACATCTCATTCCGATATCTGCTCAAATAAAGTTAATAATAGTATATTATTAAATTTTTAAAAATTTACCCGAAAACCACCCTTAAGTTCATCCTAGAATACAAAATTTGGTACTGTTATAAGCAGTAACATAATGCACAAGTTTGAAAAAAATTGAACTATTATTAACAAGGTCATAAGGGAGTAGGAAATTTCTCACACAAGATGAACATAAAACCTCTATACCCAAGGCGTCCAGCTTCCAGTATTCCAATTTGATTATAACAATGAACTGTGTAGGATTGAGAAGTGCCTTGAGATATTTCTACCGCAATTTATTTTATGCTATATTAATGGTGGCCGCATTGAAGCCAATTTTATAGAATTCCTTTGGAATTTGAACAACGGCACGCTATGATCTGGCATGGTTACGAAACTGTCAGATATCAAATTCCCCGTTTTAAAAGGTTTTGCTTCCATCTGCCTGTCTGACCCATTGAACACACTCGGAAACTTCTAAACCTATGCCACCAAAGGTTTAAAACATTTTTTTCGAAACACAGTCACATAGGCTATTAAACGAACAACTCATTTTGGGTGGCCAGTCAAATAAAACCTTATTTTGCGGAACAGGGTTTTTATAGTATCGCCTTCTGCTAGCGGAGCATATGCAGTACCCCGTGAAAATTTATCTAGTTTTCCCCTTTTACCTGTACTTAGGAACGCGATATATAAATATTATTAGTTTGAATATTGGTCCGCATTAGGTTTTTCCTTTTAACTCATCGTTTATCAATAGGATTAAGACCAAGATCTTGCGATGGCTAAGTCATGGTTTGAGCATTCCTCTTTTCAAGTTTTGATATGATAAGGAAAGAAATGTACATAAGAAAATTATTATATCATAATATAGCACCATGCTTCAGTTAGACAAATCCTTAACTATACTCGACTCGTTCAATAAGGCCTTGGTACTCCTTGACTTCCCTCACATTCGGTTAGAAGACAATGGGGTGGCGGACGAGCTGGCCGGAAAACGAGCATGGACGTCGCTACACGGATCAGAGTCCTTCTGTGGAAATCGAAATGGGTTCATGGCTATGACGATGAAAAACGAAGGGGAACGGCTGAGCGGACTATAAGGGTTTCTGGATGGAATGGTATATTATAACCATTAAAGGGACACGATAGTTCTTCCACGACGTAGTATGACTTCCCTTGACAAATATTATTAGAGTTAACAGCACGAGAATGCAGAAGCAGAAATTGCCCAGGGACTAGTCGAATCTAATCAACACTATTTGAACTAAATAATATAGTATGCTTATGCACTTCCTAAAATGCAATTTTCGTTCAACTTTTTTCTGGTCATGGTCGACGATTCATCGTCCATTGCTTTCAGGCCGCGGGAATTTTCTTTTGGGTTTAGTAATATTTTCAGTTTATTTAAAACAAGCTCTATTGTACCTTCTGGTTGGACATCTAAGTTTATAATTGGCCTTTTCTTTTTGAAAGTTTTTACTCCTTGTATAATGTATATTTTATTTAAAGTGGCGGGGTTAGCTCTCGTTTCTGTGTTTTTTTACATTTTTTTAAATGCTGAACGAACCAATTTTAATATTCTTCAACTAAACCTTTTTTCTCAGTTAGAGGTGGAATTCCTGGAAAGACACTTCTACTTAGGTTGCTGATATTCACATCTACTAAATCCCCCTCATTCACCTTCTATTCCTATCTCCGCAGCATCATTGTGGAATTGGCTCTGGGGATAGACCTTTTTGTTGCTGTTTTATGTCGTCTCTATTAACGCGATCCAGTTGTCCTTGCCTTATAATCGATTGTGGGTTCCTATGTCTACATCATTTGACGTGTTTCAATTTTGTCGTCTTCTCTAGGAACCTTGCGTAATTGAACGATTTAGGGTCCTCCGGTGTAGCGGTGCATTTAGGACAATCGAGAGGTTCATGTAATCCAAAGGAGAAGTATTTGTACTTCTAAAAACCACCGTTTCCTGTGATCTTTGCCAGAGTTGTTCCACCATTGCTGCTGCCTCTCGTACAATTACTTCATAATGGTCCCTATAATTTTAATAAAGAGGCGATGACGGTTTACGCTGGGAGCGTGAACGAAGCAGCCAGATGCCAGATGTTAACACCGCTTTTTTACCTCAGTAAACACAACGTGAGTGGGAATTATAACGAACATAAATCCGCCATAGTTTAGACCAAAGCTTGCCGATAGATAATTTTTTTTTATTCAGTGATTGCAGGTTCCTGAGTCCGCATCCACTTGATGTTGGACCAGAGCGAGTGTAGAGAAGTAGTAAATCGTCTTTGCCTCTGTTCTAAGGTTTTCTTGAAAACAAACTTATTAAAATCAGTTCACTGTCTGACTGTCTCTCACACGCACTGTTCTCAGAAGGAGAGGGATCTATTACCATGAAATTTGGTAGAAAAGCCACATGGCTACTTTTCGAGGTGGATGTTATTCTTGACATTGGTTGCAAAGGGGAAAAGTGCAGCGGCCCGAAAAGGGGTAATCACTTTAAGGACCTATTCTCAGAAACTACCCATCCGAAAATTCGAAAAAAAAATATGGTGGTCCATATACATGGTAGCTAGGCTTCAGAATACTTTCCTTTATGATATCTGTCCAAATAAAGTTAATAATAGTGTATTATTATATTCTAAAAAAATACGGCGAACTCCCCTGAAGTTCATTTATGATTCGCAAAAATCGTAGTGCTAAGTTTTAATACGAGACATCGAAGTTTGGTGAAAATCCTACTATTGTTACCAAAGCTATAATATGTCAAAATTGCTTCTTCCGCGTCAAATATTTGATTTGAATATCGGGTATACTCAACGTATGTACTGTGATATACGTATAAATATCTAAATCGCTCAGTTCTGGGCAGGTCACTGCCCCTGATAGTGCAGGTTTCATGGGAATCGGTCGTCAAAAATTCACTTTTATTCAGACTCAATGTGAGATCGTGTTGCATGATGCGATCAGTTCATTTTTGAACAAGTTGCTCGACATCATTTTTGCTATGGGACGCTAGGAAGACATCATCTGCATAAAGCAGTGTATAAGGTGCTGGATGTTGGATATCCCGTGTGACCGTGTCCATAACAAGAACAAAGAGGAGTGATGAGAGGGCGCTTCCATAATGAATATCGACGGAGCACGAGGCGGTTTTGATACATCCGAACTTTACTTTTCGAATCGTGGTAGAGTAATTGAACACGCACGAGTTCTTCTGGCGCCAGGTGCTGTCGTACAGCATACCAGATGAGTTCGTGTGGCACACAGTCAAACGCTTTCTCTAAATCCAGGGATGCAATATAAAGAGAGCGATACTTCTCACGGTGTTTTTCAATGAGCGTGTATTGTGCTTTTCCAGCAGCGCGTATTGCGCCAGTAGTTTCGTAGTTCTTAACGAGTCCCGCTTGATTCACGGTTATTTGTAGGCAGTGCTTGCGGAAGTGGAGAATGTGAAAATTTTTCCGTTGAAATCTGCTCGAAATATTCTCGCTATCTATCCGCCGCAGCTCGACGGTCGGTAAGCAAAGTAACGTTCTTGTCATTCACGCAAAAGAAGTATTTGAAATCCTGTGTGCATTGGTGTCGGCTTGTGACAAGTCGATACAGATCTATCTCGCCATCGCGAGTGTCCAGTTTATCGTAAAGACTCTTGTAATGGACTGCTCGAGTAACAGCGATCGCTTCCTTTGCTTACCGGTTAGCATTCTTGTAAATTTGCCAATTGGCGAGCGTTTTATTATCGGGAAACTTGTAATAGAGGCGTTTCTTTTCAGTGCAGTCAGTGACGGTGGTAAAACGTCGGCGCCTTATTAGAATATAGTCCATTTGCATTTCACTGTCCCCACTATAAAATATTGGAAGATGAGACAATCGTTTGATGAACTGCCAAATGAGCTATACGCTCGCCATTCTCATTGCCCGCTCCAAACCCTTTTTCCCCATGACCTTTTCACCCACATACCCATTAAAATCGTCCGCAATGACGATGTATTCATTAGCAGGCATGTTACAG
Source organism: Hermetia illucens (assembly GCF_905115235.1). NCBI lineage: Eukaryota > Metazoa > Arthropoda > Insecta > Diptera > Stratiomyidae > Hermetia > Hermetia illucens. The sequence goes on along the minus strand of NC_051850.1, from coordinate 110,702,680 downwards.
ATCTTTGCATTCGAAAAGTTGGCAGAAGGCATCTTTTTTGGCATCAGGTCGACCTGTCTGTGGTACGTACGCGATGAAGAAGTGAATAGTGCGATCCTCAAGAGCGGATACCCTTCTCTTGCTGTGAACTAGCGCCCCATTTCTCTTGTCTTTTCTTGCTTCAAAATTCTGGAACGACTGGTAGACTGCCCACTTCGGTCACCTCATTGCCAAAGAGCAGCATAGTTTTGTTGAAATAAAGATCTACGTCTTCAAACATTCTGGTCTTTACTAACTACGTTGTTGAATACTTTTAATTCACGACAGGAGGTACATGCTATTTATACTGATTTCTCCAAAGCCTTTGATACTGTTGACCAAAATATTCTCCTCTATAAACTTTTATTACTCAACTTCCCTCTCTCAGTCACCTCCTGGCTTTCCTTCTATTCCTCATATCGTTCCTATAAAGTTTTTTTTCATGGTTACTCATCTCATTCTTTATTTGAACCTTTCTCCTTCCTCTGGCGTTCCCCAAAGCTCTATACGTGGTCCCCTACTCTTTCTGTTTTTTTAGCAATGAACTCGCCTCCGTCCTCACCTGTCCGTGTTGGCTTTACGCAGACGACCTTAAGCTATTTGATACTGTTTCGTCTCCCCTGGACTGTGTTCTCTTGCAGTCCAACCTTGATAATTTGGTCCGTTGGTGTTCGGTCAACAAGCTAACACTGAATGCCAGCAAATGATACTGGCTGTACTATTCGCTTGAACCCTCCTCAACATCCTTTGTTCACTATTAGTGGACAACCCCTTTCACTACTGACCTCCTTCAAAGACCTGGGTGTAATATTCGACCTTGAATATTGCTGTATAGTCTGGTCCCTCTTCCGCATTCGTGACTGCCGCGCTCTTGAAGTTATACAACCCAAATTGACCCGGACCCTCTTTTATACAAAGAACCTTTCACGGGTCAACTATCCGTCACGACACCGCACCCTCAATCCCCCCTCCCTGCGGCAACGCCGTATCTTCCTTGATATATGTACTCTTTTCAAACTCTGTATTGCCTGATGGATTGCTTTGACAATTCGGATATTACTTTCTGCATCGCCTCTCATAACACACGTAGTGCGGACATTTTTGAAGTACCCTTCGCGGAGCTCGAGATTTACTTCCACTCCCCGATCCCGAGGCTATGCCGGTCCGACAGCGCCCCACAACTTGGGTCCTTTGACTCTGTCTCCTTCCCTAGTTTTAAGCGTAAGATAGCCCCCCCTCTGAGGACAATATGTAATAACGTTTGTCTTCTTTAATGGGTTCGCGGAACCCTTTGGGTTTGACTTGCGTAACCGGGTAGTTTCGTTGGGACATTTTTAATTACTGTGGATTTGTCTTTCATAGAGGATATCTCTAGCCGTGCCTTGGATGTGAAAATTGGAGACAATTCAGAACAATGAGTATGCATTGCGCCTCTATTGTAATGGCCACGTCTATTATTCTGAAAAATCAGTCAAAATCCTAAGGCCTCGGCTTAGAGGGAGAGTTTGTTGTCTATAAGTGATGTTGGCTTCGAAGAATTTGAACGATGTTGATTTCTGTGCCCTGGTCATCAACACTTTTGAAAAAATCGGTATCATTGGCATAGTCAGGAAGGAAAGTCCTAATTTATAGCGCATAAACTGCAGGCGTCTTTCAATCAAGATGTCGTGCATGCCGACACCGAACTAAGTTTCCGGAGGTTCCAAGTAGGTAGTACTGATGTTATCATTCATGGAGTTCTGGGTATCTGGTAGTCGTGATAATTGTTGGCTTTTCGTCGTGTGGTTGCATAGTTTCTCTTGCTTTAATCCATCATTGGTGCTAAATATTCTGCTCGTCACCTTTGTAGCTGGTAGTTTCCAGGGAAAAATGAGAGAGTTCCAATTTCCTATTTTATTTTCCAAAAACCTTCAATTGTAACCGTGGGGTGATTTTAATGAAGCCGCAGTCTATTGTATATTTTCATTTGGAGTTCCAACTCGTTTAGAAATTTAAGAGTTAGCTTGTAGAATTATGGGTGGAAGTTGAGCATATTGGCTGGCTTATGAACAATTCCGCGGTGCCATACAAAGTCGAGAGCCTTTTTTAAGTCAAAGGGACGAACTATTCTGGTCACTTTCCGGCTAATTTCGAGCTTGATGATGGTTTTCAATTTAAGAAAGTCTTGCTAAATCGCCCGATCTAATGGAGGATGTACTCTATAACTTCATCGCTTTTGGGTATTCTTTTTCTTCGTATGGGAATATCTTAAAATATTATTGTTGGGATGCAAGTATTGTGAAGAACTCTAATTTTGTCCTCATGTTATGCAGATCACAGCAACCAGTCGCAATTGTAGGTTGTACATTACACTTCATCCACTTCCTACTAAAAGATGATGGAACGTAAAAGACACTAGCCAAAAAGTCTGATGATGACTGTAGATGAATAGTTCAAAACATATTGATTTCTTATAATTAGTGACAAGTTTTCTCATCTTCACTGTATCATGTCTATAGGAGGACATACAAGTGTGTATTTATCTGAGTAATTATCTGCATTTGAAATGATGTTCGTATCTACATTTTGCTGCTTCAACTCGAATATTGCATGATAAGTAGGCAAATGTCGGAGACAGTGCATGTTCGTCTTCAGTAGCGAAAAGAGTTCAATGCAATTGACCTCTATTAGCTCGTAAGCCTTTCCATCCTGTTTGAGATATTACCGCATATATTATAGTATGATGGCATTCGAACGTAATAAGGGGAATAGCATTAAAATGTCAACAAGGTCTTGACAACGTACGACTTAGCCTTCTTCTAATTTCTTCTCTTTTAATTCTTTTCTACTTAGAATAGAACATTATGCTAAAATATGTCGCAAAGCCAACGTATGCACATATCTTTTTACCTTCATGTACAACCGTCACAAACAGCGAAACTTCTATATCTCCATTTGAAATTCTTTCTGTTTCTCGTTCGTAATTCGTCAGAAACATGATAGTGGAATCTTATCAAAACATCTGTTTAGTGGTTGAATTAGAAGTAGTTACAAGCTTGTAAGAAGTTGTGTATGTTTGAGATTAGTGACAAGATAAGATAAGCGTTCTATTCTGATTTCCGTTTTTGAGGTGGAAAAATGAGTTGAATGTACATGGGGATGAAAATGGAGTCACGATTGCTTTCAAAACCGTTGAAAACGATACCCAACGAATGTTGTTTACTGAATAGATTCCTCTGTCTATAAGAGTCCAATATTGCAGATGAGATACTAAAAACTTTGTTATCCGCTGATGTTTATATTGTCAATGATACTAATTTTCGCTTTTCTATCTTTACAGGTGAGTTACCGAAACAATATTTGCAGCTTCTACATTGTATTGTCGTTTGTAAGTCAATTAGACAGAGGTAGTAACTTATCACTTTTATTCAATCGGAGATAAGGATTATTTGTAAACACAATTAAGACATACATGATTCCCTTAGTTGCGAGAATTATCTTTCGTAACGACTCAGGTCTTCACTTCAGATAGTTCTGATAATGATCGCGGAATTACCAAACAGTGTGGGTTACTTCGCTCCTTATCATTTCACGTATCTCTATCGATGTGTTCATATGCTTATTAATCATGTACTCTACAATGACTTCATTCAGTTTCACCGCAATCGTTCTAATTTTCCATTTCTGACTCATTTTGTCGTTAAAGTATCGCGATAACGATTGCTAATCGTGCTATTTCCATATCAAAGCAAACGAATCTCAAGTTTTCTGATTGAGAATGCTTGGTGAAAATCATATTTATCTTCATTTCAAATCGTGGATGCAAAACGAGCAGTAAAATTAAAATGAATTAGTTCAATGCTGCCTAGAGTCCTTAAAAGGAATGAGTCGAATAATTTGGACCCTCCCAGAAAACATTTAAAGTGCACCATCCGAGAAAACAGGTTACAGAAGTGGTAGACCTCTCAACACGAAATCATTGCAAGAGGCTCTGGTACATTGCGAGAGACAGCAACCAGTGAAACAGGAAGATCTGTCATACTATCCTCTGATTACTTCAAGCATCTGGCACAGATGGCACCTATACAGCGACACTGATAGAGGATAGAGAATATCTAGAGAATATGTTGGTAGTATGTCTTGCTCTGGCCTACGTGCGTACTTATTGGCAGACAGTAAGGTTCTTCATACCAAAATCTGGGAAAGATGGCTATTCAAATCCAAAGAAGTTTAGATAAATCATTCTAACAACATTCTCACTGATATGTCTATGACTAGCTGAGCGTCACATTCGCGAGGAAAAATTTACACAGAAGTGACAACTTTGAGCTTTGACCATCAAACAGCAGTATCATACTCTATAGCATAGCCCAGATTACTGCAAGTAGATGATTCTAAGGTAAGCTTAAGGGGGGTTCCCAGCCAATTAAAAAAAAAATACTTATAATAAATATGATAATGTATTATTATTAGCTTTATTCATATATGGAGAGTATTTTGAGGTCTAAATACCATGTGCATGGACCACTATATTTTTCAGATATTTGGGATCGGTAATTTTTGAGAATGGGTCCTTGAAGTAACTGACTCTTTTCGGATTCCTGCGCTCCTCCCCTTTGCAGCCAATGTCAACACTAATGACGTCATCAGAAAGTACTAATCGAGATCTTTGATTTGATGCATATGTCTATATTCGATGAAAAAAAATTTAATCCGGCATTTCGCATGAATGGGGACTCCCCCTTAAACTTAACGTATAACTATGTTACCCAATGCATGCTAGGGTATTCACACGGCTCACCTTTCTATCGAATTTCGTATCAATAGAAGTAACCGTTGCTGAGATAAAAGGTGTGACAGAGAGACGGACAGACAGACAGACAGACAGTAAACCGCTTTTAAGGAGTTTTTGTTTTATACAAAACCATAAAAACTAGTCAAATTCGAAATTTTAATAAGGTTTTGTTTTACACAAAAGGAGGAAATAAATAACCTTTGCTTTCCAAAGTTGAGGTAAATAACCATTCAACTCTTCAAAGAAGTGAAATACCTCGGAATTATTTCAGATAAGACGCTTATTTAGAGGATACATGTAGAGACAAAGAAAAAACGAGCTCTCATAGCTTATGAGCTAAGCAGGCAGGCCTTTGTACCGTGCTATGCTGATGTTCACTTATGTGTTTGTAGTCTGGTTGTTTAAAATAAGACAAAAGAGTCTTCACTGTAAACTAGCTTCGCTGGCCACCTCGAAAATCGGTCAGGAATGTAGAAATCGTTTTAACTCTACATCTGTATTCAATACTATGGACTTGCACTGGAAACCTGGTCACTGTGTCATTGGTAACCTGTTTCCTTGGTTAGGGGGAATCATATTCGTTAAGATAGTTCTGATATTAGTTGATTGTCAAAGTCCGCTTACTGCACTGTGATAATCTGTCGTTTCGCTTTGAAAACTGGGGATAAGCGTTGCCTTGTAAAGTTGGTTTTGTCGGGAGCTGTGCAGCCAGGCATAAAGTCGAGTCCACACGTTTGCCGTTTGGAACAAGTTCCAAATCTTTACAAATATTTGCCTTGATTTCATGTATCGAATATCGACATCGTTGTCAAGTGCGTTACAATAACCACAGAGGTGTTACTAAGTTGTTGGTTGCATGGCGATTGCACGTCTATGTAAGTTCCGTGTGGCTAGTATTAAGGCGATTCCATACCGTCTCATGTCCGCAAAATTCGTTGATCAATTTTTATCCGCTTGTCCTTTCAGAAATTCAATTTTTCTAACTTTTATGTGTGCGACGTTGCAAATTCTGCGCATGAAGCTTTGTCGCAGGATGTGTACTGAAGTTTCACTGCACTGCTCACAAAATCTACGTGTAATGCTCTCTACTATGCTCGGCTTCCATAGACGGCAGGTAAAGAAAACCTACAGTGCCCTGTGAGAACACCAACTACAATCCTATGTCACTCTTTCACCATCGTGAACGGCACAATAACGGTCGCCTAGGCCTGCCTTAATAAGGGTCTCCAAACATCCCGGTTTTGCCGCGATTCAGCCGGTTGTCTGGCATTCTGACTTACATCGTCGCTCCAATTGACGCAACGCCTCTCTTTTCCGACCATAAATATTGCCCCTATCAACCTCCCGGATTTGATCACCCCCGCCCATCGAAACCAAAGCTGCCGCTGCCGCTCCTTCAGTAGGGGAATTGTTCAACCGTTTGAAGTCGTACTCTCTTATCTTCGTTTTTTTTCTAGTTGATTAGTGTTTTTTGATGTCGTTGTCTTCGTTTTTGGTAATGCCACCATGTACTTCGTCTTGCCTTCATGAATGCGCAACCTAATATCTCGTGCCTCGTGCTCGACCTGAATGGAGGCAGATTGTACATCTTGGGTTGTTCTTTCCATTATGTTAGTATAGTCTTATCTGAAATCCGTGTTGATAGTAAAAAGCGCGAAGAGTGATCCTGCTGCTTCTATTTGACTTCGAACATTGGTCAGGGCGGAGATACTGAATTCTTTCATGGCTGTGCACACTTTTACCTCGGCTATGCTATCATAGCCGGCCTTGAAGTCCATGAAAAGAAAAGTTTTTCCTTCGTTTCAGGTGGCGGGATCTTCAACTTACTAATATATGTTTGTGACCCTACCAATAATAACGTTCTTCAGGTGATTGTGAAGATCATTTGTGGATGCTTTATCCCCAGGAGATCCGATAATTGCGGTTATTGTGTAATACATTTCCCCCTAATAGGGGTTGAGGAGGGCTCTGAGTGTTCTCTCTCAGCTGATTGTCAGATGGGATTCGAGATCACTATAATACAGCTTGCGGCGGCAAAATTCGGTCAAATTATATTTTTTTCGAAATATATTTTTTTTTACCAAAAAACCTGGTGTTCAATTTTTTTTAATCACATTGTTATTGAGGCCATATAGAATATATTTAATCATTCCCTCGTCGCCTCAAATCTCGGTCTGAAGTGTGGGCGTGCGACAAATGCTACTTTATGGATCCATATTGGCGGATGCCACTTCAACGCTTCAATAACGTTCTCTAAAAAGCAGCAATCAAGTGGTTTGGTTCAAAAACAATTTAAAGATCTTCAGGAACGTAAGCGGGCTAACAGTCATTTCTTTGATTCATTTTTGTATTCGCAATAAAAATTTTCTTAGAGAAACATCTCAGTCTTCCAGCAGTGTTGTTTCTTAAGGAACACAAAATCAAATTGCAACATTTAACTCCCTAGCTCCCAGCGGCTTCGGAAAGCCACTTTAATTGAGTAAAAATTGTAAAGGATATACTCCTTAACGATTTGACTCTCCTGGATCCTTCTTCTGAGCACGTTAAATGGTGGTGGGTGTTTTAGCAATGTGCTCTTTCAAATATGTATTCCTCGTCGATTTATGCAGGGAGCACACCTAGAGGACCCCGTTTTAAGGCGTGAGAGATTCCTCATTTTTCTAAGTCTAGAGTTTTCCATTAAGAATGGACTCCCTGCAGTCACCACGTGGAGGTGGAGATAGAGTTTCGTTGCAGAGCTTTTGGTGTTCGTTCAGCAGACGTTTCCCGGGTTTTGTGATCTATCGTGGGCTGGGAATCTATACACTCTTTGAATGCCATGCCATTGTTTGGTTAGATTTAAATAATTTTTTTCAATTCCGTTAACTATTCTTCTTCCCTTCTTGAATTTTATGGTCTTTACGCTCTTTTTAATTTCACAGAATTCTAGGCTTCATTCCTTTTCCCCCCAAAATGGCCAGGAACGATGCCGAGCGAATTTCGTTTATCAAAGAATTCTCATATTAGTCTGGAATTTAGCCGATTGGTGTGGAATACCTTGGTGACCGCCTGACTGGCGGTTAGAATTACAATATACTACTGATAGATTTTTTTATACATACTGATGTGATACCTCCCCACATACTGAAAGTCACCTTCTTTATTTGAACCAGTATGCTGAGATCTGTTCTGTTCGTTTACAATTTCGAAACAAATTTAAACTGTTCCGCTCGAAACGTCTCACCATAGGGTCAAAGCTTTTACTGTACAAGACAATGATCTTGCCAGTCCTCATGCATTCCTCGGAGACTTGGGTTCTTAGTAAGAAGAATTGCGAACTCTTGGCCGCGTTCGAGAGAAGAATCCACCGAAGAATTTTTGGCCCCCTACATGAGGATAGACGATTCCGTAGCCTACATAACGACGAAATCTATGAGCGATCCGTCCGGTTGTGGATAAAATCCGGCTCAATAGGTTACGGTGGGGGGTGACTTAATCCGTATGGATGAGGTTGATCCCACCCGGAAAGTCTATAAGGGCAATATCTATGGTAGAAAAAGAAGACGAGGCAGACCCTGCCTAAGATGGAGCGATGGCGTAGGTCAGGACGCCAGACAGTTTTTAGGGATATCGAATTGGTGGACCTCGGCGCAAAACCGGGATGTCTGGAGTTACTTTTTAAGGCAGGCCTAGACCGGATACCGGTTATTGCGCCGTTGATGATGATGATGTGATATTACCCTACCCTGAGTACAACCTTGGGTTGTATTCATCATTATAATATTGGTACCTGACGATACCTCTACTAGTCTATTTTTAATATTTTGTCATGAAGAAGGCCAGGGAAGGCGTACCCAGGCCCACCCACAAGTCCAGGATTTCCTCGCGCGTCTATTTTTCATGATCTTGGCCAGCTAGACGTTCGAGGTGTCTCTTGTGAATAACTGTATTCAATTTTTCCTCATGCGATACGTTGTCGAAGGCATCTTTCATCATTATGAATGTCGCAACAACCAGTATCTAATCTAGGCCTGCCTTAATAAGGAATTCCAGACATCTCGGTTTTGCGCCGAGGTCTACCAATTCCATATCTCTAAAAGAAGTCTGGCGTCCTGGTTTACGTCCTCGCTTCATCTGAGGCAGGGTCTGCAACGTCTTTTCCTTCTACCAAAGATATTGTCCTTATAAACTTTCCGGGCTGGACCATCCTCATCCATACGGATTAAGTGACCCACCCACCGCAACGTATTGAATCGGATTTTATCTACAACTAAACGGTCAAGATATCACTCAAAGATTTCGTCATTATGTAGGCTACGGGATCGTCCATACTCATGTAGTGAGCCAAAAACGTTTCCTAAGAACCCAAGTCTCCGAGGAACACATAAGGACCGGCAAGATCATTGTCTTTGACAGTAAGAGCTTTGACCCTATGACGAGAAGTTTCGAGCGAAACAGTTTTTGTAAGCTAAAATAGGCTCTGTTGGCTGCCAACAACCGTGCGCGGATTTCATCGTCATAGTTGCTATCGGTTGTGATTTTCGGCCCTAGATAGGAGAAATTGTCAACAGTCTCAAAGTTGTAGTCTCCTATCTTTATTCTTCTCGTTTGACCAGTGCGATTTGATGTTATTGGCTGGTTGGTTTTTGGTGCTGACGTTGCCACCATGTATTTTGTCTTGCCTTCTGTACCCCAAGATCTCGCGCAGTCTGCTCGATCTGTTTAAAGGCAGTGTGAGTGTCTCAGTTCGTTCTTCTCATGATGCTGATATCGTCAACATAGGTCAGTAGTTGGACTTAAAGAGGTTTGTGGCTTTCGCATTTACCTCACCAGGTTAAAAGGGGTGCACGATATGGCACCTGCCTTAGATCGTTGTTGATGTCGAATGGCCTCGACAGTGATCCTGTTGCTTTTATCTGCCCTCGCACATTGGTCAGGGTCAGCCTAGTCAGTCTTATCAATTTCCTTGGGATACCGAATTCTCTCATGACCGTGTACAGTTTTACCCTGGCTATGCTATCATAGGCGGCTTTAAAGTCGATGAAAAGATGGTGCAACTGATGTCCATATTCCAACAGTTTTCCATCGCTTGCCGCAGAGAGAAAATCTGATTTGTTGCTGATTTACCTGGAGTGAAGCCTCCTTGGTATGGGCCAATGTGGCGGCACATCGGAGACGTCAACCTGAGCGCAACTGCGAATTCGAGGTGAGAAGACTCTCGAGGAGACCGTTGCCGCGTAACATTTAAAAGTAGAGAATATCTATATATAATTGCTACAATGCGTGATATCGACTTATGATTTTTATGCCAATGAATTGCACGGTATATTTCTCCCATACTTAGTGGCGGTACTATTTTTGGTCTTCAGTTGGAAGGACCACCAACTCGCCGTTGTTCTGGTGGTTGAGTATTTCCACAAAATACTCAACCCATCGCTCCAACATACCCATTCTCTTTGGACATTAGATTTCCCTCTTTGTCTCCGCAGGATGAGCATTGTTGGCAAAACTTTCGCCCCTATTGCGGTTGCTCCCTGTACTTGCTTCTCCCAGGCTTCCTTTTTCTGTCTGTGAAGTCGCTTTTCTGCTCTACGGAGCTCGTGATAAGTCGTGCCCGCGTTGTATGAGAATGCAACATTACTCGGTATGCAGCATTCTTCCGTTCTGGTGCTAGCTTATATTCATCATCGAACCAGTTGTTCTGACTTGCGACTGGTGCCAAATATGTTTGTGGCCGTATCAATGATAACGTTCTTCAGATGATTTTGGAGATCATTTGGTATCTAAAAAGATATACAAAGCTGTTTTTATTGCATCCCGAAGTGCATCCGTTAATTGACAAAAGGCAGTTATATATAAGTTAAGCCCCCACACCCTGCTCAATAACAAACTTTTCGATAGCCCCGTCGTAGTCATGAGAGAGTATCTGCTATGGATATGTCTTGAGAATTATCGCTAGTCTTATATTTTTTGCTACGCTAGCATAGGTAATCTCGGGTTTCTTGGTTCTTATCCGATGCTAACTCCCTCTTGGGTACCGGCTTGGTTTTCTGGAAAGTATTCAAGTCTTTCTTCGCATATACCATTAATTCTTCTGCCAGACTTGTTCTTACTTATGGTTGCTGGGCTCGATGACCTTGTCCAATTGAGTGGGATTTGAAGATTCTCCTTTGTAAAAAAGATAAGTCTTAAATCGTTGTAGATTGTTACCATTTATCTGTTTCTGAAGATACCGCTCAATTTCATTGATCAGATTTCCCTCGTTGAACAGAACTCGAGTTTTCACTTTTAGTTTTACGATAACCACATTTTCAACTTAGGCAACCAACTGGAAGACCCACTTTATAGTCATCACGAAATCGTTACCTTCTATTTACAATGATAAAATTCTTACTTATTATAATTAATTAGTATTGATGCTACGCAAAGGTAAACGTTTTGGAAAAGATATCACTGAAGGAAATAATTACAAGCCGGCAATAATTACCATTGGCAATTACAATACAAATTTGACTGCTAAGACCACAGAGTAATTAAATTGGTCGTGATTTCCACGTTGTTACAGGCGCTGAACATGTTTACGACGAGCAAGTAGGAAAGTGAGTTAACAATGATGATATCGAGGAAATCAAGAGAGTGAGGACCAATGGTTTCGGGCGAGGTAATTTGTGAAAAGCTTGAATATTTTATTCGGACATTACATGATATTAAGGGGAATAATTATGATCATCTAAAGATTCGTTCTTACACTAAACTTACTATGAAAGCTGAATTGCTTCGAAACCAAATTTCTGCTTCACTATCCATCTGCAAACGATTCATATTAGTAAACAGAAAAGCGCATCTTACTTTTGATTATCAGCATATCCTCGTTGCGCTGAATGGGAGCTCGTAATCCCATCATGGTAACGATACGGTCATCTTTTTTGTCGATTATAAATTTTATTTAAGGCAGCTATGGTGTCACTGGATTGTATACAAACCTAAGATTATAACACCTGATACCCGCTATCGTGTGATATTTTCTACTAGTTGAGATATTGAAATGATGATGAATTGCGACAAATCAAAAACGAGATGTAAATAGTCAGCATTTGAGGTTGGACAAACCTTTTTGCATGCGGTTGGAAATTGGGAACATATTCAGCGCAGCATTGTTGTTCCACGATGCACTATGGTGTAATCAGTTTATAGTTCGGTGGAACAACCGGCTCGTACCAAAACGTATGAAACTTTTTGTTAATTTTTTATGTTAGAATATTTGGGTACACGATATATAACTCATAGTGTATATGTTGAATATCCAATTAGTTGTGACACTTATATTTTATCTCTTAGGGAATAGAAATTTGTCACGGAATATATATAACTTTGCTAGTAATAGTAGGATTCCTACCAAAGTTTCCATTATGCGGCTTCGTATTAAATTCTATATCATTGATTACTATACTAATTTTACGGTTGCCCTCGACGAATGTGAAGATAGTACTTGGCAATTTTAACGGAAAGATTGGAATAAATCTGATTCACCAGGGAATTCCCCCCGGCTAAAGCCTCCACGATATAGAAAGGAAGCAAGCTCGCAGAATTTGTTCGCAGCAAAAACATGGTAATCTCATGGACTTGTTCCCCGCACCGCAGGACCCATAAGAGAACATTGGCTTCCACAGATGGTGTGTGATGAGTGAAGATTTTAGGGAGTAGCAAATAGAGTGATACTTTCTGACGTTTAGCGCTAAACCATTAGTCTAGCACCAACAAATCAGAGTGTCCAGGTTAGATTGAAGGTCCGTAGGCGACGATATACCGGAAAACAGCTTAAGGTCGTCTGCATAGAGCAAACAGGGACAAGTAAGGAGGGGAGGAAGGTCGTTAATAAAAAATAAAAATAACAAGGGACCCAGAATAGATCCCTGTGGGACGCCAGAGGAGGGGAGAAGGAGCGGGAAGTACAGCCGTCAAAAAAGACGCGGCAGGATCGGTTGGAAAGATAAGAGGCTTGCCATAAAACAAGTGGTATGGGAACGTTTAGAGACGAGAGTTTCGATAGAAGAATCTTGTGATTTACAGTGTCGAAGGCTTTAGCGAAGTCAGTGTAAATAGTATGCACTTCTTGCCATGAATTTAGACATTTGGCGACAAAGTTGTTAAATCAAGCAGGTTGGTGGTAGTGGACCTACGTTTAACGAAGCCATGTTGCTCTTTCACTATGTATTGGCCAAAGTGGGCGGAGAACCAGTGTATATGTTACAAAGTGTTATCAAAAATAATTCAGAGAAAACTCGAACTCTCCTCAAAAAATATCACTGGCGAATATCAGGGAGGGTTTCAATGTAGAAAGTGATATTCAGATATTCTCTGTAAACAGATACTGGAGAAGTTGTAATATAACGTTTATATCCCTCAAATGTTCATTGACTTCAAACGGACAAGGCTGATTATAAGCCTCAACATTCAAGTAAAGGTGCAAAATCATCTAACAAGATGTTCCATCCCAGACTCCGTCTTAAAGTAAGGCGAAAAAAGACGCCAATCCAAAATCCAAGCATAGAAATTGTTCAACTTTCGACTGTTGAAAAGTGCTTTAATAAACAAATTGCCAGACGTTCTCACTATTCCAACAATATGGGGCATTTTTAACGTTCGGTGTAGAACAAAATTTTATTAAAATCGGTTTACTGTCTGTCTTAAAAGTGGTCATTTCTTTCACGGACCCATTCTCACAACCTACTCAACCGAAAAATCTGAGAAAAATCACAAAGCTACCACTATGCGATGCCTGGTCTCTGAAATTTTTTACCCTTCACACCGATATCTGTTCAAATAAAGTTAATAATAGTGTATTGCTATAATTTTTAGTAATTGACTGCAAAACCCCCTTAGGTTCATCCTACAATCATGCAATTATGCAGTAATATATCACTACTACTAACAAAATTATTATAGGTCAAAATTGTCGCTTCAGTGCAAATTCCAAGGCTTTGAATATCAGTAGCACGCCAAAGTGAATATTCTGACATAATATATGCAGTACATTACGTATTACGGGGGAGGCGAGTACAATGGGCCAACACGGTCTGAATGCTCAGAAGCTGTAGCTTCTCCCCCACCATACACACACATTATGTATTAGTTACTAATAGGCCGTACGTCCACTCAAATGTTTTCATATAGGAAATACACAAAACCTTTCATACTTGAAGTGCCCAGCTTCCGGTTTCTCAACTTATTGCACCTAACAATAGGTCTTATTAACTTAACTTATACTGTCATTAAGGATTAGCAGGAAAAAAGCAGAAAAAATTTTGATGTTCTGTATTTCTTCGATGCCGTTGAAATCTTGAAAATTAAAAGCATAAGAGACCTGAAAAATTTCAAGGACTTTGTGCCTAATAAGTAACTAGTGTCAAAATTACTGCTTATGGTTACTGGTTGTCAAAGTAATCCTCGTTTTAATCAAGCAGAAAGAAATAGAATAAAAAGACCTGTTCTGCAAAATAACCAAAGAGAGTATCGTATGCCTAAACTTAAACAGTAAGGAAAGCGTGACCAAAATCTGCGAGTATACATCACAAATTTTTAAGATGCTATTAATAAGGATCTAGGGGACATACATTGGTACAGTTCTGCAGTCAAATAAAAATCATTTATTCTGCCTGAAAATAGCACCTCCTTGTTCAAAGACAGTGGAGTGGTGAGCGAGCATACATCGCGTTCGAAATCTCTCGATGCTATCTTTCAAAGTGCATCAGCCGATGCTCAACTTTGCGGGGAACGTTGACATTGGAAGATTGGTCAAAGGTCTAAGGCTAATCTACGCTGGAGGATACTTAATGGGGTGGATGGGTTGCAGCTTGAACCTGATAATGGCAGTCTGCAGGACTTCCATGCTTCGGAGGTAGTCAGGAGTCAATCCCAGGCCAGATATTCCAGAAGAGTCGTACCGGGTAAGCGAATGGGCGATTACACATGGCTTCAGCGTTGCGATTGACAAAACCATACGGCGCTGACGATGGCCACATTTTTTTCAAGGAGGAGATGTCTTGTGATGTCCTTCCACTTCGTAGCATTCATTTATTCGCCTTAGAAGACTATCGCAGAGTCTGAAAATATGATCGTTCCCGATTTCATCTCACTCACTTCGAGTTCGTTCAATTAGCGATTGACGGTTCGTTGGCTTAGATTTCTTGAATACTACTTTCTTCAATATTGCCCATAAATTTTCGAGGGGATTAAGATCGGGTGAGTTGCCTGGCGAATTCTTAGAAACCGTTGGAAAGTACTATCTTGCTTTTGCTACACTGGCTTTTGCGGTGTAACAACGAGTTCCATCTTGCATAAGAATGGGAGATAATCTTCCTGGATATTGCTATCGGTTGTTGATGCACTGCCCGTAGATTGGCAATATTTTGTTTTGGTAGTACTCACCACTAACCGTAAAGTTTCAATAATCATAAGCTCGGATTTTCCATATAAAAATTATCCCTTCGGCCACCATTAATCCAAGCCCTTGTTTACGTCATTGAACTGGCTGTATCGTTTTCGGATCCGATGTTTTCACTCGCATATTTTGCCAATTTGGTTTTGGAAAAAGTTTAATCAGGGATTCATCTGTAAAAAATATGCGAGCTCCCTCTTATTTTCTGGGGTCAAACCTTCGTCAATTAATTTTTTACAAAACCTCCTGTCTTCAATGTTCTTTTCGGTTAAAGGTAGCTTCGTTGGCCTCACATACGCATGTTTTCCCCACGGGCGGCTTCTGATGTAATCTTTAATGGCAGCTCGGAAGACTTTTTTTACTGGGCGCTGGAAGTCAGGTTACTGTTTTAGGATTTTTGTGGCAGTCCTATTTCCGACTTCAATTTTATTCTTGATCAACACCTTTATTTTTTTCTTATTACTCTGTTGGTGCACTTGAATTAACTAAGGAGGTGCAGCTTTGATAATTTTCGTATTCATTACTAGCTTAGTAAACTCTATTTTTGTGTCGAAATCTTCCGTATCGTTGAAGACACAGCGGAACTAAGAAATGAGCACCTCGTTGAGGAGTACTTGCTCTTTTATAGTTCAGTTTTTAAAGAACTTCTCAAAAATACTTTATCGTCGTCGGGTTAGAAATTGAACCCATTTATTTATTTACCTGAATATTCAAAACAATTGATATCCTTCAGACCAATAAAATATGAGGTTCCCAAATTTTGTTTCTGCTCCCTGTAAATTGACCGCTTGCAAAAAAGGAAAAATAAGATGTTACCATGCGACACCTCGTTCATATAAGCTCACTTTGTTATGAGGTGACGTATAGATATTTGATGATGATGTTGTATACGTCTTAGCGTGCAATGTATTCACATGAAATAGGAAATTTTGACCTACTGTAACTTTGTTAACAATAATTAGATTTCCTTCAGAATTATATCGGATATTATATATACTGTTCGCAACATTGTGAAGCGGCTACTACACTAATAAGTCGTCGAATCAATAGCCTTAGACAATGGGTTGCCGGTGGGGAAATCAGAGTCTTAAACTTTCGACTTGATGATCTGTTGTGTTCTTGATGCCGCTGCTGCCTGGTGTTTTCAAAACTCCTCCAGACTATTCTGGCTAACGACCTTGTAATGGTGACACTGCAACGGTCAAATTATCGGTAAGTTGGCAGCAAGGAGATGAGAAGATTCTTTATTGCCGTGCTTATTTTCCCTTTGACGTGGATGGAATTTCTTGTGAGACATTCATTAGAGCTATCTAGCATTCCAAAAGAAAAGGCTTGGTGATAATAGCACGATATCACGCTCTTAGATTGCAGGTTTAGGGATTTCATTTTGGGCATGGATTCACCTCCAGCTGCTCCATTTCGGAAGGCAGGTTGCCCCCGTACTAAACAGCTGAGCGCCCGAGTTACGGTCCCTGGGAGGAGCGTCAAATGAAATCCAGATGATCTCAACTAGTACGAGAGAAGCTTTTGAAGAGAGCAATCCAGTCAATACGACAAAGAGGGGTAAGGCACTGTGGTGGAACTCTGATTTGACAAAACAAAGGAGAACGACAAGAGTACCTCTCGACCTAACTCCAAAGTCTAATTCAGTGGTTGGGTAGAATCGATATAAGCTTCAAAGAACAGAAAAAATAGGGTCAGCTAAACGATTATTATGGAGACACTTTTATGTAGATGTTAACTTTTTCGAGCTCACGTTGAAGTTGAAGCGGATTTTAGTCATAGAGCGTAGGCAGCGGCTAGATAACCTACGTTTACAAAGCGGGAAGTACACAGAAAGCAATGAGGAAAAGGCAAACCATTTGCTTGAAAATATGAGCTCGGGGCTGACAGTTCTCAACCGAAAGACTGGGCTTTGGCATGCTAAATTTTATCGCTTGAGCGAGTAAAATGCCTAGTAACAGTGAATGGATATGTTAGGATTTCATATTCGGAATATATACTGAGCATATATATATTAGGTTGCTGCAAATGAAATGGCCGTTTAGGTACTAACATTTGAAATGACTGTAAAGCTTACAAAAATTTATTTATTTAATCAAAATAGGTGTCAGTCGATTCAAAACACTTCTCCCAGCGAGATTCAAGAGCATGTATGTTAATTTCGTAGAAGTCCAGTTGTCGGGTGTTGATAGCAATTTTGACAGCCTCTTCGTTCCTAAATTGTTTTTCCGCCAAAAAATGATCCAAATGCTTAAAAAAGTGGTAGTCGGTTGGCGAAAGGTCCGGTGAATATGGTGGATGAATCAGAGTCCCATACTGCAATTCGTTCAACTTTTGAACCGTTGTTCTGGATACATGAGGTCGTGCATTGTTGTGAAGGAGTATCACACCAACTCTGTTGACCAATCTCGGCCGTTGAATACTCAATTTTTAGTGCATTTCCTCGAGTTGGGCACAGTATTTCTGTGCATTTATCGTTTCTTCAGGTGCCAAAAAAGAATAGTGGATAACTCCAGCTGTAGACCGCCAAGCAGTCATTATTACCTTCTTCGGATGTAGGCTCGATTTCGGCATATGCTTCGGTGGCTCATCAGCATCTAGCCATTGTGCTGATCGGCGACGATTGTCGTATAATATCCACTTTTCATCATATGTCACTATTCTATGCAAAAAGGGATCGGTTCTGTTGCGGGTAAGTAGAGAACTGCGAATTTACATTCGAAGCGCCATGTTTTGCTCCGTAAGGGCATGCGGAACCCATTTGTCGAGCTTTTTCACCTTTCCAAATTGTTGCAAGTGCCGGGAAACTGTCGAATAGTGTACGCCCAGTTTCTCTGCAATGTCTCTCACAGGCTGACGTGTGTCGGATTCGACTAACAAACGCAGCTCGTCGTAGTCAATCGATGGTTTTGGCTGTCCACGTGGCTCACTTTGAAGGTTTACGCCGCCTGATCGGAATTTTTCCAACCACCGCCGTTTGGTTCGTTCGCTTACCGTATCAGCTCCAAATGCGCTGTTAATGTTCTTGGTCACCTCCGCTGCTTTATGACCGAGTTTGAACACTACAGAAAAAGTATACGTTCTTGGCTCTTTCCCATCCTCTTTTTCTTTCTATTCATTGATGGTCAAAACTGAAATGACTCCTTGATTAAAGTAGAAGTATTTATGCTTCATTATCCGACACCAACAGTATCATATGACAATATAATAATAATTGTTCGCGCAGCAATTCAAGCGCCTTAAAAGCGTATTAGAGCATTTCATTTAAGACCGGTACACTACAGGACTACTGCATCCTGTAGGGGCAGTGTTTTCAGCATTGCACCCGCTCGCGTTTATTATCCAGATTTGACTCAGGTACTTATTTACAACTGAGTCGACTGGTCTCCGACATTCAGTCGCAATATAAATCCCTCTACCAGTGAGATTTGAATCGCGACCTTCTGCTGCGGTAGCCTAGCGCTCTAACCGCTGAGCCACCCATACATAAATATCATATCCAGGAATAATATCAAAAATCGTGGGGACTCTCATCACAACGGAATTCTTCGAGGGAAGCATCCATAAAAAAGCCCATTTTGACGTATGCGTCCATCGTCTGGTGGCGGAGACTGAACTTTGCTAACAGCAAGAACCTGCTGGCCCTTCAGAGTTGGATCTAGAAAAGGCGTTTGAACGTGCGCCACACAAAATTATATGGTATGCTCTGCGACAACACTTAGCACCAGAAGAACTCGTGCCTTGGCTTTTAAGATTACAGGCATAATAATCTTCACCAACGGGTTGGTCTTGGAGGACGGATCGAGTTCAGAAGTGTTCTCTGAAAACCTGATTATGGCCCGGCCCATTAGTAAAATGACGACCATATCCAGGTGAGGTATATGCCATTACATTGGCAGCGGAAGAATATTTGTGACAAAAATGACGGGGTCCGAAGATTCGAATTTGTTCCGACAGTAGCAGTTACTACTGAAAATTCGAACATCGCTAGTAATGGGGAGGCTGATGATGCAGTAGAGCCTGGCACTGGCCTAACCATTATAGATTCAGATTCTTGGCAGATTAGCTCGCCAAAGATCTGGATCTACAACGGTGAGGCCTGCGCCAGGCCTATAGCGTGGCATATTTATTGTCCCTTAAAAAGTGGGACATGAAAACCGTGGTAAGACTCCTAACGAGATATTGTTCCCTAAACTATCACATGGAACAGATTCGGCTGGTAGCAGTGAATGGAATGTAATGGGCTTAACAAAGGCCTGAGATCTATTCCATTTTTTTTGCGGCGCCCATTTTGGATCTGCATTGTTTTGACAAGAGCCAACTAGGCTAGAAAAAAATGGAAACGGCGTCTTCTCTAAGCCTCCGAATAATGTGTGATAATATTACAGATTATGTAATATTCAATTGGCGGGAACTTAGAGATTTTTACCATATCTGTCTTTTTACCTGGACCCCGCTCGCAGGGACAATATAACACCGCCGAAACTGACGTTCATAGTAAGGACTCCTAATATAATTCTTCATTCATCGCTGCGGATGACCTGATGAACAATACCAATTGAGCCAGGGAAAACTGCAAGGAAGAGTATTAACAAGCCTCTTTATTCAAGTGTCCTTAAACTACAATAAACTTCTCGTCAAATTAAATAAGTTTATCCCTACCGCTGGCTATTGTCAGCCTAGCTTATAGTATAAATGGGACCTGCTGTTATTGACATTGTAAATCTAATTGTAGACTCACCGTGGTACCACAAACTGCGAAAGTTATAGATAGATGGAATCTCTACAAAATGTTCCGAAGAAAAAGTTTGTGAGCCTGACGTTTACTGAAATATAGCCAGAAAGCTGAGTTGAGTAATGACTTCGACCCTGAATCCGAAAATTAGGCTTCTATTCAAAGTTTCATCATAACTAAAAATCAGCTACCGCTTCAGATTTCTTTTCCTTAGCTTTTTCTTGCTGTCGAATTGAGTTGTCGCGACTAAGATAAAACACGATTTTATATGAACGGTAACTTAGCATGTAAAAGATGTGCACAAACATCAGCACGAAGCTCATTATTTTTAAGTGCAATTTCTCAATAACCTATGAAACTCAAGACACTATCTGCCATCGATATGTAATAAATAATAGAAAGATCTACAAAAACACGTTTGTGATTTGCAGGCAAAAGTTTATGCCCTAGAACAAATTTTGCCAACAAATTTTGGCAAAAGCCCATGGAACTTCATGCCCGGCTCCCATTGTGACGCCGGCCTTATCGATTTAGTCCTTGTTCTTATTAGTGTAATGAATTCGTTAGTTTTGATACATGCTTACGTTTCCTTTTACATGAAGATTTCAATCAAAAAGACGTAAACATATAATAGTAGACGCCATAATTTCGGATTACATATGCACAAAGTCTGCATGCCAAGCTTTTCACCGCAACAAATATTATATTGTCTCACTCATTAATGGAGTGTGAAAAGTTAAACGAGGCACCCGGAAATATAACATATGTGGAACATTATTACCGTATACATACTCGTATGTGTCCAATATTTCAAACTAGCAAATGATATCCTTGAAATCCAGATACATTTACTAGTTTGAAACAAAATATTTGACGTCAAAATATCCATCAAAATCACACAAATTTCCAGTCGTGTTGCATTATTTGTTCTGACCATTAAGCATCCATGTCTTCTCATTTAATAGAGAATGCCATTAAAAGCATCGGAAAGCGAACGAACGGACCAAGATAAAACGCCATTAGTGACTAAATGAGAAACAAGCGAAATGAATGAGGCTCATTTCAAAAATGTTCCAAATTTAGTCACGACACCGATCTTCGATCGTTGGAGCATCCCGAAATAAACAAAATTCAAAGAACAACAAAGGCTTCCTGGTTTTGCTTCTGCAAAATATGTTGGCCCCAACGTGTTGCCGGCTGAAGTTGGATTGAGAAATTTTCAGAGATAGTGTGAGTGGAAATGATAGGAATCAAGAGCCTCGAAGCACGACTATAGTGTTGAAGGCATGATTGATTACTGCTAGGAATTTTTTCAAAATATTATTGATATCTAGATATTTTTGCATGTCGTGTTGAAACACTGGTCAAAGTGCCGGGTCCCAAAAAAAGTCTACCACCAGTTCCTAACCGCCTTTCTCATTCCTTATGATACTCCTAAGCCCCAAATATAGATTTTCGCGTAAAAATAATTTCTCTGAAACATTTGCATATGCCCTCTTTCGTCATACTGTTCAGCCTCCCTGATGCCTTCGCAACATATGTAAAGGAAGCAGTTTTCTCGAAGGCAACAAAAAGGAAAACATAATTTATCTGACATGAAGTTTGCCTAAACGGCCTATAAATAGCTAGCGTGTTTTCTGTTGGGAAACGGCTATGGCTACATGAGTTTTGGCTGGCCGAAAACATAGATTTATTGTGAAGGAAAGGGATACTTGAAAAAGTGGACTTCAGCGGCAGCCAAGTCCACTTTGGCGGTCGTTGTCTGGTGACATTCTGCGGTGTGGCTATATTTGCAATGGAAATGCAATGTTTGCGAAACAAGGCGGTTGCGAATAAAATATTAGACATGGGATATCGCTTGCATGCGACGAAAGATACTTCCATAAAATTAACGGACACCGAGTGAAAACAATCTATCAAAGCGTGGAAATGATGTTACTGATTCACATGACAGGTTGATGGAGCAAACATTGCAAGCAGCAGGGTGGCATGGTGTTTTGGTTTGTTTATTTGCTTAATAAATTATTTGCAAAGGATGTACAGGCCATGTACGTATTTCTAATTTTCCGATGTGGATTAGGTTGATTTGTAAATAAATCTCTGGGTGAAATTGAACAAGCTACACTCGAACAACCACTAGTCTCCAGTTTATTCGGCTTTTCAATCATTTCAACTGCGAAAATTTTTTCTTGAAAAATATTCCTAATTGGAGTGATGACAACATGCAGATTTTCCGATGAAATGTAGGTATTTTCTATGGTTGATTTATCCGATTGGTTTACCCAGTTTGATTAAGTAGCAAAATTTAGGGGAGGTTATTCGGCGCCAAATTTTGTCTCTGTGTTGCCATATAACAGCGACAAATGGAAAGTGACTGCTAATATTATCCGAAAGCTTCAAACCTTCATTAATCCCTGTCTCCATTGTGCGTATTGATTAAAAAGTGGCAGTGGTGAGGTGAAACATTGAGGAAATCCGACAACTTGATTGCTAGCAAACGCGTGTAATGGACTTAATTATTACAAAATGGCAAGTGGACCGCTCTTGAAACAGTTTCAACTTAATGTTAGTGTTGAGGTCTCTGCATTACAAAATTTCGGATAAAATAGCGAAGGCGGATTTAGGGCTGATAATACATCGAGTGACATACACTTCAGTGCCATCGGCATAAATAGCTTTTCCTAGAAACTACTTTCCGAACCGGATATTGCTCGATAGTGTAAGTAGGGAGAGTGCGACCAAGGAGGACGTCGCTGATAACCAAATGAAAGAGTATCGGTGAAAAGATGCAACCTAGCTGGATTCTGTCTTCGACTTCCCCCCAGGTTCCTTCGAGATTCTCGATGGAGCATGTAGCATTAAAGTTGATCCTCGATGTCGATGTTGATGAAAAAGCTAGCAGTTCTCATCCATAAGTGCCGCAGTTATTTTGAGCTAAATTCAATGGTTTTGAATAAAAACTCAATGATTATCAGCAATTGTTCACCTTTTAATGAAGCGCCTTGTCTACTGGCTTGTCCGATTCATGGTTGCAGTTCTCAGTAATAATTTTCCGAAAAAGTTTATACTCCTTAAAGACTTAGATCTTCATTTGCTTTTGATTAGATGGGGGAAAGTTTCATTTCGGGGAATATGCATTTTTCAATGTTGAGGATAAGGCCTAAATCAAGGAGACATTGATAAATGCCATCTAAATGTTGACATTACATCGTTAAAATTAGTTGGGAGCTTGTTAAGTTGTGCGCAAAATTGTGAGTGAGAGGCAGTACCGACCTGAAATAAGCAGTGCATTTAGGCTCGACAAGGTCTCCACGGTCCATTTTGTTACAAACCATATGTGTATGTGTGTAAACCATGAAAGACCAACAGTAATTAAAAGGATAATAAATATGCTTTTGGGGCAAACACTCAAACTCTTTCCTTACAATTGCAAATTTGTACCTTGGTAAAATTGGATGAGCTCTAGCTAATGTATTGAACATTCGCTTCACTGATTGGGTTTGAAATTTTCTCTGATCATTTCTGTGTGGTTGTGCAGTTCTAAATTTAATGCTACTAGCCTTCATTCATAAGTACTTATTGTCATTAAGTTTTCTGCTGCTAATTAGAAATTTCGATGGAGACAGCTGTGGTTTTCTGCACGCGATGAACTGAGACACCCGTACCCGTGTTAATAGAATCATCATCATCATCAACGGCGCAACAACCGTCTAGGCCTGCCTTAATAAGGAACTCCAGACATCCCGGTTTTGCGCCGATGTCCGCCCATTCGATATCCCTAAAAGCTGTCTGGTATCCTGGCCTACGCCATCGCTCCATCTTAGGCAGGGTCTGACTCGTCTTCCTTTTTTTTTTTTTTCTACCATAGATATTGCCCTTTCCGGGTGGGATCATCCTCATCCATACGGATTAAGTGACCCCCCACCGTAAACTATTGAGCCGGATTTTATCCACAACCGGACGGTCATGGTATCGCTCATAGATTTCGTCATTGTGTAGGCTACGGAATCATCCATCCTCATCCTCATCTCATCCTTATTCTTCATATTTGACCACTGCGGTTTGATGTTGTTGGTTGGTTCATCTTCGGTGCTGACGTTGCCACCATATATTTTGTCTTGCCTTCATTGATGTGCAGCCCAAGTTCTCGCGCCGTCTGCTCGATCTGGATGAAGGCAGTTTGTACGTCTCGGGTGGTTCTTCCCATGATCGACATCATAGTCGACGTCTGCATAGGTCAGTAGTTGGGTGTTAATAGAATAACTGCATTTAATTCATAAATCATAAATAGTGAGGCGATCAGCGAAGTCCTTTGGAAATGGTTATAGTTTGGTTTGGTTTATAGTTATAGTTTAAATCATTGCTTACAAGCCATGATTCCAACATTGCGAAATTTTTCAATACCAGACAATTTGGTTCGAAACGTGGATCACTGCTTTGTCCTGCTGGAATGTCCAGTCTAAAGCCGATAGATGGTCACCAAAACTTAATACGCTGCAATAGTAGCAAGAACCCATTTGATGGGTTTGTAACTTGTAACAAAGCCCATATAATCGTACAGTGGCGTCATTAATTCTGATCCTTCTTTAAAATTTCCAGCGTATCATGTTTCACACTCTCGGCGAACCTCCCCGCCAAATTATTTCAAACCATAAGCACAATCTAAGTTGATCTTTTTTTAATCAATAAAGATGACGGATTATCATTCGGTTTTCTAAAATTCGTGTTTTTGGGCGAGGCAAAATTTTTTTGTTTAACACGTCTTATTGTCATAAGCAAAGCTTCGAGCACAATGCCCCCCAGAGGTGCCGAAATTCGCATTGAAAGGGGCCATCATCGTATGTTCACCTCCTTTGGTTTGTGTGTCTCTATTGCATTTCCTCTCAGGTGAGGTGAAGGAGCATTGCGAAACCCATTTAAGGATATTGGTGAACAACGGGCCCCCATGAAAAATGCCCTTGTTTCTGGTGCGAATGAAACTGTCGACAAGTCCTAAAACAACTCCCCAAATCGAAGTGGGTCGATGAACGTAAGGAGCTGATGGTTTCTCGTTACCTTCAAGAAGTGCAGCGTAGTACAGGCCGTGACAAAAGGAACCACACCATTGTGTTGGTGGTTGAAGCAGAGGTTACCGCTAATAGCAACAATTTCGCCACTGTATACGGGCGGTGGCTGTAAGCCTTTCGATGGTCTTATCAAAGACGTTAACTTATGATCCACCATAATTAGCAACTGGAGAGTTAAAAAAAGCGATTCACCACAAATCTGAATAGTATAACACCCGCTAAAGTTTCACCCTATGTGGACGATGTAGCAAATTATACTTTCCACCAATGCAGTCAAACGGACTAAAGCCGCCGCCGTCGATGATCTCTTTGCAGAACTTCTCCGTGCAGTCCCCGTCTGCATTATCTGCCAACCTGAGATGCTTTCCATGGGTGGAAGAAGAGAGTGATTATTCAGATTTCGAAATTTGCGTGCTTCGCGAAGATATTATTTAAAATTATCTTGCAATGCATACGAAACACTTTGAAAACTTGAACGACAGAGAGCAGGTTGGTTTGCCCTCCGAATTTTCCTGCAACTGAGTACACTAACATCCTTAGAATCATTTTCTACTCTTCGTCGTTTCTTCTGCTTTACGTCGAGTTCGAGGAAGCTCTGGATGGAGTGAACAGAGAATGTATCAGGAATGTTCTACGGTTCTGTCTTAACTTCATACACGTTGACATTTACCATGTGATAATCTAAACAATTAAACGATTTTTATTTTATGTTGGTATGAATATACCGATATTTCGGGAACAACGCGCTTTACGTATAGCACTAAGGAAGGGAGCAAGTTGCTCCCAAAATATAATTGGCACTAGGTAAATACTAGCGAAAAAAGAACAAGTCGGGAAACCGAAAACTGGACGCTTCAGGTATGAAAGATTTAGTGTATTTCTTTTATAAAGACATTTGGCTAGATGATGAATTTGTCCCATTAGTACGTAACACGTAATATAAGCATATATTCTGTGGGAATATCCACTTTCGGCGGAAATTGACATTCAAAATCTTGAATTTCCAAAGAAGTGACAATTTTGACCTATTATAACTTTGTTAGTAATAGTGCGATTTCCACCAGGTGTAGGTAGGTAGGATCAAGCTCTATATTATAGCCTACATCGCTGCAAAATTGGTGCTAGGACGAACTTAAGGGGGGTTCTGCAGCCAATTACAGAAAATTATAGTAATATATTATTATTAACTTTATTTGAAGGGATGTCGGTATGGAAGGTATTTCGGAGCCTAGCCACCATATAGTGGTAGCCTCTTGATTTTTTTCAGATTTTTCGGTTGAGCAGTTTCTGAGAATGGCCCCGTTAAATAAATGATCACCTTCGACCCCCCGACCCCCCTTTCCAACAAATGTCAAAAAGAAAACCAGATTCGGAAAGTACTAACCGAGACCTTTAATTTGATGCCCCACATGACTATATTTGGTGAACAAAAAAATTTACACCCGCCTTTTGCATGCATGGGGACCCTCCTCAAATTCGACGTAAAAGGATGTAATTCACTGTATGCGTGAGTGTTCACAGTTCCCACCTTTCCACCAAATTTAGTGTCAACCGCTGCTACAGTCTCCGAGAAAAATGCGTGTGACGGACGGACAGACCGATTTTAATAAGGTTTTGTCTTGCACAAAACCTTAAAAAATCATTTACTAAATTGCTAGAAACATCGCAAGAATACACTTAATTAGATCTGCCTGCTCGCCCATTGAATCATAGGCCTTGTTCAAAAGGCTATAGAGTTGGAAAAGGAGGCGAACAGAGTCGGACTGAAGACCAACAAAACCAAGGTTCTCAGTCTGACTAATTGTACTCTTCCAAATTACATTAATGGGTGGAAAATCGATTATATCTAGGAAGCGTTGTTTCTACCGATAGCGAAGCCAGACTTGATGTGGCTCGATATATTAACATCGTTAAATTTCTTGTTTTGTCAAAAAATTTGGAAATGCAACTACCTCAACACTAATGTCAAATTAAGGTGTTGTGTCATCTGGTTATTCCGGCCTAAGACAATAAATAAATACCGAAGAACTTTGTCGGACGTGTTGACGGGGACGGGATTGGTAGAGGATAGAGCACACATTAAGAAGGAGCGCCAACTCAATTTGTGGTTGGATAACGTAATCCATTATCTCGATCGCTAATGCGTGGTGGCGTACAGCAGTGGAGGAAGAGTACAAGCTCCTTCGAAAATTGCGGACATTGAGAAGAGTATAGACAGTAATGGCGCGCAGGTACAGCTGAAGCACTTTGCCCCACCTAGCGGTTTACAGCAACCATATATATGTGTGAAACGTTATCTACGCTTCACTACCATTCAACGATTGTTATATGTACCCTGTAAGCTAGGGAGGAAATTTCACTTGCCTGAATATTTGAATAATCCGCTTATTGAATGATGCTGGAACTTTTGACAATTGACACTGGGGCATAATGTATGCATTCGTTCTGGAAAATAAGGATTTTAAGTAGTTGGAGGAACGGTCAATTGAAACAAGGATGTCTTGATGATGATTTGAGAGGCTCCCGACTCCATCCAGATCAGGTCCATGACCGAAAAAAATCGTTCAAACGATAGAGGCGAATAAGAAGATACAAATGCTTTCATTGTCGATTATAATTTGAATATTAAATTGATGCTAGAAGTTTGTACCTCGTCTATTGGTCAATGAAATCACGTATGTACGTATTTAAAGTTGTCAACGCCCACAATGAAAGGATTTTCCACACTCATTGCCATTTTTATTTATTGAATTGAAACAATTTGGGGAATTTAAGAATCCGTTGGACTCTTGCCAGGTGACGT
Organism: Hermetia illucens; assembly: GCF_905115235.1. Taxonomy (NCBI): domain Eukaryota; kingdom Metazoa; phylum Arthropoda; class Insecta; order Diptera; family Stratiomyidae; genus Hermetia; species Hermetia illucens. The sequence continues at coordinate 110,674,864 of NC_051850.1, read as the reverse complement.
TCGAGTCTGCATTTCTTCCTTAAAATAAAAATTCTTTGTACAAAATCTACGCGCCGCAATAACAAAAAAATGTGAAATATTTTTATTTAAATTTATGATTTTTTCTTTTTGGGCAATTACTCAGTTCCCTGATCCCCTACAAAGTAGTAAATATGGAGTTATTTTTTTATTTTATAAAATTTCACTGCCGATTAAAAGACAGATAATTTGCTAATAGATGTTCATAATTATATTTTAAACTAATTTTTTTGATTTATCCAATATGTCCAAAAGATTAAGAAGATAAAAATTCTGATAATTCCTGCCAAACGAATTTTCTTTTCGCAATAATTCATCGTAACTGGCTGAATTTTATGCAAAAAAAAAAGTGATTTTGACTTATTTGTTGCCTCCAACAGAGCGGAGATGCTTTATATGTTTTTGCAAATGCGGCTCCTTTATTTTTTGCGACCTCACACATAGATACATTTGAACGGCAGATTTTCCCTGCGAAAAATTCTTCCTGAATTACATAAGTTGTTTTCATATGACTTTTTCATCATTATTTGAAAAATTATCTGATATGAAGAAAAATCAGGCTTCCCTTAGTAAAAATAATGTTTATTCTTCAGACATTCAAAAATTGGCTGCTGCATGTTGTCTTGACACAATTTTCAGGATTTATGCGCCGTGGAACTGTAATTGATAGATTGCTTAGAGATTTTTAATTGTAATTTTTATTGCGTTCGGAAGATTTTGGCAGATTTTAGAGGAAATGATTTGATTCTGCACATCTATGTATTAGTTTTGGTCCAAAAATAACACTGTTTCGTGATATCAATCAAAAGGGCGTTCTCGTTGACAACTTTATTTCGTTGACAGTGGGATGATTTGGCTTAACATAGATATTGCTAATTGCGTTTATGTTTTGACTACAAGCTGAAAAGAAGAACGCAAATATATAATGATTCATGATACTGATCAAGTGAACCCATGTGATTTTTCTATATTTCCATACTATGTCCGTATGCGTCGAAAAAAAAGCAATCATATTTCAATATTTTGACATTAAAAAAGCAATGGATCAATATGTAGAAATTTATCTCTAGGTTGAAACTAAAAAAACAAAAACTGGTCAAGGGTGCTAGTTTTGTGGTTCCTGTAAATCCCTAAGTGGGACGTATGCCAACGGATAGGATAGGGTTAAATTTCAACCTTACTTTTGCTGGTGTCTATATTTAGCTTATCTTGCATATTTCTGCAGATGAAGAGCCATCAATATTGATGGCAAAATTTGTCTTTGAAAAGCCTAAATTTCTCTATAACGAGTCTTCTCGGAACTAATAAACAACAGTTAGAATGGAAACCTATACTTCACATATTGTGTTGGTTATATGCCGTTAGTATAATTAATTTAAAAGAATCCATTGTTATGGGTTAGAAACATTCTGTCAAAGTCTGTAACTGGTCCATTGTTCGATTAATGAATCCTAATTAGTTTGTCCCCCCTGTAGCACAATAGGTTGCAATTAGTCCAGTCCAGTCCAGACAAAATACATTTCAGTCGTAATTTTTTTTCAAATGTTTACCACCACTACTACGAAGTGCGGGAAAACTTAGCCGATGTTAAGTTATTGAGTGTCTTTCCAGTATCTTTCCATGTTCAACTCCTATTCGTGGCGGCAGAGCGAGTGGCAGAAGGAGCAAAGCCCGTCTCGAATGTAGAAATTGAAGGAGTATCTACGCGCTCCCTGTCGTCGCAACGATAATAGCCAGAATTACCCTGGTACGCATTAACGAACATCAACAAGTTTAAGGCTATTTTCCGCTTCCGATCATTTTGAGGCATCTTGCGAAGTTCAGATCCTCGGTTTATCTACATTTCATTGGTTTTGAGATACCGAACCGATCTTCCGATTCTTCTTCTTATCATTGAGGTTTTCCATGGAACCTTGTCTGGAGAACTCTACACTGATGACATCTGTTTGTTTTCTCACCGGGCCATGGACCTTGGCCAAATAGCTCTGGATTTGGAAAGAGAGGCAAGTAGAGTTGAACTGAAGATGCATATCAGCAAAACCAAGGTTCTCAGTGTGAGAGCTCATCGAACTTTTCCCCTTCCTCCCAGAGCACCGAAGGCGGTGGTCAATTTGTACTCTGGGAGGTATTGTTTTCGCCGACGATGGCGCCGAACTTGCTGTTGCTTGATGCATTAACAGCACTAGAGCCACTCTTGCTGCCTTGTCTGAAATCTTGAAATGCAGTTATTTTAAAATCAACATCAAGTTAAGATTATTCTATGATAATGTTCTTTCTGTGTTGCTTTATGGGAATAGCACATTGAAAGTGACCTCCACTGTTACTCAAAAGCTCCAAAGCTTCCTTAACGCTTGTCTGTAATATGTCATCGGAGTACGTTGGCCCGATACTATTTTGAACAAAGATCATGTTGGGGGCCCAGACCAATTACTGGTGGCCGTGTTAGTTAGAGGGCAGATGTGGCAGTGGATACATCGCATATTAAGGAAGGGCGACGATTCCATTGCTCCTAAGATAGTTGACGAGGGAGTTGCCCCCAGGAGCTCATAGCGTAAAACAGTAGAAAAGGAGTGCAATGGTCCTGGGGAGTTCTGGAAAAAGCTGAAGGGCATTTTAGCAGACCGATTGCAATGACTCGTAGGCGTGGTTGAGGCGTTATAGCCCAGCAGGGGGTGAATGGCAACCATGTATTCCAAATTGTTGTCGTTGGACACCAAGATTAGGCTTGATTATCAAGGAGCGTCAAGCGGGGTAGCAATCTGTTCCTTGTTTGATCACATCATTTGAATTAGCGAGATGTTCGGTTCTTTCGGTTATTGTTTAGGTCTTAAGGATCAATTCGGTAAAGTCTTTATATGCCGAACATAAGACATTTGAAAAATTGTAAAATGATGTGTTATGCAGCGGAGTGGCAAGTATTTTCCCCAGTTTCTCAAATTGAAGGATGGCACAAGATGAATCCAGACTATTAGTGAATACAATTGCCTGTATCGATATAACGTAGGTCACTCCTTAGTATGATATATGATTGAGGTGTACACTTGAACCCTAAAGGTATAAACCTGTAGCTGTCATCGAACGCGGATTGACTTTGTGATCATATTCACGGCGCCCTTACGATTGTAGCATTGAGGCTTGTAAGTGGATGCGAGGACTGTCTAATATATCCACAATTAGAGGGTATGGCCCTTCATATGAACAAAATTAACATAGAAAAGGCTAACCGCATATTCCACTATATCTATTGACTTTTATTGTCAATTTATTTGTGCAACATTGGTGCACCATTTTGTCCAATTGGATTGCAAGGAAGAACAGCGTAAGGGAGACGAAATTGAAAAGTACGGGCTGTGAAATCAATCGCAAGCTATTTTTCAGCTACAATCTTGGTCGCCAGGCTATAATTGATAGGAAAAAATTGAGAGAAGCGGGTTTGAGCAAGGTCATTATATGTCATCTGGATAAAAACAATCAGTGTTATAAAGTATTGACACGAAATGTCGGAAGGCAGCTGATCAATTGATCTCAGTAAATAATGACCTTGAAAATGTCGGAGGTATATCATCGAGGAGAACCTATGGCTAGTAGATTCTTGATAATCCTACCATAGTGTTGCTCGTAACATACTTCACATAATTATGATTAAACTAAGCATCCCAGAAAGGCTGGTGTGGTTGGTAAAGGCCAAATAACAGAACGCTTTCATTAGAGCCAGGACTCTTAACGTGGAGATGGTTTCCCTTATGATTCTAGTGAACTCAGTGGAGATCAGATTTAGGCTATTTGTGAAATTTAGATATTTGGTGGCGTACACAGATCAGGTCAATATTGCGTTCAAAGGACGTAGAGATGAAGGGAGTTCAGCAGAAAGTGCACGAGGAATTAGAACGGGTCGAAAACTGAATACATAATTTTCCGACTTCGCGAAAGCAGAAACTTTTTCGTTTAGGCACGTACGTGCGCGTGGCTTAGGCATTCTATTTTATCTCGATGGTAAATCAAATTAGATAGGAGTTTAGGCAGTTGGGGTAGAAGTTGACTGCCGCCAAAGTTGCAGCCATGGCTTCCGGAAAATTGGACTTTGTGGGCCTGCGTAAACAATAGATGTGTTGGACCGATGAAATTGCGTATCGGACTTGAGGGCTGGGTGATGAGCGTCAAGGTCGATATAGTTAAATGTAGAAGCAAATAGCGAGAGGAAGCGCTCAGGTAAACCGAAAAGTATTTCACCTATAGGGACCAAGAGAGATTTACTCTAACTTTTTTCTCCAAGGCAGCATATTCTAATTTAAAAGTAAATAAACTTTGTAACGAAGAAGCCATTTTCAACCATAGGATTTTGGGTCAACCAAGGGAACTATCCGGTTTGAAAATAGAGGTGATCTAGGATGTTATAATTTGTCTCGTTCAACCTGATATTTTGTCCAAGTAAAAATGTCGGGTTCGTTCTGGCGAGGCCAATAGTGCATTGCACTGTGTTCGCTAGCTGTGCCTTTTATTCATATGATAATGTCCAAAGGCCAAAGAAAACCAGAATAGGCGGGGTCGACGGGTTGGCGCCAGCTTTAACAGTTGCCAAAGTATTTTAATTTCTTGGTTTCTGGAATGTACGCGTGCTGCCCGACAACGGTAGCGAGATTCCTCAGAATGCTCGCTTTCTTCAACTCGAGCGAAAATTTCAACGATATACGCTGGACATTCATTCTAAGTGAGGTAAGATAATGGGAATCTGGAGAGTATTCCTCTCCCTCTTGCCACATTGATGACAATGTGCTTTTGTACTTTTGAAAGCCAAGTGGTGGCAGACGCGAATCCGGTGTAGGGTTGTTTCTGACTGTTACCGCAAGGCACCCTCTGATCTAGGGGCCGGTTTCTGACAGATTTCTCACTGCAAGATTCCGGTCTAGATTAAGAAGCATCACAATTGTACAGCGCTATGCACCAATGGAGACTTACGATTTAGTGGAAAAGGATGCTTTCTACGAACAATTACATGCAGTTCAGGAGAAGCTTCCTAAAGGATCACCGTGATGGGTGGTCTGAATTCCAAGGTGGGCTCTGACAACACTTTGGTCGGACATGTGTTTGGGGGAAACGGGGTCTTGGCGACCCTAACGATAATGGTGGAAGATTTGTGGATTTCCGTAACTTCCACTGTCTCGTCATTGGTGCTACATTGTTTGAGCACAGACCTTGAATATGGGGCTGAAAGCAATATTGATCGCTGCGAGTGATGGTGGGCGTAACGCGCTCGAGCTTTGATACCGGACGAAATCCCGAAAAGTTCAGCATAGCATGCGCGACAAAAGGGAATTTGTTATTTCGCTGGTCAGGGAAACTAAGATGCCGCAGAACGTAATGATTTCAGAAGTGTATACCATATCACGAAAGAGCTTGCATGTGGTCGCAAATCTTTAAATGTTCCTGCGAAGCACGTCAACGGTCGGCATCTTATCCTTGATGACGAGCAACTCAAGACGTGGAAGGATACTTTGCATGGTTCTTAACCGCATCCGGTCAAATTCCGCATCTTCTGGATGAAATGGCTAGTCACCGTGGCATGCGGATACGGACTGTTTCTCCAAGCAGAAGAGAAATCATCTTGGCCATCATTGCACTCAAAGAGAGTAAAGCCGCTGAGTTTGATTGTTTTCTCGCAGAGTTGCACTTGCAGTTACTAGAGATCTGCTACTTCCCCTCGTACGGAAAACTTGGAAATACGAGACTTTTCCTAGAGAGTAGACGAAGGGGATGATTGTTAATATTCTTGAGAAGGGCACCCGTTTTGAGTGTCACAATTGGGGTATCTTCATGCTCCCTACCGTTGCAAAGATAATAATCAACTATTCCTGCAATGTATCAGAACATCTCGAAAGCTTGATCAACAGAGAGCAGGAATGTTTTCGCTCCGGATGCTCCTGCATTGACCGCATTTATCTACGGCACATTTTGGAATAGTGCGTGGAGTTTTAAATTTTCGCTTAACCTGCCCTTCATTGATTTCGAGAAAGCTTACCACAACGTGAAGAGGAAGGAGGAGTGTTCTACGCATGAAGACCTTTCCAGAGAAACTAAAATCAGAGCGAGTTATGATGGAGGAGCTCAATGGGCAATGACATCTTTCCTCAAATACCTCATGAAGTGCATTTCAGGTAATCGCGGACGATAGCGTGTAGGTGTGGTTGACGGGCTATACCTCACCAAAGGTTAATGGCAACCATATATAAAAGTATACTAATCTGCCAGCGAAAGTAAAGGATGTGTGGCTCCCTAAGTATCGCACTAGTACTACAGCCAATATTCCCGTGTATGATAGGGGTGGATAAAATGGGATATCCTATTTTATGGTGCTCAGTTTACTTTTATCAACTAGAGCAACATCCTTGAACGTTTTCTTCTTCACTCATTGATTGGATTGGATTGGAATGATTACAGACTGCCGCATATAGCAGCGAGAGTCACTAGATCTTAGTATTTTTTGTTTCAATGCATCTAAACATTGTTTGTTGATTGGAGAATAATTCGAATATTTGATATTTTTACAAATTGGTGTTGAAAACTATTAGTAATGTGTACTGCCTTCGAATTTTCGTGTGATCACATTAAACTATAGTTTTCACGCTACAATTTAACGTTGATGATTGGAACCTATGATATAATATTTGTCACATTCAGTGCGGAGCTTATGAGTCACGGGTTTGGCATTTTTGCATTTGACCATAATAACAATGGAAAAATGTAGAAAAAAAAACGAAGATTTGAGTTGCGGCCCAGGTGAGTAACTGCAAACTTTGTTTGCACAAGACTTCCATCCCAGCTTCATTAAGAGGAGTTTATAATGATTATATTTCTAGAATAACGCACAATAACCATTCTTCAAGTCGCAGTCACATCGGTCCTATAATGGAACCGGTATTCACCTCTGCATCTTTTGAGATGGCCCATATTTTTTTCTTTCAGAAATCTAATTTCTTAACACTAATGTACATTCCACGCAAAACCTATTTACTTTTTAATAATTTTTTTTTCCATTTTCAGGCCTGCATTGATGATAATTTAGAAATGGTGGAGTTTTTAGTTAGTCATGGAGCAGATATCAATCGACAGGATAACGAAGGCTGGACGCCTTTACACGCCACAGCCTCTTGTGGGTAAGTAAATCTAGAAAAGAGAACACTTCTTCAAGAGAGAAACTACTTCAACTTTACCTTGATTGCAGGTTTGTTAGTATAGCACGATACTTAATTGAAAACGGAGCAGATCTAACAGCAATAAATAGTGACGGTGAATTAGCAATAGATTTAGCATCAACAAATTCTATGGCAGATCACCTACAGACAATATACGATGAAAATGGTATAGATTGCGATCATGCACGCCAAAGCGAGGAACAAATAATGTTAAGTGATGCCAAGAAATGGCTAAGAAGTGATGCTTCCGAGGCGGATAAGCCACATCCTAAGACTGGAGCAACAGCACTTCATGTTGCTGCTGCCAAAGGCTACACAAAAGTAAAATTTATTTTCTATTCAAAAAGCTTCAATAGTATCACCTTTTCTTATTCTTACTTCAGGTATTAAGTCTTTTACTAGCTGGACGAGCCAATGTTGATAAGCAGGACAATGATGGTTGGACGCCAATGCATGCGGCCGCGCATTGGGGTCAAAAAGAAGCAATTCAAATGCTTGTCGATGCAATGGCTGATATTGATATTAAAAATTATGCCGGACAAACACCAATTGATGTAGCGGAACCATCAATTGTTAAATTCTTAGAGGAGATTAAGGCGACTAACAAGAGAATTAAACGAAGGCCTACTAGTCAAATACGGTAAGTAACAGCGATTTAGTATATTCTAAACAATATTCGGCGAAAATAGTTCAGTTTGTTTTTATGCGAAGCTGTTTCGGAAATCCGATGGTAAATAGTTTTATTTTTTCATTAAGAATGATTAAGAAAGGCTTAGAATACGTTTCCATTTTTTTTCCTAAAGCTACTTTTGCGAATGTCATTCAGAAAGTTGGTTCTTTGCTTGCGGATAACTTTGCCTTTAATCGTTTTAGTTCAATAATTTCGCCATCACCCCTCATTATAATTTCTTCTTCTAGGCTAGTCTGACCGTTGTTCTCGTTTAGGCTTTTGTGGACGGTTTTTCATATGATGGTCGTTTGTTGAAGTAAGCTTTTACAAATGGAGGAGATTTCGTATCATACGTGCCAAGAAATCCCTGCTTTTATTGTAATTTTGCCATCCATTATCCTTTATGTTCAATAGTAGTGTCACGATTCTTTGATGTCTTCGAAGTCCTTGAAACTTTTGTTGTGATATAAGTTACAACTTACAACTTCATGAAATAAAACAGAAGTCTAGAAAGAAATGAATGGAAACGACATTTCATGGGCAATCTGTATTTTTCATCTTAACAATTTGCATTCTTGTATAAGCCACCTTATTAGTATTGATTTGCCTGGTAGAGGATATTTTGCAGGGTGGCGTGTCATTTTGGTTTGTATCCACCTCGGGAGGACTATACACAGGAGGTGTCAAAAAAAGCAGGACAAAAAATGAATCATCCGCTTTGAAGCCGAGTCAATATCGCAGTGCGTTCTGCGCAACTGTCAATGTATTGCGTCTCTGCGTATCTGTTAAAAAGTCAAAGCGTATATGTTGAGCTTTTTATGATTAATTTTGTCGGTAAAGGATAAGTTCAGTAGATGCCAAATCACATCGTACCTTACCGGAGTCTGCTAAATTTTCAATGGTTCGTGGCACAATGAAGAGCTACCATTTGTGTTTAAGTTGTAAAAATTGAGGAGACCGACATGTTCGACGTTTTCTCTCAATAATATTTCTCTCCAATTGATGATGATATCATCATGATATCGGCACGTGGCGATCTATGATAAAAATTCAAACTATGTTTATACCGTTTGTCCATTATACAGGCAAACTTTGATTTAGGACATTAATTGGTTTTGAGAAAATATGTCCTAGGTCGAATATGGCGCAATTTGAAGCACGAAGCAAATTGAGAGTTAAAGTAGAAAATTGCATTATAAACGTCTCGTGTATTCAGATGGCTTAGTGGTTAAAACTCTAGGGTGTCGCAGTGGAAGGCCCCCGTTCATTTCTCACTGGTAGCAGAGAGATTTGAATCGGGACTGGATATTAGACAAAAGTGGACTAAGCTGTGAATGCTTACCTCAGTCAATTTAGGATAATTATCACGGACGAGTACAATGCTGACCATATTGCCTCCTGCAATGTACCATAGCGTTGTAGTGTATCATTATGGTCTTGAATGTGTGCTCTAACATGCTTCAAAGCCCAGATCCAATTGGATTGTCGCACTAACGAAAGGTCTTGAGTTGGGTATGTTTCTCAATTCGCCAATTTAATTCTTAAGTCGAGGTATGTTCGTATAATGATCAGTGCTCCATTCCGTTTTTCGATGTGGAAAAAAATGCAAATTGCTTGCAGCATTGGGTTAAGCTTTACGAACTTCAACCGATCTTAGTTTTTGTGGCAAGTGTCCTCACTTCTGTAAGTCAACATAACTCCTTCTGGAGAGGGAAAAGGAAGGTGTTGGAGAGGAGTTATCTTCTTCTTTTTGGTAAAGACTACAGAGGACGAAAAAGAAAACTCCTTTCGGAGGCTATTAACTTTAATATTGTAATCTTTTAGCTATGTTTAAATATCAATGTCAATTTTTAACTGTTCAGTGCTTTGTTCAAAAAAGGCCTAGCAAATTCGGAAGCCATGTTTCGGAAATTCGCGCATGTACACTGCGATCGGTTTTAGAATAATTTTCTATCTCGACCAAACCAAATTTGGCAGGGAGATTTTTGAATCAGAAAGATAGCGGCTGCTTATTCTATATGTCTCCTGTTCATTATTTATTTTTATTATTCCGCGAAGACAATCAACTTTATGATACATGGTTGCATAAGAACATCTCCACTCCATCCGGAGCAATTCTACAATCGAGAAAAGTGGCCAACTCAATCTTGACAAATACCAAAGAAGAAGAAATGATTAGATTAATTTTATCAAGTGTATGGAATCCCGCGAATCCGATGATGATACACAGGCTCCACCACCTAATTGTCGATTCAATTTTAACGTCCAGAACTCCGTGTATTTCCGGGAAAAGATAAAGAATGTGTCAGTTGAGGGAGAGGAGGTCATGGTTTCATTCGATGTAAAGTTTGCTCACCAATGGTTGCCATTCACCCCTTAATGGGGACATAGCGCATCAACAACGCCTACGCCTCATACTCCTCCGTTGTATTGCTCTATTTGTTCCAATGGCGACCTTAATTTGTGACTTATTCATTGCCACTTCTGCATTTTGATCAAGGCATCCACGGGTAATTGGCATGTGCGCTAACGAAGTTCTTCATTCGAAATAGCATCAGGCCAACATAGTCTGAAGACACGTCGGGGACAGTTATTGACGATGGCTTGAAGCTTTTGAATAACAGTAGTGGTTATTTTCCATGTGCTATTCTCATATAGCAATACGGAAAGAAAATTCGCATAGAGCAGTCTCAATTTGATCTTGCCATTGAGATAACTGCATTTCCAGATTTTAGACACGGTAGCGAAGGCGGATGTAATGCCGTTAGTGTGTTGAGTGACATCAAGTTGGGTGGCACCGGCGTAGAAACGATGCTTCCTAAATATACAAATTGATCAATGCCCCCGATGTTGTGCCCTTTAATTCAAGTTGGTAGAGTTTGATGATCCGTCAGATTGACAACCTTGGTTTTTGTTGGTCTTCAGTCCGATGGAACTTCACCGAAGGTGATATGGTTGAAAACCATCTTCTTCTTCATCATCTTCTTCCCACCTCCTCTGAGTCGACCGTTAACGACGCCCATAGGGCTACGGAAAATTTGTGACGACACGTAAGTTCTTTTATGATGCGGAATACGGTTTTGAAATCATTACTATCTGCGGTAGTTTCTGCTTCCTTGATCAACACAATAATACGCGCTACTCCTAACAATGTACCATCAATGATGGCCTAGTGGCAGCTGCAGAAATCCACATGCTATCATTATCGTTATCGTCATTAAGACAATGACTTCCCATCACATGTTCGAGTAAGGTGTTGTTAGAGTCCGCCTTGGCATTCAGATTACCTATCACGATTAGAATGCCACCTTTAGGAAGTATCTTTTGGACTGCTTTCAAACGCTCAAGCCTTCTTCTCGTTTGAATGGGAAATTTCTGTTAACGTATATTATTAAAATATTCTTCATTCTGGACAAGAATCTTGAAGTCAGTATCCTCTTTGAAACCAACTACCAAGTAAGAGGATGTGCTGTCGTAAGCATCAATCTAACGCTTAGTTCTGTCAGGCTTTTCAAAATACAATAATACAGTACGACAAGAGAGGCAGAGGAATTCTCCCCGTAGTTCTTCCATCGAACCTCATCGATCCTCACTTAACCCCAGAATGTCCGGCCTGTAACATTGGAACTCATGATCAAGCGAGCTTTCTGGAAATCCAGCAGAGATTACTTCGAGTGAATTTTTGATCTCCATGATTGGAGCTTTCGAGTGACAGTGCGGGTCGCGTCTCATGTGCTACTCCCATATAGCAATACAGAAAGAACACACATCTTATTGTTAACATATCTGCATTTCCAGATTTAAGACAGGGCAGGGAAGGCGGGTCTAGTGCTGTCAATGCGTCGAGCGACATCTAGTTCGCTGCTACCGTCGGCAGATACTATGCTTGATGGATGGAGGGAGAGTCAGACTGGGAACCTTGGTTTTGTTGATGTCTATCTTTAATCTAACTCTACTTGCCTTTCTGTCCAAATCCAGAGCCATTTGACCAAGGTCCATTACCCGGTAAGAGCGCAAACAGGTGTCGAGATGTTTGAGGGACATTTAATGTCATCATCTGTAACTGATAACTATTATTTTCTCTGAAATGTTCCTTCTGCGTAGAGCGCTCCAGTTTTCTCGAAATTGATGAAAGCAAGTGAAGCGAAGATTTAAACTCCTACCAATGATCCCTAGGGTGTGGCTGTAGTCAATGCAGGATGATTCAGAGCGGAAACCAGCCTGGACACTGTCATTCAAGCGTTCCAGGTGTTCTTTGATGCTTTTCAGCATTTTTTTTGCAATCATCGTTACGATGGCCAAAATCGCGTTTCTCCATCACATGTTCAAGCAACGTTGTCACAGCCTACCTTGGCATTCAGATAATGGTATGCACCTTTGAAACGTTCCTCATTCTTATCTTACAGTCAACAAACCGCTGCGACAAGGGAGAGAAAAGTGCTTGCCGCAGTCTTATTGTCTTACTTCACTTAACCATCCATAAAATGTCCGGCATGTGACGCTGAAAATCACGTTCTAGTTGGAGAAAGCGAGCATTCTTTGGGTCCTCGGTATCTTTGACGAGGAGCGTTCGCGTATTCCAAAAACTAAATCGTGTCCTGATACGATAGTTAAAGGTCACGCATAGGTCCGTTTCTATTTGAGACATGGATATAGCAAAAAGAACTTCGAAATCTGCACGTTGCTAGCCTTCAGGTTTCGATCCCTGTTAGTCTAGCCTTTTACGATACGCAAGTAAGAAGGGGCACTGGGGGTTCATGTCTTCATTTCTGCAGGCATAGGCTTGGAGTGGTCTCTTGAATTTGGGTTGTTATATTCTCTCAGATATTATTGATGGTGTCGTGACATCAGGAACAGTTTTTTTTAGGGAGGATGTGGTTAATTTGGTTGAAAGTCTTTACATCGGGGGTTATCTACTAAGTTTAGTGGTTGGTAGAGCCTTTGTAAATGTACGCATAAAATTTACATGTTATTTCTTATAATTTATAATTCAGATTTTTGTCAATTAATTGAGTCTTAAGATACCAAAAATTTGGTATCTGCTTTCCGAAAGTCATTGGACATCAAAATAAGAGTTCAGTTTAATTTTGTGCTGTCCCTATTCAAATATTCATTATTATTCATCACTGAAAGTGCAGTTACGCTTATGGAGTTTTTTATTATGCATAAACACCTTTAAATGAGTCATGACTCGGCCAACTGAGTATTTAGATCATTCGCTGCTTTATGGAAAACCAACCACTGCATGATTAGCATCGGATATGAGTGTTTGATCAGAGGTGTTTGAAGGAGTAATAAGCAGGAGTTGTGAATTTTGGTCGAGATAATGTTTGAGGCTCTCCTCGTATTATCGCTTGGTAAAAAAAAAATTGTACTATCCACTTCCAAAGTATTGTGGTACTACTACTGTAGATTTTTAATTAATTAATGACTATAATAAATACAATTGTTTTTTTTCTTTTAGAATTTCGGATACAATTGAAAATCACATCGAAGCGCCTGCGAAGATGATTCGGGTTGAAGTCAAGTCTGATTCGAAGGATACAGTCAATGGTAAGTGTTATTTATTGAATTTGACCCTATATTATCAACTTTACTTTCAACACGTAGCACTTAGAAGCAATTTATGTTTCTCTAGTCCTAGAAAGTACGTAGTTTAGTATATGTTTTCAGTATCAAACAGACAATCGGATCATAGTTAATGTTTTCTTTCAAATATTAATTTTTGCAATGCTGCGCTTTATTAACCAAAACCAAAACCAAACCAAAAATCCCAAAAACTCAAATGCAACAACCAAATAACAATTCGTTTAACAACATACTGTGTTAAAAATAAAAGACGATAATACGGATGGGTTAGCAAGAATTGTTGAGAATGAAGAAAGTGATTCAGATATCACCGATTCCACAGAAAGTTCACATTCAACAAGTATTTCCGACAATTTAGGTAATGGAAGATTTTTGACATCATCGTTAAATCATTTGTCCGTTTCGTATGTTTTCAAGTTCGAATTGCATTTTATTTATTTTATATTGTTGCGTCATGGCATCTCTTCGAAATTCTGCCTTCCATGTTTGCATCAATTGTAGAACAACGTTATATTATTGTATCTGTTGGAGAATTATTTTGCACAGTTTTCGTGTTGTTTGTTTCCTATCACATATCATACGTTATAGTTGGCGCATTTTTACTCATTCAGTTGCATACATATGGATTCATTGAAACTACATTAGAATAAAAATATCATTTATTCAAAGGAAAAAAAAATTAAGTGTAACCAAGTCACTAAATAAAATGAAATATATCAAATATTAGTCTTTAAAAATGTTTAAAATGACCTAAATTTAGAATTTTAGAATGTACAGTAGACCCTTAAAATTGATGAGAAAATTTAGTTGATTTTTCCTGGTTTTTTCTGTGGGGATATCTTGAAGCACGCAGGTTTCTGATGTGATCGTGGCCCAAATTCAATTGCCTTTAACATGAAAGTGATATTCCATAATATGTAGTTTGTGAATCCTCAAGAGGAATACAAATTTGACATAAGTTCGTTGCAGTAGGGTCGGCTATGAATAGATGAAGTTCTAAGTCACATAGGGAAGTGGCAAATAGTAAGGGTGTTAGTCCACTACTTTATTTTCTTTTGTAAACGTAGCAGTGGTGGGTAAAAATAAAATGCTGAAATCAGTGAATTGTAGTTGGAGTTAATCCCAACTGTGCTAAATCTTACCACTCTTTGTATCAGGTTCCGTGACAGGCCAACCAAGAAAACGCAAGTAAAATTATTCAAAAAAAAAAGTTTCGTATTTGAAAAATGCATTGAATATTTTTATAAAAATGGTTATGATATTTGATAAGCTTCAGAAAACCACTAGGCGTTTATTTTAGTCCAATCGGGCCCCGCCCCTATCGAGAATTGACAATGGGTTCTTGATGCATGGATGTCACCAGGACGTAAGTATGTTAATCCGAACCATAAAAATCCGTGTCTAAATATTGGTACCCACAATGAATGAACTTGTAAGAATGCTTCGGTAGGAGCGTATCGATATTTACGGTCTACGAGAAGCTCGATGGTGTTGGGTCAAAAGTTGAGACATAATATGCGAATGGGGTAAAAGCGGCTCTTATACTTTGATAGTCCACGTATTATCTCTCTCTCTCTTCATCAAATCGAGCGATTTGCGAGTTGACTATCTCAGCTTACCGCATCATTCTTTTTGTCATCTCGTACGCACATCACAGACAGGTCGATTTAATGTCAAGCAAGACGTCTTCTGACAACTATTTAAGACAAAATCCTGTGACATGCTTGAAGATGACTTCTGGTTGATCTCAATGTCATCTGTGGGAAAAAAAAGGCTTTAATAGGTGGCCAATGATGATAAAGGCGAGCGTATTGTCGATTTTGCGCACACTCATCACTTTATAATTGTTAGTATATGCTGTCCTGCGAAGCTACAATTGAAAGAACGTGAGGAACGCACTAGCAAACCGCAAATATAAATTTGGCGATCTTATGAGGAAAAACCATTAAAAACGTCGAAGAAACGTGAAATTAAGCTAAATATGCGAACGACAATTATACGCATTTTGCATTATACGTTTCTCCTCGATAAAACAGCAACGAATTGGAAAATTCATAAGAATACGATACGCCAAGCTACTTAGTGACCGGCCTATTACAAAGATTTGTACCATAAACTGAACGCTCGAAACGGCGAGGAGGACCTATATTGTTTTGTCCAAAGCCGATATCAACGCACACAGAATATGGAAAATTTATGTTGTGTTAATGATAAGAACGATACTTCGCTTACCGGTCGGTGGACAGCGGCAAGCAGCATATGTCAAAAGAAGAATTTCTTCTTCCACCATTTGCACAAGCACTGCCGACAGTCGAAACGGTTCCACCTGTCAGTACCACACTACTCGAGGAGGGCAATTGAAGCTCTGCAATTGACTGGACTCAAGTGGCCCGCGCCACGAAGCCCCACCGGAGGTTATCCGGTACCATGGGAATCGGGATAACCATCTGAAAGCATATACTCCGGGAGAATTCATGTGTTCTCGGACCAGTTATTTGCGACTGGCCCCCTTGGGGGAGTTACATGGTGGTTGTGGTTGTCGCAGAGTTCCAAGCATGAATTTGCGCTGTACAACTATGGCCCCGCACCCGTTAGTTGCAGTAGTGGCGCGAAATATGCCACCATGGCTGTGCCAGTCACGGCGGGCTTCTGGAGTCTACATGTCTTCAAACTAACCTGTGTTCGAAGAGTACCGTGGGAATATACACGGCAGGTACTCACGTTGAACTCCCAGGAGTTTCATGTTAGCGCCGCAGAATTCGAGGAACTAATCATACGAATGAAATCGGGTAAAGCAACAGGACCTGGCGACATCACAGTTGAGCGGAGAGCTAGGACCAAATGTTCTGGTTCAATAAGTTCTTCATCTGGACTATTGAGAAGGGAAGGACGCCATCTAACTGGCAAGAAAGCACGGCCGTTTCAATGTCAACAAAAAACGGTAGTACCTGCGGAATGTTCAAATTATCGTCCAATTCGTTTGTTATTCTACAACATGAAATGCATTCGTGACACTATCGTTTAAATTATCGTGAACTAAACCGGATTTGTCAAGAATTGTCGCACTGCTGATGCAATACACGCAGTGCAGTTACTCAAGGAGGAACGCAATGAGAAGCATCGCTTTCTGTACATTGCATTCAAGGATCTAGAGTAAGAATTTGATTTCCACATCGTGTCTTTGTTGGTATTCATAAAGGAAGGCCTCTTGCCACTCTCCTTCCTTTGTTATGGGCACTGTTGTGCGGAGCATCCAATGTCCAGCGCCATACACATTGTTTTCTTAGCAGCTTATATAAAAGCTGACCTCGAGTAACTTTTTCAAAAGTGAAATGATTGTCGCACGCAACAAGGCTAAATCTGAATAAAAGAAATACCGACTTCAATGAAACAGACAATACAATTCTCAGTGTCAGTAACCTGTCCAGAAATAAGCGATCTAAGTATTTCGGATCAATGTTATCAGCTAACGGCAAACCGCGTTGTGAAAGTGTTTCACTCATCAGCGTAACTTGAATATAGTGGCGCTCAACCGTGGCTCATTAAAGCGAATTTTATACACAAAGAAGCGGTCGTTGTATCGCCCATAAATATCGTCGTTATGTAGACGAGATAATCGTTCATCCCCCTGTAGGGAGTTGAAAATTCTTTGGAGGATTCATCTCTCGAACGACTAAGAGTTCGCCTTTTTTTTTTTGCTATGAACTTAAGTCTCCGGGGAATATATAAGGACTGGCAAGATAATTGTATTGTACAGTAAGAGTGCAGTAAGGTGAAACTTTTTAAGCAGGGCAATTTTTTTAAGTTCGTCATAGCTGTTATGGGTTGTGATTTTCGATCCTAGATAGGAGAAATTATCAACAGTTTCAAAGTTGTATTTTCATATCTCTGTTGTTCTCAGTTGACGAGTGCTATTTAATGTTGTTGTTTCTCTTCTTTCTGCTGCTAACATTGCCAACATGTATTTCGTCTTAGCTTCATTAACGTGCAGCTAAGTGTAGTTTAGAAATTTTAACCGGAAATCCCCTTAAGTTCATGCTTCAAAATTTGGCAGTAGTATGAGGGATAACATAGGACATAACTTTAGGAAGTTTGAAGGAAATCTAACTATTATTAAAAAAGTTATAGAATGTGAAAGTTTGCCATTTTTTGTGAATTTCCTGCATTATACAACGTGTATGACGTTATCATCTCTTATCAATTCGTCAATACCACTACAAAGTGAGCTCTTATGAATGGGGGGTCGCAAAAAAATATTTTGTTTTAGTATTTTAGTCATTTGTATATCATATCAATTACTCAAGGCAGACATGTGTATGAATTTATATATACATATGTATATGTTAATGAAGCTTTGGGGTAGGGCACAATTCAGATAAATATATTTGTACATTAAATCAGCGATATTCAATATACGTACTGTATATGTCATATGCATTCTTTTGTGGATGAAGTAAATCGGAAATATACGATCAATTTATGTACCTGGATGTATAAGTATAGTATTCAGTAATAGGCATTATTTGTTTGTTGAGGATGAGCATAATATTTACGTCTGTAATATGTACATATATCCTGTACTTTGAAATAAAATATGAAGGAATATTTTGGGTTGTTAGCAATATACGATTACAAAAATGTGCGTAGAAAGTTTCTCACAAAGTTGAACACAAAATCTTTACACCCGAAGCGCCAGCTTCCGGTATTCTGACTTGTTAAGTATGGGACAGGTAATGCCTCCTTGGAAATTATCGCCGATTGGCAACTCGCCCATATTCGTCTGTCTAGACTTAGACGAGTATTTGAAGTTATCCCTGTTAGTATTGTCGACAATGGGAACACAAATTTCCGAAAAATATAAAAGAAGCTTTCCCGATGATTGACTAAAGAATCAATTTCTTCGTAGACTACTATTAGATAAGCGAATAGAGCAGGTTGGTTCGTTTTTTTAGCGAATGAGTTTTTTAACTTTATTGTAAAACGTGCGTACCTTATCGGTATTAAAAAATGCATCTTCCTTATTTGGTTGAAGCTGTTCGAGTAATGCGTTAACTTCCCCGTTGCTGGCTAGTGATTATTGTGAAAATTATAATATCTGAAACTTTTTGGATGATCTTTTCTGGCAAAATAATTTTTTGGAGACTCCTCAGAGTGTCAAAAATTACTTCTATAACGGTCTTAATGGATAATCTTTCGAGGTCAGATCTTCAAATCATAGAAAAAATCAAAGTTTTTCAAGCTAAATGGCTTCCATTGACATTCATTTTGCACTTAATTGCTATTATTAATCGTTGGTAAAGGTGAATTTCAATGTTTGGAGCGAATTGGGAGATTTTAACGACAGGACCCATCAGGTCCAAACTCTGGGGCAAGGATGCCAGGACGACCATATTCGCAGTCTAGATTAAGTGATTTGTGTGTTATGGCATCGAATAATTTTTGGAATCTGGAAAACACATGTTGGCCTAGTCGGTGAATTTTGGTGGTCTATTTGTAAGCCCGGTTTTCACAGCATCTTTGTTAAAAAATGACTTTCCTTTGGAATTATTGTCTAAGGAGCAGGACGGATAAAAATTCGAAGGGACAATTTCATGGGAGTATGCTGCTGCTAACCCAATTCCGCAATTTTTCTTTGACTGAGTGCTACCGTTTCTGGTTTATCGTTTTCATGGTGAAATATAACGCCAACTCTGTTCATCAGGGATGCAAGTTTTTCTTTCAATCCTTCCCTCGAAATGCTCCAGCTGGACCCAGTATGTTCAGCGAATAATCTCTCGAATATCCCACCAAATACACCATAACACCTTACGAGGGAGAAATCTTGCTCTTGATGCCAATGGTGATGTTGTGTTTTTCTTGCAATCCACCGTTCGTCCCCAGTGACTAAATAGAAACGACAATCTTCCGATTTTTTTCTATTCAGCTGTGAAACGCAATCGTTCAGGCAGTCTTCCTTTTTCTTGAGGGAAAATTCATGGGGAACCCAGTGATCACAACTTAACCGATAGATCAAATTTTTCTTTCTATGGTAGTACGATAATACATACTCTCACACGGACAAGTCAGGCAAACGACATGTGACATATAGCGTCACATCAGTATAGTTATATGGGGTGTCAAAATGAAAGGTTTCGATTAGTACTTTTCAAATGGAATGCCTGGCTGGAAAGTGACCGTCTCCTTCACGGACCTATTCTTAGAAACTACTCAACCAAGTGATCTCAAAATAGCAAGAAGCTGCCACTACATGTTGTCTACGATCCGAAATGTGCTCCATCCCCATATCGTGCCAAATGAAGTTAATAATAGTATATAACTAAACGCTTCAAGGTTTGGTAGAAATTTCATTAATACTAACAGAGTTATAAATAGTGAAATTTGTCCCTCTTGTGCAAATTTATTTCAATCTAAGCTTTTTATGTCATTATCACACACTAAAGTGATAGTCTGGTATAATATAATATATGCATATATATTACGAGCTAGGTACAAATATGACAAATGTCCATTCAAATATTCTTATATAAGGAATATACAAAACCTTAACTTCAGCCCTGGTATCAGAGATGTTTTCATCATAGCGGTTGTGTTCATCGTAAGTCTACTCTGCGAATGTTGAGGGTCTACTGTACTTAATTAATTTTCAGGCATAATGCGTTCGAATTATAAATTTGGTAACATTTAATTTCATAATTACTTTACAATTTTTTTGTTCACAGCACAAGTGTATTTTGAATTGATGTTGATTTCAGCTTCACTATTGCTTGTAAATGCTTTTTTTTTGCCAATTCACTTCTAAAAACTAAAAAAGTACAACTAAAATTTATTACGGAACTTTGAAATATGTTTTCAGAAGATAAATCTAAAACTACATCAGAATCTGTTGCGCCGACACCCGCGGATAACAATACAGGTGTTGAAGAGGATGCACCATGGAGACGCAGTAGTTCGCTTAGAAGTCGAACACAAATTGAAAATCCTACTAAAACTCGTAAGTTTTTTTTTTAATTCTTGGTTTCCATACTTAATAGCATTTTGTAAGGTTTGAAAAGTTAAGGATATATATATATATATATGTATATGGGGGGATTTTTTTTAACCCACTCGTTAGGGGTATGCGTATGACTTGCGAAATTTTCAGATAATTCAAGAATAAAGGATGTCCAGAAAGTAAGTGTACTCAATTTGTGCAGGCTTCAAACAAATGCATTTGAAAAAATGGCATGATTACAATTTTTAATATGTAAATTATTTTTCATAGTCGCTGCTTCTTGGGATGGAGGTGGTCTAGTGGGGTATCAATTGTTTACTGCCTGCCTCAGAAAAGTTTTCCAACAGCTCCTTCCAATTCTCCACCTTCACCTTCTTGTACTTTGAAAACCCTTTTTCATCATGTGCACTTTCATGGAAGTGAATAGATAGTAATCTGAGGTTAGAGGAATGCAAGGGATTTTTCAAAAATGCCTTTTTACTAAGTCCAGTTGTTGTTTCGTGTCGTTGAGCTCTAGCGTTGTTGTGTACCAGGCAGATTTTCTTTGCCAGCAAGCCGCTCCCTTATTCCGAATCATCGTTGCCCCCCATACTATTAAGTTTCATCTTCAGTAGTAACGGGTTGGAGAAAATTATCATTTTTGAGTTTTTAGTGCTTCGGAGGTTTGTATTCGATTTACTTTCCGGACCCATCTATTAAACAGTTTCCGATATTGGGGGATCTCTGTAATTGTTTCATGCGGCAAAGATCTGGGGTTTGTGTAAACAATGTAGAAAGTTAGTCTCACGATCATCATGAACTCATTTTCGTCATTCTTACTTTCCTCCCATCGTACTGAGTTTTCAATATACTAGCCTCTCGTTTCGAAGAGGAGGAGTCAGGCTATACGGCAGTGTTGTCAACATGTCCAAAAACCATTCCCTGCGACCAGTAAATTTCTAAACATACCTCGTCATTGTAGCGTATAGCACTGGGTGCAAGCTATACTTGCGGATCTATTGTGGCGGAGCGAACGTACGCAATTGCGAGTCGCGATGGCCATTACTTTTTTTTCACTGTCAAAAATTGTTTTTCAAAGTCAGCGGAAAATCAGAGAGTCAACCATTCATATATATATACAAAGCATTGTAAAGTTTAATGAAATACTTTACAACCTAAAGTGGTCTTCTAACGTCAAGCGTAAATTTCTGACCTATTTTTGAGAATCAATGTCAAAGCAACCACTGAAAATAATATAATGATTTTTTTTTATTTAATTTGTACATGCTTTGAGTTTTCAAAAATATTTTCGAAAAATACCTAGAAGCATCCTCGCTATAGTCCTTGTGGAACAACTGAAAAAAAAAGTTGATTGAACTCAATAAATATTTTTGGTAGAAGTGATGCCTCAATGTTTAAAAAGTCAACTTGCGGAAAAACGTGCTTAAAAATAAAATATGGTATAAAATATGATTGCAGAAACTTACGATTCAATTAATGCAATGCAAGGGCCGTAGAACTCTTTATCCTCGTTAGGAAAATATTCTCGGTTTACCGCATTTTCCTCTCTCTGTTGAATCCGGGCCTTTTTTGCAGCGTCACTGGCCCTACGTTCGGAGCGGTCGATGCGTTTCTCGTCTCCTAAAGTAATCCTCAACACGTCCACGACTTGCAAAATGGACAAACATTTTTCGTTGAAGATCATTATTGCTAAGTGGGTAGCAATTTCAACCATCCGTTTGCCCTAGTGCAAATGTTTTGGACTCCAAATCCGAATACAGATTTTGAGAGATTCATTGCTGTTTTCACTGAGTGCACCCAAGCGTATTTAATAAACTATCAGAAGGCAGATTCTCGTATGTCGAATTCATCAACTGTACAATCTGAGATCTAGTTTCAAAATATGTCAAAAAAATCGATTTGTTGAAACCAGGGAAGATCCCATAATAAATCCCATCAAATCAATAAACAACTAAATGAAATGAAACTTCAGAGTTTAATATTAATGAAATCAATGAAACTAAAAAAAAAAATTGTGGACATACTTGAAAATGGATAAAATATCACAACTTGAGAAAAATAAATTTGAAAAATTAAAAGAAAAAATATTAACACATACGTTAGTTCCGTCTTTTCGGAACAATACATGTGCGTTTTTTCGTTAAAAGATTTTACCACCATCAATTGTTCGTATTTTGATAAAAAATTATCGATATTTTGATAAAAAGTGATCGAATATTCTTCAATTATTCCTCTAAATGGAGAAATTGTTGATATTAAGCGGGGTCGAATATTCCATCAACTTTCTATGGGCCGAGGTATAGAACACTGTCATATACAGAACAAACTAGTTTTCTTTATGATTGCGATTCCCGACAAAGGACAGCAGGTCTTAAATTGCTTAGGTACCTCGCTTAAGGAAATGTGGTCGCGTGAAAATGTCATCAATCGCTTCTCTCTATGTCTATATCATGAAGTTGTCTCAAAGTAACAAATGTTGGTATTTCATGAATAATTTCCCATCCGGTTAACTATTTAATTTTTTTTTTGTAAATTAGCCTCGTTCGGTTGTCTCCCCATTCGATTTATTTTTTTTTCTCTTGCGTCTCTCTACAACAGAGCATGTAGTGCTGGATTTTATTCAGACGCCGAAGTAGAGATTTTTTAGTATCTCTAAAAAGTTCAAAAGTATACAATAGAGGGAGGGGAAAAAAGATAGGAAGGAACAGGTTAGTTCTATTAATAATAGTAGGATTTCCATCAAACTCTCCAGAATAATGCTCTATATTACAGCCATATTTTGCTATTTTAGTTTACTTCTAGAATGGATTTGGGTGAAGTTTTCTAGGAACTTCCTGAAATATATTTAGGCACTAATATAAACTTTGTTGGAATAGATTTCGAATGAAATTATTGTACCTTTTGAAATTTTGCTCCCATTCGTTTTCTTTACAACCCTTATCTAAAAGTACTAATCGATATCATTCCCATGTTTGGTGAAAAAACAAATTAATTTGATCTGTTTCGATTTGAAAAAATCCTCGACTGCTATCTTAACTACGGTTAAACGCTACACTTATATTCCACATATTCCATCGTCATTTGTGGTGCATGGGCCCTGCAGTTGTTTGGATGGAAGAACTTTTGGCTTGCGTCAACATTCTTTCCTTTAATTTTTGCTCTACTGCTGCTGGAGAATGAGAGGATCAAGACTGAATCCAAGCCACCTCTTTTGATTTGATGATAAAGGACTGCTTTGCAGTAGTAAATTCGGAAATTTAATTCACATAAGATTTTGGTTGATTTTGACGAAATTTCAAACGAAAGTGGAATATAATAATTGGGGTTTAATAGAAAGTTATCGAATTTTTTTAATTGGATTTGACTAGATGGACCTGAAAACCTAGTGTTGTCTGTTCATTCGTTAGTGGCATATAGAACATTCACACAGCCAGATAGGATTTCAATTTCATTATCATTATGCCTAACGCTATGCAAGTGATAAGTTTACACCAGCGAGACAAACACAAGACGAGCACCCATGACGATTGGGATTCCATCCCAAAGCAGAGAGATTGCAAGGCTGATATAATTACGCTCTCAACCATCGCGTCGTATAAACCTAGAGAGTTTCTTATCGTTCTTAACCTTTGTTACATTTTCAATATTTCTTACGGTGATCAATTACCGAATGCTTAGATGACTTGACGCAAGGATTAGGAGCCAACATTTCCCAAAAACAAGGTCACAATAAACACAATTCTCGACGAATTAATTCGACTATAGCTAGCTGAGGCCCTTTAGGAGAGGTGTACACGTTACCAGTTACCGTGCAAATACGGTCTGAAATTTTGTCATCAGAGCGTAAAAGGAATATCACGTCAGTGAACGAATCCAAATTGAGTTGACTCATTGCTGCCGAGTTTTCACACACTATCCAACTTAGTACTGTATTGAGGTATTGGGATTTGTTGCCAGAAAGGTGATTTTAGTGGATAGAGGGAGTTCGTGTCGAAAATAAAGTATATTATTCGAACATGAAAACGTGTCTCCAACAAACAAAACATCACAGTGGGCGATTACTACTTTAAACAAGTATGCCGATTTACTTAGAGGCCCTACTTTTATAAGGTGGTAATGAAAAACATGAGGTAGACCAGCGAATCATGGTACCGAATAAAACCCTGTATGCAGTCCTTCTTATATTGAAATTAAGATTAGTACAGAAAAATAATGGACTTCGAATCTATAAAATATTATTACCCCGGCGATCAAAGCATAGATTTTGGAGGGCTAGCCAGATTCAATCTTCAATCTTCCCTGAACAGACTAAATACCGAATCTGGGAAGGTTTTCCGGAAGAAGGCGAAGCTTATTATAAACGAGGGTGTGGTCACTGTTGCACCACCAAATGGGGAAATATCCATAGAAATCGGAGGCAAGGAAGCTGAATTCATTTCAGAAGTTGGGGCAAGCTGGCAACCCCGGTGGGACTCACACCGGTTGCAGCAGACTATTTGGTTTACGGCGGTTTTTACATTAACCTACACTTCTCTCTACAAACATAAAGATTATTCAAAGCACCATGCAACGTGGAAAAGCCTCTTCTTTTCTACTGGCAGTAAGACTGACTAAGTTGCAGGAATACCTTTATATTGAGTTGGGGAAAATAAATGTCGTATTTGTGATCGAAATTTGATGCTTTATTTAAAATACTTAGAATTATCCGATTCAAGTCAAATATGCGCCGTTTTGTTCCCAAACTTTTTACCATTCAGAAGGCAATTTCATTATCCCCCAAAAAAGGGTCTTTTTAGATGAGAGATCCTCCAACCGAGAACCTGGGTCCTGTTGTCAACATTGTTAGAGGTAACCATGCTGACACAATTTTGCCCCCATCACTTAATGGTGGCCATCTTACAATACCAAATTAAGTCGAGACCTCGTTTTTTTCGTTTATGGGAATCAATCCAAAAGAAGTTTTGTTAATTTTTCGTGAGTGTATGCTCTGTTAGCGAAAATAAATGGTAGCCACATCTCGTCTGTCACGATTCGATAGATTTAGCATCTCATGGCCTGCAAAGTTGTGAAATAGTTGACTGATTGAATCGCAATATGTTTGCCATTTGCTACTGATTCAAAGCGCCATCTTCGCTCAAAATGGCTGAGCTTTCAACCTTTTTCGGCAATCTTTCACGGTCTTCATTGCGGATGTCAAAATCCTTACTTTAAAAACTGCGGAACCAAGCTCTACATTTCGATTCGTATGCTACACGTGCAATGACTAATGCGTTTAGATCTATGAGGAAACAACGAACCTGAAGGGGACAGAGTATCGAACGAGTTATTGCGAGAACTGACAGTTTTTGGAACTTCACAATTACATGTGTTTGGTAGAAGATATGAAATTATCCTTGAACTTAGAGAAAACTGGGACCAACCAGAAGTACACGTGGCAGGATATATTGAGTTCTTCTACGAAAACGGAACAGGATTTTGGAGTAGGGGTTCGAATAGAAACACTGAAGCGCTAAGCACTAAGGGACCGGGAGTTAGGTACAATGCCGATTTATGGGAGTTTTTTGTTCCGCAAGTTGGAATTACCTTTACACGTCGATTGGATCGTGCTAAAATTTTTCGCGCACGAAGTTCAACCTAAGGGGCGGTCCCTTGTCAGTTACGAGGATTCCACTGACACGATCAGCGAGAAATGTCTATGCATTTTAAATTGTAGGATGCCATAGCTGAACTGAGGCGGCTAGGATTTTTGTTAGTATGCCATTGAAGAAGGAAATAAAACCTAATGCTAACTAGGTACGATTTTCCTCTTTCGATTCTGGAAGCAGACTGAGAAATCGTAACTTTTCAGAAATTGACATTGGCTATCTAAACGAATTAGGTTTACTTCACATGTGATTTAGGATGCTCCTATAAAAGTCCTCACACCAGGTTTATGCGAATTCAGGTGGGCCCCTTGTCATTTTCACCCCAATGTGTGTAAGCGGTAGGTCCATAGTATCGGGACAACACAAAGCCAAACACAAACATCCATAGCGAATTGTTATTCGAACCCGAGATGACGAACTCGAGATGCTGACGCTCAACAAACTCGACCATTTGACAAAAGTACGTGGTTAAATATCAATTAACGAACAACGGCGAAGAGCAAGACCAAGATTTCAGTTTATTTACTCGAACAACAATAGTTGTCCCCAATTTCGTGAGTCATACACATACAATACCACTTATAAGTTTAATCGCAATCATAGGGCTAATTCTATGTCTTTGAGTTTACTGCAAATTTTGAAATATTTCTGTTCAACATATATTAAATATTTTTATTTTAATTTGAATTTAAAAATAATAAAAAAAAATAAACCTGCATTTTTATTTTGTAGAAGTTCCTGAAAAAGACGCAAAATCAACTGACTCAGAAGTGATATTAAGACGTACACAAAGTTTCGAAAACGACGAAAAGTACGTATCATTAGAAAATACTATGTTTGCGACTGTAAATATTATATTCTTTTGATTGAGAGCACTAAACTGCTTTGATACTGATCACACATTCATATTTTTATAATATACCTTCCAAATCAATCGTTCTAATTCTTTAAACACCTTACAACTGACTTTGTCATGTTTGAACACGCAATTGATGTAGTTGTTGTCCTTTTCCTGGTTTATGGCGTGTGTTTGAAATAAGTGCATAAATAATTATTTATTTTTTAGATTTCAAAGTCATTCATTCCACATCATTCATACAAGAACAAAGTTAATTCCAATCAAATTATTAATTTCTAATCTAATCCCTTAATTATTTAATCTTAACACAAATCGATTAATTTTTAATTTTTGCATCATCCGTCCTGCTGCTTTTTTTATTCATCTTTTAAATATAGATTCTATCAAAAATACCATGAACTCCGTGCAAGAATAAAAGCAAATTCGTGTCCAATACTACCAGCTACTCAGCAAACAGGT
Source organism: Hermetia illucens (assembly GCF_905115235.1). Classification (NCBI taxonomy): domain Eukaryota; kingdom Metazoa; phylum Arthropoda; class Insecta; order Diptera; family Stratiomyidae; genus Hermetia; species Hermetia illucens. The sequence continues at coordinate 110,647,443 of NC_051850.1, read as the reverse complement.
GTTTTAGGTGCCGTTAATCCACCAAACAATTATTCAGTACAAAGGTCTGCATCTTTAAAAGATCATAAAAATCTCAGGTATTGTTGTTGATATTTTTTTGTTTTGAAATTCATCTAGGAGAACTTTCTTTTGGTACGTTTTCTTTATTTTTGTTGTTTTTGTCATAAATTTTTATTGTAAAAGTCAAGTCACTATAGAAAAAGCTGTTTCCTGGAGATAAAAGAGGAAATAGTTGTTATTTCAAGGATAAGTACTTCCAATATTTTACTGTATATTGTCCTGTTTTCTTTTATTATTTCGATTAAATTAATGCCTCTAATTACATTTCTCATTCTTAATATGCATGAATCAAATTTCCATATGACGATTATACCAACAAATTAATCAAGTAGATAGTCAATGCAATAATGGAAAGCAATTCGTTGCTGCAGGGCTTGGAGAAATCAATTGTTTTTTAATGGTCTTTATTTTTTAGGAAAACAACAGTATCTTTACCAGTTAGTCCGAGTACGCCAAATACTACTCCACCTAATACTGGCCAAGTTAGAAGGTGAGTGCCAATTAGAAGACTTAGTTTGAAAATAAAAATACTATGGGTCATCAAGTTAAAATCATCAAATATGTATAGGATTTTGATATAAAATAATAATAATAATAATAATAATCGTTGGCGCAACAATCCATATTGGATCAGGGCCTTGAATTGTGTTAGAGCATTTCATTCAAGACCGAAACGGTACACTACTTTTAAACTTTTCTTTTTGAAACCTTTTCTCTATTACTTGCGATAAACAGATTTTTTACCTTTAGATTCATGTGCAACTTATTAACTAACGCAATTCATTGTTCTCTGTGGGTATACGCAGAGAGCTTTGGCGTATTTAGATGGTTTCACATAATTCAATGTTTCAGAGGCCTCGCCCGGCCCCCTCTCATCATCCATCTTGCATGTCGGGCAATATGGGGAGTTGTCGCCCAAAGCGATAAAGGTATGCACGGTACACTCTGTATCCGCTTGGGGGAATAATCCTGTGAGTCCAGCGTCTTTTAGATTAATCATGCCACTGCAAAATTACTTTACTTCGTGCTGATTGCTGACGATAGATACAGGACTCAACGATTGCCTACGACGGGTAATAGAGGCGTCGTCCCTCGTTCGCCAAGATATCGATGGGAATCATGCTTGCTATCACACATACTGCTTCGTTTGATGTTATATGTAAGCGGATGAGCGTAAGCGTTCGTAAAGCCCTCAATCGGTACGGGGCTGCAATTTTTCTTCTATTTGCTTCTAGCTTCAATGCTGATGCCTCCTTGGAGCCACATAAAGCAAGATGGAGCTAACAACCTTCATGATAAGGAGTCGATGGCTTTGCCTAGGGCTACCTACATTCGTTAACATTTCTTACTGACGATGTAGTGGCCTGGAAGTGTTTGTTGCCAAATTCTCTCTCTTGAATTTGTCTTAGGTCAACCATGACAAATAAGTATTTAAGCATTGGTTTCGAATGTATATTTCGTCAATCCTGATTTTTATCGACGTTTACTTTTTGCACTTGGTGATTCAAATAACCTCGGTTTTATGCTCTACGAGCTTCTTTTAGCCAAGATATAATTTCAAAATTTGCCTTGTTTGTGAGGACTTCGATCTTCTTCTCTATATCTTGTGCCTCAATAGTCATTCCAATGTCGTCTGCGAAGCCAATAATTGTTACTTCTTTAGGCAGTTGCAACTTCAAAATTCGGTCATACATTGTTATTCACAGGAGAGGACCGAGGACTAATCCTTGTGGAACCCCGCAGATTGTTCTATACGTCTTAGATCCATCGTCGGGAGATGCAGCACAATAGCCTCTACGTCTGTTTGTCTGTCACTCATTTCCTCAGAAACTCGTATTGATACGAAATATGGTGTAAAGATGGGAACTGTGATTCCCCTTGCATGCAGCGAGTAATAACGTTCTCAAAAAATAGCCAACCTAAAAATCTGAAAAAATCATGGTGATTCGTGCACATGCTGTCTAGGCCTCAAAATACTCCCTGTTACGATATCTGTTCAAATAAAGTTAATAATATATATTATTGTATTTTGCAAATTTTCTGCGAACCCCCCTTAAGTTAGCTAAGTGTGGTAAGATAGGCTTTAATATGAAGCATCATGCTGGAAGTTTGGTGAAAATTAACAGAGGTATATTAGGTCAAAGTTGAATCTTTCGCGTCAAATTATTACTCCCCACGAGATAAAATGTCAGTACCACATCGAATTGGGTTCCAGGTATATTCATTACATTTTCATTTCGAGCTATATATAAGTGGTTCCAAATCGTGTAGCCAAATATTCTTACATAAAAAATTAACAAAACTTTTCATACTTGAAGCGCCGAGCTTCCGGTTTATCGCTTGTTTTTACTTTGCATTTCCGCTAATTGATCATACGAATCATCGGTATTCTTCAGTATTTCGTAATATGTTAGTTGAAATCAAAGCCTACCTGAAACTGTTTAGTGCCACGGAACCCCAAAGTCTCCCTATCAAAACACAATGACATATTGTGGTCCATAGGCCAGGACCTTAAGCTATAGAAGTCATAGAAAATAATAAAGAGGTTTTTTGGCGGTGCATGGAACACCGTACTTTTATTCGTATTATACATTATTCTAGTAGGAAGGGGGGTTAATCTACACACTCGAACTCTGGATAAATATTGCCGTTACGTAGGGCAGGAGTCCGTAAGGTGATTACATTTCTATTTGTTTGGTCTTCAGTGTTTCATGATAAATCTGTGGAAGCAAACAAATGTTTGCTCCAGTTGTATGCAAAATATTTAAGATTAAGTTTTGCAGATCCTTCTGTTGAGCATTTGGAAAACCAATTGCTTATCATTTTACAAATTTCGGAAATTCCTAAGTTTGCGAAGCGCTCAATATTCTCACTGTTAGGCTGTTGCGTTTATGATGTGAATTGGTTTTGTCCTGTGCATTTCCCTCTGAAATAATAGACTTCATTCGTGATGAAATAGGGGGGTAGACTCCGTTTTCGTTTCGCTGGTGATGTTTTTTATTTTGCATATACTAGTATTTTGGGAACAACCCCTCCCCCTAAAATATAGTAAAAAACTTCACTTGCGACGGAAACAGAGTTTGTCATTGAATTTCTTTACTGTCTTCGATAGGGGCATCGAAAATACACATTAGTGGCTTCACTAAGATTCATTCACGACTGACATTTCCAAAGAGTGCGCTTTGTTAGTGAGGTGAGGTTTTATATTAATTTGCTGTTTGCCTCGTTTTGATGTGTTCTATGGTATTCAACACTTTATTTCCATGTACCTTAAAAAGCTTGATTCAGTGAATCACTTTGTTTGGACACAAATCATTTGAAAGTCTTATCAGCATTAACTTTGATTTAAACTGCTGGACTCTTAAACTTATTGTGCGTTTACCTGAAGTAAAAAATATTTGTGTAAAATTAAATCTCCAGCGATTGAATTTATAAAAGCTTAGGTTTTGCAAGCTTATAAAGATTTTTCTTCCTTCCAACATGATATTCTTCTGTTTTAATATTCCCCTAACCGGACAGAACACTACCAGTCCTTTCTAAAGCACCAGCATTTTCCAGGACGCAGTATTATTAGCCTTCAGAAAAGATGTACTATAGCCAATAAGCAATAGGTGTGTCCATATCCCAGGAAAAGCACTTGCCTCTACGGCGGAAAATCCGAGAAGCAGAGAACGGAATTAATGAATTTTTACCCGGCAGCTGCTATGGTTGTTTAATGTTGTGGAGTTGTTAGGTTGACCATGTGAGCTCATTCCTGTTCCTTCTCCTCTTGTCCACTCGATTTTGAAACATTCTTTAGAATAACGTCTTTTCGGATGTAATAGAGAAAATCACAACGAACACATAAGGAAGTTTGTGAATCATTCTAAGAAATGGAATTTAAACTTCCACTAATCAGTCCAATATAATTAGAAAAAAAAAAATCACATTTGCTCGAAATAGCTGAACAGATGAGCAGACGTATTATCCTGTATGTTTTTTGAGTTGTAATAGGTGTCTTTTATCTGTAAGATGAGCACCTGCCATTGTTTAGTGCAAAAGAAGTTACTTCTGGTAATACACGTTATAACCATGAAATTTTAGCTTTTGCTGCTTTACCGAAAGTAAAAACCCCTTTTGCTCATTCTATAACTATAAATTCTTCATCAACTTTGCATCTGAAGTGTATCATTCCGTATTTTCATGCTATAGAGCAGAATCAAATTTGTATTTGCCATTAGAAATTTATTTTGCTCTGCGCAGGACCTCCTGGACTTCCCATCAGCTTGCTTATCATGTCAGTGTTCCCTGTTCACTACTTAATGGAGTATAGTCTATACACACAGTCAAACTATGCTATAGTTTCACTACCATCACATTTAACGCTGTGGGAATTATAAGCTCACAGAAGCGAGACAAACTCGGATAACCATGATGATCGGCATATTTAATTTGAGCTCAAAAATTTAGTCTCGGGCAATCCGAACATTTAAGCTACTTCTTTCTTAGCAATGTGTTGTTCAGGACTTGCATCTAAGTTCCTAGTGGCATCTCTCACTAGATAAATATTGTTCACCAGTTCTATCCAAAAAACTTCGTGGTACGCTAGCGCCTCTATTATATCAGTCTACCTAACTATTGAACGGATTTCCAACGTTGTAAATAGGATGCTTGTGCTGAAAAGTGAATTCCACGTTGAGCTTTTTCCACGCCAGCCACTACGTCTACGATTGTTCCAAGAGTCGGTTTTCCAGATCTTTGGCGTAATTGATTCTCAGAGGGCGAATTTTGAATAGTTTACGCCAGTCACGACTAGCATTTTTTTCAAGCAGTTTGTCAGCTGCGTTCAACAAATAGTGATTAGTATGAGGATGGCTGAGTAGAATCATGATTGCTTTTATTAAGCGGAGTTGTTGCTTTTTCCATACGTTTTGGAAAGTGTTATAGATATGAATTTATGAGCAATACCATGACCGTCCGGTTGTAGATAAAATCCGGCTAAATAGGTTACGGTGGGCGGGTCACCTAATCCATATGGATGAGGATGATCCCACCCGGAGAGTCTATAAGGGCAATATCTATGGTAGAAAAAGAAGACAAGGCAGACCCTAAGATTGAGCGATGGCATAGGTCAGGACGCCAGACAATTTTTAGGGATATCGAATTGGTGGACCTCGGCGCAAAACCGGGATTTCTGGAGTTCCTTATTAAGGCAGGCCTATACCGGATATCGGTTGTTGTGCAGTTGATGATGATGATGATGTTATAGATATCCAGCGGCATCCGTGGATGTTCGTTTGTTAGTAACTTAATGATCTCTATAGGTACTCCTCTACTACTGCGATCAATTCATCTTTCGTGAACAGAGGGTAGCGGGGTACATAAGGAAGAGAGGCAACGACGTATGTCGTGCTTCACTATTCATCAGCGCGTCGACCGATTTGCTTTGCAAGTTTAGCATTACGATCTTGTATCCTAATCCCCAAGGATTCCTGTCTAGATTGCTGCGGAGTTCTTCGATTCATTACATTGTCACGTTACCAAGTGTTCTGGTGTTAATATTTAATTCGAATGAAATCTGGTTTTTATCTATTTCAACTACTAAAATCGTAATCGCGTTTTGTAATATTTCATTCCATTGTATCTATATGTGATCATTCCCGGCAAAATTTTCTAAGAGTTCCTCATTTTTGAGCGAACTATACAGGATGACCCGTTTATGATGGTACTACTTTTAATGGTGGATAGTACCTCTCGTTTGAGGAAAATTGGTACATGGAATGGGCGCTATATCTTTTACCGTTACAGAGCTATACCGTTTTTTTTCATGAAGAATGTCAAAAAGCTTGATCTTCCTAAAAAAATCACAATTTTCCACTTCCTCGATCATTTAATCGCAGATTTGATATAATTTTTGGAAATTACATAAAATTTCTTATAGATATATCCCTTCGATGAAATAATTGTTTAAATTTTAAAGAAATGTGAACATCGATTTTTTATGTAAATTTCAATAAATGCATTTTTGTAATGGTAGTGAGATGTTTCCTCATGCATGTTTCCTCCTTGCAGATCGTGAATCTGCCCCCGGTACACGCAGGGCTCCTTGAGCCAGCACTATTGCAACATTATCCTTGGAACTTGATCTTGCAATTAGCGCAGATGCAACTTTTGTTTGGAGCTCTTCTTCACTATCAAAGTATCAATTTTCTTCATCGACATGGATGTAGGTCTAGGTTGTCCAGCTTCTTCTCTTCACTGGGGAGCAGGTTTATTTCCTTGCTTGGTCCAGTCATTTTCCCTGTGCACGTGCACAGGTATGTTGTCAAATCTATAGTCGATATGGCAACTTCGAAGTTTGATGGCTTCCAGGGATCGGTCAACCACTCCGATCATGAAGAGTTTACTCTTCCTCACCACCTTGTTTCTGAAGACCTTATTCTGAGCACTTAGGAAGCCCATGACATTTTCTGTCGCTCCTGATATATCATCCCAAGCACATGTCAACAGTCCTTCTCCTTCTTAGACTGGAAATTGATGGGCTATAGTACTAAGCCACTTCGCGGTGTCCTCTGTCGTGCAGTCCACCAATATGTGACCTGATCGAAAGCGTACCCCGGTGAACACAAGTTACACGCTCCATCCCTTGCACATCTGCCTAGTGGCAAGGTTTTCGATAGTCTCCTGCTCCTGATATTAGCTTTTCTATGTTCATTCTAATGTTATTTCGCCGTACCATAGCCCCCTGTAGTACGGTAAGGTCAAACTTATTCACTGAGGTAGCCAGGTAATAGTGAGGGAATCTATCCAATGGGCACAGTTCGGTTTGCGAGAGGTGTTTTTCGATTTCCCAGTATAGATCTGTAGCATTTTGTAATAGTAGCGTCACAGGGTGTGGCTATCACCACGCACGAACGTTCTTGGTGGATGAGAGGATTAGCTCCTAGAGAGCCACATATCACCCTCAAAGCTAGATATATCACCCTCAGAGAGAGTCAGGTTGGCATCAAGGAGCTATACTCCGCGTCAGTCTATTCTGCTTGACCCCAGAGACTGCGTTAGGAATGTGGCGTTTATTAATAGAACTTTCAGCTACATTACTTTGCAAGTTACTAATTTATAACAATTTGATGGCCCATGTACTTTTATTCTGATTACATTTATTTTCTACAAACAATTCATCACATTATTATTTAAGTGTTGTTTATTTTCTTTTTCTAAATTTATATGAAACTTGATCAAAAAAGTGTCTGCCCATATTCTATATTCTTAACCAGAAATTTCAATTCGTATTTTACCATTTAGTCTTGATAACGAGGTTGAAAATGAAAACGGTAAAGCGGAAACAGCTTCCAATGGAAAATCGAAAAGTAACGATTCAGGATCGTTCCGTAGTAAAATGTCTCCCGGAGCTCTTTTCAAAAATTTCTTCAAGTAATTGTTTGAATTCCGACTTTTAAATGTCGGATCAAATATGAGATAATTTATCTCGCAGTTGTTGTGTGCGGTTGTTTTATGTTAAAAGACTGATTAATCTAATCTAATGAGATTTTTTAGTAAGAAATGCAAACAAAATAGAAACCTTGCTACCAAGTAGTGGAAAGCTTGGGAATACTTAGCCAAATCTCCCTAAATATTAAAACTGAAACTAAAATAGACGCTTTACACTAGACTTAATTTTTTGAGTATAACCGACTGTTAGCTGGATTGTTTACTATAATGAATTTTACAATACTTCAAACGTAACAACTTCTTTGTGAAATTGATGACAAAGTGCTTCACGTCTTTTCATTTGATGTGTCTGTTGTTTTTTTTTGTACATTAACATTTTTTATTTGAATATGGTACAAAAATGGATTGTGGTGGTAGAAGATATATAGGAAAGGACGGGTCTAAATAGAGAGAAAAGTTTATTTAGACAAATTCATTAATGTCAATTTTTAATAATACTGGAAATTAGAACTGATAAACATAATTTTTATTATTTTTTCCATATTGCTCAGCAAAGTAATTTGAATTTATCTTAATTATCTGACAATAACGGTATACGTTCATGTATTTTATTGGAATTTCTGTTAAATGGTATCGGATTTACCTAAAATATTTTGATGCTAATAAACTCCTCGAAAGGAGTCGCCTAACAGGAGCGAAACAATAATTCTGTCGCACAGATTATTTTGAAATCATCTATCTATTCACTGTGCCTTTAGTTTCGTATCATATTCAAATGTCATCGACTAATTTGAAATATTATTTTATTCTAAAACAAAAGAACTCACCTTTGGTTTCTTCTACAATAGGTCGTTTGTGCCACCAGTTCGTGATGAAGAAAGTGAGACACAACGTAAGGCTCACGCGAAGAGAGTCCGTGAAACTCGTCGCTCAACACAAGGTGTCACATTGGATGAGATCAAAAGTGCTGAGGAACTTGTTAAGAAGAAAAATCTTAATAATAACAACAATAACCCGAATGTAAGTATTGACTTCCTCAGAAGCTTACCATTAACCTAAATCCTCTGGGTAGCGATATTAGAACAAAACTTGTTGAAATTATTTTAATAATGATACGCTTGGGCGAGAGGGCTTTTGTTTTGAGTTGGATTTTAGTTTTTAATGTTTTATATTCACTTGGATTATTTGGATTTCACATAATTAAATGTTTTTTATTCAACATGTAACAACAGAAAACAAGGAGAAGGTGTTTTTATGATTTCTTTTTGTTTTTCAAAATTTATTTATCACTACACTAGACATTGTGCGTGTGAAATTGTTCATTATATTTAATTTAATAAGTTGGACGTTTGAACATCCATTTACATTTTTGAAAAGTCGGAAAAATTCATTTAGCTGTGTGATGTATTAGACTTAGACAAAACAATTTCAGAATTTTTGATTTTAGTTTTTAGGACGAATAAATCCTATATTTTGCTGTGATTGTAGATAAAAGAGAGTAGATTCGTTTTACTTGAACAATGTGTGATATAGACTGTAGTTGAAATATCTGTGAGCGATTGTTGCATCTTGTAAAGCATCCTCGAAAATGTAAGACGAATGGATTCTTGTTTTTGGTTTTTTTTCAAATTTCGAAAAAGTATCGAAAATCAATTAATTTGATTCAGATATTAAGCTGGCGGTGGCGCAATGATTATTATTTCGAAGTGAAGTCGTTTTGTTTCTCGCCATAGTCTCCTTTCAACCTGATAAATTCCTTCTAAGGATGTTGTCATCTTTTTAACTTCTCCAAACAATAGTCGTCCTACAAAATAGTTTTGTGAGAAGCTCTATCGTGTCAAACTTTGAAGTAAAGGAGGAAATGATTACGCTTATGATCAGCTCGGGTGAAATGTAGTTCACCAGTTTTGGACATACTGACCGCCAAGATATGAGCGGAACTGTTGTCTATTAATTTAAGTACGGCAATTTCTCCTCATTTCTACTTCAGTTTGTCAAGAATTGATTCGTAGTACTTCGTTGCCATTGTTATACCCCTTTCAAGATAGTTGACAAATACAGTTTCATAACTACGTCACAAAACACAAAACGCCTTACCTGTTGATGGAAGCGTTTCGGTTTTTTGAGTAGTTCACCTTTCACGATTATTTGTTTTACTTTTTCTTTCGTTCGACCGTTGTCAGGAGTCTGCTGGTAGATGTAAGCTTAATCTACGATTCTGAATGATCCCAAAAAATGACTTTCATTTCAACGGTGGCATGACATCTATTTCATTTTATTGATATCGAATTTCGCTTGCTTTTAATATATGATCTACATTCTCTTTTCCCCTTGATTCATTGTAGTATCTATTGGCATAATATAGAATCTGTCTCCACAAGAATGATGATAAGTATCTTATGTCATCATTCTTGTGGATTTACAATTTGACTTGAGAGTATTTTTCAAGTATTTTCCGCATTGATTGCTATTCAACTGTGGTCATTGGATCATCATACATCCTACTTGTTATCTGCAGCTACGCTGAACACCTGTATCTCGTCGATTTTCGGTGAAAATTTTGCTTCGGCTTTGTACAATTCTAAGAGCGGCAATTATGGCAATTCGGTGTTAATCACAGTTGATTCCGCATTCCTATCTCGATTTGATTTTCGAGCATTGTTGCCTCCTAAAGGACTGTTCCGCTCGAGACGCGGATAATACCAGGAATTACATCTGAATTGCCGCAAAAGAGTAACTGAAGCACATTCCAAGAAATCAGTAACGAATATGCGTTGCAATTGATGCGCTATGCTGCACATAGTGGTTCACGGCAACCGTATATGTGAACCTTTTACTTATCTTCTGAACTCATTCATTGCCCAATTTCTTCCCGGTAGTATCGAAGCAAAGGTCAGATGTGTATCCCAGGCGTTTTTAAATCAACTTTTAGAAAAAAATCTAATCTATGCTATATATCATTTACACTATTTTTAATAAGGGTCTTTCTGAAGGTATGTTATTCCCCTACCCAAAAAGTGAAGTTAAGATAGCTATTAATTATCGCAAAGTTCCACTCTTTTGCAGGTCTGAAATTTTCGGGATGTATACAAAAGACGTACGTTTCACTGAATGGAAAAATTCTACTTATCGATTCTCCTTGATATGATGTGTTACGATAGTTACTCCGATGAACTGCAATTTGCAAAACCAATAGCGGTAATCCCTTCAGGGAGCTGTTACGTTAAAATGCCTTTATACATTTTTATTTACAGGAATGGACCATGTTGGGTGCTTGTGTAACGCCTCAGGTTGTTCCATTCATTTAAGATCGCTCGTTCTAATCTTCTCCAGTCAAATCTTAATTGCAACCCCAGTCCATTCGTAACGATATGCAAAAGATTTGGGAGTACCTAATTGGCTAAAGTTTCAATTATTTTAGTTCATCTCGCGGAATTAAAGGCATTCGAGGTAAATCGACAGGAACCAGGGTCCAAGGTTTATTGTTGTGCCCGCAATCTTCTTTACCGTACTGGTCGCATTGATATTAGATCTCGCGGAATCCAAATAGGCTTATAAGACGGAAAATTGGTAGATGAGTGGCTCATTTCATTTCGGAATTAGCTAGCTCCTGTCGGAATTAGCATTAGCTCCTGGCGTTTCCACTACATAGGAAAACCATTTTCTTTTAAGTGTGCAGTCAATGTTGAAACGAACCAATTTGGTGCTGTCTTGACAACCACTCAGGGAGCATCTAAGCGTTGGGCTTCATTTTCTGTAACCTTCCTCGCGGCGTCAAGGGCTTCCTTCGTGGTTATGTTCAGTTCGCCTCACTTGGAACTCGTATGAAAGGAGTATTAATAATATTCCGAAGCAAATGGAGCTTTTTGATTAGCGGCGGTTGTTTACCTTTGTTTGGCGATATCACTGCCTTGTACGCACTTACGACGTTTGTGCATCTCTTGAGCTACCCTCCACTCCTTTCAAAGATTTTGCCACTGTCGAAAGTAATACTAATAATCCTCGTTTTATGAGATGTGTGGGAGTGAAGTTATGAGAGTAGAAACGTTGGTGTACCGCATATGGGTTGAATTTCGTAAAAATGTCTTTAAGTACCGTAATGAATCAGAGGACGCGTTATAGTGATGCATTTGTCAACTGCTATTTAACCTCAAATACGGCCCAAGGTGAGCCAGTGCTTCTTGCTAGTACTCGTTGGTGAACCTCTAAGTAGTACTTCTTGCTGATAGTAGTGCCGCGTTGAGGGTATTCATGTTGAACTCCCCCTCTGCAGTCTCTTTTTGGGCTACAGGGATGTTGTATATTTCCATTGTGATGACTGGAATTCGTTTTCTGCGCTTTCTGGTTCGCGTCTCAAACCTGAAACTTACTGATCAATTGTCGTCAATTTTGGTGCAAAATCGTTTGAGTATGATTCTGTATCACTAGGGTCGATACATCAGGAATGACATTAGCAACTTTGGGTGTTGTCTCCGTCGATGAGTTGCCATCGTTAAGATAGTTGTACCATCATCCCCAAACACTTTTTTTTTTAATTTTGCATGTTTTTACTTTAGAACCCCAAGCTTTGGACATTTGATGTAGTAACTTTTCCTGCCATTTTATTCAAAACTAATATTTTGGCGGCGAATGAGTGGTATTATAGTATACCTACAACTTGTTACTGGTCTCCTCGCTAAGCTTTCGGTCAGCCTCAATAAAAAATATGAATGGATACTTTTCGAATCAGAGTAGGTAAGTAGGTATTAGTGGCCGCTCCGTTTTGATGCCACGAACTCTTAAGACTATGAATGCTGCAGCAAGAGCAAGCGGGCAGAGTCCAGTCGGTTCAGATCTTTAGAGCCAGTTTGTAGCATTCACGAAGGAAAGACACTTTTGCCATCTTGCAACAAGAAATCTCTCTGAAAGAAAGAATGTAGTGTTCATAGCCTGGACCTGGACAGTCGCAAAAGAAGCGCCTGAGGATTTCTCCCTTTTCTCAGCAGCTTTGGCAGTGCGATTTGTAGGGTATGGCTAGCCTGGCGGCAGTGTGACCGCCGTAATCTTGTACGCATTTGCACGTGTTTCGTACAAGTGTTCTCGATCAAGGTTTGTTGTAGGCGGACTAAATCCGCGCTAGTGGTGAGCTAAGTAGTGAGAGTAGATTCCAACCTTAGCAGTCGCCAGCGGGACAAAGACTGTGCCAACCGAAGGATTGGCAAGTGCAAAGCCCCGCTTGGTCAGTCTGTCAGCCCGCTTATTCTTCTTCATGTTCCTATGACCGGGAACCCAGATGAGGGTGACCTTGATCGTGTCGCCCAGACTGTTTAGCACTGTCCTATCAGCCTTGAGGCGTTAATGGCCGTTTGGCTATCGGTCAGAATGGCTATTTTACGCTTAGGGTTTTTGAACCAATCGCGGCAACTTATGCTCTAATTGGCATCTACATATTGGATGAAGTAAAATGTTCTGAGCGTTTTTACTTTATTTTGACAGTAAAGCTAACAAGTTACAACTTTTGTCATTTTAACCAGCATTTCTTGAGGCCAATTTTCACCATCGAGATGACTTTGCGAATGCTTGAAAAAGTGATAATCGCATGGTGCCGGGTCCGGACCCTACCTCCGGTGTGGTAGAATCTTTTATCCAAGCTTTTGAAACGCATCCCTAAAGATGTGTGCAGCCTGGCGTTATTTTGATAAAACACCGCACCATTCCTTTTGGAAGTTTTTGACTTCTAGATCCTTCAATTTCGTCAGTTGTTGATAGTTGAGATAAGAATTAAGTGATTGGCCAGAAAGGAGCAGTTTATAGTGATTGATTCCTCTGCAATCTCATTGAACACAAAACAAAACTTTCTTTCTTCTTTGCCTTTAATCTGGACTTGGCATTTTTCAAACAGCTCACCTACGATTTGTTTTGGTTCTCATTCATTCGTCAATTACCATTCGCGTTAAAAATGATTCGATTTCGTTAATTTTCATGAATAAGTTGTACCTGTAGGTTCGGTCCAAAAGGTTCTTTTCTGTCACACCTTGGGCTTTGTCCCTGGTTGCAGGTGGAAGCTTAACAAGCTAACGCTCGCGTCGGTAATTCATTTTCGCTATTAAAGAAAAAATTGTCTTTGTTATTTGCTTTTCTTTCTTTATTAGTTGAGTATCTGCAACCAAGACAAAATTGATAAGGTCTTCATAGAAGCAATTAGTTTGCATCATGTGCGTTCATTAGATGGGAGAGAGGCAAACCCTCTGAGCACTCAGAACTTAGTGGTTCATTGTACTCGACTCCCCCGTCTAACAAAACATTTCATTTTTGCTTATGTATCACAGGATTTCCGTAAGTTGATGTGATCCTACCTCCTGTAGTTGGAATACATCAGCAGCAAAAACGTGATATCTGATGCGTTCGTAGGCTTGATTCTGCCTCCTCATTATATATATAGGTAGAATCCCTGTTTTTACTCAAACGTCCAACTAATGAATTATGACCCGTCAAAATCTTCGCAATGCTTCTACATGTCTTCCTGCTTTTCAACAGGACAAACTACAGCATGTTTGTTTGATTTTGGCAGGAAAAGTTTTACGTTACTAGCAGTAATTAGACTCTGCGACTTATCCGTACGAGCAGCTTGTTTGCAGTTTTTATAGCGGCAATAGCCACTGCTACCGACACTCCATTCATGTTCATTTCCATCTATATCATAGTGACCATGTGCATACCATTTTAAAATAGAGTTTAAACAATGGTAATAAAAGCATTGCTCAACGGTGTCATTGGGGCGTTTGTCAAGAGCGTAGCATATTGCCCTAAGAGAAAAGTCCGCTTTTCGTTTCTATTCGAAGGGTAGACTCTTGCACCAGAGTGTTGGCCGACCATAAATGAACGGCGTCTCGCGGTAATGGAGACGAAGATGCTACGTTGGACTAGTGGCGTCACACGTTTAGATCACATCTGAAATGAGGATATCCGCGATCGTTATGGGGTTGCACCGATCGTGGAAAAGTTGCGAGAGAGGCGTCTTCGATGGTATGGTCACGCAATTCGTGCAAACGAGAATTCACTTGCAAAGATTGGTCTGAACATCGAAGTCGATGGTAAACGACCAAAAGGCAGACCTAAGCAACGGTGGCTTGATACGCTGGATGGGGATTTGAAAGCCTCAAGATTGCACCCAGATCAGGCATTCGATAGAGCCAAATGGCGAAGCCGATCACGACGAGCCGACCCCGCTTGTGAACGGGACAAAGGCTGAAGAAAAAGAAGAAAAATGTAGAAGACCCCAGTAAATACTGCCATATATTCTTCTGGGGCATTCCAGTTTTCGCTACGTTTAAAAATAACATCATATCTTCTACTAAACAGATGTATGCGGATCCGAGAATCGAAAGGCACTAAGAAAACTGCATTCAGCTCCCCCAATATCTCTTGGAATTTTCTGTGCCCCTTACGTCCATTGTTTCTGTATAGACCTAAACGTACTATTCCATGAGCTGCTCTCATTGCGGTGCTGATATATATCCGAGGGCTGCATAATGAATTTAGCGTGATGTCGGATGTCGCGCTCATGGTACCAGTAATTTCCATATGGACAGTTTCCATATGCAGTGAGGCTAGTTTGCAACGAAAACTCTTTTGTTTTACTGTAAGCCACCAGACTAAGGACGCTTAAGCGAACATCGGCCTATGATAGCAACACATATCCGCATTACTATATGAGGGGAATCTCCGCCTGCACAATCTATAGGCTGAGATAACTCGTTTAATATTTACCTCTATATGTTTGTTCCAAATGTTTGTTTAGAATAACTCATAGATGTTTCACTTCTTCGCACAGTTGAAGCGTTGTAACTCTCATCTTCGCTACGCAAAGGCCATTCAGTTTCCTTCTTTCTGTGAATAATATTATGGTGGCTTTAGTTGGATTTACTGAGACCCCATGCCTGGGGCACCAACTGTCAATCAAGTTGTATATTTCTACAAACCGTTCGAAGATTTCAGCATCATAGACGTTGTGATAGTACATATCCTTGATGACAGCCTTTCGTTACTTCTATTGTCATCTAGCGATCAATAGCCACTTTAACACCCAGCAATCTCTGCGTTAGCATAGCATAGATCCACTTAATTAAAGTTTCATCGAAACCATACTTTCTGGCGATATCACACAGTTTTTGGAACGGTGCACAATCAAACACCCTTTCAACGTCCACAAACACCCCCATCGCATACTCGCGAATGTGATGCTCAATCAGCCATTCTATTTCTTAGAAGTTAGTCTAGGTACTCTATACCCTGGATTGATGTTGCCAGGTTCTTTTAAGTATTCAAAGGATAGTCTCTCATTCCGTTTCCGTTTTCTGGTGGTCGAGGGGAGAGTTCGCATCACAGGCCACAATCTTGACGACTGAAAACTCAATGTGCTACTTCTCATATCTTGCCCTAGGGTATTTTTTAATTTTTTCAAAATATTTCTCTCTCAAGTTTGGAACTTTGTTAACTCTGTGGAGAATTGTTGTTCCAAGTTTTGTCTTTTATCTAACTATTTTTGTGGTTATTTTAGACACAACATTTTTTCAGCATCGACCATTTCAATGTTCTTTCCACTTCATTTGACTTTATTTCCTTGCTGGCGTCTCACTGTTTCTTCTGAACACACGTTATGATTTAAATTTGCCAAGCCTTAACCCACATTTTTACCTTGGCATTTTAATGATAAAATCCATTTATTAATTGAAATTCGCATATTCGATTGATGTGGTATTCCATGAGAACGCATTCACTTCTCCAATTTTTAGTAGTCAATATAATTTAAAGGATGACGAATTCGATAAGAGAAACTGATTTCTTATCAAATAATCTTGGTATAGGCTTTATCTTATTTTTTAGATTTAGGTTAGCTCACGATTTACATGAGTCATTTCATGAGGTGTATTTATTGTTGTTAGACACTTTCACAACTTATTCTTCGAATATGGGATCGGTAAAATATTTCTTTTGCTAAACTTTCAAATTTTAGCCCTGTTGTTTTGGTGTTCTCAATAACATTCAGTGCTAAGTGTTATATCCTATTACAGTCACAAACACGGTTTTTAATTAGCTTCTCCCCATCTATCTGCAAAGAAAATGTTGAAATTGTTTTGTCTATGTCTCAGAGATACATATTCAATTATGAGGGCTATTGTCCCGTTGCCACATTTTTATTTGTGTATTGCTAATATTAACAGAATGAAGTTCCAAATACCATCACCACCGAAACACCATCCATCACGCATACAACCACAACAACACCTACTGTTAATGTAACGTTAAACGATCGAGTTCCTTCGACAACATCGGCTTCGTTTGATGATAATTCGGTGCTAGTAGGATTCAAACCAATTGATCCCGCTCCAAGCGGTGCCACATCGAATAGTGCTGAAGAAGAAATATCCGCAACATTTACAATGACCGTGCCCACGTCTAGTTCGACGAAAGATAGGGAAAGGATAACAGATTCGGCCGCTTCGGAGGAACTGACTAGTGATAGCAATGTGTCGTATACTTTGCCACCATCTCAACATCCCGCAACCTCGACGATAGGCTCGGATCCGTCCAATTCAGCAGATTTAGATTTTACGAATGATGACAAAAGTAGATCAGATGATGGTGGAGATAATGATAGGGATGATGTTTTCACTGACGTTTCGGCCACCCTCAATGTGCCTCTTTCAAGTAATTGCGCTTACAAAAAGACTGATACAGATGCAAACGCCGAAGATGTAATCCGAACAGCATCACCCACAATTTTAACAGTCGATAGTCGATCAGCATCAGAATCAGAACGAGCCAAGCCACATTTATCTAGTCCATTAGAAGAAGAAGTTACGCTTAGGACACCTAGGGATGCTAAGGACAAGCGTTCGCTATTCGATATCGACAATGCCAACTCCTTAACGTTAGCTGAAAAGCTTAGGAACGAGGCGAACAAGTATAATGAGAGTGTTAGCCAGTCGAATACTGACATCATGAGCGTGGGGTTAACAACGAGGCCGACTGTTACGGGAACTGATGAAATTGCAGACGAAAGATCTGGAAGGAGACCTGAGTCGATGCCTTCGTCTCCGTTACATATGAACGCTGCGGAACGAAGGCCTTCGTGGCGGTTGAAATTCGACAGCGGGAACAAGGTACGAGGCGTTAATTGTTTACACTTTTCATTCGTTGTTTTCCAGTTTATACTAACAATCACACATTTTTGTATTTCCGTGTTGTTTGACTAACATTTTGCTCGTATATTTCCAATTGGCTTATTTTCGCAAAACGTAACTAACGACACTTTGCTTGCATGCGCTTTTGCCATCATCCCTTGCCTATTCAGTTGTCAATAATACTTCGTTCAACTAGTAATATATGGGTATGTTTATTCGTTAAGTACTTTTGTTATATGTTTGTAATTAACTTGTAAGGTTTTACTGAAAACTTAGTTATAGGATAATTAGGATGATAAATTATTTCAGATATTTTGCACAAAACTCATTCAAACACAGTCAATTTAAGTATTCCATTCGATCGAATGGATACCATGCACTCGATAATAAGTGTTTCCTCCAGTCAATTTTATGGTAATATTATTCTTCTCTTGATATGTCTGCAGGAACCAAAATTCAATTCGAATTCCTTATTAATTTTAATGTATTCTTTAACACTTTTCGTTTCCTGAATACCAAAGTACAGGACTGGGGCAAAGAGCCTGATACATTTCCAATGGGTGTCTACCTAGTCTGCTGGTCGTTATAATGTGTAGATTCTTGAAGGCGATTTTCAAAATTACCATAAACTTTTTGCAACGAATACGAGGTCTGGTCATTAAATAACGAGACTGCTTATAAAAAAAGTTTTATTTTCAAAATTATTCTAGAATCGAGTGCTTCCCTTCGAAGTACTCGCCTCCTATCGTCACATATTCCGCGATTCGTTTATTTTTCCATTGTTCAAAGCAATCCCGGAAGTGTTTTTTGTAAGAGCACTTTGGAGCTTCGCCGATTTTTGTTTTACCTTTTCAATAAACTCGTATCGGGTTATTTTAGAGGTAGACTTGATCTTCGGAAATTGAAAAAAATACGCAAGTGGAGTTCCTCTAAATATTGCTTTACGGACAGCGCGTTATGAGTAAGTGCGTTATCCTTGCGCATAGATCTTCCACAACTTTCTCTCGCAGGGTTGCTAAACCTTCACAGTTTGACCCTCTGGAATCCATTAAATCATCAAGGTAGCATTAATGTCGAGAAAAAACGATTACCATTTTTGATCTCGACACCCTTGTTTCCACTGCACGGATTACCGTTTAGTTTGAACATCGTATTGAAATATCCAGGTTTCATCACAAGTGATGGTGAAAAAGGTCAGACTCTTCATCTAGCCTCTCGAGAAAATTTGATTAAATCTGTTGGGGAAGAAATTTTTGGTTAGGGATTAATTTTTGGCGATCAACATCGCCATATAAAACTTTTCTGACAGTTTCTTTATCGGCATTTACATTCTCTGCAACATTCGATTTTCCTTGATTACGGTCACTGTTTGCGAAGTTGAAACTGAGGCAGGTCGACCACGACGTTGTTCATTTTCGGTGATCTTTTGGTCCTCAGAAAGCTGTATATATAATTTGAAAACACCCGCACGAGATAGAAAATTTTTATATAAGCCTCTTTTAACAGCCGGAGTTTGTTTAGTACACTTCCAGCGCCATGTCTTTCTAGGGCGACCTATTTGTTGGCCACTATGTGATAGTAGATTGAACTGTATGACATAGAAGGTAATAGAGGCCGCCCTTTCTTAAAGTGCGACCCATTCACTGTCACTTTTGCCCTCTAGTCAACACACCTGGCCCGTACACCGTCTAAGCTCTTCGATCGAGATTTTCGCGGGCTCGAGAACACCGATTACATTGCGGAGACAGGTGTGTGAAGGCGGATCTACCATTATTGATGCGTCGGCTGATATTAAGCTCGGTGCCATCATCAGATTGACAAATTGACGCGCTCGCTGTTCTGCCCGGTTATGCAGATAGGAAGAGTACAATGGCCAGCCAGACCGAGAATCTTGTTTTTGTTGTGTTAATCTTTTGTCTCATTTTGCTTGTCTCTCTTTCCAAATTCAGAGCCAGTTTGCTCAAGGCCTGTGATTCTGTGGGAGAACAAGTCAATGGGAGAGGCTTTCGAGAGCGTGCACAAAGGGTGTATTTGGAATCTTCTATGGATGAGGGCTATTTGGGAGAATTAATAGCTATTATTAGAGCGAGATGTGGTGAAAAATGTTACGTGTTGCATCGAAGTAGCATTTCAGATGAATTTGAGGTTTAAAACGGAGTCTGATAAGGTTGCAATCTGCCCTCGATACTATTCTGTCTTATTGTCGGTGTTGTTCTCCATACTGATTTGCCCTGAGGACGTGGCGGACTTTAATGGACGATAATATTTTTCTTCAAACACTTCGACTACGCTGATGACATTTGTTCAGCTGAGGTACAATGATAAAAGATTGATTTCGTTTCTATTTGGATGGTCTGGAGCAGCTCATCAGAGGTAAAGTTTCACCAGAAAAGCTCCAGTTTGTTAATCTGCTCACCATCGTTGATGAAAAGCCTTTAATTAACGACTTTTATCATCATCAACGGCGCAACAACTGGCATCCGGTCTAGGCCTGCCGGTCTGCCTTAATAAGGAACTCCAGACATTCGATATTCCTAAAAGTTGTCTGGCGTCCTGACCTACGCCATTGCTCCATTTCAGGTAGGATATTGCCCTTACAGACTTTTCGGTTTGGATCATCCTCATCCATACGGATTAAGTGACCCGCCCACCGCAACAGCTGAGGAGGATGTTATCCACAACCAGACGGTCGTGGTATCGCTCATAGATTTTCTGTAGGCAGTCAGGTCTTGTGGCACACTTTTCGCAGAATTAGAGCTACAACGAATCAGCTGATTTCACCTTAGGTCACGTTGAAACTGATCTTTCAACTCCGAGAGACATGTGGTTTACAGTGCCTGCGTATTCTTACTATTTATCAATGTCCTCCCCTCTTTCACTTGGTTGGGCTCACTCTACGCTGTGATCCTAAACGGTTTGATTCTATTTCGTACGTGTGATCGACATATCAATGAACGTTTGAAATGCAAAATTTACCGCAATGTAGTCCGTTCTGTCGCTCTCTATGATTCTGAGTGTTGACTGACTATAAAAGACAATGAAGGGCGTCTTGCGGTAATGGAGACGAAGATGTTGTTTTGGACTAGTGGCGTGATACGTTTTGATCACATCCGAAATGAGGATAATTTGCCATCGATTCGCGGTTGCACCGATCATGGAAAAATTGTGAGAGAGATGTCTTGGATTGTATGACCACGTAATTAGCGCTAATAATAATTCACTTGCCGAGATTGGTCTGAACATCGAACTCAATGGTAAGCGATCGAAAGGCCGGTTGAAACAATGGTGGCTTGATATGCTGGGTGGGGATTTGAAAGTTTCGCGATTGCATCCAGATCAGCATTTGATAGAACCAAATGGCGAAACCGATCACGACGAGCCGACCTCGCTTGTGAAGGGGACAAAGGCTGAAGAAAAAGAAGATGTGCGGCTTTGCTGTCCACTCATGGAGTTCGATGACACTACACGGTACAATGTATTTAATGCGGTGGTCAAGGGGAGGAGATACAAGAGTCTTAGAGGGCATCTGCCACATACGGCTCTTTGAATCCTATTAACTTTGATTTTATTTAATTTTTGCTCAGTCCCGACCACCACACAGTGGAACTGTAGGAATGGACGAACCAGCGCTGTGTACATTAAAAGAACACATAGACGATACAACCCTGCTTTCTATGACTGGCTTTAGTCTTACCGGGTCGGAAATTTATATGCTGATTTTGTTCTCAGTGATTGCCCATTCGATAATCTCACACGACTGCATAGCCCCCAAGCGGGTTTCTGAATTAAATTCCCCCTTGTTGTCACCACGGTGGCAATATAACACATGAGTCAATAAGTCCCGAAACTAACAAAAAAAACAAACATTTTTTTGTAAAATTCCACTTTATTCATCAAATTAGTTGCCTTCCATAGCGATACAATCATTCCAGCGTTTTTCTAAACTTTCTTATAAAATACTGTCTTTAGTCTGATAATTGACCTCAGTAGCTTCCTTTTGAGATCTGCGAACAACTAAAAGTCAGATGGGACTGGATTGAGTGAATATGAGGGTTGTGGGAGCAATTCGAATTGTGTAATTTCCCCATTGTTTTAATCGACTTGTGAATCGGTGAAACAGCGGTTTTTTCTTTGCCATGTGAGGCCATTTCTGTATAATTGCGCCAATCAATTGATCCAATAATTCAATATACTTCATAAAGCAAAATTCCGTGGATGTCTCAAAACACAGGGGCCATGACCTTACCTGCTGACTGTTGTGTCTTCGGACGCTTTAGCCGGCTTTCACCCTTTTGTCTCCATTCGGCTGACGCTGTTTTTGTCTTCGGCGTATAATGATCACGTTTCATCCGTTGTTATGTACTAATGCAAAAAATCCTTTTTATCTTGCGTAAACAGCTGGAAACGGCGCTTTGAATCATCAATTCGCCGTTGTTTCTGCTCCACTGTTAGCGAACGCGGCATTCACTTGGACCAATATTTTTCATATCCAAGTTGTCATGCACAATTTGGGACACACTGCACTTTCATATCTTCAGGATTTTACCTGTCCTCCAATCTCGCTTTCGCTCTACGATCGGACATAACTATTTTTTGAACTTTTTGGATGTTTTCGGGCGCACTCACCTCAATTGGGTGCCCTGCGTTTTCAGTAGATGTTCGACCACGTTTGAACGTCGCACATTTCTGGGTAACACTGTTTCAACTATTTTTCAGTTCGAACAGTATTTTTCCCCCATTAAAAAACAGTGTTTGATTGACATGTCAAATTCGGTTTTCCCATCGTTTAAACAAACACAAATCTATCGTCACTTAGCCTTCAATATCTCAAAAACTACCAAACCGAATGCCATGAAAAAAGTTGGTTCTATCGAAAACATGGCATTATGGCAATCGTGACTCTTAGTCTCGGAATTTAATGGCCCATGTGTTATTTGCTATATTTTGCAAGGCAGGAAACGCTAAAGGCCATTTCGAATGCCGTCTTCAGAGTCTCAATCTTTGATTCCATTTTGTCCGTCCAGTCAATATGTTATTGGGAGCACCGGAGGGTTCGTTCTTGGTAACTTCATCAAACTTTCCCTAGTTGATCCTCCTGGGAATTGAGACAAGAAGGATCTCTGATCGGACACTCTCCAGCTTTGCATCTTGAAAGTTCCATTGTAGGTAAATAGGAGTCTATCAAGTTCCTCCCACTAACTGCTATAGTTCCTCAAGCGGGGGATATGGAAGACCTCTATTGCGCACTGTTAGGTTTGTGTTAATAATAAAATCGAAGAGAAACTCACCTTTTTCGTTGATTTCCGAACTGCCCCAAAGTCTGTGCCCCCTATTGGCATCGCAGCCTATGAACATGTTGGCTTTCCTCGGTGCGATGATGGATGTCAGATATTGTAGGTCGTGAGCAGTGTTGTCGCAAGCGGGAAAATTGCGATACTAAAAATGTGGCAAAAAGGTAGTAAATAGTAGTTTTATATGAGCAAGCAAAAAGAAAAGATTTTCAATTCTTCTATTATTATACTTTGCATTATACCCATGTATATCGTATAATGTGACTACCAAAATATTGTTGGTACATTGTTTTAGAGTGGAGAAGGTTGAAGAGCACAAATCTGAATATGAGGCGACACAATGAAAAATAAAAATCAACCAAATTTAAACTTCAATTTCAATGTTATATACGCAATAATAATTGTAAAATAATGCACTGAATTGGAGAGGTGTTGAATTACTTCGGGGAAAATTTCGATGCTAGTTTCCTCAGTATCTTCCTGAAATGACTTTTGGAGATGTGCCGTGTATGAACCTGAATTTCGAGCAAATGCTACAGATGTTCAACTAGGCTAAGGTTTAGCGATTGGGGAGGTATATAGATTCAGCGGGGGACATTATACAATAACAATTCTCGGCCCGAATGGTCGCTTTGAAACTCTAATTGTTACCCGCAACCCGGCTTAAGATTGCATGCATGTCGTAAGTTTTAAGCTCGGTATTGGCTTACCTACAAAATCCTGATTTATTTTTTGTCGAACCACCGATTTTACGGAAATTTTGATATATTGCACGGCATGCACCGGAATGTTACCAGTTTAACTTTTCGGTTGTTTTGTCATTCAGCAAAACGTGATATTGCCAAATATCAACTTCGTTTTGGTTTCCATTGAATAGTACTGACAAGTACCTATTTAATGGGAAAAAACACTATAAAACGAGAAAAAGTACTGAGGCACTAATGAACTTCAAAAGATACGAAATTTAGTACTTTTGGTACTAAAAAGTAAACAATGCTTGTCAGCCATGTATGTCGAGGGGACATACATGTTCTATGCTACCGTCTGCTCCAGTTTGACCGCAATTAGATCGCTAAAACTTAGGTTCGGAGACAGACTTTGTACTCTGCATTTTCCAATGGCTCATTTTTGTAGAATAGGAAAGACTTGCAAATCACCACCGCCGCCATGGGGATTCTGAAGTTTTGAAGGTACAGGGATTGGACGAGGGTATTCTTAAGCATGCAGATCTTCGCCAATCAGATGCGATCTGAGAATCTCGTCGTATGGGACAGTCTTGAACTTCACGCCTTCCCAGATGTCGCTGATCTTGGCAACACATGATTCGAGATAGTCCATGAAGAAGTGGCCTTTGTATGCTATTAGCGGTACGCACGTAGCAAATCAAAGCAGTAGATATACCGCCCTTTCTCCCTGTTCTTTCTTGCCTTCCAGGAGATGTTCGATGGACAACACTGCCAGGCTGGCGTCAACAATGGTCTCTACCTCCGGCGTCACTTTGCCGTTATTGTGTTTATCATCCACCAGCGCCATGCGAAAGTGCCTTCTGGCCATGTCGCTGAACGGTTTCGCAGTGCATTCACCGTCGGTCGACCATTGTTGCTTCGCGGTTTGCAAACGTAGCTTGTCATCCAAGCCTTTGCCAATTTTGCTCCTCTTGCTTTTATGCTCTACGGAATACATTATGTTTAGTTCGGCGGCAGTGTTTGAAAGATTGGAAACTGCCAGTCTGTTTGCAACATCGCTCGCTGTGTAGCGGCTGGCACCGACTGTACTGCTATTCGATGGCTGCTATATCCTGGCTTAATGCCAGTAGCCGTCCTCCGATGACGCGCTTGCCACACATCCTTTTCTATCATCAACTGTTTTTAAGTTCACGAATAATCTGGGAAAAACGTCCCACCTGACTAACTATTCTCAATTGAAACATCTACTTTGTAGACTTCGAGTAAGCTATGTGACCATTGATAGGATAACTTGAATCGCACGTTTTAAGGGCCGAGAAACGAGAGTAAAATCAGGATGCAATTTAATTCAATGTCGACCCACACAAATCTGAGAATTCATCTACATGCCAAGCTTTTTATAATATCGCAACGTTATATTTTCTTGAAGTTCTTTTAAAATTAAATGCGTCTTTTCCATAAATTTAAATATATATTTATGTTCTCATCTTTGCATGAATGCATAATTCTCGAGCTGCATGTTGCTCGATCATAGTTTCATTGTTAACATCTTGACAGAAATATATAAAGTCGCGCGATAATTATCTAGAATGCACTTTTCAAGTTAGACTTTTCCACCGTATTTAATTAAATTCATCAGAGTTTCGGGAGGAAGAAAGGAATAAATTTGAAATTATATGACTTTATACGTTGAGTATTTGCCAACGAATTTATCATTGTAATTAATGATCAATTAGTATCAGAACGATTAAGCAGGTGAAAGTATAATAAAGCAAGACTCTTAGATTTCATTGTTCATATTTAACTTTGATTATCATGCGCTTATGAATTACAGATGGGATGATATACTTCGAGTATAAATTGGACGAAAATTCAGAGTCGTAATGAGCAATTAAGTTTTAAAGCAGTTTCAGTTTATTTCACATCCTTCCGCTAATTGCGACTGCGGAACATTCATCGAATGATTAACCAGCTGTTCAAATATTTTGGCTAAGATTCGAATTATGTGATGTTTTTGACGTTTCCGGGGTAGAGATAATATTTGTTGGGGCAGATATGTTCTGAAGGGGAGTAGGTGCAGTGCATTGACGTTTCTGATCAGTTGCAAATTATGTATACGTTCACACTAATTGAATGTTGTTTGAAATAATTATCCTTATAGCCGACTTTTTATTCGCCAATCGTAAATACTCCCAATGATAGCAAATTATGAATACACATTATTTTCCTCTTGTATATCCTACATTCAAAATAACATAACCCCCCCAAATATTCTTTTTCCTATCAGTATTTGTAAGACCAATCGACACAATCTCACACATACATATCCTCCTATCATACTGTACAAATTACACTCCTTAGACCACTTGAATATACCTTCAAGAAGCGAACATTCAATTATAGCTGTATAGAAAGAGTATAAAACAAGCAAGATGATATTCTACTATTTTCTTATTACAGTTCAAGCTGGAAGATGCATCTACTGGTTCGCCTATTGCTTCAAATAATAGTACAATAATAACTAGTGCACCAGCTGTCATTGCTGCTGCTAATTTGTCTTCGTCAGTAACGCAACGAAGAACTAATAACAACACAGGTATAAGACTTAAAGCAGGGAAAGCATCTTTATTTTCTTGACTAATCATAAAATTTCTTTAGCTACCCCCAATATACAACCCCAAAGGCCAGTATCAGCGCCAGTTATATCGACGACTTCTGGCAATGATCAATCAAATGATAGAACAAAAGAAACGCCAAATGAAGTCACATTGTCGTTGAGGCGGAACAGGAATACAGAGGACAAAGGTGATTTAAATTTATGTTTTATTTGAGGATTTGCTTTTTAACCATTTATTATTGTTTGGATTTTTTACAGAAAATGATAAAGAGAATGATAGCCGAAGTGCACAAGCTACACAAGCTGTTATACAGAGACGAAGGCGACCAAAGAGGAGGTCAACTGGAGTCGTACATTTGGATATGGACGTAAGTATTAAAGTACTAGTAATTCCAAATTGCAAATGAAATAGTACAATAGGACAATGATAACGTCAACTATTTGATTGGGAATATAATGCATATAGGCAACTCGGGAGTCAAATATGACACATATTCAAAATACGCAAGCAGCTTGAAAACTTGAGTTTTTGTTCGTAATGTTGGCAAATATGGGACAGTAATCTAGGCAGAAAGAATTCAGATCAGCACAAGAGCCAGTGACTTACGCAGGGCATGCCTGGAGGTTTTTCTGGAATTAACCCCTCTCCATCTGCACATACATATGCAGGCAAAGAGGCTGATTTACAGAATGACCGAAAGTATCACTGAGGGGGGGGGGCTGCCTAAATCAAAAGAAGATTGATATTGTTTCTAGGCGGTACTCGGAATTAGTGATACCAAGGGATAACCTAACAACGGGGTTTTCATTTCGATAAGAAGTTTGGAACACTTGAAACAGGGCAAAATGGCAAAGCGTGGCTATGATATACGGCTTAAGTCAGTAACTGATTACCTGGTACACTGACGGATCCAGCACAACAGAGGGAGCGGGCGCCAGGGTCATTGGTCCAAGGAAAACGTACTTTGAACCAACGAGTAAGTACACTAGTATGTTCTAGGCGGAAATATACGCCAGAGACAGATGTGCCTCATTCAACCTCCAAGGGAATTGTAGGGTTAGAACATTGTTATTTTGACGGCAGTAACGGCTGAGGGGACTATACTGAGCGAACCTACCAGGGATGGAGCAGTTCAGGGCGCTTAAGAGAGCATACGAATCCAATCGCACAAACGACTGTTTAAATTTCAGCAAGAAGGATCTCCACATTATCGGGGGAATATTATTGGTCACTGAATCCTAAAATATCACCTAGGGAAGCTAGGGATATCTACGGACGCTCCCTGCAGATTCTGTGCGATACACGTTCTGGGAGAGTACTCGGCACTTGTGCAAAGTAGGTCGAGGCACCTGGGAGAATATTAATACCAGATGCCAAGTTGAAATATTAAACTTCCTGACGGTTATAGGCTTGCTTGACATACTAGGGTTAATAGGTACACTACAACCAGCAACATGAACGACAGTTTCAATATGTTCAAAATGTACTCCAAGTGTATTATGGAAATGTATCCTGAAAATTAGTAGCATGCGAACAAACAAAGCAGCAAGTAAGGATTCGGTAGTTATGGCAGATATTGCTTGAAGAAAGCTGGTTACGTTCAGATTGTTGGCTTCTGATTTCGTTCTATCGTTTCCAAAATTTACGGTTAATGCCATTCATTAGCCGTCAGTCTGATACTTGTTGGATCGATTTGTGTACTTAATGGTTCGCTAATAAAAAAGTGGCCTGCTATTAAAGCAACGAGGCCGGTGCTCGAGCTTTCTTCTGATTCGAACCGCCGGCGCGGACCAGGCATTTACAACTAAAACTTTGCATCGCACCGTCATTGCGGACACTTTGTCTCGAATCTCGGAGGTCACAGTCCCCGCCGCCGTAAGAAAGGAAGTAGACGTATTCCTTCGGTCGACCAAGCGCTTCCACACCATCGACCTCGACATCATTGGTCTTTTGAGAGGTTCGCACGGATATTGACATGCATTGACTCATATCATCGATAGGTTTACCCGGTGGCCTGAAACAATACCTCTGACACTACCGCACAATTTGGCGCCGAGGCCCTGTGTCGTGAATGGATCCCGCACTTTGCTGTATCAGTCGTAAGTCAAATGAGATGTTGGAACGTTGGCATCGAACACTAAAGGCCGTCTTAATGGCTCGCGACGATCCATCGTGGTTGCAGTCCTTGCTTTTTGTTCTCCTCGGCCTTCGCACAGCCCTTCGAAAGAAGTTCACGGCCAGCCAAGCGGAGACGGTGTATGGGGAGAATCTGCGATTCCCTGCCGACCTTGACTGGATAACAAAGCAGGGTTAAGCGACTGCAGCATGCTGCGCCTGCTCAGGGACGCGGTTTCGAAACTACGGCCAATTCCACCTTTCCGATACGATGCCGGGGCGTGCTCAAATGGGTCTCCTTATCGAGGCTGAAGGCGTTCGCCGAACCGGGGACGCTCCAAATAAACGTCCGCGAAGCGTCAGGTTCGCCCGGTCCCCCATTGGCGGGATCACGTCCCGGATTCCTCCGCTGAACCCACGCGGTTTCAGCTGGGGCGGAGTGATGTTGCCGCACATAGGACGCATGAACCACGACTGCATTGTCGGTGGTGAATTCGCTTCCGCCGACGCACTGTACTACCACCGATAAGGCTGACGGTCTGGCACGAGGCCGGCGCGCAAACTTCCTTTTGATTCGGACCGCCGGCGTAAGCAGACCAGACATCTACATGTGTAGGCTAGTTTTCTATAGTAAGCCTTTTGGACTTTTCACGCCGGTTACCCAAAGGCCTTCGAAATGTGGTGTTCTCAATAGTATGAAATGAAATGTTATGCCCTTTCACTGCACTAAGCGGTGATTGTATTTTGAGCTGAGTCTGAATAAATAAATTTCTTGATTTCCAGTAGCTCATTTCGAGCTCCTATGAAGTTTGTTGTGTTATAACAATGGTCTCGTAGCCCAATAAAGTTTTTCATTTCTGTTAAGAAGAGTTTTGTTGATAAATTAGAAACTAGGTCCAGGTGCCCCCACTTTCGGCTCGAAGAATCTTCTGTAGCCGCTTCCTGTTGGCTTGGAAGCGGTAATATATGGGACTGAACACAGAACAGAAATCGACATCAGTGTTGCTAAAGGTCATGCTGACTATACTCTTGGTGCCGGTAGGTTATTCATCATTTTGCTGATCAGCCTTAGTTTAGCCCGAGTGCATTTAAGTCATTTGTGAACGATAGATTGCGCTAACGTCTTACTCTTCGGTGGCCGGAAGTTTGTTTGCTACCCTACGAATTATCATGAGAGTGAGGCTTATGTATGTATGTATGTTCGGCGTCTAACACTGCTAATGATACGGGGTGTTTGGCGCTATGCTGTATTCGTCTAAAAATGGAGTAAAATGAGTTGGTGTTTTAGAAACATTAAGCTTTTGACGTCTTTGTAAGTAGCATATTTTGTTCTTAAAGTCCTTTTATTGGAAGGCTTCGATAACGCATTGTGCCTCTACTGTTTCTCATTTTGCTTCAGTATGTGAATTGGTCCGAGCTGGCCTTGACGTTGATTCCTGCCGCGGTTGATAAATCATAGCATACATCCATTGATACGCAGCAGTCTACCAAACGATTCCCATGTTGAATTTGAAAAATAAACTGTTTTTTGGAAAACTCGCTGTAAGATCTGTGACCTTGTGCAAAACGTCAGCCTATAATCAAATCGTGTGAGGGTTCAAAAAACCATAAATTGCAATCAATCAATTTCTCTGGTGATAATGGCCTAGTCAGAATGTTAGCTGCGTTCAATTTGGTACCGATATGAGAAATCAGAGAGTTAATAAATATCGCTGATTCGATTTTCCACGAATATGTGAAAGGCAGAAGACTGCGAGTGAATGGATAAAGTAATCTAGAAGTCCGTCGAGAAATGCATTCCATTTCAGACAAATTAAGTATGTCTCTGATACGATTTGTTCATTTCACTGTGAATTTGGCCGCACACACTGCTTTTCGCTCGGCGAGAGGCGCCGGTTGTCTCGGGGAATGCTGCCCAGATTTCAAAAACGCTGCTTATATGTATCTTCGTCTTTGATGCCAATTTTACATATTACTATGCTACTGGTAGTTTCACCGATCGTCCCTGCCAATCGAACCTTGTGTAGTTTTTTGAAGGGTGGTGAGGTTGACTCCCAGTTTCATCTGTCCAATCGATAGAAGGGATAATATACTTTTACGTCAAGAAGCAGGTCCACTCGATCAGGCTGCCAACTAGATACTTTTTGGAATATCCCATGTGTTTGAATCTAATTCCCTGAAAGGTTATGGAGAGAATATATGGGGAAGTGCAAACGCCTCTAATCTGGTAGAGAGCATTCTAACCAGTAACTTTCACTGGAAGTTGACTCTAGCTGTGGTATATTTGCACCCATTTCCGATCCCCTAAATTGACATGTCGTTCCTCTTCTTGGCCAACTGAAATCTTTTACAGACGCGTTTTGACAGGATCTTTAAGTTCGCTCGGTAGTTAACCCAAGCACCATCGATGCCTTGTAAGCTAATAATAAGTAAGTTCAGCATCATGTACTCAGACTCTGATTGCAGTGTTCTTGTTTCTAAGAGTCAGCTATTTCGCATCCCTTCTAATTAGGGGTCTCATTCTTTGTCATATTGCTTCATATTGACGATGCGGGTTTTCGGTCACGAGATAATTTCGATGGGGTATTGTGTTTCTTGCTAAGCGTGCATACTCCACTTGGACAAATTTTAGCGGCTGAATACAGCCAATATACCTAAAATGTTTTTGAATTTTTTTAGCAAGTACTTGGTTTTCAGTTTTGTCCTGTATAACTGATGTTAGGACCTTCCTGGTCGGTTTTGTTACTAGCTCTTGGGTTGGTACCGAGTCCCGTGAATGTCTGGAATCGGTTTTCTAAAAATGCTACGGATTCCGTGAAGGACTGCAGCTTCCGTGGATGAATCAGCGATTGATCATGGAATAGCTAGTGAAATATTCGTGCTGCTGTGGAACATCAAGAAGTTGCGTGATTTAAGTATCTGCAATTGTGTGTGTCAAGCTGAACTAGGTTGTAGGAGATGCTCCGGGAATTATTGTAGAGACTTCCGTTGTGCTAGCTCCTCTTTAAAAGTCGAAATGTATGAGTTTCTTTCTCAGTGTTCTCTTGACTGGTGATTCTTCGTAAAGTGAATTTATGATTTGCAAAAGAAAAGTAATTTGATAGTAATCGTACTCAAGGCAAGTGTATCGTGCTGACCGGAATGTGTAAAAAATGCAAATGCTAATGGGATTAAATATGATATTGCTGTGACCTTATTATAATTTTTACTAAGATATTTTATAAAAAGATTTGATCATTTGATCTAAACACCAGTCAGGAGTATGATGTAATTTTTGAATAGGCTTAATCAATCTGGGGCCCTTTTTCAAGTTGGAATTATTGCCACGCTATCCCAATGTATGATATCCACATAGGTTTGTAATTGGCAAACGAGGTGCGTATCATCTGCGGAAACAATCCGCGAAGCTAGTTTCGGGGTTGAGCCAAATGCGATCAAACTGTGCTCTCAATCGGCTAGTCATTACTTTCGAGGGAATCGAATACCTCACCTGATCCCAAACAATCCAACAAATTTGAAAATGTTATTAACTTATGTCTTTCCACGCTCTTTATACTATATTTAGTGCACGGCATCAAAACATTTACCTGCGCTACTTTGGGACAGCTTTATTTTCACTGATACATAAAATCAGATAACGAATCAGGTTCCTGCGATAGTTCTGTTTGGAAACCTTAATAATGTCTTCATCAAGGAGTTGTAACCGGCTTCCTGTGTACTGCTATTTTTCTATCTACTTTACCTAGCCAAAAGGCGGAAGTATTTTCCTAATGAGCGAATGTAAGAGGTTGTGTTTAAGCTATTAGATTTAGTTCTTTGCTTTATAATATTTCCAGTTGTCCGGGTGAACACTAATTGTAGTCTCCATTTCACTGACTTGTCACAGACTTTCGAGTTATTGATTAAATTAAATATAGCCGTGTGATAATGTTCTTGATATTGGCTAAAAGAAGCTCAAACTTCGTGATACTGAAGCGGTTTCTACTTCCTCTTCCTTGCTTGTATTGTTACTTTGTACTCCTGTGTCCAAAAAGTCAAATTCATTTCCTGGAAACTTTGACTTCAGCGCTTTTGTGTTATTCATGGAATGATGGCCCAATCCAATCATTCCCAACTAGGATATTCCTTTCGGTATCTCGGATCTTATCCCCAAAGCGTCGAGCTTTTCCTGGAACATTGGCTTATTCGGTATGAGTTAATCGCTGTAAATTTATTCCCGTACAAAGAGCCCAGGCAAAACTATCTCATATCTCTGTACTCCTGAATTTACCGTATCTTGAACTCAGATAGCAATGCCAGAGTTTTGGAATACCGTTATGTTGAGCCCCTATTTCGATTTTGTTCGCCGTGGAGCAACAACTCAGTTTTTATCTCTCATGTCATCTGCGCAATCATGAACTGATTTGCACTTCTATGCACATTTGCTCGCAGAATGCTTGGTTCTACCCTTTCGCAGTTTTTCTTTGAAGACCTGGCATCATCTAGGTTCACGAACGTGAATCACTTCTTCTTCCCGCATAACACTTTTCTTGCAGAGCATTCTTGTGTCGCGTAAGTTTTTGCTTGATGGTCCTGTCCTGCTTTTGCAAATCTCAGCAATACGTACAGTAATTGAACCTCTGAGTCAGAACCACGTTTCTCCGTATCCTATAAATGGTCCACTCGATCTTTGTTTTTCAACCATCGAGAAGTTGCTTCGCTGTTTTATTGGTTACGTTGATTATGACTAGTTTTTGCGCTATGTAGTTGACAGATGTGACTTATACCTTGAGATTGGTCTCCACTGTGTAGCCCGTTTTGATTGCCTCACACATCTTCTTGTCCACAATACAATCCAAATCTCTTATTTTAAGCGTAGGCGGCGGTTCGAGGCAGGAAATTATTGTGTACATCCTTAGGATGTTCTAGACTGCTTCGCAAACCATGTTCTTCTCAATCCTCGATTCAAGTTTGACAAGTATATCACAGATTGGAGTACGCTAGATAGATTTGACATCTATTCTAGTGTCTTCTGGTATGACGCTGTTCTAGATTTTTCGACGTACTTCCTCAAAAAGTCTCAAACCATTCGGTTTGATGACCTCTAGCCGTGGTTTATTTCTCCTTTCTTTCTTCGATGTTGTTTTCTTGCTGTTGTTGACTTCAACGTGGTTGTAGTGAAGCCCATGGTGTTTTACGTAGGCACCTGTCCTGAGACTTAATCCTACGGTCCTCTTCAGACACGGATTGATTTTGTGATCACAATCAGAGCCCCGCTGAGACAAGCAACAACGGTACCAGTCTATACCAAGTGCATGGCTTAGCATTCATACTGGTGGATGCAAGAATTACCTAAATCTCCACCGAACTAAGGAGTACGGCACCCGTGTTGATATGCAACACCACGTCGAGGCCCAAAGGTTTCTTCTCGTTTGAGCATAACCACAACCACCATGAAACTCCCACTAGGGGGGCCAACCGCAAATAATCGAGCTGTCCTCACATACAACAGGAGTTCACCCGAAGTATGTGAGTCCAAGGGCTTTCCCGGTTCCTATGGTACCAGTATACCCCTGGTAAGGTTTCGTGACCAATCTGCCACTTCAGATGAGTCCCCGTGCAGACTCGGGTCTGATCGCCCTGATTAGGCCTTTGGAGCATTCGCCTACTGAATCACGGCCGGCAAAACAAAGTGATTACAGCGTCTCCCGATGCCACCACTATGGAGGTTCTCCTCGGCCACTTGGTTTTGGTTTGGCCGATAGGGTTGCCGCCCCATCTTCCTCGCCGCCACCTCTGAGCACCAACGTTGTTGTAGTGAATAAACATGCCCGATCGTTTGGTTGTTGCCTTCATCAATTTTTTTTTCTCGGTAAGTGTGTATCATGCGGCACAGATATCGCCATATTTTCTCGTGTCCTCTTTTTCGACCTGAAACTTGTAAAATTTCTCCTTTATGTACCGCCAGAGCCATTGTTATCCCTCTTAAAACTAACTCTGCTATTGCCTGCCCTGTCACCACTATAATACTTAGCATCAGTAGGCCCTTCTAGCAGATCGGTTTAATTCTTTCCCCCCGCCTCCCACATGGCGTCAGGACGTAACTAAATTAGTCTAAGCAAATCAAATACGTGTCTGCACACTAAATATCTTTACTGGAAAAACCGAGGTATTCGCTCGAGCCTTTCGTAAAATATCGGCATTCTACAAGAAACCCGATGGTCTGGTACCAAAAGCTACGAAATATCACGCGAACGGAGTGAAAATGGCTATAAAATTCTCCATTTTGGTACCCCACCACTCAATACGGTGTTAGTATTGCTATATCAGAGGGTTTCTGCGACGCCATTAAAGAAGTCGAACGATTTGAAGACCGGCTGGCGAAACTGATCATTATATTGGATGATCGCACAATTCACTTCTTCACCGTATACGCCCCACAGATTGGTCGACCTGATGCCGAGAAGGATGCAGTCTGGCAAATTCTCGATACAAAAACTTGTAACGTGCCCGCTGATGATTACATCTTCATTGCGGGCGACTTCAATAGTCTCGTGCGATTTTGCGGACACCCATAACCTTTACCAAACGATTTTTTCATCCTCCTATATTTTATATTGGGAACAGTAAAACGCAAATCGACTGTATCCTGATTAGACGCCGACATTTTACCACCGTCACTGACTTAAAGTCGTACCCTATGGCACAATTGCACCTCAACATCGGCCGTTAATTGCTTTCTTGCGAATCAAGCCACCGATAAAACGGCGTGAGGAACCCATTGGCCCGCCGAGCATTGAATGGTGAAACTTTCGTGAGAAGGAAGAAGAAATTATCTTATTTACAAATGGCGAAGAATCGTGGAACCAAGTTGAAGACACGATCCACAAAGCGGCCTATTCAACCCTCGGGGTCACTAAGCCAGGTAAGCGTTTCATGAACCAAGATACTTGGCTTTGGAATGATGATGTTCCAATGAAGGACCGTGAAAAGAAACGTCCCTACCATAAGTTTCTCGATGATAGAACGCTGGCCATATGGCAATTTATAAGAATGCCAATCGGAAAGCAATGAGAGCGATCGCTTTCACCCGAGCAGTCCTTACGATAAACTGTATTGACTTGTAAAAAGCCGACACGAGCGCACACAGGATATCAAACACTTCTACTGCATTAATGACAAGAATGGTATTTTGCTTACCGATCGACAAGCCGTGACAGATAGATGGCGAGAATATGTGTAGCAGATTTCAACGGAAGAATTTAGCCTGAAACACAATGTCAAATGAAGCTCATTACATGGACTTGTATGAAGCAATATATAATAAGTCCGATGCGCAATGCGACACCCAAAAAAGTTCAGAAAATTGAACTTTTGTGATGCGTAACAGATAAGTGCTTGTTGACAGTTCACATCATTTGCTTTTCGTTTTCGGCTGTTACTTTTGAATGTAATTATAATAATTTGAATGAATTCGTTTTGAGAACTGCGGAAGGTACTATTTGCGATGCAAGTGATAATTACTAATGCGTCTTGCATTAGACTCGTCGCTTTCATTCACAAAAATTGAGTTTAAGCTGGAAGTATGTGCATTCTTAATAATAATGATTGTTGGCGCAATAATCCATATTAGATCCGTGAACGTGCTTAGAGAGTTCCTTACATAAGAACACTAAACCTTCCTACCTGACGCGCCCTGAAAGCTGGGCGGTATCGCTACTTCTTTATCTTTGCTGCTTTAGGAATGATTCATTTTTTAAAAACGTTATTTGCGCTCATGAAATGTCACTGCGTCTGACCTGTTCGTGTACAATAATGCGGTGAAACTGCTAATATGGTTGCTATGCCTCCTTTAATGAGTAATAGGGCATCAATCATGCCAATGCTCCATCGTTCACGGTTCACTGAAATACGTCGGCCATGTTGGGATGGCTTAATCAGCAATTGAGTTATCCTCCTTCCTTAATGTGTGAGCTACCCAATGAAAGTTCCGCCTTCTGATCAAAACGTCTACAAAGCAATGAAGCCGGAATTAGCACTATTAATGCGCCGAGAGTCGTCAAGTTCGGTGTCACCATTGGTAGGAACAACGCTTCCTGGGTTTATAACTTTCTCGACGCTTTCGATGCTTTGATTGAAAAACTTGTTTTTTTCTGTGTTTTTCCTTTTCAATTCGATCACATTTGTCTTTTTTATCTAGATCTAAGGCCATTTGGCAAAGCTCCATGGCTCGGTGGAAGAGCAAACAGATGTCACCAGTACATTCTAGGTGATTGAAAAAAGATGTCATTGTGCATTCGCGCCCTCCACGTCCTCCAGACGAGCTATCATGGAAAACGTTACCGAAAACGAGAAGAAATAATATCGGTGATAAGATTCAACTCTGGTGTGTCGCTTTGATAATAGGTATAATTTTCTTCGAAATGCCCCTCCTGCGCAGAGCACCCTGCCGACGCCGTTGAAAACATTTTTGAAATCACTGTTCCAAAATGATCGAAAGGTGTTGATATGGTTATGCAGGAGGAACTAGAGCGGAAATTAGCCTGCACTGTATCGATTAAGTATTCGAGATGTTTCTTGATGCGTTTGAGATTACTTCTCTGGCTGTGTTAACGTCCCTCGCAGGACCAGGAAAGGTGTACGGCTACATACAAATTCTTTTGTCGTGCGGTATACGGTTCATTGTTATTTGCGGCAGGTTTTGCATGTCTGATCAGTGCAATAACAAATTCCTTTTTGTCAAGACACGCACTACAGGTATGTTCAACTTCCCGGGGTTTCGCATGTTATTAAAGCTACAGCGGGTCCTGCTTACCATCGCTCGCAACGATCAATAGAGCCGTCAGTTCCTTGCGCTTACTCATCGATCGATTCGCAATCAACCATATTTTGTGGCGCCCCTGTGGGACGTAGCCGACTGCCGAGGAAGAGCCTTCTCCAATTGATTATTGAAGGTATCTGCCATTCACTGTCAAGCAAGATCGGAGTCATATAAGCGGTCGATGTTGAGCTGGGGTGTCGCAGCTCTCCAACCCTACGAGAAGTGGCGGTCGGAACACGCACGCGAAATTCAGTGAGCATTAAATGCTGATCCCTTTCGAGACCGATGCTAGCACCTCTCTTGTTACGCGCATTCAGAAGACAAATCACCACCATCACCCATTGCGATCATAATGTCGCCTTTACGAAGCCTCTTCTGGATTGCATTCAATTGTCGGATATCTGCACTGTGCAATTGTGATGCTTCTTACGCTGGATCGGGATCTTGCTATCAAATTACTGCTGAAAACCAGCTCCCAGGTCAAGAGTGCAATCTTTGTAGTCGTCAACAATAATCCGACACCGTTTCAGTAACAGGAAAAATTTTGCCATTTGCAGGTTTGCTAGCCAAAAATTTCTATCCCTTTTAGTTGCCTTTTAGGATAAGCAGGAAACTCAGAGGGTGGATACAACCGGGAAGATATCAAATGAAAGAATATTACCAGTACATTTCTGGCGCAATTTTTGTCAACCTATACATGTATTAATGTGTCGTTATTAGTTTTCAATTTAATTAGGAAGACATCTTTTTCTTTATAGGACAATGATCCCGATAGACAAGATTCACCCGCCGAGAATGACGAAAAAGAGGTAAGTACTGATCTACTTTTATCTTGTTTCCCTTTCAAATGTTGGTACAATGAATACACAATGTAAGATATTTTTAGATTAATGAACTGAAATATTAATTTAATAAGAAAGCTTCCTTCGTCAGTATTATTGCCGCCAATTTATTGAATTTTTGAAACATTTGCTTTGTGTAGCTGATGTTTTATGTGGCGAAGATATTCTGAAGAGTAAATATCTGAAATTGGCAGCGATTCAAATTCTAATTGATTAGAATGCGATGAGTCGTCTGCAAATGTAGGTACTGTTGACCTGATAACAGAAATCGGAACAGTGCACAATGCGTAATTGGAGCGAATAAAAATAAATATCCTCGATAAAGTTTTGTTATTTTTCAGCGAAATGAACAGTGCTGTGAAGAATAAATTATCTAAATGAGGGGACCAGGTAACTGAAACTCGGGAACTTTTGCGATTTGATGAGAACTCATGAGAAGAGCCGGGGGTTCAGGATTTTTTTCACATGAATTTGACTAAAGTCGAAGGTGTGGTTCTGTGATATCTATTGAACGTCATAAGCTAAAACATCTGCAGATTGTTGCTTCAGAATATTGTTGCGACAAAAAATTGAATGACAGAGCAAATAAGAAAATTTTGCAATACCCTGTAGAACCATTTTTCTATTCTTTCTCTATAAAACAAATCCAATGAAGACACAACTTTTCAAATGGGCTTGGCTATTCAAAGATTGGTGATTTATGTGTTTGGATGAAACATTCATTGCTTGTGGCAATGATAACTCTCTAAATGATAGGAATCGTTTCCAATACCTGAGAATATTTTTCAATTTTAATATGAGTTAAGCGTTGGGAAGTAATCCAATACGATCTGGAAGCTTAGAAGAGATATATCTTGTTTTGTTTATTTTAGATAATTCATTATTTCCATGTTTATTTACTATTATTCACGCGAGAGTGTGTGCTTTTCGCCTCACTTTCACACCACACTTTTCATATTAAACTATCAACAGTCATCCATTGTGCTGTGAATCACTACTGCCACTGTTCCGCGAATCCAAATGGGAAATCATCCAAGGATTGTAGAACATACATCTTTATATTGTCATAGTTTTTCGGGAATACATGACGTCACCGCCAAATACATGCGATCTAATTTGAAATTGATCCAAGAAATTCGCTAAGACAATAGTCGTGACAATCTTTAAATTTCGAGCACACCTGTCTGGTGCGCTGATTTTGATAAATTTTACGGGTATTTATTGATACTTTGCTTTCTTGTAAAAGATATTAATTTTGGGTGGAATTTACGTTTTGCTTTCTATTAATTTTGAAATTGTTTCAAGGTGAAGGTGATGAATCCCGTATTCATCTCAAGGGATTGCGAATGATCTCTTTGAATATTTTATGTGAAATATAAAGAAAAAGGAGGTCAACTTGTAAATTTTGTAAACTTTTTATTGAGGTGACAACGGTGTATAGGAGAAGAAATGGTGTGTTCAAGGTGTTTGGAAAGAGGATGAAAATGCCCATTTGTCTCGTTGTGTTTGCACAATTTTCTGTATATTTTTAATCGGACGGTGAATTCTAGGATTGATTCGTTTGGGTTGTCGCTATGTTTCAATGTGTCTTTTGTATATCGTTAATCTATTCGCCCCGCATGATAAAGCAATTACCCCTCAAACTGAACACATCGCTATTCAGTCTTTATCATTTCCATAAGGCTATGATTTCCAATTAGTAAGCCCAATCATAGAAGAACAATTTGTGTTGACGTAGACTTGGACGATGAGTTGGCAGATCCCCACGGAAACCATGACAGTGGATGTGTTAGCGGAAATCAAAAGCTATTGAAATCATAGGTGGGTGCTGGTAGCTTTGTTTATTTCAATCTTTTTGCTTTCTGAACTCAAATTTTCACGGTTGGGCCACCACGACCGCCAGTAAATTGTACTATATGTCGAGTAGGCCTGTTTATTGAGTCACTTGGCACCTTTGCTGCGGTGCAGGCTTTTGCTACATTCCCTTTTATACCCTTAGTCTCTCCCACTATTCCTATAATCCTTTGTGAGGTGTTTAATAATACTAATAATCGTTGGTGCAACGATCCGAAGTGTGTTAGACCACTTCAATCAAGACCGTAACGTACACTGCAGTATACTGTAGGAGGCAATGTGGTCAGCAGTACCCTCGCCCGAGATTATTACCCTGATTTGACTAAGCTACTCATACACAGTTGAATCGACTTGTATCCGACGTCAAATCACGAAACAAATCCCACTGCCACCAGTGAGATTCGGTTTGTGTTGACTGATGTCGTCTGCACTTCAGTGATATATGAACTGATCTGGGTTTAATCACGCATCATTTCTTGTATCACTTTTGCTTTGAAACCATAAACCTTTTCATTGTTGACTGTAAGTAAAGGCCTTTCCAGATGGACGGGTAGAGGGACTTGCTTTTACTTTGAACTTTGACGTATGTCAAACAATGTCTTTTGGGGCTTTCAGTTATGATATGTTACTAGGAGCGATATTTGTCTTAGCACGTTGTAATCATAATATTTTCTCCTATCTAGGGTCGAAAATCACAACCGATAACAGTTACGATGAGGAAATCTGTGCACGGTTGTTGTCAGCCAACAGAGCCTATTTTAGCTTACAAAAACTGTTCCGCTCGAAACGTCTCACCATAGGGTCAAAGCTCTTACTGTACAAGACAATGATCTTGCTAGTCCTCATGTATTCCTCGGAGACTTGGGTTCTTAGCAAGAAGAATTGCGAACTCTTGGCCGAATTCGGGAGAAGAATCTTCCGAAAAATTTTTGGCCCCCTACATGAGGAAGGACGATTCCGTAGCCTACAAACGACGAAATCTATGAGCGATCTCATGACCGTCCGGTTGTGGATAAAATCCGACTCAATAGGTTACGGTGGGCGGGTCACTTAATCCGTATGGGTGAGGATGATCCCACCCGGAAAGTCTTTAGTAATATTTATTTATTCCACAATAGCAATTTAGCAATAAACACAAAAAGTTAATTTTATCTTTAAAAAACTTTTTCAATAAGATTTCTGAATTTGTATTCCAAATTGGATCTTTGCACCGATGTGATGTTTACGCCGCCGCGGTTGGAAACAGAAGAGACCGGCTTATTTCCATGCGGTCTTTACTGTCCCAACCAACGGCATTTTTCCACCGCTAATTCTCCACTCCCTTGGTGCGTTCCGAAAATGAGTGAGTGGAGAGTTCCGCGCCATCTACCCGTCCGCATCCGCAACATTCGAAATAAATTTCGAATGCTGCAGATCCTGCCGCGCCACATTACTCCGCCCCCAGACGAAACCTAGGGGGTTTCGGCGACGGATCCTGGAACTTCGTTCGCTGTTAATCCACAAAGCGGACACGACGGTCCAGGACGGGTCGTCGCGTGCCATAATGGCGACTTTCAGCGTCCGGTGCTAACGTTCCAGCATCCCATTGGATTGCGGGTGGTATGCTGTAGTCCGCTGGCGTTTAAAACCCAGGAGTTTGCCTAACTCCGAGAAAAGGGTGGATTCAAATTGCATTCCCTGGTCAGTGATGACCACTGCAGGGACGCCAAAGCGAGGTATCCACTCTCGGCAGAGGGCTTCGGCACAAGATTGCGCCGTAATGTCTTTCAGAGGTATTGCCTCAGGCCACCGCGTGAACCTGTCGATGATTGTGAGGCAATACTTGTAGCCGTGCGAGTCTCGCAAAGGCCCTATTATGTCGAGGTGTATCGTGTGGAAACGCTTGGTAGTGCGGGGGAATGAGCCCACTTCTTTCCTTACATGCCTGGAGACTTTACACTTCTGGCATGCGATGCACTCTCTGGCCCAGGAATTGATATCCTTGTTCATGGAGGGCCAGAAGTATTTTCCGGTGACTAACCGGTTTGTTGTCCTGATGCCGGGATGCGCCAAGTCGTGAACTGCGTGGAACACTTCCTTGCGAAATGTGGCCGGAATGTATGGCCGAGGTCCCTTTTCCGAGTCTTCGCAGCAGAGCGAGAGGTTTGAGCCGAAGATTGGCAACTCCCGAAATTTGTATTTGGGGTTGAACTTGAGGCTCTGAAGTGCTGCGTCATCCTCCTGCGCCTTGGCAATAGCCGAGAAATCGAGTGAGGCGGGGATGTTAACCTCGGAGACACGAGACAAAGCGTCAGCAACTATGTTGTCCTTGCCGGACACGTGCTGGATGTCTGACGTGAACTGGCTTATGAAGCTCAGATGTCAAAGCTGACGAGGGGACGCTTTGTCGGGCTTCTGTTTCAAAGCATAAGTGAGAGGCTTATGGTCCGTGAACACTGTGAACGGCCTGCCTTCTAGGGAGAAACGGATGTATTTGATGGACAAGTACGTGGCGAGCAGTTCGCGATCGTAGGTACTGTAGTTCCGTTGAGCGGGATTCAACTGTTTCGAGAAGAAGCTCAACGGCTGCCAAACTTGATCCACCTTTTGGTGAAGGGCAGCACCTACTGCGATGTCAGAGGCATCAACAAAAACGGCTAGGGGTGCATCTTGCTGAGGAAATGCCAAGAGTGTAGCATCAGCCAGTTGCTGTCGGGATTTATCGAACGCACGGACAGCCTCTTCAGACCACACAATCTCTCGTGTGTCTTTTGTTTTGGGGCCAGACAAGTACGCGTTCAAAACGGACTGGTGATGGGCGGCCTTGGGCAGGAAACGACGGGAAAAATTTAGCATGCCCAAGAACCTCCTCAACTCCCTCACTGTTTTTGGACGCGGGAAGCTTGTGATTGCTTGCACCTTGTCTGGGTCGGGCTGTATTCCTTCAGAGGAAATGGAGTGGCCGAGGAATCTCACCTGTTGTTGAAGGAATTTGAATTTCTCAACGTTTAGGACTAAACCGGCCTCAAGGAGACGTTGAAAGATGCACTCGAGATGGGCTAAGTGCTCAGACTCAGTGGAAGAAGCGACCGAAACATCATCCAAATATACGAAACAGAAATCGAAATAAATTTCGAATGCTGCAGATCCTGCCGCGCCACAAGTCTATAAGGGCAATATGCCTAAGATGGAGCGATGGGGTAGGTCAGGACGCCAGACAGTTTTTAGGGGTATCGAATTGGTGGACCTCGGCGCAAAACGGGGATGTCTGGAGTTCCTTATTAAGGCAGGCCTAGACCGGATACCGGTTGTTGCGCCGTTGATGATGATGATGATGGCGTTGTAATCGTCTTTTCCGGTCTGATTTTTGCTTAAGACTATTTGGTCACACCTCAGAAAGCTCACGTTAAAGCCATACTGGGTGAATTTCACCCAACGTCGACAAAGTAATATCTTGCTTTGGGAATGAATCTTGTTAATCTAAAAGTAATTTGTATGTGTTTTTGAAAGATTGCTAAATTTAACGTAATAGAAAAATCTTGACTTTTATTGAAAAAAATTATATATTTGAACAAAACTGATATTAAGGCAAAAAAAAATCAATGAGAATCTATTATTAAACCATACTCTTTTGTATATATGACTTCTAAGCCATACTAACTGCCGCAAAGGATCTCAGACTAACAGTAGATGGCGCCAAATAGCTAGTAATAAAACTAAGGAGCTCAAAATTTTTTTTGGGTGGATTTCACTCAGTCAGAATAAAGAAGGTTAACCTTAGTATCTATTGGACAACGTATGTAGTTTGACGTGTCCGTCCTGCCACAATTGCTAGTGTTTAGCATTAAAGTCCTCCTTATCCTTGTTACCGGTATCTATAGTATGCGGATTATCATAAATGACACAAGCGCTTGGTAGGTTGGAGTATGGTTTTATGTGACCAATTTCCTGCCAATTCTGACATTGCACAAGGTTAATTTTTTTTTGTGGAGTAAATGTTGTATCAAGTTTGATTTCATCCAGTTTGGGTTTCACTCGATAAAGCGATTGAGGAATTTTATTCTGGTTTATAATATTATATTGCATATTGACCCGTCGCAAAGAGGTATCAAGGAACATCTCGAAGGCTTATTCGACACAGAGAAGACTGGTTTCCGCTCGGGATCTTTCTGTATTAATCACATTAACACCCTGTGGATCATTTTAGAACGGTGCGCGGAGTTTCGATTTCCGTTATACCTGGTCTTCAATGATTTCAAGAAAGTTTTCGCTGGCGTGAAAAGGGAGTAAATTACATCTAAATAAATAAGTAAACTATATCTGGCGTGCCCTACGTAGGAGGGGCATTCCGGAGGAACTAATAGCTATTATCAGAGTGACATATGATAGCGCGAAATGTTACATGCTTCAACGAGATAAAATTTCAGAGGAGGTCTAAAGCGGAGTTCACCAGGGTTGCTACTTATCACTGATATTATTTCTACTTGTTATCACTTACATTCTTCATTCTGCCTTGGCGAGA
Organism: Hermetia illucens; assembly: GCF_905115235.1. NCBI lineage: Eukaryota > Metazoa > Arthropoda > Insecta > Diptera > Stratiomyidae > Hermetia > Hermetia illucens. The sequence continues at coordinate 110,603,079 of NC_051850.1, read as the reverse complement.
CATACAGAGCTTCAATGGACCATGACATATTTCCTCAAACATTCTCTTCGAGTCATCGACCTTAGCCAAATGGTTCTGGTTTTGGAAAGTGTGCCAAATAGAGTCAGACTGAAGATAAACACCGAAAAAACCAAGCTTTTCATCCAGGGCAGAGGCAACTCATCAAACGTTGCCTTAACTGCTCCCAGGGCAGTGTGACCGAAAGTAGTCACAGGTTGTAATCGCCCCATTTATATATAATCGCAAACACGACATGAGTGCGAAGGGAAGGGAAATCAGTCGTAAGTTCAGACCTGAACCAGGCCGAAGTGAATTTTTTGTTAAGGATGTTGGGAGTCCTGAGTCCGCATCCACTTGGTGACAGACAGGACCACTTGGGAAGAAATTTAATCTTTCTCCTTTTCGATAAATTTGGATGCTTAACCCAAAAAAAGAGGAGTCCGTGGACCATGGGCAGATCGTTGAAAGCGTTAGTCATTTTGTATATCTAGGAAGGATGGTTTCTGCCGACGGTGGCACTGAACTTGATGTCGCTCGACGCATTAACAGCGCTGGATCTGCGTTCGCAGCTCTGCCTTAAATCTGGAAATGCAGTTATCTCACCACCAAGCCCAAGTTGATACTGTTCTGTTCTAGTGTTCTTTATCCTGTACCCTGGCATGATACTATTTCAAAAGAAGAATTTGATCAGCGCATAGGCCGGATACCCGGGGAAGATGTTATTGGAAGGCTGAAGTGGTAGTGGGCAGACCATACATCAAGCAATGGCGGCAATCGCATCGCTGACTTGCTATTCAGTGGAATCTATTATCCTAAGATGACTGAAGAGTGAATTATTCACATATATACATACAATATATGGCGTGTAACATGCATGCGCCTTTAAAGCTATCTAACGGGTTGTACAAAAATACAGCAAATTAAAAGAAAAAAAAACTAAACAGAAATTCACAGTAAATGCTCATAGCTATCGCCATTGATTTCGATACATTTCCGCAAACACTATCAGTCCGCACCTGCCGACGAATCCTATGCCACTTCCACAAGAAACACGTCGGAATACAGGAAGCTGGCGCTTCGAGTATGAAGGTTTTGTGTTCATCTTATGTAAGAAACCTCAATCCACATTTTTCTATCCCTATATAGCTACAAATCCATTTTAATCCTTCATATTTTCCCAAACTACAAGACATACGTACATATTACAGAAATAGATATTATGCTCACCCTAAACAAACAAACTGCCTATTAACGAATACTGTACATATATATGCACGTATATAAATTGATCGTACCCATATTTTGGTACCCCACATGGCCACATTTTATGGAAAACAAATGTTCACCCTCCATTCATATGTATGGGGAGCCCCCCCCCTAAACTTAACACAAAATGGCGCCACTTGCTGTATGTAATGTTCGCTTTACATACAGCAAGCAGATCACATACTCACACCAAGTTTCGTGACAATCGGTCCAGCCGTTTCCGAATAAATTGGCTGTGACAGACAGACATACAGACAGACAGGCAGACAGACTCGATTCTAATAAGGTTTTGTTTCACACAAAACCTTAAAAAGATGTGAGCGGCATCGTCCACGACTCTATTGCAGAATACACCATCAGGGGATCGTGTCTTTCTTATACAGGTGGAACTAAAAACATTACCGGCTGGTCATTTACGTTTGCTTCGTTTCTCGTTTGTATGTAAAACAAAACCTTATTAAAATCGATTCATTGTCAGTCACACGCATTTTTCCCATGGGGCTATACCGATTGACACGAAATTTGCAAATGGTGAACGACTACACTTAAAATAAGTTAAATTTTCCTACGTTGATTTGCGCTGTATATCCCCATAGATGCAAGAGGGAGGCGTACATTTTTCTTTCTTTCACCGAATGTGGTCATTATGGTCATCAAACGATAGGCTTCACGAATCCGGTCTTAGTTTTGACATTTGTTGGAAAGGCGGAGAGTGCGAGTGATCATTTCTTTAGCGGTGCCATTCTCAGAAACTACCCAACCGAAAAATCTGAAAAAAATTACAAAACTGCCCCTGTTCAGTACCTAGGTTTCAAAATACCCTCCATAGTCATAGTATATTACTATATTTTTTGAAAATTGAGTGGAAACTCCCCTTAGTTTCATCATAAAATCATAAAATTCAGCAGTAATGTAAGCTATGATATAAGGTATTATGTTAGTACTTCGTGAAAATCGCAGTATTGCTAACAAAGTTATAATAGGTCAAAATTTGTCACTTTTGTGAAAATTTTCTGCAATCTGAGACTTTGAGCATCAGGTTTACACTAAAGTGAATAGTCTGACATTATAAATGCATAAACATTGCGAGCTAGGTGCAAATGGTAGGTACATCCATTCAAATATACAAAACTTTCCATACCTGAAGCGTTCAGCTTTCGGGTTAGTGAGTTCTTTTTTATTTGCCTGCCATTCGTTGCTAGTCGGTGCGCGGACCGTTGCTTTTGGTTCTTCATCGTTTCTTTGTTTCCTCGAGACTACTTGAATGAAGTCTCCGCCTGGTACGTTTTCAGCTAGAATTACTGCTGCTTTTGGGTCGAAGCGAAGAAAAAAATCATATCCGTTTTGTAATCTTGCAAGTCCCCAAAAACACAAATGTATATTGTGAAGCAGGAGTTCTCTATTCCTTCTGTTTCGAGGTGCTCTTTACTTTTTTTTGCCTTTTCCCTGTATGGGACGTAACTGGACGATTAGATTTCCTTAATTTTTTCGCTAAGTTGACATATATTCGTATTTCTGTAGTAGTCTTTTTTTTCAAATACAGCTAGTTGGTGACAAATCTTCTTCCCACTCTCGTGTTGTCTCTCCCAATGCCAATATTCAAGTGAATGTAGCTCACAGGTAATTAGTTAGATGCACGTGCTTTTTAAGGTTTTGTGCGAAACGAAACCTTATTAGAATCGATTCGATGTTTGCCTGTTCATTTTGTGTTGTGGTTAAGGAGAAGGAGGGGCTCTCCATACATCCGACAGAGGGGTACACTTTTCACTGAATATGGCCATGTAGGCTATCAAATGAAAGAGCTCAATGAAGCCCGTATTTGACATAAGGTGCAGCGTAGGGGAGTGAGGGCTCAAAATATGACCCCACAAAAAGTGTAACAGGTCTCGTTCTCAGAACTTATCCAATCGAAAGAATTGAAAAAATACAGTGTAGTTAAACGAAATCTAGCCCTCTATATACACCCCGTTCCGATATCTATGCAAATAAAGTTAATTAATAGTATATTATCACATTTTGGAGATTTTCCGGGAAATCTCCCTTAAGTTCATGCTGCAAGTAGAACATTTGGCATTGGTATAAGGGATAACATAAGGTATAATTTGAGCTTGAACTAAAACCAACTATTACTAATAAATTATAGATGATGAGACTTCTCCATTTTATGCGAATTTCGTGCATTCCAAAACGTGTATGACGTTATCATCACATATAAATTCCTCAATATCATAACGAGGGAGCTCATATGAATGGAGGGTCACAGGGAAACATTTCGTTTTAGTTTTTTAATCAGTTATATATCCATATCAATCACCCGAGGCAGCCATATGTATGTATTTATATGTATATATATAATGAATGTAGCTTGGGGGTAGTGTCTAATTTAGATAGATATATTTATACATTAAACCAGCGGTATTCAGTATACGTACTATATATGTACATATGTATGCTTTTGTGGACGAAATAAATCGCAAATATGTGTACGATCAATTTATATATCTCAGAGGGTTTCCGTGGTGCCATTAAAGAAGTCGAACGATTCGATGATCGGCTGTTGAAGCTCACCATTATATCCGCTGATCGCACTATTCTCTTCTTCACCACGTACGTACCACAGACAGGTCGACCTGATGCCGAGAAAGATGCCTTCTCGAAACTTCTCGATGGAAAGACTTGTCACGTGCCTGATGGCTACTATATTTTCATTAATGACCTTAATGGTCATGTAGGTGAAAAGACAGACGGTAACAGGTGCCATGAGAGAAAGGGATTCGGAGCGCGCAATGAGAGTGGCGAGCGTATAATCAATTTTGCGGATACCCATGATCTTATACTTATGAATACATGGTTCATCAAACGATGGTCTCATCTTCCTACATTTTATAGTGGGAACAGTAAAATTCAAAGACTATATTCTCATAAGACGCCGACATTTTACCACTGTCACTGACTGGAAGGCCGTTCCCTAAGAGACCATCGCATCTCAACATCCGCCGTTGATTGCCGTCCTACGAATTAAGCCAGCGATAAAACAGCGTGAGGAACGTACTGGCCTGCGACGCGATGGCGATCTGGTGAGAAGAAAAAAGAAACGATCTCACTCACACGATTATCCACTATTACGAATGTGGAAGAATAGTGGAACCAAATGAAAGACACGATCCACAAAGTGGCCTCTGCAACCCTCGGGGTCACCAAGCCAGGCTTTGGAATGATGATGTTGAAATGAAGGTCCGTCAGCGCAACTGAAGTCGATGAGGCAATAAAACGAATGAAATCGGGGAAAGCCACAGGACCTGACGACATTGCATCTGAGCTCTGGGAAGCGAAGAGTTGAGACACAACACTGTGGCTCAGTGAATTCTTTAGCCGGGTTATTCAGGAAGGACGAACACCATCTGCCTGGCAAGAAAATACCACAGTTCCAATATGGAAAAAGAACGGTAGTCCGGCAGAATGTTCAAATTACCGTCTGATCCGGTTAGTTTCCCATAATATGAAGATTTTTGAACGCATTCTTGACAACCGTATTCGCGAAATCGTTGAAATAACCGTGAATCAAGCCGGATTTGTCAAGAACTGCGGAACTACTGACGCAATACACGCTGCACGGTTACTCATGGAGAAACACCGTGAGAAGCATCGCCCTCTTTACATTGCATTTCTGGATCTAGAGAAAGCGTTTGACCGTGTAACACACGAACTCATCTGGTATGCTTTACGACAACACTTAGTACTAGAAGAACTCGTGCGCTGGGTTCAATTGCTCTACCACGATCCGAAAAGTAAAGTTCGAAATATGGCGGGTGTATCAAAACCGCTTCATGGTGTTTATCAAGGAAGCGCCCTCTCACCATTCCTCTTTATTCTTGTTATGGACACCATTACACATGATATTCAACGTCCAGCGCCCTACACACTGCTTTATGCAGATGATGTTTTCCTAGCATCTGATAGCAAAAATGATCTCGAGCAACTTGTCCAAAAATGGAATGATCGCCTCATGCAACACGGTCTTAGATTGAATCTAAACAAAATTGAATTTTTGACGACCGATACCCATGAAACAGGCACAATCACTGTCAGCGGCAGTGATTTGCCCAGCACTGAGCGATTTAAATACCTCGGATCAACGCTATCAGCCAATGGAGAACTGCGTTATGAAATTGCTTCACGCATTAACGTAACCTGGATGCAGGGGCGTTCCACAGCTGATGTTCTTTGTGATCGACGTATCAACAAACGTCTCAGATCTAAAATTTACCGCAATGTCATCCGTCCTGTCCGCCCTGTATGGTTCTGAGTGTTGGCCGACTATAGTGGCGTGACACGTTTAGATCCCATCCGAAATGAAGATATCCACAATCGTTATGCGGTTGCACCGGTTGTGGAAAAATTGCGAGAAAGGCGTCTTTGATTGTATGATCACGCAATTCGTGCAAACGAGAATTCACTTGCCAAGGTCGAAGTCGATGGTAAACACCCAAAGGGGAGGCCGAAACAACGGTGGCTTGATATGCTGGATGCAGATTGAAAAGCCTTGAGATTGCACCCAGATCAGGCATTCGATAGAGCCAAATGGCGAAACCGATCACGACGAGCCGACCCCGCTTGTGAACGGGATAAAGGCTGAAGAAAAAGAAGAAGTAGAAGATATATATGGTGGTCTCTGTTTCGGTAAAAATCGCCGAACAAAATAGACGCTGTAGAAATGTGAAAATATTTTTTTTAGGATAATAGATATAGAACGACGTAAAATAACTGCATGGTTTTGGCTGCAAACCTTCTTATTTCAATTTATTTCAGTTGCAGCACGTTTTCGTGGATTAACATTATTTGTTTTAGATTTAATTTGATGGCATTACGTTCTGCGGTCTCTATAAATTTAGCAAACCAATCTAAAAAATAAATTATGCACTCATATTTTGCCCTCGTATGACGTCAATTTGCATTTAAAATATGCACTGCATTATTGTTCACCCACTCCAAAACATTCGCGCCAAATGTCTTAAGCGTTTCACCACTTATTTTCCTAAATATCCAAAGTGATCCAAATATAATCGCAGTCAAATGTGCCGCCAATGTTTCGAAAGGTGTGCATTGATGTGTTGCATCTGCTAAAAGTTTGCCTGTTAAATGAGCGTTCTCCATTTTGCGTTTAAAATAATCCAAAAACTGGCCAATTACAGAACTTTTGAATTTATTTACGCTTGAACAGCTCCTTGAACACTCTGCTCGTAAGGTGGCAATTTAATTGGGCACGTACTTTAGAATGTTTTTGGCAAGCATTCAGTTGTGACCACGTATTTCCCAACCTTGACTTCAGGTCGGTCATCTTTCACTACTTGATGGAAATTTTCAAATAGATATATTCTTCCCGGCGAATTTTTCTTGAAATTTTCGCAAAAAGCGACTGGTGGAGGTTAACGTGTGCGATGTATCTGAAATGATTTGTGACTTTGACAATTTCCGGTTGATTTGGTGTTTAGTGTTTCGATGAAAGATATTAACGATGACTTGGAAATTGTAAAGTTTATTGATTTTTTTCAGTTCTCCTCCAAAGATTTTCTGTTTTTAATTTCTAATTTGATAGCTTCCATCACGCGTGGAATTTCGCATACATACGAAATTTTATATTTGAAGATTTGAAGTCATATGGTACGTTGCTTCAAAAATGGTTTCAGCAAGGACAAGGTTTTCACGTTGTTTCATTGAAAATATCCACTACACAAGGATAGCTTCCTGCTTTTAAAACAGGTCAATCCTCCTTCATCTTTTCTGGCCATCCCCAATCATTTCATAACTTCCTGCGCGTATTGGCTCGAACAAGCAAGTGTAGTTGACCCCTAAAGATATTGTTGCCAATATGGAACACTATGAATAATTAAAGATGACACTAAACTCATATATCTTGCGAAGTATAAATATACAAAGTCCTACGCAGTCAGTTGGTTTGCTCATTTGTCGAATGACGTGAATTGAAACGAAACTGCTGACCGCCCGCTACCAGAACAATGTGGCTAGTTGTGATAACGATGAAATTTATCTTTGGGATGAACACAAATTGTATTAATTATTTGGGTTGTTAAATTCTGAAATCAAGTACGTGAATATCTAGCCGTCGACCCGAAATGATTTATGATTGAAAATGTTATGTTATGTTAATTATGTAGTTACTGTTTTACGTCTCTTTTTTTCATTTGATTCACGAATTTCTTGTTTCACATGACTATCACCTTTGGTGAAGGATTTGCTTTCTTTCTAGAAATTAAAATTCAGTTCAACTTTTCCAATCTGGCTTTGTCTTTGATTTTCGCCCCTAGTTTTTAGTAATCACTTGAATTTATCTTCCTTCAACATGATTTTCCCAAATGTCATCATCACATTACCTGAGTTTAAATTTAGATACAAACAGCAGTGGCTCCTATGATACAATAAAGCTCACAAATATCTTGACACTTTCCTGTCCAATTTATCTATTATTGTTCGACCAAGCAATGCTAGAATCATTTCGTTCAAATTTGATTGAGTACATTTTATATATAGTGACAACATATTACGTAAAATCCAGCCTTAACAAAAAGTTGATACATATTTTCCTGGTCCGAAGTTATATTGGAACTAAATTTAGTTCATTTGTCTTAATAACAGAAAATAGGGAATATTGTAATAAATTGCTACCATTTCCCATGAAAACAAGATGAAATATTTTGAACTGTGTGAATATAGTAAAAGCCAGTGCAACGCATTGTCATGCGTTGCCTGTGGCAATCACACATTTGCCTGACCTAGTCGTAGTCCAAACAATCTTAGCAGGATCATGACGTATAACTGATGGGTCAACGAGGTCGAGAGACTGGTCCATCTCTACCACCGCACCAGATGCTTGCTGGGGGATATGTGGCCATATGACTTTCCACTTTTCATGTCTAGATTTGGTATAGCTTTGAGTGTTAGGGACTGGTGCTTAGGCAATTGGACTTTAGATTTGTAATGATCTTGTTGCTGCACGTATTAAACTGACTTTATTATGAATGCGTATATATAGTGAACTCGAATTTCACTTTAGACGTGCAGCCCGCAATAAAAAGTTACTTCCTGTTCTTTAAAAGAACAGAAGTTCGGTTGATCGGCCGAAAACTTTTCACTTCGGTGTAGGTGGGTTCCAAATTTCCAAAGTCTAACCAACGGCTACTTAAAACTTCGAATACCAATTACATCTGCTAGATCTTCTAGATATTTAAGGTTATACCCATATTGATTTAATGGCATTTGAATGGAAAGAAACAGATTCACTGCATGCTGACGCAAGCTTTCTTGAAGTCGACGGTTAGTAATTGGAGTGGAGATCACCTCCTCGGTGATTTTAGAGGCTTTTGCGAGTCAGGCTTTCGAGGTGTTCCAGGATTATTTTAGCGATAGTAATGTTTGGAGGAACATTCTGTATTTTTATATTACGATAAAATGCTATTTCATCCACAATAGCTGGAACTACACCGAATCTTCTACGACTAAGAATCTTGTTGGAGCGGCCCTTCAATCATCTAGGCTGCTCGTTATCGTGGATGACGAGTGGACCGTTAACATCCTAGACCTGAAGTTTAAAAGACCACATGCTAGCTCCCCAGGGGTGGGGTATGGTATACGGTTCTGAAATCATTATTATTCGCAGCAGCCTCTACTTCTGTTATCAGCGCAATGATAAACATCCTTTTGGCACTATGTATGCTACGTTGCACTACACGGGCCTTTGTTGTGGTACCGGATCTCGAACGTGTCAATCTCACCGCCACAGAGAGGCTTCAACTCCTTACATTCATGGATCTGCTTAGACGTTTCCGCAATCATCTATGTCTTTTGACGTCCTTTTAGTTCGTGGCAGACAACTTCAGTAGTACTAGAGAAAAAAGCATTTTTGATGCTGGTCCAATACTCATCAATAATTTTCAGAAAATAACAGTTCCCCGGTTATCGAACGACAGCGGGATCGTATAAGAGGTCAGGGTATGATTTCGGGAAATCAAAGGTCTCTAATCCTGTGAGTAGTTGCGGAGGGAACACACAAACGATAATAAGAGACCGTCATTCCTTTCTCATGCAGATCCAGAAGATAGCCCCAAAATCGAATACTGATTGCGATGTCATCTATCTGAATGTTCGTAATCGGTCAGCTGAAGTTAAATTGACTTTGTAGGCTCCTTTCACAAACTTCATCAGTGTCGTCTCTAAGATCGTATTTCTCCTTCACATGTTCGTGTGAGGTGTTGTCAGAACACAGCTTAGCGTTCAGATGAGACTCCCGGACTGTATCCTATTGCTTATAAAAAGTCTACCTCATTTTCCATTGGCTAACTAAGCTCTTTAATTAAGATTCACATTAACTTCAGGGTTCCATCGAGCGAAAATATTTCCTTACAAAAGTATCTTCATGGTGATGGTTCAACCCAATTTATGCCCTTCTTCAGAGTTTCAGTTGACTCGATTTTAAGAGGTCGGTTAAGAGATACCCTTGCTATGCTTCTGTTTTGTAATGAGGCTTGTATTTCGAAACAGATAGCAGCAGGTTTAATTTTCCGGTTGACTTAGAAACCTACTCCAAGCAAATGGTTTACTGGGTGGCCTCTATAATATATGGGGTAGTTGCGTTTTTCTGGGCAACATTTTAGGTTAAGATATCGACTTACTTCTTGCTAAGCAATTCCTGTTCCATGAGAAAATGCACAAATCGTTTGTCCGTTTCCATTTCCGGATTCGTCGTTGTAAAATTCATGCAGTTTTGTGGCTTTGTAACATCTGATTCTCGGCATAGGGTTGACAACGCTAGTCTAACCCTAACCTCATTATGAGGTAAGCGTAAAGCGTTTGGGGTCTTGTCGCAGATTAGAATTTTTATTTAGAAACCGAGGCCAATAGACGTTTTTCATTCTCAGCTTCACTTAAAGTGCTTCTGCTCCGATATCAATTGTCTATCCATATGCATACCGCGATACTTTTTCTCTTTTTTTTTACTGAGGCTTTATCGTAGCGCTCAGTCGAATTCTCTACTTCATAAGCTGGGTTTAAATTGTCGTAAGTGGATTAGTGCAACCGGAGGACCAAATTGCGTACTGAAAATGGCAGTATTATCTGCAATGAAGTTTAGGTAGGATCCAAAGTGATGAGATAGGATGTCGGTTCTAGAACGATACCTTGGGGAGCTCCAGTCTGGACTGAAGCCTTTGTATTTACCCCTCAATTGACTTCCCAAGAGAAAATATTCTATAATCCCTATACGATTGCACGGGCTGCAATTTCTTTATTTTGAAACTGAGATCCTCTTGTAAATCATCTAAGAAGAATGCTGCACGTTTTATCTCACAGGCGAATCTGTACGCTTGTCCGTTTTACCGTATTTTTCTCGATAGCTAAAGTGGTGTTAAGAAATTACCTTGTTTTGACTAGACATGGTGTGATTCAACCAATATCTTTTCGAGAGTTTTTGAGATAATAGGGAGTAGAGTCTGAAGAATGAAATTTTGGTCTGATTCTTTTCGTATTTGGTAACAATTGTAGTCGCTGAAACGTTCCAGGCCTTGGGGTAATAGCCGAGACGTAGGACTGATGGGCTTATCACTTACACAACGTTAAAAGTAGGGATAATGAAACTCAAGCGCAATTCCATTAAAAATCAAATAGGAAAGATAATACGTGTGGATGCAGTGAACGGAAGACAGATATTTCCGCGGTAAATGGGGGATGAATATATCTTCAGTTATTTTAAAATGGTCGCCCATTATTGTCAGTATTTCTTACCTGTCAAATTCCGATCCTACAGGTGATTGGTGTGATTGGTTGATGGTTGGTTGATAAACTCTTCATCTTTTTCGTGGCTTCCTATAAAGGAATTCCGTTAATGAAATGGGTGATAAATTTCCTAAGTAGAGCAACTTCTCTCTAATCGGAACTGTCTACTTACTTTCGCTAGTTGTTTTTGAGGACTTAAAGATCTGTTCACCTGTTATCAGTTCAACTCTCAAAATGCTTTTTACTTTGGCCAGATGCAGTATTCTATGCGTTGTGTTATTGTTTCGAAGATTGACAACGCTTAGGAGTAAAGAATTCGAATTTTAATAGAGCTTGGCTTACTTTGTGTCCGGATCGCTGAGTGATTAGAACACAAGGCTGTCTTACGGAAGGTCGCCGTTCAAATTTCACTGATGGCATTGACTTTTTACAGTATACACCTACCGAGTTGGAGCATAGCTTAACGACTTGTGCCTAATAGAAGCTCGCTTTTAAGTTTTTCACATAGTTCAGTTTATAGTCTGATGAAGTGAGTCACCAATCATTATCAATATCTGTCCATCGGCTTTAATAGTATTTAGCCTTCGGTATTACATCGCGGGGTAGAATCAGTTACGAACTGCGGCTCCTCCGAAGCTCCCCTTTGCTTAACATATTGTAGATCGCCTTCATTACTTTTTACCAACGCCCTCCAAGATGTTTCAGTGGTTAGCATGTAGTCCACGATATTCTCTGGTGCAACTTCCCCAGTGACAGTTACCACCTCTTCTTCGAAGGGAGCCTGTTGCTTTGCAAAAGCCTTTTTTCTTGCTGTGTGAGGTTTTTTTAAAGCGTCGTTAATTTGCGTGTTTGCTTGACAAATTCGGTGCTTATCTTTGTACTGAGCATATGCATTAGCAAATGGATCAATAGTCACTCTCAATATTCGTAATGTTCTCGAAATACTCTCAAAACGGCCATTAAACATTGGAACACCAACGGCGTTGGCGAACTGAAAAGTTTTTGCTCCATTACGGAGGCGATTTAGAGCCAAATTCCATTATAACTTTTATAGTTATTCTGAGTATTGCCTCTCTTTATTAATGAATATTAATCAATTAATTAATCAATACCTGTACAACGACAAAAATTCGGTCTCTGATTGATGTGGTATTAGTATCACTTTTCGACCAGCTCTATGTCACCACGCCGCTGCCCTTATACTATCATATTTCGAACGGAAAACTTGGTCGACACACAGGTCCTGTCACCCGTAGGCGAGAGAGCGATAATCGCATAGCTGGTAACGCCATGTAGTGGAATCCACTCTCTCAGGGTAGGCGACGAGTGGGTCGCTTGCAGAACAGTAGGAGCAGGGCGAGCATCTCGGGACGTCCTGGGAGAAGGATCTGAATCACATTTCAGCGAAGCGCGAGGAATGGCACGTGGATGTGATTGACGTTCTATACCCCACTAAGGCGTAAATGGCAACTATATCTATATGCTATACATGCGATTTTCCCAGCAGGCGCCTATTTTCGGCATGAGGTGTTGTTTTTTTTTAAACTCCTACCACTTCCAAACTATTCGGAGTTCGGCCTCGAAATTTTAATACGTCATTCTATATGGTATAGGTTATCGAAAAATGATAAATTAACCACTGTAAATACTGCTGGCAATATTACACTCTGTCTATTTGTCTGACCGCCTATTTGTCTGTCACAAATAATTTATTCGGAAACGGCTGAATCGCAATTTGGTAAGAAGGTGCATATAGCAAGTAGGAACATATTCTATAGAGCATGAAATGTTCGGAGAATGTGATTATGTATGGTATCAAATGGAAGGACTCGATCAGTACTGTTCAAAAAAGATCCTAGTTTTGATAACAGGTGAAATAAGGGTGAGTCCCCAACATGTGGGGCCTAAAAAGTGAAGAAGTGCTCGTTCTAAGAACCTATCCAACGAAAAAATCAGGAAAGCCTTTATTTATTTAACGGACAATATACAGAGTAAACTCCAATTACTTATTGCCCTCAGGAGGAGGAGAAAGTTATAAGCTTATGCTATGCTAAAAACTACCTAAAGAAGTGAAGTTAAAAGGACCATGCTGCTGTGTGTTGTAACTTCGCAAAGCCTAGAAATTAGGGAATGGAAGTAGACTTCGAACTCGGCGAACGGCACGTTGAAAATGTCTGCATTACGTGTGTTATAAGACGCAGGACGGCAGGTGATGTCGTTAGAGGCGGAGCAGCCCATCAGACTCGAGGAAAGTTAGAAAAATATGCATAAATCTCGATAGAATCAACGCTGGGAAGTTTCTCTTAAAGAAGAGGGAACGAGTGAATTTACGTTGCACATTTTCAAGGGCAAGACAATCACAGTTACGAGAAAATGACCAGATTACGGATCAGCACTCGAGGGTATTCCTCACGAGGGAATTGAAGAAAGCTAAGGAGGATTGGATAGAGCAAAGTATAAAGCCTGACAATTTTGCTGCTCGATTGGTGATTTCAAGGCAACGGGTGTCGAAGTGGAGCCTATTGTCGACAGTGCCTCCGAGGTCTTGAGTGGAATTTAGGTATGATAAGGGATGTCCCTTAAAAGAATAGGAGAAAGAAGTGGTTCAGGATTTAAGCGAGTAGCACATAGAGTGACACTTTCTGACATTTAGCGCTAATCCATTAGCAGGACACTAACGAACCAGAGTGTCTAGGCTAGATTGAAGGGAAACATAGTCCATAGGCGACGATATAGCGAACAGCAGCTCAAGGTCGTCGGCATAGAGCAGACAGAGACAAGTAAGGAGGGGGGAGGTCGTTGATGAAAAATAAGAATAATAAAGGACCGACAATAGATCTCTGCGGGACACCAGAGGAGGGGGAGAAGAAGCGGGATATGCAGCCATCAAAAGGCGCCGCATGATCGGTTGGAAAGGTTAAAGGCAAGCCATAAAAGAAGTGGTATAGGGATGCCTAGAGACGAGAGTTTGGATAGAAGTATCTTGTGATTTACAATGTCGAAGGCTTCAGCAGAGTCATTGGGGTATGCACTTCTTACCGTGAATTTAGACATTTGGCGGCAGAGTTGATAAAGTCGAGCAAGTCGGAGGCAGTGGACCTACGCTTAAAAACGCCGTGTTAATCTTTCACTATGTGGTGGCCAAAGTGGGCAGACAATCAGTCGCTAACATAGGTGAGGAGGGAAATGGGACGGCAATTCTCGGCAAGCGTACGATCGCCAATTTTGTGAATGGGGATGATGAGAGCCTCTTTCCGCTAGCCGGTAAAATGATTCTCTTCGAGGCTTTTGTTGAGAATAAGAGGGAAGGGAGATATGCTGATCAATTTTAAGCAAAAGAGGTTTGGAAGATCATCGTAGCCAGGGTCGACATTGGCAGTAAGTTTGCTAATGGGGTACTCGACAAGGAGGGAGTTAAGAAGGGGAATGATAGGTGATGCTATATCCACTAGCGGGAGAGAAGAGGGGGAAGGAGAGGGAACATAGATTGTGAAAAAGTCGCGGCAGAGATCACAAGATAGTTGGGGAGAGTTAGCTGAGGAACCAGAGAATTTAATGAACGAAGGGGATAGCTGGGTAGGGCAGTGGGAGTTGCGAATGTAGGGAGTTGCGAATGAAAGGTTTGAGGTTTGCCCGTTTGAGGGAATCACTGGTCATTCGTTTCTAGACTTAAATATTAAGGAGGAACGCGGAGTTTTGAAAAAACTCAAGTCAGCATAGGTTCTAGAAGTCAGGAAGTTCTTCCTCGCAGTGTGTTTGTGACGAATTTTTTTGTTGACTTCACTGGTGAACCAAACAGGGTAAAAGCGTAAGCACTTAAGAGAGAAGGGGACCTAATATGGAAGAAGATCAGATAAAATGGTATAGAGGCTGTTGAGCGCTTGGCCACACGTTAATGGAGAGAGGAGGGGAACCGAGTTGATTGCCGCCAGTGCTGAGTTCAGACCTTCGAAGTTCATCTTACGAAAGTTAAACTTGATGGGCTTGCGCCTGAAAGAGGAGTGGAATCGGAATATCTGAGCATCGAACGTCGGGGGCAACATAAGGGGATTGGGAAGGGCAACGCACAAGATGGCTAGGGAGACAAAATCAAGAGTGTTGTCTAAGTGGTTTCTAGAAAGGTTAAACTGGAGGGCGGCACAGGTGTACATGAAAGTGGATAAAGGAAGGGGAGGGTGGGTGGAGTTATTAGGGAGGGAGGGAAGGTCAGCAGACCATAGGTAGATTAAAGTCGCCACAGAGGATGAAAGGAAGTGAGGGGAACAAAACGATTGAGACTTCTGATAATCTATCGAAGAAATCCTTGTATAGAGAAGGGGGACTGAATCAGGGAAAATAAACACAGAATATGATAAAGGGGCATACGTTTGGTGGAATGACTCGTAGGTGGAGGAGGAGGAAAAGATGATTTCGGCACGGAGAGGGAACTTAACAGCTATTAGGGCACCTCCGCTGGTTGTCTTGTCAAGCGCAGCGTAGTCTCTGTCACAATGAAAGGCAAGGAGCTCGGAATTTAACAACCTGTCATCCAACTGCGTTTCAGAAATGCAGATGACGTGATTTTGAAATGCTACGGTAGACAATTTCAAAGCCGACAGCTTGGTCCTTAGATTCCTTATATTATGATAAAACAATGTAAAGTTGAGAGAATCATTTAAGTTGGGCGAGGTAGACAGGCGGCCCGGAAATTTTCTTGAAGGGTAGTCCTCTGATAAGGCTTGACAAAAACCCCCTGTGGGTTAAAGGAAGATTGGACGATAGCATCGAAATCCTGGGGAGGTCACATTGGAGGAAGCTATTACCCGGTCAGTTTCACACATAAGAGAGGTGACAAAGTTGAGTTGGCTTTGCTCCTGATAAAGTCCATCGAAGTGGTGGAGTACGCTAACTTCGACACGAACAATTATTTCGGTGGCCAGACAACGTCCAGCTGGGGGCCATTCGGGTGACATGAGATCGGAAAAATCTACGGTACAGCGGTGGCAGGCGTCCATGATCTGCAGAAGGAAGCGTGCGGTGTCGCTAATGCAGCAACAGTAGGATAATCGTCAGAACTGCGTAACGTAGTCAATGCTGAGGAGGGAACATGTCCCTCGGATGGAGGGCGATTTTGAAGTTGGCTTGCGAACTTCGTGGGGCAGGAACGACCTTTCATAGACGCACTGGAACAGTGCGTGGCAGATAGAGGCGGAGAATTAGTCGACCGGGGCGACTTAGGTATGGCAGTGTATAAGCAGAGCCAGTCAGCGGCATCTGAAACCGAGTCTACGCTGGCGTTCGATGAAGCAGTAGCTTGAGGGAGCACAATTGATGGTGATTTTGAGACTTCATGTTGAATCGACGCTAAATACGCCATGTGTTGATGCAGTAGTTGAATTGCATCAGATAGCCTGGTACCGCAGCAGGCATTACAACGATAGGTAATCTTCGGTAGGAATTTTGCCTTGAAGCTTATGCGCAGGGCTTGCGGATGTCAGTAGGTTTCATCACATCTAATGTGAGCTAGATATTCTGCACAAAATAAGTGAACATAGCGTTATGATTTAAAGATACATCTGTGGTTTTTATTGTTATTAAAAAGATCAATGCAGTTGTGGTGTACTTAGATTGTTTTCCAGAAGCATACATACGTGTATACTATCTTCCTCCTGTCAAGATTATTATATTAATTTCGGAAAAAAATGTAAAAATCACATTTTATTTATGCGGCAGTGTTAAACAATTTACCTTGTTCCAATAGCATTTCGTTTCACTTCGAAAAATTTCCCTAATCAAAAAACATAAACATTTCGCGTTTCAACGAACAAATATGTTCCGCGTCTATAAATAAAAACTGGCCGAGGCTGGTAGTGGTCCATCAACCGTTCAAAATTTCATAGAAAAACTCTTTTGAAGAAGATTTAATTTCGTCAATAAACAATTAGGCAGATTTCCACTTGGATCATTTTTTCCCAATGAAGTTCAGAATTTATGAAAAACGATCGCTTTCCCAATTGTTTTTGAAGAGCATTTTTGAAAATTTCGTGTTGCGTAGGGGAAATGGGTGGAAATGCCCAGCTGATGCATAGATCATAATGTTGAGGAAAATGTTGAAAATTTCACAGCTGAGAGGAATCCGAGGTGCTTCGGGTCAGTATTCTTGGCTCGATGCGGTCATTTTTACACACATGTGAATATCAGTTCTCCACCATGGGAGACGTTTTCCATTTAGTCAGAACGAAGTAAACGCCGGGTTAGGACGCGAAAAAATCCGTTGAGCTGTATTTATTTACCAAATACTTCAAGTGGAGTAAATATTTTGGTGCATCGAGGGCTTTGTGTTGGTACTTGAACTGCTTTCATCTATTTATTTTTGGATTACACGAAATCAATTCAGATCATCTAATTAGAATTTCTTTCGGAAAATAAATTATTTAAATATTTGAGAAGTAGCAAAATAAGTGAAGGAGTTTATGTTGTTCAAACGCGAACTTGTAGTTGATATTTCATAATTTATTGTTTTTGTGCTCATCTGCTGTGCTTGGAGTTGTCAATACCTTCCTTACATGGTCAACTCGGGTCTAGTGGCTTTCAAGAAATCAATAAGTGTTTCTGTAAAAGGCAATCCTACATTTGAAATGATGTAGCAAATCCATTTCTTTTTAAAAATCTATTTGAATTGCTCAGATGTGCTTTTTTGTCATGACAATGGAGGTTATCGTGGGAATACATATGTTTTTGGCAAACTGAGTTTAGTGGCTTCTTATGACCCGGAATACCTTCACGTATTTAAAGGTTTTGGCTATCTGAAAAAATGGAACATGAATATTGAGTGTGTTTATTAAGAATTCAAAAACTAGTAGTAAGGCAGATATTTGGAACGAATCTCATATCTCCGATTCCAAAATTATAAGTTTTTTGTTCTTCATAATTATTGTTATATATTCTCTAAGTGCAAACATTTATTTTCTGGTTCTTTATTCGAAATTGAGTGATATAATATGTTTGGTAAACCAACTGCCTGGTATTGAGTTCCATGAGTCCTTGAGTTGTATCTTTGATATTCATCTTATTTTGATTTTTTTCTTAAAGTTTTCAATATTTCTCCACTTTTATGAATATTACTACTATTTTTGCTAAAAGTCTTGACAATTCCTGGTTGATCTCGCAGTCCAATAAATTTTCTTTCTTGTCTCCATTTCTTTCAGATATGTTGAATCTAAACTCGTTCAGTTTCCTTAAACAATTTCTTCTATTTATAAAGTCTTTTTTGAATATATTGCAAAATTTCACGTTAAATAACATGTGTAGACGCGTTGGTGTACGGAACACATAATGTATTTGTCGCTACCTCCTGCGTATTTTCTTGTATTCTGTTTAAAAAAAACTAAGGTGCATTGCTTTCCTAAGGAGCCATGTGGTGATCTTTGAGAATACACGTGTGTAGGTGTAATGAGTAATTTGAGGCATAAATTAGGAAGGCAAATATGACTTTATGATTTCTAATTGAAAGAAAAAGTGCGAATAGATTATATGGCTTCCAGGCGCATTAAAAATTATTATTGGATGATTCTTCTCTCAAAAATGCTTAATGCAAAATTGGCACTTCATGGATTTTTATGACGTCTGAAATGTTGTTTTCTGAAAAATGCAAATCTTGGAATATTTCGATATTTATTTGTGTTGTGTTTTTCATTTCTGGTTATACGTAATGGGTCCAAAACCTTGCTTGGGGACTATGAGAGGAAAGTCGATGAATAACCATATTAAATATGTTGAAATAATTTTCTTGAAACGCAGACAATATTTTCCTTGGTGCGTCGACTTCAGATTTATAACATCCTTTTATGTTAAAATGAAGGGAACCCTTTCTCAAATAGTTGAAAGGGCTGCTTAAATTCCTTAAATGTGACAAACCCACTCTATAATTGGTTCGTTTCAGTATAAGTGGAAAGAAGTCGGGAAACCGGAAGTTCGGCGCTTCAGGTATGAAAGATTTTGTTTGCTTCTTCTGTGAGTATATTTGAGTGCAGAACTATCCCATTTGTACGTAGCCCGTTATGTATATGCATTTAGCATGTCAGAGTTCTCACTTGATATTGATATTTAGTTGCACTAAATTTACACGGTAAAGTCAAGTTTGAGCTACTGTAACTTTGTTAGTAATAGTATGATTTTGATCAAACTTGGGGATAATGTGCTTCACGTTATATTCTATACTACTACCATCTCTTTTATAACTCTGGGGTAAACTTCTGGTATGGTAATATACTATTATTAACTTAATTTGATCGATATAGAAAGTATTTTGAGGCCTGGACACCATATAGAGGCAGTTTCATGATTTTTTTCAGATTTTTCGGTTGGGTAGTTTCTGAGAATGGGTCCATTAAAGAAAACATTACTTTCCACCCCTCCCATTTCCCGCCTTTCTAGCAAATCTCAAAATTAAGACCGGCTTCGAAAAGTTCTAATCGAGACTTTTCATTTCATACTCAACATGACTATATTTGATAAAAAAAATTTTACACCCCTCTTTTGCATTTATGGGGACTCTCCCTTAATCTCAACGTAGAAGGATATCACGCACTTCATGTCGTTTACAGCTCCCACCTTCTCACCAAATTTCGTGTCAATCGGTATAGCCGTTTCTGAGAAAAGTACGTGTGACAGAGAGACAGACAGACATTCAACCGATTTTAATAAGATTTTGTTTTGCAAACGCTGGTCGTGGTGGTGGTGGTTACATCTATCATTCACTTTTGTGTGCTATTATATTTTCCTTTTATTTGAATGTATCCTTTGGTCCTTTATATTTACTGATGGTGTATTATTTGTGTATTTCTCCACATTCCAATTATCATTTTTAAAAATATTTCTGGCGTAAACTTTCTGGATTCATCCATTGAACTGGGGTTAAAAAATATACTCAAAGTATTCTCTGCATGTTGACACCTAAAAGGGATACAAATTTTTTGGCTAGTAGCCTACAAATTTCGAAATATTTTCGATACTGGAACGCCAGCAGTGTGGAGACAGATCAATGGTCTTGAAGTGCTCTTAGTTTTGCTATACTTAATGATTTCATAACCGTGACAAAGTATAAAAGGTGCAACGTATTATAGGTCGTGACAAAAGAAATTTCACCATTGCATTAGTCAGGTAGACAGAAGCTATTCCGAATAACAACGATTTTACAGCCGCATACCACATCATGAAAGAGCTTGCAGGTAGCCGGAAGCTTTTTAATGATTCTGTGAGGGACTTAATTGGTCGACCTTTCGTCGAAGACGATCAGCGGAACAAGTAGAAGGAACACTTCACCACGATTCTGAATTGTGTAGCATCCGGTAAAGTGTGGGTGATATCGGAAGCCACCGTAATATGCGGACAGGAACAGAAAGGAAATTATTTGCCATCAACGCGCTCAAGCGGTGTAAAGCTGTCGATCTTCACAGTCTTCTCGCAGAGTTGGTCCTTGTAGTCTTTGCAAAGTTAGCGTTTTCGGTTGTTCGTAAAGAAGGGAATAATCGAAGATGGATACTCTTCTGAGTGTGACAATTGGAGGAGTATTTGTGCTTCCTGCTGTCCCAAAGATAATAACTAAGCTAACCCTCGAACGCATCAAAGGACACGTCGAGAGCTTGATTGACGGGAGTATACTGACTACGTGAACACTCTGGGATCATTGTCGAGCGATATATGGTGTTTAGATTCCCGAGTTTTGGTCACCGCGGGAGTGTGAGCTGGGGGACTACTTTGACCAAAATGACCGCAACACATGAAAGGCGAATTGGTTTATCTGGTCGGAATTGTGTCCGCTCATTGTGATGTTTTGCCTTATGGGAGTAGTTTTTAGCGTTTCTGTCATGTGTTTGGTTTTCGACTTATTGACTCTACTACTCTCACATTAACTCGTGTTATTTACGAATGTTACTAATTGTGATTCCGATTCCGTAGTCTGTATAACAATAAAATCTATCAGTGGTGCCAACAACGTCTGGTTGTGGATTCAATTGAGCACAATAGGTTGCAATTGGCCGATCAATTAATCTGTGTGGGTGAGGATGTTCCAGCCGGGAAAGTGTATAAAAGCAATATCTATGGTAGAAAAAAAAGACGTGGCAGATCCTGCCTGAGATGGAGCGATTTCGTAGACCAGGGCGCAAGACAGCTTTTAGGGATATTGAATTGGTTGTCTTCGACCTAAAACCAGAGTGTCTAGAGTTCTTTACTAAGGCAGGCCTAGACCAGATACCAATTATTGCGCCGTTGATAATGATGATTACCAATTATGTGGATTTTACAAATGGCGTGTTCCTGGTGCCCGTTAAGGTCCCCTTCCTAGCGAAGTGCTCGAAAAGTGTGTGAAAGGGTCTTAGAGTGAGGCCATCTCCTGGTATGACTCCGGTCTTCATTGAAAACTTTTGTTTCAGTTAATTTTCGATTTTCATTTAGCTTTCTCTTTTTTCAAATGGCTCAGTTTCCACTCGCGGAATCATTGCCGCTATTTTAGCTTATATGCCGAATACCGGTTCCCTTTGGTAATGCCATTTTTTGTCGGATTATCAGTGTTTGTTCTACTTCTAACCTGGAGGATTGATCTGATGGGTTATTCTGTTTTTACGAGGAGAAAAATTGCCTTTAATTTACTCCGTCTATTGTTTCAACAATAAAATACCCAATGGTCACCGTGCGTAGGTAGCGGTAATATTTGGTAGAAGAATCGTTTATATTACCCACAGTTGGCATTTCATAAGATTTACCCGAAAGTGTACTAGATAACTGTGTGCCGTCACAACTCTTACCATCATTTGATAAACCATGCATACTCAGCCCTTCCTTGCCTTCTTTCTTCACCAATTCGTTGATACAGTGTCATTAAAAATTAAAAATTGGTAAGCCAGATTTTAGGGTCTCATTATTGTCGTGTGTTGAATAGAAGAGAAGAGAGATAATAATTTCTGATATTCGGAGAGGCCGCTTGGTATGAACTGGGACGGCTGCTTTGTGTTCTGATTATATTAATTATCAAGTCCTGAAGAACTACTATACCCTTTAATGGGGGTAGTATGTACAATTATCTCAATTGTATCATCTCATTAAGTCCTACGTAAGGGAGACAATGAGAGCGGCCAAAACCTAGCTGGAAAAGGCCCTGCTGACCTTGCTACATGAGAAAACAGAAGCGGCCGAAAAGGGGATAACGTTAATTCCTGCAAAAACGGTACAATTCTGTGATGACATTGTAGGAATATATTAATTTAAACCAATGATATATTAAAAATTAAAATTTTCATCAAAAAATATTAAAAAATAAGGGAATCATCATCACCATCAACGGCGCAACAAACGGTATCCGGTCTAGGACTGTCTTGGTAACGAACCCCGGATACCCCGATTTTGTGCTGAGGTCCCCCAATTCAATATCTCTAAAACCTGTCTGGCGTCCTGACCTACACCATGACTCCATCTCAGGCAGGGTCTGTATCATCTTCTTTTTCTACCATAGATATTGCCCTTATAGACTTTCCGGCCGGCGGGACCGTTTCTCAAAATTTCGATTTTTTACTTTTTGGGAACACTTTGAAGTGCACTTTGAAACGCGATTTTTGCGGAAAAAAATTGGCTAATTTATTATTGCCGTGTCGTAGTAATTTTGGAGTTATGAGAGGCATCGACTTTGGGAACGTGAGCTGTGGGAAAAGCGTTTTGAAGTTTTGACAACTAAAAAATTTGGAATAAAACGATCATAAGCGAGTTGGTAGCGACTTAGCTTACACTGAATTATCGATGCTAAATCCATAAAGGATGTTGCTCTCATTCATGATGTGTAAAGCATCTTTTTTTCCTATTCGCAGCGAATCCTGTCTTCCGGGTCCGTTCAGCTTATCACGCCAATTCATGGGCACTTGGTCCACTATTGATTCTCATGCCTTGCATAAAAAGTAGTATAGCAAAGGACCTTCTTGCATAAAAAGTAGTATAGCAAAGGATCTTCATTGAAGATGCAACCCAATTTAATCTCACTGATGACAGAGGTTGTACCCAAGTGCTTTGGGAGATTTCCGAAATAAGTTGGTTGTTCTGCGTACAACCTTCAAAATATCGCTCCAGAAGGGCATCTTTGGTCAGATTTTCATTGATAGGCTTGCCATTCGAACCACGAGTCTGCGCTGAGTCATGTATGATACGTGGTTGCTTAAACCGCCGATTCATCTCAAATTTCTCACAATATTCTTGAAAGGTTCTCGGAAAATCAAATGGGAAAAAAAGAAAAGAAAATTTTAAAATCGGCCCTGAATCCTTCATGTTTCATTTTTAATCGCACATTCAAACTTATCTAACAAATTGACTTTCACTTTTTCAAAAAACACTGAACGAGACAATCTGTCTATTCGCTCGTGTCTATCTAAAATTATCATTTCAAATGACTTTTCAATAACACTTGTATTTTTATCTTTGGCATTTTGACAATGCATGTACGTACAAGATGTAAACAAAATATTTTAATGTAATTTTTTAAGAAATTGTAAAATTGTTATTAGGTAATAATTGGATGGATCCCGAATGATACTTCGAAATTGGAGCCAGGTTTTGAGTGACATTTAAATGCTTTGTACGCTTTTGCAAGTTTGGCACCACCACAAAGTAGAAAACTGTTTAAAATTACTTCCGTCTGGAAAATTTAAATGATTTTTATAATAAAATAGCCCGTTTTCCATTTTCATTAAATTACTAGATTTTATAAACAATCTCCCAAGTTTGTAAACATTTTAGTACTTTATAAAAGCGTAAGTTAGTAGCGTACTAAATAGCGCCTCATAAAAGGCGGGAGGAATTACATTACCCGATTTACTATTATATGTACTTTTCAACAATTAAATGCATCTGGCCACATATATTGCCTGAAAATTCTGCTTTTATTTATTTCTCGTAACCAAGAATAGCTTTTACAAATCATAAATAAAAATAAACATGTTTAACCGTCCAAATGACGGAAATTCAGTAAGTTTTTCACTTGAGCAGTGTACATTTTACATTAGCCGGGGCGAGGGGTGCAATTCATATGTTTCGAATTTAGCTTCCTGGATATTCCGAGATTATTAATGGATAGACAACTGCTTGTTCGGATAGTACTTTCTTGGTTGTAGACTTGCGTGACCATGCAAAAAGCGGGCACGGGTATACGACGCAATTTTCAAGATCTTCGAAACATGCTTTCCTGATATTTTTAGACGAATCATTCTAAAGTCAGAGATTTAAGCATATTTATACATATTACAACGCAGTATCTAAATGTGTGAAAATTAAAATCCAGAAATCCTGTGCGAAGAGTCTCAACGCATTAGAACAACAAAAGCTGGTGTGCGTAATCTCTTCGGAGCGAAAGTTCAGTATGGTGGCATTTGGTCCGGTCGCCTCATCCACAGCACAATGAATTTGTTCTTAGGTAACTTAGTCTTCCATTTGCCATTTCATAATGATGTCAAAATTAGAATGGCTCAACTATGAGTGTGACGTGATCCTGATGTTATTTATTCCACCCTAATCGCTATTCGAAAATATGGGAATGCCCATTCAATGGCCCAATTTAATGGACAGCTTTATTGTGAATAATTTAATAGTTCAAAGGCCTCTTAAAAGAATTTTGAAAATTTGATGGGACAGATTTAGCCTTTAAGTATTTAGTTATCTAATTCAGGATCATTATCTCTCAGAAATAAAGCGTATGGTCGTGAAAATTCCGGGATATTTTTGCGACAATATCGAACTTTTCGTATTTGTAATGTTTTTCTTTGAGTTATTGTGACTGAATGATTTGTGGCAAATAATTATATGTGTCTTCGATGTTTTGCCACGACTTCAATCGCAATCAATGCAACGATTTCGATATTTATTAGTTTGATTATTTTTTATGTAGAATTAATAAACAATGATACCACCGATGCTATTCGGTTGGGCGTCAGCCTTTCCGTTCCGTTCTCGTTGCTCTGGGTTTGAATCGTCATGGATGCTTGTGTTCGTCTTTATGCTGTCCTGCTACTGTAGACTTACACAATTTTAATTGTGAGGACAATGAAAATGAAGTACATTGAAATAAAAATAGGAAAAAGACAAAGCGAAAAAAGAATGTGTGTGGATATAAAGGGATGAACAGGAGACTTACATCAATCTTTCGCCAGACACTTAGGAAATCTGTTGATAGCAATTCCCTTTGTCTTGCATCCTTAATTGGTTGTAAAAGTAACATTTTCGTCAGCATTTTCGCGTAGTTCTGCGGAGGTGATTATTGACAGAAATTTTCATCATATTTCGTTGACTAATGCAAGAAGATTAGTGTGATCTCCTGTTCTCTTACTATTTGCTGGATCTAGAAGCTGCAACTTTTGTATTATTGTGGTATTCGATACCCCGTTGTGCCAATGCAACCTTGTTGAATCCAAAGTTGGTAACCGACTTTAGTGCAAGCATTAAGGATCACTTAAGTTCATTTATTTTAAATCGCTTCGAAGGCTTGCTAGGAATTAATCTGAAACTTTGGATCACATTTCCTTTTGAGCTTATATCATTTAACCAGACGCATTATTTAAGTATTATATCAGCTCAACTAAGGATGTTTGTTTGTAGGTTTTTGAACTCTATATATAACCTATTATATTTATGTGGAAACCTAATCCATCGTTATCCTAGTGAAGTGGTAAAGCACTTGAACATAAGATAATGTTACGGCTGTAGTGGTTTTGGTCCCAGAAATTCATTGACTGACCTTCCTTTTCGAGTTTATTACTTATAACTTCATCCCCTAAAGCCTGTGTTATGAAAGATCGTACTTTCAAAACTGATGCAAGAAATTACTACGATAAACTTATCTAACGATAAGGGATTTGAATTAAGTCGTATCTCTTAAAGAGGGTGAAGTAGTAAAAGGGAACGAACCAGTAATGATTCTCTGGCCACGGATATTCAGTACTTTCAGGGTCGTGGAGAGAAAATTCGGGGTAAAAATTGTACAGTTTTAAGGAAACAAATTATGCGGGTCTGGCTATTACTTGTTGTTCCATTGACATTTCTATTCCGGGCCTCCGAGAAAACTCCGGGCCTTGGAAAAATCCCCCCTTTCCACTCCGCTCTCGCAAGACTTGAGCACTTTCTGTGTCGCCGTCATCATAATTAACGAAAATACAACAGAGATGGCAAGTGCGGAAGGATACTAGCAAAGTTAACATGTGCTAATGGGGAAACTTCCAATTTTGTTATTGCTAAGTATTGTATATGGAATTTAATGATGAGTATCAATCATTTTCTGAAACCTCTAATGAAATATCGTGATTCTATACCTGTCGATTCAGCTGAGAATGAGTATCTGAGTTAAATCAGGGTAATAATCTAGGGCGGGCGCAATGCTGACCATATTGCCTCCTATAGGGTACTGTAATCCTGTAGTGTATCGTTATGGTTTTGACTGAAGTGCTCTAACACACTTCAAGGCTCTGATCCAATTGGACTTTTGCGCCAACTATTATTATTATAAGTATATGGAAATTCCCATATTTATGAAATTCCACGTTAGTACGTCAACACAGGATCCAAACTACACACATTAGGTGGTCTATTGTTTGGTTGTTTTTTGCGGTGTCGGTAAAGTTCGCAGGATGGATATCAGGACATTATCCTCGATACCAAATCAAGAGATCAAGAGCTCTGCTCGTTTCTACATCGACATGCTGGCTAGGATTAGCAGGTAGAACTCTTTGGCCCGCGATCTAACTACTAACTTCATTGCGAGGTGTTGTACTGCTAATTTCATTGTAGAGTGTTGCATTAGGTTAAGCATGGTAGTGAAACCGCATTGAATACTAGATGCCACGGACTGGCAATTATCGCCTGTGGGTGAAGGTGGAATATTCTGAAGTGCTCGGTTTCAGCGGCGTGCGGAGTTCATATCCGCTAAAACTGTTCCCCACTTTTACTTTGACGCTAACTCCTAAGGGGGTTTGGTGTGCCCCAGCATGTTTAAGTTGGTCTCCAGCTCCACTCTCTGAAGGCATTCAAGTTCCTGAAGCTTCTTTTGTGTAGTAACTATTGTGGTGTTCATCGCAGTCATGTTATTCTTCCCTCCATTAGGTTGAATTTAATCTCTTACAATCATTTAATGGTGTTCGTATGAATGGTTCGGGAATCATGTTCGTTTCGAGTTATAGTTTCATGCGGCCTTCCTTGTTTCTCTGTATAACACATTTCTGGCTACTTCGTAGATTGTTTTCGTATTTCCCCTTTAACTAAGTTTTGAAGAGAAAACGATCTTAATGTCTCAATTTCCTTTCTCCATGAATAGCTCGATTTCCTGGTGGAGAATAAACACCACCACGGTAGTGTCGCATACTTTGATTTCGTACTAATTCAACTGTCATAAGTCTTCCACTTTCGTTTCTTTCGGCTATTGCCTTCTAAGGCCATTAGAATTGTACTCGCAAAAGCTCCGCTGGATCAGTCAAGCATCTCGGCTATTTTGTTGCGAACATGCCTTGCATTATCAATTCCTCCATCTTCAATTTTGAGGATTCGACTTGACGCCGAACGCGCTGAAATCGCAAACAAATCTTTTAGCTCTGCAGAGATTGGAGTCAGGGCCGCTTTGTTTGACCACCAAGCGAATGATAGTTGTCGTTTCTAACTAACAGTTGTGTATCTTTAAAGCATTATGTGTAGATAGGCATCGATTCTAACAGTTTCATGGCGGGACCTACATAAGAAGACGATTTTCTTCATCCCCGAATCTGATCTGATCTACGGACCCATCGCTCTCAGTAACAATAACTGCTAATAACGCATCAAGGAGACATGTAGTTGAAAATTTTTCAACTTTTCATTCACGATGATGAGCAGCTGAATAGGTGGAAAAAACGTTTCACCACGGCTCTCAATCGTATGACATGTGATGAAGCCTTCTTGTGAATGACGTGGTTAGTCACCGTAACATTCTGATTCGAACTGCTCCTCCAAACAAAAGAAGAATCATCGTGGCCGTCAACCCACTCAAGCTGGGCTGCGCTTGACGGTCTCTTTACGGATCTATTCATCATTGCTTCTGCAATTTTGCGCAGAGTTGTTACTTGCACTTATAAGGAAATCCTGGGTATTCGAGGCTTTTCCCAGATAGTGGAAGAAATTAATGATCGTTAAGATTCCGAAAAGGGCACTGGACGTGGGTGTGCTAATTGGAGGGTCGCAAAGATAATAGCTAAGAACGCATTATGGAACATTTCGAAAACTTGATCGACAGAGAGGAACCTGGTTTCCATTCTGGATCTCTCCCCTGCACTGACCACATCAACAGCCTGCGGATCATTTGACCATCACCATCATGGTCATAGTCTTTGCTCAAGTATCTTGACTACGCAGATGATATCTGTTTGCTTTCTTATCGAATTATGGACCTTTGCCAAATTGATCTGAATTTGGAAAGAGAGACAAGTAGATTCGGACCAAGTTTCTCAGTCTGGTTGGTTATTGCACTCTTCCTATCTGCATTTATGGGCAGAAAATTGAAGGTGTTGATCAATTTATAGATCTAGGAAGTGTAGTTTCTGCCAAAGGTGGCACCGATCTTGTTATTGATAGGCGCATTATCTTTCTGATCTAATTTCGCTGATTTGTCTAATATCTGAAAATGTAGTTAGTTCATACATAAAGTTGAAATTGTTCCTTAGGAATGTTCTGGGAGTGCAACCGTCTCTGGTAGTTTTGGGGGAAATTAAAGCTACTTTCCATAATCCCTAGAATGCTTTGAAGGTAGACATGATTTTGAAATTCTTTGATTTGATTTTTTTTCACTATGTTGTAGCGACAGAATAAAGGGTGTCTCAATTGAAGTAGATTCCAAAGTGGGCAGGAGTATGGGGGACCGCAAAGTCTTCCGTTTTAATCGTGATTGAAAGGGAATCTTAGGGGGGAGTACATATCGTAAAGTTCGACATCACGCGCTCGGTTGAATCACGGTATTTTTGTTATTTGAGTTTATGGGCCTGAACATCCACGTTTTCAGCTTAGTTATGGTTGCATTTTGGCTTTTAAGGCTTACTCCAACATAAGCATCTAACCTAAGACACTTAGTTTTTTTTTTTTTGTAAAATGACGTGTCTCTCATTTTGCGAATCAATCCCTTACAGAATTGATTCCGTCATTAGTAGTTTTAGAGATATTGGAATATAAAACAAATGTTGATTGCCAGCATTATCTACCCATTCATCATTGAGGTAATAGTAAATGTTAGCTCGGTTTACACCGCACCTAATTGTTTTAACGTGACGGTTATAACATCTTGGAGATACTCGTGAACAACATAGATTCCTTACGCCAGTCGATTTGCTACAAAAAAACAACTCCTGACGTATAGATAACAATCGTCTTTTATGTATTCATATCCTTACAGAATCTTCGGCCGCACTAATTTCATGAAGAAACAACTGACTTGACCAAAATTATAAACAAAATCAAATACCTTCGCACATATACTTACACTAAACAATGTCGTTTCGATCACGATCAAGAACAACACAACCAATACCACCGACCCGACGTCGTTCCCTATCCAGTTCAAGAGTTACACCGTCAGTCGGTCCATCATCCCAGCCATCCTTATATAATGGCACCCAATCCTATTCACGACCCTACACTGGTGGTGGTTACTATCCTATGCAATCAAATTCCGCCTCTTCCTACCAGAGTCCTTACTTAGCCAATCATTACGGTTCCAGAGAGAATGTCTACAATCATTCTCCTCGAAATGGATTCTATCCCAGTGGTAATTTTCCCAATTTGTCCAGACATCAACAACGCACACAAAATACAATTCCACATAAAACTTTAGGTAGTTACGATAAACGTTACGGCTCTAATGCATATGCTAGCGATCGTTATGTTAGTCCTTATAGTAGTTATGATAATGGTGTTACAACAGCTGGATTAAGTTTAGGGATTTCACCGAAAACTTACACACCCTCGCAGATTGGAAATTCGAAACGTAACTAAGAAATTAAATTTTTAAAATATGCCTGCATTATCTTGGTATATTTTTTTTCAATTTTAAGCGAAATCTTCCTCGAACCAGAGTTTAAATTCTTATCAGCTATCCAAGCCTAATAAAGTGTCGACAGGTACAAATACACCTCCAGTTATCCTGAATCGCAGTGCGTCGCTTCGCGAACAGGAGAGGAAAGGACGCTCTAGGACACGTAGCAGAGCAATAGCAGCGCGTTCGGCCAGTGTTTCATCAGAGAAGAGTGAAGGCTACGAAGTAAGATATTTGGAGCAGACATGCTAAGTTTGAAGTTGTCTTACTCCAGTAAGAGACAGCTTACTAGAATCAGAAGTACAGTTTATTTCATCAACCCTGGTCGGTTATCATATAGCACTTGAAGCGTGTGATCCTTCAACGACTTCCATTCCGTTGTCATTGGCTAAACATATAAATCCTGCCCGACAATTATTTTCATTGTACCAACGTTTTTCATATTAACTAAAATTTTCACATTACTGACTTTCCTGCTAATTTTTTACAGAGTGGAAGTGAACGATTATCACGCTCTCGTGTAGGATCAAGTGGTTCATTGTCTGGTGAACAAAATGACAGTAAGTCAAATACAGATGCAACAGAAAATGGTGAAGTAATTGACTATAAAGCATTATGGGAAGCTGTAAAGTAAGTATTTGTGCAGTGTGTAAATTTTGAAGGTTTTTAGAATAAATTTGGATTTTGTTTCGTTGTTTAATTTTAGGTTAGAAAACGAACAGTTAAAGCAAGAACTGAAGAAAAAGGATGAAGAACTATCAACGGCAAAAGCTGCCGTTGATAGGTTTGCAAACGCAGTAAGTAGAAATCTGTTGAAATTGAAAAAAATATTTGCTCAAATAGATGCTATTTTATATGCCTTGACTTCAAATTCAACCAAACGGAAGGAAAAGCAGTATTTTTTTGCTAGCTTAAAAAAACGAATTTAGAGACTTCCAGTGCTTTCAGACAGAGGTGCCTTGTCCACTGACGGTATGACCCACGGCGACATATTTATTGAGGGCGGGGAGTTCACACTCCAGTAGAGCATGTGTTTCTCTACATCCGGTGCTATCATGCGCGTATTTCCCTTACCACGAATGAGTCCCATGACAGAAAGGTTAGAGAACTAACCCCTCGAAGTAGTGGCTCTATAACTCACTACCTTGTGATAAAAAAAATATTTGTCATGAGTAACAGTTTTAACTCAAAAATTGTGGGATAATAAAAGATCGGTTAAGACAGAAACAAAGAACCTCACTAAACCAAAATACAGCAGTTAAATTTTCTAGTCAATGACTACTAGCCCATTTCGAAAACATGCTTTTAAGAAAAACGCGTCTGAAATCTTTTCGAAATCATACAAATATGTTTCTTAAACTTCGCTGCTTTCACTCTGCGGTTCCAGCGCCATCCGATTGTATTGTAATCTGCGCCACTAGCTCTTTTCCAGTCGATGTAATGTTCTCTTTCGTCTTTTTGTGATATCAGAACGTGAGTGCTCAACGGCTTTTTATGTGGCTTTCACGCTAGATATTGGTACCCACATTAGAAGGACGGAGGAACTTGCAAAAGGCCTTCGGAAGAGGCGTGTTGATATTTGTGCTTCACAAGAAATTCGATAATGCTAAGCAAAGAAAGGGAAATCGAACGCAATAAAAATGGCTAAGAACTTCTCTATTTTGGCAGCCAGCGCATTCAATTTGACGTTGGCGTTGCCATCCGTGAGGTGACGCCATTATTCGTTTCTTCATCGATCCACAGACAGATCGATCCAACGCCGATCCTGGAGCATATGCTCTCAGAGGGCCATCCCGGTTCCCATGGTACCAGATAACCTCTGGTGAGGCTTCCGGCAGAGCCACTTCAGATAAGTCCCTTGCAGACTCGGGTCTGATCGCTCTCCTCGAATACGTGGCGTGGCATAGTACAAATGATCATATCCGAAATGAGGGTTGCTCTGATCGTGGACAAAGTGCGTTAGAGGCAAATTCGATTGTATGGAGAAGTTATTCGTGCTGACTAGAATTTACTCGCCAAGATTGGTCTAAATATCGAAGTCGATGAGAAATAACAAAAAGGCAGACGGAAACAACGATGGCTTGATACGCTGGATAGTGATTTGAGGGCGTCTCAATTTCATCCAGATCCGGCCTTTGACCGAGCAAAATGACGGAAACGATCAAGACGAACCGATAAAGCTTTTGAACGGGACAAAGCCTTAAGAATAAGTGCGCCACGGATGGAGGACCCCTCTTTAAATTTGTCTCAGGAAAACTATTTATAAGAATATTTCTTTTTTCAATACTGTTTTTATATAAGGAGTTTATTGATTAAAAATCTAGGAAATAAATTACCAAAAAAAAAAAGAAAAAAAAATCAAACAGATGAAACTCCTTGGGCACAGACAGTTGTCTTTGAATTTTGGTAGGTCTTGCTTCATCCAAGTGCCTATTCTCCTAGAGAAGTGCGTACAGATACAAATATAATAATGTATAAAACTGTTTTTTTTTTTCATGAAACTAAACGTTTTACAGAATATTTTGAACTATTTACTCTATCTTAGAGGAGTTAACTATGCTTCCACTAAAATGACTAAATCTATGTAAAGCAGCGTAACAAAAGAAATTTACTTTGCGCTGCAATAGAACTGTAGATTGACAATCGTACAATATCCGGTGAGGTTTTACCCCTGGATGAAATGGCCAATCATCCTAACATGCGACGGTCTCCGAACGGAACTCACTATCGCAAATCCCGCAGTTTGTGCAGAGCTTCTGCTTTCACTTAAACGGAGATCCCGGGAATTTAAAATTTGAGATTTGGATTTGCAGAAGGAGACAAGCAGCTGAAAATAAACACGAGTTCTCATCCGACTGGTGATCGTACTCTTCCTAGTTCCATTTTTAGACAGAGCATTAAAAGCGTTGATTAACTTATATATCTAGGTTGTTACAGCTATATTGTTTATTTCCTGCAGGTGTCGTTTTTCTTTGCCTTGGTCTCGAATTTCACTTTATTCAGAAACCTTTCAACTATTAAGTCTTTATAAAATCGAGTCTGTACACGTCGCTTGTTCTTTGATTTTCGAGGATTGATGGAACTGTCCTTGTTAGATGTTTCTCTTAATTTATTTTGAAGTACCCCAGAAGCCTAGATAAAGAACACGTTTTTCTTATGTACATATACATTTATTGGGATTTTTTATCTCTCAAAGTAGTGTAAAGGTTTGGCGTTAATAAGTTCGATTATATTTCTCCTTCAATGTAATCTTTACTTGTGATGGGCCTTCCGAAGTCTTGAATAAACTGTATTAGATTTTCTTGATCCAGGGGACCGCGTGCTCTAACTTTAAAAGCGAATTGCTGTGGCAATTAAAATATTGTATACAGCAGCGCAATTTCAACCTACGGGACATAACATGCTTCGATGCTAGTAATTATAAAACACGGTTGCATTTAATTCCATTGATCTGACAAATTTAAAAATTTTCAAAAACTTCTTCAATTCGTTGATTGCTCTATTTGACGCCTTTGAGAGCCTTAAACATCATCAGTTTTTTTCGTTTTTTTTTTTTCTCAATTTCTTTAGCAGTTAACTCCAGGTTTTGGGACCCTTCTTTGACACGCAATAGTGGCTTAACTATGATGTCTATCTGCGGACGCAATTAGCTTTGACAATTTTATTAAAACTTCATATGCTCTTTCGTCCTTCTTGTAGATCGATTACTACGTGCTTCCCCTCCAGTCACTAGGTAATTTCTCTTGTGGCTAGATGATACTTGTTGCTTTATAGATTTAACTGATAATCTCAGTTCTGTCTTCTTCTAGAAGCTGAGTGTGATTCATTTTTATTCATCTCTAACGAGCTAGAATTTGAAAGTTGTCTATCTGGCCATCGTAATTTTTATTGCTTGCGATTATTACGTTTTTTCGTGATTCTTTAGTTCTCTCTCTTTAGTATTTATCTTCTCGAGCTACCATTGCGTGCGTAGGGTAGGCCACTAGAAAAGTCGAAAAATAGACCAAAATCTATGATTTTTTTTTGTTAAAAAAAACTAAACAAATTATCGATATTCGGTAAAAAGATGTTTAATACATAAGTGGTGGAAAGCGCTGGTAAAATAAATTTAAATTTGTAAATTTCATCAGAGCAGCAAACATGTCTTTTTAATGTTTTGTTGAAAACATGCAGTGGCAGTGAACTTCTACGTTGAGTTTCAGGGGGTTGTAAAATGTTTTTCAACGAATATAGTTATGCGAGGAATGGGAGGTTTCGATTAGCATTTTTCGATGCAGATGCGGGGGCCTGAAAGGGTCAATTATTCCAAGGACCCATTCTCAGAAACTACCCAATTTAAGAATCTGAAAAAATTGTGGTGGCTCGTGCACATGGTCTCTAGGCTTCAAAATATTCGCCGTTACGATATCTGCTCCAAAAAAGTTAATAATAGTACATTGTTATATTTCGAAAATTTAAATTTAGTTCATCCTAGGTTCGTAAAATTTGGTAAACAGACTGAAAGAGGAGGAGGAGGTAAAGTTGATTCGTGCTAAAAAAGGCACAATTTTGTAATTTTTTTTTGACAACGCAGTTAAAGTAAATAAAAAAATGAAAACCAAAGATACGTTAAGTCCAGATTTCTCAGTGGTTAGAGCGCTAGGCTATCGTACGGAAGGTCGCAATTGAAATATCGCAGGTGGCAGTGGAATTTGTATCGTGACTTGACGGTGGATACCAGTCGACTCAGTTGTGAATGAGTACTTGTGTTAAATCAGGGTAATAATCACGGGTGAGTGTACAACTGACCACACTTCCTACAGGGTAGTGTAATCCTGTAGTGCACAGTTACGGTCTTGAATGAAGTGCTCTTCCACACTTCAAGCCCCTGATCCAATTGGATTGTTGTTTCAAAGATTATTATTATTAATGATACATTAAAGTATGACATTCGAAGAATATTGTGTAAAATTTTCAACTATCCATGCACCTTCGGAAAAAGTAGATTTGCGGTGCCCCTCATAACTCATTGCTGGATCATCTGAAATTAAAAAATCAAAGTTCTTTCATTAGATGATCGCTTTTCCCAGGTAACGCTGGAAGAATTTTTGGAAATTTCAATTTTTGGAAATACTTTGGGGTGAAATAGGAGATTTTTGCAGAAAAAATTGTAAAATAAAAAATATTAGTCAATTTGAAAAAACTCTCTAGCCTTACTTGGTAAATGGCTTAGCTCAAACTGAGTCATGGATCCATCATCGATCATAAAGGATGTTACCATCCACGATGTATAAAGCACCTTTTTGCTTCATCATGTCTTCTTTAGTCTTCTGCTCCTGGATCTCTCAGTTTATCACCCCCATTCATGGGTGTTTGGTCCACTACTGAATCTCACATCTTGCGTGAAGGTTAGTAAAGCAAAGAACCTTAATTCAAGATCGAGGTTGCCACATAAGCTGCAATCTCAACGATGACAGAGGTGCTTGGGTGAGATTTTCCAAATAAGTTGCTTCGTACTCTCATTGTTGTTCTCTGTAAAACCACCGATACATTGCTCCAAGAGGGGATCGTTGCTCAGATCCTTATAGATAGGTTGGATAGGATGGCATACAAAACATTCTTGGAAAGAGCGCTATACGTGCGTTTGGACGAATCCAATGCTTTAGTAGTTGCAGCTTTTTGCCATACGAACCGCAAGTCCAAGCTGAGTTATATATGAGACGTGGTTGCTTAAACCGCTGTATCTTCCTTAGCTTTCCTCCGATTCATATCAAATTTTCGCACAATAGTCTTGATAGGTTCCCCATTTGAAAAATCAAATAC
Source organism: Hermetia illucens (assembly GCF_905115235.1). Lineage (NCBI taxonomy): Eukaryota > Metazoa > Arthropoda > Insecta > Diptera > Stratiomyidae > Hermetia > Hermetia illucens. The sequence continues at coordinate 110,567,171 of NC_051850.1, read as the reverse complement.
GTTACGTTTGAATGTCAATACCGTATTATTAAAATTTTACTGATAGCAATGTTTACAAGTCACTTGCCCTCGTTTTTCGTATTATCAAGGAAAAATTGTATTCATTGCAGATTCGTGAATTTAAGTGGGTTTCTAGATCTTTCTGGGTGGACAGCTAATTTTGAATCTTGAGTTATTATTTCGGGGAAAATCATTCTCAAAAATTTCTGATCGCAAGTAAGCATATGTGAATGTACACTAAACCCGACATGGCTCTGTAGGCAATCAGGTAATTAATTCGGATTCGAAATTCCTAGTCTACTGTTATTCTAAATTAGAGCAGTAAGCCCTTAAGATAACGACAAGTTTCAGTTATCAGTATCTGAATATTTTATTTAATTTGTTAGTAGAATTCAATTTGTTTTTTTCCCTTCTTGAACATCCTTTCTCTAAATGAAGATATTATATTACATTCGTTTAATGATTACTGTGTGCTCGAGCTTTTTTGAAGGTATATGTGGGATTACAGTTAATATATTCGTATTGTTTACATTTTTTTACGTTTTATTGTAAAGAGGTTGGTACTCGTATACAGCTGTTTTTTACTCTCTCGACAGGGACGAGAGTGGATTGATTGTATACCAGTAATTCTGAGATTCTTGCTCAACATAATTTTTTATAATTCGAACTGGTAATTCTGGTAATTTTTCACTACAAAAAAATTAAAGTAAGAAGTCAATTGAACTGGATGACATCTTTCAAGTTCCTGTTATGCGGATAAGATATGTGACAACCAGATGGTGATAAATCGGGACTCTAAAAAATAGTTTAAAATAAATTTTCGACTTTTTCCAAAGTTTTTGGGACGATGTGAACATTTGTCGCATATAACATCGTGATAGTGTCCGGATGGCCTCAAGTTGTTAGAGCGCTGGGTTGTCTTAGTGGAAGATCGTGGTTCAAATCTCACTGGTGGCAGAGGCAATTGTTATTATGACTGGATGTCGGATGCCAGTCGATTCAGTTATGGGTTAGTACGTAAGCCAAATCAGTGTACTGTAGTGTAGCGTTACGGTTTGGAATGATGTGCTCTAACACACTTCAAGGCCCTGGCCCAATATGGATTGTTGCGTCAACGATTATTATTGTTAAACATCGTGATAACACATTATTAGAAAGTCACTGAATCATACTCCCTTGAAATCTAAAAATCGTCATGGGAATTTTTCCTGTCAACAATCTAGATTGGTTTTGATGAGAGCTGTTTACTCTTTCCTTATCCCACACACTTTTATTTGCTCTTAATATTATACATTTGCACCCACGACTCGTTACTGGTACCGGATTGGTGCAGACAATAATATCTTTCAAATGTGTAATAGACAAAGGGACTATGATAATCTTTTAGTTATTCAATATTGTTTTGTTGTGAGAGATCGTGAAACGTGTCCGGTGAAAACTTTCTAGTAACCAGTCTCTGTACCTGATTTCAACTTCGACAGCAATTTCGTAGCAGTCGCACCATTGCTGATGAACAAATCCTTCATTCTGCCAGTACTCTTTCATGGATTTTAAAGATAACCATACTCTTGACACCTATAGATTCTTCTCTGAAGGTTGCTAGGGTTGCTTATGTATCTGAAGACTACATGAAGTGTTGAGCAGTTTTACAACTTCACGAATTAAAACTCGTTATTTTCGGATCGGAAAGGAGTCTAGGAATATCAAATTTTGTGTCAGTTCATATGGAACATAGATAACAATAATCAAAGGAATTTAGGATAAATTCTACTATGTATTATAAACAACGTGATACTTAGCGAATGTCGTATTTTCCTGGTGAATTGAAGATTGTAGAAGGACAGTGTCAATTTTATTTGTGAGGTCAGAGTAGTACTTTCCTTGGTCATTTGGCAATATATTTTATTGTCTCCAGAATACCACGCATCACTAATTGAGCAAATATTTTTATTAAAGTTTAGATACAATAGTTTTTCTTTGGCTTTACATCATCATTCTAAACGCTCTATCTTTCTTTTATTCTCAGACAACTAAAAATTCTTTATCAGAATTGGAAAAACGTGAACGACGAGCAATGGAACGTAAACTTTCCGAAATGGAAGAAGAACTTAAGGTAAGTGGCTTTCTACTTTTTATTTTTTTTCCAATTTGTTGCATTCACAGTCAAAAGAGGAATAAATCATAACTGAATAAATATCCTTGAATTCGCTGAAAATATAAACTTCAAATGCAAAACTAAACACCCACGTTTTAAAATGCGCTTTTTTATGTTTATGTTTTCTCAATTTGTGTTATGAATATTATGTCCGCTCAAAGAACATTTTACAACTACGAACCCATTTTTATTCGAATAATGAAGAACCGGAAAACTGGTTGTTTGTCGTTTTTCAAATAATTTTGTCTCACAGAAATCGTCCTTGGTTTTGTTTTAAGGATAAGCATTTTGATTTTGTATACAGAACCTACATTTTTGGGTTTAAATGTTGCACACCCATATTCAAGCTTCATTTCAACAATAGTACAAAGCCGTACTACTGCACACACACATACATCTCTAGATAAAATATTAATTGGCATACTCAAGTATTTGAATTTCTGTTTTAATTTAGTTTTTTGTTTCATATTTTGAAGTTTTTTTACACCAAACTGGCATTTTCTTAATAGTAAAATAGTTCCTTTTGATAAAGATTTTGAGTACGTTTATCTCGTAAAGAAAGATATTTTGCATATGACGCAGTATGCAAAAATAAACATTATCATTGCGGACGGTTATTTTATTATTCGGAATATGCCTTCCTCACTCTACTGCACAAAATACACTTAGATTGGTTCAAGACTCTTATATTGCATATGAAGGTGAGTAGATATGTGTTGTTAATTTTTTGAATCACGCTCAAACGTCCAACCTTATAGCATCAAACAAACTTATTTAGTTGCAAGGTAAGAAGTTAATTTTTAGGAATGACTAGGTCCTTACACTTGCTCATAGTTGAAGCCTCTAATTTACAATTTGATATTTGCATTATTGTTGCTAAACTGAAGGGATTTATCTCTATATAGAAGAAAAATCAAACTTCAGGTCAAAATACCCTTTCACATAGTTAATATCCTATTTTTTCTTGCTTCGATGTTTTGCCCAGTCCGACTTTAAGTTGTATACATTTAAAAAGCACCAAATTAAAACTAAAAATACCAATTCGATAACGTTGACACGTACGGTTTAGGTTACCCGCTCACTTTGGGCTATTCGGATTTTATCCATAACCAAACGATCGTGGTAACGCTCGTAAATTTGTTCGTTATATAGCCTATGAGCTCATCCATCCTTTGTGGGGGACTAAAAAATTCTTTGGAGTATCTCCCTTCGAAAGACTTTGCAATGTTCCTCGCTAAACATAAATGTTTCCCAGGAATATATGGTTTAGTACAGTAACATGATTTTCGAGCAGAACTTTTTGTAAGCTGAAATAGGATCGAGTTGGGTAGATTTTACGAGGACAGTATCTTTGATATTCATCTCGATATCGGGGACCACTTTTCTAAGGCTAGTTTAAGAAGGATATATGATAGGGAGGTCGTTGTTAATGCAGAAAGGCCTCGGAAGTGATCCTGCTATATTGAAGTCGATGAAAAGATGGTGGCCTTATAGCTATATCCGAACAGTTTTCCCATCGCTTCTCGCATGATGAGATAATGCTATGTTGTTAGCATTCAAGCATTCGTTGTTCCAGACCTTTGTGTAATTGTTCTCCATAGTTAACCAGTTCATTTGTAATTCCATCAACATCTATATGGTTGCCTTTTACTCCTTTGTGGGGCATAGCGCGTCAACCTTATCTACGCGCCATCGCACGCGGTTACCTGAAATGCGCTTCAGTTCCCCCATGACTTCTCGAAACGCTTGCATTCCTCTACTGTTCTGCGCCACGTGCCCTTGGGGTGACCCATTCGTCCGCCATCTTGAAAGAGTGGAATCCACTGCATAGCATAGCACGCAGTGCAACTGTCGTCCCTCCTTATTGTGTGATGATACGATGCAAACAGGTATTGTCGAAAGCTTGGAGTTTTAGAGTAACAGTGGAGTTGATCTTTCATGTGCTACTCCTATATAGCAATACAGAAAGAACACTAGCACAGAATAATCTCAACTTGATCTTGGTATTGAGATAATTGCATTTCCAGATTTTAGCCAAGGCAACGAAGGTAGATCTAACGCTGTTAATGAGTCGGGTAACATCGATGCCACCATCGGCAGAAACCACGCTTCCTGCAATGAGCCGTCTGATTCGTTTTGTTGGAGTTTATCTTCAGTCCAACTTTACCTGCCTCTCTTTTCAAATCCAGAGCCATTTAGCCAACGTCCATGACCCGGTGAGAGAGTAAACAGATGTTATTAGCGACAGGGCAGCATGAAGAACGTGATCGACAACAAGAAGACATAATATCTGTGACAGAATGCAATCGTAGCGGACTTCGCTTTGGACGTCAAAATCCTCTAAGATTTTACCTCAGCGCAATACGTGACATTTGCGCCGCTGTGGAACGCTTCATTGTTTACTTTCACTTGATTGTTTGAAGGAATTCGAGGTGATGTCTTCATTCGAGGCCAGAGCACCATGCTAACTCACAAACCAGGTAATTCGAACAACCATTTCGGGCAAAACTGCTAATTGAATAATTTCCAGGCCGTTATTCTTAGTGTTTTTATGTGAGCTATGAAAGCCAACGTATCGCCTGAGTATGGGGTCGGTATGGCTGCAGAAATCTCCAAGTATGATTTTGATATCATACCTGGGGAAGGTTTCTAGGTTCCGTTCTATTGCGTCTTAGGAGGTATACTTTTCCGGCGTTGCAGTCTCCTCTGTAGGAGCGTTAACGTTTATATTTCCAAATTTACCTGCCAATCGCAAAGTGCATACCCATTCGTTTATGTTTTCAGAGATGGTAACGGCAGATTTCATCTTCTTTGGTTGACTAGGAGACGTACTCCGAGCACATGGTTTACTGGTTCGCCATTATAATATATAGTTTAGTGACTCTTCTTTAGGAAACCTGTCCAACGCATCTCTTGTAACGCTATAACATCAGCTTGATATTGAGGCAGTGTATCGGCTAATTGACAACTCCTGTTCTTTACGGAGAGTGCACGTTTCATGAGAAAATGTGTAAATCTTTTGTTCATTCTCGTTGTTGGGTCCGTCGTTTTGACATTCAGAGGCTACTTTTCTAGCTTCGTAAAGACTGCTTTCCGTGTAGGATTACCAGTTGGTACAATTTGTCCCGTTGTTAGCATGGGAGACTCGTTTTCAAGAAGGATAGTCTATAGTCTATAGTCTTTGGTTAAGAATGAACTTCTGGCGATTAGAGATAGGTTTTGGCAGTAGAGCTGTTGGTGTCGGTTCAGGTTTTCCAATATATTATGCTCCATCATGGGTACCAGTCCACGTTTTGGGACCTCTAATTTTCTAGGGTTGATTTTCGTATGTGTAAGAGTCTAATACACTGCAAGGCCCTGATCCAATATGGATTGTTGTGCCAACGATTATTATCATTTATCAACGAAAATGCCTAGTATCAAAACATTTTCCAAAAGCATTTTCCGGAATCGTCTTCAATTCTTGCCCCGAATCTGTCTTTTTTGCTTTCGGTTGTGTTTCAAGGCGCCATTCGGAAGTTTAATGAGTGTTTTGGACGTGAATTAAAGTCTCGTTACCAGTTATATGTAATATGTTTTATGAATCCCATACACCATTGAGTTTGTGGAGAAAATATAGGTTCTTCGCAACAGACGGTTCAGCAGCTACCTCACTTCAATCGAAATGAACATTTTTGATTACCATTTCTTTTATCAATGTTAACTTTAATTGAAGATGTGATGTGTGTCAGCCCGAGTGAGGCATATCTTCCACTACATCTCGATCACTTTTGAATGCACTGCGCGTAGTTTCGATAATTTGCCCATTGTAAAAATCGCAGTTGTCTCTAAATTAACGATAAAAGGAATTTCAGCAATCCCTTTAAGTGAACTTATCAATTCCCGGTATTTTTTGATAGAGCAGCGTTTGGTATTAGATATTGTCCCAAATGGATTGATCTACTTTGCACGAGTGCTAGAAATTTTCCTGGAATATTTTTGAGGGTTTCATCACTCTTCCAATACAATCTGCAGATATCTAGCTTCCCAAGGTGATAGCTATATACCTCAAGGTTCATCTTGGTGAGGTTTAAAGAATCCTTTGAGCGCTTCGGTTGTTTCCCTATGAACATCTTCCACTGTTCCATTCATGGAAAACTCGCCCAGTATAGTTACCTCTATCATTTTTGCTTTCCCTAAGTGTGTTAGTTATGAACCCCATCCCGGTACCAAAGATATATAGTGGCGTTTCTTCTTCTTTGCTGATCAGTTTATCCGCCCTTATTGTGTGAACTAAACGCATTCAGTTTATTATAAGGTTGAACCTAAGTGCCTTGACGCCTAGATGTCAGTTAGGATCGCTATAGTCTGACTTCTTATTCCCTTCGGAAGTTGAAGGAGGCATATCTATCTATAGTTTAAATTTCCGACTGAAATATGCTAGTGTGCTTACTCATTGGTTCGAAGTACGTTTTCCTTTGACCAATAATTCCTGCGTGTACCAGGTTATCAGTTGCTGATTTAGACCATATGTCACTGACACGCACTCCCAGTCTGCCAAATTGCTTCATCTAGGAAAAAGAAGGAATGCAGTAATATTCCTTGTTTGTGCTTCGAAAAATCACTAAAGGTATTTTTTTTAAATAGATGGCAGTTTTCAAAAGGCTAGCTCGAGGGCCCACGTGCACTGAGAGTGTGAGATTTTTCCCACTGAAACTCGGTATGACTGAGAGGAAAGACTGCGTTAAAACCCCACCTTGGGTGTATTTGATGTAGAGTTGGCTGTTCCTCGAAACATTTAGTCCTTAGGCAGTTTGTCCTTTATGACAGTAAGTCGTTCGGCTTTCTCCTTTTCAGTCGTCTCGTCAGAGTTGTGATAATCGACAATTTCTGCACTTCCTTTTTCACATGGGAACATAATTGCTGACTGCTTAATTGCATACTTTTTTATTACTTCACTAACCATTTGTATTCACAAGTCCCTATGCAGATCCTCATTTCGAATGTACCATGCTTCTTAACACTTTGTTTTAGAAAGATTCTACGACTTTCAATTTAGTTTCCTTGGAACGGCCCCAGAGCTGTATGCCGTACTTCCGTATGGGCTGGAGATTAAATACTGCGGCAAAGGACATTAACGGTAAAAAGGCGAAAGGTCAATCAATAACTAGAGTTATCACTCTAGAAAAGTGAATATAATTGTACGTGGAGCTTAGCATGGAGCAGAGATTGAAAAGCAATCCAAAGAGGAAACTTGTAATCAGAATTGCGCCTATTAGCAAGATCTTCACATTGGTGTAACTTAAGGTTATCGGGGCCCACGTTCGGTACCATTAAAAAAAATCAATGAGGACGCTTAGGATTTGGTCTTCTGGTTCGTCTGTCCAATATTAGAGGCGTCAATTACGGGTGAAACTGTGTAGGTTAAAGGGTGGAGCGGGAGCGGCTATAAAACCAAAATCTTTATGAATGACGCCCGACATGAGGCCCTAAACACATTAAATCACAAATCATTCTAGGTTATTCATGTAAATAAAATTTGTATATAAAATTTCTTCGGGAGCTTCAAATCAGCAGAAGCCGTTCTGTGGATCTGGTAAATTATCGAGTCAATGTATTCCCCAATTGAAATAGTAAACAGCATACGGAACTATACTGCACTATAGCTCTTTAATGTCACCGTATTAAAATGCGCCACTGATTTTTAAACCATGAAATTTATTCCGAAGCAATTGGGTTTAGCTTGCTGCAGCAAGGGCAATTTTGTGTGCTCACACAGCTACTATACAAGAAGGTGTCCAACTCGAAAATATAGTTTTTTTGGAAAATTTTTGGGTGATGGAGGAGAGGTGTGCCATTTTGTATAAAGGAAATTTCACCAAATGCAGATAATGGTTGAACGGCCTGCGAAAATAGTTGTTGGAGAAGTCTCAGGTTAGATAAATGGTTCGTCTACTGATTCAGTAACAAAAGGTTTGGGCGCATTCGTGGATGTGAAGTCCTTTGAGAAGTGCAACTTGTCGAAGAATTCTTGATTGGCCACCATCGTAGCGTTGAACGATCGCCTGGATCACTTACATTTTATCATCCATTGGTCTCAGCTTTGGAGGTTCTTTTTGGGTTAGCACCCGAGGTCCGGATTAACGTTCGTTGTAATTCGCGTTCACATTACGTTTGCTAATGTGTAAAAGTGATAGTTCAATATCTGCGAATCGCTTCGATCGCGCTGCTTCCAAGGCAGAGGTGAGGCAGCGTTCGTTGAGTATCCTCTGCCCTGAAGTGATTATTGAGTTAAACTAAGAGATGACAATTCATCTTTTCCAGTTGGTTATTTCGGACTGAGATTGAGTTTTCACAATTTTGCCAAAAGGTTGGGCCGTACGTCTGTATAAATACACGCTGAATAGGTTACAGTGTATATATATATTTCGGGAGCAACTTACCCCCTTCTTTAGTACAAAGCTAGGAGTAGTGTAAAATAAAAATTGTGGTTTGGAGTAAGATACTGGTTTATCAATTTTAGGCTTGACTACAAACACAATATCTAACCTATTCGGCGTGTGTTTATACAGACGTATAGCCCAACTTTTTCGCAAAATGCGCAACAATATTGTTTAAGAGATGCTCAAAACTTGTTTATTGGGATAATTATAATGACCGAAATTTGTAGTTCTGACAATCAGGTGAGAGTGAACACTGAAGCCATTCACAACACAACCCTCCGCGACACCTATAAGAGGGAAATGGATGCCGCAATAACCGCAGTCAACAGAGGACCTGGAGATGAAGCATCAACAAATGATCTTCACAACTACCTGAAGAACGTTATCATGGATACAGCCACAAATATACTTGGCCCAAGCCGCAAAAGGAGTCGGAACGGCTGGTTTGACGATGAATGTAAGCTAGCAACGGAACGGAAGAATGCCGCATACCGAATAATGTTGCATTCTCAAAGAACGCGGGCACGCGCAGAGACTTATCACTCCGTCGAGCGGAGAAGCGACTTCACAGACGGAAAAAGGAAGCCTGGGAGAACCAACAAGTCTGTGAACTAGAAAAGTACAGGGAGCAATCGCACCAGGCACAGAAGGCGGAAGTTTTACCAACAAGTCAGCAGGATGAAGCCTTATACACCTCGATGCTCATCCTGCCGAGACAAAGAGGGAAATCTGATTTCCGACAGAATGGGCATATTAGAGCGATGGGTTGAGTACTTTGATGAGCTACTGAACAACCAGAACATAGGCGAGTTGGAGGTCCCGCCAACTGAAGACGACGGACAAATACTGCCACCACCAAGTTTAGTAGAAACAGTCCGTGCAATTCATCGGCTAAAAAATCATAAGTCGCCAGGAGTCGATGGAATTACAGCCGAATTGGTTGAGTATGGAGGCGACCAGTTACACCAAGCGGTTCATCAACTTGTGCTCAAGGTATGGGACAGCGAATCAATGCCTGACGATTGGCAACGAGGCATAATCTGTCTCATACATAAAAAGGGAGATATCACACAGTGCAGCAATTATAGAGGTATCACGTTGCTGAGTACCATCTATAAGATATTCTCCACTATCTTGCTAGGCCGGATAGCCCCAAACGCCCAGAACATTATTGGCCCATACCAAAGATGCTTCACTCCAGGCAAATCAGCAACGGATCAGATTTTCTCTCTGCGGCAAGCGATGGAAAAACTGTTGGAATATGGACAACAGTTGCACCATCTATTCATCGACTTTAAAGCCGCCTATGATAGCATAGCCAAGGTAAAACTTTACACGGCCATGAGAGAATTCGGTATCCCGACGAAATTAATAAGACTGACTAGGCTGACCCTGACCAATGTGCGAGGCCAGATAAAAGCAGCAGGATCACTCTCAAGACCATTCGACATCAACAATGGTCTACGACAAGGGGATGCGCTATCATGCGTCCTCTTTAACCTGGCCCTCGAGAAAGTGATCCGTGATGCTGAGGTGAATGCAAGAGGTACGGTCCTCTTCAAGTCCACCCAACTACTGGCCTATGCTGACGATATCGACATCATGGGAAGAACCACCCGAGACGTACAAACTGCCTTCAACCAGATCGAGCAGGCGGCGATTGGGGCGAGATCATGGGCTGCACATCAATGAAGGCAAGACAAAATATATGGTGGCAACGTCAGCACCGAAGACGAATCAACCAACAACATCAAACCGGACTGGTCAAACACAAAGAAGAATAAGGATAGGAGAATACAACTTTGAGACCGTTGACAATTTCTCCTATCTAGGGTCGCAAATCACAACCGATAACAGCTACGATGATGAAATCCACGCACGGTTGTTGTCAGCCAACAGAGCCTATTTCAGCTTACAAAGACTGTTCCGCTCGAAACGTCTCACCATAGGGTCAAAGCTCTTACTGTACAAGACAATGGCCTTGTCCTCATGTATTCCTCGGAGACTTGGGTTCTTAGCAAGAAGAATTGCGAACTCTTGGCCGCGTTAGAGAGAAGAATCCTCCGAAGAATTTTTGGCCCCCTACATGAGGATGGACGATTCCGTAGTCTACACAATGACGAAATCTATGAGCGATACCATGACCGTCCGGTTGTGGACAAACTCCGGCTCAATAGGTTACGGTGGGCGGGTCACTTAATCCGTATGGATGAAGATGATTCCACCCGGAAAGTCTATAAGGGCAATATCTATGGTAGAAAAAGAAGACGAGGCAGACCCTGCCTAAGATGGAGCGATGGCGTGGGCCAGGACACCAGACAGCTTTTAGGGATATCGAATTGGTGGACCTCGGCGCAAAACCGGGATGTCTGGAGTTCCTTATTAAGGCAGGCCTAGACCGGATATCGGTTGTTGCGCCGTTGATGATGATGAAATTTGTAGTTATTACACATAAAGTGGTCATAACTATATGATAAATTTAGTGAAAAGTTTGAATGCTTGGTAAACGTTGCATCCTGTATGATGAAATCTATGATGATCATTTACCACTAAATGGCGCACAGCGCATTAACGACGTCTATACGCCATCGTTTTCGGGTTATTGAAGTGTGTTTCAGTTTCCTCCAGGACTTCGTGAGGACTTTGAAATCCTCCTCCACTATTCTGCGCCATCTGTTTCCGGGGCCGCCTGTCGGCCGTCCAGCAAGGGTTCGCTGAAGTGACCTTCAGCTCTCTGCAGGACTGATACCAGTATTTCTTTCAATTTTCGGAGAATCTGGTATGCTCCATATTCGGAATGGTTTTGACCGCCTGGAAGAATAGAGCCCACTTAATGAGAGACCTTATGTTTGACAAATCGTCAAACTTTTTAGGAACGCGGACTTGCTCATGATCAAATGGGTATAATTCATTTCAAATATTCATTCTAAATGACACTTCCATAATCCTCCTGAAAATTCTGTCTTCTTCGATTATAGTTGGGTAAGAATAAACTCGGCGTATTTTATGTGGCTGTTGCTTTTTAAGGTTTTGTGTAAAACAAAACCTTATTAAAATCGGTTTACTATCTGTTTGTCTGTCTTATTCGTCACACCCATTTTCCTGAGAAACGGTTATAGCGACTGACACCAAATTTAGTGGAAAGGTAGTAACTGTGAATGATCACGCATACAGTGTGTTGCATTCTATTACATCGAATTTAAGGGGGGGGGGGCTCCATATATGCAAAAGGGGGGTGTAATTTTATTCACCAAATATAGTCATGTGGGGGATCAAATGTAAGGTCTCAATTAGGACTTTTCAAAGCTGGTCTTAGTTTTGACATTTGTGCGAAAGATGGGGTGTGGGGGGTCGGAAGTGATCATCTTTTTAACGGATTCATTCTCATAAAATACTCAATCCAAAAAACTGAAAGAAAACAAGAGGCTGCCACTATATGGTGTCTAGGCTCCGAAATATTCTATATACCAATATCTTTTCAAATAAAGTTGATAATAGTATATTACTATAATTTTTTGTAATTGGCTGCAGGACCCCCTTAAATTTATCCTAGAACCACGAAATTTTTGAGTAATGGAGCGTGATCCTACCAATGGTGAAAATCGCACTATTACTAGCAAACTTATAATAGGTTAAAGTTTTCGTTTCTTTGCAAATTCAAGATTATGAATGTCAATATCATCTGAAAGTGGATATTCTCACATAATATATGCGTATATTACGTATTATTAGTATGTAACTAATGGGGCAAATGCACACTCAAATACCTTTTTATTAGAAATACACAAAACCTTTCATACTTGAAACGTCTAGCTTCCGGTTTCCCAACTTGTTCTTATTTCAGATATATGAGTATGTCTCTTCCTGAACGCCCAGGTAGAGGTGCGAGTGAAGTTTGTGCATTATGTTTCCCAAAGTCTTGTAAATATTGTCCTTGCGCAATATCTACACTCCCCCCCATTGCATGGTTTCTACAACATTTACCCTGGGACATGCAAATCAATTACGTAACAATATGGCGAAGATATGCATTAATTTAATTTTTCACAAAAAATATTTGAAGCAATCGATAGAGACAGATATTAATCAACATTACGACCCAATTTGTTTGCCGTGATCGACCGTAATAGTTAATTATATACCAACTTGTCGATATCTTTTCATAAATTTATTCAATAATTTGAATTATCAATTAAAGATTGACATTCGTGAAGGGATTGGCTTAGACTAATTGTTAATCCCGATAACTTTAATCGTTAATCACCCTCAAGCAGCCCTCTTTGCTAAATTTTCTCTCAATTAGAATTTAATTGAAATTGCTAATATGCTCAAGTTCCTTGGACTGTGCTCTTGAAACATAATCATAAATTTATTTTACCCCTACAAGTTCAAGTGTTTATGTTGTCTTGTCAGTTGAATGACGCCATTAGTTTACTTTCGCTTTTACTCTTCCATTCATTTACTCGTTCGTAATCTTGTTTGGATATCACGAAATCTTGAATATCAAATGTGAACTACAATTAGTGAAACAATGAAGATAGTAACATTTTATCCTGAAATCTGTTGAGTAAACATGCTTGAATGGCTCCATTCTTGTGAGTTCAAACGGTTTTTTTATTGGGCCTATCATCTTTCTATTTACTTAACTTTCGTACAAATATTATCTAAACAGTCTACACTTGCTAAAATAGCCTGCATGGGAGATATTACATAGGATGGCAAGTGCGTGTTCTCTGTATTTCAAGGCTACCAATTTTTATTGCACTGTGTACGTTTTTACAAGTATTTTCAACGAAGTATTCACAGAAAACGGTAGGTTCCACGTGCCAAACGTAAGTGGGTCATTAATTCTTTTATAGTTTTTATATTTAGACAGAAGACGTGGTGTTTAAAGACCATGTACGTCTCCCTACCACTCCGTGTTAAATGTTTTTGATGCTAATTTTTGAATGATATGTGCAGACTTTGATGTTTTTAATCGCCCGCTCTCAGTCCTCGTTCCAGTCAAAATTATAAACGATCTTGAACCAATCACGCAAACACAGTGAATATTTATTTATTTCTTTGTCTTGGCTTTATTTGGCAAATACACTTAATTTGTTCTTATTCATTTTGGACAATTTGCACGTAACCTGCAAGGATACTCGTCTAACATGAGTGTTTGTAAACTCCCAGAATAAACTGAATTAACCCTTAAAACTCTGAACAAGACATACGAGATAGAACCGCTTACTAAATTAACCCTTTTTCGCATCGTATAGCTACTACAAAAATATAAGACTGAGAATGAACGCCTGCGAGCCGAAAATCGAGCTTTAACTCGTGTCGTATCTAAACTTACAAATTCGGCTCAAAATCAGCAGCAGAACAAAAAATAAATCGAATCATTGGATTTGCGAGCGTGAAATATATCTGAACGTTTAGGATATTCGACAAAGTGTATCAAAATCAACTTTAAATCAAAATATTTAAAACATTCATAGAAGAAAACAAAATATGCATTATTAAGACTCATCACACTATCCGTATCTCCTATCTTGCTGTATCTAAATTCCATCATATATTCATCGTTGTTTCATTGACTATTGATTATGCATATATGCTTAATTAGACATTTGCGAATATCTTTGTATTATAAGAAATGGTATAAAGCATGGAAAGTGCATTGAGTATGCACGCGAAATCGTCGAAAGAAGGAAAGTTACATAAAGGACATCGTAAAGTTTGGGAGAATAGTTTAATAGCGAGGAACGTTGATGCGATTTGCTCGGTATGGCGATAAAGTATTTATTGTTTTATTGAATTTTCCTGTAATCATAATATATTGTGCATACAAACATATATGATATTTTTCGTATAGTCATTTATTCCGTACTACATCATTATGTATTGTAAAACAATTTTTATACAATTACTGTTTTGTGTAGTCGACTTCTATTATTGACAGTTGCGTCAGTTAGAGCTTAAGACAACCAACCAACGTTTTATAGGAATTTAGAGACGAAAATAAAATGAATAGAAAATATTAGGTGGAAAACTCTTGATTGTTTGGATCTCTCAGAACAAGCGTTTGTGGGATCTACTTCTGCTTGGAGTGCAGGCTTCGATTTATGCGGATTGTGGTATGCTGCTGAAATGGACAACGTTGCTGTTTTATGAAAATTAAATAAACATTTATTTTAATATAAAGATGTATTTTTAGTATGAAGGTACTCATGTTGGCCGCCTCGGTTTATGTTCCAACATTTTAAAATATTTTAATCTAATTTTTAAGATTCTGTTTTTCACAAAGTGTCTTTAAAAAATTGACTTCTTGTGTGCATCATGATCTTAAGACTGAGTCCCGAATTATTTAAAAAGAGAATGGAAAATTATTTTTCACAAAACATAGTTAGTATTGAGTGAAGGAGTTTCTTCCAATATTTCCCGGAAACAATCTTACCGCACTTCGGTTTTGGTATGGAAATTTGAAAAATATTGTGGCGCCTCTCTATAAATTCTATGCATCAGGATCTCTGGATAGCCATAAATTTGTGAAATTGTTCCGTTTTTAACTTTTACAAAACAAAACCAATAAGGTTTTGTCTGTCTGTCTGTCACAAGCACTTTCTCAGAAACGGCTATACCGATTGGCACGAAATTTGGTGAGAAGGTGGGAACTGTGGACCCCCAGACATGCAGTAACTGATATCCTCCCACGTTGGGACTTAGGGGGGGTCCCTATACATGAAAAAGGGGGGTGTAAATTTTTTTTTCACCAAATATAGTCATGTTGGGTATCAAATGAAAGGTCTCGATTAGTACTTTTCGAAGCCGGTCTTAGTTTTGAGATTTGTTGGAAAGGCGGGGAGTGGGAGGGGGTAGGAAGTGATGACATTTTAACGGACCCGTTCTCAGAAACTACGCAACCGAGAAATCTGAAAAAAATCATGAAGCTGCCTCTATATGGCGTTCAGGCCTCAAAATAACCTCCATATCGATATCTGCTCAAATTAAGCTAATAATGGTATATTACAAAATTTTTGGGATAATTAAGTAAAACCCCCCTTAAGTTTATCTCAGAGTTACAAAAGTTGGTAGTAGCATAGAATGTAATATGAGTCATATGATCCCCAAGTTTGATCAAAATCATACTATTACTAACAAAGTTACAGTAGCTTAAAGTTGTCTTTACCGTGTAAATTTACTGCAACTAAATATCGATATCACAGTAAAGTGAGTAGTCTAACATACTAAATGCATATACATAACGAGCTACGTACAAATGGGATAGTTCTGCACTTAAATATTCACACAGAAGGAACAAACAAAACCGTTCATACCTGAAGCGCCGAGCTTCCGCTTTCCCGATTTGTTTTTTTCGCAGGTTTTTCGTAATGCTTTCATTATGAGAAACAAGGGGATTGGGGTTTCAATCTGTAGCTCAATAGCCAATACATCGAGAAGAGGTTAGGAATGAGGGAACAAAAACTGAGAAGTCAGTTGCATGATTGTAAAAGGGTTACCTTAATTATCTTGTGCAAATTTTTTTGAGGGTGTTAATTAGGATTACGTGCTATCGTTACTGTCCTTTGGTAATGTACTATATATCAGAGTCTCCCTGAAGACTTCTGAGGAAGCTTACTCTCCTTGATCGTTCTGCGCCACATAGGTGACGATTACATGGCTGAGCGTTTTTTCCGCTGCTGCAGGCTTACCACTTGCGCAGTACTAAGTACGATGCTAAGGGGAAGAAATAATAAGAAAGAAAAGATTGGGTGCCTAGTGTGTGGGGAAACAGAAGATCTAAATGATTTTACGTAACAAGGATGCTAATGCGGAATAATCTCAACTTAATGATTAGTGGAAACGACAGTCTGTGATCATTAGGCGATGATTTTGTCAGTGCTTGTTGCGCACATTTTAAGGCAGAAATCGTAATGCTTTCAGTTGACGATTCTTGTATCGTCAACTGCTCCGAAGAAAACTTTTGATCAAATAACCCTTAGTGAAGCATCAATGGGTAATATACAACTCAACTTAGTCAGTCGTCCCTAGCAGCCTCACGGGGGAACAAATAAAAAGGCTTGAAGTAATCAATTGGACTGAACAATTCTTTATTTAAAATATTCTTTTAAATACAGTTTTTGTGTCTACGTAAGATACACGTGAGAATAATATTCGTACAATATGCTTTGATATTGACCTGCATAGATTGCGAATTGCAAGCAATGATGTGCTCGCAGATTTCCACGCAGGTATCGCCAGTCATTGATTTCCGTGTATCTCATATTTGCGGAAAATTTAACTATAATATTATGGCCGGGGGTGTTGATGTTGACTGCCATGTGTGTGAAAACATTAGGGTCATGGAGATCAACACTATTGATGAGTACAATGTGTGTCTGATAAGGCTTTCCTCGTCGGCTAGTTGAGATAAATATTGTGCTATCTATTACGGGACGGGGAAGGTTGTATCGATTCATAAATCTTTCACCGTAGTCGTTTACGTTTCATGAAGCTATATTTCCCCAGTACATACCAGAATCTGTCGCCCTTTCTATTTTGATCTGTACCAACAGGAGAAGTAAATCAAGTTTCTGGGCGGC
The DNA here is from genome assembly GCF_905115235.1 of Hermetia illucens. NCBI lineage: Eukaryota > Metazoa > Arthropoda > Insecta > Diptera > Stratiomyidae > Hermetia > Hermetia illucens. The sequence continues at coordinate 110,550,006 of NC_051850.1, read as the reverse complement.
CTGAAATACCATTGCATATGTGCAGAGTACTTACGAGGTAATTAACTGATTCATGGCGCTTATGGTTTATGAATTGGTGTGTCGGTGTCCTGATGGCACCCAGATTGTGTTTGCTGTCCCGTGGCCGCACAGCAATGCACTGCATCACATATACGACTGTAACATCAGAAAAAAACGCAAAATTTTTCACGTCCAAATGAGTGAAGAGCGTCGAACATGCGCTAGGTTTTTCTTCTAGCATGCAAATTCAAGCAATGCGACGAGAGTCGAATCTCCTGTATGTTTTTTCGTAGTAGGCTCCATCCTCCTCTACATTATAGCGTATCACTCTATCATGGATATGCTTCTCATTCTGGGGAGAATCTTAGAACTTAATATCTCAAATCGGTTCGCAGTTCATTAGAGTACCCGTGCCATTAGCAATAGTGCGATACCGAATTTGTGCTTGACATGCTCTATAGAGTAGTAGCAGAAAAGAATTCTCTGTAGAGAATCCGTCAATTTTATTTCGCTTAACCCCATTATGCCTAGCCAGTCGGAATGAAAAATTTCATAGAATTGCGTTTTAGAAAATAAAATTTATAAGGGAACGGGAAAGGATCCACAATGAACGAGATGAATAAAAAATAAAATAAAGTTATAATCCACCGACATTGCCTTAGCCACGCATAGAATGGAAAACTGGAATGACACTGCGCCGTTTTTTAAGGTTTTCTATTAAAACAGAACCTTCCTAAAATCTCGATCTAACACACATACTTTTCTCTGAAACAGCTATTAAATTCGGCATACATATGGAGACTTTCAAATTCCAGTTGAAAGGGGGTCCCCATACAAACGAAGAGGGAAACGAAGGGTCTTGATTAGTACTTCACGAAATATCTGTGAGATTTGGTATTGGCTACAAAGTAGGAGAGTGTGGAATTAAAAAGTACAAATTTAAAGTGAGACGGGACTCATTCTCACAATTACCCAATTGAAAAATCTAAAAAACACATTAAATGAATAATCTGACATATTAAATGCATGTACATAACTAATAAGTCATAGTTGCGTACAAATAAAACTTTTACATTTTTTTAAATATGAAATACATAAAACCTTTCATACCCGAAACCACTAGCTTTCGGTTTTCTGCTTTTATGTCTCATCTGAAGCCACATTGCGTCGATTTTCAGCTCCCTGAATTAGCAGTTTATTTTGCCTTCATTGAGTAGTAGATGGACTTCGCAGGGTTTTTATCCGAGACCCTTAAGGTAAATTAGGTTGATGTGAGATCATAATAAATTCTGCCCCTTGATCTGTACAGTATTGCCATAAATACCGTCAGTACTTTGGAACACCATAACTCATGAGCAAAATGTCGAATGTAAAATGTTCTTTTTAAGGTTTTGTGTAAACACAAAACGCATTTTTCTCGGAGGCGGTTATAGCGCGACACCAAATGCGGCAGAATGGTGGGAACTGTGAACGCTCACGCACATAGCGACTCGAATTTAAGGGGGGGGGGGGGGTCCTCATACATGCAAAAGGGGCGTGTAATTTTTTTTTTTATCAAATATAGTCATGTGAGGTATCAAATTAAAGGTCTCGGTTAGTACTTTTCGAAGCCGGTCTTAGTCCGAGTGGTTGAACGTGATCATTTCTTTAACAAACCCATTCTCAGAAGCTGTACAAACGAAAAATCTGAAAAATCAAGAGGCTGTCGCCTGTTCAAATGAAGTTAATAGTAGTACAATACTATAATTTTTAGTAATTGACAGGAAAACCCCCCTTAAGTTCACCCTAGAATCACGAAATTTTGCAGAAATATAAGCTACAGCATAGAGCATGATCCTTCTTGGTGAAAATCGCACTATTAATAACAAAGTTATAACTATATTATAGTTATAGGTCAAAGCGGTCACTTCTGTGCAGATTCAAGACTTGGAATGTCAATTTCGCTTGAAAGTGGATATTTGCACATAATATATGCATATATTACGTGCTACATACTAATGGGACAAATGCACGCTCAAGTCTCTTTATAAAAGAAATATACGAAACCTTTCATACCTGAAGCGTCTAGGTTCCGGTTTCCCGACTTGTTTTAAAGAAAGCGGAAGGAAATACAATTCTAATGAGTTACGAATTATTCAAAATGAGCGGATTATTCATTACTGAGACAGAGCCGTAAACGCTCCGGCCACTTGGGGATGCACGTACGCATAGCCTCCAATGGAATTGTTGCTGGCTCTATGACGATACTTCGGGTGAGCGATTGGAGTTTTGAATGGCATATTCGACATGCATTCCTCTCCAAAATGTCCTATAATTCCGGGTCCAGCTCATAAGGAGCTCTACCCATGCCCAAATAATTGGGCCGAGAACAGAATCTTCCAAGAATTCTCCTGAGGCATATGATCTCAGAGAGCTATCCCGGTCCCTGTGGTATCAGATAACCTCTGGTGAGGCTTCGTGGCCGTAGCCCCTGCAAATGAGTCCCTATGCAGGCTCGAGTCTGATCGGCCAAGGCCTTGGACTAGCAAGTCAATGTGAATACAGCGCTTCCCGGTGCTACCACGTGGAAGTGCTCTTTGGTCATTTGGCGTTGATTCAATTGACAGAACTGATGCTCCGTTTACCTCTTCGCCATCTTAGAGTAACAATGCTCGGTATATTATTTTGTGAGTTAGAATTCCAGTGAATGTGAAACAAGTCATTTTAAGAAAAACACGCTTGAAAAAAAAAGTTGTTTAAAAAGTCTTCTTAATTTCAAATAAAATATAGTTACAACAGATACAAATTGCGTGTTTTTATAAATAAGCTATTTACATAGTGTTGCAAGGTTACATAAGGACATGAAGCGACTACTTTCTGGACGCTCGCGTCTGGGCCTCATAAAAACTACAGGAACATGAATTTCGCTTTGAATTTGCAGTGTATCCTGGGATAGTTAAGTTAACGATCTATGTATAAAAAAAACCTTCTAGTATGGTTTTCTGCTTGACGCTAAAACATCGAAAACGCCGAATATTTGTACATCTGGGTAACGTTATTTTTGCCGTCGAAATTGATATCGCTCGGCATATTAACAGTGCTAAATTCGCTTTCGCCGTTTGTTCAAAATCTGGAAATACAATAATCTCAACAGTAACATCAAGTTGGGTTTATTTTACGCCAATGTTCTCTTTCTTGTAATGTATGGGAGTAGCACATGAGAAGTGGCCACCACTGTTAATCCAAACTTTCATCAATTCATGTTTGCGTGATGCGTTGGGGTAGTCTGGTGAGAGTCGATAATAAGTAAAGAGTTAGATATCCGGGAGCGTGTTGACGAGAAGGCGAAAGGGTCGATAGATTGGTTACATATCAAGGAAATGTGACAACTTTAAAGTAGGTTGCAATAAGTAGTTGAATCCACTATTCCAAGAAAATCGACAAGTAAGTCGTCCTAGAATGCAAGCAACCGATATCGATGTCGCGTTGTTATTTTTGACGCACTGCACTCCAAATCGAAGTTTATGGCACCCATATAAATCACGTGACAATCAGATATGGTGCATTTTTGGTGAATCTAGTCAAATCCATCATCAATCTCTCGAATATTTGCATGTTCAATTTTATTGAAGAGCGCGATGGTTAAGGCGGTACAACGTACGCTCTCGTTCTGGTTGCTCCGAGTTCCAATCCCGGTCGTCATGGATCTGTTGTGTTTGTCTCCGCGGCTGTAAGCTTATCACTTACAAAGCATTAAGAGTTACGATAATGAAGCATAGTCTCATTGGAAATAAAATGTGGGAAACAATAATAATAATATATAGTAATAAGAACGAATAGACTGTGTCAATGCCCTATATTCTATAAAGGAGCGAATAGGAAAAAAATGGTGGATGTCAATTAGCGCGGAGTAATTCTTTTATATTGAATTTTCCCATATCAAATCTTTTAGAGTAATGTATTTTTGTCTCCTAGAAATGAAAATCCAAAATGATACGAATCTATCTTTTGTCTTTGTTCAGTAGTGAGGTCGGCCATGCGCTTGTTCCGGGTGGGGTGAACAGCCTTTCAATTCAATATCTAGCATATCAAGCCATCGTTGTTTCGGTCATTTCACATCAACTTTGATGTCCAGGTCAATCTCAGCTAGCGAGCTCCTATTATCGCAAATTAAATCTCATCATTGACGATTGGTGTAATCACATATCGATCACGGATATTCTAATTTTGAATCTGATCGTAACGTATTATGCCGACCAACACTTTGAACCTCAGAGGGTAGATTCTGGATTTTAGACGTTTGTGGATAGGCCGACCATAAATTATGCAAGTTGTGAACGTTACTTCATTTAACTGACAATGACATGATGGTGCCGGCCATCAAAAACTGTTTTATTTAGATTCAGTCAGAGATCGTGCTGCGTGCAGCGTTCATTCCACTTTTGGGCAAGTTTGTTAAATGAAAAAATAAAATTTCCACACAGGAAATGTAGTTTAGGTAACCTTTCTAAAAAATGTTAATTTATTGAAATTGAATAAGTACTGAAAGAAACAATAAACTTTCCTGACGCGATACGAAAACAGTTTTCCCAACCTAATACCTGCCTGAAAGCGTGGCCAGAATTCGTCATTATGATTTATGCTTGTTAAACAGTTTCATTTTTCGAGCGTATATTTTGAGCAACTCTAAACAACTAATCGTTTGAATCGTATTCAGCTACGGTTTCCTCCATTTTCTACATTTACTCAAATAAAGGATCTCGATGAATGCTTTTCGAAACTAGTTTTATTATTGGCACGCTTCACATCTAGATTTGAGAAATTTTTACCGGTGAATATTTCTGACGTTCAAGGAAGAAAAACGTAAAACTCTTGAGATTATAAAATCAGAAACCTCACCTCAGCTTAAGGGAGGCTTGTGCAGTACTTAAACGAAGAAGACAAAATGTATTGGGGACGGCAATTGCTTGCAATATACTCCTCAACAGACTTAACGATGAAAGTTGTGAAAACGTTCCATGCATCATATATAATAGATAATACTATCATTTATGAAACTACCATTGATAGGAAATTCGCGGAATAGAAAATGAATATTAGCCGTTTGCTTATGAAATTTAAAAAAATGTTTTCTTAAAAAGCTGGTGGAGCGCAATGCTGACCACATTGCCTCCTAGTGTACCATTACGGTCTTGAATGAAGTGCTCTAACACACTTCAAGGCCCTGATCCAATATGGATTGTTGTGCCAACGATTATTATTATTATAGTTTTCATAATGACTACAGTTTTTGGATATCCTGACAATTCGAACAGTCTAATTGAGACAATTAGAGTATCAGTAGCAAAATTATAGGCAGTCAAAATGTATATTCTCTGAATCCTTGGACCCTTAAAAATCATAAAATTGCAATATGTGAAAGTAACTTGTTTTCTGGTAACAACCAGGAACCCATTTTATAAAACCCAACAGTCAAACGCAATCTCCGCGGTAATGCGCCAATCGCTGATGGGACAGAAGCGGTAGTCCCAACAATTCTTCCCCACTCTGCGAACAACAGGTTTAGAACTCGCTGGATTATCTACGGACCTACATTGATATATTATTGCTATGAACGCAGCCTCTTGCGTGTTTGGAGCAGTTGCACCTTTTAGTCTGTGCGGTGAAGAGATGTTGGTTTGATTGACCTAAGCGATCATCTATGCAGAATTCATTTGGAACGTCGGTGGAATTGATTCAGCGGAGTCTTGATGTTTAGATTAATCTTTTCAAGTGTGTGTTTTCACAATTCGTTAAGCCTTATATCAATCGTGGATGTCCTCATTTCGGAGGTGATCATGCCGTGATACGCCACTGGTCCAGTGCAATATCTTTGTCTCCACTGTCGACATTACGGTAAATTTCGAATTTGAAATGTTCGTTCATATGTCGATCATAAAGACCATCAGTTGTGGAACGCCACTTCATCCAGGTTGTGTTAATGCGTGAAGCAATTTCATAACCTAGTTTACCATTGACTGACAGCATTGATCCGTGATATTTCAGTTACTTAGATCTGTTTAGGTCATTGTTGCGCTGTTTCATTGGGGCCAGTTGTCAAAAATTCTGTTTTATTCAGATTCAGTTTTAGACCGTATTGCATGAGGCGACCATTCCACTTTAATACAAGTTGTTCGAGATCAGAGAGGGATCATTTTTGACTGAACGAGTTCCTCTGATGTTGGCGCAGTGCATAGCACATGAGTTTGTGTGGTTGAGGCTCAAACGCCTTCTCTAGAACCAAATCCAATGTAGAGAGAGCGATACTTCTCCATCAGTAACCGCGCAACTTGTATTACGTTAGTAGTTCCGCAGCAATGTCATCAGGTCCTCTTGCTTTCCCCGATTTCATTGAAATTGCGTCAGTACTGTTTTTGACATCAATGCAACAGAGTGATCGATCATGTGTGTGCTGATGTCTGCTTTTGATAAGACGATACAGATGTCTCTCGCCATTTGGAGCGTCAATTTTATCATAAAGATCAAGATGCAAGACCGTGAGTATCGCCTGCAAATCGAATATACGTAGGCTACCCTCGTTGTATGTTTCAAACCCCATCCCCAAACCAGTATTGAGTATATTTGTATTCGTAAATACGAAGTGAATACAAATCCAGCTGTATTCTCACTTTCGAAAGTGAATACAAACGTATTCGTATTTCCGAATACTATAATTTCTCGGTAAGACCGGGGCCCGTCCTGCCGCATCGACTGAAATGAACGCCCTAACATTTCGCCGAGGCTTTTTATTCAGCGCGATAATTTTTGCCAAAGACATTGAATGCATCTCGTTGGTTAGCATGTTACGGGAACTGTCAGCAGGAAAGATTAGGTAAGATTTAGTATAGGGGAGTAATTCTAACTATGTTTCATTTACCTCTTTGTGTGAGTTAGGATAGCACAACGACGACTGCCTCAACTTTCGTCCTTTATCTGGGCTTGGAACAAACGTGCTATGTAAATGACATGGTAGAGTTGTTGACGCAATTCATTAGGGAAGAGGGATCCTAAAATCAGTGCTCGTAATCTGAGGCGGATGAGAAACTTGAGATGGTCAAATGGTTCCCATTTCAATTCCATCCCCAGTAAAACTTTGTGCATACTTAAGCCGAAACCTTCTATTCAGATCCACTGAAAATTGGAAGAAGGAGTGTTCTCGTGAACGTTGAATTAAGAGATTCAAGAAAATTAGAATAATTCATGCGATTTGGAAGAGGGAGTGGACTGCACAATGTTCACCTAAGCCCGGGATTTTTAAGGCTTTTTGTGAAACGAAGCCTTATTAGAATTAATTCGATGTATGTCTGTCATATGTGATTTATTCGGAAACAGTTGAAGCTATTGTCATGAAATTTGATGAGAACATGTGGCCTATGAATCCCTTTACATATAGCATTTTGGTGCCATTTTCCGTTAAATTTAAGGGGGCTTCCACTATATTTGCAAAGGTGGTGTAAATTTTTTTTTTCATAGAATATGGTCATGTGAGTTATCAAACAAAAGGGCTCGACTATTACTTTTCAAAAATGATATTATTTATATTGACTGAAACGTAGAGGCATGAAGGCTCAAAATGTATGCCCAGAACAGTGTAACAGGTCGCGTTTTCAGAACCTATCTAACCCCAAAATCTTAAAAAATACATAATGGTGTGTACTGTAATGGTTGGTGTACCAACTATAAAATTTGAACTTACCTCTTTCAAATATTAGCCCGTCCTATTCTAGTATATGGCTGCAGATTTAGGATAGAGTAACTATGATGGGGGAACTTTTAATGCAATAACTTTATGAATTAGGTTTAGAATTTTGTTCCTACTGGACCTGGATGTAGACTACTGGACGTGTCTTAGACCATTGTTGATGGTAAATGATCTCGCGAATGATCCTCTTGTTTTGATTTGACCTCGCACATTGGTCAGCTTAATCAGTTTTATTAATTTAGATGGAATACCGAGTTCTTTCATGACCGTCTACATTTTCACTCTTGCTATGCTATCATCAATAGAGAAAAATCTTGATCTGTTGCTGATTTGCCTGGAGTGCCTAAGCCTCTTTGGTATGGGCCAATGATGTTCCGGGCTAACAGGATAGTTAGGAGAATAACTCATACATGTTACTCAACAACGATATACCTCTATAAATGCTTTACTGGGTGATGTCCCGTTTTTAAGGTCTTGTTTGTAAAACAAAACCTTATTAAAATCGATTCAAGGTTGTCTGTCTTTCACGCGCTCTTTTCTCAGAAATGACTATACCAATTGGCATGAAATTTACTTGTGAGAAGGTGGGAACTATGAACGCCCAGTGATGATGACGCCCAAAGTGATGATTTTTTAAGGGACCCATTCTCAGAAACTACCCAACCATAAAATCTGAAAAAATTCACGCAGCTGCCTCTATATGATGTCCAAGCCCCTCTACTCTCCATATCGATATCTGCTCAAATTAAGTTAATAATAGTATATTACTATATTTTTGGGGAAATTGAGTAAAAACTCCCCTTAAGTTTACCCTAGCTTTATAAAAGTTTGTAGTAGTATAAATATAATATCAAGCATGTTATCCTCAAGTTTGGTCAAAATTGTACTATTACTAACAAAGTTACAGTAGCTCCAAATTGAGTTTACCGTGTAAATTTACTGCAACTAAATATCAATATCACACTAAAGTGAGTAGTCTGACATGCTAAATGCATGTACACAACGGACTACGTACAAATGGGATAGTTCTACATTCAAATATACTGACAGAAGAAGCAAACAAAACCTTTCATACCTGAAGCACCGAGCTTCTGGTTTCCCGATTTATTACAGTATATTTGGGGTCAAAGACGGAATAAGGTGGGCTTTTTACATAGCTTTTCTCTAATCTTGGACTCATCAGACTATAAAATGTTTCTCTATTTCTCGGTCTCCCAACTTAAGTGGGTTTTTGGCGAACTTAAAAATGCCATTTCCTAGAAACCGTTTGATTTATTGGTTACTTTTTTCAGCTGTGCACAAAGTAGACACTCAATATACATCCCGTACAATTGAAAACAAAAATAAATACTTAGTAAAAAAAAATAAAACAATTAAAATTAATGTCATCCTTACACTGCTATTTTTTCGCAACTGTACATACACATTACGAGCTACATACAAATGGGATAGTTCCACACTCAAATATTCTTACAGAGGAAACAAACAAAACCTTTTACATCTAAAGCGCCGAGCTCCCGGTTTCCAACTTGTTATGTATGGGACAAATATTGCCTCGTTGTCAGTCATCGCTGTCCCAAACCTTGAGCATAATTTGATGAATTGCTTGATGTATTTGGTCGCTTTCATATTTAACCAGTTCGTATTTAGATTTTTTGGCAATTTTCCATGCAAGGGTCTGCGGTTCTCCGTTAAGCGACAAATTTCCGTAAAATTCATATTAGGGGAGGGGAGGGTATTGGGCGAAGTGCCGCTGCAACCGCAGGTCATAAGAACTCTTTTCCGGCCAGCCATTTAGAACAATTGTGTGAGGCAGTCCGAACGACTACGCGGCATTGTAGCTCGCAAGTTGCCCGGGGGACAAAAAATAATAACTTCTATTCTGCATGTGTAGGGATTTTTTGTGGTCCCGAAAATGGCATTAAATTCATCATTTGAAAGCTAGGATTAAGAAAAATTATCTGCGAGCAATCGCCGAGTGAGTGGATTCCTGAGGTGCTAAATCCATTTTTTTCACCACTGACGATTAACTCCTGGCCACAACCAGAACAAATTTCACCGTTGCGAGAGTTTAATCGACAAACTATTTTATCCAGGACTTTCTGTGAGTTCATATTTCTTCACCTCGTTCTTTTATTCATTTGTGTTCCTGTTTATAACAATACTTTTCTCACAGCGTTGTAAGACCAAGCTGTCCTACAGACACGACAATCCATTTTCGCAATCGTTCTTATGGCCTTCCCCTCGGAACGGCATTTAGGACCACTGCACTCACCCGCCTGGAGCCAAAGTTCCAATGCCACGCGCGAGAGTGAGACTAACATTGCCCAAGTCTTTATTATATGAACGATGGAAAGAGCTAGATTTAGCAATATAAGCAAATTTTGACAAAATTTATGAAAATAGTCGAAATTGAAGAAAGGAGAAATGCTTGTAAGCAGAAGATAAAATTATTTAATGAATTGCACTAAGAAACGTTCAAACGAATGAAATCTGTCAAGCTAACCTTCTCCCGACGTCTCAAGCATTTTGTTTAACAATAACAACAAAGTAGCGAAGTGTATTTGAGAAATGATCTCATGGTTCCCTCTTAATTCTTCGACTTTCTTTTGACGCGTAAGATTTTGTGTCGGTATACGCGTATATAGAAAGTTCTTACGCAGAGCATCCTATTGACGACGTCAAAGGTCTCCTCAAAATCAATGATAGGCAGACAGAACTGGGATCTATAATTTGTGGATTGCTACAGGCTGGCAATCGTTGATTTCCACTGAATAATCGTAAATTCTTCTGCTAGATAAAACAATACTGTGGGAGGGGCGTCAAGACTCCCGCGTTTATTCTGCATGGAATAGTTTGCATTCCGTTCATATATGCTTTAATTTCACCGGATATAATACGAGAAGTCTGTAGATATTCTTCATCGGGCGACCATTTCGAAGCTCTTCCACGATGTGATATGCGGTACCAATCCTCTACACTCTACCTCTTACGTTTTTACCCCTGGCATTTCCATATGATCTTCGTAGCGGCAGGATAGGCAGGTAAGTATCAGTGGCCACTCTAAGGAGCCCAGTTAGCGCCATTTTGATGCTACAAACTCCTACAACCGTGATTGCTGTAAGAAGAACAACGAAAGCAGAATCCAGCGCCGCTCTCTGCCCTGCAATTAGAGATTTATTCGCATTTGATGTATCAAAAGAGATGTTTACGAAAAAGAAGTGCCTGATGGTTCTCCCTCATCTCCGCAATTTCGGCAATGCGAACTGTTCAGTATGCCGAATCTGGCCGGACTGTACAAACCGCGGTAATCCTGAACGTATTTATACGCGTCTGATCTGAAAGTCCTCGTTATCGGATCTTGTTATAGAGGACCAAATCCTCCCCGGCCCAGCACAGGTAGTGAGCCTTTGCCATCTGAAGTCAGCGGGTGCTAAGTAGTATGAGACGACTCTATCCGTAGGGCTAACCTGTATGAATTGTATTTCGTACTATCCATACGTTACGACCCAATTCAAATCACTTTTATTCTCTCTTTGTTGAAATTGTCTGTCATCTAGGACAAGTGTTCGTCGATTCTAAAAAGTATTTCCAAATATTTTCTTAGTTCCAAGTGTTGGTTGATCTTAAGCAAATAAATATCGAGTTTGATTGAATAAGTTTATCGTTATCAACGTTACATACATCACCTTGATTCCGGTTGTCAATTGTTTGAAACATGCATTGTTTTTTATGTATATAAGTTATCCTAAAATTAATTTGTGTATGTGTGCGTGCAAGAGTATGTCGTTCCAATGCCGAATTCTAGTCTTTTCACTATGTTCTGTCAATATCGTTCTGTTCACATGTTACTATGTCAGTTGCCCTCATTTGCAAAACTCACCTGGCTTTTTTTTCAATGTTGTTCCTAAAGAAATGTCCGTTTTGCCTATTCAATAATTACAGAGGAGTTGGCATTTTTAATAACAATCTCAAAGCAAAAATGGATTTTTATTAATTCGTGTTTCACCATTTTACAGCATCTGGACGTGTTGAAAGCAGAAAATCAACGTCTCAAGGAAGAAAATGGAGCGTTAATTCGTGTGATTAGCAAATTAAGCAAATAATCAAAGTTATAATCGGAATGTGTGTGTATAATCGATCTAGATGCAGGTATCCACCAGATTTAACCCTTTTGATATATCCTTTATATACTATTTATACGAAGATTAAAAGAGATATTATCGGTCTAGAACGGAAACCAACATAAATTTATCTATCGAAAATGTTTGTTTTGTGTAACTGTAAATTTTCAGGAGCATAAAAAATTGTAATGCTTTATTTAGATTTGAACTGTTGACATAATGTAATACTATTTTGCCGTATACTCAAAACTACGAATAAAAAATACAATAGACGCTTAGGAATTCGATCGTTTTGATTTTAAATAATTCAAATGCATAATATCATATGACGCTCTATTTTGTTGTAAATATCTGAACGTTTCAATATTGTAATGTTAACTGAACTATAGTTGATAATTGTACCATAAGGAACTCCAAGCAAAACACAAAAAATAAGCTTCATGGCAAACGAATCCTCTGATCATCATTGTTCGCTTTTGATTTCATCCTTTTTGGTCAATTACTTCCAACGAATGTATTGCAGAAGTAAATGTACGAAGTGAGAGACTAAGTTAATCACACTTACAATTCTTATTATCTTTTTACGCTATTTATTTTCAACGTGTACGTAATATAACGTCATAGAACAAGAAGCAAAGAATATGCTAATCATCTGCTCTGCTCTGAAAGTATTTTTTTTTCTTGAAGTATGCAAAACTTACAGCACTTTTGAATATTTTTAATGTTATAAATTATTATTATGATTACTATGTCGTTCCCTTACTATTATTATTTTTGACAATTTTTTTTGCATATTTGATTTTTTAAATTTTCTATTCTTTCATGTCATTGATCGAAATTTTCATAACTATGTGTAAAACATTTTTGATTTTGTTAAAGAATATAAAATCACACTTTTAGTCGTTTTAGTTGTTTATTGTATTTGTATTTGATAAATGATTTTAACTTGTAAAGAAATGTGTTTCGAAATAATTCTTAACTTTTATTTTAATTTGTTATTAGTAATTCTTTTAAAAGTTAGAATGCTGTCTAATCGTAAATAAAATGTAAAATGAAAAATAATAAAAAGAATTACAAATGAACATTTCAGAGTTTTTTATTTTTGTTGTAGACATTTTTCAGTTCTGTTTTCATGGATATATATATTCTAAGTCTATTTATTGAATAAAAATAAAATAAAATGTCTTGCCTTAAAAGTGCTTCGGTAATTTATTATTTAGAAGTGTAAACAGTTTATAATTAGATTAGTAAATTTAACGAAATTACAGAACAATAAATTTGAAACACCATACCATTTTTCTGGAATGTTTTCTGAAAATGTTTTTTCAAGTTAAATTTGGAAGTAAGAAAATAAAGTTCATTTGATGACGGAAATGATTTTGAATTCTTCATTTGGGTGCATTTGTTGTGCCTTTACTAAATAGTTGCCATTCAGCAGTCATGCAGTGAAAACGTGTTTTGAACGTTCTCCAATAATTCCTTTTATAAAACTTAAGGGGGTCATCCCGTGTGTCTGATCCGCGGAATCGGATTTTTTTGGTATCAATTGCATCTAGATATAGTGTAAAATACAGTACAGTTATTTTTTGATATTCGGGGTTGTTTGCAAATTATAGTGTCAAACACGTGATAAGTCACATGCCAGATTTATGTCGATCGCCATAATAAAGCGCGTATTTATCGGTCCGAATGACGTTCCAATGAGTTCGCTAAAAGGACAAGAATTGAAGCCAAAGCTGTACATGTGTTTCTTTAAGAAACCTTCTGCTTATGGATTAGGTATAGCAGATTGATTGTCAGTTAAGGTTTTATGGGTAAAAATCGCATTCTACTTTTTAAATGCGTTTTTCTCGGAGCTGCATGTTGAAAATCGGTTGCCACCATAGGACAAAATCTATCAAACTTATTCAGAACATTTTTCTACGCAAACTAGGATAATTGCGATTTATTCAGTAGTTTTTTTTATTCATTGAAGAAGCCGTGAAAAAACACCAAAATTCACAAAAAAAAGTTTAACACGGCACCAAAAATTTAGCTTTTAATATCTTTTAGTAATCCTAGTTTGTGGACTGTAGTTAAGTCTGTACGTTAAAATGCCGTTTACTTTTTTTCTTTAAGATGATCGGCCGCAGCAAAATACCTTTTTGGAGATGGGTGTATAAATTGCTATGTATTTCAATAACGGACTATGCGGTCGGGCTGGAAAAATTATTAAGGACGCTCTAGATTTTAGTAAATCAATGGTAAAAAATTCGTATTTGTGTCTATATTCAGTTCTCCACAAAAAATTTCTAAAAACAAAGCCAAAAAACGGCCCTCACACGGGATGACCCCCTTAATTGTTAAACAAGAGTCCTAAAGTGAAAGTGCAGTAATTGTGCACCAAAAGGCAGTGCATTCTTCGATAAAGTGAATCAACAGTTTCTCCGCTCTGTGAAAGTGCTAACAGGTAAAATAGACACTTTCCTTTTTTATTTGTTCTATTTTCTTCCATACCTTAACGTACGACAAAAAAACAACCGAGTAGTTAATTCAAAAGGACGTTCTGTTTTAGAATTTTCAATAAATCAACTTTTTCTTTTGAGGCAGAGATTCGCCTGGTGCAGAGAAAGGTTTTGTCTGAAACCGACGTTTGGTTCAAACATTTGTCGTCTCTCTGATGTCTAGCGCATGTTCAGACATTTGTCTGGCAATATTCATATTGCATTCTGTAGAATGAAGCTTTGACCAACTTTTTCCAACTTGGTTTTTTGAATGTCGATGTTCAAATAAAGGTCTGTGAAAAAGAAACGTCTCTACCATCAGTTTTTCGACGATAAAACGCTGGCCAAATGGTAAATTTGCAACAGTGCCAATTTTTGGAGAAATTGAACCTGCCATGGACACTGAAGTCGAGGAAGCAATGAAACGAACGAAGGGAGAAAGCAACAGGACATAACGTCATCCCTTATGAGCTCTGGAAACCGAAGAGCTGGGACTCAACATGTGTGTGTGTGGTTCAGTGAGCCCTTCAATTGGATTATTGACGGAGATAGAGCATCATTTTAGTGGCAAAAAAGCACAACTGCCCCAATATGGAAAAAGAAAGGCAGTCCAACAGATCAAATTATCGTCCAATTCTGGTTACTGTCCCATACTATGAAGATTTTTGAACGGATTCTGAATAGCCGTATTTGCGATGCGGTTCAAATAACCGTGAATCAAGTCAAGTTTGTCAAGAACTGCGGGACTGTTAACGTAATAGAAACGTGTTTCTGGGGATGTTCATCAATAGGCGCCCTCTGTTTGTTCTTGCTTTGAACACTGTCGCACGGGACATCCTACGCCGGATACATTGCTTTATGCAGATGACGTTTTCCTATTGTCTCATAGTGCAACTGATCTAGACCAAATTGCTTGGAAATGGAATGATCATCTCATGCAACACGATCTCAGGTTCTTCTTCTTTTTCTTTAGTCTTTGTCCCATTTACAAGCGGAGTCGGTCCGTCGTGGTCGGTTGCGTTATTTTATTCTATTAAAGGTTTGACCTAGATGCTGCCGCGAGGTTTGCAGATCCCCGTCCACCGTATCAAGCCTCCGTTGTTTCGGCCGGCATTTTGATTGACTTCGATGTTCGCACCAATGTTAGTAAGTGAATTCTCGTTAGCGCGAAATACATGAGCGTACCATCGAAGACGCTTCTCTCAGAGTTTTTCCACGATCGGTGCAACTCCATATTTATCGCGGCCATCCTCATTTCACAGGTGATCAAGGCGTGTCAGCTGCGTGTACGTCGATCACAAAAAACACTAGTTGTGGTCCGCCACTTCATGCTGGTTGCGTTAATGCGTGAACCATTTTCATAACGCAGTTCTCCATTGGTTGGTAGCATTCACCCGCGATATTTAAATCGCTCAGTTCTCGGCAGGCCTCACTGACAGTGATAGTGCCTGTTTCATTGGAATCGGTTGTCAAAAATTCGGCTTTGTTCAGATTCGATCTGACATCTTTTGCATGAGGGGATCATTTCATTTTTGCACAATTCACTCAAGATCATAATTGCTATTAGGCGCTAGGAAAACATCATCTGAATAAAACTTTGTATAAGGCGTTGGACTTTGGATATTCCGCGTGACAGTGTCCATAATAAGAACAAAGAAAAGTAGTGGAAGAGCGCTTCCTTGATGAACACCGACAAAGACACGAAGCAGTTTTGATACACCCGTCGCACTTCGAACTATAATTTTCGCATTGTGGAAAAGCAATTTAATTCAGCGCACTAGGGATTGTTGCGGAGCATACCCGATAAGGTTCTGTTGCACACCATCAACCGCTTTCTCCAGATTCAGAAATACAATGTAGAGAGGACGACGCTTTTCACGCACAGTGTATATTGGATCAATAGCTCCGCAGTTTTTGACAAACCCCACTTGATTCACCACTATTTGAACTATTTCGCGAATACGGTTGCCAAGAATGCGTTTAAAAATCTTCATGGTATGGGAGGGCAACCGAATTGAGCGGTAATTAGAAAATTTTGTTGGACTACTTTCCTTTTTCCATATTGAAACTGTGGCACTTTCTTGCAGTCAGATTGTGTTCTACCTTCCTGAATAACCCGATTGAAAATTTCACTGAGCAACAATGTGGGATCCTAGCTCTTCGCTTTCCAGGGATCAGATGCGATGTCGCCATATGCTGTTGCTTTCCCTGTCCCCTGCTTTCGGCCTTTGAGAAGTCACAGTACACATCTCTCTCGTCATCCAGAGTGTCGAGTTTATCGTAAAGATCTTTGTAATGTACTGCTCAAGAGACAACGGTCGCTTTCTTTGCTTTCCGGTTGGCATTCTTGTAAACTTGTGGATTGGCCAGGGTTTTATCGTCGAGAAAATTTAGTGGTAGTAGAGGCGTTTCTTTTCACGGATCGTCCTTTGAACATCGTCATTCCAAAACCAAGTATCCCGGTTGATGAACCGCTTACCTGGCTTGGTGATCCCAAGGGTTGCATAGGATGCTTTGTGAATCGTGTATTTAACTTTGTTCCACGGTCCTTCCACATTCGTAATAGTTGGTAATTGTGTGAGTGAGATCATTTCTTCTTTCTTCTCACGAAATCACAACCATTTAATTCGCGGCGAGTCAGTGCATTCCTCACACTGTATTATCGGTGGTTTGCTTCGGAAAAAAGCAATCAACCGCCGATGTTGAGGTGCAATTGTTTCGTAGGGTACGACCTTGAAGTCAGTGACGGTGGTAAAATGTCGGCGTCTTTAGAAAATATAGTTGAAATTGATAAATTATGTATTCACAATTACAAGGTCATGGGTGTCCGCAAAATCGACTATACGCTCACCACCCTCATTGCAGTCTCCAAACTTTCCCCCCATGGTCTTTTCACCCACATGAGCATTAAGGTCACCTGCATTAATGATATAGCCATCGGCAAGAATGTTACAGGTCATTGCATCGACAAGTTGCCAGAAGGTATCTTTCTCGGCATCAGGTCGACCGGTTTGTGGTGCCTACGCGGTGAAGAAGTTAATAGTGTGACCGGACGATATAATGGTAAGCCTCATCAGCCGGTGATCAAATCGTTTGACTTTTTTAATGATATCATGGAAACCCTCTGAGATGGCAATGCCAGTGGCCTGCCCAAACTGAACGAACGATGAAATATCTGGAATCAATGCTATCAGCCAATGGAGAATTGCGTTAGGTTTGCTTGCTTCACGCATTAACATAATCGGGATGAAGTGGCGTTTCGCAACTGGTGTTTTTTATGATCAACGAATTCAGCGGAGTATCGTCCGTCCTGTCGATCTCTATAGTTGTGTGTGTTGGCCGACTATAAAAGATAATGCACCGTGTTTCACGATAATGGAGATGAAGATTATTGGTTTATCCATGATATCGTCCGAAATAAGGATATCCGCGATTGGTATAGAGTTGCACCGATCGTCGAAAAGACTAAGAAGAATTTGCTTGCCAAAATTGGTCTGAACATTGAAGTCGATGGGAAAAGGCCGGCCGAAGTAACGGTGGCTTGATACACTGGATGGTGATTTCAGAGCCTTTCCACTGCATCTAGACCAGGCCTTTGGCTGAAAAAAATGACCTAACCAATCAAAGCGGGTAGACTCCGTCCGTGAAAGGGACAAAGGCTGAAGAAGAGGTGAATATGAAGCGAGCTCTTCCAGCGTATTGGTTGCGCGGGAGTTACATATACACCTACTCATATTACAACAAACTTCTCCAACAACACATGAAGTAAATTACAAAAGATGCAATTCGGCATTTTACATCCTTTGTTCCATATGAATATAAATATGAGCATTCTGTATCAAACGGCTAGTCTAGTGAAATCGCGTTAAGTAAGACAACGTACTTTGAAATTAGTATTATAATAAGTGAACATTAAGAGTTTTTATCTATCTTAATAGAGAAAGTTATAAGTGAAATAACTCTTTACTTTTAAAAAGCTAGAATACAAGTCAAGTTGTATCTGGCATCTTTCCACGGAAAGGAACAATTCTTTTTTTATCGTTTATGGTTTTCGTAACCAAAACTTGGGCGGGTCTTTGCTTCGAAATGGTGTGTTAGGATTGTTGTTGTATCGCAGATATATATTGTTCTCATTAGGTCGATGTTCGCATATGGATCCGTAGTGTGGTGGTTTGAGGTGAAATAAAAGTGTTTTTACTACAAATTACTCTCATTGGGCAAACTGTGTTTTTGAGTAGTACCGGTACCATTAACACGACATTCGACGCAACTCTAGATGCCTTACTCAATTTGAAGCCCTTAATAATAAGAATCACTGGCACAATAGTGAAATTGGATCCGGGCCTTGAGACGTTTAGAAGTCTTCCTTCAAGACCGTAACGGTACACTACAGGACTACAACACCCTGTAGGAGATAATGCGGTCAGCATTGCACTCGTCCGAGATTTTTACCCTGATTTGAAAGAGGTTATTGAAAGATGATACGACTGGTATCCAACATCCAGTTATAATACAAATTTCTCTGCCAACAGTAAGATTGGAGCCGCGACCTTCCGTGTGACAGCCTTACGTACTAACCACATAGAGAAAAAAACCCACGAATTCTCTTTCCTCCCAACCGGATCGAGGGGTGACTAACCTAAGGATGGACTGAAGGGAACATCCAAAGCCCCGCATCACATGCGATGATGCGTTTCAACGCAAAGTGTGTGCGAACATGCATTGCTACATCTCGATTGACGCAAACACTTCAAGCAGTGACGCGGTGGTTACAGACTACAGAGACTATTGATGCTAATGGCAAATAGTACGAATCAAGACTGGAGCCCACTAGGCCAGACTTTGCAAGGATAACTTTTTTTTTGGATCTCCATGTATAGTCCAGCCTTAAGATTGCGCTTTATGTAAATTTGACGGGACTAATCCCAGATTAGACTTCCAGATTTTCAACAGTGTTCTGATCCAACGGTGCGGCTGCATCGATTATGAAGCCAGCTCTTTCTTTCTTGAGAAGCAGAGCTAGATCGGGTCTATTGCGAGTAACACTGTGGTCGGTGGCAATAGAGTGATCCCACAGCAGTTTGGTCCCATAATTTTCCAAGATACTCTGCGGAGTATACTTATAATAAGGATGGTGGGTTGCCACTAAGTTATACTTCAACACAACGTTGTGATGGAGAATCTTGCAGATGGAGTTATGGTGACTGGTGTACTCGGTACTGATCAAAATTCTGCACCCAGATGTTATGTGCTGGATGGTCTTCTCTTCACAGTTGCATAACCTACAACTGGAGTTGGTGATTGAGGAGTCGTGAGGAATATACCGTCTGTAGTTCGTTGTTGGGAGCGAAGCATTCTGAATTGAAATTAGGAATGCTTCGGTCTCATAAAATAGGACACCGGCTAACCGAAACGTCGGACGACCCACCTAAGGATGGACAGAAAGCAATATCTAAATAACCGCATCACAGCGATGATGAGTTTCAACGCAAAGTGTGTGCAACCATGCGAAAATGTATTGCTACATCCCCGATTGTTACAAACACTTCAAACAGTGACGCGGTGGTTTTTAACGACAGAAGCGAACGTCTTAAATAGAAAACAGTACAAATTTTCAGTAATTTTCTGTTGGACTGGACTTACATTCGACATGGCAGCCCTTTCTCTCGTTTTTAAGTTCAAAGGAGACAATTTATTTTTGGCCATGACGATAGATAACTCTTTTTAAAAAAAAAACTCACGAAGAGAATGCACTTGATTGTGGTATAAGTTTTTGAATAAGCATCCCGCCTTCTTCCTGTTGACGTTGGATAGTGATCCTCAATTCTTCATGTTGTTGTTTGGAAGAACTACTCTTGCCCGTCTATTGACAGCTTCTAAATTAGTATTACCTCACTGTACCACACCAAACATACATAGTAGGGCGGGAATGATTTTATTTTTCCCAAACAGCTCTGTTTTCAGCTGTAGCTATAGTAAAACTGCGCTAAAGGCGTTGATAGTCGTTTGATTATCTCAAAGTCATCGAAGATTGTAAAAACGGTTTGAACTCTACTACTACTCTGGTTAATCGACCTTTGTGATGTGGAGGGAAATCGAACCTCGATACCTTCGTAAAAGAGGATTCATTTTCTCCCATGCCCCGAACGGAACCAGCAGTTGAAGCGTCAATAGCATCGGTTGACGCTGCAATTAATAATTGGAAATATGCTTCCCGTAAGAACAAGTGGTGAAGCCCAAACATTGTTAATGGCACCAAACTTTTCCTGTCAGAACAAAGTCAACATACTGCAAAGTTTATCCATTTCCTATGTGCGTGCCCATCCTATGGGCGCATCTAGCATCAGATTTTTCGTGCTGAAGTATCCCAGCTGTAGCGGGTAGCATCACATTCATTAACGAAAATCCTGCAATACATAAACCAATCTGGGATATGTCGTTAGATTGGGGCATGGAATACGATGGTCTACGGTTTGAGTACTCAGAGGTCATGCCTCTACCAAAAATCATGCACACACACATTCTCTAAAATAATGTATTCTATCAGAGTGAAATTATGCGGTGTTTCCAACGATTAATTAATTGAAATAATAAAACTTGTTGTTTCTTTTTCGTTGGTGTGTGTATTTATTCTTGCAAATACCGATATTTCGGGAACCACTTGTTCCCTTCATCAGTGCAAACAAGTTCTAACTAAACTTGTTTGCACTGATGAAGGGAACAAGTGGTTCCCGAAATATCGGTATTTGCAAGAATAAATACACACACCAACGAAAAAGAAACAACAAGTTTTATTATTTCAATGTATTCTATCTGCATGACAGTAAGTAAAGTTACACGTTGCTTTCGCATAATAAGTGTAATAAGTAAGTGGAAATAAAGAAAAATAAAAAGATATAGGTGTTTTCCAGGGCAATAAATAAATATCGTGTGCACTTGGATAGGGTAATAAAGATAAGATGAAATCACGATAGTGTAATCTTCTGGCACGTTTCACTTGTGTAAACAGTAAAATCAGCAAAATGTAAGCTTACTTAATGTTCCTTGTTTAGACGTTAGCCAAAACTTGTTCGATCGTTACTCACACTCTAAGACGCCGTAAATGGTAAGACAGTCCCAGAAACTGTGTATGGGAAGCTAGGAAATAGTGAAAATCAATTTGTTGTTGCTGAAGGTACTACATGATAACCATGCAGGGTGAATTCCAGCGTGATTCTTCCCAATTATCATTAGACTCTTCATGAAAGAATTCTATATTTCGCGAACTGCTTACTTTTCCAGGCGAAACCGATTTTTTGACCGTCCATCTTATCTATTATCTATAATATAATAAGTCGGGAAACCGGAAGCTGGACGCTTCAGGTACGAAAGGTTTTGTGTATTTCTTAGTACGTGGCACGTAATATATGCATATATTATGTGAGCATATCCACTTTCGGATGATATTGACATTCATAGTCTTAAATTTGCAAAGAAGTCACAACTTTGACGTATTATTACTTTGTTAGTAATAGTGCGATTTCCACCACTCAACTGGTGAGATTATGCTCTATGTTATACCCTATATAGTTGCGAAATTTCGTGGTGCTAGCATGAATTTAAGGGGGATTTTGTAGCCAATTACTAAAAATTATGGTAATATACTACTATTAACTTTATTTGCACAGATATCAGTATGGAAGGTATTTCGGAGCCCAGGTACCATATAGTGGCAGCCTCCTGATTTTTTTCAGATTTTTCGGTTGGGTAGTTTCTGAGAATGGCCCCTTAAAGGAATGATGACTTTCAACTACCCGCACTCCCGACCTTTCTAACAAATGTCAAAACTAAGACCAGCTTCGAAAAGTACTATCGGAGACCTTTAATTTGATACCCCACATGACTATATTTGATGAAAAAACATTTAAATTCGTCGTAAAAGGATGTAACTCGTTGTATGCGTGAGCGTTCACAGTTCTCAGCTTTCTACCAAATTTGGTGTCAAACGCTATAACCGTCTCCGAGGAAAATGCGTGTGACGGACAGACAGACATACAGACAGACAAACAGACAGACAGACAGATAGTAAACCGAGTTTAATAAAGTTTTGTGTTTACACAAAACCTTAAAAATGGAATTGGTTTTTATACATATCCGTTTATGATGGATGGACTCCGAAACCGTTCTACGTATTTTTCCATGGAAAATTCTTTGGTCCCATCCACGTTGTGGCTCTGCAGCAGACCAACTTCTTCACTATTCACCCGATCAGCATGAAAATTGCGGTGAGGTAAGTTTATGTAAGGGGGAAGGGGAACCGCTTCAATCCCGATGAAGCCTCGCGGCGGTCACCCCCTGTAATAAGTTATGTCCCTTCAAAGTGGGTTTTTGTTATGTCGTCATCGAAGTGTTTTAATTTTCAACCCTACCACATTAAGGAGAAAGGACGGATATGCAAGAGGAAGAGAAGGATCTCCCTCTCTAATACTATTACTATTGTAACGGCTACCCCCGCTTAAAATGTTATGGAGCCCCGAATTGGGGTTCCAGGTGGAAAGGGAGGATGAATAGAGAGGCGGGAGATGTTCTTTCTCAAAGTCCGTTGAAAAAACGCAGCGGTCACTTCCCCTTAAAAAGCAATGAAGCTTCTAATGGACGGTATTCTGATATCATCATGGTAAAGTTTGATTTGTAAGCGCTATCCCCGGTGAGAAAAGGGATAAATGCGGTACGCAATAGGAAGAAAAAGGTCCTCTTTTTCTAACTTCGCCTACCTCCCGTTCAAAGGTTATGGAACCCGGAAAAGAGCGTAACATTAATAACTTCGTTGATGGAGCAATCATCGTCGCGAAGCGCAACGGGGATTACAGAGGGGGCCGGCCAGTGCCCCTCCACCTCAGCATCAGGTGGGGAGCATCAATCTCCATTGCATATTGTCACGACGGTTGCCCCGCCAAAAAGCTTGTTAATGTTTCGGAAATAGCCCCGCTTCTGGGCATGGCAATTTTTTAGGTAGAACGGCGGTTTTTAGCGGGGCAATAAAGGAGGGGTTTTCTTATTCTCTTTCATTTTACCTTTTCCCCTTCTGGTGGCGAGGTTGTCAAATCAAAATTTACCATGATGGCATCAAAATATTTCTTAATTGCGGCGGCTCAACTTTTTTAAGGTACATGACGCCGCGATTTTTCAACCGCCGTGAGTTTTCATCGAGTTTGAAGATGGGAGACCTACCTCACCTCCTCCAGGATGAGTTGAAATTCTAAAAATTATGGGGCTGGGGATGGGACTGAAATTCTGAAAATTATTGAACATGCTGAAGAAAATTGGAAGATCAACCACACATGTACGGCTGTTGAAATATCTGAAAACAAGATTCGGCACTGCAAACAAAACTAATCACAGCATTTATTTCAAGAACTTCTAAAACATGAGAGAAGCCAGATACATGATTTAGTAAGTTGCGAATTTGAACTTTCAGTTGAAGAAGTGCTGGAACATCTCAACAATTTATGAGTAGAGCTAGTACAATTCCTGAAGAGCAAGACGCACAATGTAGTGAAGCTGAATGCTCACAACAGGTTCGATCAATATTGAGAATCAGCCTCATAAAACAGCATTCGATTACAATGAAGACTACAATTTTAAAATATGACGGAATATCCTAATTGATAAAATGCGCTTATATTTTTGCACTTTGAATTTTCAGTGAGATACCTGGTATGTGTCATTTCATCAGCGATGCCAATTGCCAACCACTGACTGAGCTACCAGGGCCACTTTGAACCCCTCCAAGGTCAGCTAGGTTTGTTAGTATCTTGCGAAGGCAGGAAGTATGGAAATATGTATCTTTGCAGCTGTTGCCACAAAGGCCGGTACTCTTTTTCGAAATCTTGACGATCATCCTCTTCTTCCATGTACTCGGAATGATCGCAGTATTTTCAGGGGCTGTATCGAAAAGTTCCGCAGAGATACCACCCGGTTGAGAGCGTTGATGGGGAACATACTCGTACAGGGCGGTGGAGACAAAATCTGGGTCCGGGGTGAAGATTAGCTTTACTGTTGCTGGATGTTTGGTTAAATTTTAACAACCCTGCATGAAGGTCGGTTTAAAAGTGATGGTAGAATTCTGAATGCTAATGAAAATCTAAGTTGGTAGTCCGTGATAATGAGTATTGTTTACGCTTTTCGTCCACCGAATTTCTATTTTCACTTGAGCAGAAATCGACATCCTCAATGTGTTTTATCACGCCAACCAATCCTGCCTTTGACATTGTCCACTTGTTAAACTTTAAGCATACCATTGTATATGACCACAACAATGAGATACTTGTGGAGGTAATGCGCTTTGAGCCCATCATCACTGTCATATCAAAGCCGTATTCCTTCTGAACATGGACACAACTAGGTGTGGCAATGTCTAGAGAAATCAGACGAAAGGAAGCGGAATCTCCGGCGCAACGTGGGGACAAACTGTTAACCCCGGTGAAATGCACACTGGACACACCAAACTCCTCTGTCAGCGGTAATGCGCGCAAGAAGTGTAAGAACAATGTATTTGTTGTGGTTAACGCATTATTGTGCTCCACCCAGGAGTTACATCCGCGCGTTCCGCGTGGATCGATGTGTTGGAAGGTGATCAAATCAGCGAGAGAGATCTCAGCGAAGTTGGTCCCTCCCATAGGAGTACGGACACGAAAGCAGGAACCGCAGGACCGCTGCGGTGGGCGTTTCCTCCAAGGATGGCAAAATATCAGCGGGACAAGGAAAAAAATGCTAGAGTCTGGAACAAAGCCGAGACTTAACAATCAAGGTTTCCGCGATGCATGTAACTGATGAGACTGCCTTATAAGGACTCCAGCAGATAATCCCGGCTAAGAGTTCTAGCGGTCGGCCCAAGTTCACTATTGTGAACAATAAGGTGCGCAGGACAGAACATGTCGGATGTACCTGGCCCTCGAAGGAAGACGGGAACACCACTCGCATGTTAGATGAACAGAACCGGGGCATGGACTTCGGACACTGGAAGGTAATGTTCATGAATGCCAGGAAGGACAAATCTACAAACGTGGAGGGCTTCAGCTTGGTATTCGAACTGGACCAGAAAGTCTAAAGATGCTGAGGGATAGTCACCAGATGGTGCTCCGCTTTTTCCTAGAAAGATTGAAATTCAATTATGTCAGGAAACTGTAGAGCATCATCTCCCTTTTGCAGGGCGAAGAATAATAATGGTCTTCGACTCACACAAGATAAAGCAAATTGGAGCATCTTCGGTGCGCTTTCCCACAATGGGGCTGCGCAGGGAGGACAATGGTGGAACCCTTGTATGGGGGCCTGCACTGGCGAAGGAACTACAGAGTATGTCCTAACTGCTAGTAACTTCTCCTACATCAGAGACGTGAGCAGACTGACGTGACAGACTAACGGACACCGTAGACTAGTGGAGGTTTTAAGTGGAAAACAGACGAATGCTCTGCGTGATGAGATGAGATGGATGAGGACAGCTTCTGTATCTCCAATTACGGCTGTTTGTAGTAAAATCAAACCAGAGGGGATCGAGTCTCTGGCGGTATGGTGTGAGGAAAGCCCGATCACAAGCCGACCGTGGCATTCACTTTTAAGTGTTTTCCATTACACATTAGACTAAGTTTATGTTGAAAAACATAAAGATTGGTCAAATTAGCCTACAAGATGCCAAAGCCTTCGATCTGCTGGCAACGAGGCTGACAAAGGTGCGGAGCTTCCCCTACATTTTTCCGATGCAAGAACCATGGGTTCAATTTAATAGCTTTTTTGGTATTGGGTCAGTAAAAGGGACTAGGATATTTTACGATGAAAGTTCCACGAGACCGAGTGCTTGTGTTCTGATGTTAAGACAGTTAAAGGCAACCATACTGAGGCAGTTCTGGTCCCAGTAGCTAGTTATAGTTATCGTATAACAGCAGATTAATGGCGAGAGGAAAAGCAGCAGAGGCAACTGCTTATTTACCCTATGATTCTTTGTGTCCTCCACCGACGCAAGAACTGAGGGATCTGGTAGCGTATGCAGAATCAAGTGGTATCAAACACTTAATAGGTTGCGATGCGAACGCTCAGCATATTTGTTGGAGGTGTAGCAAATGCGATTCATTTGATTTCATCATTTCAACTTGTCTGATGGTTACGAACGTGAAGTGCGCCCCAACTTTCGCGGGGAAAAGAATTAAATTAAAGTAAGGTAAAGTAATTTACCTAATAATCTCTACTTCAAAGGTGTTAGAGTGGATTACAGAGTGGCGAGTGCTAGACGAAGCCTCAATGTCAGATATCTAGAATTCTGACTATTGCAGGGAACAGTAATACAAAGACGGAACTCTTGGAAAACGGATTGAACAAAACTCAATGAACTTCTCGGCAATAAAGTGCGGCTTTCCAGGCGACTAAGGACTCCCCATACATGCAAAAGGGGGGTGTACATTTTTTGTTCATCAAATATAGTCATGTGGGGTATAAAATTAAAGGTCTCCGTTAGTACTCTTCGAAGCCGGTTTTAGTTTTGACATTTGTTATAAAGGTGGGGAGTGCGGGGGGTTGAAAGTGATCATTTTTTTAGCGAACTCATTCTCAGAAATTACCCAACCGAAAAATCAGAAAAAAATCAGAGGGCTGCCACTGTATAGTGCCTAGGCTCCGAAATACCCTCCATACCGATACCTGTTGAAATAAAGTTAATAATAGTACATAACTATAATTTTCAGTAATTGACGGAAAAATCCCTCCCTCCCTTCTATTACTACTGTTGTACTAGATCAAAGCTGTCGCTTCTGTGCAAATTCAAGACTATGAATGTCAATATCACTTGGAAGTAGATATTTTCATATAATATATGCATATATAACGTGCTACATACTAATGGGACAAATGCACACTCAAATCTCTTTATAAAAGAAATACTCAAAACCTTTCATACCTGAAGCGTCTAGCTTCTGTTTTCCCGACTTGTTTGGTTTTAAAGATAAATATTCAACTGTCAACGGTGAACACGCGAAGGGGGTGTTCATGGACATTGAAAGGGCGTTTGCCTGTGCGCCTTTCCAAAAACTTTGTGATACCGCCAGATGATGTTGATGATACTTTAATTAAGTGGATCTATGATATGCTAACGCAGAGATTGCTGTGTGCTCAAGTGGGTGTTGATCGCTGCCAAAGAACGGAAGCGACGAAAGGCTGTCCCCAAGAAGGTGATCGACTCGCTGCCATGCGAACTTCAAAATTTGCTAACACACGCTCAAGCTTATGCTGATGACGTGTCTGTGCTTACTGTTGATCGGGATCTCGGAACGGTGTGTAGAAATATACAAAGTGCCGTTGATTTGATTGACAGTTATTGCCTCAGGCATCGACTTTTAGTTAATCCTAATAAAACCAGAATGGTATTAATTATAAAATGGAGAAAACCGAATGGACTTTCCCTCTCAAAGATGTGGAGTACAACCCTTCAGCTCTCCGCAGAAGTGAAATATCTGGGAGTCACACTAGATAAAAAGCTTGTTTGGAACAAACATTGAGAAGTACAGTTGAAACGAGCTCTCCTACTCTATGGGCTGTGCACGCGGACCTTTGCCTCCACATGGGAACTCAGGCCTCAGATAGTAATGTGGATATATGCTGCGATCAATAGGCAGATGTTCGCTTATGCATCCGTAGTGCGGCGGGTTAAGGTGAGACAAAAGAGTGTTCAATTCACAATGAACACTCTGCAACACTGCAAAGAACTGTGTGTCTGGGTATTATCGCTGCCATGAGCACGACATGCAGGGTAGCTTTAAATGCAATACTGAATTTGGAGTCCCTGGATATATTTATTCAAAGCACTGCAATGGCAGTAGCTCTGATACTAATTCGATTCTCGGGTTGCCTTATATTTGTTTGGTAGAAGATATGAAATTATCCTGAAACGTAGAGAGAGCTGGGAAGTCCCAGAGGATTGTATGGTCGGCCATACGAAAGTCTTCTACACTGATGGCTCAAAGACAGAACACGATTCTGGAGCAGGAGTTCATCCATCGAATAAAAACGGGAAGTGGGCCTTTTCTTTGGGACAATATGTAACGGTTGTTTAAGCTATATATGCGATTGACGGGTCGTGAAGTGGGTGATTGAGGAGCGGTTGAAGGGCAAGCGCATCGCAATCTGCAGCGATAGTTAGGCTGCACTAGGGATACTTTGATCACCTCGAAAATCGTTCAGGAATGCAGAAACGGTGTGAATTCTATTTCTAGATTTAATATGTTGGAACAACTCTATGTACTTGGTCACTGCGGTGTAGAGGTAAATGAAATCTCGGATGGCGTAGCAAATGAGGGTTCAGCCACCACGGTCTGAATGCTCAGAGGCTAGAGCTTATCCCCACCACACATACGAACACAGCGATTCTCTGATGCCTGTGGGTAGTTCCCATCTTCCAAGACGATTTCCTCTTTGCAGAAGGAAAAATCTCTAAATAATTTTCAGCAGGAGCTTTTGAGTAGTCCTATCACAGCTCGCAAGAAATCCTAATAATTTCCTTCCTTCTGGACATTTATCTATTCTATAACTAACTAACTATTTTTTTGGGAAGGAATGTGCATCTCAGTCTAATCTGGGATTCATAAATTATTAATTGGGCTTCCATAAGGTTGACTTCGGGAGCGGTCTGGGGATGCAAATCCTGAGAGTTTAGTTAACTTGATAAAGTTATTTGTCCGTTAATTTTAAGTTTATATTTATTTTAACTCCAGGCTTATGGTGCTCTCAGCAATTTGCTAATTATGTAAATCCTCCATTCTTTCGCATGACATGGGTTTGAGGTCCTGCTGCATTCGTTGACTGTACAGAGAAAATCCGAAAGCCGAAATGAATACAGAACCCTCCGCATTGTCAAACCAACTAAAGGAAAGAGAACATATTAGTTCGGTATGAACAGAAAATTGTAAAAAAAAATATGTTTGCCAAGCTGCAAAGTAGTGTGGCTTTGCATTCATTATCTTTATTAGAGTTTATAAGCCCCAACTGACCTTTAGAGGAAGGTTTGGTTTCACATTATTTTGGACCCCATGCTTTGCTCAAGTCAAATATAATTGTTTAGTAAGCCGTTTAAGAAGTTATCCTACAAATAAAAATGCCTGCAATTGGGTCCTTTGATCAAATATGGTAATATTTATTTCGAATCAATGTGGTCTGTACAGCCCTTGCCTGGGCGTATTACTTCAGTTTGACTGAGATACTCATTCAGAACTGAATAGATTGATAACGGCCTATGTCAGAAATTCTTTTACGGCCAATGAACCGTGTAACTCGGACCTTATTAGTGTGAAAAGTTAAAGTTCAAACCAATCTACCATCCGGAGATTGTCAACCAAATATTGGGTTGGGGAAAAAGTAATGTCGTATTTGTGATCGAATTTTAACGCTTTATTTAACATACTTAGAATTATCCGATTTAAGTCAAATATGCGTCGTTTGGTTCGCAAACTCGTTGCCATTTAGAAGGCAACTCCATTATCCCCGTCTTATAAAACCCCCCTCCTTATTTGCAAAAAACTCAGACAGCCAGTTTTCGCAAGCCTCTTTTGAGGCGAAGTTATTAACACCAAAAGCGTTTTGCATGGATCGGAAGAGACGGTAATCACTTGGTGGCAGGTCCGGACTATACGCAATAGGACATCCCATTCGAGCTCCCGTAGCTTCTGGCGGGTCATCAAAGATGTGTGAGGCCGAACGTTGTCTTGGTGGAACAGAACACCATTCCTATTGGCCAATCCTGCTCGCTTCTGGTCAATCGCCTGCTTCAAACGGTCGAGTTGCTCACAGTAGAGGACCGAGTTGAGGGTCTGGCCATAGTTGAGCAGCTCATCGTGGATGACTCCCTTCCAATCCCACCAAACACACAGCAAAACCTTCCTGGCTGTCAATCCGGGCTTGGCGATAGTTTGAGCCGGCTCGCCGCGCTTCGATCACGATCTTTTTCACTTGAGATTTTCGTACGTGATTCACTTTTCATCACCAGTCACCACACGCTTCAAAAATGGGTCGAATTCATTCCGTTTCAGCAGTGCATCGCAGACGTTGATTCGTGGTGGCATCCAAACATCCAGCTTTTTTTGAAATCCAATCTTCTGCAAATGGTTCCAAATGGTTTTATGGTCCTTACCCAGTTCCTGGTCAATCGAGCGAATGCTCACATGCCGGTCTACTGGGATGATTTCATCGGTTTCTACGACGATTGGCCTAAAAGTACGGGGTGTATCTTCGACATCCACTACACCAGAACGAAATCGATCGAACCAACGATGTGCTGTACGAATCGCTACAGTATCGGACCCATAAACTTCACAAATTTTTTTGGCCGTCTTCGTTGCATTTTTACCTCTCAGGTAGTAAAAATGTAAAATATGACGAATTTCTTCCTTGGTGGACTCCATCTTTGACGTGCTATAGCTTCAGACTGAAACGTACGATCATAAAACTGTCAAAGAGAGACCTGTAGCCCAGATTGTCGTCTTCAAATCGCCGTATAGATGCGATAAGTACAACACAAGATATGTTTAAGTGTCGCCATCTATTGACAAAATACGACATTACTTTTTCCCCAACCTAATATATGGGAGCCCAAGTTTGGCTCTTCTATATCACGTTTCACAGTAAGCTCGTTTAAATCACGCTTCCAACATAAATAAGTAATTTAAATTCTTGAACGCAAACGGAAAGCAAATTTCACCAGAAAGTGTTATAATACTTTGACAAATCGAAGGTTCTACTGGAAACTGTGACACGAATCCAGCCGACATTGTACATCTCGGAATATATGTCGGGGAAACCCGTAGCAAGGGGTTGACAATAGAAATGGAAAATCATAATATTTACCAGTCTGGAAGCACGCAAATGAAAGGCTAGGAGCATCCATACGCAGTTCAATTGCATAAGACAATAATGGTTAGGTTCTTGCTTAAGTCTAACGATGTAGATTAGGCTGTTTTCAATTATGGTACCTCCCGTTTTATTCTGCAAAGAATTCACGTTTTATGTCTTTGACGCCCATATTATGGTAGCTTTCTCTTTCTTAAGAAGTTAGAGCGCAAGGACACCCGACACAACCGCTTATTCTCAACGGAACGTAGAAACTTATTTAGAACAATAATTTCTTCCCTTATGCATTTGTAAAGATGATCCTAAGGAGTGTCAGCAGTGCGGGAGGGCGATAGATACTAGGTAGTAGTAAACAGTGGATTACGGTAGCTCATACTAATTAATAACAAGCAAAAATGAGTAAATACAGTGAAAAGAAGTACTTAAGGGCAAAGAAGATAACACCCAGCTAGGCAAGAAATGAAAAAAATCAGTCAATGACTCTTTCAAAACTAACAGTCCTCTTTGTTTAGCCATGGGAGCTCTAGATAGCGAAGTTGGCTCATCTCAATCGGATTTTTTGCTTCTCTTCGATTGTAAAATGGAGTACTGAAGTTTTCAAATCATTGCCTAACGTGGCACATCATTGTCTAACGAGCCTATCGCCGTTTTGGTCGGCCTTTAGGTTATTTCTCGTCTTTTACCGTGTTCAGGCCAATTATAACCTTCGTTTTATAATTAGCTCTATTGGCTTGATCTTGTTCCAACTTTTTGACACGCCTTCATCCAGTTTGCACTGATATACAAGGGAATTTAATAGCATGAAAGTATGTGGAAAAGCAGGGCCTGGAGAGGAATTTGTGTGGGTCTGGAACGAAAAGTATGTGGGTCCTGCTGTTATCCCTTTTTTCATTGAAATTTGTATTTCAGGCCCCGGAAGAAACTCCAGGCGCCGGGGGGAATCCTGTCACTCCCTTTTCAATCCCGTTTTATCAGGCATGTGAACACAGTTTGACTTTTGTCGGCAGGAATAGTTCGCATTCTAATATTACTCTTAGCTGCAATGTCACAAGGTGGAACTCCACCGGATATGGATATGTTTCACATATCGTGATGAAGTGTTCTTTCTACCTCTTAAGCGATGAGATAGTGCTAATGTCCGTGACCGGACCATCGCTAGGTTTACACCCACTTGCAAGTTTTGGTGTTGAGGTATTCGGTAGCATAATGCAATTTGGTCAGCTGCGGATTCCTTTACCAACACAATGGTAGATCTTTTTGGTAAAAAAGGTAAAGGAGCACAAGTGTATTTTGTTCGCAGCCATCAAAAGAGTTCT
Source organism: Hermetia illucens (assembly GCF_905115235.1). NCBI lineage: Eukaryota > Metazoa > Arthropoda > Insecta > Diptera > Stratiomyidae > Hermetia > Hermetia illucens. The sequence goes on along the minus strand of NC_051850.1, from coordinate 110,517,500 downwards.
TATCTCTTTCCGTTCTTTAATCCGCCTTGGCGTTTCCGTACTCAGTTAGGTCTGCTCATTTTCTTTAGGCGACCTCAATCAATATTCTCATGGCGGTTGTTTAGAATATGCGTCGCGTTAGCGGGATCGCGAATATTGCTCATATTGAATTTGGGGACTGAAGCTCCACGAGCGGATTCAGCAGCGATACACAAGCGAAAGTAAGTGACCATCAGATGATGGCCTATTTCGTGGTCGACGTCAGCACCTCTTTTGTTACAGACATTCAGAAGATAACTCTGCTGTCGAAACTCAAGCGACTTTGACTTTGATACTGGATTAATATCTACATACTGCCACTAGACATCCCAAGGCACAAAGGCAGTGTGGAGAGGAATACTCTGCAGAGTCCCGCCATTTTGTCTGCTTAGACTCTGAATGCCCAGATTTTCACTCTCAGTGGAGAATATTCGGAGGTCCACGATGTCGTTGTGCAGGAGTGCGAGCATAGAAATCAATCATAAATCGTTTTTAATTTGCAGGGTCATATCCGCTATTGACGTTTCGGTAGTAAGATAGATTGGAAATTTGCACACGCCAATCGGATATATGAAATTCAACACCGGTTGAAATTCCATGGCTAAGTCTCCCCTTGATATTTTTCAAGGACAAAATCAAATGTAAATATGTGCAATAGAATACTTCACTGGTGACCTCGGTGAAGTATGCGATGATGATGATGCATCATATATGGTTATAAAATGCTCGGATTACAAAAGATAAAAGAATAATAAAGTTTATCTCATATCTTTCAATGTCTTCACTTGTTTTAATTTGAAGATTATAGCACAGATGTTTATTCTGCTGTCTTCAGAGTGCAATTATGAAAACGTACACTAATTTTCCACTTTTTGTAAGTAAATCTAAGCGACGACTAACTTAAGGAGGTGCATCTAATTTGTGGCTAAATAGAATACTCAAAATTCCATGTGATTGACAGACAATAAGTCGACTTTAATAAGGCAATACTCAAGTGAATGATCCAAGAACACATAGTAATCAAATTCAGAATTAAAGTATTTAATTTTCACTATGCTGCAAATACATAGTATTTTTCACGTGGCTACTTAAAGAATTGTGACTTACCTTCATCTTTTTCTTATCATGTTTGAACGACCTAGACATTGCGTAATATACATACATAATTTTACGCTAATTTTGGACTCCTAACACGATCCTAAGAAATTGTTAATTTGGCCCAGTCATTGGAGCAGACGCAGCGTAAATATGACTCTGAAGTGCCATTGAAATACTTTATCAAGAGCAATATGAAAGACGTGGATTACTTTATTAACAGTTGGGTTATTGTGAATAGTTTGTATCTTTTATCACAAGAAATTAGAAGATAAAGTTGATTTCGGCACTCTTAGTTTTTCTATGGCGTGGTGGTTGAGTTCGCTGACTGTTAGCCTTTCTATCTCGTTGTAACGGGTTCAAATCCCGGTTATCTTTATGCTTGTTCTGCTGGTCTAAATCCACCACTTAGCCCTCATTAAGTGTGATGCAAAAGCATAGTTTCACAGAAAATAATTCACCTCTTGGCGGAGTACAGCGGGTCACCCACATTTTGTCGCCATGGTGCCCGGTTCACTGAAATGAGCTTCAACTCCTTCCAGGATTTTTTGAGACACTTGTACTTCTCCCTACCGTTCTGTGCGAAGTGCTCTTGGGGCGACCTACTCAAAGACCACCCTTGGAGAGTGGTTTTCACTGGGTGTGGCCACCAATGGAATAGTCGCCCCTCTTTAGTGTGCAGATCTGCAGAAACTGCAGGTGCTCCGATGATTAACTCTTTCTTTACTTCGAAATGATTTCTCTTCTGTTTGGGGGAACAGTCCGTAGCTGCATACTAGGTCATTAGCCATTTCATTCACAAAAGGCAGAACTTCACCGGGTGTGCTACAGTTAATAGACTTGGTGAAGTCTTCTTTCCACCTTTCCAGCTGTTCTTCACACCATCGAAACATTTGCGACCACCTGTAAGTTCTTTCGTGATGTGGTATACACTTCTAAAATTATTGCATTCTGCGGCATCAGTAGAACCTTCAACTTTTTTTCGGTCAACGACCCGCTATCACAATTCCGCAGTTAACCAGCTATTGTGACGACCCTTTGGAATGTGGCTGGCCATGTGCGTAATACCCCGAGAAAAGAGTTTTTTTTTATGGTATTCTCAGGCAGGTTACCCAGGGCGTATATATTCGAGAAACCAACCATAATCCATTTTCGATAGCCACGGGCCTTAACCATAAGATTAGTGCCTATCCGAGGCATTTTTATTGAGGCTATCCAGACAACAGCATACCGTAGAGGTATATTTGTAGAGTTGACTAGAGTAGGTGAACCGAAGAACGAATTGTTTTTCAATTGCTCCTGGCTCGTTCCAACAACATCAAGTGAGATTCACACTCTGGTTCATCGGTGACTGTGCATTTATACCCTTTCAATATACCATTATGCATATAGTCGACTTTATAGGTATTATTGATGTGTCTTCGGGCGATTTTACCTTGAAGTAGAGGTTATGTTGAACCATTAAGCGAATTGATTAGATGTTCGCAATTGTTTGCGAAACATTGACTTTCCAATGAAGGTTGATGGAGAGGCTACCAATAAGCTCCTCAAGAGGTGTTGGCGGGAGTTGAAGTACACGGTTAGAAATCTGAACCGGTTCAAAGATTTCATAATTGGAGTAAGGAAGAGAAAAAGGACACTAACTTTCGGAGAGAATACGATCGTTATTGTTGTGAATGAAGATAACGAGAGCCCCTTTCTACAGGCTATGAAAAGGACAATCATTGAAGTTTTGTTAAAAATTATGTAAGAAAGGGGAAAATGAAAGTACTGATTTTTAGCAAAACGAGGTTTTCAATGAGGTAAGGAAGTGATATTTTAGAATATGCAGGACAGGTAATACCCAGTCTGGGGGGAGAAAAGAAGGAGAGGAGTTATGTACTGAGAAAAAGTAATTATAGACTAAAACCCAAGAGTCAGCAGTTGAGCATGCAAACTTAAAGGATTGAGAGAGCTTGACGGGATTGGGGATTTTGCGATCAAAGGGCTTCGGCACGAACCAGATGCGCAAAACATAGCAGTTGAGACGAGCCATTTGTGCATCACTTTCAAGAGCAGGATGAATATCTATAGATTGGGATAATGGGGTGCAGATTTTAGATAAAGATACAAAAAAAAATGAAGAAAGGTGGCAGGAATTGTTGCAGGTATTGCTTGAGATTAGATTATATAGAGGCAGATATAAGCCCGTGGGGCTGAATATACCGAGTTGTAATGGCGAGGTTTACAAGTTATATAGTACATTTCACGAATCATATGCTTCAATGCATAATGGTCATCATCACATCTGTGGCTTCATTACATAAGATATATGTATTTATCAAGTGAAGTTCGTATTGGATGTGTATCTATATAGTGAGTAGATTTCTCGTGAATATTGATAGAAAGGAAAGTCGAAGATGCAGACGGGAGGAAACAACAATATAACGAATAACTGTAGTAAGAGTTTTCAGTGTTTTCTCTACTATGAAGTTATGACTGCCGATTCCAAGTAAATGACTAAATTCCCAACTTGCAGCCAGGCTCTAAGTATGATGATCAAATAAAAACTTTGAAACTGAGTTCAAACCTTTTTTTGACAGCCAAAAACTTGTAACCCAGACGTTTTATAAAAAGGGGGCCGACTTATCTTTTCCAAACTCTGTCTAAATCTAAGTCACATCGTTTGGGAAGTAAATGCGAATATGATTGAATTAATTTAGGCCTGCGTAAATTGGATTGATAAAGATATTTGCAGTTGGCTTTTAACTCAGAGTATGATAGAACTTGAAATGACAAACATGACTGACATAGTAGCAAAAGAATTTTCTCCCCTATGAAAAGGCAGAATATCATTCTGGCTAATGCCAAAGAGGTAAACACTGCTCGGTATAGAGAATATAGATTTTGGTCATTCAAACCACTCCATGAAGATCTGTTGTCGGAAGTAGTATTGCAGGGTATCGATCCTATCAAAGGGAAATAGCGGTGACAGAATAAAATCTGCGCGTATTTCAAAATATTTTGAAAATTATCCTCTATGTAGTACACTTGAGCGGGTTGGTTTCAAAATCGTGTCTTTTTGCAGAAGCATTCCGTATCCGCATATAATGCTTGAACTTCACAAATCTACAGAATTTGCAGCTTATATCGTTGGAATTGCCGCTCAAGTTGGGGGGGAAGGAGTTTCCGGGGACCCTCGACACTGCTGTCGACCTCTTAGAGGTCAATCGAAAACCGTTTTCCATTGCCGTGAGGTCAACTCCTGTAATCCCCCATTTCTTTTCTTATAAAAGTCGGACGCTTAGCGAGCGCGAATTATGGTGAAGTGCAGTCTTTCTGAGATTTGTTTCAGTGTTAATCCTGATACTTCACGCTGTTATATTCAGGATTTCACAGTTTACATATCTCTCTTAAATTTTATCTCTATAGGTACAGCAGAATCGGAGAAAATTGAGAATGGCAGAGGGACACTAGGATAGATGGTCTGGCATACAGACAGAGAGAGAGAGTTTCTTACCGGGTTTGGAGCATATTGTTAATAATAATAATAATAATCGTATTGGATTTTCATGCGATCAATTCCATAATCAGATCGAACCACGGTAAATTGCGAAAAGCGGAAAAGGTCCGAAAAGTGCGGGTGCAAACGCCGAGCATAGACCACAGGAGCTAAGTGAGCTCTCTGTTGTAATGCCTAATAGTGGTTCGTGCAGCAGAGAGGTGGATCGCGAGTGGTTTTTAGTTGGTAAAACTCTCATACACTGGCATGTCCAGGTCAAGACACTCACTCACGGAGAAAAATGTCTATTGGCAGGTCACTCAGAACAAGAAACCAATATGGACGACGAAAGGAAATTAAAACTATAGTGCAGGGGCTCGGGACCCTGGTGTCAACGGTCTTGGAAGTGGGAACTAAGCCACTCGGTCGCCGATATCCTTCAACTGTAGTGCGTTTGTAGTTGCTTGCACCATCGCTGCATCTAATACTATAAGCCGCCTGCAGAAAGAGGTTCCTCAAAGGAGTGCACTACTTCCGAGAATACCCGTTCAAAGAGACGGAAAGGCTGGTTTGGTGGAGAAATATCGCAGTAATTAGTACTGGACCCACTTGGAAACAGCTCGATGATCTTGCCATCTCTCCCGATACCAAAATCAGTGGAAGATGGATGTCAGGATAGCTTTTAGAAAACTAATAAATACAAAAATCGATTAGGCAACACAAGTGACGCCTCAAAAAAAGAAGAGGGTGGTAAAAACGAAAAGAGCATTATAACATCAGAGAAAATATAATAAAATAACCAAAATTGTTGAAATAGTGGCGCGAATTCAATAATAAGTCGGGAAACCGGAAGCTGGGCGCATATATTATGTGAGAAAATCCACTTTCGGGTGATATTGACATTTACAGTCTTGAATTTCCAAAAAGTGACACCTCTGACTTATTATGACTTTGTTAGCAATAGTGCGATTTCCACCAAACTTGGGAGGATCATTCTCTATGTTATAGCCTACATCATCGCTAAGATAAATTCAAGGAGGGTTTTGAAGCCAATTACTGAAAATTATAGTAATATACTATCATTAAGTTTATTTGAACAGTTTTCGATATGGGAGGTATCGTCGTTTTCGGATTGAGAGAGGCAGTAAAACTCAAGCGCCTATTCAGATTTCTTGAATTTGGCCAAATAGCGGCAGCATGCACGGTCATTTATATAGGTTGAGCCGGTTCAGAAAATGCGGACAAGAACGTCATGTATTCAAGGTATTCAAGGAGTCCAAAACCGAGCCTGAATGTATTCTTTGGAAGGAAGAAGAGCATCGAAAGTTGGATTTCATCATCATCATCAGCGGCGCAACAACCGGCCTTAATAAGGAACCCCCGGTTTTGCATCGAGGTCCACCAATTCGATATCCCTAAAAGCTGCTTGGCGCCCTGGCCTATGCCATCGCCCCATCTCATGCAGGGTCTGCCTTGTCCTCTTTTTTTAACATGGATATTGACCTTGTAGACTTTTCGGGTTGGATCATCCTCATCCTCACAACCTGACGGTCGTCGTATCGCTCATAGATTTCGCCATTATGTAGGCTACAGAGGATTCTTCTCTCAAACGCGGCCAAGAGATGGCAATTTTTCTTGCTAAGAACCCAAGTTTCCGAGGAATACATGAGGACTGGCAAGATCATAGTCTTGTACAGTAAGAGCTTTGACCCTATGGTGAGACGTTTCGAACGGAACAGTTTTTGTAAGCTGAAATTGGTTCTGTTGGCTGCCAACAATCGTGCGCAGATTTCATCGTCGTAATTGTTATCAGTTGAGATTTTCGACTCTAGTTAGGAGAAATTTTCAATGGTCTCAAAGTTGTAGTCTCTTATCATTATTCTTTCCGTTTGACGAGTGCGGTTTGATGTTGTTGGTTGATTCGTCTTCGGTGCTGACGTTGATGTGCAGCCCAAGATCTCGCGCCGCCTGCTCGATCTGGATGAAGGCAGTTTGTACGTCTCGGGTGGTTCTTCCCATGATGTCGATATCGTCAGCATAGACCAGTAGTTGGGTGGACTTGAAGAGGATCGTACCTCTTGCATTTAGCTCAGCATCACGGATCGCTTTCTCGAGAGCCAGGTTATAGAGGACGCATGATAGGGCATGCCCTTGTCGTAGACCGTTGTTGATGTCGAATGGTCTTGAGAGTGATCCTGCTGCTTTTATCTGGCCTCGCACATTGGTCACGGTCAGCCTAGTCAGTTTTATCAATTTCGTCGTCGTACAGTTTTACCCTGGCTATGCTATCGTGGGCGGCTTTAAAGTCGAAGAACGGTGTAACTGCTGGCTATATTCCAACAGTTTTCGATCGCTTGACGCAGAGAGAAAATTTGATCTGTTACTGATTTGCCTGGAGTGAAGCCCCTTTGGTAAAGGCCAATGATGTTCTGGGCGTATGAGGCTATTCGACCTAGCAAGATTATAGATGGTACTCAGCAACGTGATACCTCTAAGCTGCGGTTGCCTCTGTACTTTTTGAGTTCACAGATCTGTTGGTTCTTCTAGGCTTCCTTTTTCCGTCTGAGAAGTCGCTTCTCCGCTCGCCGGAGTTCGTGATAAGTCTCAGCGCCCCTACTTGGCCTCAAGTATGACTTTGCTATCATACCTGGGACAGACTTTGAGAGTTCGTTCTACTGTCTCGTAGAAGGTATCCTTCTCCGACTCTGCAGTCTCCTCTGCAGGGGCGTGAACGTTAATGCGGCTTATATTTCGAAATTTCCCTTACAAGCGCAGAGTACATACCCGTTCGTTGACTAAGAAACCTACTCCGTGCACATGGTTTACTGGATGGCCACTATAATATATGATGTAATGACTCTTCTCCAGGAAGCCAACCCATTTCCATTGTCGTTGCCGGGTTCGTCGTTGAGTATTCAATTCAGTTCGAAGCTCCTTTTGTGGCTTCATTACTACGGTTTTCCGTATATGTTTGTCAGCCCTACCCAACCACCAACCTGGAGGACCAGTTGGTACGATTTGCTCCCTTTTTAGGCGCGGGAGACTCGTCTTCATCCTTCTCCGTCTGCAGCTTTTCGTTAAGAACGAGTTCCCAGCGGTCACCACGTGGAGGTGGAGATAGGATTTGGTAGTAGAGCTCTTGTTGTTGGTTCAGCATGCGTTTCCCAGGTTTTATGCTCCATCGTGGGTACCAATCCACGTTTCGCCCTGGGACCTATACTACCCTTTGATCACCTTGTTGGATTTGTCAGAGTAAAAATAGCTGGCATTGACAGATACAAGGCATATTCTGCTCGAGGTTTTCATGGGGCTAGGCAAACGCCGAGTTCTCACTAATCGCCGTCAATCTATTGATGGAACGAAGAAATTGTGGAGTTGTGGGTTGCATGCATTCGAGCAAGAAGGATTTGCCATAAAACCAGAAGAAGATCAAATTTTGAAAACAGGAGGCACACTCAAAAACCTTCAAGGTAGGCTTAAGTATGCTCTACAAACAAGTAAGTGGGAATACTTTGAAGAACTTAAATCTCGTGGAGGAGCGCACAGCACAACTGACCCGCTCGCGTCTTCTTCTCGATATAGTGACGGTACACAAGCCTACATAAAGAGGGGCACAAGAAATATAAACAAGCTTTGGACGTCTTCATCAGACCTGCAGTAACTTTGAAGGGCTTATGGGGCTATGAGATTAAGTAGAAATATTTCATTTTGCCTTATAGACACGATGTGTAAAATGCCAAAAAAGGTCATTTATAATAGACTTCTCCCCATCACAGAATATAGAAATGTCCTACCGGAATGATAGTTTGGTTTTCGTCCGGTTTTGGTTGCCTTTGAAAAAGGTGAAGCAAATACAGCACCTGTATCGTCTGCATTTTTCCGACAAGTGTAGTTCTTCTTTCGCCTTTTTCAGAGGCAATCAAAAAGGGGATATGCATCCGTTACTATGCAATATTCTTCCTTTTTCTTGCATTTGTAGCACCCTTTATTTTTTATAACATACTTCTCACAATTTTCTTTTTTCCATACCCGTCATTCATTTACATCAACCATTTAAAATTTTAAAAATTAATCATTTCATTTTTTCTATCAATGAAACCTACAATTTGTTACATCTCTCTAAAAATTCTAAAACTCATTTCCGCACTTATATACAAATTGGTAATTTGTATATAATAATCATGTTGGGAACAACGACCTTGTATTTAAAATCGAACCGTTCATATATTTTGAAATGCAGGCCAAACGGTTGTTCTGGTTGAGGCGAGTGAGAATGCATTTTTGTTAGAGAAACAAGCGGAACCGGAGATGGCTGATGGATTTACAGCTGAGGAGCTTCATTCGTTAATTAAGTCTCGGACAGTGAAGCTGATTTTCAAGAAAGAGTGTCAGTGGTTTTGAAAACGTGGTCTTGTGGTTGTCTACAACTTATGCGTCATTAGGGGATGATCCTGGTTCAGCCAAGTAGCAATATTTATATACTTGCGCATTGAGCGCAGAAGAAATCAACGTCATTGAAGGATTTGCGAGGAACAGTTTTGCCCCATTAACCCCATGCAGTGGTGTTGCTCGCGGGGCTGCTTCGTAACCGCCAAGATGCGGGGTTAGACCTTTCGTCCGTACAAATATGGAGACTTGGATTTGAACGTCGTTCGTGCTAATTCTCAATTTAAAGGAATTACATAAAGAAGCGCCGCCTCGCCGAATTAAAATATTCAGATTGGAGAAATAACGAACGAAAGGAACCAAAGTAATCACCCGGAAAGTTTGAGAGCATTGTGGCATGATACATATATAAAAATGATCCAATCTAATAACATGTCCTACAAGTTTTAAAGGAGATCACTGATTTTTCACTAATAGAGACGATATTAAATGAAAGGGTATAATGAAATAAAAATTGAAGCAGTGAAGTTTATAATTAAAATAGACAAGCACAAAAAACCACAGAGCTTTGGACACTCGCCAGACGTTTTCCCCCTTTTTAAGGTTTTGTGTAAAACAGAACGGTTTACTGTCTGTCTGTCTGTTTGTCCGTCACACGCATTCTTCTCGGAGACAGTAGCAGCGATTGACACCAAATTTGGTGGAAACTGTGAATGTGAAGTGTGAATGCTCGCGCATGCTGTGAGTTACATCCTTTTATGTCGGATTTAAGGGGAGGTACATGCAAAAGGGGGGTGTATATTTTCTTTCACCAAATATAGTCATGTGGGTTATCAAATGAAAGGTCTCGGTTAGTACTTTTCAAATCCGGTCTTAGTTTTGACATTTGTTGAAAAGGCGGGGGGTTCGGGGGTTGAAAGTGAACATTTACTTAACGGCGCCATTCTCAGAAACTGCCCAACCGAAAAATCTGAAGAAAAATCAGGAGGCGCCGCCATATGGTGGCTAGGCTCCGAAATACCTTCCATACCGAAATCCCTTCAAATAAAGTTAATAATAGTATATTACTATAATTTTCAATTGGCTGCAGAATCCCCCTAAGTTCATCCTAGCACCACGAAATTGTGCAGCATATAATATAGAGCTTGATCCTCCTTAGTTTGGTGGAAATCGTACCATTACTAACAAAGTTATAATAGGTCAAAGTTGTCATTTTTTTGGAAATTCAAGAATTTGAATGTTAATATCACCCGCAAGTGAATATTGTCACATAATATATGCGTATATTACGTGTTACGTACTAATGAGACAAATTCGCACTCAAATGTGCTTATAAATGAAATACACAAAATCTTACATACGTGCAGCGTCCATCTTCCGGTTTCCCGACTTGTCATTTCGTTCATTTTGAAATTGCATTTATTTTGTTTTTTGGACAATATTTTTATGTTCCTTTGAGTTCTTTTATTATTTTTTTCCGAGTTGTCACAGTCTCGGCAGATGCCGGGTTTTACCTTATACTAGTACTAAATGTCAAGTTGGACGATCCTAGCTACTTGAAATAATGGACGCTGGTGGTGGCGGCCTGTGGTAGGTTAATGGGAGAATCCTTCGAAAACTTCCCGCAACATCGAGCACGTATGCAGAATTGTGTACTTCTGCATGGTTTGAACCAAACTGTGTGAGAGTCCCAGGACATCAAGGGAAGCCGTGAGGAGTCTAGGTACAATATTATGGGAGCTACAACCACTTTCTCGAGATGCCAAATTTCTTTGGCTTAACGAGCCAGTGACTCAAAGTTCACCTCCCTCCCAACGTATTTCCGTTCAATGATGCTATAATCAGGGAAAGCAACATCAATAATATACGCGGAGTGATCCGTCTGGTCAACTAACAGCGCGTCAGGCTTGTTGTGTAGGATGTGGCAATCAGTTAGAACTTGCCGGTCCCAATGCATGCTGTAAGCAGAACTATCAAGTAGTGCTTGTGGTTCATATCGGTGAACAGACAATCAGCCCATGCTTGTATCCAAGAGCGTAATGCCGTATGTAAGGTGATTCATTATCACCTTACATACAGCATTATGCCTGGTCATGTAGTGCACCGGTGCCATTACAGTGCAGTCAGAAATAAGATGGTCCAACGTCTCTAACACTGAACCATATATTCCGCACTGATCTTTCTCTGCCCGCTATTTTATTACAAGTTTTTTATAAGCTCGCGTGGCGACCGCGCCATCCTGAATGGCACACATGAATCCCTCCGTCTCGGCAAAGAGCTCCCCAGGACATAACCGTCTGTTGGGTATCGGATCCTTCTGATATTTTCATAAGGATTTTAGGCCACAACAAAGATTACCGATCCTTGGGACGGGTGATGCGGCCAGTGAAAACCAGTAATTGAAAAAACCACGGATTGATTATGACAAGCCTCCTTTCTTCATTTCGTTCTGATTTATATACAAAATTGTTTTTTACTTTAAATGCTAAATCAACAAATTACAATTCTTTGTAAAAAGCTAAATTGCATAGCGAACAAATAATTCTTGGTTGTAATTCGGTCGCTTCGATCTTGACCGTGATGAACTTCGGTCAGCGGTTTGTTCCCTATATTATTTGCAGGCACAGTCGATATGGGTCGATTACCTGTTCGTATCTGGTTAGAACGTTTTCTGGTGCAAGGTGGAGGTCGCTGACTTGAGTATGGGGCATTGTGCGGGTGTCGTGTATCTATCATGAACATTTTGCCGTGGAGCGAGAGAGTTGTTCTTCTTTCTTCTTCCTGCGATTGTGAAGCACCCTGATGGCTCTCACCATGTTCTTAATGACTTGGTGTATGTTGTGCTTGTTCTTGATGAACTTGGACAGGGCAAAGATAATTCTTCCGGTTCAGGGCTCTGTTAATAGATAACCGGTAGCTTTCTCCAAATTACAATTTTTGGTTTTAAAGGAGGGGGACGAGATGCGAGAAATCATTGCTAACTCGAACGCACCGACGTCCAACTTCGCGAAGTGGTTGATCAATGAGTGCCAGGTCCTTCGGACGACGAATAGTAAGTATTCAGTGGCTAACTCCCATGAACTAATACAGAAGCTGCAACGCATTGAGAGGATTGGTGAGGGCGAGGTGATGGTGTCGTTCGACGTGAAGGCATTGTTTCCCAACACGCATTTGAAATGGTCGATTTTCGGAGCCGACAGATGGCTGAGCCAGTTTGGATCTGGCCCGGAATGGAGACGAAAAGTTCATATCTATGCAAACCTAGCCAGGCTCTGCATGAACGAAAACTATTTTACATTTCAGGATAGATTCTACAAAACTACTTCAGGAGTAGCGATGAGGAACCCCTTTCGCTTTTACTAACTGAAAGGGTTCTGTCATCAATGGAAGAAGTAATTGATTCAAGGGGAATAATACCTAAAGTATGGTTTAGGTATATAGGCGACGTATTTCCGATTGTTAGCGGAGGCGATATCGACATGAGCATCTCCTCTATAAACAAGATTCATCATAAAATCGAGTTTACACTAGAGGTAGAAAAGGATGGGGCTCTATCCTTCCTAGATTTGAATATCGTTAACTCTAGAGGGAAGCTTAAGTTGGAGATATACCGTAAGCCCACAGCAACGCAGAGAACGATACTAGCAATCACACCATACATTTTCCCAAAAAATGGTAACCTATAATTGCATGATTCACCGAGCATATTATTGACACCGCTATTAAGAATGGGTATTATCCTCAGATTATTGAGAAGCTGGTCGGAAGGAAAATCAAGTAACACAATAGGCATGCCTATATAACACTATTCTCGCAGTATAAGGGTGCCACCACGAGACGGACAAGTATCTCGTAATCCTACCTATCTAACAACATCAGAAATTCGATCAAAAAGTTTCAACTGGAAGTCGTAGGTTCGAGTCGATCGTCCACCTTGCGGAATTTACTAGGAAGCGTCAAGGATCCTTTGGCAGCGGAGGAGAAAAGCAAAATCTGCCGAACGACGTGCAACGATTGTAATAAGGTATACATAGGACAGACTAAACGCCTGATAACGACTACAGCAGCGCACATAGTCGAAGAAGGACATACAATTCAAAGCGAAAATCTTTAGCTCTTGCGTCATGCAAACTGAACACCAACCTTGGACCCTTGTAAAAGTTTAGAAATTTTGAGAAAAAACGCGACGCGGTTATTAAACACAGATGCAGGTACCTGCCCCTCGAAATTAATAAGACCTCGCGGTATTTAGCAGGTAATTAGGTTGATAGTTTAAAAAAAAAATTTAAAAGTAATTTAGGTAATTAGTGTAAGTATAAAAGAATCTTATAATCGCAATTGATTTTAGTAGCTTTGTATCTTCCCCAATATATAATATATTTACGTTTAAAACTAAAAATTGTAGTTTGGAGAAAGCTACCTCTTGTCTATTAATTTTAGGATGTAGCAGACGAAAATCTAATTTCTCTAAAACGCTTGTATCATAGTATTAGATGCCACAGTGGCCAAGTTGTCCACCACTGAGGTACTTCGGCCGAGGTATATCCACGGTCTGTGGTCTGTGTACTCACTGAGATGCAGCGAGTGACATCATTTTGCGTTGAGTTGGCGAAAAGGGGTGCAATTTTTTTTCACAGAATATGGTCACGTGGGGTATCCACTGAAATGGCTCGATTAGAACTTTCCAAAATTGATCTTATTTCTGATATTCGGTGAAACATGGGGGAGTGAGGGCTCAAAATGTGTGTCCCAAAAAGTGAAACAGGTCTCGTTCTCAAAACTGATTCATCCGAAAAATCTGAAACAAAAAAAAAATTACTGGGCATCTATATGAAATCTAAGCCTCACAATATATCCCGTTCCGATATCAGCACAAATAAAGTTAATAATAGCATATTACCATATTTTGGAAATTTTCCCCTTAAGGTCATCCTAGAAGTGCAACACCAGTTTAGTCGATAATATAGGACATAATTGTGAGACCTTCGAAGGAAATCAAAAGCCTAAGATGGCAAAGGCTTACGAGCTGTGCCAAGTCATGGAGAATTTGGCCCACTTATAACATAGCCCGTTCATGAGAGCTCCTGTGCCAGACGCGTCCTAATGCATTCAAGATTACGGCGGTTTGCACGGGGCACTAGCCCATAGGGGACCATGCCGGTAGGCTCGGCATACCCTACAATTCGCATTGCCGAAGCTGTGGAGAAGGAAGGGAAACCCTCATGCACTTTCTTTGCGATTGCCCAGCTCTGGCTAGAGTCAGGCTGTGGACACTGGAGAAACCATTCTTTGGGGACCTCAGAGAGATTTCTAGCTGCAGGGTGGGAGAACTGCTTTCTTTCGTGAATGCTACGGGCTGGCTCTGAAGATCCGAGCCGGCTGTACTCTGCTTCCCTGTTCCTAAACAACAGTCACGGTCTTACGAGTTTGGGGCATCAAAATGGTGCACCAAAGCGCTAATTGGGCTTCTCGGAGCGGCCACTGATACTTACCTACCTACCTCATTAACAAAGTTATTGAAAGTCAAAGTATTGCATTTGACGTAAATTTACTGCACTCTAGGACGTGTATTATGGCATCATAGTATGTATAAAGTGAATTTATATGAATGACGGCATCCAGAGGGACACTTTCGCTTTTCTTTTTTAGCTTGTTTTAGTTATTTGAATATCAGTAACAATTACTGGAGACAGGCATGTGTGTTATATGTATATGCTAACGAAATTTGCGGATAGTCTTCAATAAGATGTCCTCCAATATATGCAGCGCGGGTAATAGTAAATGTCAAAATTCTTCGGTTAAAACCCTTCAAGATTAAGCTGGTTGAAAGTTGCTTTCCGAAAAGGCGATTTTACGATACCGAGAGGAGAACGTAATATTACACCACAGTCCTTATCCTTCCTGTACTAATACAATAATTGTAAAACAACCTGAATATGTTGAAGTATATGCTCATGAAACTATCAGCACCATAGAAACGCGGCTGGAGATAGTCGAACCTGACCAAGTGGAACAAAAAACAGAAGCAGTCTTGATTACCAACCGAAGGAAGATGATTAGTACAGCATCGGTGTGGTAGGAAGCATTACCATGTGAGAGCAATTGAAGGAGGGTAAACCACTTAGTGACAATCTCAAGAAAGGCAATGTGCATTATTACGGAAGTGGCGCCGATAGGTATTCTGCTAAATGAGGTACGCTGTCTGTACAAGTGAGAGTCTGTCCGAGAGGAATGAACCCACCTGAAAAAAATACTGAATACCGAAGAACGAAAAAGCGGCAGACATTAAATCGATTTTCATAAGGTCAGGATCAAAAAGCGTTCTTGATAGCTAAAGGTCGTAGCTTTGGAGTTAGTCTGTATCCAGCAAGTTGCTCATCCGCATAATCCTATTTCGATTATTTGCCTTTTTCTCCAAGCAGGGAATATTCTGTACGAGTTCATAAACGCCGGGTATGAAGTTTATCCTGTGAAAACCGAAAACGGAACTATTAGGAGGTTAGGAGATGATGTCATTATCCACCGTTCGGTGGAACAATATGGCAAGGAGTGAAACACATTTTTAAGGTTAGAATCGATTCGATGTCTGTCTGTCCGCCGGTCTGTCTGTCTGTCTGTCTGCCACACCCGATTTATTCGGAAACGACTGGACCTAGTGTCACGAAAATAGGTGAGAGTGTGTGGTCTGCTGTTTCCCTTACACGCGGCAAGTGGCACCATTTTGTGTTAAGTTTGAGGGGAGCTCCCCATACATGTGAATGGAGGGTGCACAGAATGTAGCCATGTGGCATATCAAATGAAAGGGCTTGATTAGTACTTTTCGAAGCTAGTCTCATATTTGATGTCAGGTGAAACGTAGGGGAGTGAGGACTCAAAACATGACCGCCAAAAAGTGTAATAGGTCTCGTTCTCAGAACCTTTCCAACCGAAAAATCTAAAAAAAATCACAGTAGTGTATCTAAACGAAATCTAGGCCTCAAAATACATCCGGTTTCGATATCTGCATAAATAAAGTTAACAATAGAGTGTTACCATATTTTAGAAATTTAGTCGGAAGCCTCCCTTAAGTTCATGCCAGAACTGCAAAATTCGGTACTTGCATAAAGGATAACATAAAGCATAACAGTAGGCATTTTTGGGGATTCAGGGATAGCTTCCATCTAGTGAAGTAGTGGTATAACTCGTCAAGGAACGAATTAAGGTGTGATTTCCCTATTGATATATTTTTGGTTGTGGTGTAGGGTGTCAGATCGTCAGCGTATTGCAGGATTCTAATAGAATTTTGGTGTGGTTGGAGGTCAGAAGTGAAGGGAAAGAAAAGGGTGGCGTGATGAGCGAGGTATTCCTGGCAATTTCCAGTCGAGGATGACTGCGTCGTGGCCACTGAGTCTAAAGGTAGTTTCTAGGAACAGGAGACTGTTCGGATGGCACGATGGTAATGTTGGAGGTGATGAAGAAGTGATCCAGATAAGAATGGCAGTTGGAGAGGACGAAGGTTGGTAGTGCGGGGCTAAAGTGGGATATGTTTCGCGCTGAGGATGGGGAGGTGAGTCATCTGTCGAGTTGGTAACCATTGAAGTTCGGATTTTGGTCGAACGATTAGGGTTGTTTAGCGTTTAAGTCTCCGCCTATGACGAAAGTCCAGGCTTTGGCTACTTCGCGGGGTTGGGTTGAGCAAGAAAAGGATAAAAGGTTGGTGTGGGCAGTAGATCGCTGCGATAAATACCGTAATAGATTCGGTATTGAGAGAGACCAAAGTGACTTTAATCGATTTGAAGTAGCCAACAGCGGTTCCGCCAGTGATAGTGTAGCTGGCTTGAAGCTGTTGGCAGCGATCTGTTCTGAACAGATTAAAATTTGGGAAGGATGGTTTGTAACGGTGGTTGAGTTTGGTTTCGCATAGGAGTACAACCTGTGGTTTGTGTTCCTTAAGGAATAACTTGAATTCATGTCGTCGCGCTCCACCAACAATTGAGTTGATGTTGAAATCAATAAATCAATCTAACGTCCATTATTGGAAGATAGGAAGTGGACCATCATCGAAAACATGTCACAAAGTTGTTGCATATTAGTATTGCTCGATGGGATCGCACGACACCGATTGGTGCGCGGAAGAAGGAGTATTGATGGGGCGTGGTGCTTATTTCGGGGTGCATGTGGGTCTTTTCACTTTACGTTTGAAGACGACCAGGATGAACGTCGAGTAATTTTTGTAATTTGTCGGTTGTTCATTGGAGTCAAGGTATAAAAGGCACCTTTTATATCATGCCCTACACGAAACTGTCATGATTCATTGAAAAAAATAAAAGTATGTTGATGTCTCTACCAAAAGTCAAATTTAGATTTAAGCCGAAAGCGCTCCATTAATGTTTAAAGATAGTTCTGGATGCTTTGTATGAGTGTAAATGATATTAAGTTGAGATGTGTGCAGTTAGCAAGCTGTAGAAATCAACGGAAATAGAATTGAAAGGATTGACCAAGAGGAACTTGGAAGGTTTAAAGGAACGCCTTGCTAATACGTTGATTTTGGTGTAACTGGAAAGAAGTTTGTGTTTATCAGCAATATTGCGCAATTTAATTATTGTGTATATGTACAATATAACATACTAATGATGGATAAAATTGTTTGCCAATAAAAATATTATTTAATTATATGTAAATAATGGAAAATCTCAGGCTAAAGAAGGGCTTTTTTCTTTATGTGGCATGTGGCATAACATTCACAAGTTATCGTAATCGTAACTAACTGGCGTGGGAATAGAATTGATTGCAGGAATTGAATTTATAAATTTTGATGCGATAAAGTTAACTCCCCTAACAGCACTGTCTGTGGAAAGCTTCTTCTAATTTGTGGGAAGAACACTTTTTCGTTAATGTTATTTCTTTATTGTCATATTCAAGTATTATATCCAAGTTTACATTTCTTTATTGTCTCCACGTAAATATTCTGTAAGCAACCGAAATAATTGCGAGTATTTGGTCATTTGCATAGAGATAAGATTGTCTGGGTGCTGATATTGCAGGATATAAAAGGCGCATTTTGGGAGAAGTTTTATGGGTTTTTAATAATCGTCGAGTGATTCAGTAAAGCTGTGAAGATTGAATAAAGTGCAGCAATGATTTTGGTTTTGGTATTGCATCGGAATTTTCAGTTAGAATTGATACTAAATTAGTTAATTTTCCTTTTCTTCAAGGTTGTGTTTAGCTCCATCTTGGGGATAAGCTACTCTCAAGTAACGTGCGATAAACAAACGCTAGGAGTATTTTCGAATGTGATTTGTGTTTCAAAGACGCAATTTCAGTTTAGTGTAGACGATACGAGTAAGAACGTATTTTATTATTTTGCGTTAAACTAATTTGAAATGCAAAATGTTCCATGTCCTTTTTGGATAATTTGTGATGTTCATAAACTATGATATACTAGGAGGCAATTTCAGCATTGCACTCGCCTCGGATTATTACCCTGATTAGATCGCCAACGATAATCTATCCTGTCTTTGCTTCTAGTTCATTTCGAACGTTAGTTTTAGTCTGGCGCTCCTTGTACCGTGTGGAGGTCCCGAAAATGACTGCCAGTGTAGCTTTGAATCGATTGGCTGAATCCTTATCAACGCTTGCTTATCATGTCATATCATTGTGGCAGTAAAAATTGGGTCTTGTGAAAGTTCACAGCTAATAACTCTTCATTAATACCAACACACACACATAGCAAAAGCTTTCGTCGATGCAAGCCTCCATTTATCGTCATCAATGGCGTCATAACCCAAGTCAAGCCTTGGAGTGCAGAATACATAATAATAATAATCCTTAACGCAATAATCCGGATCAGAGATCAGAGTTCATTCAAGATATGTCGGTACACTAAGTACACTGTAGGGGGCAATGTGGTCAGCATCATTATTCATTCACAGCTGAGTCGACTGGTGTCCGCCATCCACTCACGATAACAAATCGCTCTGCCACCAGTGAGATTTGAACCTTGACCTTCCGCTAGGACAGACTAGTGCTCAAACCACTTGACCCATCCGGAATGCATAGACTCCAAAAATTCGCGGTTGTTGACCGGTTTGATAACATGAAGGCAACATCTTAACTTCGGCCTGCTCTAATAGAATATCGTGTCCTCAAAATTTTTTTCACGGATTTACTTGCGTCTCGGGCTTCACCCTTCAGCGTTCGTTTGTGGATTCTTGGGGGAGTTTATAGGCTCCACATGGCCTACTTAGAATCATCATCATCAACGGCACAATAACCGGTATCCGGTCAAGGCCTGCATTAATAAGGAACTCCAGACATCCCGGTTTTGCGCCGAGGTCCACCAATTCGATATCCCTAAAAGCTGTCTGGCGTCCTGACCTACGTCATGGTTTTCTTTTCTTCTTCTTCTTCTTCTTTTTCTACCATAGATATTGCCCTTATAGACTTTCCGGGTGGGATCATCCTCATTCATACGGATTAAGTGACCCGCCCACCGCAACCCATTGAACCGGATTTTATTCACAACCGGACGTAGGCTACGGAATCGTGCATCCTCATGTTAGGGGCCAGAAATTCTTCGGAGGATTCTTCTCTCGAACGTGGCCAAAAGTTCGGAAATTTTCTTGCTAAGAACCCAAGTCTCCGAGGAATACATGAGGAGTCACAAGATCATATTCTTGTACAGTAAGAGCTTTGACCCTATGGTGAGAGCTGAAATAGGCTCTGTTGGCTGACAACAACCGTGCACGAATTTCATCATCGTAGTTGTTATTGGTTGTAATTTTAGACCCTAGATAGGAGAAATTATCAACGGTCTCAAAGTTGTATTCTCCTATCCGTATTCCGCCCGTTTGTCCAGTGCGGTTCGATGTTGTTGATTGGTTGATTTTCGGTGCTGACGTTACCACCATATATTTTGTCTTGCCTTCATTGATGTGCAGCTCAAGATCTCGCGCCAATTGCCGCCTACTCGATCTGGATGAAGGCAGTTTGTATGTCTCGGGTGGTGCTGGTGGTTCTTGCCATGATGTCGATGTTGTCAGCATAGGCCAGTAGTTGGATGGACTTAAAGAGGATCGTACCTCTTGCATTTACTTCAGCATCACCTATCACTTCCTCGAGGGCCAGGTTAAAGAGGACACATGATAGGGCATTCCCTTGTCGGAGACCGTTGTTGATGTCGAATGGTCTTGAGACTGATCCTGCTGCTTTTATCTGGCCTCGCACATTGGTTAGGGTCAGTCTGGTCGGTCTTATCAATTTCGTCGTCGTACAGTTTTACCCTGGCTATGCTATCATAGGCGGCTTTAAAGTCGATGACAAGATGGTGTAATTGATGATTGATTTGGTATGGGCCAATGATGTTCTGGACGTATGGGGCTATCCGGCCGAGCAAGATAGTGGAGAATATCTTATAGATATTACTCAGCAACGTGATACCTCTATAATTGCTGCACTGTGTGATATCTCCCTTTTTATGTATGGGGCAGATAACGCCTCGTTGCCAACCTTCAGGCATTGATTCGCTGTCCCATAACTTGAGCATCAGTTGATGAACTACTTGTGTAATTGGTCGCCTCCATACTCAACCAATTCGGCTGTAATACCATCGGCTCCTGCGACTTATGATTTTTTAGCTGATGAATTGCATGGACTGTTTCTCCTATACTTGGTGGTGGCAGTATTTGTCCGTCATTTCAGTTAGCGAGACCTCCAACTCGCCGATGTTCTGGTTATTCAGTAGCTCGTCAAAGTACTCAACCCATCTCTCCAATACGCCCATTCTATCGAAAATCAGATTTCCATCTTTGTCTCGGCAGGATGAGCATCGAGGTATGTAAGGCTTCATCCTGCTGACTTGTTGGTGAAACTTCCGCCCCTGATGCGGTTGGTCCCTGTACTTTTCGAGTTTACAGACCTGTTTGTTCTCCCAGGCTTCCTTTTTCCGTCTGTGAAGTCACTTCTCCGCTCGACGGAGTTCGTGATAACTCTGTGCGTGCCCGCGTTCTTTGAGAATTCAACATTACTCGGTATGCGGCATTCTTCCGTTTCGTTGCTAGCTTACATTCATCCCCAAACCAGCCGTTCCGACTTTTTTTCGGGCTGGGGCCAAGTATGTTTGGGGCCGTATCCATGATAACGTTCTTCAGGTGATTGTGAAGATCAGTTGTTGATGCTTCATCTCCAGGTCCTCGGTTGACTGCGGTTATTGCGGCATCCATTTCCCTCTTATAGGTGTCGCGGAGGGTCGTGCTGTGGATGGCTTCAGTGTTGACTCTCACCTGATTGTCAGAGGGGATTCTAGGTGGTATTGTTATTCGAGCTCGGAGCACCATGCCAACGAGATAGTGATCCGAGTCTATATTGGCCCCCCTATATGTTCTGACATTCAACCAACTACTTCCAACAACCATTTCGTGAGACCGTGCTAATTGAATAATCCGCAGTTCGTTATCATTTGTTTTTTCGTGTAAGCTATGAGAGCCAACGTATCGCCTGAATACGGGCTCCTTCCCTACTTGGCTGTTAAAATCCCCAAGTATGATTTTAATATCATATCTGGGACAGGCTTCGAAGGTTCGTTTTACTGAATCGTAGAAGGTATCCTTCTCCGACTCTGCAGTCTCCTCTGTAGGGGCGTGAACGTTAATGAGGGTTAGAATAATATCATCAAAGATGTGGACGAAACTTTCAGATGGTTTTGTGATAATCCAAGTTTCATAGCTAAACAATAATATAGACTTTACAATAGTCTTGCATACGTGGAATTTCATAATCTGATGATAGTTCTGGATATGTGGAACTTCCAGTATACCTTTTTTAATTTCGAAATCGGGGAGGTTTCTGGAATATACGGACGCTCCTCTTCAAGGTGACCGATAATTTCGATTGCCTAACTAATGACAATGTGTTTTTTACCATACCGATACGATGTTGTTTCTGATATTTAATTCATGGTGCGCTCATTTGACTTGGTAGCCGGTTTCTGACAGATTTCTGATTGTAAGAATCCGATTTAGGTTAAGGAGTATCACAATTGTACAAACGTAATTGCCAATGTAGCGGAGAAGGATGCTTTCTAGAACGGCGCGATGGTTGAGATCTTACTACTGTGAAATTATTACTTACACAGCATTAAGTGTGATGATATGAATCGCAAGCACAGTCTCACTGTGCGGATGCCCTGTACTCTGCAGTTTAGAAGAAGCTTCCTAAAAGTTACATTGTAATCGTGATGGGTGATCTCTCTAAGGTAGGGGGCCATTCTGGAGTAACCAATAGCATAGAGGCAAAATCTCAGCGGAATTCGTTGTGGAAAGCGGATTCTAACAGATTTGCATCATGTCACTGATATTATTTCTTCTTGTTATTGGGTTATGGGCCTTGAGTGCATATGTCTGGATCTGAAAAAGGAGGCAAGTAGAGTTGGAGTGAAGGCAAATACCAACAAAACCAAAGTTTTCATTCTGGCGGGTCATTGCCTATTTGCATTAATGGGAAGAGTATTGAAGGCGGTGATAAATTTTTATATGTAGAAAGTGCAGTTTCTGGCGAAGTTGCCTTGTCTAAAATTTGGCAATGCAGTTATCCGAACATCCAGGTCCAGTTGATACTGTTCTCTGATAGTGTCCTTTCTGTGTTGCTATGTGAAATAGCACATGGAAAGCGATCCCCCTGCCACTTGAAGGCTCCAATCCACCGTGAGCACCTGTCTGTGCCATATCATCGTAGAACGCTGGTCCGATACTGAAAGCGGAAATGGCAGTGGAAAGTCACTGAGACTCATTAAGGAAATACGACAATGGATGGCTGACTAGTGGATTGTCCTGGAACTGCATTACAAACTTCTTGCAAAGGCATGTGGGCAGTTGAAGTACATTGGCATGAATTGATATAATATGTCCTGAGGAGTATTGGATAGTTCCACCATTTCATCGCACCTATAGTCCGAGGAAAACGGACATTTTGGAGAGGCTAGATGCAATTTTATCGGTGTGTGGTTAATCGTACCGCCTAGAACATACTCTTCGCATGTTGTTTTAAAAATGTTCATCTCATTCAGCTAATTTTAGGAGAGATGCGGAATATCATTCATCAATTTAATCATTGATTGAGTGGCTTAAATTTAAATGGAGTTTAAAGGGGGGCTCCCCATACATGCAAAAGGGGGATTCAAACATGTTTTGCACCGGATGTAGTCGTGTAGGGTATCGAATAAAAGGCCTCAATTAGTACTTTCCGCTACTGATATTAGTTTAATCATGAATTGCAAAGTGTACGAGTGAGGAGTCAACATGTATGCACTTAAAGTGAGACAGGACTCATGTTCGGAAACCGCCCAACCTAAAAATCCGAAAAAAATCAGGGTGGTGCACTTAGATGAAATCTAAGCCTCAAAATATGTCCCATTACAATGTCTGCTAAAATAAACTTACTAATAGCATATTAGCAACTTTTAGAAATTTACTGAAAAACCCCCATTAAATTTATTCTAGGACTTCCGCATTTTGTACCAGCATAGAGGACAATATTTCGTATATACGTGCTAAATTTCATGGAAATCTAGCCGTTAACGCCAAAGTTATAGCAGTTCAAACAAAGCCATGCAAATAAGATGCTAATGTCATAATTAACGGGAGTAATTGATATTCGCGTGAAATACTAAAGTCGCATTTATGAAGAATCCACTTATCTGCAGCCCTTTCTAAGGTTTTGTGTAAAACACTTATGTGAAATCTAACCTTCGAGAGATGTCCCATTCCGGTATCTGCTCAAATAAATTTAAATTTAATAGTATATTACTAACTTTTAGAAATTGACTAAAAAACGTTAGGTAGACTAACTTTTGCACCCACATAGACGACAGCCGTGCATACACATGCCAAGTTTTATGAAAATCCAACTATTAGTGTCAAAGTTATAGCAGTTCAAACTTTGTGTAAAACAAAACCTTAAAATCGGTTTACTGTCCATCTGTCTGTCCGGTACATGCATTTTTCTTGGAGATGGTTATAGCGATTGACACCAAATTTAGTAGAAAGGTGGAAACTGGGAACGCTCACGCATACAGTGAGCTATATCTTTTTGCGTCGAATTTAAGGGTGGTCCCGAAACATGCAAAGGGGGGGGGGGTATGAATTTTTCTTCATCAGATCTAGTCATGTGGGGTATCAAATTAAAGGTCTCGGTTATTACTTTCCAAAGCCAGTCCTAGTTTTCACATTTCTGAGAAAAGTGGGTAGCGTGGGGGCCGTTCTCAGAAACTACCAAACAGAAAAATCTGAAAACAAATCAGGAGTCTGCCACTATATGGTGCCTGGGCTCCGAAATACCTTCCATACCAATATGTGTTCGAATAAAGCTAATAGTAGTATATTATTATAATTTTTAGTAATTGGCTGCAAAACTGCCCTTACGTTCATCCTAGCACCACGAAATGACGCAATGACGTAGGCTGTAAGTTACCAAGTTTGGTGTAAATCGCACCATTACTAACAAAGTTATAATACGTCAAAATTGTTGCTTCTTTGCAAATTGAATTCTGAATGTCAATATCACCCGAAAATGGATACTCTCACATAATATATACATATATTACGTGCTATGTACTAAGAAATACACAAAACCTTTCATACTTGAAGAATCTAGCTTCCCGTTTTGCCGACTTGTTTATATTTGATATAGAGTAAATTCTTGGCATTTGCTAATAATATTAAACTCAGAGTGTGAAGCGTATGAGGTTGACTATCAATACAGAATTTTCCATCAAATGATTTATTTAAATCGCTTTCTAAAAAATAGAGGGCCGTGGAATTTTCAGCTTTGTGCCGTTCACAAGCAGGGTCGGCTCGTCGTGATCGGTTTCATCATTTTATTTTATCAAATGCCTGATCAGGATGTGATCCAGAGGCCTTTAATTCCCCATCCAGTGTAGCAAGCCACCGTTGTTTCGGCCGACCTTTTGGTCACTTACCATCGACTTCGATGTTCAGACGCCATATCGATCGTGGATATCCTCATCTCGGATGTGATCAAAACGTGTCACGCCACTAGTCCAACGCAACATCTTCGTCTGCATTACCGCAAGACGCCGTTCATTGCTTTTTATAGTCGACTAACACTCAGAACTATAGAGAGCGGTAGGCGGACGATACTGCATTAAATTTTAGATTTGAGACGTGCACTGATACCCCGATCACAATGAAGTGGAATGCCACTTCATCCAGGTTGCGTTAATGCATGAAGCAATTTCATTAGGCAATTCTCCAATGGATTCTTAAGGAACTGCCGGGGTGGACTCATGGCTAAATTTAAGATGGGTGTTGCCTTTTGTTGATGGTTACATACTTTTTAGGATTTCTAAACATTCACATCTAATTTAAATGTAATCGCATACTAAAACCTTTTATTTCCTATAATTAGCACCTTTGGACTGTCCATCAGGACAAGTTTGTGCTGACGTGGCTGAAATATGCACCAGCACGGGACCGGCCCTATGTTTGAACACAATTGCGGGGGAGGATGGCTCCTGCAATGAATGTCTTAATAACAAAGCGAATAGAGTTTGCGTCAGTGAGACACAATATTCTATCTGTAATGGAGGTGAAGTACTGACGAATCTAACATATACTTGCCCTCCACCGCAGCCTTATTGCAAAGCAACAGTTGACGGAACAACCGGTTCAGTTACAGGAATTTGTGTTGACACGGATGAGGTAAGTGAACTAAGTTCGTTATTTATTGTTACATCTGATCCTCCCCTGGCCTCATATTCACTTTGACAGGATCTCGACTGCACTGGAATAACGAGTCCAGCCGGTGGAAGTGGTAGTGGGAACGGAAGTGGTGATGGAAGTGGTAGTGGAAGTGGTGACGGAAGTGGTAGTGGAAGTGGTGATGGTAGTGGCAGTGGAAGTGGTGATGGAAGTGGAGGGGGAGAGCAACCAGTGTGCACTGCCGATGGATTATTCCCAAATACTACTGATACAACTTGTACAACGTAAGTCATAGACTAGTTTCGGTAAATTATCTAGCTTAGCTTTTTGGTCACATACAGCACATACCATGTCCGAGGAAGTTTGGCATCAGCTTCTCGCGTTCGAATCTCTGTTGCTTCATTGAAGTTTGCATTTGCTTTTGTTCTTATCCGACTAGGATTATCACTTGCTCAGCATCAAGTGTAATGATAATGATATTGAAGAATTTTCTAATGAAAAATTTCAAACAAAGAACAATAAGATAGAAAAGCTGTTTGGGTGCCTTATGCTCTATTGGTTTATCGGAATTTTTAACTTTTACTTTATATCATTTCGCTAATCGAAATGCCAGGCTGGAAAGCTAGCTATCTCTTTTTATTTATATCTAATAATATTTTACTATATTTTTTCCAGATATTATAAATGTACCAAAGCTGAATCTGGAGCATATAGTATTCTTCAGTTGCAATGCCTGAACGCAGGATACGCTTTCAATCCTAACTCAAAGCGATGTGAGCCAGGCTACACTTGTACAAATACAGCATAATAATGCAGTTATATAGTTTAGGATCGAAAACTAGATCAATATCGACGACAAAAAACGAGGCTTTTCTAAGAAAATAAACTTTCTTGAATGTCATTATCTTGAGCCTAATTATTTAATTAATTGTCAATAAAAACTTGGGCCTAACTTCCAGTACGGCTGAAATGTCTGAAGAACGAGACTAGTGGCTGAAACCAACACGAATCAAAGTCCTTATTTCAATAGCTGCTGAAAAATGAAAAGAATAAGGTCATGCCGCAAATATGAGCGGATCAGAGTTTTTACTTCAAGAGCTGCTGATTATCTTAGTAGGTAATATGGTATCATTGTGTGATATTACAATGTAATATCATCAAAATCACCTTGTATAGATAGAACGAAAATTAATTATGAACACTTATACTGTGTGCCTTTCGTTGATGCTAAGTAAAGGGTAAGCAATCACTTATTGCCGATCTTTATTGTGGCTTAACCAAACATATGCTTATTTTATATATAAGACATGTTTATAAATCCGTACCCCCCATACAATCCTGTATTATGTGCAATATGCAATAAGAATATTTAATGTTTTAGAGCACCCCTTGTGAGAGAGTAACTGGTTTTTCGTATAAAAGTAAACCGGTTAGAATTTAACTTACTGTTAGCTTCCTAAGTTAAACTGATCAGTTGATTTTTCCTTATACCTTAACAAAATTAGGACTGTTGATCTAACAGGTTAAAATTGTATAGCCTTAAGATTGGTGTATTTAAAAATCAAATGACTATTTGCACTATATGAGATGAAGTTACTCACGAAATTGATACTTTACCATTGAACAAATTTTCACCAAAAGTTAAAGGATATGCGCACTATAGTCGACAAGCAAAAGGTGAATAGTAAAACTAAGGATTTGTTCGGATGCATTAAAATCTTTTTTCTGGGTTATCACAATCCCGGCAGATGTACTAGCACTAAGTGCCAAGCATTTAAACTCGGACGATCTTACCTACTTAAATTATAAAAGGGCGCTAGTGGTAATGGCCAGTGGTAGGTCAATGGGAGAATCTGTCGAGAACTCCCTGCAACATCGAGAACATATGCGGAATGGTGTACTTCTGCATGGTTTGAACCAGACTGTGCGAAAGTCCCAGGACATCGAGGGAAGCCGTGAGAGATTTACGTACAATACCTGTAGCTGACAATATTATGGAAACTACAACCACAGGCTCGAGATGCCAAATTTCTTTGATTTACCAAGACAATGGTTCATAGTTAACCTTCCTCTTCACGTATTTCACAGAAGGAAAACTATCAAGTACTGCTCCCGGCTCATATCGGTAAACCGGACGCGTTCTCGTGATCAACCCATGCTTGTATGCAAGGTTTTGATGGATCACCTTACATATAGCATTATGGCTGATGATGTATTCCACAGGTGCCACAACAGTGCAGCTAGAAATAAGATGATCCAACATCTCTAACGCCGAACCACACACTCTGAACTGGTCGTTCTCCACCCGTTCTTTCATGATCAGCTCGGGTGGCGGCCACACCGTCTTGAATGGTACACATGAACCCTTCTGTCTCAGTAAAGAGCTCCCCAATATACAGCTATCTGTTCGACAAATACAAATCGACAAATGGTTGCCAAAGACAATTTACGTGTTCACCGTACATTGCCTTCGACTTCCATTCATCGATTCGCTCTTGGTCCGACTTCACACCACTCAGAGGATTGAAAGATCGATACTTCAAGTTAAGTAGAGTCAGCTCACAGTCTGCCTTACAGACAGCCGCATGCAAGGGACTTGCCTGCTCTTTACTATAAAAATAAGCGCGGAGCGAGTCGACTTAGCGATGATGTTGTGCCGCCACGTCAACCACGCCCCTACCTCCGATGTCACGAGGCATGTTCATCCGCCCCACGGCAGAGTTTGGATGATGCATTCGGAATTTTGATATAGTTGTCCGTGTCCGCTGGACGTTTTCATGATCGGCCACCGTCCAAACCTATTTTTTTATTATTATTTTGACTACTACGTAATATGGTATACGCAAACACCAATTGAAATGGGTAGAACTAACACAAATAACGGATTTATTGCACAAACGCACATTTAGTCTAACAACACCAATATACACAATCAGCAGCCGAAAGATAGGAGACTGCATCCACATAACATATTTACTTGCACCCGAAATAATTTTTCTAGTTGAAAGCCAGCCCAAAGTCAGAGCAAAGTCAACCCAAAGTCAGCCCACAGCAGCCAAGAGTACAAGCAACTATAACAAAAATATATTCACAAGCAATACTCCGCGTTGGCATCAGCATCAGCTCGGCCTCAGCTTACCAAACGACCACTGCCGCCACTTGTGCTACGAAGAGCAGTGATGCTTTGTAATTTGTCATTATATTACAAAACATTACTTTTTAGAGAAGTAATATCATCATCACTTTTGTAATGCAGTTATGTTAGGTGAGGCGGTAATGCTAGGTAATGTGCTCATGTTAGGTGATGCTGTAATGCTATGCAAAGCGCTAACTCCAGAGGTAATGCGGCAATTTTAGATGATGAAGTAATGCTGGGTGATGTTGAATTGTATGGTGTTGCTTTATTCGCGCTTGGTGATGGTAATATGATATTACGCTTTAAGGTGATATCACTTTTGTAATGTTAGATACGCCTCTACTGTACATAAAAGGTTATTCGAAGACATTTTTACTCGTATAGTCAAATGGAAGCAAAAAATACAAAAATTGTAAGAAAATCTCCCAGTTTTTAAGCTAATCTGTTATTTTTGTCTGAGCGAGTTTGTTTCACTTTTTCGTCACAAAAAAATTATTCGGTGCCCATTCGGTACATCCGCGATTCACAAAATTGCTATTCGCAAAAAAAAGGGGGGGGGGTGATTGGTAACTCAGGCACTTCTATTGTAGTGTTATCAGTATCATCATCATTTTTACCGTCTCCCATGTTCATCAAGAATATCACCTATCAGCATCGTCGACAATCTGGTCATAGCCAAGTAGCTGAGAGTTTTCGTCTATTGCTCCGAGGGGTTTTCCGATTACTAAGGCGCCTTTAAACGTATTTTTTTTGTAGCATGATTTTATGAAAAAGCGCGCAGTATAATTAGGACAATTTTCAATATTTTTACTTCAAACTTTAACGTAATGTATCTTAAATTTCGTAAGTTATTTTCAAGCTGTAATGATACAGATAAACGTAACTTGTTTTCTTTTGTCTAGCTTTAAATTGGGGCTTATTATATTGCGCGCCGCAGAACACCTCAAAGTCGACAGGCTTCAGAGGAATTGCTTTAGTGGCGTCATCTTTACATTTATCTTCACAAAACTTTACTGCAATATATTCATAATAATGCACGGCCTTTTCTTCTGCCCCCAAAAAAATCTCCAAAAATAACCCTTTTTTTAGACCTTTGCAGTGGTGTTTCCCCTGAAAAGAATTAGTCATTATGGGATGCGTGACTGTTTTATTATGGAATAAAAGAGGGAACTTTCACTTGCTGTAACTTTGTTAATAGTAATTTTAGATAAACTTTCCGAGCATGCTGTTTCATATTAAAACCTGTGTTACTGCGCTTATTAATATAGGATGAACTTGTGTGCAGTAAATTTTCAAAATACAATAAAATACTATTATTGAATTTAATTGGGCATATATCGTAATGAGGCTAGATATCATGTGGGATCACCATATTTTTTTTTCATACTTTTGGGTTGAGTAGTTTTTGAAAATAGGTATTTAGAATAATTGACGATTTTCGGACCCCTGCACTCCTTCTCTTTGCAGCCAATTCCCAAAAGAGCGAAGAAAAAACCGAAGGTGCGAATTCGTCCAGAGGTAATTGTTATCTCCAGCAATGGCAATCTGTAGTATTGAAATAGGTTAAAGCTGACTTCGATGTAAAAGATTTAGGCGAGAATGTCAGGAAAATCGGAAGGACCCCATCCAGAGGAGGAATTCGCACTGCGTTGAAAGAGCAATTTAAGCTAAAAGAACTGCGTGAAGTATCCATTGTGTTTCTGAGGAAAGGCTATGGTAGTACTTAAATGACCACAATGCGGTTGCCTGATGCTTGAGAGAGCAGATCTCATTAGAGAGGTGCTTCAGGTGTCTCACGTTTGGAAACTTCGCGAAGGCATGCAAGGTGTGGGGAGAAAGGCCATAAGGCGCTGACTGCAATAAAAAAAATGCGGTTTATTTAAAAAAACCTCAATCATTGCAGAATTGCTAAGGGTTTTTTTTAGCAGATTACCCACGATTCTAAAATAGAGGTTGTCATCGCAAATGAACCATACAGGAACCGTCACGACTCCACTGGTATGGCGATATGGGCTTGCAATAGGGAAGCTATACAGTGCACCATTAGTAATTGGCCAGCAGTTTTGTATGGGAAAAAATAAGCGGCGAGTACGTGTACATTTGCTACGCCCTCATTCAGTCTATCATTTCAGTTTCAGTTTGAAGACATGTTACTCCTGACGCAAGGGGACGAAGTCTGAAGGTGATTGTCAGTGATTTTAATGCTTGGACCCTAGAATAGGGGAGCGAGGAAAGTAGCACAAGAGGCCGAAGTCTACTAGAGGCTTTTGCGCAATCAGATATAGTGCATGCCAACGAAGGTAACGTAAGTACCTTCTGAAAAGGAGGATCTGCTCAATCATAGACCTGATTTTTGGTTGCCCTGCACTGACGCATTGTATGTCCTGACATATTAACGAGGACTACACCCATAGCGATCACCAGGTAACTAATTCCGAACTATGCATGCAACTACACGGTTGAAAAACAAGGTACCCAAATCTAAGAAGGCTTCCAAAAGTTGGCTTCCAAAAGCACTTGATGAGCAAATCTCCATGATAGTGCGGTTAGATCAACCTTCTCCGATCAGCTTGCTACGGAGCTAAACGAACGGCCCAGAGAGAGGTGGGTAGGATCGATCAGGTGCAAAAAGAACATGCATATAAGGAAACCCGGGAAAATCTCGAGTTGGCCATCCCGCGGAGTGAAAAGAAATGTTTTAAGGAGCTCTGCTCTGAAGCGGATGTAAACCAGTGGGATTTCGCCTATAGAGTTATGTTACGACCTTTCAGTTGGAAGTCATCCAAGGGCTATTCCGCCAGCAAGGGAGGGGCACCGATACCTCTCAGTGATCTCTGAAGGTGTTGGCAATTCCGGTAGTAATCAGAGACGAGTGTTGGAGATTTGCAACAAAATAAGTAACAGTAAAACTCCGGTCCAGGACGAAATACGGAATAGGGGCCCTAAGATCGCCGTGAAATCCAGGATGGACATATTTGCTGAGTTGTTCAAAGAGTGCATGTTCGGGGCGATATATGGACTCATAAGTATGAATTTCAGACGCTATGGTGAAAATGCTGGAGCAGATAATGTATAATAAATTGCTCCCGGTTGTTGAGATAAAAGGAGGTTTTTTAGGTCGACAGAGCAATCATCGATGCAATCAATTGGCTTGGCTGAAGATGCAATTCTCGGAAAGGGTAGTAGCAGCAAACATTTGGTGATAGTAACCCAGGATACGAAAAACGTATTCAATTCGGGCAGCTGGAGCCTTATACAGAAGTCTTTGAAGACGACTGGTGTTCCCATCGATTTTGCTGTCATGGTGCATAGCTACTTGTGAGAACGTGCGCTCTGGTATGATACGGTACATTCTTCACGACTCCCAAATCACCACCTCCAGTTGTAGGTTATGCAACTGTGAAGCACATAATATCTGTGTGCAGGATGTTGAGCAGTACCGAGTACACCAATCGTCCGTCTGTAAGATTCTCCATTAAAACCTTGCGTTGAAGTACAACTTAGTGGCAATTTACCCTCCTTACTGTAAGTACACTGCGCAGAGGATCTTGGAAAATTATCGGGTCAAACTGTCGTGGGATCACACTATTGCCACCGACCGCAGTTTTAATGTCAATAGACCCGATCTGGTTCTGCTTCTCAAGAAAGAACGAGCGTGCTTCATAATTGATGTAACTGTACCGCCCTTTGGCGGACGATATGAAGCAAACTTGGAGACTACAAAAGATCGAAGTAGTCCCAATGCTAATTTCAGCGGCGGGATTAGTCCCGCAGAATTTATATAAAGTGCTGAAAACGCTCGATTTTAAGGCTGAACTAGACATGAAGATACAAAAAGCAGCAATACTTGCAACCTGTCGTATAGTTCGAACAATATAATAGTCTGCCCTAGTGGGTTTCAGTCTCGACTCGTACTGTCTTCAATTTAAAATTCGTGTTTCGAACAATCGGCGAGGTCGAAATATATTTTCGCATGGTCGCACATACTATGAGTTAAAACGCATCACCGCTGTGATGTGGGCCTTTGGATGTTGCCTTCTGCATGAAGCTGCCTCTATATGGTGCCCAGGCCTCAAAATACTCTCCATATCGATATCTGTTCAAATTAAGTTAATAATAGTATATTACCATATTCTTGGGGAAATTGAGTAAAAACCCCCCTTAAGTTTATCCCAGAGTTCATCCCAGAGTGGGCAGTAGTATAAAATATAATATGAAGCATATTACCCCAAGTTTGATCAAAATCATACTATTAGTAACAAAGTTACAGTAGCTCAAAGTTGATTTTACCGGGTAAATTTACTGCAACTAAATATTAATATCACACTAAAGTTGGTAGCCAGACATGCTAAATGCAAATACATAACGGGCTACGTACAAATGGAATAGTTCTACACTAAAATATACTCACAGAAGAAGCAAACAAAACCTTTCATACGTGAAGCGCCCAGCTTCCGGTTTCCTGACTTGTTATACGTGCATATAGAATACAGTATTCGGTAATAGGCAATGTTTGTTTGTTTAGGGTGAGCATTATATCTGTAATATGTACGTATGTCTCGTAGTTTGAAAAAAATATGAAGGAATATTTTGTGTTTTTAGCCATACGGAAAAATGTGCGTAGAAAGTTTCTCACATAAGATGAACACAAAACCTTTATGCCTCAAGCGTCAGTTTCCGGTATTCCGACTTGTTTAACTATATATATTCGGACAGTTCGTTTTTGAGATTTTCCAGGGTCTCTTCTTCTTAAATGCGATCTTTTAACGGTGATATTTCAATAGTTTTTTATTTTGCAAAGATAACAATCATACAAATTTTTAACCGATATAAAGCTATATTTTTATATTATACTTTAGTATGTCTTCATTATTTTTTTATTTAATAAAAGACATTTTTTGGGAGCTGGTACACAAATACTAACGTGTGGGATTTTTACCAACTAAAACCACCCCTCTAGCTCCTGTTCTTTCCCGGTGGAAGCACTGTAAAATACAGGGCGCGGCAGCATAACTTCCTTTTTTAAAATGCGCGCCACTCAGTTAGTTGATGTCATAGCAGAGCGCTAGTGGTCTCGTTCAAGAGGGGATACTGTAAAGTTTTGTCCCGATACGGTTCAGTCGCCATCATGCGTTGGAATAGTGAGGAGCGTGCCTTTGCCGTTGAGGTTTACTTTTCAAGCGGATGTTCGGTTATTGCAACACAGCGTGCATTTCGGAATCGCTTTAATTTAGCCCCGTTGGCTCCCGTCCTAAACCGCAAATCAATTGTTACATGGGTCACTACATTCAGACAAACTGGAAGTGCGACAAAAGGAAGAACTGGAGTCCCTCGGCCCGTTAGATTACCTGAGAACATTGAAGCAGTGAGAGCGTCAATGTTGCGATCGCCACGGCGTTCTGCGCGCAAACACGCATCTGTCCTTGGACTACCCGACCGTTCTGTGAGAAGAATTCTTCGTGATGATCTTCATTTTCACCCCTATAAGATGGCGATAGTGCAGGAACTTTCAGAACGCGACTTCAATTCTCGGATGAACGCGTGTGAGCTTCTTCTTGATGTCGTTCCCGAGGGTGCTATTTTTTTTAACCGATGAAGCCCATTTTCATTTGTGTGGGTCGGTTAACAAACAGAACATGCGCTACTGGGCTGACACCAACCCTCGAGAATTGCATCAAAGGCCTTTGCATTCACCCAAAGTCACAGTCTGGTGTGCAATTTCCTCAGCTGGAATTATTGGTCCCTGGTTTTTTGAGAAAAATGAGGTTACAGTGGCAGTGAATTCGGACCGGTATGTAAACATGCTACAGAATTTTTTTTCCCACGGCTAGAAAATTTGCATTTGGGGGATACTTGATTCCAACAAGACGGTGCAACAGCACACACTTCAAGAGCATCGATGGCTATTTTGAGGGAACACTTTCCAGAGCGCCTTATCTTAATTAGAGGCGATTTGGAATGGTTGGCACGCTCTCCCGATCTGTCCCCTTGTGATTTTTTTCTATGGGGTTTTTTGAAATTCCGTGTTTATGTGAACCGTCCAAGAACCCTACAAGATTTGAGGACCAACATCCAAGAAGAAATTGCCAACATAACACCTGCTATGTTAACAAGAGTCATGACAAACGCCAGAAATCGGTTTACGCAATGTATGGAGAATGGGGGACGTCACCTAACAGATTTGATCTTCAAAACAATGTAAATAAAAACTGTAGACATCTATCTACATTATAAAAAATAAATAAATATTTTCCGATGCATACAATAGTTTTTATTGAGTTTTGAAAAAAGGAAGTTATGCTGCCGCACCCTGTATTTCGTCGTGGGGTGGGCATGGCTCTAGCTCCCTCCTTCACCCGTTGATTACGTTCGCAACCACCTACCATGTCGTTACTTGCACTCGAGTTCTCCCAGCGCGCAAGCGTTTTCCCTATTACATAATATTTTCGGGTGTTACTATTTCTTTCAATGTCTCCTCTAGACTCTTGCTTTGCTTTGCGAATTTAGGACAATAGAAGAAAACATGCTCCGGGTATTCCGGGATACCGTTGTAGCTGGGACAGTTAGGTGAGCGGTCCAGTTTAAACCTAACATATAGTGGTATTTACGGTAAGCGCTATGTCCTGTGAAAAACTGCGTGAGATCAGAATTTATTTCATCATGCGTTCTCAACGTCCACACCTCAATGTTGGGAATTTTTCTGTGGGCCTATCGACCCTTTTCAGCTTGTTCCCACTATTGTTGCCATCTACTTGACCATTCCTTGTTTTCGAACCTATAGGATCGGCTACCCACACCTTATTGTCCGAGTTTCTATGAGGTTTGCTTATTATAGCCACTAGGACATCTGATTCGTGGGTGGTCTGCGAGAGCAGGTCTTGAGTGCCCCTACATGATTGAGGTTGATTTGAATCAATCTTATTTTCCAACTATACTTATCGTCTTTTTGAACTCGGGACACTTCCGGAAATGTGCCAGCTGTTCGTTTCATTACACAACATGCATTTTGGGTCTTGGCATTCCCGAGCAATGTGACCTGTTTCCTCACAACGACTGCATCGGTCACATCGATCAACTGCACTTGTGCATACGCTCGCCATATGTCCGTACAGGAGACACTTGAAGCATCTCTTCAACGAGATTTGCTTCCTGAGGCAACAGACTACACATCCAATACGGACCTTCCCAACCACTAGGATCTTGCGCGCTGCTTCTGCTAATAGCTGTATGGTCGCCGTTAGTGTATTTTATACGCTATTCTAAGGCTTACAATGGATGCCTCCAACAAAACGTGCAGCTTGAACTGCTCCGCTAAGGCAGTGCAAATTTCCGCCTTAGAAACAAAATCATCTAGGTCATTGTACTATATAGCGATCTCATACTTTTGAGCACACACGGTAGCACTTTCCACAAGTAAATTTTTGACTTGGCTGCGGGAGCTTTCGCCTTTGCTTTTCAGTTCCAGCATGATCCTCCGGATCTTGCTTATGTTTCCTCCTAGGTCTGGTCATCTTATACTCTTCTTGGTATGTCTGCGAAGGACATGCTACCTGTGCTTGAAATGAGAATCGCCTCGGGACGGCTCTTTCGTCCAAGCTTAGTCCAACCGTCGTATACCTTTTGATGAGACATCAGTTCCCTTGATGGCACTAGTGTTTTAGGCAACATTTTCCCGCCTACCGAAGTTTCCTCAAAGCGGTGATATGCCACTTTGTTTTTTTGGGAACCTGCTGATTTCCTGAATGTCCGTCTTCCTATTCCCTGTGCCCATCTACGAGTATACGGTTAGGTGTCGCCTGGATTGACTGCATTAAAATCGAAGGAGTAATTTAAGAGGTCTCCTTCGATTCTTTCGCATCTTCCCGCGATTTCTTACATATTATAGAACCCTGATGGCTCTCACCATATGTTTGATTGTCTCATGCACGTTTTGTTTATGTTTGATAAAATTCGGCAACTGAACGATTTTCGCTGTAAGCAAAATTAAGGATGACTCTTGCAGGTTGGACTTCTGTTCCACAGCCTTCATTCTTCTTTCCGCAGATGAGATATTAACGGGGTTCCTTTGGCTCAGGTCTTCTTCGACCTGACGAGCTTCCCTTAACCCTTTACGCTCGGATGCGGTTGATGTCACTGCGGCTTTCGACGTTCATCGGTCTCCCTTGGGCACATCCTTCTGTCCTTTTGTTATAGGTATTCTAGGGAGCGACCTGCTCGGTTTAAATAATTCCTTGTCCAAGCTGGTTATAGCATTAGATGCCACGGTGGCCCAGCTATCCGCCACCAAGACATGCAGTTGATGGATATCGGCGACGGATAGCCTTCTTGCTGATTCCCAAAAGCCGCCGGTACTGGGGTTCCGAGCTCCTGCGCTGTGAGTTTATACACTATCTCTTCGTCCATATTGGTTTATTATTCTGGGTGACTTTCTCATAGCCATTTTTATCCACGGCTGGGTGCTTTTCTCCAACCTACCCGACCCGTGCATAAACTTGCTCATGCACGCACTCCACCGAATGCGTACCAATCCATATTCATGAAATTTCGTGAGAAATGTGGGAACTGTGAATTCATATGTGGTGAATTACATTGCTGCATGTTGAACTTGGAGGAAGGTACGAAATTTCTTTTCA
Source organism: Hermetia illucens (assembly GCF_905115235.1). Classification (NCBI taxonomy): domain Eukaryota; kingdom Metazoa; phylum Arthropoda; class Insecta; order Diptera; family Stratiomyidae; genus Hermetia; species Hermetia illucens. The sequence goes on along the minus strand of NC_051850.1, from coordinate 110,480,057 downwards.
CTGGATATGGTCATGTGGAGTATCACACGAAAGATCTCGATTAGTACTTTTCAAAACAGATATTAGCTTTAAGATTTGTTACAAAGGTGAGCGACGTGGAACCACGAAAGGGTCAATTACTTGAGGGACCCATTCTCAGAAACTAGCCAAACAAAATATCTGAAACAAGTCGGAATACCGGGAACTGGTGCTTCGGGTATAAAGGTTTTATGTTCACTTTTGTGAGAAACTTTCCATGCACATTTTTGCATTCGAATATGACTAAAATTCCAAAATACTTCCTTATATTTTTTTCAAACTTTAAGATATAAGTACATATTACAGACGTAGATACTATGCTCATCCTAAATAAACAAAGATTGCCTATTACTCAATACTGTATTTATAAATACACGTATATAAATGGATCGTGTACATATTTAAGATTTACTTCGTGCACAAAAGCATACATATGTACATATATTCTAATAATGTTATGTTTCACACAAAACCAAAAAATTGAGTTACGATACTTGTTCAAATAAAATTGATAATAGCATATTATTATGTTTTGGAAGTTTACTGCGAACCACCCCTTGAGTTCATTCTAGCTGTGTAAGATTGTGAGTGAGACAGACTTTACTTGGCAGCAGCATATTGGGAAGTTTGGTTGAAATTCTGCTATAACTAACAAAGCTACAGTAGCTCAAAGTTGCCCTTTTCATTTCAAATTACTACTCCCCACGGGATAAAATGTCAGTACTACGTTGAATTGAATATAGGGTATATTTAACGTACATACATTTCGAGCTATGTATAATTGGAACAACACAATGGCCCAGGTATTCTTACCCAAAATATCAACAAAAACAATACTTGAAGAGCCGAACTTCCGGTTTTCGACTTGTTGATTTTTTATGTCAAAAAATCAAGTAATTACATTATCTTGATTATAACTCCGTTATTATTTACGCCACAGAATTTTATCGTAGCCATAACTGAATCCACCTGTAAAAAAATAAAGAGGTTCATTCTGTTTGGTATTAAATATGTTTTGTTGCTGTTACTTATTACTTACCCATAAAACATATAGTTTCCGAGTTATTTACGAAAAATAGTTTAAAAACATGCATTTTTTCTATACAAAAACAACTTTAAAACTACTACTTACCTAACAAATTTGCATAAAACTTTTTTTGCCTAGAATTGATCGTTGAATCGATTTCTGAAATTATTTTAAATATAAAATTGTCTACCTCTGAGAAAGGGGGTTATATAGGCTATCCCGCTGACGATGGTTAAAAACTTTGTCCTACCCAATAAAATCACAATTTTCCACTCCCTTAAACATCTACACCGGATTTTATATCATTTTCGGAAACTATGTAAAATTTCCTATAAATATCTGCTCAAACTTTAATGAAATTCTAAAGCAGATTTTTCATTTTAATTGCAAAATGCAATATTGTAACGGTACTTTAAACTTACAAGCCTGCAAAGTTGATAAAAGTTGCCCTATTATGTTAATTTTCCAATGACATGTACAACTCATGGGCCCAATTGTGGAAAATTTACAAATATTAGGAATTCAATGGGAGAAAAAAGAAATCTATTTCTTTGAGGGTGAAGGCAAGACTGCAAGGGAGGTGAGTCTATTTTCAATTTCAATGGAAAATCTTGTTCAATCAAATAGAGAAGATTGAATCAGGCCATAACAGCAGAAATGTGCTTCTTAGCTTCGAGCTTAATACTAGATTAGTAGGTCACAAACGAGTTGAAAATTTAATGCAAATTTAAGTAACGTTTAGAGGGAAATGCCCTTGAAATAAACCTTTATATTTTTAGGAAAGTCATTGGCGCAAGACTGCATTCTTGCATAAGCTAAAATTGATATATTTAGATTCATAAGGAAAGCTAGTTTTTGACTATTGTTTCGAGTAAATATTGGAATAAAGTGTGTTTACATTTTACCACATCTTTTATTTCGGATTGTTTGTGTGGTCGTTCCCCTAAAAGATTAGATATGAATCTGGAGTGATAACATACCGAATATAAAAGGAGAACCATCAGAGAAAATGCTTTGTCATTCCCATAATAGTGAAGTTCTTCAGTGGAAATTGAAAAAAGTGTAGTGATGAAGTTTATTCTGGTATAATACATATCTCCGTTTTGTTTAGAATTGATATAAAATTAACAAGGTCTTTCATCAAGGTCGTTCTTGGTTGCATCTTGGGGCTTAGCTACGCCCAAACGCAATGTGATTGGGAAACTGTGGGCACATTTTCCAAGGTTATCTGCATTTCGAAGACGAAATTCAAGTTTTCACTAGATTACACTGGTAAACAGTTTTGTTGTTTGTTTTTGTAATTTCAATGTCAATTTTATATAATTAGCCTGATTGCAGTTACCTAGATATGTTACAATTGAATTCTAAATGGTAAATTATTTGTTTGGTACTTGGTGAAATTTATGGAAAGCTGTTGAAAGATGTTGAATGACAAACCATCTTTGTGCAGTTAGTGTGTTCGAGAATAGATACCTTTGTCTATTGAACTCCTGCGTTTCCCCCAGGATAATGTTTACTTTTCATAATATAACGTTAGTTTTGTTAACATTTATTTTCCCTAAATGTAGAGTCAATTGCCTTATAGACCAAGGAATGTCATCACCATAGTCGTGGTGTTTGAGAAAAGATGAACCTTCTGAAAACAGGAAGAGACTGGAACCTTCACAAAAAATTGAACCGATCATGGCAGCATGGGGGACACTACAGACTACTGCGACAACACACAAAGACACTTCCACTTACAGAACTCTAAGATAATAACGATCGTCCTTTTTTGCTTCTCTGAAAAATATCTACGAGAGATCTACGATTAGTAAATAAGTGAGAGTCTTCTAAATTAACATGTTTTTTATTCAAATTAACGCTATTACTTGTCCCTCGCCCCATTAGGGGCAAACATAACTTCGAGGAATAGCCAAAAATCACATAGTTCTATGCCCGAACGATACAGTTTTGATGTCGTGCCTATTAAAAAACTCGATTACAGTATGAGGGACGTGTCGTCTCCCATTGTCAATTATAACTTTTGTTGATGTTCCTTCGCGGCTGTTTGTTCCAGAAATAACCCAAATAGATTTACAACTGCCTGTCATGACTGACTGCCCGTGGAAGGCACCACTCTCGAGATCTACAGTGGTGCTTCTTTTATGTTTGCAGCAATTTCTGTTTACTTGATCAGCATCATCTTTCAGCAAAGATAAAAGCAACCGGAAGCTCGTGCTTCGGATATAAAGGTTTTGTGTTCATCTTATGTAAGAAACTTCAACGCACATTTTTCTATCCGTATATAGCTACAAATCCAACCTATTCCTTCATATTTTCCCAAACTACAAAACATACGTACATATTACAGCTATAGATATTACGCTCACCTTAAACAAACAAACTGCCTATTTCCGAATACTGTACATTTATGTGCACGTATATAAACTCGTACCCATATTTCCGATTTACTTCGTGCACAAACGCATACATATGCACATATATAGTATGCATATCAAATACGGCTGGTTTAATGTCCAAATATATCTATCTGAATTAGACACTACCAGTAAATTTCATTAGCACGCATATACTGTATGCCAATGTACACACATGTCTGGTTGGAGTAATTGATATTCATATACAAATGACTAAAAAACTAAAACAAAATAATTCTTTGCGACCCCATTCATAAGAACTCATTTCGTTATGGTATGGATGAATTGATATGTGATGATGACGTCATACACGTTGTAGAATGCACGATATTCATAAAAAATGGCAAAGTTTCACCCCCTATAACTTTGTTAATAATAGTTGTATTTTTTTTTCAAACTTGACCAAATTATGCATTATGTTCTTCATTACACCTATGCCAAATTTTGTACTTCTGGGGTGAACATAATGGGGGTTGCCAGGTAAATTTCTAAAACGTGGAAATATACTATTATTAACTTTATTTGTGAAGATATCGGAACCGAATGTATTTAGAGGTCTAGATTTAGTAGAGACACACCACTGTGATTTTTTTTTCCGATTTTTCGGTTGGGTAGGCTCTGAGAACGAAACTTGTTACACTTTTTGTGGGTCATATTTTGAGCCCTCACTTCCCTATGTTTCACCCATAATAAAATATTGAACCAGTTTTGAAAAGTACTAAGTCTTTCATTTGATACCCCACATGGCCACATTTTATGAAAAAAACATTTGCACCCTCCATTCACATGTGTTCCACATAAAACCTTAAAAATATGGTTTCGAATTTATCCCATCCATGCAGCAGGAAAAGGTTTCCTATTGCTGAGTTTTAAGCGGATCATCGAATCGGCTCTTGTTGGGATGTTAAAGTTCTTCGCTCTTGCGGATGCTGTGTCACGTGGCAAGCGATCATGAATTGCTAGTCTCTTTCCAGGCTGAGGTAATTGAGCGGATTTACTCTGCTGTTTTGTCAAAATTTTCTGGCAGGCCCTGCGATCGAACATTGTGTCGGTGAAGGTTACAGATATTTACAAACTTGTCATAATTATTGTTATGGTTATCAAGAGAGTGGCTTCTCTCCGTTTGTTATCAGAGCTCACTTTGCCATTCTCGCCACTTACCACAAAGTCATCGTTACCTCCAGGACAGTTTCCCTGCCCTGCGAGTAGTTGCTTATAGAAAGCCTCTTTCTTTACGTCGGAAGTGTCCTTTGGCAACTCTGTATTTTTGTAATGATCCATAATCTGAATCGGAATTTGTTAACCAAAATCCTGTTTGAAAACGGTTTCTAAGTTATGAAGGGATTTATAGTAGCTGAATATGACACTGGGTTGGAGTGATTGCGTTTGTATGGTTGATAGCTAAAGAATGGATTCATGCTTTAAATTTAACATCGCCTATATTGCCGTGTTTGTATATATGTAGAGGCGATGTATAAAAGTTTGGTAGTTTGGAGAATATCACCTATGATATTCGGTTCGTAGTGAGAAGGGATAAGTAAATTGTATGTTTTTTTTATCGAGGACATAATTTGATCTTTAAGGTTTTTCTATTTTCAAAAAATAATTCTATCTAATACAGCTTTTTATTTCTGCCTTTTATTATTACTGTTTATTATTGGTACTTTTTTTGTTCATATGCGGTGGTGGAAAATTTTTGAAGAAAAATCCGCTCTTGCTCCGCTGCACCCAGTAAAAACCATCGCCGGTCTCTTCACCCTCAGCCCTGCGAGACGACCATTTAGGTATTACTTCGCGGTGTGAGTTTGACTTTAGGCCGTCGTCCTTCTGCTCCCTTCGGCTTTCCCCTTTCTTTTCTCCTTCAACTATTCCTCATTTATTTTCATGGTTACGGAGTCAACCGTAAGCCAATTCTCCTTCGACCACAGCATCTAAGCAACTAAGTTGGTTAAGGTTCCTCCTCTCCATTGCGAATCTTGTGCAGAGGAACACCACACACCCTGGAGCCGCCGGTATGCCACCGCTTCTAGGACAATTCGGCAAATCATCCTATCTAAGGCGGTGTAAATACTGCTGTAGCAATCATTATGTCCCCTGGGGAAATGGGTAGTTAGGTTCCTCATGTTTCCGCTTAAGAGACACCCTAATGTTGGAAATGAACCTGTGCGTCCACCAACTTGTCATAGACACATCCCATCTGCGTTGCCAGAGATCATGCGACTTTTACGCTCTGTGTGCCCCTCCATACGTATTGCTTGGTACAGTACACTCATTTCTTTCGCCAGAATGTCGATACGGATCATCCCACCACCATCAATACTGCCTCACCTGGGGGTGGTTCTAAGAGCACTGCAAACTCACAAAGCCATCAGTCGATAAATCGAATTCACCTGCTTCTGTCTCTGGGAGTTTGCAAGCGCCTCTGACCAAACAGGTGACGAGTAAAGCCAGATCACTAAGGCTAGAAGCAACCTCCGGCACTGTTTCGGCCCACTAATATTAGGTAACATTTTTGCAAGTGTTGTGGCATGTATTCTCTAGATGTTCCCTACAGCTCAGAGTGGGGTCAATTATCACCCCCAGGTATTTGATAGCCGGTTTTGATATGATCATATATTCACCAACTTCCACTTTCACAGTGCTCTTTTTCATGCGATTCGTTATTTAGACCGCTTCCGTTTTCGCGTCCGTCAAGATCTGCCCGGCTCCCCAGATCTCTACAGCTCTCACTGTTTCCGTCGTGTAAATCTCGACATCTTCTGGGTATTTTACTATAATAAACATAGCTAGGTCATCTGCAAAGCCAACAATCGTAGTCTCTTCTGGGACGAGAAGAGCAAGTACCCTATTATACATGATATTCCACAACAGAAGACCTGATCCTTGTGGTACTTCGCTGTGACAATATACTCTTTTCGGCCCTCATCTGTTACGTACCAGACAATCTTCTTTGAGAGGTAATTTTCCACCTGATTCGTTAAATACATGGGGGCTCCTATGTCAGTCAACGCCGCTTTAATTCGGTTCCAGTTGGCCGAGGTGAATGCGTTTTTTACATCCATCGCCAATACAGCAGAGCAGCCGACAGAAACAAGTGCTTATTTTGCCATGTCTACTATCATGCTTATTGCATCCACCGTAGGGTGGGCACGCCGGAAATCAGATTGGCGTTGCGATAAGCGATGATGGGTAGGAGTCAGCTGTAGATGACTCTCCCTATCATCTTCCTAATTGTAACCAGCAAGCAGATAGGATGATATTATGTTGGGCCTCCAGGTGGCTTGTTAAGTTTGGAAAGCAACACCGACTTTTGCTTTTTCCATTGGACAGGGAATCTTCCTTCTTTTAGGCGCGCCTAGTCTCTACTGCAAGGTTCAAAGCTCCATTAAGGATGCCGTTTAAACCTGGGCCTTGTTTTCACCGATGCTATCACATATTTACCGCATCTCCTCCACAGCTACTAAAGGTAATTTAAGCCTTCATTTAACTGGACGACCGCTTGCCTTCCCTTATTTTTGTGGTGAGGGAACTGAGTGGCAACGATCTGTTTCAAGAGGCACGGACAGCTCATCTGGGGTGATCTCCGCAGCCTGTTCATTACCAGTCAGTAGGTTTCGCCCTAAGGCTGGCTGAAGCAGTTCTTTTTACTGTCTTTCTTTTATCTCTCAACTGTCAACATCGAACTTTTCTCTGAGTCTCTGGTAAAGCCTTCTTGCCTGGAAAGATCGGGCGCGCAAACTTGCGATTTCGTTGTTCCATCAGTAGTTGGGTTGCTTACTGGGGAACAATCGCCTTCTGCTCATAGTAGCATGGCATGCTTCTATCACCCATCGGGTGATTTGGGGCGATTTTTCTCTGGCTGAAGCATTAGGGGTTTGATCGCGGCGGAAAATGTGTTCTCCTTAAAAACTTTCGCCGTCTAGCCGAGCAAACCATCCGGCATTCTGCGAGAATTCTTTTTGGAGCTCGAGCACGTCAAGTGACTCTTCTGGCTAAAAGGGCACTAACGTATGTCAGGTCTATTATAGACCCCAGCCTCATTCCCCTAAAAGTGCCCAAGGCCCTAACATTCATGAGAACCACCTTCTATTATGGTCGATCAACGTTCTCTTGCATCCAAAACCAGAGCGCTCAGCATATGCTCATACTCGGCAAGTGTAGCACTGGATGAAGCATAACAGTTGCAGATGTGGACCCTTTTCACCTTCCCTCTTTCAGTAAGGGCTTCGGCACAAGATTGCGCCGTAATGTCTTTCAGAGGTATTGCCTCAGGCCACCGCGTGAGCCTGTTGATGATTGTAAGGCAATACTTGTAACCGTGCGAGTCTCGCAAAGGCTCTATTATGTCGAGGTGTATCGTGTGGAAACGCTTGGTAGTGCGGGGGAATGAGCCCACTTCTTTCCTTACATGCCTGGAGACTTTACACTTCTGGCATGCGATGCACTCTCTGACCCAGGAATTGACATGCTTATTCATGGAGGGCCAGAAGTATTTCTCGGTGACTAGCCGATTTGTTGTCCTGATGCCTGGATGCGTCAAGTCGTGAACTACGTTGAACAATTCCTTGCGAAAGGTGGCCGGAATGTATGGCCGAGGTCCCTTTTCCGAGTCGAGAGGTTTGAGCCGAAGATGGGCAACTCCCGAAATTTGTATTTGGGGTTGGATTTGAGGCTCTGAAGTGCTGTGTTATCCTCCTGCGCCTTGGCAATAGCCGAGAAATCGAGTGAGGTGGGGATGTTAACCTTGGAGACAGGAGACAAAGCGTTAGCAACTATGTTGTCCTTGCTGGACACGTGCTGGATGTCTGACGTAAATTGGCTTATAAAGCTCAGGTGTCGAAGCTGACGAGGGGACGCTTTGCCGGGCTTTTGTTTCAACGTGAGAGGCTTATGGTCCGTGAACACTGTGAACGGCCGGCCTTCTAGGGAGAAATGGAAGTATTTGATGCTCAAGTACGCGGCGAGCAGTTCGCGATCGTAGGTACTATAGTTCCGTTGAGCGGGATTCAACTGTTTCGAAAAGAAGCTCAACGGCTGCCAGACGTGATCCACCTTTTGGTGAAGAGCAGCACCTACTGCGATGTCAGAGGCATCAACAAAAACGGCTAGGGGTGCATCTTGCAGAGGAAATGCCAAGAGTGTAGCGTCGGCCAGTTGTTGACCGGATTTGTCAAACGCGCGGATAGCCTCTTCAGACCACACGATCTCTCGTGTGTCCTTAGTTTTGGGGCCAGACAAGTACGCGTTCAAAACGGACTGGTGATGGGCGGCCTTGGGCAGGAAATGACGGTAGAAGTTTAGCATGCCCAAGAACCTCCTCAACTCCTTCACTATCTTTGGACGCGGGAAGCTTGTTATCGCTTGCACCTTGTCTGGGTCGGGCTGTATTCCTTCAGGGGAAATGGAGTGGCCGAGGCATCTCACCTGTTTTTGAAGGAATTTGCATTTCTCAATGTTTAGGACTAAACCGGCCTCAAAGAGACGTTGAAAAATGCACTCGAGATGCGCTAAGACTCAGTGGAAGAAGCGAACAAAACATCATCCAAATATACGAAACAGAAATCGAGGTTCCGCAGGACTGAGTGAATGAACCTTTGAAAGGTTTGCGCTGCATTGCACAATCCGAAAGTCATCCGGGTGAACTCGAAGAGTCCAAAGGGTGTGCATATTGCCGTCTTTGGAATGTCTTCAGGAGCTACTGGGATTTGGTGATAAGTCTTGGCTAAGTCCAAGGTCGAAAAGATGCGGCAATTCGCAAGGTGATGCGCAAAGTCCTGGATGAGGGGAATTGGATATCGGTCAGGAACAGTCTGTGCATTTAGCCTTCTGTAATCCCCACAGGGGCGCCATTCGCCATTTGGCTTTGGGACCATATGCAGTGGGAAAGATCAACAACTGTTTGAGGGCCTGCAGATACCCTGTAGTGTTAATGTGGTGCTGCACATTATGCTTCACTGGTTTTGAGAGATTACAATCGGTAGTAATCTGGTTGAACTTTTGAAGGAGTGTCCGAACACGAGAGTTGGTGATGTCTTCCAAAAGAACGGAAAGGCCCAAACCAAGGTGTAAATGGCAACCATATATATACATCATTACATATAGCTAAAGAAAAGTTACGTATCTTCTCCTTCTTCGAGAAGGAAATAAGCAGAACACCGCAGAACATTCTTATCTCACTGTTGAGTGTTTATGGCTAATTTCACTGTTGTCCAATCACCATCACCATTGACCAGAGAAGCCAAGAAATTTTTGAAATTACATGCAGAAGCTTTTGGGGACTTCGATATCCACAACCCAGGTTCCTTGTGTGAAGCATATAAATGTTTAACAGCAACTGCTACTATATTTCTAACCCAACACGGTACCATACATACCAGAGCTGGGTGTGTTAGTTCAATTGCTGCCTCCGCCAGAGAGCTGTTAGTGGCTACCTGTGCCTCGTTATGGCCCCTATGGGCGTTTTTATCGTTGAATCCTGCAATTCTGTTAGTTTAGAATTCCTTGTACAATGTTTTACAAACCACTTTCTTCCCAGGAACTTTCATAAGGTTCTTTCATGCGATGACAATCTTCTGTCTACTATCCCTAAACATTCACCTCTGGCATAAGGGCGACTTTATTTGACTTGTGAATTTGCCTGTATTTGTATTGGGTTGTTCACGCTCTAGTGTTGTTTCTGATACAGGTTGATGAGATCGAGGTCTGCCTTAACGCTTATGCGTGGTACACGCCCTGCTCTTCTATTGGAATATATACGGCAACCATGTACTGTATCTACGATAATATAGATATCGTTTTTTGAAATGAAAAAATAAAGGTAAACTTAAACATTATGATTTTAAGATGACGAAGCTTTGGAATGTCCACTGGGAACAGTTTGTGCTGACGTGATCGACATATGCACTGCAAATGGGGAGCCTCTTTGTAAGAATACGGTGGCTGGAAAGAGGGGTTCCTGTAATGAATGTGTGGACGATAAAGTCAACAGGGTTTGCATCAGTGAGACGGAATATTCTATCTGCAATGGTGGTAAGGTACTGACGGCCTTAAAATACATTTGCCCTCCGGACAGACCTTATTGCCAAGCAGCATTTATGGACGATGAAGTTACAGATATCTGCACAGATCAAAAACTAGTAAGAGATCCACTCTAGCAATGTATTGCACACATGCATTTATTTTATTGGGTTTTTTTTTAGGATCTTGACTGCACTGCTCCAGGTTGCGGGAATGGGAATGATGGAGGAACCGGAAATGATGGTGGAACTGGAAATAATGGAGGAAATGGAAATAATGGAGGAAATGGAAATAATGGAGGTAATAATAATGGCACTGGACAACCTGTATGCACTTCTGATGGGTTATTCCCGAATACCACCGATACAACTTGCTCTACGTGAGTATCAAATTCAGTTTTAAATATGCAAGTTTGGATTTCATTCCGAACCGTTTATAGTAAAAAGTATCTTTCAAATTAAATGATACTTAAATTAGACACTTTTTTATTTCCTAATATGAATATTTTCCAATTTCTTATGCAGATACTATAAATGCACAAAAGCTGACTCAGGAGCATATAGTATTCTTCAACTGCAGTGTCTGAACAAAGGCCATAAGTTCAATCCTCAGTTGCGTGTTTGCCAATCAGGGTACGAATGTACAAATAAAGCATCATAATGCAATGCCGAAAATTTGAGCAAACATCACCAAATCGCCTTGTGAAGCTTTTTATTTTTTGACAATTATTAAAGTTTTTGATAGAAGTTACATTGTTTTGTTTTTTCTTCAAAAAAAAAGTAAAGATATATTTTTAATATCGTTGATGACACTCAACTGGATATTTCAGTGAAATTAACATCCCATTAAAATATGTATAGTACATAGATAGGGGAGGGAGTTCTTTCTCAATTGACAAGAAGAACACTCAAATTGATTCTGTATCTAAGTTGGGCAGTTTCAGTTGAGAAACTTGTTTTTAGAGAGTACTAAGCTCGTTTTTCAGGTTTTGTTTGTCTGTCTATCATACGCACTATCAAGAAAGACACGAAGTTTGGTAGAAAGATTGGAACTGTAACATCCATAAATGCTGTGAATTATATTGCTCCACACTTTTTTCATCGAATAAAGCCAAGAGCCGAATAGAGGTACTCCAGTGCCAGATTAAATGCCTAGATTAGCGGCTTTCAAATCTGATGTTATGATAGTTTTGACACTGGTTACAAAGGGGCTTCGAACTAACCTACCAACAAATCTAAAAAAAGTTATGATGATTCCAGCATATAGGGCTTAGGCTTCAAAATACTCTCAGTTGCGATATCTGCTCAAATAGAGTTGATAATAGCACGTTATTACATTTGAAGTTCAGAAAGTATGTTAATGGTGGACGCTTGTTGAGAGGATGATCTGTGAAAGATAGGGATAAGCACGCTATTTCAGCAAAAAGCCGGCGAATTCGGCGAAAATGTGAAAGGATAATTTTATGATGACGGGAGCGTCATTCCACCGTCGGAGGAAGAGAGAACATATTTCTTACGATAAAACCAATGGAGAACAAGGTGGCGCCGAATTTGAAGGTACAACTTTTTGGCATGAATAAATATGGCCCTCCCTCACGGCTTAATTTCCATCCTCCGAAGTGTTCAATGCAGACGTAACTGGCCTGTACTACAAAATAGTGTCCGAACACATGTACGTTCTTAAATATGAAAAAGCAAAAGGAACGGGAAGCATCAAAGACATGTTGACGCCGCAGTATGATGGAAAAGAACATTAAAACGCAAGGTATCGGAAAGAATAAGTAACCTCGTTGTTTCAAAGCTTTGCCTGTTGACTATATAACAAATAAAACTGCCTGGAGGACTCTAACAATTTTCAGGGAAAAGGCATAAATAGTATAGTAAATAGTAGAAATGGCATAAAATGTAAATTTGAACTTGATGAAGCTTATTTCCTCCTCTGTTGACAGTAGGTGATGGCTGCTGTTGTATGACCAAGAAATCACTCTCACCTCTAAAAATATTATAGGTCAAAAATTGGAAAAAACTTATCGCAATTATTGACGAAACCTTTGAATCACAACCAAGTTCAACATCAAATCCGACTTTGAAGTTTCGAACAGCGTGGAAGTGGAGAAGGGGGAGGTAATTGTCTTATAGATACGCGGGCACTACGTATGGTAGAAAAAGAAGACGTGACACACTCTGCCCGAGATGAAGCTAGGTGTAGGTCACTACGCCAGACAGCTTTTAGAGATATCAAATTGGTGAACTATGGTGCAAAACCAGGATGCCTTTCATGCCTTATTAAGGCAGTTCTTGGCTGGATATCGGTTGTTGTGCTGTTGACGACGAATGCCATTTTACCGTCACCATCGAGTTAAAATCTTTCAAAGCTTGCCGAGATGATATTTTGTTAACATAGCCATGTGGTCATTTGGGTGCTTAGCTGGTTCCCCAAGAGTTTTAAACCTTCAGCTCCTACCATTGAAAACGACGCCCAAACCATGCCTTAGTTTTAGCTTAATGTCAACGGTATTGAGTGAGTTTGGTGAGTGCTTGTTGTTAAAGACTCCTCCTACGTTTTTCCATCAAACTTTCCAGTCAGTGTACCCGTTAAGTTTTGCGATAAATATGCCTGCGTACGCAGAGAGGCTGGACTGGCGGAAAGCTTTCATTGTTGGTCTCCACACAGGGCTGATTCCATTCGAACCATTGCTGACTGCCGTTCCCAGGTTCCCGAGTAGCGCGAACGGATCCGAGTCTTCAATGGGGCTCATAGGAAGTGGCTCTAGTCACGAAGCCTTACCGGTAGATACCTGGTCCTATCGTGACCGGGATGACACTCCAGGAGTTGTAGCAGAGGTGATAAATAGGTCTTGTATTTTACTGATATGAGTGCATAAACCAGTAGCGCAGTGCCAGTTACGGCGGGGTTTTAATTATTGGCAACAAATCAATCCATGTTCGAAGGGAAAACAAAACATTATTAAAATCGATTCATTGTCTGTCTGTTTGCCACGCGCACCTTTCTCAGAAACGGCAGTACTGATTGACATGCAATTTGAGAGAGAAGGTAGGAACTGTAAACGCCCACACATGTGGTGAATTATATTATTGCATGTTGAACTTTAGGGGGGGGGGGGGAGACATATACCTAAAAGATGAAAAATCCTTTCTCATCGAATATGGCCATGTTATGGGTTATCAAATGAAAGGCCGCGGCGATATTAGTTTTAATACTGAGTACAAAGACGAGGTGTGCGGGGGCCCGCAGGAGCCAATTACTTGAAGGACCCATGCACAGAAACTATCGAAACAAAATTTCTGAACAGCATCATGATAGTTCATGTACTTCATGACTTCATGACTTCTCGTTTTGATATCTTCTTCTTCTTTTTCTTTAGCCTTTATGATGTTCACAAACAAATTATTTTATTTTCCGAAATTGAGTGAAAACTCCCCGTAAAATTGCGGTACATAAAAGAAAAAACAAATCTATAATAACGAACTTATAGTAGGTCAAATTTGTCTCTTTTGTGTAAATTTATCGAATTTATATCGAATATTCATATCAGAAAGTAGTGAATAGTGTACATACTAAAAGCATATATATACATTTAAGTTACGTCTCCTAAATTCTGTTGAGGATGGCGTTGGTTTTTGGCACACAACTTTCGCAGCTTTTTTTCCGTCAACGAACTCATTAAGAGGTTTCTATCAAATTTCTGCTTCCATTTTCTTTGTTGAGAACCATTATAACCCCAATTCAGAATCATCTTTAAAGACCTTCATTCATTGGCATTGGGCGCTATCAGCACTTCTTTCAGGAACAGTGCATAATGTAAACTTTGCTAGGAGTCCTTGGGTACGTAACATTTTTTTTGTCCTTAACAAAAGGTTACGTCAAGGATAATGCTTTTATTCGCTTCCCTCAATAATTCTCATTGTCGTGCGGTAAAATCGCCATCAATAAAAAATTGAAGAGTTTCCAATGGTTTAAGCGGGGACATTATTTCGTCTGCTTTCGAATATGCTCACCTGCATTTATTGGAATGTATTGGAGAATTTTTGATATTTTTGAGTATCTGTGAAGCATCTCTATTTCCACTTCTTTGGAGTAGTGATTGAGCTGCATGAACAATAACTTCATCACCTAGGATGGCATAAACTTCTCTAATTTTCCTTCTTTTACTCGTTCTCTTAAATCTTGAAAAGGATCATGATCCCGGCGATCCTTGTAACCAAGACTCGTTTGAAATAGAAAAAAAATGTTTCTTTTAATGAGTCAAGTTTGCTTTATTTTCGATTTCAACTACGAAAAATTCTGTTTTCTGCCTCTTTTCCCTCCGTTTTTGTGGGCGTTATACACAATAATTTGGTTGTTTTACCAGCATTGAGTAAGAGTGCCTGTTATTTGTTTATTAGTGGGAGCTAGAGCCGAATTTTTAGTATTATAACTAAATATGTAAATTTTGCAACGTAAAAGAAACCGTAACTGGGACTAGCTGTGAAGTTTATTAGAAGCACTTTTGTAAATTAAAATTAAGGGAAAAAAGGTCTGAAATACAAGAAAAGGGGATTTTTTTTTAACATTTCCTTATCTTATTAACTAACGTCTTTTAACTTATACAAAATTTTCGTAAAAAGGTATTGAGAGCTATTAAGCTAAGAACCGAGCCAGCTCGAAGAGACAGTTTCCATTTGGTAGTCAGGATAACTCATAATTGCGAAATTAAAAAAGAACAAAAAGATTTCTTTAGTGCATATGTTGAATTTGAATGGAAGAATTAACAAAATATTCATTTTTGCATTTTTGGTAAAGGTGCACATGAAAATCGTTTTTTTGCCAAAAAGGGCTCCTTTTTTAATTTAAAAAAATAAGTTATAATTGGAATAAAAATAAATCTTTTGTTCAGCATTGAATATTTAGTATATTAAATAAGTGTGTAAAGTTCAAGCGAAATCGGTTCAGAGGTTTTCGAAAAAATTTGACTTAACAGACTAAAAAACGCGATTAAAGTTTGATCCATGGATAAGTCGAAGAAACTTTTTTTAGATTACATAGAATAATCGATTCCAACTCCATAAAACAGCGCGCCTGCAGCTGGTCCAAAGCATATTTTCACTTCATCCTACGAATTTTCTCATTTTTTAAAAGCGGCCTGGGTTTTGCGTTTTGTTTTCCATAAGCGATTTTCGTCTTCTTAAGGTCAAGGAGGCTCAATTGTCCATAACTCGAAAAGTTTAGCTCCCAATGGCCTCAAATTTTCTGACAATATTTCTCTTACCGTATCAGAATCATGTACAGTATAAAAAAAAATTAAAAAAATCCATTTTCCGGCCCTTTTTCCCCTTAAGGAAAAGAACTTATTTATTTTGACTTGTTCAAAAAATGACAAAATGAAGGGAAAATCACATGAGGTTTATCAAAATAAAGGCTTTCTTACTTGATTTATCAGAACCCATCACAATTACTGAGTAATAATACTAATATCGAAGAGAATCAATACTTTGTAATAGTTACTAGTTTAGAAGTGTCGAAAACTGATACCTAACTCGCGCGCGATAACCAAACTTTGACGGCCTGATGTTCCAGGATAGCCTCTTCTACCTTAAACTATGATATAACCTTCGAGTTCATTTTGGCTCTCAAGTAATAAAGAGTACTCTTTGACTTTTTATTAATGGTCATGCTGGTGACAAGGTAAGTAGTATAGCTATGCCGGTTCTGCGCCAAAATCCCCATTACGTAATAATGCTTTACATTGTGAAATAGTTTCGCAACATCGTTCTTCGCTGTGGATATTTCCAGTGATTTGTCAACTCAATAGATGGCGCTACCTTTGTCAATCCCATTTGAAAGCTCAATGTAGAGCAGTTAATTTGCGATTGGTTCTGAGCTAAGATATTTTATTTTGAGTTTCAATTAGCATCTCCACTTAAGCTAGAATAAGAATTTTCCTAAAGAGGTTGCCTGAGACCCATGTGTGTAAATGTTTAATTATGAATAACAGCATATGAAATTTTTTGTTAATTTTTCCCTGCTGCACAATACTACAATATACGCGGAATATTCATGTCAGCCGTATGAGCATAATTTTCTGCTGCAATATACTTGTATCCAGTAAATACATAATTCAATGTCTTCCCTTTTTAAGATGACTAATCGGGCCAGTCCGTATGTTCGTACTATATCTATATCTAATTTATTATTTGAGAATGGAAAAGCTGCTACTTATTCAATATCTGTTGAAGGAAGTATAGGGTATATTAAGCTTCAAAATAATAAAACTAATATGATAAACTAACGAATTTATTTATTGAATTTATTAAGTAATTCATATTTTTAATTTAAAAGAACATTTTATAGTTTACAATATTTCCTTATTTGCTACTTTATTACTTATACCTGCATTCATAACACTATAACGACCCCACGGAAGAAATTTAAAAGTATCTTTTATCATAAACCTTTTATCGTCGTTAGCGCTCAGGACAATTTTGAGTTGTCTTACTGAACTCACCTTGTGTTTCTGAGATTGTGTGGGGTTTCTCTTCTTTTGAGTGTTGTTTTTTAACAGTCTATGAAATCATCAAATGATAATCTCTTTTTTACAACATAGCTTTTGACACTTTTAGATTTTTTCACTTTATCTTCATCCGCTACACGAATGACATACATTTTTGAGCGTAAACCAACGAATTCAGTCATAATTTTTCCGATATTCTCATCTTTCATAAGGCCCAATACTTTTTTGTTTACAAAGGGTATGCCCTAAATTGTTGATGCCGCCGCCTTTGCCCTCATCGACTCTCGGTCATCTGTTTCCGCGATGACATCAAGTCGAACAAGCTTCCTGATGATGGACGAGATTATGTCGCTGCGAGTATGCGACTCGCTGCTCTTGCGCGAATTGCGGGAAATGCCTGATGAATCTCTGGTGGAACAAGAAGTGGTAAGATGTTGTACCTGCCCCCGCCATTATTTCGTAGTAGGAGTGGATGATAAAGAGGTTCATTTCTTCAGTCCACATCCGCTGCTTGTGGCGAAACAGCTGCAGCAGGCGGCGCAATGTTCCTGGTCATTGTGCGCGCCTAGACGTCGAACGGCCCCACGACTAGTGGTTTCAGCGCCGTGCTGCCCATTACGGAAGTCCGGCTCAGTCACCATGTCAGACGACTCCCGCCGGTTATAAATACTGGACCTTAAAATTCTCCTTCTACTCATTTTTAATGGTGCGTTTTATCCCTAACTGCCAGGTGGGATGATGACTTCCTCAGTGAGTAATCTGCAAAACTGCAAAGTTCCTGCACTTTCCTCACCTACCTTCTGAGACGCTGCGGTGGGGTACAGCCATTCAGACTGAAGCTACCATCCCTCTTCGTTTCACAACCGGATTTGCGACTGGCTGCGGCGAAGTTTTTATTATTATTACTTTATTACCTAATTCTATTCTAGATTATTGAATTGTGGTTAGGCTTCCTTTTATTTGTTTTTTCATTTATTTATTATTTTATATATTAATTTTACCCTCTACTATAATTTACTATTTTATCGTTTTATATTTTTCTTTTGTTCTCTACGATTCTGTTTTTTTCTTTTCTTCATTGAACGGAGAAACGGAGTAATGAATTATTTCTACACACTTCTGATTTGAGGATTCCCCTTTCCCTACCCTTCTCTGGCCTCGCGCAACTCAAATAGTTATGGGTCATCCTCCAATAACATGCCCTGAGGATGTCAAGGTAGGGTGGGAACCTATATACATCTGAGGCAGGGGAAATAATAATCGAGTATGTCATCTGTCGTGGATCACCCCTTTTTGACTGTGGCACTCGGGCCCGGAGTCTTACGAATCTCGTGTTTAATTTATTTTTCAGGATTCGGTGCGGACCGACGCACCGGAAGAAACATGTGAATTTTATCCAATGGCACATGAGTGATTGAAGCGTTGAAAGGACTTCCATTCCCATTGATTGAAGCGTTGAAAGGACTCCCATTCCCGAGCCTGGCTAGTACAAAGGTGTGCAAGCACGTGTCGATAGAATGCGGTCACGGTCAATTTTGCTATCTTTTCGGGCTTTTCAGTTAGCTCTCCCATTTTGGTCGTCTTCGGTCACTAAGGATGGTCTTTTGACAATCGTAAATTCATATAAGTCATTACAGGGTGCCAAGCCTAATGTTGATTTTGTGGACACTCAGGACTCTGTACTTATCGTCTCATCTTCTTTAATCTGTTAGTGGTAATAGCAAAACGATAATCGACTGTCTCCGTAAGATGCTGGCACTTTTTTACCGTGTACTGTGCAAGGGATTGCCATTCTGTTAATAGTATTACATTGTTTTGAAATGTGAGCCTCTAATCTGAATCGGACCGAAAATACAACAAGTTTTGAACCTAAAACTTGCACCCACTGTTCACAACAGGCGCTCTTACAGCACCGCGAAAAGGTCAAAAGTATAGAATAGATGTCCTGGCGGTCTAGAAAGCGAAATCAATAGGCAGCGGGAGACGCAAAACCGGGAGACCGTTCAGCATAAATTCAACAAACTCAATTTTAAAATCATCATCATTAACAGCGCAACAACCGGTATTCGGTCTAGGCCTGCCCTATTAAGGAACTCCAGGCATTCCGGTTTTGCTCCGAGGTTCTCCAATTTGATATCCCTAAAAGCTGTCTGGCGTCCTACGTCATCGTTCTATCTCAGGCAGGGTCTGCCTCGTCTTCTTTTTCTTCCATAGATATTGCCCTTATAGACTCTCCGGGCTAGATCATCATCATCCATATTGGTTAAATGACCCGCGCACTGCAACCTGTTGAGTCGGATTTTATCCACAACCAAATTGTAGGCTGTAGGTTGTAGGCTGCGGAATCGTCCATCGCATGTATGGGGGCCAAAAATTCTTCGGAGGATTCTTCTCTCGAATGCGGCCAAGAGTTCGCAATTTTTCTTCCTAAGAACCCAGGTCTCCGAGGAATACAGGAGGACTGAAAAGATCATTGTCTCGTACAGTAAGAGCTTTGACCCTATGATGAGACGTTTCGAGCGAAACACTTTTTATAATCTGAAATAGGCTCTGTTGGCAACCAACAAATGAGGATAGTGCCTCTCGCATTGATCACAGTATCACGAATCATTTTCTCGAGGGCCAGGTTAAGATGACCCCCCTTGTCTTGGACCGTTGTTGATGTCGAATGGTCTCGCGAGTGTTCCTGCTGCTTTTGTCTAGCCTCGCACATTGGTCAGGGTCGGCCTAGTTAGTCTTATCAATTTCATCGGGATACAGAATTCTCTCATGACCACAGTTTTACCCTCGCTGCGCCATCATAGGCGGCCGGCCTTAAAGTCGAACAAAAGATGGTGCAACTGATGTCCATATTCCAAAAGTTTTCCCCTTGTTTGCCGCAGAGTACAGTGCAATGTTCATAAAATAATTAAAGATAAACAAAATTGGTTGTGATGAAGTTGTAGGCTTATGCTTAAGAAAGTTTGATAAAATTCACTTGTTCTACAATCACAGAGGGTTTCAGTCAAAAATAAAACAATCGATTTTAGACCACTTTTTAACCGACATTTTACTTCACATTAACCCCCTTTTTTTAAAAATCTATATTGTCAAAACATTCTAGGTATTTTACATGGTTTATGTCTTTGGACCTGGGTGAAAATTATTCGGCCCCCTTTCCACCTTTCACTTGTCAGGCCTGCTAACCAAAAACCAGCTTCAGAGAGTAACGAACAATATTCGAAGAGCACTTCAGGAAAAGAAATCGGCGGGATTCGATATTCGACATTAAGAAAGCATTCTAATCGGTATATCACGAAGGGCTTAAATACGAGATCGCACCAAATATGAATCAGGCTTTTCGCTTTAAAGTGCCCGAGCAGATGCATTGTTATAAAATTGTTCCAGTGGGAGGGCGTAAAATCTGCGTCAAATTTTGCGTCGACTAACAGCTTTCTGCAAAGATACTTTCAAGGATGCCAAAATTAATTTTTCGATTGCTGAGAGCCATGGCAAAATGAGACCCATACATGTGAAATGAAGACAACCGCCAGGAGACGAATATTCCACAATGGTTGTTTAATAACATATGGGAGTGTCAGATAAATCATTTCTTATGATTTCCGATACTGAAAACTTTCGGCAAGGTGGGTTGACGCAAATCCAGTGAGTAACTTTCGACACGATATCGAACGGAGACCATTCCATTAATCACCTGCATATAAGTGCCTAATTGCCTAAGCTGCCAAAAAGATTTTTTTTTGTAGTTTCCCTTTAACAAATTATAATATAATACCACAATTCATAGCAACTGCCCAAGAGATAAATCAAAATCAAGCATAGCCCGGCCACTAAAATTAAATCTGTACTTCATAATATTGAATCAAGATTATACTAACACTGATGCTGAAAAGCAACTAAATTATGATTGATTTTACCATTTCGTAAAAAACGACTGCAATGTCAATCCCGTTTGATTTAAAATAAGATTCTTCCAGACACTAAAGTGAAATTTTCTAAATGATTATGATTTTACATGTACAGATGTTATCTCTCTATCTTACCTATCTAATCTAATCGAGTTTGAGTAACAAATAGTTTAAGTATTACTTTGACGTATTTTTAATGATAATGAGTTATATACAATAGTTATCTATTTACTTAACAGAAGAAAGAATTAAAGCGTATGTTTCTGTTTACATAATTCTTGTGGCACCACTAAAATTCAGTTCCAATAAATACTAACTCCACAGGCAAATTTAAGAGGTAAGTTCATGGAAAATCAAAAAATGTTATTGACATTAAAAACAATTTTATTTAAATACAGCCATTTGTTTAGAATAATATTCCTTAAATATTGAGACTAGCATGTAAATAAGCTAGAAATTATACATAACTATCAGGAATGTGGAGTGAGTCCAAATTAAGGGGACCCACGTTAGTTTTCGTAAAAAATGTCTTACACTATTGGTCTACAGTACAAAGCAGGACGGAATGTGGTCACCAGCCGTGATTATTACCCTGATTAAGTATCCATTCACAGGTGAGCTGACTGGCATCTGACATTCAGTCGCGATACAAGTCCCTCTGCCACCAGTGAGATTCAAATTGCAACCTTGCAGTTTCGTAGTTCACATCATGCCAATTTATGTGGACCAAATATTTTTTTAGAGTTAGCAACTTAGATTCTATTTTCTCTCAGAATTTCATTCTCATCAATTCCGCTTTTTTAAGTCGCAGATAAACTGTTTGTAAAATATAACCTATTGGTGAAATATAGTGAATTTTAACCAGTCAGAATGCTCACAATACTGCAAAACAGGTTTTTTTTTGTTTTACAAGAAAAGTTTGGTTTGTCTAGGAACATTATGGAGGTATTATAGCAAGCTTGTTCCTAATTGTCGATAGCGGCATTAGCCCATGCTACTGACATTCTAATTGCTGGTTCCGGTCTCGCCCAGTGAGAAATTGAATCCGCTTTTGCTAAGGAATTCAAGATCCCTTCCCCTTCCACAGCACTGAATCTAGAAATAGGGTCCAAATTACCTAAATGACTATACTTCAATCGCTTGAAGTGGCAGCTCTTAGGATGGCCTGAAAAACGGTTGCATATTGTTCCTACGAAAACGCTTACTCGATTTGTTCGAAAGATCTAAAACTGAATTCAGTTCCATCGGTAACTTTTCTTATGCTCTGTGCCGGTCTCAAGTTCTCTGAATATATACCAAATGGCTGCAAATTGAGTAATGCACTCAGAGCCGCCCTGAATGTAATACCCAGCCATACAGTCCTTCGTAGTGAGGTTAGTTTACAGTTTCTCACTCTACCCCAGCCCAGTACGGGTGCACAGGGGATCATAGGCCTAGTGATAGCAACAAGCGTCCACCCAAATTGGCAGCGTTAATAACTCACATAGTAGTGAGTGAATCAACATGTTCCACAGAAGTGTTATCGCCTCCTACCCAGAGTCAGTCAACAACTGGTAGCAGTGGAATTTGTATCGTAATTTAATGTCGGATACCAGTCGACTTAACTGTGAATGAGTATCACTGGAATGAATGCTGAAAAGATGGTATAGTAAAGGTCCAAATCCTTTTGCAAGAGTTTCGTTTTGATAGGCTGGCAGAAACCGCTAATTCTTCACCTCCGGGTTTTGTCACCTATTGTCCCGGACTCACCTTTGGAGTTTTTGAAAGTACCATTCGGTTTTCTAGAAGTGTGCAAATTGGTGGACTCATCCCTTATCTATTTTATAAATACAATTTAGAATTTGTCAAGATGATTTCCTGATTTTTTGCAGTTCTACTGCAACGAGTTGGGATCACAATCTATGAAGAACGCAGTTCTTGCATCGGCACAGAATACGAAAATTAATAAAACTAGGATAAGTGCACAGCGAAGACTTTGGGATTTCTCCTTTTGTCATTACTCTGGAATTGTAAGAGAACGACAACTATGTCTTGGGAACAGGATTGTCTGAGTATGTTTGTTTCTAATAGTTTTTACATATTTCATCATAAAAGATCCTAGCCCCCTGACCCGACATCACAAAAATCTTGCTAGGTCGAACCCATGACTCTTGCTCCGGAAAGATATAAGCCCGGTCCTGCAACTTCATGTTTTCTATATAGCGTAGTTTTATAAGTAATATAAAACAGTATTATAATATGAAACGTATGGCGCATTGAGCGCATCACCAGGCTTCGTTAATACTCTACCGTCAAATACACATTTGATTTTTCTGAGAGTTCAACATTAGGTGGCGCAGCGTTGCATATGTCTTCATTCATAAACGGTTTCGTCGGATTCTTCTGTTTTTGATTTGGTTATTTCTTAGGTGTGCGGTGTTTCGTCAGCACAGATGATTATGGAAATTTGCATCGAGCCAGTTCGGTTCATGTCGATTTTTTGTACTACTTTTGTAAGAGTGGAAGACCATCATTGTTCTTCTCCAAACAAAAATTTCGCTCTACAATTTCCTCATTTGACTGAATTTCAATCTTTCTAGGAGAAAAAGTGGAGCATCGTATAGTTCATGTACCTGAAGTTCAAATACCAAACTGAAACCCTTCGCGTTTGTGGATCTATTCTTCGTGACATGAACTTTTTCTCGCAGTTTTCGAAATAAATGTACCGGTTCTGTTTGCGTAGCACGGGAATGATGCCGGCCATCTTGGGAGAGTAGATTCTACTGCATGTCATAGCCCGCAATGTAATTGTCGCCCCTGCTTAATGTGTGACCTATCCAATTCCACTCCCGTCTTCCTATCACATCGCATGCAAGTGCCAAGCCTGTGCGCTGACCAAGTCGTTTGTTTTAGATAGTGTCGAGCCAGCGTACTCCGATGATAAGACCCAGACGGGCATTGACGAAAACTTGGATTTTTTTAAAAACAAAGGAGTTAACTTTCCATGTGCTATTGCCCATATAATGGCACAGAAAGAACACTTGCACACAACAATCTCAGCATGATCTTATTGTTGTGATAAGTTCATTTTCGGATTTTAGGCAGGTAATGAAAGCGGGTCTACCGCTGTTAATGCGTCAGGCAACATCTAGTTCGGTGATGCCGTCCGCAGAAACCTGCTCCAAAATGATCCGTGGGGTGTTGATGGAGGAGGATCCGAAACGGAACCCAGCCTCTGTCGATCAAGCTTTCGAGATGTTCTTTGATGCGTTCCAGGATTATTTTAGCTATTATATATCGAATTGTCCCACTCAAAACGAATGCCCTTTTTCCGGATCTTGACGATCATCCCCTTCTTCCACTGTCTGGTAAAGGTTTCGCATTCTCAAGATTTCCATTCGAGTGGAAGCAGCAGATCACCAGTAACTGCAGGTGCAGCGATAAGTAACTCTACGGGGAGACCGTCAAGCCCAGCGACTTTACTCCATTTGAGTGCATTGATGACCGAAAAGTTTTCTCTCCCGATTGGAGGAACAGTCTTAACGTCTTTCACAGATTTGCATAATGCGGTATACAATTCTGAAGTCATTGCGATCTGTGGCATCTTCTGTTTTCCTGACCACCGCAATAGCAAATTCTCTCTTGTCGCGGCGTACACTACCATGACTTTCTCGGGATTTTGCTCGGTGTCGGAATTCGAGCACTTTACGAGCATTACGAGCATTTAACCCCTTTCGTTCATCGATCCGCTTCCACGACTCCGCCGTCAGCTAGATTTTATGACGCCCTTTCGGGACGTGGCCGACGACCTTTGCGGCACCCGAGAAAAGAGCGTTTTTTTTATGGCGGCACAATGCTCATCAATATGCTCAGGCGTGTTACTCAGTGGATCTGCCGTCTAATCAGCAAGATAGCTCTCCCATTGTCGAGCGACAGCTGCGTCATACAAGTGGTCGATGTTGAACTTAGGCGGTCGCAGCTCCTTTACACTGCGAGAAGTGGCGGACGAAACGCGCAAGCGAACGTAAGCGACCATCAGATGATGATTCCTTTCGGGGCCGATATCAGCGACTCTCTCGTTATGCACCTCCAGAAGACAACTACTAAATCTACTGTTGATCGCGAAGTAGTCGATCTGGGTGCTTATACGACGTCGGTCAGTTAACATCTAACTGACCTTATGGCAGTCTTTGTACTCAGACAGTGTGCCACCAACGTCGAGGCGTTGTAAGTTGCAGAGATCCACGAACATCCCACCATTAATGTTAAGGTCACCAAGACCGTGCTTCCCCATCACATGTCCGAGCAAGGTGTTGTCAGATCCCATCCTGGCATTCGGATCACACATCGCGATCACAATTTCAGCTTTAAGAAGCTTCCTCTGAACTGTGTTTAATTGCTCGCAGAAGAAGCCTTCCTACTATTGCCGAGGTAGTTCCCGCTCCGATGCATTGTTGACGTTTCGATGACAGTAGAGTTTCAAAATTTGCAGGTTGGGAGCCCAAAAATGTCTATCCCTTTAAGTCACCCCTTACAATAAGCAAGGAGGCCTTTGATTTTTTTCTTAACCCCCAACTTACAAGGAAGTGAGGCTGTCGCGAAAACTTTGATTATTAAAACTTGGCTCTGTTTCATGTTTTCGTGGTAGAGATGAAAGAATTATTCAGCAGTCCCCTCTCCTTCCCTTCCGACATATGTAATTAAAATTGTTGCGTCGTGATTTTCAAACAGTTATAATATATCTGGTGGCGTCCCTCAGAGCTCATGTATAAGTCCGTTTCTATATAATATTTAGACTTCGGATATTCCTCAGGACCTAAATTGCAGCCTAGCAATGTATGCTGATGGCACATAATAAAAATAATAATCTACAATTGTAACTAGAAACACTCCGAGATTTATTTCACAAATTGAGAATTAGAATCAACGCATCAAAACCGAAAACTATCATATATTTTTCATCAAAAGATGGGCCCCTCGATTTTTGCTTAATCCCCATATAAATACTCTCGGTGAACAGGTCGATTGGAGTAAATCAGTAACTTACCAAGATAACGCTAACTACAGCTGTTGTAAAATCTCCCAATCAATCCAGACGCTGTACCTATTAATTACCAGGAGATCGAGACTCTCCACTCATAACAAGTTAATCATATTCAGAACAATTACGCAGCTAATAATTATATATGGAGATCCTGTTTGGTCTCAGCGCGGCCGTGCACTTAAAGAAGCTTCAAATCCTTCAAAACAAATGCTTGAAGAACATAATAAATAAGCCATTTTATTTTTCAATACGCCGTCTCCACTCACTAGCGAATGTGAAATTAGTCAAATTATTAGCTCTTCGTAGCTCCAACAACCCTCTAGTGGAAGCTCTAATCATTAATTTTTAGTCTATATGTTTAGTTACGTTAAGATTTAAAGATCATTGGTTTTTGGAGCTTTTTCCCAGAATTAGTTAATGCTAGTAGAACTATAGTTGTAAAGAAACTGTTTGAACTTTTGATATATTGTATATGGCCGAGAGCTATAATCAAATATGGGAGTTTTTAAGCAGTGGCGGAGCAAGCAACTTGCATGTCGAACGCAGGCAAATGCGAATTACGGTGGCCATGGCATCGAAAAACAAAACAGAAATGAACGAGAAGTGGACATCGACGACGACTAGCAAGAGTACGTTCTACGATACGGTCAAGGAGATACTGAGGAGAAGGCTTTCGTTTCTAGTCTAGAGCCTGTCTGCACTCTAGAAATCCGAAGTCTTGGCTGCCTTCCGGGAAGGGCAAAGTGAACGAGGCCATAAAGCGTGAATGTCTTGAGGTAACCAATGCCCGGATAGGTATCATTTCTGTGAATGCTCGACACCAAAAACTTGCTGTGGTGGAATAGGCAATATGTAAGAAAAATTCTTAACAGCGGGAAAATCCAAATTGGATGTGTAGTATGCGCGGTACGAATGCGAAACACGTCAGCAAGGTTCAAGGGCCCAACAGAAGGACAGCATGCCGGAGATGCGGTCAGGTAGGTCACCAGGCGGGGGTCCGGATACGGGGTGGTGCCCAATTTTTAGGGTGGAACCAGAAAGGCCTAGCATAATCCGCATACTACAAATTAACAAGCGTCCGAGGACAACCGCCCACGAGTTGTTAGCACAGTTCGCTGTGCAGGTAGAAGCTGATCTAGTTCTAATCAGGGACCAATACCGGACTAGGTTCAACTTCGTGTTGTTCTCCAAAACCGACAGAATGACTGCGAGAGAAGCGTCCCTGATACAACTTTTACTTTGGAATCTCTGGCACCATCGGTGGACAGGTGGCGAGTCCTGGAAGACGTCTCGGCAAGTGATCATCAGTATATCGAGTTCGAAGTGGTTGACGCTACTTATTGGCATGCACCAGCCCTGCGCTATCCCTGCGGGTGGAATATCGCGAGGGTGAATATCGAGAAACTCGTCGAAGCTCTTGGAACAGGCAGGGTCACGCTGCTTGGCGTTTTGGGGGGTGGCAATGTTGCAGTTGACATGTGTTATGTGCTGTTGGATGGCAGAAATTGCCGACCTATGGACGGAGTGTCATAAGCTCCGCCGTTTGACACAACGTTTACACCCCAAGGAGTATACGTCAGCGAAAAGGAGACTCTACAGTACAATTATTAGAAGCAGAACCGACTGGCAGAACCGGCTGGCAGAACCTAGTTAACGAAGCAAATGAGGACCCGTGCGGGCTTGGCTATATACTTGTCACCCGCTAAATGGGGCACAATGGAAACCCTACATACTAAGTACCGCACAGACGGACTGCATTGCACGGGCATTATCTCCCAGACATCCCGTATGGGTTGATGTTAAAAGCACGGATAGCGACACGCACTGCCCTCTTTTCACAATAAAAAAGCTCAAAGAAACAGTTCTCACCATGAAAAACAAGGGGATCATCTGCAAGATCGGTTCGACGTTAGAGATCTTGACAGAAAGAGAGTCCCAACTCTGCATTCCATTTTCACAGTTGACTAAAGATAACATTGCTAAATACCCTGGTTTAATGCTCAACTCGAAGATAAGCTTTTTCGAGCAAATCAATGCAGCAGCGGACAGGCTTGCAGTGGAAGTTTGGGCCCTGAGTCGTCTTCTTATGGGAGAAATGCAGTCCGATCTGCTCTACGGCACGGAAGTATGCGCTGACGCCCTTGACAAGGAGGTACCTCGTCAGCTCCTTGCCCAAGTGCAGAGACGCGGAGCTTCTGCGTAAATGTCTCAGAGCCGGTCGTGATGGTGATCGCTGGAGTGATCCCCGTTACCCTTCTTGCTGAGGAACGTAAAGCTATCTGTAGAGGAAGTTGCCCGTGATGAATGCATGGCAAAATTGATTACTTCCTTATCCAATTTTTAAGTGGACATAGAGGTTTTCAGTCTTACTTTCACGAGATTGGGAAGGCACAATCTTCTGATTATGTGTTCGGCAATAGTGTGGTGGACAACGCTGAAAACACCTTTTTCTCTTATGCAAGGTAGGATGACTTTCGTCAGCAGCTTTATGCAGGCACAGAGGAGCTCTCTCCAGATAATATTGTCAGAGAGATGCTGAAGAGCGCTAGTCTTTTTGTTGCGAAGAATATTGAGCCTGACCGGCGATGGGATCGGATGGCAAAGGGTTCCCTGAACTAAGAACTCCCTCTCTTCTCTCCCCTCCCGTTGGTGAATGGAATTTCCTTACCTGAAGGCTCCCTAAGTCGCGATGGCTAGCCGGAAGTAGTGTATCGAACGATTCCAGGCTAGTTCTCTGATGACAGGAAGGCGTTTAGTTGGTAGTCCAACGGCGTACTATTGCGAGAGTCCAAAACTGTGTGCGTAAACGCATTCACCCACCCTACTCCCAAGAAAGGGCTGCGCATTAATCCATTCGAGGCAATCATAGTATTATTCACTAGAAAGCGCGAACTAGATTTCTTGAGGCCAATTATGCTAAATGGAATGAAGGTTAAGCAAAAAATAGCGGTCAAATATTGAAGAATTATACTAAACGAAAACTACTCTGTTGGGAACATATATATGTCGAAAAAGTACAAGGGCTCTGAGGATTGGCAGAGAAGAATGGGGATGCACCTCGAAAACACTACGTTGGATATTTACTGCAATAGAAGAGCCAGCTCTGGCAGATAAAACCCAACTCAACACAAAAACCAGGGAGTTACACCAATTTCAAAGATTGTGTTACCCAATCGCATCTCTGGAAGTCGGATTAGCTTCTCTCCATCAGCAGAGATGCACCTAAGGAAAACAAATCACAAATCGTTAGAATGTCCAAGTGTATCAGCGTAGTGGAGAGCTGCTCAAATCATAGGAAGATTGAAATTGTTTTTAGGCGGTATCTTGAAATACTGATAATGAAAATAAGAGTTCATTTCCACGGGGAATTTTAAAAAGAGTGAAGTAACAGGGCAAAGTGGGAGAGATCGACAGCGAGAGTTGAAATCCAAATGACCTTAGGACAGACTTTGTGCTCGAAAAGTGTTCTGGTAATGAGGAGGCTATGGAAATTGCAGCAACTCGCAAAGATCTAACCATTATCATTATGGTCCCACGACAGTGTCATCATATGTCTTAGTTCTTGAACTAGGATTATTTAAAAGTACTGAAAAGTAAAATTTTGGCGTCTTTTCATGGATTTGGGTGTTTGAAATCCATAGGAATGGTCCTAATAAGTCAACAAGATTTCAAAGGAATTCTTTGGATAGATTTTGAGATTTGCCGCAATGTAGTTTAGAGAAAATCGCGCGAGGCACCTTGCCTGTTTAACGCTGAGTTTTTGAATGCCTCCGAATATTAGAAAATAACTTTACCCAGATTATCTACACTACATTTGGATACAACTGATGCAACGAAGGAAATTGATCTCTTGAACCTGACACATGTGACGCCCCCTTTGACATCCATATTTGGCTTTGTGGAGCCTGTAGTAGAAATAAGAATTCCTTCGTTGGAGGATGCGGCTAAGGCAGATAAATCTTCTACAACGAATTAAATTGAACTGAAAAGGAAAAAGAGAAATCTGTTTTTTGTCTGTAGGAAATAAACACAGAGACAGGAACAACTGATTCCAGGAATACTGGAAGAAAGATTCTTCTTTTTCCTTTTTACGTAATTTTTTGGCAAGCACTGAAAAATGGAAAATTTGATAATTAAATTTAAATTACATTTAGGGTGTTGAGGTGTTTTTCCAGTAAAATTTAATAATTATAATTAATTAATATTTACTTTTATTTGGGGAAGATGGTAATAATTCGTGAGTATTAATAAAGGGACTTAGATGATTTCGAAATGGACGATTAAAAATATCTTTAATATCAGGAAGTTCGGGGTTGGCTTAGCAACCACACAGGAGAATTCCAATCTTTTTTTGCAAATCTAAGCTATTTTTATTTACTCCCCCATCCAAGGCAATATTTCCGTGTTGTTTTCAGGTAAATATGCAAACAATTAGGCTAGTTTGAAGGTAGTGTACAATTTGTTCCTGTTTATTTGTTTTGCTATTTACAAAAAAGATTAGATATACATTTTGGTTGATAACATGCAGAATATAAAAGGAGTAGCAATCGAGAAACTGATTTGCGTTTTTAATTTTTTTAAAGGTATCCAGTTGTAATCGAAAAAGTGTAGTGATGAAGTTGATTCTGGTATAATATCCTGGTTTTTATTAAAAATTGTTAAAACCAATAAAGAAATTTCGAATCAGGTTATTTTGTGCTGCACTCTGGGGACCGGCTACGCTCAAGGAGTACCATGTGACTTGACGACACCAGGAGCATATTCCGGAGTTATTTGCGTTTCGAAGACGCAATTCGTATTTCCAGATACTGCTGGATCTACTACGGATCCTTCAAGTACAACACCACAAACTCTAGACGCGACAACAGGTATCTATATATTGTTGATATATTTTATTCCGAACATATATTTTTTCTATAATTACTAATATCTGCAGAAACACGCACAGTCTTACTTAACTGACAGTTTAAACTGGTAAATTCAACTGAATACGTTAGTTTAAAGGGCTCCCCAAATGGAAAGCCGGCTGTCTGCGCGAACTGTCCGTGCCGCAGTCCGTCGCGGATAGGTGATGTCAAACAGCACGCGGACTGTTTACAGCGGATTAATTTTATGCAAAAACTGATTGAATGTCCACCCCAGCAAATTTTGTTTCCAAGATGATATCAGATGATAAAGAACTTCTACTTTTTCCGGTATCCATTTTTCTTGCCCGCCGCGAACTCTGCAATTTTTGACAGCAGCGAAATGCTGGTCCGCCGCAGTAAACCGCTCGATATTTGACTAGGATGTTACAATATTTCATAATACAGAGTTCGCGGCAACCAGTGTGTCCTGTCCGCGCAGTCCGTTTTATGTTTAGCGCACAGTTAGATACTAGACAGCTACCTCACTCCTCCTTACCCCTCAAGGGGGGAAATCAGTGCGAGTACACACGATTTCAAATTGTTTTGCCCTTGAGCATGAGCGAGATGTACCGAAAACCCGATCAGCTGTGTTTGACATACCGCCCGGACTTGCCAATGTATTGGTGAGATTGGCAAGTTTTTGCTTATGTATAAGTGAATACGTGAAACAAATTTTTGCTATATGGGTGAGCACGCCGTAGTACCAGAATAGCAAAGGCTCACCGATCTCTCTCTTACCAATACGATTTGACGAAGATTATGGCTTTTCCTTGTTTAGCGTCTCTGATGTGTACAGATAAGCTTTTGCAAGCACATTTGCAAGTGGGGTCATTTTTGTAAGGGTACTGCCTATAGTAGATCTACTGTGGTTTAGCGAGCCCTTAAATTCTACGTATGTGGTAGTTCTGGGGAGCTCTCTGTATACAAATTATGCTTTTGTGTGAAACAAAACCTGTTTAATATCGGTTTAATTTCTCTTTGTCCATCTGTATGTACATTTATCTGCCTGTCTGTCTGACCTATTTTCTCAGAAACGGGGGAATCCCCTCGTACGCAATAAATAACATTCTTCTGTTTTTTCATCCAATATAGTCATTTGAGGTAGTGAAAGGTCTCGATTTGTAACAGATCTTCCTTTCGACATTGGAGCAGTGCGGGGGTTAGAAAGGGGTCAGTTATTTAAATGACCCGTTTCTCAGAAACTGCACAAACGAAAATCTGAAAAATATTCTAGTGGCCCTGGCCCTGGCCCGTGGTATCTAGGTCCCAAAATACCAAAATGAAATAATAATAGCATATAGGTATATTTGCTATAAATTTTTCTAAAATTGCGTGTTTATCCTAGAATCCTAGAATAGGAATAGAAGCTATAGTATTGAGCATGATATTACCAAGTTTGGAGGAAATTGCACCATTACTAGTAAAGTTATAATGGGTCAAAGTTAGCGCTTCTGTGCAAACTTATTGCAATCTAAGACTTTGAATGCCCGTATCACACTGAATAGTCTGGCATACTAAATGCATAAACAGTATGAGTTGGGTATAAATAGGAAAAATGTCCACTCAAATATTCTTACTTAAAAAATACCTTCCATATCTGAAGCGTCCATCTTCTGGTTTTGGCTTATGCATGGAAGTAAATATACATTAGGCAGTAAAGGTGTTCGTACCTCAATGCCGTTCACGAATATCAATCACTACACTTTTGAAGAAAAACTTATTAAATTGACGATGACATAAATTTATTATATGGGTCCTATCTTATTGAAAATATATGACGCAAGAGTCTTCGTACCTCAATATTTCAATACTGGTTATTAGAAATATTATACTTTCTTATCCTTTTCTCTAATTCGAACTAAAGGTGTTCCACCATTTTTAGGTCTGGAGATGCAAATGTATTGGCATGGTGTATTATTGAAACACGCACAATATATTTACGATCATTGTTGGAATAGGTAACCACTATTTTCCTATTCCTATTCCTAGTGCTTTTAACCCAGTTTTCAAAGTTTGCCGAAATCCTTAAACTTCTCACCATTATCACTACGTTGCAAACATCGTGCCTCCCCATTACATGTCCGAGTAGAGTGTTGTCAGAGTACACCTTGGCAATCAGAGAAGCCTCCCTCGTAGGTGTATAGCACTGTACAAAAGAACATTGTTGCGAGAGGGAGAGGAGTGTTTCCAGACTCCCGCCATCTTACTTCGCTTAAGATCAGAATGTCCAGTTTATATCGTTGCATTTCTCGCCTGAGTTTGAGAAAGCAGGCATTTCGTGGACACTTGATACTATTGTCGTGAAGCAGTCCCTTATTCCAGGAACAAATCATAGTTCGCTTTCGACGTTCTAGGGTCTCTGGCGTGAAGCGTTTTGATAGCAGAAAATATTCGAAATTAGCAGGTTGTTAGCCCATAAATTTCTACCCCTTTCAATCGCCGATGAGGGTGATCTCAATTGTAGTAGTGAAGGAGTAAACATCGAAAAGTGGAATTTAAAGCGAAAGGAACTCATTCCTTAAAGCTATCCAGGTGAAATGTCAGAAAAAACAGCATGACATGGCTGCAGCTTTCACAGATATCCTATTCCAAAATCTGTTTTAACAAATAACACAATAATAGTATTATTTGAGGAATTTACGGAAAAATTCTACTTAATATCATCTTAGGAGTAAACAGCAATAAAAGAAATTAAGTAAGATATGACACTTTCGATCGAGAGATTGTTAACAGAGTTTAGATTCTAGCAAAAATTCAGAATGTGCTATCGACATCGCTGAGATAGTGACTCCTTTTTGAGCTGGTGCTCTAAAGTTGTGAAGAGGAAGACATGATTTTCGGAGTATGTGTGTGTGACAAGAATTTGTGTGGCAGATGCTTTTGGCCTGGTTATTAGTGGTTGGCTCCCTAGTGGGAGTTTCATGGGGTTGTGGTTATGTCGAAGCGGACAAGAGACTTTCGGACCTCAGGCGTGCAGTTGCGCTTACAACTCGGAGGCTGGACTCCTTACATCTGCAGATATTTAGATGTTTAGGTATGTCTTGCTTGGTGAACTCATGAAGTCAACATAGACTAGTACCGTTGTTGTTTGTCACAGCGGGGCTCTGCTTGTAGACACAAAATTAATCCGTGTTTTAAGAAGACCATGGGGTTAGGCGAAAATGGCGTGTAACCATGTTAAACCACCAGAAAATCGTTCCCCTGTGAGCTGAGGAAGAAAATTATTCGCTGATTGTCGTGAAGTCAACCAAAAGCTATAAGGAAATTTGCAACCTGAAAATATCAAATCTTCTTTATGCTTTGGCAATTGCTATCATGCTCTACAAGCAGACTCATTTTTCGGCTACGGCATTTTCAGCGTTTGACGGTCCCCAGAATGCTCGTTCACTCCTATTGGAGCAATGATATGCTGCAATTCTGTTGTGATGCTATTCTATAGTAATTTGCAAAGCCTATCGGTGGTAAGCATGGATCCAGTACCGGATTAATGCTCACCGCAAACGCCAAGGAATTTTTAGTACTGCAGCCTTATGCACCACTATGAGCAATTGAATGCAGTCTAACAGAGACTTTCTAGAGGTGACATTGCGATCACAATGGGAGATCTGAATAGCCAAATAGGCTCTGATAACTCCTTAATTGGGGAGGCGTAGCAAGGGCTTGGCAACGGTAATGTTGGGGGTTATTGATGGTATATAGTTCGAACGTAGAGTCTATCAGATTGATAATATTGTGATCAGCAATAGGTCTGAGAGTGGCCATCTGTATATGCGGAAAAGGAATGTAACAATATCAGCCTCAAGCACGATCATCGCTTGTTCGTCACTTGCTTTCGCTTGCATATTGTATTCACATATTCTTGTAAAGGTGGCTGGAGAATTTGAAATCCAAAACGCAGTTCAAAAAGGTTGCTTTCGCCATGATACAATGTCTAGAGCGACTTGAAAAGGTCCAATGGACGTCGTTACTCACAACGACTACGCTGATGTTATTTATTTCCTTTTTAATCGACTCATGGTATACACCGAATAGGCTTGCTTTTGGAAAAGGAGATAAGTCGGTTTGAAAACTAACACCAACGAAATCCGGGGTCTCGATTTAAGGGGCATTCCCTCTTTTTAAGGTTTTGTCTAAAACAAAACCTTATTCAAATCGGTTTATTGTCTGTCTGTCCCTCTGTCGGTCTTTTTTTCATCGTTCGAAGGTGGAAAGGTTCAAAACCGTTCACCGTGGCTCCTTTCAATCCATCTTCGAATGTGTGGAATGATACGGTAGGTCCAATGGCCTGTTTGTGGCTCGTTCCATCTCTTTTGCCATTTCGCGATGGATTCCCGCCGTGCTAGTTGCCGTCGAGGTACAATAGACTCCCCGACTGCATACATTTTATCGTCGAGACGCCGACCTTCATCCGCCAAGATGTCTTTGGGGATTGCCCCTGTTTTCCAGAACGGTTGCCCAAACTGGAGCTGCGTAGAGTAGCACGGAACTAACTACCCCTCAAATAAGACGACATCCACTTTGTCTTGGTCCACCAATGTTCGGTAGTATCCTCGAGATCGTTACAGCGATGGAAGATGCTTTAGTTGCAGCGCGCTCAATGTCTTTTTAAAATTGAGCCTTTTGTCAATCATTACTCCCAAATATTTAAGCGACTCTTAGGAGTAAATTGTCACTAACTTTAAGTTTCACGGGCATGTCTTTCCTTCTTTTGCTGATTAGCACTATTTCCGTTTTATGTTCAGCAAGTGATAGACCGGACTTTTTCAACCAGGAATTGGTCTCCCATATCGCTACATTTGCGTAGATTTCGATCTCGTCTAAGCATTTTGCAACTATTGTTACCCCGATATCATTCGCAAAGCTAATGGTTGTCACGCCGTTAGGAAGGCGTAGTGTCAGGACTCCATTGTACATAATTAACCACAGTAAAGGAACTAAGACAGACCCCTGTGGCATGCCGCACGTCATTGGGAATAATTTCCGTCTATCTTCCGAGTTGCAATACAATCTTCTTCCAAGAAGAAATGCAAAAATGATGCGTACAATGTACTTCGGAGCCTGCAGTTTCGTTAGAGCCTTTACGATTTTCGTCCATTTTGCATTGTTGAATGCATTTTTTACATCGAGTGTCACCACTGCGCAGCATTTGTCATCTTGTATTGCAGCGCGAGCCAGGCCAGTCACCATGTTGATTGCATCGACGGTTGATCTCCCCTTACGAAACCCGAATTGCTTGTCGGATAGGTCTCCTTCCAATGGTATTGACCAAACCTATCGGTCGATATGAGGAGGCATTACCCAATGGTTTACCTGGCTTCGGAGTGAGTATCAGCTTTTGCAGCTTCCATTGCTCGCGGAATTCTCCTTCTCTAAGGCATGCCGTAAAAACTTTGGCAAACATACCTGGTGCTTTCCTGGCTGCCACTATCAAGGCGATATTCGAGATTCCATCTGGCCCTGGGGTCTTATTTTCAGCGAATTTCCTTGCTGCATCAAACATTTTCCTTTTCTACCACTACAGGAATTTCGTCGGGGTTTACATGGACTTTAGGCAGATTTGTGTAGTTCACATCCTCTGGGAAGAGAGTGTTCACTATGTTTTGTAGTAATTTATGACAGGTAATCGGTGGGAAGCGCTTGCCTTCAGTGATGACATTACAGATCTGTAGGCGCCACCCCAAGGATCAGAATCTGCTTCAGTATACATCCGCTTGGAATGTTCGGATTTGTTCTTCGTGAAAGCTACTTGCAATTTTTTCCTCGCGTTCTTGTATTGCATGCGTAGCTCAACAAATTCAGGTTGATTTCTTCTGCGCTGGGAGAATCTCCTAGCTCTGGGGCAGTTTTCCCGACATTGGGAGACTCGATAATTGGGATTTGGTCTTCAGAAAGCGCTACACCGTGGCATAGAGACATCGCATGCTCGTTGCAATTTTTCCGCGACCTGTAAAGCTTTTTCTTGTGCGCTTCCCGATAATAATGGGTCATCAAGAAGTACTTCCTTGAACATTTCCTCATCGAATTTGTTAGTTACCCAGCTCATTGTTATTCTTTTTGGTGGCTTCATATAATTCTACGCGATGTTTGGAAGACAATAGCCTGATGATCGCTGTGTGTGTACTCTTCGCTGGCATGCTACTGCAGTCTTTGATAAGGGTAACACTGACGAAAGTGAGGTCTCCTACCGATTGTAATTCTCCCATCCGGTATGTGTTGGCTCCACCAGAGTTCGCAAGTATGACATTTAAACGCGAGAAAGTCTCTAGCAGTATTTGCCTCCTTGCATTTGTTTTTCTGCTTCTCCATTCTTCTGCCCATGAATTGAAATCGCCGGCGTCTGGCATCAAAGGATAGTTTCTCAAATCCGTTTCCTGGATGTTTTTTACATTTTCTACAGCACGACTTCCGCAGCTCCATATCGTGGCTTTGCTGTTTTTGTCAGCTATCCATACTCCGCTATGCAGATTTTTATATTGTTCGCAAACAATAGCAATGTCGATATTATTTTTGAACACGCTCTGGGAGAGGAGGTCTTGGGCCGCTCGACAGTGATTCAGATTTAGTTGCATAAACTTCATTTGTACTTATTTATGAACGCCTTTCTGAACACTGGACATTTATTGCTTCCTGCAATGTGGGCGTTGTCGCTATTTTTCGTTTCGACACAGAACACGCATTTGGGTTTTCTGCCGCAATCCTTCGCAAAATGGCCTTGTTCTCCGCACCTGAGGCACAGACTAGATCTGTTTTGTGAGCTGGTACAGGCTTTCGCAATGTGGCTGCCAGCACTTAAAACATTTATACACTTGACTTTGCTCTCGTATCCGGCAAACCACCCATCCAATTCAAACTTTGCCTGGTGTTGTTGCCTTTTTTGTTGCTTCGACAGGAAGACTTATCGACGCTATCTGTGTATCACCGTACGCCTTCCTAAGTCGTAGCACGTTGGCCTCGCTTACTGATTGTAGTCCTCATTAAGATTGCAAGGCTTGACAGATCTCGGACTTTGTGGCGTCTGCATCCAAGTCATTACATTCTATCACAACCACAGCCTCGCCTAGCGATACTTCGATTTTTTTCCATAGATTTTCGCCTACATCTTTACCTGGTTTAAGTTCCAGTACAGATTACCTTTTTGCGTACGTCTGATACGCGTAACATTACCATTCAGTTCAGTCACGGAGATATCTGCTTTTACTTTAAGCAAAATTTGCACGTGCGTCAGCACGCTGGTTTTTGTTATGAATAGTGCGTCCGGCCTGGCTCTCCTTTCCAACCGTTTCTTGCTTTCTACTTTAGTCCAGGTAGATTCTTCGGCACTGTTAGTGGCCTTTTCCGGGTGGCCGATAAGCTTCCGTCTCCTGTCATCCTAGGTTGCGCCGTCATTGGTTTCTCCTTTTTGCGTTTTGCTGTCCGTTGGGGTGATTGTACCTCTTCGTTGGGATCTCTTTGTCGCTTATTGTGCATTGCTGAAATGTCTATTTCGCCTTGGATACCTCACTTTCCGTTGGCTGTTCGACAGTATACCTTCTTCGCGTGCTTTTACTCCACCGCTGCTGCTCCTTTGATCCGACATCTGTTTCTCACTCGATTTTGCTGGAGGCGATCGCACTAATTTAGCGCTCCGTCTAAAAGGAGCCGTTTTGCTAGTGGGAAGCCCCCGAAATTCTCGCCTTCCTCCACTGTTTGCAGTGAAATAGTTTAAAAACAAATTTGCAGTTGATTCCAATACGTTCTTGCTTTGGCTTAGATTGAGCTCAGGGCTTCCCCCGCCACAAATGGTTCTAAATTGGGGTTTGTTTATTAACACTCAATATGTCATAAAAAAGGGAATGTTCCGCAGTGCAAACCGAGATTGAACCTCGATCCTGGAAAACCGGGGCCAGACGCGCTACCTCCGAGCTGCGTACTGTTTGAAAACAAGAACTCTGCGTAGTCTAAACCACGCAATTATCACACTCTTCAATTACACTCAATGCAGTCGGCGTGAAAAAATTCAATTCAGCATTTAGCGAGAGAGCTGAATAAAGGGGAAGAGAATAAAGGGGAAGTCGGGAAACGGGAAGCTAGACGTTTCAGGTATCAATGGTTTTGTGTATTTCTTTTATATAGAGATTTGAGTGTCTATTTGTCGTATTGGCTATTTGTGTTGACACAAAACCTTAAAAAGGAAAAGTTTACGCACGGAATCGAACCAGGGCCCACCTGCCCGCTAACAACTGCGCTGGCACCCAGCTCTCTGTCTGTCTGTCCGCCACACGCATTTTTCTCGGAGACGGTTATAGCGATTGACACCAAATTTGCCGTGATGGGGGCTGTCATATAGAGCACGATCTTATCAAGTTTGGTGGAAATCGCCCTATCACTAACAACGTTATAATAAGTCAAAGTTGTTGTTTCTTTGCAAATTCAAGACTATGAATGTCAATATCACCCGAAAGTGTATACTCCACTTTCCAGCAACGATTCTTCTGTATACTTGGATATTGTGGATGTACCTGTTTTTGACATCACTAGTTATATGGTTGGAATTAAATCATTGGTGGGGCATAACGTACCAACCACGCCTACGCGCCGTTGCGCACTCCTACGCGCCTATGTGCTTCAAATCCTTCCAGGACTCCCCGAGATGCCAGCATTCCTCCTCTACTATTCTGAGTTAAATGCTCTTGTGGTAATCCACACATCCCCTGCATGACGTGGCTATCAATGGAATTGTTAGCTTGCCCAATGTGTAAGCTATCCATAGTGACTTCTTTTTCCTTCTGATTACGTCGCCCACGGGTAACAGTCTCAGGCCAGTGTACTGCGATGATATGTCGCATGTTCAGCTATGGTGGTCATGTTCCATATACCACTACCATATAACAACACACAAAGGACATTACCAGACCAGGTCCAACTTGATCTTGGTATTGATATAACTGCAATGCGAGAAAATCTGTGGCGAAATTACATGAACTTCAAATGAGATTCGGCTTGTTTACTCTTACCGAATAGACCTTTCCAAAAATCTCATGTTCTTTTTAGAATTCTTATTAGAATCGATTCGATGTCTGTCTGTCCGTCTGTCTGTCTGTCTGTCTGTCTGTTGGTCTGTCTGTCTTTTTTTTTTTGTTGAGGAGGTGGAAATCTTCAAAAAGACACTGGTCTGGACACACCAGCGTGTGGGATTTTTACCCACTAAAACCACCCCCGACTCCCTCCCTGCCCCGCGGAACCACCATAAGGTATTACATCACGGGGCGGAGTCAGCTCACTCTAGCTTTGTCACCTTTCTTCTATACGCGGCGCACGTGACCGCGCTTTTCTCCGTTCCTCTGCCTTTCGCAATTTATCTTGAATAGATGCGATCATGGAGTTGACCGCATCCCAATTCTCTTGATGTGCTAGCATTTTCGGTACCAGATTTTCTGGTACCAGCACCTCTCCTAGAGTCTCTTCTAGATTCCTCCTTTCTTCCACAAATCTCGGACAGTGGAAGAATACATGCTCTGGGTCCTCTGGGACTCCATTGCAATTTGGACAATCGGGTGAGGTCTCCAATTTAAACCTGTGAAGGTATTGGAGATATCCTCCGTGTCCCGTGAGAAACTGGGTGAGATTATAATTAATCTCACCGTGTCGTCTCTCCAACCACTCCTTGATGGCAGGAATGAGCCTGTGCGTCCACCGGCCCTTTCCCGAGCGTTCCCACCGCTCTTGCCATTTATTGATGGATCTCTCCCTCTCAGCGTTCTTCGTCCGCGATGAGGAAGAGGTTGGCTTTGCATTGTATATATTCGCCATCTCATCTGCCAAGATGTCAATCGGCATCATTCCAGAGATGACGAATGCTGCATCATCTGAGACAGTCCTGAAGGCAGAGCATACCCTCAGAGCTGTCCTCCTGTAGACTGAACTCAGTTTGGTAGCATTCCCTGACATCCACAACGCCTCCCTCCAAACTGGGGTCGCATAGAGCATGATCGAGGTCACCACCCTGGCTATAAGCAACCTAGAGGTATGCCGTGGCCCTCCCACGTTCGGCATCATCCTCGCCAGGGCCATACTAGCAGTGGATGATTTATCACAAACATACTGTAAGTGTTGCTTATAGCTGAGCTTCCTGCCTATCACCACCCCCAAGTATTTGATGGTCGGCTTGGAAGTGATGATATGATTCCCGATTCTAACACAGGCGTAATTTCTCTGCCGGCGCTTCGTGATGAGGACCGCTTCTGTTTTTTCCTCCGCAAGCGTCAAACCAGAGCTCTCCAACCAGCATTTGACAGCACTGATTGCCTCGCTTGAGTATAACTCAGCATCTTCAAGATGCTTTGCGACAACAACCAGTGCTATGTCGTCAGCGTAACCCACCACTGTGGCTTCCTCCGGAAGGGGAAGATTAAGTACATCGTTGTACATGATGTTCCACAGTAGTGGGCCCAATACGGAGCCCTGTGGGACACCCGCGGAAACAACGTACTCCTGCGGTCCGTCATCAGTGTCGTACCATAGCCTCCTTTCAGTTAAGTAACTATCGACGATAGCAGCGAGATAGGCGGGAATACCAATCTTCGCTAGGGATTTGCGTATTAGATTCCAATTGGCCGAATTGAATGCATTTTTCACGTCCAGGGTTACTACCACGCAATATTTGCTGGTACCACCCTTTCCGCGAATTGCATCTTCGGCCAAGCCAGTAACCAATTTGATGGCATCAATGGTTGATCTGGCTTTTCGGAACCCATACTGCCGATCTGAAAGGCCGCCTTGGCCCTCAACAACCGGGAGTAATCTATTATAGATTACCCGCTCTAACATTTTCCCCACCGTGTCCAAAAGACATATGGGTCGGTATGACGATGGTTCACCTGGAGGTTTACCAGGCTTAGGCAGAAGTACCAACTTCTGTCGCTTCCAAGCCGCCGGAAATATTCCTTCGGACATGCACGCTTCAAACAGCTCAGCGAACATGTCCGGCTTGGATTTGACGGCAAGCTTAAGGGCCTTATTCGGTACTCCGTCCAGGCCCGGCGCTTTATTATCTCCTATTCTGCTGCAGATCTCCAGCAGCTCGTCTCTGGTGACTGGAGGAATTGCCGTCATATTCAGAGGTGGTTGGACT
This sequence comes from Hermetia illucens, assembly GCF_905115235.1. Lineage (NCBI taxonomy): Eukaryota > Metazoa > Arthropoda > Insecta > Diptera > Stratiomyidae > Hermetia > Hermetia illucens. The sequence continues at coordinate 110,438,116 of NC_051850.1, read as the reverse complement.
ATGTCGGTGCTCCCCTCTTGCTGGGGGAATAACCCCTGGATGATTTTGAGCAAGAGGGTGGGACACGTGATCTGCGGAGAGGAGCGGCCTTTAAATCGTCCCATCACTATTCGATAAGCACTCCCCCACGGGTTGATGTCCGCTTCTGAGCAGAGCTCCTTAAAGCATTTTGTCTTGCTTCGCTGGATGGCGAGCTTGAGGGTTTTGCGGGCTGCCTTATAGGCGCACTCTTTCTGCCCCTGATCGACTCTACCTACCGCCCTCTGAGCCGCTCTTCTGGCTCGGTGGCAGGCTGATCGAAGGCCAGCCAGTTCATCATTCCACCAGTAGTTTGGTCTTCTACTGGGGAATGAGCACCTCCTAGGCATAGACGCGTCACATGCTTTGGCGATGCATTGAGCCAGATGGACGGCTCTTTCCGTAGAGGCGCCTGCTATATCAGGTTGATCTAACCACACCTCCAAGAAGCTCTGCTCATCCAAAGATTTTGCAGACCAGCCTGAAACCTTTTTCGGTTTCGGGGATGATAGCTCTTTGCCCTGTGGCTCGACACATGTCTCAAAGAAGATTGCCTGGTGATCGCTGTGGGTGTAGCGTTCGCTGACGCACCAGGACATACCACGCGCCAGCGCAGGGCTGATAAAGGTCAGGTCTACAACCGAGCCTGACCCCCCTTTCTGAAACGGCACCTTCGTTAGCCAAAACCATGTCCAGCTGCGCAAAAGCCTCTAATAGACTGCGCCCCTTAGCATTTGATTCTCTGCTACCCCACTCTAGGGCCCAAGCATTGAAATCACCAGCAATCACCTTTGGACTTCGTCCCCTTGCGTCGAGAACAAGATTATCAAGCATTTGCTCGAATTCAGGCAGTGTCAAACTTGGTGGGGCGTAGCAGCTGTATACATATATACCTCTTATTTTCGCCCACACAAAGCCACTGGCTGCCTGATTTGCAGTACATTGTATGGCTTGTCGACCACAAGCCCATATCGCCGCTCCACCAGTCGAATCTGTGACCCATACGCCACCGTGGCGGTTTCTGTACGGTTCACTTATGATGGCAACCTCCATCTTAGATTCGAACGTGGTCTGCTCAAGTAAATCCTGAGCGACCCTGCAATGATTCAGGTTTATTTGAATAAACCTCATTTTCTCATTGCAGTTAGCGCCTTCCTAAATTCCGGACATTTGGCACTTCCGGCAATGTGCCGGTTATCCTGTCCCTCTTTGGCTACGCACAATAGGTATTTGGGGTCCCTATTGCACTCTCTGACAATATGGCCTTTCTCCCCACACCTTCTGCATCGATCGGACCGATCAATGTTGCTGGTGCATGCCTTCGCGAAGTGCCCAAACATGAGGCATTTAAAGCACCTCTTTAGTGAAGTTTGCTCCCTTAAACGGCAAACAACCCATCCAATCCGAACCCTTCCGGCAGCTAACAGCATCTGCGCTGCCTCCGCTGGCACTCGTATGGTGGCCGTTTGAGTGCCACCATAGGCTTTCCGTAGACCGACAACAGACTCCTCTGTAAGTTCTTTCAACTTGAATTGCTCCTTCAGAGCAGTACAAATTTCTCCTTTCGATGTAACTTCATCGAGATCCTTACATTGTATATAGATCTCATGTTTTTGAGCACGCACTGCGGCATTCTCCCCAAGTGAGTTTTTCATTTGAGTGCGAAAGTCATCAGTTTTGCCTCCGCTGGATCTTTTCAGCTCGAACATGAGATCCCCTTTCTGGGTTCTTCGGATTCTGTTCACATTTCCACTCAGATCTTTTAGGTCGGGATCAGCTTTGACCTTTTTGAGTATCTCCGCGTAGGATAGATTGCCCTTACTGGAGATAACAATCGCATCTGGACGAGTTCGCACTTTTGCTTTTCGTTTCGCTTTTTTGTTGGTTACTTTAGTCCATCCATCGTTTTCGTTCGTCTTGGGTTTCGCAACGCTGGTCGAGTTTCCTAGATTCGCTGTATGCTTTCCTCCTTCTGAACTGTTGGTGTTGGTCTTCAGGATGTCCTGTCCGCCTTTTTTTCTCTTAGGCGCCTGCTGATTATTTAAAGGATCCCCCTCTTTTTCACGTACTCGCTTATTTCGCTGGGATTCGATGGTAGTACGGTTAGGCGTCACTTGGGTTGCTTGTGATACTGTTGGCACAGCGGGGTTCGGCGTGTTGTTATTATTCTTCTCCTCCATCTGTGATCTATTATAGAGGACTCTAATGGCCCTCACCATATTCTTGATGGCTTGGTGCACGTTGTGCTTGTCCTTGATAAACTCGGACAGCTCAACTATCTTTGCCCCAAGCTGGGTGAAGGGTAATTCCTCCGGATCGGGACTCCGCTCCTTATAAGCCCCGACAGGGTTACTCCTTTTATACGCTGTTTCACTTTTGCCAGTTATTGATCTTGCCTGTACTTTTTCCTTCATCGCCTTTAGCATTGGTGGAGATCTCAAAGTTGATGAGCTTCTTTTGAATGGATCCTTATCTTGTTCCTGGAGCACCTCTTGCTGTCGCGCATCTTGAACATATGCTGTGGGTGTTGTTACAGTTTTTGTCGTCCAACGATCCATCTTCAGTTCATCCTTGGTTGTTCTTGCTACTGGTGTTCTCGGTAAGGTCGTACTTCGCTTGAACACTTCCTTCTCCAGATCCAAATCACTTGTAACATTATATGCCAAGGTGGCCAAGTTGTCCACCACCGAGGCACTGCGGTCGAGGGATATCGACGACCGGGAGCCCGCTTGCTCACTCCCAAAAGCCGCCGGTACTGGGGTTCCGAGCCCCTGCACCGTAAGTTTACTCCTTCTCTCGTCTTCCATGGTGGTTTTATGTTCTGGGTATCCTTCCCATAGCCAGTTTGGTCCACGCACCAGAGATGAGCAAACACTAGCCCATACACAGTCAGAAAAGAAAAGTGCATGAACACATATTTGCACATCAATAGGTATGCCCCTATCCGCCACCTGGGGTCGCGCCTGATGGGAGATCTGGCAACTCCTCACAGGTCTGTCTGTCTGTCCGTCTGTCTGTCTGTCTGTCTGTCTGTCACACCCGATTTATTCGGAAACGGCTGGACCGATTGTGACGAAAATTGGTAAGAGTATGTAATCTGCCGTTCCCTTTACATGCAGAAACTGGCACCATTTTGTATTAAGTTTAAGGGGGGGCTCCCCATACAGGTGAAAGGAGGCTGCAAAATTTTTTTTCACAGAATGTAGCCATGTGGAGTATCAAATGAAAGGTCTCAATTAGTACTTTCCGAAACTGGTTCAATATTTAATGTTGGGTGAAACATAGGGGAGTGAGGGTTCAAAATACGACCCCCAAAAAGTGTAACAGGTCTCGTTCTCAGAACTTATCCAACTGAAAAATGTGAAAAAAATCACAGTGGTGTATCCCTACGAAATCTAGGCCTCAAAATATATCCGGTTCCGATATCTGCAGAAATAAAGTTAATAACAGTATATTTCCATATTTTAGAAATTTACCCGGCACCCCCCTTATGTTCATCCCAGAAGTACAAAATTTAACATGCGTTTAATAAAGAATATAATGCACAATTTGGTCGAGTTTGAAGAAAATCCAACTATTATTAACAAAGTTATAGGGGTGAAACTTCACATTTTTTTGTGAATTTCTTGTACTCTATAACCTGAATGACGTCATCATCACATATCAATTCGTCAATACCACAACGAAATGAGTTCTTATGAATGGGGTCGGAAAGAATTATTTTGTTTTAGTTTTTTAGTCATTTATATATGAATATCAATTACTCCAACCAGACATGTGCGTATGTAGGTATATAGTGCTAATGAACTTTGCGGGTAGTGCTTAATTCAGATAGAAGTAAATCGGAAATATGGGTACGATCAATTTATATACGTGCATATATGTGTACAGTATTCGGAAATAGGCAGTTTGTTTGTTTAGGGTGAGCGTAATATCTACGGCTGTAATATGTACGTATGTCTCGTAGTTTGGAAAAATATGAAGGATTATGTTGGATTTGTAGCTATATACGGATAGAAAAATGTGCCTTGAAATTTCTTACATAAGATGAACACAAAACCTTTATACCCGAAGCGCGAACTTCCGGTATTCCAACTTGTTTGTTAGTGCAGTAGAGACCTTCATACTCGTAAAAGATCATTCACTCTATGTAACCTTCCCCGATCTACAATTCTGAGAACCACGGCCATAGTATAGATATCATACCAGGAACCAAACTCTTAATATAGGAGATAGCTATTGTAGGATTGTTGTCGTTGAAGCAACAGCTCAACAGTCAGAAGACCCATTGGAAAGCAGATGGACTGCAAAGCCTTACAAATGTTCGTTAGACAAGCTTACTACTTACCGGGCTAAATTTTTACGTAGATATCCAGCAAAAACCAACAAATGCACGAAAAATATTGTCAGAAGGCAAAGTGGAAGACAAAGAATGGTTGGAAGGTTAAAAGTTGCAAAAAACACGTAAAATTTGAATGGCAAATTACTTCTTACAGTTCGGACTTATATTCGTCACGAATAGAATACACTGCAGGCAACATACTAGAGGGCAAAGTTGAATAGTTCCCAGAATTTGAAAGTGAGAAATGTTGGAGGCCAGAGAGGATCACGAGGATTCGAGGGTGCAAATTGCGAAACAGGCTTTTGATACGCTCCGCATTGTTCAGCGACCGATTGCACTTTGAATTGAAATCATCTTGCGTATCCTCGTTGCTCAGAATGTAATCCGGTCCTGGTTTCTGGCTTGAATTTAATATGAACCGACAAAATTGAATTTTTACAAAAATGCGATGCAGGCTGTGCCCTTTTGTTTATTGCAAAGCAGGGTAGGAAGCAGGAAGCATTGAAATTTTGAATTTTTTTTTCCAGATGCAAATTTTTACCTGTAGATAACACTTTGGCCACAGCAGATAGTCCCCATTTGAATAAGAGGAGAATCAGAGTGTGGAAGTATGGAGGTTCTCCATGGTTCGATTGAAATTTAATTTTAATTTTTGTTTTTGTTGAGAGTTTTATCAGGATTCGTTGTCATGATTTTCGTTTTACTAAGTCAAGTAGGTCGCTTTCAACAGAGCACCTTTTTGCCAACAATAGGCTGGCGGAAAGTGGAAGGCGCCTGGTACTAAATAAGATGGAGCCAGCTACTCCCCAAATTTTTGCGAAGTGAAAAATATTTAATTTTAACTGAAAATACTTCACGTTAAAGCTCCACATCAAAACGAAATTCCATATCTTATTATTAGAATAACAAAAACATTTTACATTAAGGTTACTAGAATACATATATGTATCATAGAAGTAAAATATATGAAGCTCTTATTTTCGACGATCCATCCAGATGAGGTACTACCCATCGTGATAATCAACCAAAGAACATCAAATATCCACAATTTGCAAATATACTTACACTTAAACGTCTTACTTTAAAGATGCAACAACAACACCGGAACCTTTGGAGTGTCCAGAAGGACTTGTTTGCGCTGATGTTCCCGAGATATGCACTTCGGCTCAAGAGCCCTTGTGTAAAAACACAGTCGCGGGCCAAGGCGGTTCTTGTAATGAATGCCTCGATGACAATGCGAGTAAAGTTTGCATAAGCGAGACGGAATATTCTGTCTGCAATCGTGGTAGCGTGATAGCGATCTTGAAATATACTTGCCCTACGGATAAGCGTTTCTGCAAAACAGTTGAAGGCGTTGCAGATTGTCAAACAGACTCTGCCGTAAGTAGCTTATTATAGTTTGCAAATGAAGCTGTTGGCCCTTGAAAGTTTAACCCTTATTCAATAAAATGTCACGAAAAACCTCTTGAATTAACTTTTCCAGCCGTTTGTACTTTCCTTATAACAAAGCTTCTGTGTATCTTTCATTTTATTTTCTATACTGCAGTTTTGTCTATAAAGAAGTGGCTTAACAATATGCGTTGCTAAGGGAAAAGGATTAACTTTTTTTTTCATCAGTGTCTTTAATTGCCACTATTAATATCTGCTGACTTTCCTTGAATTTGTGCAGGATCTTGACTGCGCTGGTGCAACAAACTCAACCACTGGGGGGGAAGGAGGAAATAATGGAGGAACTGGCGGTACTCCTGGGGAAACAACATGCACCTCTAATGGTTTATTCCCGGATACTACTGACCCAAACTGCACAAAGTAAGTAACTTTGTTTTTATGAATTACGATTATAAGTTTCGAATGATTTGGAATGTATGTAACTTGAGACATTTTGACTGAATGGTTCATTTGTCTTTTGTTTTCTGTAGCCATTACTTGAACTATTTGAAATTTTTTATTTTTATCCGTGCAGGTACTACAAATGCACGGAAGTCGAACCAGGAAAATATAATACCATCCACTTGCAATGTCTCAATGCAGGCTTTGGTTTTAATCCGACGACGAAACTTTGCGAGCGGGACTATGTTTGCACAAATACTGCACAAGGATGAACAAATGGTGGATTGATTCCGAGCTCCCAACAAGGAAATACAGGAATTATGTTAGGCTGCCGCTTTTCTTTTAAGTGGATTAGAAATCTCTAATAGTTTCCGTACTATGTTGTTGTTCTTTGTATTCCATTTCCTCCTCCTTTTTGTTGCGGTGCTTGATTATAATAAATTTAATACTTCTGAATCAAAATGTCTGCATTTAAAATTCTTATTAAGTACACTTTTTATATAATCCGTTTTTAAACAAGATGGTTTTGTTAAAAACGGTTTTATATCCACTTTTTCGACGTCGAATAAATAATTGGAAACATCTCAAATTTTGGGAATTTTGCAGACATTGCGAACTCCAAGTATGCTTTGAAGAGCCGTCCAAATCTAAAATTGGTTTTACTGCCAGTTGACAGTGGTAGTGGGTCATTGCTTGTTATCGAGATCTGTGTTACTATATTTATGTAGATAGTAATAATATCACAGCGATTAGATTGACTACGGTTGATGTGATGTCCAGACAGTGGTTGTAGATATGATGGCATGAGAGATATGTGATACATTTTTATATTGTACGTACATGGACGGGTAAAAATCTTAGAAAAACACGTCGCTCCACGACAGCCTTGCCAGTGTTTGAGCTAGAGCGAGAGCATGTGGGATTTGGTTCTACTTAAAACCATCCCTGGTCTTTCCAGGCCCCGCATCGCGGGATCACCCTTTAAGCGTTTGATTCAGGCTGCTTCTTTCCATAGCAAGCCTTTTGCAGTGAAACATAATATCTTCTGCATTCTCCGTCATGCGGCGATTCATTACCGTCTCCCGCGGGAAACTCGGTAATATAGTAGCTGGCCCCTCTGTGTTTCAGCTCAAGCGATACCCTTACATTGGCAATGAGCATATGCGTCTAGCGACTGTTCGAAGATTGGTCCACCTGCGTTGCGAAAGATCATACGGCTCCGACGTTGCCGAATTCCTTTGTCCTGTGCGCCCTCCTATACGTCTGACGTGGTTTCTAACACTTATTTCTTTCGCTAGAATGTCGATGGGGATCATGCCAGCCACAATCAGCACTGCCTCATCTAACATGATTATAAAAGCGCCGTATTCATAAGCTTCATTCTCTGAGAGTTTTCAAGAGCCTCCGCCCACACAGGTGATGCGTAAAGCACCAATCCCGCCAAAAATGATCTTGTAATGTGTTTCGGCCTGCGACAATTAGCATGTGTTGCAATGCATCAGGAGCCTTTTGACAAGTATATTCTGAGTTTCAGTTTATCGTTAATTATTAATCAATCAGTCAATTATATATTTCCCGCAGTTGTCCCTTGGCAACTGGAGTTACCACGGTATCGTTAACTTGCGCCGTTGTTTACTTTCCGCTGATTTGGTTATCAAGGAACAGAATGGCGGCTGTATATGGTGTTTCCATGTTAACTTAGAGTCATAATGTACTCCTAAGTACTTGACTGTGGATTTCCGTCCCTGCTAAGGTGGGTAGCGTATAGTTGCCTCACCTTACGTTCCTAGTAAACATAACTAGTCCAGTCTTCCTAGCGTTCACCGTGAGTCCATTGCGGAGGCACCAACTGCGGATTTCATGCAGAGTATACTGTGTCCGCAAACTTGCCGGTAATTATTACGGCTAGGTCGTCCGCAAATGCTTGTGCGAAGACTTTTTTGTCCTCCAAGAGCCAAAGCAGGGTATCCATTACAAAGAGCCATAACAGTGAAGAGAGGACCACTCCTTGTGGGTTGCCTCTGAGACATCCTGCTTCAATAGACTTCTGGCCGACCGATATGTGGATTTTTCGCAACCTTAGCATGTGAAAGATCTAACTGATTAGCAGCGGTTCGATTCCATGCTGCCTTGCCGCATTATAAATTGCCGCAAATGAGCCGTAATTGAAGGCCCCTTCGATGTCCATTAATGCGCCTAAGGCGTATTCTTTTTCGAATATCGCCTTTTCAATTTTTGGCAGCTCCTTAATAGAACAAATGATGATGTTATAGGTTCATATCATACAGTAGGCTTTCCATAGCATCCATAGCACCCTTTTATTGCGGATAATATTACCTCCAAAATTGGTGATTTTGGGATCTGCCTTCACTTTTACTAGGCCTCGGCATCCTCTTTATGGGGTCTATTTCCTCTCTTCAGAATCGCGGCATGAGTTTCGACGGGAGCTTTAGCTCTCCTTCTCATCTGCTCCACTTTCATGGAATTTGAACTTCTTTTTTTGGGGGTCTGCTGACCTGTTGACTCGTTCAACCGTTCACGTAGCATCTTCACCGGTTTATCTTCTTCCGTAATTGGAGTGGGTATCATTTGTGTTGCATGGGTTAGTTTTTGCCTGACATCATGACTCAAAGATTTTGTTCCAGTGCGATAAAGGCAGGCAGATGGTCGCTGCACCTTATATCGCTCGAGTCGTTTGGCTGCAAAGTCTCCTTCCAACTAGGGGTAACACTTTCAATCAACGGGGCTCATCCCCATAAGGGTAAAGATCTATGAAGAATAAAGACTCTTTTAAACGAGCCCGTCAGCTAGTCCTACTATCTTCCGTGCGCTTGTAACATTTGAGTTTTATTACCCAGTCTAGTCATAATGACTCCAGCATGCCCATCCAAAAACATCTCCAGATGTATTTGTGTGCTCACCCATAACACATCCGGTAAGCGTTTTCTTATCCGTACGAATGAAGACGCTTGATAGGAGATTCCGAAAGCCTGGATCCCAGTGATGATACGTTTTAACATACAAGTTACGCATTAGTTTTGAACATCAGATGGCAAACTCTAGACAGTACAAAGACCTCTAGATTGTATCCAGGTTCACACAACTGTTCAATCAGTTCAACAATATTTTGGAACACTCCACTTCATCAATGTGCTTTTACTATTTGGTACATAAATTTGACCAGTAGAATTGCGTCGCACAGTTCCAATCGTGGCATGTATCTATTATGATGGACACTAGGTTGAAGTTCGATGCTCCCACCCGGACATTTGATCTTTTACTGGATTTCATTCCAGTCCACTTACCCACGTAGAATCCTCCCCTTTAAAATAGTTTCCGCAGCTTCGATTGTCGTTTGAGCAATGCCCCTAACTGGTCTATCTCATGCAAGGGTTGTTCCCTTGAACAACCTACAGAAGTCAAACTTGAGCATTTCAGCCAATTGATGCAATGCCCTAACAACCAAGAATGTTACCCTTGCCGCATCATAGGTACTCATATTTAATTGCTTAGTACTACAGTAAGAAGTATATCATGCGATGGTTTGACGTTAAAACTCCTTTGCGACGCATTGATCACTACGCACTTTTAGGCTTTTGTGTGCAGAGACCTTACTAAAATCAGTTTGATGTCTATCTGTCCGTCTGTCACACACGATTTATTCCGAAACGGCTGAAGCTATCGTCATGAAATTTGGTTTGATATGTGGTGTAAGAACCGTTACACGCGTAATGGGTCGTATCATTTTATGTAGGCTAGAAGGAGAGGGAAAGAGAAATTTTTTCACAGAATATGGCCATGTAAAGTGTCAGTAATTTTTAAGATTTTGCGTAAAACAAAACCTCATTAAGAATGATTCACTGTCTGTCTGCCTGTCTGTCTGTCCGTCACACGCACTTTTCTTCAAAAGGCTAATCCGATCCGAGGAAAATTTGATGGACAGGTGGAAACTATGAAATCCCGCACATACAGTGACGTACATTTACGTAGAGTTTAAAGAGGGGTTCCCTCCTTAGGGGTAGTTAGCGACCTTTAACGGGTTGCTTACAATACGGAGTGTGACGTCCTCGAGATGCCCGAGTAAGTAGTTTTGACCACCTAGCCTTGAGAAAGCCTCTCGATGGAGAGCGAATTGCGAATGACCGGAACACGTCGCGATACACTGGGAGTCCCCGGATCCATCGGCAGCTCTCTATCGACGTCGATGTGGTGATGTAAGTCCAGCTCTGTCAAGGTGGTAGTGTGCATTGAACCGGTGTTAATAGACCGCGTTGCCCTGAGCGAGCGCTAATCCGTCCGTAAATTCCGGGATCGGTTAAGCGTAGGTCAGGGCTCCGGAAACCGGGGTAGGGGCTGTGTCCCCGAGGGTACACCCGTTCCTGACTATTGCGACCCGCTCCCTTGCACACGATGCGCTAGTGAATTTTCCATGGAGAATAAATCTGAACAAACAAAAATCGACAAAATAGCAGGGAGGAAGGAAGAGCTGAGTGCGTTTAGACGCAGCACAAAAATGCATCGTACACCGCAGCGCTCAGCGAAAGAGGCCGCGAGAGCTGAAATGCCCGATGTTGCACCAGGACGACCAAATAAAGGGGAAGCCTAATAAAGTGGTACGATTGACGGACAGGGGACAGGTGGATTTTTAGATGTCTTGACTACTCTCCGTATTTGATCAAGGAGGAATATAATAATAAACATCGCTTTTCAGATTTGACACTACACTTTTAATTATTTTGCAACTTTAAATTCCTCCAAAGGAACGTCAGTAAAGGCGTCAAAAAAGGGCTGATGGAACTAGGGGAACCACTGGACCGCATCTCCTTCTAGAAGCGAACGTGAAAAGCAGCGGACGACGATTGGAAAGCAAAAAACAGCCAAACTTCATGCTGAGAAAACTGTTTGCGCTAAACCGACCGCAGGTAGCCCACTGCAAAGCGAACTGGGGTGAAGGCGGAAAGAGGACGACGTACCTGAAGGAGACGTTTTCAAAGTAGTTTCCTAGGTCCAAAAAAAGAAGGCAAAGAAAGATAAAAGGGAGCAACTGACTGCGCCGCCAGGGACCCGTACCTCCAGAGACAAGTGGGCAACAAACCAAAAACCAGTAGCAGAGAAGACGAGGAAAAGAAGAAGGACTAGACCGTCGGCGTTGCTTATTAAGCCGATGGAAGGCAAGGCATTCCGGGAATCCTTGGTGAAATCCGCTGCAGGATGAAACCTGAAGACAACGGAGTAGAGGTGTCTTCTATATGGAAAACTAAGGGTGGCGGAGTCCTATGCCCATAAAGTGTGAATGTCCAGAGGTAACCAATATCTGGATAGGCTCACCTCTGTAAATGCTCGAGGCCAACAACTCGCAGCGGTAGAAGTACCCGAGCAATATGCGAGGCAACTCCTCAAAAGCGGGAAAATCCAAATTGGATGGGTAGTATGCAGGGTACGATTGCGGATAATCCCCATCAAGTGCTACAGACCAGCGAAAAGGAGACTCCGCAGCGCGATAAATAGAAGCAAAGCTCGCGGCTGGCAGAACCTACTCAACGAGATGAATGAGGACCTGTGTGGACTTGAAACCTTGCTACTAAGTACCGACCGATGGACCGCATTGTGCGGGCATTATTTCCGATCGTTGTGTATGCTTGACACGCTCGGAGTTCTGGAACGCTTCCTACGATAGTCTGCTGAGACTTGATATGCCCCAAGTGTCGCGCCTTGTCGGTTATGCAGATGACGTTGTTGCCGAACGCACTGTTGAACAGGTGCAAAGCATATTGATACGGCGGGTCAGCGGATGAATGACTGCTCATGGTTTCAGCCTTGCCCTGGAAAAAACCGAAGGAGTTGATCAGAAGGAGAATCCCGACCCTGCGTCCCATATCGATCGCCGAGAGTCGAAACTAGCTCGCTTCTTCGAGCTAATCAAAGCAGCAGCGGACAGAGCTGCAGCTGGAGTCACGGTCTTGACTCGACTAATGGCGAATGTTAGGGGCCCTATATTTACTTGGAGACGTTTTCTTATGGGTAAAATGCAGTCGGTTCTGCTCTATGCGCGAAGGTATGGGATGACTTGACAAGGAGGTGCATCATAAGTGCCTTGTTCAAGTGCAGAGACGCAAAGCTTGGCGAGGGGCGTCTGCTCATCGCACTGTCTCAGAACGGGACGTGATGGTGATCGCGGGAGTGATTCCCGTTGCTCTCGTTGCAAAGGAGTGTAAAGCTGTCTATCGCTGTAAGGGCGAAAACTTAAGAAAGATGGGTGTCCGTGAAAAGCGTCAACACACCCGTACCGAGTGGCAACTCTCTTGGCAAAATAAGCCAAGAGGCAGATGGACTCAGATGGCAGATGGATCGAAAATTTAGACTCATGACTGATCCGAACGCACGGTTGGATTGATTACTCTCTTACCCAACTTCTAAGTGGGCATGGACGTTGTAAGTCTTTCCTGCATAGGATTTGGAAGGCGCGATCTCCTGATTTTATATTCTGCAATGGAATGGCAGACGAAGCTGAACACCCCTTTTTCTCTTGTGATAACTGGGACGGCTTCCGTCAGCGGCTTTATGCAGACATAGGGGTGCGCTCTTCAGACAATATTGTCAGAGAGATGCTGAGGAGCGCTGGCACCTTATTACGAGGAAGATTGAACTCGACTGGTGGAGGAATCGGATGGCAGGGGGTTCCCCGAACTAACAACTTCCTTCATCCCCTCCCCTCCCGGTACACTACAGCACACTGTAGTAAGCAATGTGGTCAGCATTACGCTCGCCCGAGATTATTACCCTGATTTGACTCAGGTACTCATTCACAGCTGAGTCGACTGGTATCTGACGTCAAATCACGATACAAATTCCACTGCCACCAGTGAGATTTGAACCGCGACCTTCCATATGATAGCCTCGTGCTCTAACCGCTCTGCTATCCGGACAGCATAGGAATAATTGACATTCGAGTGAATTCCATTCATGAACAGTCTACTTCTCCCCAGCCTTTTCTAAGGTTTTTGTGGGTGCAAAACACTCCCTTAAATTCATTCTAGCACCACGAAATTTTGCACCAATGTAGACTATAACAAATCCACCATTACAAACTAAGTTATAATAGGTCAAAATTGTTGCTTCTGTGCAAATTCAAAACTTTGAATGTCAGTATCAAGTAAAACTGGATATTCTTTCATATACTGCATATGCATGCGTGCTAGGTAGTAATGGGACAAATGTTAACTCAAATGTTTTTATAAAAGAAATACACCAAACCTTTCATACCTAAAAGGTCCAACTTCCGGTTTCCCAACTTGTTTTATTTCTGATATTGGGGGAAATTCAGTGGTGTGAGGACTGAAAATGTATCCGCCAAAAGGTGAAAAGAGTCTCGTTCACACAACCTATCCAACCAGAAAAACTGAAAAAAATCACAGTGATGAAGCTAAACAAAGTATATTCTTCAAAATACATCCCATTCCATAAAATTAATAGTGGCATATTACTATATTTAAAAAACATTACTTCAAATCCCTCCTTAGATTTATTGTAGATACCATACCATTTTGCAGTAACATAGCTGATTATATATTGAATGATACTGGCAGGTTTCACGGTAATCGTATTGAAATAAATAAAGTTATAGTACATTAAATTAGTTAAATTAGTGAGAGAATTACTAATTACTATACATTCATTCCCAATTGTAGGCATACTTACTAGAACACTACACTACCATTCCATTACATTACCAACTACCGAAGCAAGTTTGCTATCTGGAAATTGGCTTGGTGTGTAAAACGCGCCGTCGGGTTAAGCATTTTTTACGGCCACAATGAATTCATAAGAAATATGTTTTCTTCCCATCAAGTTTGCCTTTTTGAAATTGACTGAAAAACTCTCTCCTCCAAGGTTCATCCTACGAGTACTAAACACTAGCTCCTCTACGCTATCGGTATCGCGCATTGCCACTTTCATGGAAATTGACTATTAGCAACAAAGTTATAGCAATTCAAACTTTTCAATGTCGGGCGAATTTGCTGTATCTTAAACCATGCTAATTAGATGCTGATGTCATAATTAACGACAATAATTGACATTCGCGAGAAATATTAAAGTTCCATATGTGAAGAAGTTACTTCTCCTCAGCCCTTTTACTTTTAGCTGCTATTAGCCCCATATATGCGAAATGGGGAGCAAATTTTTTTTAGGAGAATATGGTCATGTGGTTTATCAAATGAAAAGGCTCAATTAGTGCTTTTTTAAAATGATCTTATTCCTGACATTGGGTGAAGCACAGCGGAGTGGGGACCCAAAATGTGTGCCTATCCAACCGAAATATTTAAAAAAAAATCGCAGTCAATCTAGGCCTCAAAATATATCCCATACTTGAAAACCCTCTTCAAGTTTATTGTGGATGCACACAATTTGCAGTGACATAGCTAATTATATATCGCACGATACTGGCAGGTTTCACGGTAATCGTACTGAAATCAACAAAGTTATGGTATATCAAATTAGTACTTTTCATGAGGGAATTACTAATTAATATACACTCGTTATCAATTGGAGACAAACACCTGCATTACAAATCATTCCATTACATTATCAACAGCTGGAACCGTTTCCCCATGTGCGAATTGGCTGCGTGATCGGTTTAACCACTTTTTTCGAGGTGTAGTATTTTAATGGGAGCCATATAGGATTTTTATTTACATTTTTTTCAGAAGTTCACATAGTTAAAGGTAAATTTGTGCAATCGTTAATTCGTTATACGATTCCAAACAAGTCGGGATATCGGAAGCTGGACGCTTCGGGTATAAAGGTTTTGTGTTCATCTTATGTGAGAAACTCCTAATTAACGATTTTCCATTCGCACATAGCTAAGAATACAAAATATTCGGTCATATTTTGCTAATTCCACATGTACATAAATATCAAGGACATAAATACTGTGTTCATCCTAAAAAAACAAACATTGTCTATTACAGCATACATACATATATACATATTTTTTTTTGTGGGAGGTGGAAAATCTTAGAAAGACACGTCCGCCGCAGCTCCGCCGCCCGAACGCCGGAACTACTACTAAAAACCACTCGCCCCTCAAAGCCATCCGCTGGTAAACCGAGTTCACCTGCTTCCGTCTCTGAGAGTTTGCAAGCGCCCCTGCCCACACAGGCGACGAGTAGAGCAGGATGGAGCGCACCACTCCGGCTAGCACCAACCTCCGGCAATATTTCTGTCCACCAATATTTGGCAACATTTTTGCAAGTCCCGTGGTGGCACTGACTGCCTTTTGGCATGCATACTCTAGGTGTTCCCTAAAACTGAATTTGGTGTCAATTATTACCCCCAGGTATTTAATAGCCGGCTTTGATACGACCGTATGTCCACCGACCTTCACTTTCACAGCGTTATTTTTTCTGCGGTTCGTTATTAAGACCGCTTCCGTTTTCGCGTCCGCCAAGGTCAGCCCGGCCTTTTCTAGCCAGGACTTTATCGCTCTCACTGTTTCCGTCGCGTAAACCTCCACGTCTTCTGGGTGTTTTGCTGCAATAACCACAGTTAGGTCATCAGCAAAGCCGACAATCGTAGTCCTCTCTGGGACGGGAAGAGCAAGCACCCCGTTATACATGATATTCCACAACAGGGGACCAAGTACCGATTCCTGTGGTACCCCGGCCGTGACAATGTACTCTTTGGGCCCTCATCCGTCCCGTACCAGAGAGTCCTTTCTGAGAGGTAGTTTTCCATCAAATTCTCTAAGTATCCGGGGACACCTATGTCAGCCAACGCCCCTTTAATTCTATTCCAGTTGGCCGAGTTGAATGCGTTTTTGACATTCAACCCCACCACGGCACAGCAGCCGCCAGAAATCAGTGCACCTTTTGCCAGGTTTACCATAATGCCAATTGCGTCCACCGTAGAGTGAACACGTCGGAAACCAAACTGGCGTTCCGACAAATCATTGCTGGCTTCGACGATGGGCAGGAGTCTGTTGTAGATGACTCTCCCCATCATCTTCCCCATTGTATCCAACAGGCAGATAGGACGATACGACGCTGGGTTTCCAGGTGGCTTGCCAGGCTTCGGAAGCAACACCAACTTTTTCTGTTTCCACTGGGCAGGGAATTGTTGTCACCGAACCTACCACATATTTCCCGCAGCTCCTCCACAGTTACAGGCGGTATTATGCCGTCATTTAGCTGGACAAAAATTTGCCTTCCCCTATTTTCGTGGTGAGAGAACATAGCGGTAATAATCTGCTTCAGGAGGCGCGGACAGCTCACCTGGGGTGATTTCCGCAGCCTTTCCATCACCACTCTGTAAGCCTCGCCCCAAGGGTTTATGTCGGTATGGTCGCACAGCTGTTTGAACCAGTTCTTTTTGCTTCTCCGAATGGCTTCCTTTAGGTGGCCACGCAATTGCTTGTGTGCCTCCTCTCTGAGGAGCCTCTGGCAAAGCCTCCTTTCACGAAAACATGCGGCTCGCAAACTTGCGATTTCGTTGTTCCACCAGTAGTTGGGTTGCCTACTGGGGAGCAATCGCCTTCTGGGCATAGAAGCATCGCATGCTTCCGTCACCCATCGAGTGATCTGGGTGGCTTTCTCTCAAGTCGTACCAGTCAGGGATATGTCGGATTTGAGCACCGCGGAAAACGTGTCCCCCTCCGGCATTCTGCGAAAACTCTTTTTCGAGCTCGATCCGCCCTTGATCTCTATGCGGATTGCCTGATGGTCGCTGTGAGTATAGTGCTCACTGACATGCCAAGCGATTCTACTGGCTAAAGTGGCACTCACGTATGTCGGGTCCACTATAGACCCCAGGACCCTTCCCCGGAAAGTGTACGAAGACCCAACATTCGCCAGTACCACGTCTAGCTCCGCGAATGCTTCGAGGAGAACACGGCCGCTCACATTAGTTATCCGGCTGCCCCATTCAAGAGCCCACGCATTGAAATCGCCTCCTATTATGATCGGCCAACGTCCTCTTGCATCCAAAACAAGAGCTGCAAGCATCCGCTCATACTCGACGTGTGTAGCGTTGGGTGGAGCATAGCAGCTGTAGATGTGGATGCCCTTCACCTTCGCTCTGATGAAGCCCTCATCTGAGTGCTCCATTATTTCTTCGAAGGCTTGTTCTTCACAAGTCCACAGCGCTGCTTGGCCCGTTTGGTCTTTGACCCAAACGCTGCCACCGTGGTTTCGGTATGGTTCACTTAGTATGGCCACATGGTTGATTTGTATCAACCTCATCTGCGATTTGTGCTAAGGGCTCTCCTGTATTCCGGGCACCTGCTGCTGCCCGCAATGTGCCGATGGTCCACACCCTCCTTTCCTTTGCACAGTAGACAATTTGGGTCAGCTCCGCAGTCTTTGCTGATATGGCCTTCCACTCAGCACCTCTTGCATTGCTTTGACCTGTCATTGGGGCTAGTGCATGACTTCGCGATGTGACCAAAGCCAAGGCATCTAAAGCATCGTTTTAACGCCACCTGTTCCCTAAGGCGACACATAACCCAGCCTATTCTCAGTCTCCCTGCTGCTAACAGTTTGAGTGCGTTCCCCACTGGTAGGCTGATGATGGCGGTTTGTGTTCCCCCATAGGCTTTCCTTAGCCCTTTCACCACTGACTCTTGTAGTCCGGCAAGATCGAACTGTTTTTCCAACGCTTCGCGAACCTCCTTCTTCGTCGTGATTTCATCTATATCTTTGCAGATTATAGTGATCTCCGGCCTGCTAACTCTTATGTCGCCTTCCTGCCCTAAAGTCTTCCCGATTTGGCTTAAGAATTTGTCCGCGGTTACATCCTTGGATTTGTTAAGCTCTAACATAAGATCTCTCTTCTGGAACCGTCTAATGCGGCTGACGTTGTCTACCAAATTGGTGAGTTCGGGGTCTTCCTTCACTTTCCTGAGAATGTCGGCGTATGACCCATCGCCTCGTTTGGAAATGAAAATCACCTCCGGTCTTATCATCCTCCAATCATTTCTTTTCCGCGGTTCTACCTTTCTTCAAGCTTCCGCATCCGCCTTTGAAGGTTCGATCCCTTTTCTCGAGGTAGCCACTGCAATATTTTCACTGGCAGCTTCAGACGTACTTTTCGTGAACTCCGTCTTTTTGGGAGTTGGATTCCTTTTTTTTCGGGGTTTGCTGGCCTGTTGAGACATTCAGCTTCTCGCGCAGCCTCTTCCCCGGTTTCTCCCCTTTTGTGTTTTGAACCGGCGTTACTCGAGTTGCCTGGTTCACTTTTGCAATCGGCGACTTCCCTACTCCTTCATCCTGGGCTTTGCCGTACGTCAAACGGATGCCTCTTATCATGGCCCTTATATTTTGGTGAATGTTCCTGCGCTCCTTTATAAACTCACACAGCTCCATGATCTTTTTACGGAGGGCAGTAAAGGCAGCTCCAGACTGATCATTGCCCAAAACATCGCTCGGGTGAATCGGCGTCAGCAATTCTTCCTCATCGAAGACTCCCGCTATACGCTTCCCACTGGAGGTAGCGATCGTGGGGGTTTGTGCCCGTGTGGGAGGGGACCTGCGAAAAATCGAGCTCCTTCTGAACGGGTCCGTCACTGGAGCCAGTTCAAGTTCCGCCCGTACGCTTGTAACATTAGATGCCACAGTAGCCAAGGTTCCCACTATTGAGGCACTGCGGTTGTTGGATATCGACGGCCGGGAGCCCGCTTGCTCACTCCCAAAAACAGCCAGTACTGGGTTTCCGAAGCCCTGCACCGTAACTTCATTCTTCTTCTACTCCTCCATGTTTGGTTTTATTTCTGGGTATCCTTCCCATAGCCAATTTTTATCCACGGGTGGGCGTTTACTTCCCACCTACCCGGCCTGCGCATAAACATGCCCATACACGCACATCTCCGGATGCGTGCATGTGCACAGCCATGACACATTCGCCGAGCTTTTCCTTATTCGCATGAAGGGACGCGCCTGATGGGAGATTTGGCAACTCCACACAGGCATATATACGTATGTGCGTATCTAAAGTGCTCTAATAGGGCCCATACACTGTCAAACAAATTCGGTAACTGGGCGATGCGCAACATTGCGTTGTACAATTGCACTTCCCATATACTTAGTGAAATTTTCTTCAAACATTAGTTACAAGTTGGAACGGTACGAGTAACATGCCACTAAAATAGTATTGCATCTATCTGTATTGTTATCGGGAGGAGTAGGAGGGTAAGAGGGTGGCCCCTTCTGTAGCCCCTTTCTACTCTAACACCTTATTTATGATTCGAAACTAGACCTCTTTTTCGGGGTACCGTAACTTTAAGAGAAGCGGAAAGGAGGGACATGTTTTTAAGGTTTCGTTTGCAAAGCAAAACCTTATTAAAATCGGTTCAATGTCCGTCTGTCTGTCTTTTTTTTTTTAAAGGAGGTGGAAATCTTCAAAAGACTCTGGCCTTGGCACGCCAGAGTGTGGGATTTTTACCCATTAAAACCACCCCCGACTCTCCCTTACCCCGTGGAACCACCTTCAGGTATTACATCACGGGGCGGAGTTAGCTTACTTTAGCTAGGTCTCCTTCCTTCTTCCCGCGGTGTTTGCAACCGCGCCTTCCTCACTTCTTCTGCTTTTCGCCGTTTCTCCTGGATTACTGCGATCATGGAATTGATCGCATCCCAGTCTTCCTGGCAAGCTACCATTCTCTACACAAAATTTTCCGAAGATAGCACTTCACCTAGAATTTCCTCTAGGTTCGTTCTTTCTTTCACGTACCTAGGACATTGGAAGAATACGTGCGCTGGGTCCTCTGGGACCCCGTCGCAATTTGGACAATTAGGTCCGGTGTCCAATTTAAAACTGTACAGGTATTGACGGTATCCTCCATGGCCGGTGAGAAACTGGGTGAGATTATAATTGATCTCCCCATGCTTTCTCTCCAGCCACTCCTTGATGGAAGGGATCAACCTCTAAGCCCAACGACCCTTTTCTGACTGGTTCCATCGCTGTTGCCATCTGCTTATAGACCTCTCTCTTTCGGCTTTTTTAACCTGAGATAAGGGAGAGATGGACCTGGTGTTATAAATGCTCATCATTTCGGTTGCTAGGATGGCAATTGGCATCATTCCCGAGATGACGAGCGCTGCATCGTCTGAGACGGTCCTGAAGGCAGAACACACCCTTAAGGCTGTTGTTCTGTATACCGTACTCAGTTTATATGCATTGCCTAAAACCTGCAGCGCGTTTCCCCAAACTGGGACTGCATACAGTATGATAGAACTCACCACCCTGGCTATGAGCAGCCTGCAAGTATGCCGCGATCCTCCTCCGTTCGGCAGCATCCTTGCCAGAGCCATACTCGTAGTGGATGCTGTTTTACAAGTATGCTCTATGTGCTGCTTAAAATTGAGTTTTCCGTCTATCATCACCCCCAAGTATTTGATGGCAGGTTTGGAAGTGATGATACGATTCCCGATTCTAATGCAGGCGTAATTTCTTTTGCGGCGCTTAGTTATGCGGACCGCTTCCGTCTTTTACTCAGCGAGCGCCAGTCCAGCACTCCCTAACCAAGCCTTAACAACGCTGATTGCTTCGTTTGACTACAACTCAGCATCCTCGAGATGCTTTGCGAGCACAACCAGTACTATATAATCGGCGTAACCCACCACCGTGGCCTCCTCCGGAACCGGAAGGTTGAGTACATCTATCTGTCCGTCTATCCATCTGTCTGTCAGTCTGTTTGTCTGTCACAAGCACTTTTCTCAGAAATGGCTACACCGATTGACACGAAATTTGGTGAGAAGGTGGGAACTGTGGACGCCCAAACATGCAGTGAGTGATATGCTTCTACGTTGAGATTTAGGGGGGGGTCCCATACATGTAAAAGGGGGGTATAAATTTTTTTTCACCGAATGTAGTCATGTGCAGTATCAAATGAAAGGTCTCGATTAGTACTTTTCGAAGCCAGTCTTAGTTTTGAGATTTGTTTGAAAAGCGGGGAGTGGGAGGGGTGGAAAGTGATGATTTCTTTGACAGACCCATTCTTAGAAACTGCCTAACCGAAAGATCTGAAAAAATTCATGATGCTGCCTCTATATAGTGCCCATGCCTCAAAATACTCTTTAAATTAAGTTAATAATAGTATATTACCATATTTTTAGGAAAATTGAGTAAAGCCCGCCTTAAGTTTATCCCAGAGTTATAGAACTTGGTATTAGTATAAAATATGATATGAAGCATATTATCCCCCAGTTTGATCAAAATCATACTATTACTACAGTAGCTCAAAGTTGTCTTTCCCGTGAAAATTTACAACGCGGAGTACTAATTCCGACATGCTAAATGCATATACATAACGGGCTACGCACAAATGGGATAGTTCTACACTCAAATACTTACGGAAGAAGCAAACAAAACCTTTCATACCTGAAGCGCCCGGCGTCCGGTTTCCCGACTTGTTTCCTCCTATATATCATCTTTACACTCTTACTTTCCGGGGGTATGGTTGGGAAACCCAACTTTGCCATGATGATATCAAAATACCCCATTAGACGGAGGGAATTTGAGAGGGGGACATCCTTTATCATTGCAGAAATAGGACTCAAAATGAAACTCTATCCTTTAGAGGGATGGTCGCTGTCCTTTAATGAGGTTAGAAAAAGAGAAGCTTTCTTCCTATTCTGTTTTCCTCCCGGGATAGCCTTGAAAATTCAACTTGGTCATGCTGATGTAAAAGGAACTCCAGTTTGAATGCCCATAACATTGTACATTCGGTGGGTGCATCGAGTTCCCATTCTTCTTCCATAAACTTTTCACCCCCTCCGGAGATGAGGTTGAAAATTCTACCCTTTACGAAAATTATATTTGAGTCGATGGCTGATAAATATTGCGCAACAAAGCACAATATGCCCATACACAACACATCGCGTTGCGCAAACGTCTCCGTTGGGCAAAAGGTTTCAAACATGTTTAAAATTAGTCAAACATTTGATCATCATCAACGGCGCAATAACCGCTATTCGGTCTAGGCCTGCCTTAATAAGGAACTCCAGACATTCCGGTTTTGCGCCGAGGTCCACCAAAAAACCAAAACCAAATTCCTAAAACCTGTCTGGCGTCCTGACCGTCTTTCCATCTGTCCGTCTGTCCGTCTGCCTTTTTTTGTTTATTTTTTTTTCAGGAGCTGGAAATCTTCAAGAGACACTGGTCTGGACACACCAGCGTGTGGGATTTTTACCCACTAAAACCACCCCCGACTCAGTCCCTGCCCCGAGGAACCACCATAAGGTATTACATCACGGGGCGGAGTCAGCTCACTCTAGCTTAGTCACCTTTCTTCTATATGCGGTGCACGTGACAGCGCATTTTTCCTCTCCTCTGCTTTTCGCAATTTATTTTGGATAGATGCGATCATGGATTTGACCGCATCCCAGTTCTCCTGATGTGCTAGCATCTTCGGCACCAGATTTTCTCGTACCAACACCTCTGCTATAGTCTCCTCTAGATAGGCCTGTGTGTCCACCGACCCTTTCCCGAGCGTTCCCATCGCTTTTGCCATCTATTCATGGATCTCTTCCTCTTAGCGTTCTTCGTCTGTAATAAGGGAGAGATTGGCTTCACATTGTATATATTCGCCATCTCATCTGCCAAGATGTCAATCGGCATCATTCCAGAGATGAAGAATACTGCATCATCTGAGACAGTCCTGAAGGCAGAGCATACCCTCAGGGCTGTCCTCCCGTAGACTACACTCAGTTTGTTGGATTAACTGACATCTGCACCGCCTCTCTCCAAACTGGGGTCGCATAGAGCACGATTGAGGTCACCAGCCTGGCTATAAGCAACCTAGACGTATGCCGTGGCCCTTCCACGTTCGCCATTATCCTCGCCAGAGCCATACTAGCGGTGGATGATTTATCGCGAACATACTGTACGTGTTGCTTATAACTGAGCTTCCTGTCTATCACCAGCCCCAAGTATTTGATGACCGACTTGAATGTGAGAATACCTAATTTTCCGTGATACTAACATTCAAAGTCTTGAATTTGCAAAGAAGCGACAATTTTGATCTATTATAACTTTCTTAGTAATAGTGCAATTTCTACCAAACTTGGTAGAGTCGTGCTCTATTTTATAACGGAAATTGCTGCAATTTGGCGACTCTAGGATGAAGGAGGATTTTGCAGTCATTTACTAAAAATTATGGTGATATTCTAATATTAACTTTATTTGAACAGATATCGGTATGAAGGGTATAGTGACAGCCTCCTGAATTTTTCAAAGTTTTTTGGTTGGATAGTTTCTGAGAATGGGTTCATGAAAAAAATGGTCACTTCCGGCCCCCCC
This sequence comes from Hermetia illucens, assembly GCF_905115235.1. Taxonomy (NCBI): domain Eukaryota; kingdom Metazoa; phylum Arthropoda; class Insecta; order Diptera; family Stratiomyidae; genus Hermetia; species Hermetia illucens. The sequence goes on along the minus strand of NC_051850.1, from coordinate 110,414,634 downwards.
GTACTTCCCACCTTTCCAACAGATGTCAAAATTAAGACCGGCATCGGAAAGTATTAACCTTTCATTTGGTACCCCACGTGACTATATTTGATGAAAACAAGTTAAAACCCGCTTTTGCATATATGGGGACCCCCCATAAATTCTACATTTAATTCATTATATGCATGAGCACAGGTTCCACCTTTCCACCAAATTTGGTATTAATCGCTATAACCGCTTCCAAGAAAAATGCGTCTGACGCACAGACAGACGGACAGACAGACAGTAAACCGATTTTAATAAGGTTTTGTTTTACACAAAACCTTAAAAAGGCAAACATCTCTTGTCTTCCCGTCTAATTTTGAACCATTGTGAGCTCACGAAATCCACCCAACCAACATTCACTATCCACCAAACTGATCCTCAATGGTTTGGCGATTTGATAATCTTAGGTGGCGGTGTTAGCATTAACTCCTAATTGGTAATTGATACATTTAGTAAATAGTTTTCAGCTGAAAGCGTTTTTAAAAAAATATTCCAACAGTTTACAGGTAAAAAGAACACGTTCGGCATATATACCTATAAGACACTATTGGTTTCAATGTGGTGTTGATACTTCGTAATATTTTTAGAATGCAGTAAACTCAAAGGAAGAAAACACATTTGACGCTACAACTTTGCCAATAGTAATTGAGTTCATATAAAATTTGATGGTACTAGATGTTTCCTTATGAATTCAATCTACAATTAAGTAAAAAACAAAGAAAAATGCAAATAAAAATTCCACATGGCTCCCATCAAAATCCAATATGGGCCCCTTAAAAATATTACAATTCGCAAAAGGTAGTTAATTGTTTTGTAATATGTATATTACACTGAGTAATATAACTACCGTCCTACACATTAAGTTAATTTGAATATAGTAAACTCGTTTTAGCAGTTGTTAATGTAATGGAAGGATTTGTGGAGGAGGGTGTATGTGTGTCTTCAATTGATAATGAGTGCAGAATAATAATAATAATCATTGGCGCAAAAATCCAATTGAATCAGGGCCTTGAACTTCGTTAAAGAACTTCATTACAGACCGTAGCAGTACACCACAGGATCGTAATACCCTATAGGAGGTAATGTGGTAATTCCATCATCAAAACTACTAATTAGATGTACTAGAACTTTGTTGATTTCGATACGATTACTTTGAAGCCTGCCAGTATCATTCGATTTACATATAATAAGCTATGTTACTGCGAAATTGTGAGCATATGTTTTCAAGTTAACTTATTATACACAATATCATAATATGCTACTAGCTACCTTATTTATTTCTACTTTGCAGGGCACACATTTTGTGCCCTTATTCCCCTGCGCATCACTTAATATCAGAAATAAGATCAGAAAAGTGCTAATTGGGTCCTTTCATTTGATGCCCTGCCCCTCAAAGCCATATTCTGTAAAAAAATGTTGCCCCCTTTCGCTCATATGTCCCCCCCCCGTCAAAACGATGCCACTCTTTGGATGTGTAGCGGTTCATTCACCACATATTCTCCCTAAATTTCGTGAAGATAGCTCCAGCCGTTTCAAAATCTCGTGTGGCAAATGGACAGACAGACATTGAACCGATGTTAGTAAGGTTTTGTTTTACACAAAACCTTAAACGGAACTATTTTGACAGACAATATAACTGATTCAAAAGAAAATATGCAATGGCGACCGCAAATACATACAAAACTGTGAAAATATTATTTTTAGGAGAACAAAAACAAGCGAGAAACAATACTTCTTCTAATCTTCTAATCTTCTAATTTTCTAGTCAATCTAGGCTAAGACGGTGATAAAACGAAACAAAATCGCTTAATCGATTGGCCGCCTCACGGGCGGTAGTACGGACAATAATTTTCAAAATGAAAGCAAATGTAGAGAAGAAGTATAGAAGCAAATAATATTACACAAATTTTTTTACTTACTATTATTATTAAGGTTTAGTTTTTCAGTTTATTGATTATAATAGTCTATTTGTACTATCATTTATAGATTATATTTATACTATCATGAATTGAATTGGATTGTTTTCTCTAATCCTTTCCAGGAATGAGTCAGTCCTCCCATGTATTTAGGGTTTGCCATATTATGTTTGAAGCGGCAGGAGCGAAAATTTCGGTTCAGGTGCCATTTCATCTGACCTTATATGAGGAAGAAAGGAAGACGGCGGCTACTCGTTACGTAAGTATCAAAATCGGTTCAAGGCTAGTCCTTCTCCGTCGATCTGTTGCATGTTAGTTTTCTTGTGATTTTGTCCCCTCCCTTATTAGGCGGTGGTATCATCCCGCCTCGAGACTTCACATTTCTGTTGGAGTAGCTTACCCTGGTTGGGTTTAGTTTTTTTAGAATATTGAGTCCTGGGTACGTGAGTAAAATCGCGGTGTCCTGACAGGAAAGAATATTTGAGAACCTAGAACCCCGGCCCTCATTTCGCCGATCTGCTACCACTCGGGTTAGCTCCACTACATGCCGTCCGGTATTCGCTATATGGCAAACCTGCTAGGAGAGTTTGGTTGGTTGACAGCCTAAGTGACCGTGTTGGAGTCAAGGTGATGCAACGCCGCACTCTCTTCATAACACAGTGTTGAGCCCAAGCTGCGATTTTTTTTCAATTCAAAGTACGTTCCTTCGTATTTTGCTCTTAATAGGTGCTTCAAAACATTTGTTTCTAGGATTTCAAAGACTACTTCTGAGAGGTCCCTATGCAATTTATACAACCTTGGTGCCTAGGCCACATCGAGAAAAGAGGCTGAACATACCAGCTTTTTTTCCAATTTCCATTCTATTCTATTTTCTATCGTTTCTTTCAAACAGCTTGGCTGTAGTGGGGATTAGCGGTATTGGTTGATGCGTTTCGACCCTACTTGGCTCCTTCGCTTGTTTACGGACGATTATAACCTCAACCACTATCAAGGAACGTCTTTTATTATGAGTGTTGCCTCGATTTTTTGTAAGAACTTAATTATTTTGTTGGCAATTCCTTCAGTATTTTCCATGTAATAAGTTCATAGTCAGGAGTGTTCACATTTCTTTTAATTTTTAATGAAGAGAGACTTGCAATGACCGAAATAGTTATGGCTACTGCATTGTCGTCTCGTTTGACCAAAAAAGTAGCGCAGGAAATAGAAGAGCAGGAGTATATCGACTCAGGAGTCGTCCAGTGGTGGTAGACCGAACAATTGTTTTAAAAGTTGATTTTATTTAGTATTTATTTAATGTATTTAATAAATAACAAAAAAATTAAACTGGGTTTTCCGCCCAATTCATATTTTTCCAAGGTGCCATCGATTTAGAAAAATCTGAATAATTATAATACTATAATTTTTAATGTTGTCATATGTATATGCAATTTTCACTACTTTTCACGGTACATGTCCCTTAAATAAAATAAATAAGAAATATCTAAAAATCGAGTCCTCCATATATGTATCACTGCCCTTAATGCAGAAATATGTAAAACTTATATTTATAATACAGGACAGTGGATTTCTCGTTATATTGTCCTTTCTCAAAAGTAAGTTCACCGCCATCGGGTAGTTTTTTTACAATTTCCTTAATTGATTCTATGATATATTGTACTACCCTTGTATTCGCACAGGTTTTGTAAAAAGCATAGTTGACAATTATGGTTTTATTTTCGATAATAAAAAATTATCATTTATTCCTCTAATGATCGTTTGTTCATGGTCTGACAATGACAATGAAAATATCGTGACGTGTGTTAAACTACAAGTAATAGTCAAAAGATAATATAGCACGTAGCACGTGCTGCTCAAAGTATCTTGTTTGAAGCAGAAGTAAGTATTAATTTTATCTAGTGGATATACAGATTAGAATCGCTGAGGGTTGGCCAAGCTACAAATTTCATCGGTTTGGAAAGAGTGTTCCAAACAAAATCTGGAATAAGCAAACCAGCGTTAACTATAAAAATAATTTCTAAGTACAGTTTATCAATTTATCACAGTAACTGGTATATGAAATCCTAAAAAAAAAATTTGGCTTTTCCCTTTACAGTTGCCCGTTATTCAACTGCCACAAATAAGAATATTTATTGCGGCGACATTCATAGCTGAAATTGGATTGGTGTTTATCTAAACTGATTTTATTATTTGAAATTTATATAACCTTAAGGAGAAACATTTTTTCTTGTAAAAATAATTGTTTTTATCAGGATACTTACCGCCGTATTCAAATTTGCACAAGCTCTGTTATCAAATACTCCACAATAAAAAGAAAATTTTGGTGTATACCATTTGGGGGTTGCTTATTTCTCCAGCCATTCACGTGATAGATTACAGATAAATTGTGGGGGAGAGGGGAATCATACAGAGTATAAGAGGAGTAACGTGGAAGAAAATTATGTATTTCATTTTCATTTATCGTGAATTTTTTTTCGGTGAAGATTAAGTGCAAAACACCAGGGATGAAGTTAATTTTGGTAATGCATCCGGTTTTGTTTAGGAGTGATTTTAGCTTAATAAGATATTTTACATTAAGGTTGTTCTTAGTTGTATCGTGAGGATTAGCTACTCCGAACTACAATGTGATAAGACAACGCCGGGAGTTTATTCGAAAATTATCTGTGTTTCAAAAACCGAATTCAAACTAAGTGCGACAGATCCTGGTAAGTCGAGGTTTTACTGTTTTGTGACTTTCATAGGGACTCGGTGTTATCGAAGTGACTTTGCAATAATCAGCTTTAACCTATTCAGTTCGAATATGTATAAACCCGAAATGAGTTGAACAAAAAGTTCAAAAAGTTCCCCTTCCTGGCAAAAGTTAGGTATTATTAAACTCTGAACATATAGGTAGGATATAGGTCACCCAATTTTACTTGGTTTTTAACAACTTTTTGCATGTTTCTCAATTAAACCTTGCTGATGGTGCTTTGGCTGCATTTTTCAAGTTTCATCAAGACTTTCGGGTAAGCTTATTTTCACTAGAACTGTTTGCCAGCATGTAATTCTGATGATGATTGCACGTTAACTTTGCCAGGATAATGCACTGTATCTTAAGGAATATGCCAAACTTATCACCACCGGTTACCTATCCATGTTCGTGTATAATTTCGTCATTTACTTTCTACTTTCGTCATTTGGCGAGGCTTTCCATTGTAGTTCATTAGCGAGGGAAACGAGGTCGCTATTTTATCCTTCTAATTATTATCTTGATCATAGAAATCCCCGAATACATGTTATAAATTCCCCACTTGATGCGTAGCAGAAATTGGTGTGGAATATAACTTTATGAATGGTGGTATTAAGATGACACAGGAGAAAACATGACAATGTGAGTAGTTCTGTAGATTTTCGTAATTTAGTTTTTGCTATAAGATTACCTGGGCTTTGAGTTTGGTATACCAAAAATTTTCATCCACACGTTTGCAAGTGCTTTAGTGTTTTCCGAGCAGACAAGCAGATTTCCTTTGATTTGTCTAACAAACGACACTCGATCGGTAGCACTTCATTTAAGACCGTAACGGTACACTACAGGGTTACAGTATCCCATAGGTCAGCATGGCGCTCGCCTGATATTATTACCCTGATTTGACTCAGGTACTCATTCAGGGTTGAGTCGACTTGAACCACGACCTTCCGACTATCCGGACACATCTGATATCTCACATCTTAGGGTGCCGTGAATAGGCCTACGAGAACTTTGTTAATAGCAGTAGGGTTTCGATCAAACTGTTGTTTTAAGATTAAATTTAATATAGTTCGGTGTTTGTGTGTGCTTCGATGATACCGTTCTGCCTCGCAGAATTGAACCCGAGCTTGATGAACAGAGTCATTTCCATGCCGTATTTCCATTTGCCGAAAGCTTCCGTGAAAAGATCATGAGCCACCTTAATCGCGTCAACCAGTATTTTAGAAGCCGAATTATATCCAGCGGTTATGGTGTGAATCTTGCATATGGGTTCAGAAGGTCTGTAAGATATCGGCTAACGGCTTACTCGGCTTCAGTGATAGTGTGGCTGTGGCGCGGCAGGATCTGCAGCATTCGAAATTTATTTCGAATGTTGCGGATGCGGACGGGTAGATGGCGCGGAACTCTCCACTCACTCATTTTCGGAACGCACCAGGGGAGTGAAGAATTAGCGGTGGAAAAATGCCGTTGGTTGGGACAGTAAGGACCGCATGGAAATAAGTCGGTCTCTTCTGTTTCCAACCGCGGCGGCGTACACACGCATTTCAAGAAGCGAACAAGTACTGTGCTAAAGTCAAATAAATTAAATTTGTCGTGTGAATTTCAAGTTATTGCCAAATTGGTTTTAATAAAGTTTAATGTTTGGATTTATTACAAAAGTTTGATTTCCGCGACTAAATGGCGCGGCAGGATTCGCGGCATTCGAAATTTATTTCGAATGTTGCGAATACCAGCGGCGCTATCCACTCAGTTCAGACCTCGCCACAGGAGTGGAGATCAGAGTGCCATGGAAAAAATGACATAACGTTTAAAAAAGAAAAGAAAAGAGGGACCAGGGAGTAGAGTCTGCGGTCAGTCTTTAAAAATAAATAATTTTAAAATAAAGTTTAATAGTTGCACAAATATTATAATTTAATAATTACTTCATGATAAAATAATTTTTATTTTAACTAATAATTTAAAATAAAATATATTATGAAAAAAGACAAATTTGAAATGATGTCATTTGGTAAACGTTCTTAGTAATTTTAATTATTATAAAAATAGTATAAACTTTTGTCATTATTACTTCGCGGGAAAAGACCTAGTTTTTGGCAGGGTGTGAACATTTGTATGTATAGTACATACATACTTGGTACCATTTTGATTGGCAGCTTTCCACCTTTGTAAGGATCTGGATCCTACATGTAAATAAGGAACTAGGCAGGATGTGTTGCAGGACGTTGCACATATTATGACGGTGAGTAGTTAACGCGATTCATTTGTGAAAATAATTTTGATCTAGACGTCACGTTTTGTTGCTTTAAGGGCAGAAGTTTGATACGAATACTTTTTGAATAACTTTTTTTTCAAGTGCCGATGCCCTATTGTATTTAGCAAAAGGTGTAGATTATATTCCACCAGAGCATACTCGTCTGGTTTCATCGTCAGCAGGTTATTGTTCAGTAACAGCCCTACGGGTAATCTTTCTGGATGTTTTGTAGTCTTTCGCTTTCATCCACTACCTTCCTTTATTGTTGAAATTGCCTAATTTCTTAAATTTATTAGACCCTATACTGATAATACTAGTGGCAGTTGGATTTGTATCGTCGATTTGGGATCCACTAATTTGTTCCAGTTTGATTATCATCATACTTAATGCTGTAGTGTGTGCCCAACACAAACTTTCATGACGAACCGCAATTTAAACCTAGTGCAACGACTTGGCTTAAGAAAGTTTTATATGTTAGAAAATCATTGTACCGAAACCTGGGTCGATGATTGAAATTAGCTTATGTGCCCATTGACCTTATTCTTGATCATTTTCGCACTATCTTCTATTGTTGATTGGCGTCATCTGTTCTATGTCTCAACAATCTGGATATGACTAGTGCTGTATCATCCAATACCACTGTCAGGCATCTAAACACGTGTATGATTTAGATACGCTTCTCCTTGCATCCTTGGTTGTTAATATACGAGGGGCATAGGACCCGTGTCTCTCGGGGGGCACAACAGACAGAACAAAATGTCATAACCGATCACGACGACCCGACCCCGCTTATGAACGGGGCAAAGGCTGAAGAAGAAAAGAGAAGAAGAAGAAGTTATGATATCTGATGCTAGTATGCTTTCGATCTCATTATGCGCATTATCTACCATTGTTTGGAATTCATAAAAGATAATATACATAACTATTTTAACCGAGACAAAGCCCTCTGATCGCTCCTCCCTTTCATAAAACATTTGTTTCCCACATGCCCACTTTGTAGCTTGCTTACTCCTATCATTAACCCGGGCATTGTTATCGGGAATGTTATATGGTTTGCCCATTCCCAGTTATTGAGATTTTTTTGTATTACCTTTGTGATGATTTCATAGTATCCAAGGCTCTCTTGAACAGCGGATATTGGTTAGGTATAGTAGGTTTAGTATTATTAATATAAAGCATATTTTCAAAAATTTGTATTTCCCCAGACCATTTTTATTTAATTTTTTTTATTTTTTATTTAAATTTTTTAGAGACTTGTTAGTTTTTCTATTCTACTAATTTCAAAAATTATCAACTCTTACGTCTTCATATTGCTAATTCAACAGATGATGCTACTTTGTCTTGTCCAGAGGGAAAAGTTTGCGCGGATGTGGCGGAAATTTGCTCCTCAACCGAGGGACCGGTATGCTCAAATACAAACAGCGGGTCAATAGGGACTTGTAAGGAATGCCTTCTGAACACACCAAGCGCGCACAAAGTTTGTGTAACCGAGACGGATTATGGTATTTGCAATCATGGCACCCTTTTATCGCTCCAGTACAAATGTCCAGTTGCTATGCCTTATTGTCGCTTAGAAAATGATGGAAGCATCTGTCAAATAGATAACACTGTACGAAGAATGTTCTCTTAAATTGTTTCTGTCAAGTTCTAAAGATGTTTGTATATTTACAGGATCTCGACTGTTCTGCAAGTGAAACAGGATCTGGCGAAGGAAATGGAAATGAAAACGGAAATGGGAATGAAAATGGAAACGGGGGGCAGACTTCTGGTTGCACTGACGAAGGACTTTTTCCTGATACTACTGATAAAACATGCACTAAGTGAGTAAATGGTTAACGTTACGTAGCAATTTGTAGTTGGAGTTTTGCTAGTGGTTATTTAATGTTGGTTTTTGACTGGAACTAAATCAATTTAGGGAATCCGATTATTTGGATTCATTTTGTTGACTGTAGATAGACAAGAAGCACAAATGCAAACTCCAATTATTATTGAAATCTTGCTGGTGATACAATGAATTCATTTCTATTTAGATACTTCAAATGCGTCAAGGATGCTTCAGAAATATTTCAGAAAGTAGAGCTGTCATGCTTGACTACAGGTTTTGCATTTAATCCAATTTCAACGCGCTGTGAACCGAATTATACATGTACTAACTAAATTCAATATTTTTATATTTATGTTAATTCACCTTTCATTTTAATAAAGATTTTGTTAAAAATGGTGAACTGATTTTCATTTTAAGATAGCAAGTCATACACACACAGTCGAAACCGCTAGCCGTGGGGCGGTTCGACGTCTAGGCGCCACGACGACCAGGAGCATTGCTCCGCCTGCTGTAGCTGTTTCGCCACAATCTGTGGCGACCACTTCAGAAGGTTCGCGTAGGCAGCGGATGAAATGAACTAAAGAAATGAACCTCTTCATCATCCGCTCCTACTACGAAATAACGGCGAGGGCAGGTACAACATCTTACCGCCCCTTGTTGCACCAGAGATTCGTCGAGCGTTTCTCACAATTCGTACACGTGACTGTGCAGCGAGTCGCAGACAAGAACCGCTTTATTACTCACAACGACACAATCTCGGCCACCATCAGGGAACGTGTTCGACTTGAGGACATCGGGGAAACTGGTGACCGAGAGTCGATGGGGGCAGAGGCGCGGCATGAAGAACACCACGCCGCACTGCAGGCAACAGTTTCAGTATTCGCCGAAGCACTCTTCTCCACCGTCGAGCTAAGGTTTCCGCTGAGGTTCGAGACGAATTCCAAAGAGTGTGTATAGAATTCTCGGATATGGATCCTTTGCATAGACCAGGTATTCCCAGGATCTATGCATCTCCAGCAACTCCGGGAATTCTATCTCAAATCAATGATGAGATTGCATCTAGACTATGTGCTGATATGGCGCTGCAGCAACTACAATCACTTGTGTATTGTGGTGCAGTTACGGCTATCAGATTGCACGATCAGAAGATTCGCTTCCGTATTATTATTTTAAGTGACCGAAGAGATCCACCATGGCAAATTCGTCTGAAACGTCGGCGGGACTCACTAAGGCGGGGCATTGCTGGACTGATTCAGATCAGCACCGGCAATGCCGGCCGACGGGGGAGAAATAAAGTGTAGAGGGTTTACCGGAACTATGCCATCCTCAGTGAAATACCCGTAGTTAAAATTCTGGACACACTAAAACATGGCGATGGGCATGGAGAAAGTTATTCCAAACGTGTCCAGAATGCAACATACGCATCCGGCATGAATTTTACGGATGTTATCGAAGAGAAAGTTCGACGAGCCAGCTCGAAGAACTGGAGGGGTCCAGGTCTGGATCGGGTGCAGAATTTCTAGTATAAGAAATTTACCAACGTACACAGTCGGTTGGCATACATCATAAACCAGGTTATGAGTCGGCCAGAGGAAGTTCCACCCTTCCCCACTGCGAGGATTACCTACCTCATCCCTAAGAAAGATACGGCGCAGGGCCCGTAGACACAAGACCGATTATTTGCTTACCAACCCTCTACAAATTCATAACATCCATTATTAGTGGAAGGGTCAATGCGCACCTGCGAGGAGCAGAAGAGTTGCCGAGTTGGGTCAAGGGGTTGCAAAGAGCAACTCATTATCGACTTTTTAGTTGCTATATCGATTATGTCATGGCTTTTGATAGCGTCCCGCATACGTGGCTAATCGATGTCCTAAATCTGTATTGCATTGTTCCAATAAAGTTTCTGGCGACAGTCATGGAAGGGTGGCATACCACCTTATCAGTGTGTACATTTGAGGGTGCTAATACCTCAGAGCCCATCCGTATACGGAGAGGCATCTTCCAGGGAGATTCGTTGAGTCCCCTTTGGTTTTGTATGGCACTGAACTCCCTTTCCTGGCTACTAAATGACGCTAAAGGGCATGGTTTTGCAATAAAATATGGCCTACGTGTTAAGTGCGAACTGATACACTTGATGTACTTAGATGACATCAAGCTGTATGCTGGTACTGATCTTAGAAGTCTGTTTCGAATAATAGATATGTTCAGCCGGGATATTCGGATGGAGTTTGGATTAGACAAATGTCGAATCCAAGCCATCCGCAAAAGTTATCACGAGCCGCATGCCGGACATGGTATTGGTGACCTCCACATCGAAGCTATGACGGAGACAGACTTCTACAAGTACCTAGGAATCCTGCAAGGAACCCATGCTCGAGTTGATGATCTGAAGGATGCTCTGCTGTGTAATTTCCTGCGACGTGTATAGCTGGTGCTGAAATTGCATCTCTCGGAGAAGAATAGAATAAGCGCGTTGAATGTATTCGCTATCGATTCACTGGCTTATGTATTCTTTATTCGGCGGCACAACATCATCGCCAAGTCGACCCGCTGGGCGTTTATTTTAACAGCAAAGAGCAGGCGAGTCCCTTGCATGTGGCTTTCTGTAAGGCAGACTGTCGGTTGACTCCATTTAACTTGAAGAATCGATCTTTCAATCTTCTGAGTGGAGAGTCGGATCAAGAGCGGATTGATGAATGAAAGTTGAAGGCAATGCACGGTAAGCAAGTGAATTGTCTTTGGCAGCCATTTGTCGATTTGTATTTGTCGAACAGATGGCTATTTCCTGGGGAGCTCTTTGCTGAGACGAAGGGGTTTATTTGTGCCATTCAGGACGGCGTCGTCGCGGCGACGACTCAGCAAAGAGCTCCCCAGGAAATAGCCATCTGTTCGACAAATACAAATCGACAAATGGCTGCCAAAGACAATTCACTTGCTTACCGTGCATTGCCTTCAACTTTCATTCATCAATCCGCTCTTGATCCGACTCTCCACTCAGAAGATTGAAAGATCGATTCTTCAAGTTAAATGGAGTCAACCGACAGTCTGCCTTACAGAAAGCCACATGCAAGGGACTCGCCTGCTCTTTGCTGTTAAAATAAACGCCCAGCGGGTCGACTTGGCGATGATGTTGTGCCGCCGAATAAAGAATACATAAGCCAGTGAATCGATAGCGAATACATTCAACGCGCTTATTCTATTCTTCTCCGAGAGATGCAATTTCAGCACCAGCTATACACGTCGCAGGAAATTACACAGCAGAGCATCCTTCAGATCATCAACTCGAGCATGGGTTCCTTGCAGGATTCCTAGGTACTTGTAGAAGTCTGTCTCCGTCATAGCTTCGATGTGGAGGTCACCAATACCATGTCCGGCATGCGGCTCGTGATAACTTTTGCGGATGGCTTGGATTCGACATTTGTCTAATCCAAACTCCATCCGAATATCCCGGCTGAACATATCTATTATTCGAAACAGACTTCTAAGATCAGTACCAGCATACAGCTTGATGTCATCTAAGTACATCAAGTGTATCAGTTCGCACTTAACACGTAGGCCATATTTTATTGCAAAACCATGCCCTTTAGCGTCATTTAGTAGCCAGGAAAGGGAGTTCAGTGCCATACAAAACCAAAGGGGACTCAACGAATCTCCCTGGAAGATGCCTCTCCGTATACGGATGGGCTCTGAGGTATTAGCACCCTCAAATGTACACACTGATAAAGTGGTATGCCACCCTTCCATGACTGTCGCCAGAAACTTTATTGGAACAATGCAATACAGATTTAGGACATCGATTAGCCACGTATACGGGACGCTATCAAAAGCCATGACATAATCGATATAGCAACTAAAAAGTCGATAATGAGTTGCTCTTTGCAACCCCTTGACCCAACTCGGCAACTCTTCTGCTCCTCGCAGGTGCGCATTGACCCTTCCACTAATAATGGATGTTATGAATTTGTAGAGGGTTGGTAAGCAAATAATCGGTCTTGTGTCTACGGGCCCTGCGCCGTATCTTTCTTAGGGATGAGGTAGGTAATCCTCGCAGTGGGGAAGGGTGGAACTTCCTCTGGCCGACTCATAACCTGGTTTATGATGTATGCCAACCGACTGTGTACGTTGGTAAATTTCTTATACTAGAAATTCTGCACCCGATCCAGACCTGGACCCCTCCAGTTCTTCGAGCTGGCTCGTCGAACTTTCTCTTCGATAACATCCGTAAAATTCATGCCGGATGCGTATGTTGCATTCTGGACACGTTTGGAATAACTTTCTCCATGCCCATCGCCATGTTTTAGTGTGTCCAGAATTTTAACTACGGGTATTTCACTGAGGATGGCATAGTTCCGGTAAACCCTCTACACTTTATTTCTCCCCCGTCGGCCGGCATTGCCGGTGCTGATCTGAATCAGTCCAGCAATGCCCCGCCTTAGTGAGTCCCGCCGACGTTTCAGACGAATTTGCCATGGTGGATCTCTTCGGTCACTTAAAATAATAATACGGAAGCGAATCTTCTGATCGTGCAATCTGATAGCCGTAACTGCACCACAATACACAAGTGATTGTAGTTGCTGCAGCGCCATATCAGCACATAGTCTAGATGCAATCTCATCATTGATTTGAGATAGAATTCCCGGAGTTGCTGGAGATGCATAGATCCTGGGAATACCTGGTCTATGCAAAGGATCCATATCCGAGAATTCTATACACACTCTTTGGAATTCGTCTCGAACCTCAGCGGAAACCTTAGCTCGACGGTGGAGAAGAGTGCTTCGGCGAATACTGAAACTGTTGCCTGCAGTGCGGCGTGGTGTTCTTCATGCCGCGCCTCTGCCCCCATCGACTCTCGGTCACCAGTTTCCCCGATGTCCTCAAGTCGAACACGTTCCCTGATGGTGGCCGAGATTGTGTCGTTGTGAGTAATAAAGCGGTTCTTGTCTGCGACTCGCTGCACAGTCACGTGTACGAATTGTGAGAAACGCTCGAAGAATCTCTGGTGCAACAAGGGGCGGTAAGATGTTGTACCTGCCCTCGCCGTTATTTCGTAGTAGGAGCGGATGATGAAGAGGTTCATTTCTTTAGTTCATTTCATCCGCTGCCTACGCGAACCTTCTGAAGTGGTCGCCACAGATTGTGGCGAAACAGCTACAGCAGGCGGAGCAATGCTCCTGGTCGTCGTGGCGCCTAGACGTCGAACCGCCCCACGGCTAGCGGTTTCGACTGTGTGTGTATGACTTGCTATCTTAAAATGAAAATCAGTTCACCATTTTTAACAAAATCTTTATTAAAATGAAAGGTGAATTAACATAAATATAAAAATATTGAATTTAGTTAGTACATGTATAATTCGGTTCACAGCGCGTTGAAATTGGATTAAATGCAAAACCTGTAGTCAAGCATGACAGCTCTACTTTCTGAAATATTTCTGAAGCATCCTTGACGCATTTGAAGTATCTAAATAGAAATGAATTCATTGTATCACCAGCAAGATTTCAATAATAATTGGAGTTTGCATTTGTGCTTCTTGTCTATCTACAGTCAACAAAATGAATCCAAATAATCGGATTCCCTAAATTGATTTAGTTCCAGTCAAAAACCAACATTAAATAACCACTAGCAAAACTCCAACTACAAATTGCTACGTAACGTTAACCATTTACTCACTTAGTGCATGTTTTATCAGTAGTATCAGGAAAAAGTCCTTCGTCAGTGCAACCAGAAGTCTGCCCCCCGTTTCCATTTTCATTCCCATTTCCGTTTTCATTTCCATTTCCTTCGCCAGATCCTGTTTCACTTGCAGAACAGTCGAGATCCTGTAAATATACAAACATCTTTAGAACTTGACAGAAACAATTTAAGAGAACATTCTTCGTACAGTGTTATCTATTTGACAGATGCTTCCATCATTTTCTAAGCGACAATAAGGCATAGCAACTGGACATTTGTACTGGAGCGATAAAAGGGTGCCATGATTGCAAATACCATAATCCGTCTCGGTTACACAAACTTTGTGCGCGCTTGGTGTGTTCAGAAGGCATTCCTTACAAGTCCCTATTGACCCGCTGTTTGTATTTGAGCATACCGGTCCCTCGGTTGAGGAGCAAATTTCCGCCACATCCGCGCAAACTTTTCCCTCTGGACAAGACAAAGTAGCATCATCTGTTGAATTAGCAATATGAAGACGTAAGAGTTGATAATTTTTGAAATTAGTAGAATAGAAAAACTAACAAGTCTCTAAAAAATTTAAATAAAAAATAAAAAAAATTAAATAAAAATGGTCTGGGGAAATACAAATTTTTGAAAATATGCTTTATATTAATAATACTAAACCTACTATACCTAACCAATATCCGCTGTTCAAGAGAGCCTTGGATACTATGAAATCATCACAAAGGTAATACAAAAAAATCTCAATAACTGGGAATGGGCAAACCATATAACATTCCCGATAACAATGCCCGGGTTAATGATAGGAGTAAGCAAGCTACAAAGTGGGCATGTGGGAAACAAATGTTTTATGAAAGGGAGGAGCGATCAGAGGGCTTTGTCTCGGTTAAAATAGTTATGTATATTATCTTTTATGAATTCCAAACAATGGTAGATAATGCGCATAATGAGATCGAAAGCATACTAGCATCAGATATCATAACTTCTTCTTCTTCTCTTTTCTTCTTCAGCCTTTGCCCCGTTCATAAGCGGGGTCGGGTCGTCGTGATCGGTTATGACATTTTGTTCTGTCTGTTGTGCCCCCCGAGAGACACGGGTCCTATGCCCCTCGTATATTAACAACCAAGGATGCAAGGAGAAGCGTATCTAAATCATACACGTGTTTAGATGCCTGACAGTGGTATTGGATGATACAGCACTAGTCATATCCAGATTGTTGAGACATAGAACAGATGACGCCAATCAACAATAGAAGATAGTGCGAAAATGATCAAGAATAAGGTCAATGGGCACATAAGCTAATTTCAATCATCGACCCAGGTTTCGGTACAATGATTTTCTAACATATAAAACTTTCTTAAGCCAAGTCGTTGCACTAGGTTTAAATTGCGGTTCGTCATGAAAGTTTGTGTTGGGCACACACTACAGCATTAAGTATGATGATAATCAAACTGGAACAAATTAGTGGATCCCAAATCGACGATACAAATCCAACTGCCACTAGTATTATCAGTATAGGGTCTAATAAATTTAAGAAATTAGGCAATTTCAACAATAAAGGAAGGTAGTGGATGAAAGCGAAAGACTACAAAACATCCAGAAAGATTACCCGTAGGGCTGTTACTGAACAATAACCTGCTGACGATGAAACCAGACGAGTATGCTCTGGTGGAATATAATCTACACCTTTTGCTAAATACAATAGGGCATCGGCACTTGAAAAAAAAGTTATTCAAAAAGTATTCGTATCAAACTTCTGCCCTTAAAGCAACAAAACGTGACGTCTAGATCAAAATTATTTTCACAAATGAATCGCGTTAACTACTCACCGTCATAATATGTGCAACGTCCTGCAACACATCCTGCCTAGTTCCTTATTTACATGTAGGATCCAGATCCTTACAAAGGTGGAAAGCTGCCAATCAAAATGGTACCAAGTATGTATGTACTATACATACAAATGTTCACACCCTGCCAAAAACTAGGTCTTTTCCCGCGAAGTAATAATGACAAAAGTTTATACTATTTTTATAATAATTAAAATTACTAAGAACGTTTACCAAATGACATCATTTCAAATTTGTCTTTTTTCATAATATATTTTATTTTAAATTATTAGTTAAAATAAAAATTATTTTATCATGAAGTAATTATTAAATTATAATATTTGTGCAACTATTAAACTTTATTTTAAAATTATTTATTTTTAAAGACTGACCGCAGACTCTACTCCCTGGTCCCTCTTTTCTTTTCTTTTTTAAACGTTATGTCATTTTTTCCATGGCACTCTGATCTCCACTCCTGTGGCGAGGTCTGAACTGAGTGGATAGCGCCGCTGGTATTCGCAACATTCGAAATAAATTTCGAATGCCGCGAATCCTGCCGCGCCATTTAGTCGCGGAAATCAAACTTTTGTAATAAATCCAAACATTAAACTTTATTAAAACCAATTTGGCAATAACTTGAAATTCACACGACAAATTTAATTTATTTGACTTTAGCACAGTACTTGTTCGCTTCTTGAAATGCGCCGATTTGTATTTGTCGAACAGATGGCTATTTCCTGGGGAGCTCTTTGCTGAGACGAAGGGGTTTATTTGTGCCATTCAGGACGGCGTCGTCGCCACCCGAGCTTATAAAAAGCGCATCATGAAAGAACGGGTGGAGAACGACCAGTACAGAATGTGTGGTTCGGCGTTGGAGACGTTGGACCATCTCATTTCTGGCTGTACTGTTATGGCACCGGTAAAACCTTCCATACAAGCGTGGGCTGATCATGGGAACATGCCCGGTTTACCGATATAAGCCGCAAGCAGTACTTGATAGTTCTACTTGCAGCATATATTGGGATCGGCAAGTTCTGACTGATCTCCATACTCCACATAACAAGCCTGACGCACTGTTAGTTGACAAGACCGCTCGCTCCGCTTATAATATTGATATTGTTTTCCCCCAAACAGCAACGTCGAACGGAAATACGTGGAGAGGAAGGTGAATTATGAGCGACTGGCTCGGGAAATCATAGAAATTTGTCGTCTCGAGCGGGTGGTTGTAGTTCCCATAATGTTGCCAGATGCAAGTATTGTACCTAAATCCCTCACGGCGTCCCTTGATGTCCTGGGACTTCCACGTTGTCTGGTTCAAACCATGCGGAAGTACACCATCCTGCATACGTGTTTGATCTTGCGGGGTTTCTCGAAGGATTCTCCCATTAACCTACCACCGGCCAACACTACCAGCGCCCCTTTATAATTAAAGTAGGTTGGATCGTCCGAGCCCAAATACTTGGCACTTAGTGCTATTATTAGGTAAAATTTGGCATGTGCAGAAATTGTGATAACTCGAAAAGGTGAATACTTCTTGATAAAAAGATCCTCGTGTAAATTTATTTATGTGAAAGCAGATTTCTTGGATAGGTAAAAAATACGAATTCATAAGATTCTACGGAAATGTGCCGAACAGAAAGGGAAAGACTGCTACCTACTATGCATTTATAATTAAACGCATTAAACTGTATAAAAGAAATGGAATTTGATATTTATATGAAAGTAGCAACTTGTGGAGGTTCTCCTCTGATCAGCAGGTTAACTCTCTTGCATCACCCCTGCCTAGCATCACACAAAGGGCAACTGGGTAAAATTCACCCAAACAAGTTTGCACTGCGAAAATTTGAAGAAAAAGTCAATTCAGGAAAAAAATAAATTTCTACAATCAATGGATTAAAAATTTTATTATAGGTAAACAATTAAACAAACAAAAAACAATGATGAGATGGCTTTTCTTACCAAAATTGCTGTCGCTTCTTTAATTTTTATAATAGGAGGAACACTGTATTGATTTAGCTTTTGAATGAATATACTTAGAGCTATAGTGTTTTGGAAAAGTATGTTTGCTTTCATGTGTAAATAAGGGTATTTTGACCGAAAAATGAAAACGATATTTTCTAGAAAACAAAGCAAATATATTTCGAAAAAAATCATAAAATAATATCAAATTAATTGAAATTACAATATAAATTGTTTCGGTAATTAGCAAGAAAACATCATTGTCCTCGAAGGCTACATCGAACACATAGAAAAAAGGGTCGATTTTCGCATATCGCTCGCTAATAGCAAAGGCATAGCGAGTGCGTTTTCGTTTTTTGGGTTTTTTGGGCACTCGTGCAGGCTTACCCCGAAGCCACAAAATATTTGCTATGCTAATTTTAATGTTTTGGCGAAGAGTCGGAATAGTATACCGCTCTTGTAAGTAAAGCTTTACTAAAAACAAGGGAATTCTTTGTAAGCACTGCTCTGGGGTGACCCTTTCATCGATCAATCGGATATTAAGTTTTCGTTTTAATAAAATTCGTACATTCACTGCAGTGTAATCTAATATACCATTTAAAACCGTTGACGCCCCTCAAAATCGTTGAAGGTCGACCACCCGTAACCGTTCGCTTACGGAAGCGTTTTGCAGGTCCTAGTCCAGTTCGTTGTTACTGTTTTCCCTTTCCCCTGTCTCCGAATTCTCTGAATGCTCCGAAACCTGGTAAATTTTTTTAACAAAATGTATCTTAAATTTAGTTTTAAAAAAATCCGATTTCACAAATCACAATTTTACACTCACTTCGAGCCGTAGCACTTCAAACAATTAAAGAACAAGCGGGAATACCGGAAACTGCACGCTTCGGTTATATTCGGTGAAACAAAATTTTACACCTCCATTTCACATGTATGGGGAGCCCCCCCTTAAACTCAACACAAAATGGCGCCACTTGTCCTATACAAACAGATTCACAGAACCCGTAACAATAGCCTCAGTTGTTTTCAAATAAATCGTATGTGACAGACAGACAGACCGACAATGAATCGGCTCTAATTTATTTTACACAATACTCCAAAACTACATCCCGTAAGGATCACAGTGGGGTGAAATTTACCCAGAAAATTCTATCTACGTACTTCATATGTACATATGAATGCTTTTATGCAGGAAGTAAATCAAAAATATCAATTTATATACATGTATATTGAATACAGTATTGGGTAATAGGAATATGTTCGTATGTATTTCTTGTAGTTTGAAAAACTATGAGGGAATATTTTGGGTTTTTAACCATATACGAATGGCCAGCTTCTGATATTCTGACTTGTTTAATTTCACATTTAATCGCGGTTAACTTTTCAATTTTGGAATTTTTTATGGAATTCGGTATAACTTCCTGTGGGGGATTCTGCTCAACTCTGCAGAGTTCCTCACTTCGCCAACCTGTTGGCTTGCGTCCTTTTCCGATTGTCAGCGTGTCCGAAGGGTACGTCTAAAGTAGTCTTAATTATCGTCATGTCCACCGGGCATGCTCATTACTCGGTGCTGTTAGGAAACCAAACCAAACCAAAAGCTGGAACTCTCGTGAAAAAAGGTTTGTATAATTCTTATAAAGAAACATTCGAGCCGACATTTGCCCTATTTGTACTTAGCTGGTAATGTATGGTATATGCACACATTACGTCAGGCTATTCACATTTGCGTGATACTGCCATCCAAAGCCTTAGATTGCAGATTGGCGACAATTTCGATCTATTATAACTTTGCTAGCAGAAGTTTGGTAAAAATACCAAACTTGGTAGGATCATACATTTTATTATAACTTATGTTGCTGCAGTTTCTAATTCAAGGATAAGTTTAAAGGGGTTTGCAGTTGATTACTACATATTATAATAATATACTGTGATTAACTTTATTTGATCAGAAATCGGTAAAGAGGGTGTCACCTTTATGTTTTTTTAGAAATGTTGACCACCGCTCCGGTCCCCTCTTTTGCAACAAGTGTTAGAACTGAGGCTAGAATGGGAAAGTACTAATTGAGACCTTTCATTTGATACCCCAGACGATTATATTCAATTTAGCAAAATTATACTCCCTTTTCACCGTTTAAACTAAACGATATTATTTTCTGTATGCAAGGGGGTTCACGGTTCCCACCTTCCCACTTAATTTAATATCAATAGGAGTATTCATTTCGCTTTTCTGAGAAAAGTGGTTGACGCCGACAGGCATACAGCAAGTTCAAAAAGGTTTTGTTTCCAATAAAAAGGTCAATGATCAATTTCGTTTTGAATTTATGTAATGTGATAATTATGAAATAATATTTTAGGTCTGCCGAGATGATAGAATTTGTAATTTTTGGCAAAGTTTCGAAGTATAATTACATTGATCGTTTGGATGTTTAGTGAAATACTTTTACTTTGTTATTTCATTTTAGAATATATTCGTTCTTTCACTAGTTTATGAATTTTAATTTGATTTGATTACAAAACCTGCTATTGTACGGAAATTTACTTTTGCTTGAGAAATATTTGAAAAACTTATTTCAGTACGGGTTCATTCGCGTGCCCTACCCGTTCGTAGTGGTGGAGCCTGTAGTAGTTTATTACTATGCTAAAGGTACATACATTTAGCAATCAAGTCGCGGGGCAGGCACAAATTTTGGGGGTCTGGCCAAATTCATGTTCTCATGGAAAAATGAAAAGAGAGTATCGCAAATCCGTTAATGAGAGGAACTCCAAATCTGACTACAGCAGTCCTACTAGTGGCACTGATGCCTAATTCTAACAGAATAGGGGAGAAGAAGACTCGTCAGAAGGAAACTTGAGGCGCAAAAGAGAGGGGACTACTGCCTAAATATTACCTGTCAGAAAATTTTCTTCAGTCTCTATCCAGAAAAGCGAAAGTGAACCTGGTGGTAGAAGTGCAACTGGTCTAAAACCTTGAACTCAGAAAGACATTCAGCCGGTGTTAGCGGGATCCACTGCGAAAGAAGGCAAAGCTATACCAACAAGTATGGCAAAATCCGGCGGTTTTTGTAAATTAGACTACACTTACGTCTATAAGCAGCAACTTTAGTCAAACCGTAAATATTCTTTCTATCTAGTGGCAGCAAGGCTGGTAAATTGGAACCCCTGCCTATAAATTTATGCTAAAAGAGCCAAGCTAAAAGAGTACACGATGGAATATTCGTGCATATTGAAGGCGCGGTTGCTTGTCCACCTTTCAAACAACTTTTTAATGTAGCCAGAGAACATGGTGTTGATATTAGTTTAATCAAGTGGATCTATACTATACTAACGTAGAGATTGCAGTGTGCGGAATGAGTGAAGACGGCGGTTCTCTGGAGGTGTAGGCCGCGGCTGCGGACAAAATCCGCAAGGTACCCTCGCGCCCCGTGGTTACGAAAGTGTCGCGCGGGCCGCTGACGAGGCGGAATTATGCTTACGGCCAACTGACAGTGGCAATGAGTGCTTTGCGTTTGAGGGAGCGGTCGCTAGGACGTTTGAAGTGCGGCTCAAGCTACAGCAGGTGATCCTGAACTTTTTCCACGAATTCAAACAACTGAGTTCGCTGGGGGACACGGCGACGTCCACCCGAAGCCCAGCAACCCGTCGCCTTCAGTATACGACCCTCTAAGTTCGCGCAATTATCTAATAGACACGGGCGCGGAGGTCTCGGTCTTCTCCGTACCACCCAACAAGCTTTTTTTCTGCAACTGGAATTAGCGGTAGTAAACTCCAAGTCCATCACACTTATGGCTACGGCAAGTACATGCGATTCTTGACTTGCGTAGGACCTTTTCGTTTTGGTTCACATCAGTAGCCCAATATTAGGCGCAGACATTCTGTGTCACTATGGACTGCTGGTGGATATGTAGCATAGGTCGCTGATAGACACGGTAACCTCACTTAGGTCGAAGAAGTGAAACTTCAACCTGCTAACCTAGCACTCTTTCTATCGTTTTAGAAGACGTTGCGGGCCCATGTATTTGAGTATTTCTTCAAAAATACCGCACTATAACTAGGGAGCGTAGTCTCCCTGAGCCAGTTAGCGTGATGTTCGGCACCAATATATGCAGAACTTCGAACAGCAGTTGATCATCTCCACTCCATTCCACTCCGTCCCAAAGCCTTGTGGGGATTATAGATTATAGACGCCTGGATGCGCAGAGGATTCCGGACCGATACCCCATTCCACTCATCCAAAATTTTGCGCATTACTTAGTAAACCGTCGTGTTTTTTCGACCCTGTATCTCGCCAAGGTTTACCACCAAATCAGTGTAACTCCCGAAGATATTCCACAGACAGCAATTTGCACATATTTCAGACTCTTCGAGTTCACACGGATGGCTTTGAACCTGTGCAATGCCGTGCAAAACCTTTCAGAGATTCATCCACTCTGTACTACGATTTGGACTTCTCGCATCTTCTTCTGAGTTCGAACATGTGGCACATCACGAAGCGTTTTTCAACATCTGCTTGACCTAATTCTTAAAATTGAAGAGTGCAGATTTGCAGATGCCATCCAAGCGTTTGAAACAACCAAGCAGCAGCTGGTAGATGCTACACTTTTGACATTCCCTCAACAAGATATATCTATAGATGTGTTCGTCGATACCTCAGATATTGTAGTAGGCACTGGTCTTCATCAAATGCTGAACCAAAGTTGGAAACTGCTGGGGTTCTTCTCAAAGCAGTTGAATTCCGCTCAACGAAATTACATTGCGTGATGGCGACTATTAGTCCGCGGCTGAGTAGCCCGTCACGGGTTTCCCCGCTGAAACCCCTTGGTTTCAGCTGGGGGCGGAGTGCTGTAGTGGAACGAATGTACTCAGTTTTAAGAATTACGTTGGCCATGACATCGGAAAAGTGGTTTTTCCAATGTCAAAGGCAAAAATAGGAACAGTATGGACGGACTGTTACGGTAAACAAATTGGTGAAGTTGTTTGATAAATTGGTTAAATAAAATATAATGTAATAATCAATTAGCAAATTCAATAAATAAAATATAATGTAAGAATTAAATTTCTTGGCTTAACAATTCTGAAATTGTTTGCCTTGCTGCACTAATCACATTGTTGGTTTTATACATAATGTACTTAACACTAAATAAGGTTGCTTTGCATTGAATATGATACAACGACAAATTTCTGCTTGTTCGAAACAAAATTTTTAAATACTGTCAAAGAACTGTGGAAAGATGACTTTCATGATTACATGATTTCATGATTACATATATGACTAACTGAATCTAACACACCGCCTATTAAGAACTATCGGTTCATAAAAGAAACTAATTTATCGTATTACCAATTAACGATAATAATTTCAAACAAATCTTCCTTAAGCTCGTACAATACGAAACGATTCGTTTGCCAAAACTAATCCTTATTTATTTCTACAGTTACCAATTTACTCCTTTAACATTTTCCTTACATTTGCCGAAAATACTATTGCTAAAATTATAATTACTAATACTATGGCATGACTGGATGAAATTACCGCAACGTGATGAGGACGAATCTCCCTCCAGGACGACATTTCGAATTCTTCTCGCTCAGTTTGATGTTCTGCCGATAGAATGACCTGTTTTGCTATGACGCTCCATTCAGGAGACACAGATAACAGACCAGCTCCGGAAAGCACAATCGCCTTTCGAGTTTCGACACTTATTGTATGCGCGGACTCCGTAATCGGTACAGTAAAAAGGCAATTGTTCGTGTCATGAAGCTTTTCGGCATAGTGGCCTCCAGTTTGAAGTGGCGGGTAGATTAGTTTGCGCTTTTGTACAATTCAAACCCCTCCTTTATTAAGCACATCGGATTTGACTGGATATTATACAACGTGTTAAGTTCCGTAATGAGTGTTCATCCATCCATCTGGACCTGGGTGAACTTCAACTAATTTTGTCAAAGGCCATTTCATCGATACATAATTCTCAGTTTTACATAACATCAGCTGAGCAACCTCAAAATTCTTAAGCGACTTTATCCACTTTGAGCTCTTTTGTTGACGTGATAAATATTGGTTTTGCCATCTTGTCCAAAATTCTCTTTGATACGCTTAACTAGCTTCCATATAGTAAGTAAACTTAGATTGTTAGAAGAATTCTCAGAAATTGCTATTAGTGATTCTCCTATCAGAAAGTGCCTTGGGGTTAAAGCTTCAGGATTATTTACACTGTTGCTAAGAGGTGCCAAACGTCGACTATTCAAACATGCCTCTATCTCAGAAAGTAGCGTGAACATTTCCTCCACCGTTAGCTTGCCTTCTCCAACAGCTAACACAAGGTAATGTTTGATGGACTTCACGCCGGCCTCTCAAAGTCTGCCGAAATCTGGGCTGCTCGATGGATTAAAATCCAGGTAATACTGTCGTTGGCAACATGTTCCTTGACAGTTTTTATCATGGCTTCAAATTCGCATTTCAACTCTTTCAAGCTCCTACGAAGTTAGTACCGCAGTCGGTGTACAAATCTTTACACCTCCCTCTACTTGAAATAAATTTCCTTATCGGTGCTATTCACGTGGCCGATGTCAAATCTCCAACTAACCCAAAATGTACTCGGTTGACAAACGCGCCTTTGCGCCTCTTCCGTTGGGCCACTTTATGGTTATTGGTCCAGCAAAATCTAGACCTGCTGCAGCAAATGAACGCGTTAAAGTCTCGCCTTTGGGAGAGATTCCATCTGCTGGGGCTGAATTTGGGCTGCATACTGGAAACATTTCGTGCATTTATAAGTGCATGATTTTATTAAATTTTGAGCGCGAAGAATCTAAAATCCACCGTTCAGTGTTTTTGAGTGGAAATGTGCTACGATGAGTTTAGAAAGATTATATTCCGATGATAGTATCATTTGATGTTTCATTTCCATTTTCAAACTCGAATTATCTAGTCACCCGCCCACCCTGAAGATTTCCTCACCATCAATGAAGGAGGCGTAATGACTTCGAAGAACCTTAACTGGTTTTCCTTTGGGTAGTAATTTGATTTCTTCTGTGAAATGAATATTCTGCGATATCCTTACACAGGTCTTCGTCGCTTCCTTTATCTCAGCCGTGGTTAAAAACTTTAGATTATTTTTTCTTCCAAAGCGCTTGCAGTAAGCAACGCCTCGGATTAACTTTGAAAAATTCGAAAACCTTCTTAAGATATCAACATCTGCAGATGGCTCCACAACCACTGATGCCGTAATTCGTTTACCTATCTTTGCTGCACTGTCATCTCCATCCCGACCAGATTCATAGCTTATAACCGGACACGATGAAAATTCAATTCTACCCCACCATTTCCTGTTGCATATAAGTTGAGAGAGAAGCATTTCCCTAGAAGTAATATCAGCCAGATTATCTGCCGACTTGACATGACTCCACTGCGTCACATAAGTATGCGCTTGGATTTCACTCACTCGGTTTGCAATATATGTATGTTCTCCACCGTGATACATGATTACTAATCTAATCCAATACAGCTGTAGAGCCCGTCCAATCTCGAACAACATTGATGTTGAGTTCAGTCATTGCTTCCTGGACCTTTGATATCAATTTCACAAACATTAAAGATGTGTTCAACTCCAATTGCGGAATCGACTGTGTTCTTACTGGCGCTACCTTTGTTTTCGATGCTATAAGATGGAGTTAAGGTAACAAGGTGTTTGGTGCTAATATACATGCATATCTGGAACCTCCCATGGCTAGCTCGAAGGCGTTAGCGAAGCCATGTAACTCAATTATTGATTTCCTCATGCTCCCATTTCATCGTGGTACTCGTATTTGCTTCAATTCTGGAAGCGTTGAATAAAACAGCGGCCACTCCCTGACCATCTCTTCAGGCTGGTGAGTGAGCCGTAATGTGTGAATGAATATTTTTCGAATGGCAATGGCTGGCTTAAGCCATTCTAAAGGATAAAAAGCTTCGCAACTGTCGATGTCCCTGATCTTTTCGTAACTTTGTTGATTGGTGGGTGCCAAACGTAATGTCTTCACGGTATCGGCCAGGTTTATACTTAGTGGATACGTTGTTGGATGTCTATTTGCCCATGTTAAAACCACCCATCTTGAGAAGCCTTTTCAAACGCTTCTGCAATTTAATCGCCCCTTCCTTCGTTTCTGCATCGTAGCAAAATTTCAATAATGTCCTTTTGAACTGATTTGCCAGTCGATTTTTTGGGAAGCATGGAATACAACTGCCTAGCCATACGAGGCAAGTAATACGACGGTCGACTATAAATTGTTTCCTTAGGCGTTTCCTTCATATGGCCTAGCTCTAGATATTCGCGGATGAATTTGTCATATTCAGCATGCAAATCCTGATGCTTCATTAGCTTGGAGTCCAATTGATTATAACGAACAAATCGCATGTTTCATAGAAGGACCCAACGTGGTCCTTGGATCTTCCTTGAAAGGTAGCCGCACGATGTATCATCCATTTCCGCCTCTTATTGTGGTCCGTTGATGATGCACCTCAGCCTCCTCTATTCCTTCGTAAACAGTATGAATTTTTTCACCGGTATTTCTTCCTGCTCCCAAAATTATCGGAGTTACTTGTCCAACTAGGTTGTGTGTTGTTGGTGCCATGGTTTACTGTTGGACCCGAAAGTATCCATCCAATTTTGGTCTGCTCTGCAGTGGGCTGCTGTGAATAATACTCTGCATTAGCAAGTATCCATAAATGTCAGCACCTAGCAAAAAGTTGTGTTTGATTTAGCAACGAGCTGAGGATCTGTTAAGTCCTTCCTGGGAAAGATTTCTCACAGCTTTGGCAAATCAATTGTAGGTAATAGTTCTATCAATTTTCCCAAGGTCAAAGCGCTAACATTGAATGTTTTCTGTGACCATTTTTCCTTTATCGTTAATTCCATTAAACCCTTGGCTTTTTTCTCAAGCTGTCGTACGGAAGGTCGCGGTTCAAATCTCGCTGGTAGCAGTGGGATTTGTATTGTGATTTGACGTCGGATACCAGTCGACTCAGCTGTGAATGAGTACCTGAGTCAAATCAGGGTAATAATCTCGGCCGAGCGCAATGCTGACCACATTGTCTCCTACAATATACTCTAGTGTACCGTTACGGTCTTGAATGAAGTGCTCTAACATACTTCAAGCCCTGATCCAATATGGATTGTTGCGTCAACGATTATTATTATTTTCGTCGAAAATTTCTGTAGTCCCAAAATCTTGGCTGTATTTTCAGTCAAAAAGGAATTTTGATATCCTTGATACAACAACGCGCAAAGGTCAACGAATTTCTACATTGAACTCTCGACCTTCACCTTGCAGTTCCTAGCAAAACAGTACGTAATTTTGGGTTGCTAACGTTGCATATTAGAGCTTCGGCGTTCCTTTGCACTTCAGTCACCTTTGCTTACAACTTTTTCTATGTGCAGCATGGTATGGTTTCATAAACTCTGTGACCCCTAAAGCAATTCAAACAGAATCTGTTTATTGTTTCGGATAATAAGGAATCCTAGATACACATCCACATGATGTTGGACTGGACCAAATGAAGAGCAACTTACTCTCACGTTTTTTGGTCCATGGACCCCTCGCATGAAGCATAGCCCCCAAGAATTCAAAAATAGGGACTGACGGCTTCGTTCAGGGCAGAGGCAACTCTTCATTTGGTCCGGTCCAAAATCAAGTGGATGTGGCCTTAGGATCCTTCATTATCCCAAACAATAATCTAGCTTTAGCCTAGCTTAGGCTCAAACTATTGGCCCTTTAACTTGCATATAATTGCCACCCTGGTGGTATTTTTGCGAATATATAAAGGAGCGTTTTCCGCCTGTTGCCGCTTTCGGTTACGCTGCTCCCAGGACAGAAATGAGGCAGCGTCTGATGAGTTGTTTCTGCCCTGGACGAAACTGTTATTTCCTACAATCTGTTTGTTTATAAATTCGTTGCGTTGATCCGCGTTCCTTTTTGCGAATTTGGGGCACTTGCTTAAGTAATGGAATTGCTTACACTTCAATCATTTTGTTTTTGCTTCTTTTGTTTGAACAAAAGCTGCTACTTTACTGTTGATATCGTTGGCAATTTCGTATTTACCTTTATTTGGCCTTGTCATTCTTTTCTAGGCTCGTGATCCCGTGAACCGTTAGTAGGTCGAACCAATCGATATTCCACAGTCGGATCATTGTTTCAAATTGCTTCGCTAAATCTAATATTGATTTTAAATTAATGTGATGTTGAGTGGGAGCAATGTTCCAGAAGAGTTGTAAGCTCTCTTGCACTATAGCGCGGTTGTTATCATATCGTTTTGATAACAACTTCCAGGTCTCTTTTAATTAATTCCGGTTATTGCTAGATGGTCAATAACCTTTTCGGGATCGGGAAGAATTCCTCAAATATTGAAATTTTTTAATTGGGTTTAGTCTAATATTTTCGTGCACTAAGTCCTCGTCAATATACTGAAGGTATACCATTCAGTGTATTTCCACCCGAAACTAGGTATTTTGATGCGTGCTAGTTTTACTGCATCACTTGGCTCTGATGGCACTTGCTATTTAGGATTGAAGCGTAATTATCTAAATCTATCCTTGAAAACAGCGTAATACTCTAAAAAAAAGCCTTCAGTGGCGAAATATTGGTTAAGATATTTCGCCTTTGGAATTAGGCTCGTTTAATGCGAAAAGATGCAATTCGTCGCATCTCTTCCATACATTGGAATTGGCCATAATTTATTATGATAGTTGCACATATCTTCAGAATAGGGGGGTGATACGTGTCCATCCTGCAGTGAGGAAGCCAAATTCACAGAGCATTTTCTATGTGAACGTTCTCCATTTTCTGTTTCTATAAAATTTTCTATTCTTATTCCCGATTTCTTCACTCTCCTCTGTGCTTCTGTATTTCCCACAGTGCGTGCAGCGGCCACCGTTCCTTCCCACGATCGCGCCAAACGTTACCAAATCCACCTCTCACCTCTAGTTGGGGGTTCTTTCTGTGTTGGATGACATGTTTGGGATATTCGGGGCTGACTCAATATCAAAAGAAGAACTTGGCCGGCTGCGCACAGGTCATGCCAGAGGAACCTATTGAAAAAGTCGACAAATCTATTGCCGGTTATACCATCAAGTAGAACTCAGTATTGCAGGATTGAGGGCGGGTGGGACGACCTACAATCCCGTTTCGCAGAATAATAGAAGAAGAGTGCCAGCAACTGACAACAATACAATGTTCCACTATGTTTCATGAAGGAGCTTATGGCAACCACACAAAAAGACCAGTCGAACTCTAAAAGTTCTTCATGTATGAAAAATGCAAAACCTTTTAAACTAAAAGGATCCAGCCTCTAGATTCTCGGCCTGTTTTGTCGGAAGAAATATGGATTGTAAATTTTAAAAAATGGTAATAGACTCTATGGTTGTCAGTAATATCTGCATAGGGTAAAGCGCGTCAATCTGGAGGTCTTTCCGAAAAGCCAATACTCCTTTACTGTTTTTATTTGAACTTCACTTATTCAACGGTTGAACTGTTCAATTATTCAAGGAAGTTTTATTGTATTGGATAAAAATGGCTGTAGGGTTTGGACTCTCAAATATTTTTATGAGTAACTGGATTTGTTAAGTAACAAAACCCCTTATCTTATGTAGACATTGATAATGGTAATATCGCTGCATAATAGAGCTCGTGTTTTATTTGCATTGATAACAAGTAAAAGAATGATGTAACCCTTGATTATTCGTTTGCGGACAACGTGATGTAGTGATGTAAAAATGTTGTACACTTCACTTTGTAGCTTTGGTAATAGTACAGTTATGGATTTAGCGTCGATCGTTCGTAGATCAAACTCTATTCATCATCTTTTCCATATATTTCTTCTGTTCGGTATTAAATTAACATCATTAACATCAATTTTGGAATATTGGCCGTTTCTTTCAAACTCTAAGGATCAGCCGGAGGTGCGATTTCTTAGTAATGGAAAGAACTGCACATAACAATTGTACAGGAAAGGTATAAAAAGTACCGCTTCTATACGTTTTTTAAAATTAATTCTTTGGTTTTTTTACAGTTGTGTAATTTTCTCTGTACTGTAGATATGCATCTTTTATTTTATAAGCAAAGACGTCCTTTATTTGGTGTATTCTTACAACCAGCACTAAGGAGTTTACTTTGGAAATCAAAAATATCTACAGTACGATTATACTGATTTTTACTACCAAGAGTATAGTCCTCTTCCGACAATATTAAACTATTCGTATTTCTATAATTTCAAGTTTGTTGGATCAAGGATGTGAATGTTCCTCTAAACGACAAAGGTCAACTTGTGGGGACGATGGATCACTTCATAAAGACTCGAAATCGTGCCTTTTTCAAGGTTTTTTGTAAAACAAAACCTGATTGACATCGGTTTACTGTCTGTCTGCCTGTCTCTCTGTATGTCAACCACACGCGTTTTACTCGGAGGTGGCAGGAATTCTGAACGCTCACCCACACAGTGCGTTACATCTTTCTACATTGAATTTAAGGGGGGCAATCATGCATCCAAAAGGGGGCGTACATTTTTCGAATGAAAGGTCTCGGTTAGTACTTTCCGAAGCCGATCTTACTTCCGACATTTATTTGAATCGTGGGGAATGGGGGGGGGGTCGAAAGTGATCATTTATTTCACGGATCCATTCTCAAAAACTATCATCACCATCAACGGCGCAACAACCGGTATCCGGTCTAGGCCTGCTTTAATAAGGAACTCCAGACATCCCGGTTTTGCGCCGAGGTCCACCAATTCGATATCCCTAAAAGCTACCTGGCGTCCTGTCCTGCGCCATCGTTCCATCTCAGGCAGTGTCGGCCTCGTCTTCTTTTTCTACCACAGATATTGCCCTTATAGACTTTCAGGGTGGGATCATACTCATCCATACGGATTAAGTGACCCGCCCACCGTAACCTATTGAGCCGGATTTTATCCACAACCGGATGGTCATGGTATCGCTCGTAGATTTCGTCATTGTGTAGGCTACGAAATTGTCCATCCTCATGTAGGGGGAAAAAAATTCTTCTGAGGATTCTTCTCCCGAACGCGGCGAAGAGTTCGCAATTTTGCTTGTTAAGAACCCAAGTTTCCGAGGAATACATGAGGACTGGCAAGATCATAGTCTTGTACAGTAAGAGCTTGGTGAGACGTTTCGAGCAGATCAGTTTTTGTAAGCTGAAATAGGCTCTGTTGGCTGACAACAACCGTGCGTGGATTTCATCATCGTAGCTGTTATCGGTTGTGATTTTCGACCCTAGATAGGAGAAATTGTCAACGGTCTCAAAGTTGTATTCTCCAATCCTTATTCCTCCTGTTTGACCAGTGCGGTTTGATGTTGTAGGTTGGTTGGTTTTCGATGCTGACGTTACCACCATATATTTTGTCTTGCCTTCATTGATGTGCAGCCCAAGATCTCGCCCCAATCGCCACCTGCTCGATCTGGATGAAGGCAGTTTGCAAATCTCGGGTGGTTCTTCCCATGATGTCGATATCGTCAGCATAGGCCAGTAGTTGGGTGGACTTGAAGAGGATCGTACCTCTTGCATTTACCTCAGCATCACGGATCATTTTCTCGGGGGCCAGGTTAAAGAGGACGCATGATAGGACATCCCCTTGTCGTAGACAGTTGTTGATGTCGAATAGTCTTGAGAGTGATTCTGCTGCTTTTATCTGGCCTCGCACATTGGTCAGGGTCAGCCTAGTTAGTCTTATTAATTTCGTCGGGATATCGAATTCTCTCATGTACAGCTTTACCCTGGCTATGCTGTCCTAGGCGGCTTTAAAGTCGATGAATAGATGGTGCAACTGTGGTCCATATTCCAACAGTTTTTCCATCGCTTCCCGCAGCGAGAAAATCTGATCTGTTGCTGATTTGCCTGGAGTGAAGCCTCTTTGGTATGGGCCAATGATGTTCTGGGCGTATGAGGCTATCCGGCCTAGCAAGATAGCGGAGAAAATCTTATAGATGGTACTCAGCAACGTGATACCTCTATAATTACTGCACTGTGTGATATCTCCCTTTTTATGTATGAGGCAGATAATGCCTCGTTGCCAATTGTCAGGCATTGATTCGATGTCCCATACCTTGAGCACAAGTTGATGAACCACTTGGTGTAATTGGTCGCCTCCACATTTAACCAATTCGGCTGTAATTCCATCGGATACTGGCGACTTATGATTTTAAAGCCGATGAATTGCGCGGAATGTTTCTCTAAAACTTGGTGGTGGCAGTATTTGTCCGTCGTCTTCAGTTGACGCGACCTCCAACTCGCCGATGTTCTGGTTGTTCAGTAGCTTACTAAAGTACTCAACAACGGTCGTAAATCAGATTTCCCTCTTATCTCGGCAGGATGAGCATCGAGGTGTGTAAGGTTTAATCCTGGTGACTTGTTGGTAAAACTTCCGTGCCTGGTGCGGTTGCTCCCTGTACTTTTATAGTTCACAGACTTGTTGGTTCTCCCAGGCTTCCTGTTTCCGTCTGTGAAGTCGCTTTTCCGCTCGATGGAGTCCGTCATATGTCTCTGCGCGTGCCCGCGTTCTTTGGGAATTCAACATTACTCGATATGCGGCATTCTTCCGTTCCGTTGCTAGCTTACATTCATCGTCAAACCAGCCGTTCCGACTCCTTTTGCGGCGGAGGCCAAGTATGTTTGTGGCCTTATCCATGATAACGTTCTTCAGGTAGTTGTGAAGATCATTTGTTGATGCTTCATCTCCAGGTCCTCTGTTGACCGCAGTTATTGCGGCATCCATTTCCCTCTTATAGGTGTCGCGGAGGGTTGTGCTGTGGATGGCTTCAGTGTTAACTCTCACCTGATTGTCAGAGGGGATTCTAGGTGGTGTTGTTATTCGAGCTCAGAACACCATGCCAACGAGATAGTGATCGGAGTCTATATTGGCCCCCTATATGTTCTGACATTCATCAGAAACTATCCAATCGAAAAATCTGCAAAAATCAGGAGGCTGCTACCATATGGTGCCTAGGCTTTGAAATACCCTCCATACCGATATCTGATTAAAAAAAATTAATAATGGAATACTACTCTAATTTTTAGTAATTGGCTGTACGTACATTTTTCGGTTGGATAGGTTCTGAGAACGAGACCGGTTACACTTTATGGTGGTCATATTTTGAGCCCTCACTCCCCTATGTTTCACCTAATATCAGATATTGAACCAGTTTCGAAAAGTACTAATTGAGACCTTTCATTTGATATCCAACATTCTCTGAAAAAAAAAATTTGCACCCTCCATTCACATGTATGGGGAGCCCCCCCTTAGAATTAACACAAGATGGCGCCACTTACTGCATGTAAAGGGAACACCAGATTACATACTCTCACCAATTTCGTGATAATCGGTCCAGCCGTTTCCGAATAAATCGGGTGTGACAGACAGACAGACGGACACAAAACCTTAAAAAGTTATAATAGGCCAAAGTTGTCGCTTTTGTGCAAATTTCAGACTTTGAATGTATCACCAAAAAGTGGATATTTTCAGATAATTTACGCATATATTACGTGCTAAGTACTAATGCGACAAATGTCCACTGGAATGTTTTTATAAAGAAATACCCAAAGCGATGAGCTTCCGGTTTCCTCAACTGTTTTTCTTCATTTTGGTTTTGTATGAAACAAAACCTTATTAAACTCGGTTTACTGTCTGTCTGTCTCCCACACACATTTTTCTCCGAGGAGTGCGCGATTGACACCAAATTTGGTGAAAAGGTAGCCGCTGTGCTCACGCATTGAGTTACATCATTCTACGTCAAATTTAAGTGGGGTCCCCACACATGCAAAAGGGGGTGTAAGGTCTCGGTTAGTACTTTCCGAAGCCAGCCTTTGTTTTGACATTTGTTGGAGAGGTGGAGAGTGCAAGGGGTCGAAAGTGATCATTTCTTCCACAGATGAATTTTCAGAAAGAACCCAACCGAAAATCTGAAAATATCAGAATCACTTACCAGGGGTAGGATCAGTTATGAGCCGCGTGGATTGCCTTCGTTAGTTTTTTATCGCCCTTCGTTTGTTCAGAAGCTTACATGTGATCCATGATATTTTCGGTTAATAGGTACGCCCCGGCGTTAATTTCCGCCTCCGCTCTGTGAACAGCGAACCTCGGGCAGTTAAAAACAACATGCTCCAATCGTGCGTAGCCATGATGGTCAATGCCCGAAACGATGAAAGTATGCACGGTTCCCTCCGTGTCCACTTAGGAATTAGGTTAAGTCGTAGCTAACTTTATCGTGCCTTCGGTTGATCCATTTTGAGACATCTGGAATAATCCTAAAGGTCCAGCGTCCTTTAGTTGAATCATCCCATCTTTTCTAGAACTCAAAAATCGCATCACTTCTTGCTAATTGTCCACGATAGGTACACGACTCACCGATTGTATATGATGGGTCATAGAGGCATCGACTCTCATTCCCCAAGATGTCGATGGGGACTATGCTTGCTATCAGATATGCTGCTTCGTCTGATGTTGTACGGTAAGCGCACGATGTTTACAACGCAATGAATCGATCTGGGGCGGTCTTAATGTCGATGCCTACACTGGAGTTACATAAACCAAGATGTAGCTAACATCTTCCGAGGTGAGGAGCCGACAGCTTTGCCTAGGGTGACCTACATTCGGTAACATTCTTGCCAATAACGTAGAAATCCCGGACGCCTTAGTTGCTAAATTCTTAAGATGGGGTTTGAATTGCTGTCTTTGGTCAACCATGACTCCTAGGTGTTCGCCAATTCTAATCTTTATCGACCATTGCTTTCTTCGTTTAGTGCTTTATGCACTGCGAGCGTTAAACCAGCCTCTTCTAGCCAAATATTTTTCCAAAAATTGCCTCGTTTGTGAGGACTTCGATCTTCTCAATATCTTATGCACGATAGTCACTCCAATGTCCCCTAGGAACCTCATGATAGTCACTGGTTTGGTCAGTTTCAACGTTAAAATTCCGTGATACACGATTATCCTGACTGATCTTTGTGGAATCTCGCAAGTTGTTCTATGGGCCTTAGGTCCATTGTCTGAATAGTCACACAATAACCTTTCCCGGAGAAATTCTATTACTATGCGCACCAGTTACTTTGGAATGTTCAGTTTGACAAAACCGGCAATTATTTTGCTACATTTTGCAACATTGAAGGCATTCTGTATATCGAAAGTAACTATCGCGCAAGATTTATGGGCCTCTATTGCTTCCTCGGTAATTTTCATCACCGTACTGATCACAGTGACAGTAGATCCCTTTGCCTTTCGGAATTCGGACTGCCTATCTGAGAGGCCACCCTCGCTTTCTGTGATCGGTACACGCCTATTGTAGATGACTGTCTGCCTGTCTGCCCGTCACGGCCAATTTATTCGAAAATGGCTGAACCGTTGCTTTGGAATTAAGAGGGAAGGGGGCCTCCCCATATATGCGAAAGTGGGAGTAAATTTTTTCTTCATCAAATGTGTCGCATCAAATGAAAGCGTTCGAGTACTTTTCGAAACTGATCTTTCAGACAGGGGAAAGGGGACTCAAAATGTGTGCCTCGAAAAGTGAAACCCTGAAAATATCCAAAAATTTACAACGGTACATTTATATAAAATCTAGGTGTCAAAATACATCCTGCTCTTATATCTGCACAAATAAAGGTAATAATGGTATATTACCCTATTTTCGAAATTTAGTCGAAAACCGAAAGTAGCATTATAAGTGATAACACAATAGACAATTGTTATAGTTGTAGAAGGCCGAAATTTCGTATATCAGATAAATTTATCGCAATCGTAGCATCATCACATAAAGTGAACTCATGAGAACCCCTGAGTTGAATATAGCAATGAACATTTTGAATCTTGAGCTATGTACCAATGATCAAGATCAACCCAAAACCGTTATACACGAATTGTGCAGCTTCTGGAATTTCGATTTGTTAGTGGAGGTAATGGAAAGGCACTGCCAAAAACGAATGCAAGCTACACCTGCAATAAACATGCACTCTTGATGGATGCTGATCTTTTCAAAGTTCATAAAACCGAACGGATGCTCCTTCATGAGATTTATATCCGCGAAGGCTAATGTCAACGCGATCTTTTTATTTGATATCATGAGGAAATTTTGACCGCTCCGAACAGAATGTGATAACGCTAAACAGTTAAAAAATATGAAATGATCAGGAAATATGACTACGTCTATTAGTCGAACGGACCGGAAGAAGGTCTGCACTATTATATTTTAAATCGAGTTCTCTGAGAAATGATAGGAAGAAAAACGATTTCATTCCTGCCTGTGGTATGTAACATAGTGGGAACTACACAGTAAGACCATTGAATGGCTAATGTCACAGTTCCCATGGAATAGTGGAGGA
The DNA here is from genome assembly GCF_905115235.1 of Hermetia illucens. Taxonomy (NCBI): domain Eukaryota; kingdom Metazoa; phylum Arthropoda; class Insecta; order Diptera; family Stratiomyidae; genus Hermetia; species Hermetia illucens. Next base: position 110,378,090 of record NC_051850.1, on the reverse strand, counting down.
CTTATCCGGAAGTATTGGCGGCAGTTTAGGCATAGTGTGAAAGCGTGATCGAAACTGTTGTTATCGTTTATATGGTGATTTTATCTTCTGTGATTTTGTCGGAATCATCATGATACTTCCAGAGAATTTCGCTACAGGTGAACTTTCTGTATCATTCACGAAGCTTGCGTTGAAAGCATAATATTCGCACACACAACTTTTGCAAAGTTTGTATCGTATTACGTCTGAGGATTAGAATCTTAAATTTTCTTTATTTGGTACAATATGTGGCGTAAGATTAGATATCAAGGTAAATAGCCATCACGCGACCAATAAAAGTGAAATCTAAACCATATAAAATGCTTAACATCACTTAGCCGGTGCGGTGAAATTAGAATTTTGTGGCTTGGTGCAAAGTTAAGAGTACAGTTCAGTGATGAAGTCGATTTTGGTATTATCTTGAAGTTTAATCTGGTTAGACTTAAGAATATCCTTTTCTCCTTAAGGTTGTATTCATACTTTTTATTGCCATTGGCTATTCGCAATCAACTGAGTGTGGGGATGTGGGTCAGGTTTCGAATGTATACTGCGTTGCGAAGACAATGTTCAAACTATCCCTCAAGGGTAAGGAAGTCTATGTCGAGAAAAGAAATATTAACAAAGGAACACCGCCGATTAGAATGATGAGAGTATCGTTGTTCTGGGGAGAGGAACACATTTGCATGTACAAACATATCTACATATTTAAACTACTTTTTAATTTACTCTTACATTCCATCATTCGGTCCGCCCCCACTATAATTTCAATTTCGTGCATTGCTCATGAATGAAAATTTGAATTTAAATTTTTAAATTTACATTTTAATTTAAAGGATGCTTTTGTCTTCCTATTTCTTAATAATCGATGCTTTATATGACTTAGATTACATCACATTACAGAGCTTAGTCACTAACTAATCTATTAAGATTTTTATTTATTTTAACAAAACAGACAAAGAGTCCTTGAAGTGTCCTGATGGAACTGTGTGCGCCGATGTGGTTGAAATTTGCAGTAAAGCCCAGCCTGCTGTGTGTAAAAATACAAACGTTGGCTTCTTAGGAACGTGCAAGGAATGTCGTGATTCATCAACCGTGCATAAAGTCTGCATTAGCGAGACCGAATACTCAATCTGCAACAATGGTTTCCTGCTAACAGCTCTAACGTACAGTTGTGAAAAGGCTACTCCATATTGTAAACTACTAACGACTAATACCGGCGACGTGAAAGGAATTTGTTCAGTATCTCAAACCGTAAGAAAGTATCTTTTTATACCCTGTTATTGTTTATGCATCTGATTTACAAATTTGAAGAATGTTGATTGCCCTGGCGCTTCGACGTACTATGCAGACAGCAGCACAGCAGGTACCGGAACGAATGAAATTGAACTCAATGACGAATCAACTCCTGCTTGCACTGCAGATGGTCATTTTCCCATTACTTCAGATGATACTTGTGTTCAGTAAGTCAAGGGATATGTATAATATTTATTATACAGAACAAAATATCTTCGATTGATTCTTTGATATCTTTGAAAAATTAGGCTTTTTGAAAATTTAGAGAAGTCTCATTTATTTCTAATATAATATATTTAATTGTTTAATAGGATTATATTTTACATCACTTGTTTGATATATTTCTAATCTATTTCACATTGAAATATAATTGCAGCTTCTACAGATGTGAGAAGAATACTTCAGGAGGATTTAGGAAGGTCTTACTCAGGTGTCCAACAAACATCTTAGCTTTCAATCCTGCTACACAGCATTGTGAGTTATCGACAAACTTCGTGTGTTCTTCAACATAAGACGTCGTTCTCTCCTGTTATGAATTTAGTTAATCACGAATCGAAATCAAGGTGTTGTTTTATTACACTAAATGTATTATCTAAACATAATTCTGGAATATTTATTAAATGATTGAAATTGTTATTTTGTTACTTTTTTAAATAACTAAATCTGGAGTGTATTGAACCTTATTATCACTGGTTTCGGAGCAATATATTCCTATTTCATATCCAAGTATCACAAAAATATAGGTTTTAAAAGTTAAAAAAGTTAAAAAAAAATTAAAATAAAAAAAATAATTAAAAGGTTTTTAATACCAATGTTGGGATGTGAATCTCTGAAGTAGCAATCGTGTACTCATTCCCATTTGCCCTTGACCTCATTTCAGCTATCTTTTCCTCCGTAGCATACAGATTTTCATCATAGATACTCAATAGGCTCATTATATTGGCCTCTCCACATGAAGTAACACTTTCCCCAAAAATTCGCAACAAAGCGCCATAATTCCCGACACTCACCACCATTAGTTTTCACACTGACCATTTCCACATATTCCACACGTATGCCGTAAATTGCACTTGTCCCTTTAGCATCACTAAGTGATGTCCTTCATGGATCAGTTTGAATCAGCCTTTTTCCTGGCTAGACTCTAGGCGCGCTCGACCCTTTCTAGGGTTTTGTGTAAATCAATACCTTATTAAAATCGGTTCAATGTCTACCTATCTGTCCGTGTTTTTATTTTGTTGGGGCAAAATCATTATGGATGCGCATCTGGAATCAAGAACGCCTATACCGGACTCTCAGCGAATAAAACCTTCCATATTTTCTCCGTGCTCCCCCGCGGGACCGCCGTTCTAGTATTGCTTCACGGGGCTGTTCAGTTGCTAACTGTTCATTCTTCATTTTCGCGTCCCATGTTATATGTGATTGCACCATGTACTTTACTAAATTTTCCACCATTAAACGGGTGTTTACCTCAGTTTCAAGGTTTTTCCTTCAGGTTTCAGAACAGAGCTGACAATTCACGATAAAAGTAAACATTGGCCTTGCTAATGTGGAGCTGATAATCACTGCCTTCTGGCTTTAGGTGTGGTTTAAAGTTCAATTTGGTATCGAAAGTTATTATTATTCTGTTAAGGAAAAATTGCACCGCGTCCTGAAAGAAATATTGTGCCCCTGGTATATATTTTAGCGATGGCTGAAAGCGAGCAGCATGTCCAACGATGCAAATTTTAACAATTTCTGCTCGGCCGCTTGGTAATAAATACCAATCCCGTCTTGTCTTCGGCACGATTCAGACACTTCTTTCGCATAGCTCTCTACTTCGCCGGGGTGATTGGATGTTAAAATCACTCCAACATCATCGAATCCGACGACAACGACTTGCTTAAGTATTGGGAGCCATAGAGTGCCATCATACATTGTGTTCCATAGCAGAGGACCTAGAACAGACTCTTACGGAATTCCGGGGGGAAGTAATTGAAGATTATAGTTCGTATATAATTTGGCGTTAGTGCCCCGATAAGCGCTTCGATAATACAGTTCCATGTTTCAGAATTGAACGTTTTCAGTATTTCCTTTGTCAAAGGCTGTGTTGCCCAGCTCAAAAAGCATCAATCCCTGACCGAGCCTCCCGGAAGCTAAAATACTTATTTGATAAATAACCACCACTGTCAATTGTTCACTATAGCTGGCTACAGGTTATCCGCTCTAGAAAATTGCAATTGTATTCAGAAGGCAGATAGGTCTGTAAGATGTTGGTTGACTTATTGGCCCATCTGACTTCAACAGCAATGCTAGTTTTTATAATTTTCACCCTGCGGGAAAAGACACTTCTTTTAAGCAGTCTCTGAATACCTTTGCGAACATGCTTGACGCCATCGCGTCACGCCAGTTTCAGCGCCTTGTTGGGAATTCGATCAATACTGCGGGATGTGGTATCCTGAAACCTTTTCGTTGTGTTGAGAATTTCGTCTGGTGTTACTAGTGGGGAAAGTGCGCTTGAATGGAATCTAGGCCTCAAAATATGTCCCATTTTGATATATGCTCAAATAAACTTACTACTAGTATATTATCAACTTTTAGAAATTTATTGAAGTTATAGCAGTTCAAACTTATCCATTTCATGCGAATTTACCGCATCCTAAGCCATACAAAAAAAGATACTGATGTTAAATTTAACGAGAATAATTGACATTCCAATGGAGTATTAACCATCCATTCATGAATCGAGTCGCTGTCTGTCTGTCTGTCACACCAGATTTATTCAGAAACTGCTGGACCGATTATCACGAAAATTGGTAAGAACATGTGATCTGTTGCTCCCTCTACATGCAACAACTGGCCCCATTTTGTGTTAAGTTTAAGGAGGCTCCTCATACATATGAATGGAGGGTACAACATTTTTTTCAGAAAATGTGGTCATGTGGCATGTGGTAATTGGATACCATTAAAGGGCTCAATTAGTAATTTTCGGATGAAATATAGGGGAGTGGGGGCGCAAAATATGACCATCAAGAAGTATAACAATTCTCGGTCTCAGAACCTATCCAACCGAAAAATGTAAAAAAATGGTGGTGCATCTCTAGGAAATCTAGGCCTCAAAATACATACGGTTCCGATATCTGCACAAATAAAGTTAATAATAGTATATTTGTACATTTTATAAATTTACCCAGCAACTCCCCTTATATCCATTCTAGAAGTACAAAATTTGGCATGGGTGTAAGGGATAACATAATGCACATTTGGCCAAGTTTGAAGAAAATCCAATTCTTATTAGCAAAGTTCTAGGTGGTAAAACTTTGCCATTTTTTGTGAATTTCGTGCATTCTACAACGTGTATGATGTCATCATCAAATAGCAATTCGTCAATACCACAACGAAGTAAGTTCACGAATGGGGTCGTAAAGAATAGTTTTGTTTTAGGTTTTTAGTCATTTGCATATGAATATAAATTACTCCAAACAGACATAATTTAGATAGATATATTTGTACATTAAACCAGTCGTATTTAATATGTGTACTATATATGTACATATGTATGCTTTTGTGCACGAAGTAGATCGGAAATATGGGAACGATCAACTTATATACGTGCATATATATGTACAGTATTCGGAAATGTTTGTTTAAGGTTAGGATAATATTTATGGCTATAATATGACGTATAGTGTGTAGTTTGAAAAAGAATGAATGAATGAATGATTGATGAAGGAATATGTTGGATTTGTAGCTATATACGGTTAGAAAAATATGGGTTGTATTTTCTTACATAAGATGGACACAAAAACCTTTATATCTGAAGCGCGAACTTCCGGTATTCCGACTTGTTCGTATCTGCTGTAAGATAAATTCTTGGCATTTGCTAATAATATTAAACCCAAACTGTGAAGCGTATGAGGTTGACTATTTTTACATACATACAGGACTTTCCAACAAATGATTTATTTAAATCGCTTTCTAAAAAATGGAGGGCAATGGAATTTTTAGCTATAGTATATGACACGGAGCTGATTATTCAGTTAGCAGTATCGCACGAAATGGTTGTTGGAAGTACCTAGTTTGCGTGGAAAGCGGTCCATAAACATACATGGGTCTCTTTAAACGGGACCACTTTCAACCAAATTGACCACGTGCTAATTGAACGCCGCCACCTCCCAGTCCTGTTGAATGTCAAAACATATAAGGGGGCCAATATAGACTTCAACCCTATCTCGTTGGCATGGCGTTCCGAGCTCGAATTACGACACTGTCTACAATCCCCTCTGACAATCAGGTGAGAGCGAATACTGAAGCTATTCACAACATAGCACTCCGTAAAATCTATAATGGCGAAATGGATGCCGCATTAACCGCAGCCAGGAGATGAAGCATCAACAAATGATCTTCACAATCACCTGAAGAACGTTATCATTGATACGGCCACAAAGATACTTGCGCCCAGCTGCAAGAAAAGTCGGAACGGCTGGTTTGATGATGAATGTAAGCTAGCAACGGAACGGAGGAATGCTGCACACCGAGTAATGTTGCATTCTCAAAGAACGCGGGCGCGCAGAGACTTATCGGAACGGAAATAGGAAGCCTGGGAGAACTAACAAGTCTGTGAACTAGAAAAGTACAGGGAGCAACCGGACCAGGCGCGCAAGTTTTACCAACAAGTCAGCAGGATGAAGTCTTATACACCTCGATGCTCATCCTGCCGAGACAAAGAGGGAAATCTGATTTCCGACAGAATGGGCATATTGGAGCGATGGGTTGACTATTTTGATAAATTGTCCAACAACCAAAATATCGACTGGTTGTAGATCCCGCTAATTGAAGATGGCGGACAAATACTGCCACTACCAAGTTTAGGAGAAACAGTCCGTGCAATTCGTCGGCTAAAAAATCATAAGTCGCCAGGACCCGATGGAATTACAACCGAATTCGTTAAACATGGAGGCGACCAATTACACCAAGTGGTTCATCAACTTGTACTCAAGATATGGGACAGCGAATCAATGCCTGACGACTGGTAACGAGGCATTATATGTCTCATACATAAAAAGGGAGATATCACACAGTGTAGCAATTATTGAAGTTTCTCGATACTGAGTACCATCTATAAGATATTCTCCGCTATCTTCCTAGGTCGGTTAGCCCCATACGCGCAGAACATTTTTGACTCATACCAAAAAGGCTACACTCCAGGCAAATTAGCAACAAATCAGATTTTCTCTCTGTGGCAAACGATGGAAAAACTGTTGGAATATGGACATCAGTTGCACCATCTTTAAATCGACTTTAAAGCCGCCTATGATAGCATAGTCAGGGTAGAACTGTACATGGCCATGAGAGAATTCGGTATCCCAATGAAATTGGTAAGACTGACCCCAGATAAAAGCAGCAGGATTGTTCAGACCATTCCTCATCGACAACGCTCTACGACAAGGCGATGCCCTATCGTGCGTCCTTGGCAACCTGGCCTGAAGAAAGTGATCCGTGATGCTGAGGTAAATGCAAGAGGTACGATCCTCTTCAAGTCCACCCAACTACTGGCCTAAGCTGACGATATCATGGGAAGAATGACCCGAGGCATACAAACCGTCCTCATCCAGATCGAGCAGGTGGCAATTGGGGTGGGCTCTTAGTAAGAAAAATTGCCAACTCTTGCCGCGTTCGAGACAAGAATCCTCCGAAGAATTTTTGGCCCCCTACATGAGGATGGACGATTCCGTAGCCTACATAATGACGAAATCTATGAGCGATACCTTGACCGTTAAGCATAGAAGAAAGAGTCCGTGCAATTCATCGGCTTAAAAACCATAAGTTGCCAGTAGCCGATGGAATTACAGCCGAATTATAATAGTTAAACATGGAGGCGACCAATTACACCAAGTGGTTCATCAACTTGTACTCAAGATATGGGACAGCGAATCAATGCCTAACGACTGGTAACGAGGCATTATCTGTCTCATACATAAAAAGGAGGCTATCGCGCAGTGCGGCAATTATATAGGTATCACGCTGCTGAGCACCATCTACATATAAGATATTCTTCTTTCTCTCGCTAGGCCGGATAGCCAGCAGATTTTCTCTCTGCGGCAAGCAATGGAAAATCTTTTGGAGTATGACCATCAGCTACACTATATTTTCATCGACTTTAAAGTCGGCTCTGACAGCATAGCCAGGGTAAAACGGTATCCCGACGAAATTGATAAGACTAACTAGGCTGACCATGACCAATGTGCGAGGCCAGATAAAAGCAGCAGGATCACTCTGGAGACCATTCAACATCAACAACGGTCTAAGATAAAGGGATGCCCTATCACGCATCCTTTTTAACCTGGCCCTTGAGAAATTGATCCGTGATGCCGATGTTATTGCGAAAGGCACCATCGTCTTCAAGTCCACCCAAGTACTGGCCTATGCTGACGATATTGACATCATGGGAAGAACAACCCAAGATATACAGTCTACCTTGATTCAGATCGAACAGGCGGGGCGGGATATTGGGCTGCACATTAATGAAGGCAAGACGAAGTACATGGTGGCAATGTAAGCACTGATCGAAAGAAAACAATGAAATCGTTGAAAATTTCTCCGCTCTCTGGCCGCGTTCGAGAGAAGAATCCTCCGAAGAATTTTTGGCCCACCCCCATTAGGATGGACTTTGAGATCGTGGAAAATTTCTCCGCTCTCTGGCCGCATTCGAGAGAAGAATCCTCCGAAGAATTTTTGGCCCACCCCCATTAGGATGGACGATTCCGTAGCCTACATAACGACGAAATCTATTAGCGATACCAGGACCGTCAGGTTGTGGATGAAATCCGACTCATCAGGTTGAGGTGGACGGGTCACTTATTCCGTATGGATGAAGATGATCCAGCCCGGAAAGTCTATAAGGGAAATATCTATGGTAGAAAAAGAAGACAGGAACGATGGCGCCGGTCAGGACACCAGACAGCTATTAGGGATGTCAAATTGGTGAACGTCGGCGCCAAACCGGGGTATCTGGAGTTCCTTCCTAAGGTCTAGACCGGATATCGGTTCTTGCGCCGTTAATAATGATAATGACATCGCTTCTCACATCTTCTTTTTTCTTCAGCTTTTGTCCCGTTCACAAGGGGGATCGGTTAGTTTTGATCGGTTTCGTCATTTTATTTTATTAAATGCCTGATCTGAATGTAATCGCGATGCTTTTGAATCCCCATCCAGCGTATTAAACCACCGTTGTTTCAGTCGGCCCTTTAGCAAGTGAATTCTCGTTAGCGCGAATTACATGACCATACCATCGAAAACGCAGTTTTTCCACGATCGGTGTAATCCTATATCGGTTCATTACGCAGTTCTCCCGAGATATTTAAATCACTCAGTTCTGGGCAGGCTAATGCCATGGGCAGGACTGAGTGATTTAAATATCTGGAGTCAATGCTATCAGTCAATGGAGAACGCGTTATGCTCCTCACATTGAGACACACAAAACCTTTTATAACTGAAGCATCAAGCTTCCGGTTTCCCGACTTCTTTAAACAATTTGACAGAAGCTCTCCACACACAGCACATGTCATCGCATTGAAGATCTTAATCGGATACTTGATACCATTTGCTACTTTGCTTGTAATTTTGTAGTGCTTACATGTTTTTTTTAGGATCGAGTTCCTTTAACTTAACTCTGAAGGGGGGGTTCCTTTTAACAGATGAGTTGAGGTGGACCTTTTCAATGGGTTGGGTGTAAAAACACTTTCGTGATGAGTCACCAGCGCAGCACTTTTTAGTATCACTTCGGGCCCAGTCACCATTTCCTAGTGCCACGTGAATCTTATTTCGGTCTTCTCAGATACCAATTTTCTGCTGTCGAAGTTAAACCTCTAAGGTAACTTTGCATACTCTTTCTTTTATCCTGCAGAGCATTTCGTAGGCCTTTTGTTGCCTCTTATCCCTGAGGAACAATGTGTTCGCCATGCACGTCTCTTTTTTGTCATCATTTCTAGGATACGCGCTGTGGGCTTGTGTCTGTTGGCTACCCTTTGGATTTGTTTTGTGGATAATCGTGCAGTCAGGTATGGGTGTTGGTAAAACTTTCAATGGCTAGGTCAATGCCACACTTTGTATTCAGAGATAATCTATTGGCTAAGTGAGAACTTATATATTTCCGATATTGCAAACAATTTGGACATTTGTTTGTCAGAGCTTCCGGTTCGCTTCCTCTGGAATGCTGTCCGAACATGTATGGCAGAAGAATGATCGGATGAGAGTTATATTTTTTGTAATTCCGATATAAATGAGAACGGGTGCTTTGCGGCTGTCGGCCGATCAGCAGCCCAGATGAAATTAAATCGTATTCCTTTGTGTCGTTCAGAACATTCCGAAGCTCCTTACCTTTTGGAGCCCTAGCAGCTGTGAATCTATTTCCCAGAGTCGAAAAAAGTCCCGAAATTATTTGGAACTAACTTTGAATTTTGGAGTACAGTAGATTGATGATATAATTATTTCATCGAACATTTCAGTTACGCGAATAGATGCCGCTTTGATGCCGAAATTGTATTTAACCGTTAGGTGTGTTTCAGAGATGAGTATGATATCTATTTCGTTATTGAGGAACATTACAATGCGAATTTATGTTGATTTATTCCGTTTGTATTTCAGTGACCGATTTTTAGTACACTCATTTACTAAGTAAAACTTAAAGCATTTGCGATCGGTTGCGAATAATTTGCGGCACCACTGCCTGCATGGAGGCGATACAATCAACTCTTCTAGATTGTGCTCCTGTTCATGACCACAATGTTCCTCTTGAACATTTGATTTCAATACGTTTGCGTATATACATATGTAGCATGGGGTTGAAACTCTTTTTCCAGTATTTTAATGCTGGGTTTAACTATGTTGGGGATGAGATGATTGTGGTTTGGAATGCTTGCAAGAGGTAAATTGCTTGGGCATCCTCCGTAGTTGGCAATATGTGGTCTACTACAGTTGCTACATTTCTTAATGCTTGCATCATCCTTCTTTGCCTTGCTGCTTGATGTCTGTGCAAATCGCCGCAGATCCCGCAAACGGTTGGCAGCTTAAAAATAAGCTTAATAAGCAGACTCCTGGCAATTTTCACACTGGGCCTATTCTTTTTCCAGGTTTGTCGATGGTTATTTTCGGAAGGAGAGACTTCAGTTGGTGAGTGTGGTATGGCTTTTTTCAATATCGAACCTCGAAAAGACTTTATGAAAATTATGGAACATATTATTTACAATGATTTGCGTAATAAGTTAAACTTCCTCTTTGTTGTTATTTAGCTCAAATATAGAGGTGGCGGCTTCAGTTTCCGCCGATTTAGTTTGTTTATTAGGTGCATCGACTAATTTCAATCGGTTTCGATTTGATGGTGACAGTTTTTGTAAACTTGACGGGGTTCTTCACTTCATTGGATTCTGGACTACGTTCGCGTTTGGTAACCGTAATATATCTATTCAATTACAATCTCAATTTCATCCTGAGATCGCTTTTTGTGTGCATTATCTAGTTGATGGCATTTATCCATCGGCTGATTCCTATTATCGACGGTAATGTACTGATTCGTGTCAGGTTTTTTGGAGTTAATAAATCTTTGCAGGATGTGCTATAAGCCTCTCTATCAATTCATTCTGGGTAGCTGGGTAGCTATTTCTGGCTACTATATAATCGTGGTTGGCCTGTTGCAAGAGTCAATTTCCTTTTACTTGATTTTACGGTCTTTTGAAAATTCTAAATGTCTATTTTTTCGCGGACCGTTCTCAAAATCTACTCAGCCGAAAAATCTTGGCATCGGGTCGACCTGCCTATGGCGCACTGGCGGTGAAGACATAATAGTGAATTTCATCAATCGGTGATTCTGACATTGTATTGTCCCCGGCTTTGTGTCCGGACAGTTGAGTGGTTAGAGCACAAGGTTGTCGTACGGAAAGTCGCGGCTCAAATCTCACTGGTGCTAGTGGGACTGGTATCGTGATTTGACGTCGGATACCAGTAATAATATCGGGCGAGCGCAATGCTGACCACATTGCCTCACGTAGAGTACTGTAATCCTGTAGTGTACCGTTACAGTCTTGAATGAGGTTCTGATCCAATATGGATTGTTGCGCCAACGATTATTATTATTATTATTGTCCCAAGCTTTCCGACATGTGCAATTTCATTTGTTTTTTCCAAAAACAATTCTTTTTCTCTTAGACCCCTACCACCTTGTACCTTTCCCCAAAACTCGAAACATCATTTCTATTTAGATAATAATTTCAGTATGATAAGTGAGCTTGCTCAGGCTGCATATTATTGAATGCAAACCTGACATAGTTATTAGTCATCATCATCAACGGCGCAACAACCGGTATCCGGTCTAGGCCTGCCTTAATAAGGAACTCCAGACATCCCGGTTTTGCGCCGAGGTCCACCAATTCGATATCCCTAAAAGCTGTCTGGCGTCCTGACCTACGCCATCGCTCCATCTTAGGACGGGTCTGCCTCGTCTTCTTTTTCTTTTTTTTTACCATAGATATTGCCCTTATAGACTTTCCGGGTGGGATCATCCTCATCCATACGGATTAAGTGACCCGCTCACCGTAACCTATTGAGCCGGATTTTATCCACAACCGGACGGTTATGGTATCGCTCATAGATTTCGTCATTGTGTAGGCTACGGAGTCGTCCATCCTCATGTAGGGGATATCGCCTTCTGTTTGTAGTTAAGTCTAAAATTAATAGACCATTAGCTTAATCCCAACTACAATTTTATTTTATTATGTATATATATATTTCGGGAGCAACTTACCCCCTTCATCAGTATAAAGCTAATTACTTTAGCAACTTACTCCCTTCATCAGTACAAAGCTAATTACTTTAGCTTTGTACTGATGAAGGGAGTGAGTTGCTCCCGAAATATATATATACATAATAAAATAAAATTGTAGTTGGGATTATGCTAATGGTCTATTAATTTTATCTCATGTAGGGGGCCAAAAATTCTTCGGAGGATTCTCCTCTCGAACGCGGCCAAGGGTTCGCAAGATCATAGTCTTGTAGGTTAAATATCCGCTTGGGTCGCCAAGCTTATCTTCCATTCACAGTTAATTCCCATGAGAATTATTAAGCCAAACATTGTAAACATAATTTCCGACATTGTCACTAGAATACGCAGGTTTGCGTATGAATACTCTAGTGACATTACTAAGATGTATCGGCAGATACTTTTGAGACCGGAGGATCAGATCAAGCTTAGGATTCTCTGGCGGGCGAAGCCTCAAGAACCGATAAGAGAGTTTTACTTGAAAACGGTGACCTACGGGTTAGACTGTGCACCCTGGCAAGCAATTCGAACGCTTCACCAGGTGGCGGACGACAATGCTCCTGATGAGGAGGTCAACTGGATCATCAAGAACGCGTTCTATATGGATGATCTGTTGTACGGGGCGTCCAGTATAAAAGAAGCTCAAGAGGTCATCCGGAAAATCACAAAAACTCTAGGGAAAGGCAAACTTCCGCTAACGGAGTGGGCAGTCGTCAGGTATCAACAAAAACTACTCTTCGGGAGGCAAATTTTCAGAATTCAGAAGGGATTGAATATCGAGAAAAACCATTGGCTGTCCACGCTAAACCCTTTTGTCGATCAGGTATCTGGGATTCTCCGAGTGGGAGGAAGATTAGAGCAGGCGCTCATCCCGTTTGAACAGGACTTACAATGGCTATCATCCGAGAAAGATATTACATTCCAGCGTTGCAGCAGAGGGTGAAGAAGTGGATTAGGGGATGCGTTAGGTGCGTTCGAATGCGAGGAGCCACTATAATCCCGAAAATGTCAGACCTTCCTCCCGAGCGAATCAGGTCATCCGCTGTTTTTGAAAATGTGGGAACCGATCTGTGCGGACCATTTCAAATAAAAGCATCAAATTTACGGACCACAAAATCTATGAAGGTCTACATAGTGGTCTTCGTATGTATGTCTACTAAAGCGATACATTTAGAGCTCTGTACGGATCTTACCACAAATGCATTTTTGGCTGCGTTTCAAAGGTTCGTAAGCCGGCGAGGCCAGCCGAAAATGGTTCGCTCCGACAACGGCACAAACTTAGTAGGGGCTTCCAAAGTTCTCAGGGAAGCCTGGGGAAAGATGACCAGTGAATGCGAGGAGAGGTTGGCTCAGCGTCAGATCGTATGGCATCATAACCCCCCAAGAGCCAGCCACTACGGAGGGCTGTTTGAAGCAGCAGTGGGGAGTCTAAAACGCTACATAAAGCGGATGCCTTCAATTTCCAACCTGACATATGAAAATTTTCAAACTGCCGTCTGCACATGGGAAGCAATATTAAACAGCCGACCATTGTATCCGCTGGCTGATAATAGTCATGACCTACAGGTACTAACTCCTGCACATTTCATCATTCAAAGAAGCCTATTGTCACCTCCGGCTGGGGAAGGTCTAAATGAAAGTCTCCCAGCAACCAAAAAATGGCTTCAGATCCAGGAACTGCAGAAGCATTTCTGGGTCAAATTCGAGACTGACTATTTGGGGTATCTACAGAAGCGGTATAAATGGAAGGCCCCCGGTAGGCAATTGAGGCCAGGTGAACTTGTTCTAATCAAAGAAAGTGGTCACAGGCCATTAGATTGGAAGACCGAGCGAGTGTTAGAAGTTTTTCCAGATCTACAGGGCACCATCCGTCAAGTAAAATTAAAAACTGCTGGTAGGGACAATATACATCGTGCTGTGCATCAGCTCGTTCCCCTTCTTCCAGAAGAGGAAGCTGAGCCCTCTCAAGCGCAGGAAGCAGATGATAATGCGTTAGAACCGGACAAGGCTCCACCTAACATTCCCTCCCGGACACGAAGCGGAAAAGGATGGAAGCCGTGGTCTCTAGCGCAAGTGGCTACTCTGCTGTGTATATGCCTAATGCCCGCCACAGTGGTGTCCTGGGCAGTGGACCCGGTCTTGGAAACCAGAATTTTGGAATTGGGATTAGTGCAGGTAAAGGCATTTGACCTAAAATATACTATTGCAACCTCAGTAAACCTCACGCGTGATCTCGACACAATGTCGCAACAGTTGGAAAAGTTCCATAAGATATGTGAGCGGCAGATGGTGGAGGAAGTCCAAGAACATTGCAACGAGCTGAAACTTACATGCGAACTGCAAATCGCTGATGTTAATCGACAGTTGACCGCTTCCTATAAGGTCAACCGAGTTAGGCGGGCCTTTGGTATAGTCCCCATTATATCAAGTAGTTTATTGAAAACAGGGGCTAAGTATATCCCAGGTCTCTTAGCGGCGGGGACAGTAGCTTACCTTAGTTACCGAGACATAGCTATTCGCGAGGAAGTGAAAGCTCTTAGACATCAACAGACAAAAATCGCAGCGTTAACGTTAAACATCACGGACCTAGAGTACCATCAGGTGGAGAACCAGATAAATCAGCTAATGGAGCAGCAGGGGAAAGAAATGTTAAGGCAGGAGCTGTCGGAGTTCTCCCTAGGAATTAAAACATTAATTAGCGAAATCGTTGCCAAACATGAGCAATTACGAAACATTCGACCTACCAAGGAACTGGCGGCTTTTATAAGCCAGGTTAATAGGGAGGTCCCTGGGGTAGTCCTGCCGAAACAAGATGAGCCAGAAAGAGTGTTCGAGGTTAATCCAGTGTCTGCATGGCTTCAGAATGATCTCGTTACGATCGAATATACAATTCCTCTTGCGTATAAAGAGGAATTTAGACAGGTAGCAGTTATCACCCCTCCAGATTCTAAAAATAACACTTGGGACTTGGGGACAACGATACCATTCCGCATCCTATTCGTTGGGCCCAATGCGGACAAGTTTTTCTTCGAGGAAGAGTCTACAGAGATTCTCCCTCGCCTATATGAGACAAAATTGTTACGTTCTGGACCATCATGTATTAAGGAAATTATACGGGGAGGCCAACAAATAAAGGATTGGTGTTCGACCACGCGGTGGAGCAATGAGACCTACATCGGTCGCATTAGCCCCCATGTTGGAGTGATATTCAAAGGGCAAGTTGATAAAATACCAATCACGTGTAATGACACTCAGTTAGAAATTCGGTTTCCTGTTTCTCTAGTAGAGCTCGACTATTGTACCATGGGCGAGGTCCCCTTCCAGATAAAAGAGATTCCACGAGCCATTACAGTAAACTGGACAAAGGTGTATGAAACCGTCACTCCTCGGTTTAATCTTCCATCAACCGAGATCAGTCTCGTCCGGGACAACAAGCACCTTATAGCCACATTAAAGAGAGAACTCGATGGAGTAATTAATGACGATAATGTGTTCAAACAATACATTCCCCACGGTTGTACTTTGGCAGGGTTATTAGTAGGGGCCGTTATCGTAGGTATTTGGGTACGGTTAGCCAGAAAGAAGCGAAAGGGGGATGACGATCACCCTACCTTTATAAGCCATCTAGCAACAGCGGATCGGCAGCACGGGAGATGGGGTCAAGAATCGACAAACCCTATAGGTATCATGTCACCCGCAAATTCCTCAGTCTAGAATTCCTGTGTATACATTCCCATGTAAAAAAAAAAACAAACCCGTAGTTGGATCCGAAATTGTAATGTAAATAAATGAAATTAAATAATAAACACTAACCTACGTAGAATTCTTGTGTATGAATGGATTGTAAATAAGTGACTAATACAAATTAACAACAGACCGGCGGCAAAAAAGTCACGGTCAAGAACAGTAGCATGGTGTCAAGGTATCAGATTTGTTTTGATTGTTTTTTTTTTTTGTTTTTTGTTATGTTGTAGCATGAGTGCAAGCAAAAATGAATGCAGACGCGTGCAAAAGTGATTCAATGTCTGGGGCAGCGGGCGCTCTGATTTCAAATGTGCAAAGTCAACGCTTGATGGATCACATTTCTTTACCGTGGTACGTCATCGTGAAACTGAGCTGATGAGGTATTCCCTAGGCATTGAATCGCTTTCGAGTAATTTTGATTACTACGCGTGTAGTTTAATTACTACCAAAAGGTAGCACACTTAAGTGCACAATGAAAAAAAAACGAAATATAAGTAATCTGAGAACAATTAACTGAGAGTAAAAATATTGCAGAAATAGTAAGCAAAAAACGAAATGTGGTGATCTTGTGAAGTATGAATATTTTCTAAATCAACACTAGAATTAACTATAAACACAAAATGCATATGAACATAATGATAACTACATCATATACAAGCAAAATAGCATCCAATTAAACGATTCAAGTTTTCCAGGCGTTTGTAAAAACGACCAAGTATTTATATTTGTGTAATTATTACATTCTTCATTTTCATCCTCTTGTAACAAAGTCCTAGGGTTAAATAGCCTTTTTTATTATAATTTTTAAAGAGCAGATTCGATTATAAAAGGATAATGAACACAATGAAGAAAATAAGAACGATACATTTAAGAACAAACAAAATTGTGGACCCTTCCGCAAAAAGAAAATTAGGCATAAGCTTTGATATGTATAATACTAACAAGACAATCGACTTCATCGGAAAAAAACAACACATCAACACCCGGAAGACAATTCTGCATCAATCGGAGATCTACCAGGGGACTGGCTATTGATGGAAGGGGTTATTAAGGCGCTACGCACTACTTAGGGGTTTCCGTTTTGGGCGCCATCATTTCGATCGTTAGAGGTAGAAGGATGGCCTTACACCCTTAGAATGCAAGCTGGCAACGAGTGACACCAATACAAGAGTTTCCATATCCAGAAACTTGGGACCGTTTGCCAATAGATAACAGTCCAGGTCCAGGCAATTGGACTTTCTTTGCGCGGGAGGATGTTCAAGCGATTTCACCGGATCTTCTCCAGCAGCCGCATCTTTGGAGCTAGCCCCATGAAACCCCGTCTGCCTGCGCATTTAACCTCTTCCGTCGTTACATCACATGCTATGCAAATGGCCTGTTTGGACATCACGAGATTCTTTTCCGCCTTTGCATCAGCATGTTACATACCAAATGGTATATTTGGCCTCGCCATGACTTTCTTCCGTGTCAGCAGTTCGCAGCGCAACAGCAGGTGTCGATTTGTCGCCGACAACCAAATTTATAATAACAAACAAGTGTTATTGTGTTGTGTACAAGAACACTTTCAAAGCAATGTGTAAACACGGAAGGGTCAAACATAGGTGATTTTAAGAATAACGTTACTTTTACTTTTGAGTTGTGAACAAGCCTCTGAACAGAGCTAAAGGGTTCTATCCGAGAACACTTTACGCGCGGGAATTACTTTAAAATCGCTTTTAATTAATTAATTATTAATTAAGTAAAAATTATTAATAAGAGTGAAATAGAATATTGTGATTAGAAAATAAAGGTATGTTGAAGTGGAGTCGCGAGTGTTCTCATTTACTTAAGCCATACAAATCAAGTAAGTATTCTTTCTAACCCCTTTAGTGTTTTCTGTTTCAGTGGTGTTTGATAACCCCATCGTTCCGAAGTTAGGTTTCGGCAACCCGGAACGAGAGCAACCACGGTCCTCTAGTAAAACATCCAGGAGCTAGTGCGCGAGCTTGGCCAACGCCGAGCAGGGTAGTTCACTGGAAGAGGCCGTTTAGGAGAACGTAATATGAACGTATTGCCTGTAGTTTGGAAAAATATGAAGGAATTGGTTGGATATGTAGCTATATAGGGTTAGAAAAATGTGCGTTGAAGTTTCTTACATAAGATGAACACAAAACCTTTATACCCGAAGGGCGAGCTTCCGGTATTCCGACTTGTTTCATTTATACGTTCACAATGCATTTGCAGTTAGTCCCTTCTAAACTAAAAGTGCCCGAGACATGAAGTATGGAAGCCACGGATTTCGACGTTTCAAA
Organism: Hermetia illucens; assembly: GCF_905115235.1. Classification (NCBI taxonomy): domain Eukaryota; kingdom Metazoa; phylum Arthropoda; class Insecta; order Diptera; family Stratiomyidae; genus Hermetia; species Hermetia illucens. The sequence goes on along the minus strand of NC_051850.1, from coordinate 110,359,955 downwards.
TGGTAAGAATTAGGAGATTTTGAATTCACCAAATTTATATTTCCTTATGGAGAAATCTGATAAAAACATGTTAGATGACTACGGTTGGTTCTTCAAAAAAAAAAAAAACAGAAGAACAGAAGAGCAACGCTTAGCAAAAGAAATTTTCAGCTACAAAGGAAGTTTCCCTTCTTCTCTCACTATCAGGAAAAATTAAAGAGGGGAAACTTGGTGATGTGAACGCAACTGGTGTTTTTCCTGTTTGTGGGAATAGATACGTGAAGATCGGCATCGGGAACGTGGGAAAACGCCTAGGCGACGTCGTGCTGACAGGTAAAGATACAGCGAAAAGAGGTGGAGTTGCTTGGCAATGAAGACACGAGCATTGCTGAACCATCACGTATGGTAGTGTCGAGGGAAATCAGACGTAGTGAAGCTTAATTCCGGGGAGACGCACACCGGATGCAGCAGACATTTTAGTTAACGGTGCTTTTGCAGCCTATATAAGATAACACTTATGTCAAAAAACATAAAGATTTACTTCCCGTATACCAAAGCCTATTTGGGCATTGTTTCGGTTTAAGAAAATTTGTGGTATTGTAAGATAAAAGGGGCTACGATCTTCCAAGATTGGAGATCCAAAAGACCGCAAGCCTGTGTATTGATATAAAATTTGTTAGAAACAATCATGTTGAGACAATTCTGCTCCTAGGAGCTGGATGCAGGCATCTTACTATAAAGTGTTCGTGTTGGCAAGAGGAATGCGTCATAATTGGCTTGGTACACCCATCTTATGATTCCCTGTATCTTCCACGGACACAAAAACTAAGGAACTTTTGAAATTTTAATCGTGAAACATTTGCGGAAATCCTGAAACCAATTTAAAATCCTGATTTCTGGTGTCCAACTTTTAGGCTACCCTGAATATGTGAATAGAAATAGTTCATTGTCTTTTAATTAGGGACAACCTTAGGAAATTTAATGACATATAGCAATATTTCGGGAGCCAATTGCTTCCTCCGTAAGTGCTTGCATTCACAGGGCCATCTCTAAAAAACAATCTGCTGTTTTTATTCACACCGATTGAAACATTTTTTAGTTATAATAAAAAGATTTTCGAGTATTCAAAAATCATTAACTTTTTTTTGTTTTTATTCCTCCTTATACATTGCTTGATGCGGTCATATGCCTGATTATGCTGCCTGTAAGCAAATTAATTTTTCTGCTTTTGCTCGGACAACTGCAACTAGTTTATGTAAATACCGCAGCTAACACCGAATGCTTTACCCAGCAGATTGTAGTTCATGGAAAGGATCACTGAAACTTTGTCCTTTGTTTTGTTGAGGAGGGAAATTTCGGAGGCGAATGGAAGCGGGCCTTTTGTTCGTACGCGTAGTGCTCGCTTTTTGTGGATAGATCTCAAAATAATAAACTTTGCACGTTCACTAAGAAAACAGAATCATCTGTCGTTGTACACTCTCGAGGACGATATTTTTAAATATTATTACGTAATTGATTTACGTAGATTCGTATCATTGGACTTGACAATAACCCGTTCTATAACTTTGATATAATATTTTACAACACACACTATACAACCATACTGCACCATTAATTATAAAACAATTCCTTCAACTGATACCATTCGAGGCGTACTTATAACCGACGCTATCTGTTCTAACTCGAGAACTAGACTGACTCCGTGGAAGAACAACATTTGCGAAAAACAACATTTTTATTTTACCTACTCCATTCTATTCTACACGGAGAGAATTCGGTATAACAACGAAATTCATAAGACTGACTAGGCTGACCCTCACCAATGTGCGAGGTCAGATAAAAGCACCAGGATCACTTTCAAGACTATTCGACATCAACAACGGTTTACGACAAGCCCTAGAGAAGGTGATCCTTGATGCTGAGGTAAATGCGAAGGGTACGATCCTCTTTAAGTTCACCCAACTACTGGCTTATACTGACGATATCGACATCATGGGAAAAACGACCTAAGACGTACAGACTGCCTTCGTCCAGATCGAGTAGATCAAATATATGGTGGCAAAGTCCGCTCCGAAAACCAATCAACCAACAACATCAAACCGCACTGGTCAAACGGGAAGAATAAAGATTACAACTTTGAGACCGTTGATAATTTCTCCTATCTAGGGTTGAAAATCACAACCAATGACAACTACGACGATGAAATCCGCGCACGGTTGTTGGCAGTTAACAGAGCCTACTTCAGCTTACAAAAACTCTTCCGCTCGAAACTTGTCATCATAGAGTTACAGCTCTTACTGTACAAGACAATGATCTTGCCAGTCCTCATGTACTTCTCGGAGACTTGGGTTCTTAGCAAGAAAAATTGCGAACTCTTGGCCGCATTCGAGAGAAGAATCCTCCGAAGAATTGTTGGTCCCCTACATGAGGATGGACAATTCTGTAGCCTACATAACGACGAAATCTATGAGCGATACCATGATCATCCGGTTGTGGATAAAATCCGGCGTGTCACCTAGTCCGTATGGATGAGGATGATCCAGCCTGAAAAGTCTATAAGGGCAATATCTATGGTAGAAAAAGAAGACGAGGCAGACCCTGCTTGAGATGGAGCGATGGCGTAGGTCAAGACGCTAGATAGCTTTTAGGGATATCGAATTGGTGGACCTCGGAGCGAAACCGGGATGTCTGGAGTTCCTTATTAAGTCAGGCCTATACCGAATACCGGTTGTTGCGCTGTTGATGATGATGATGATTCTAATATAAAGCTAAATTAAATTAACTTATGGACTACCTTAACAGCTTAATTTAATCTAAGGTATTATCTAAAGATTAAAATAACTTATCGCTAGAGAAGTATGCTAAGAAAAATATGCTGGAGGAAAAGTCGAAAAAAATGTCAACTTGTTGAAGTTTAGATAAAAACGGGCGGAGGGAGGAACTGCATGGCCTGCTGATAAGGGAATAGACTTAAGGAGTTGTTGAGGGCATGGCGGGTTAGGACGGCGTCGAGGCGGGGCGTTTGGCAGGAACCGTAGAGGATCTGGTTGGAGATGTATTTGGATCAGGAGGAGGCGGATAAGCTGTTTGTAGCAAAACAGCTTGACTTGCGGAGGTGTTAGGGTGTTGTATTTCAAGATTGGGTAAAGTGATTTGAAAGCACCAGTTGCATGGCTTAATGCCTTCCGCCACTCCATGGTAGGTAACTTTACTTACGGTTGGGTTTGGGCGTTGTTATTTTTGAATGATAAGGTTGATATGTCGCCTTCGTCTTTACGTTACCGCAGAGTACGATGGTTTCCCATTTCTGTGGGTTTAGAGATAGCTTCCAACGGGTGTTGTACCGGTAAAGCTTGTTCAAATAGAAATTCAGGCGGGCTTCACCAGCCGAGATGAAGGAGGGTAAAGGATGAGGTCATCCACGTATTGAACGATTCGGATTGGGTTTGGGTATCGGGTTTGGGTAGGTCTGCAGTGAACAAGGAAAAGAGGGTAGCGGAGGGGAATGATGCTTGAGGGTATTGGCATACGGAGTCGAAAGCCTTCCGTATGTCGAGGAAATAGGTTGTGGTCGGCGCTTTTCGGGTGAGGCCCAGGAGGACGTCCGATTTGAGCACGGGGAGTGCATGCTCAACCGATGATTTGGGTCGGTTGGCGAATTGAAAATCGGGGAGGGAGTGATTGGAGTTACAGTGTTCGCCGATAATTACTTTTGTGGTCCGCTTGAAGACCTTTGCGGAGGATGATAGGATCGAGATAGGCCTCTAGCTATCGGGATTTAGAGAGTTCTGGTTCTTTTTAAGGTTTTGTGTGAAACAAAACCTTAATAGAATCGATTCGATGTCTGTCTGCCTATCTGTCATACCCGATTTATTCGGAAACGGCTGAACCGATTGTCACGAAAATTGGTGAGAGCGTGTGGCCTGTCGGTCCCTTTACATATAGCAAGTGGCTCCATTTGATGTTGAGTTTAAGGGGGTCCCCATACATGTATATGGAAGGTGCAACATTTTTTTTCGCAGTATGTGACCATGAAGGGACTCAATTTGTACTTTCCGAAACTGACCCCATATTCGATATCAGGTGAAACGTAGGGAAGTGAGAGCTTAAAATATTACCCCCCAAAAGTGTAACAGATATCGTTCTCAGAACCTATTCAACCGAAAAATCTGAAAAAAACAGAAAGGTGCATCTCTACGAGAGCTAGGCCTCAAAATATATCCGGTTCCGATATCTGCACAAATAAAGTTAATAATAGTATATTTCCACATTTTAGTACCCGGAAACCCCCCCCCCCCCCCCCCCTCCCAGAAGAACAAAATTTGGCATGAGTATAAGGGATAATATCAGGCACAATTTAGTCAAGTCAGAAGAAAAACCATTTATTATTAACAGAGTTATAGGGTGTGATACTTTGCCATTTTTTGTGAATTTCGTGCATTCAACAATGGTCATAAACATTGTCATCATCACATATCAACACCACAACGAAGTGAGTTTATATGAATCGGGTCGGTAGGAATTACTTTGTTTTAGTTTTTTAGTCATACATGTGTGTATGCAGGTATATAATGTATGCGTTCTAATGAAATTTGCGGGTGGTGTCTAATTCAGATAGATATATTTGTACGTTAAATCAGCCGTATTTAATATACATACTATATATGTACATATGTATGCTTTTGTGCACGAAGTAAATCGGAAATATGGATACGAGCAACTTATATACGTTCATGTGTAGATACAGTATTTGGAAATAGGCAGTTTGTTTGTTTAGGGTGAGGATAATACCTATGGCTGTAATATATACGTATGTCTTGTACTTTGGAAAAATATGAAGGAATATATTGGATTTGTAGCTATATACGAATAGAAAAATATGCATCTATTTCTAAATAGGCTCCGCCTGAGGGTCTTTCTGTATTTGATATCTGTTACGATATCATCAGGGATGTGTTTCCATTTTCCGTGCTGGAAATCGGCAACTGAGGCCCGGGTGGAACGAACGATTCTGTCTGGGAGCTAGGATTGTCCGATTTTCCAATATTGCAATTTTCAATGATTTTCTGTTAAAATAATTTAGCGCGCTTTCGAATTAACAATGAGAAAAATGACCAGAAATCAAACCAAATAATAAGGATGAGAAAGAACGTTTTTTACGGTGCAGAGCTTCGGTGTTCCAAGGCTCCAGAAACCCAGTACCGGTGGCTTTTGGGAGTTGTGAAGTGTTATCCTGGCCGTGGAAAATCAGTGACCACAGTGCTCATAGTAGAAAACTTGGCTACTTTGGCATCTAATACTACAATAGACAATAGTGGAGTGGAAATGGGGTCCACAACTCGAGGGCCACGTTACCTCTTGGCAATTGATAGCGAGACTGGGAAAATGATACGGATAGTTACCAGATCGACACCTGCTGTCGTGAAAGATGAAAGTTGAAGCAACTGAAACAGTGTTTCTTCCACCGGGGGAACACAGGAAAGCACCCTGTGATTCCATCAAGGAGCGGTGGAATAACTACGGAAATTTCAGGCCTCTGATAAGGGGCATCAAGTTGTTATTCTCAACAACAGGGGGAAAAGATGGAAGGGAGTCAGTGAATCTCTTGGTTGCTAGTGAGTGGCCAAGAAAAAAATAGCCGGTCCACCGGAGAAAGCTGAGTTACCGGAAATTCCGCGAAGAGTCTGTAGTTCTCCGATTACGGCCTCAACATTGGCAAAAGGGGAGGAATCGGCAGCTTCAAAACCCAAGTAGCTTGGGCCGCTGTTACACGTTATAGATCATACCTTAAAATTGTTGGCGGCAATTTCAAACACATGGACCACTTCAACTAGGAGGAGACATTCCTGGTGGCTTTAGAAGAAGCCTGAGGGAGCGGCCGAGTCAGCTATCTCTACAGTGATGCGACTGCGTTTCCAGCATAGTAGAAGACCAAATTACTGGTGAAACCAGGAAATCTCGCTGTGGAGATTATCGTGTCTTTGCCAAAGGACAAGAGGGAAATAAGAACATGAGCAGAAGGGGAAAGAATGCCGCGATCTTCGAAATAGCCTTAAGATTATCATATGGGAAAGGAAGTAAGATTTTTACAGAAAAATAAAGCAAAAGTCATGCCAAGTTACTTGCCCGCGACGCTCGTTCAAAACAATTACAATTAATCGTTGAGCTAGTGAACCCGGAAAGTAGGACGGACATCGGATTTTCTCGTGCTGGTGTAGACCATCGCCCTACCTGTGACTTCACGGTGGTTTCGCGTAGATATGGAAGAAGAATGGGTGGTTTTAGTCGGGGGAATTACACACTCTGGTTTCGCAGCAACGCCTTTTTAAGGTTTTCACCTCCCTCCATTAAAAATAAAAGGTTATGTAATTAGGACAGTTACGACTGAAATTTAATATATATTATATTAAGAGGATCCCTTCGTTAATTCCGCTGAAGAAGGCAGCAAATTGCTGTCGAAATACGAGGAAAAATTTGACTTCAAGGAACCTGGAAATTTTTAATTTTCGCGTCGACTTCACATTCATATGGGAATATATATATATGTGTATATATATGTAATGCTAATCAGTAATTGGCAACATTGGTTTGTTGAGGGTGAGCGTAATATTTAAGTCTTCATATATCTTAAAGCTTGAAAAGAGTGGAAAAATGTGCATCGGAAGATCCACACACAAAAAATAACAAATCCTTTCAGACCTGATGCGGCCAGTTTCAGATTTCCCCATTTGTTCCATTCAGATAGCTCTGGTCTCATGGTTGACCATGACTTAAATGGTCACTTTGGCCATACTATACCTTCTAGACAAGTACAACGAAATCCGAAAGACTGAAAAACTTAAGCACCTTTAAGCACCCAGGTTTGTTATGAATCAATCCAAGATTCTTCTCAAAGAATTTTCTTTTCTTATTAATAACATATAATAAATATGTATCTACGTGATGTGTGCTAGCTAAACTTAATGGCTGACAGAGATAACTTCCAACAAAGGCAGTTTATGACTGCTTCCAAAGAAGAGTGGACAATTAAATCAAAAGTAGGGGAAAACACAGATCTCCTTGCCGTTCAAAAGGTTGAACTCGAAGCTACCACTGAGATTCATATAACGTCAACAACCTGGAGCATACTTTGAAGTCGAAAGGAGTATGATTAAAAGTCGAAAAGGCCATACTAGCACCTTATAAGATACTTAGACGGAAAAAATCAGGCGCAGAGAGGAAGGAGAGGGGAATACAACATGAGGACGAGCGCCATCCCCCCTTTTGGCTATGGCTTACAGAATTACTATGAGCGTCAGTTATTGTTAGAGTCGTCTTAACAGCTAGTTTTTTCCACAATACATCTAATAAGTAGTACCCACACTCAACGGACCGGACTTGCGAATGGATTGGGAAAGCGTATGTAAATACTGACAGTTCTTGAGGGTCTATGATGTGTACGGATAAGATTCCCCAATACATTCGCAACTTCGGTCCATTGATGATAGAACTGTTCGGATTGGTCTTTACTCCTAGTCTCATGTAACACATTCAAATTTTAATTTAGATTCTGAATGCGGATACTTTTTATGCGGTTCCTGCATGCAAATGTTTCGTCCTCGCAAGAACTCTGGTACTCGGTACAGTATAATAAACTAGACATAGTCACGATTACACTTTACTAGCCCCCGATAAAAAGTATTTTATGATTATGAGATAGTAGCAAGATAGTAATATTTACATATCATCTGAATAAATTGCCACACCGAATCTTTGTATTTGCAATTTTCAAGGTAACGTTTTTATTTTGAGATACAAATGTGATTAGGATGCATGTGTATATATGTACAGTGCCCGGCAATGAAATGCTTCCCATAAAAGTCGAGAATAATGAAAGTCTCGAACAAAGTTTCCGTTTTTTTGGGGTTGAGGAATTCAATCCTGTTTTACATGATTACAAGTTAACGTGTTTACGACTATATTTATTATACATCCGCAGATATTTTATTCACAGAATATCCAGGCGAAACACATGTCGAAGTAGCGTCCTTATTTAGCTAGTTAGGTTTTTCGCTCATTTGACCTAGTCGTGAACTAATAGGGGTATCGAAAGTGATGCCACTGGCATGACACCGATATTTGAGCTTTGGCATTTTTTACCTTGTCGTACTAAAGTGGTGTCCTATCGAAATGACTCCTAGACTAAAGTTACAGTATGGCGACCAAGAGAAGGGCCCGAAGTCGTGGAAATGGTCTCGAGAAAAGAATATGAAATTTGAACCGAATGGTGCACTCTTTTTAGGAAAAACAATGTTGCAGATCTAGGTGAAGGTGCAAGTTATCTCACCGAAGAAGATAGAATCCATTCAGAAGAGGATGGTACAGGAAAAGAGGCCTGTCGACAGATGTAGAGCGTCTTGAAGGAATTGAAAGCAAACACTGTAGTAGTTTCATTTTAAGGGTACGATGTTTATGCTAATGAATAAATGCTAAGGAGATTTTGAGTCGCTATCAACGTACTGTTCTCTTAGCATGTAGGGCACAACCGTAAAGCTGAGCGAAAATTTTATCGAGGTGCCGGAGACCCATATGATTTATGGGTCAAACTCAGTTGAATACGCAGATAATGTTGAACTGCTGTTGAAGCAAAAGGCAAAGTGCACACTGAGAGCGGTGGTGATGGTAGTCAGAAGATGCATAAATCTGCGCATATAGCCTTGCCCACTAGACTTACCACTTCGTTATTTCTCCAAATATATTCCCCTAGTTCGCATATTTCTGCGAAGAATTCTATAATTCATCACATAGTATAGAACTTATATTTTATATTTATGGGTATTCAATTCGAATTACATATCTCTAATCATCATCATCAATGGCGCAACAACCGCTATCCGGCCTAGGCCTGCCTTAATAAGAAACTGCAGACATCCCGGTTTTGCGCCGAGGTCCACCAATTCGATATCCTTAAAAGCTGTCTGGCGTCCTGACCTACACCATCGCTCCATCTCAGGCAAGGTCCGCCTCGTCTTCATTTTCTACCATAGATATTACCACTGTAGACTTTCCGGGCTGGATCATCCTCATCCTCATCGTCGTTATGTAGACTACGGAATCGTCCATCTTCATGTAGGAGGCCAAAAATGCCCATTCTGTCGGAAGCCAGATTACCCTCGTTCCCTCCCTGCTTGATTCTGTTGACTTGTTGGTAAAACTTCCGCGCCTGGTGCGTTTGCTGCCTGTAATTTTGGAGTTCACCGAACTGTTGGTTCTCCCTGGCGCCCTTTTTTCGTCTGTGAAGTCGCAGCATTTTTCCGCTCCATTGCTAGCCGTTCTGATTCTTTTTGCGGCTGAGGCCAAGTATATTTGTGACTGTCTTTATGATAACGTTCCTCAGATGATTGTGAAGATCATTGGGTGGTGCTTGATCTCCAGAATGTCTACGATTCTGGGTGGTGTTGTTATTTGAGCTCGGAGCACCATGCCAACGAGATAATGATCCGAGTTTATATTGGCCCCACTATATGTTCTGACATTCATCATTTGTATTTTGATGTAAGGTATGGGAGCGAACGTATCGCCTGAATATTCGCTCCGTTCCTACTTGTGTTAAAATCCCCAAGTATGATTTTGAATTCATATCTGGGACAAGGTTCGAGGGATCGTTCTATTGCCTCGTAGAAGGTATCCTTGTCCAACTCTGCAGTCTCCTCTGTGAGAGCGTGGACGTTAATGAGGCTTATATTTCCAAATTTTCCTTGCAAGCGCAGAGTGCATAGCCGTTCGCTTATGTTTTCAAAGCCGATAACAGGAGGTTTCATTTTTTGGCAGAAGAAACCTACTCCGAGCACATGGTTTACTGGATGGCCGCTATAATATATGGTGCAGCGACTCTCCTCCAGGAAACCGGTCCCTGTCCAATACATCTATTGCAACGCTGTTACATCAGCCCTATATTGGGATAGGGTATTGACTAGCTGCTTGGCAACTCCATCTTTGTACAGGGAGCGCACGTTCCATGAGAAAATGCGCAAATCGTTATTCCTTTGTCGTTGCCGGGTTCGTCGTTATCCGTCCAGCCTGAGGGTCGTGTTGTGGCTTCGTAACTTAGGTTTTCCGTGTAGGATTGCTAGCCCTACCCAACCCCCAACTTGGTGGACCAGTTGGTATAATTTGGCCCGCTTTTAGACACTTGCCTTCATCCTTCTGCGTCTACAGCTTTTCGTTAAGAAAGAATTCCCGGCGGTCACCACGAGCAGGTTGAGGTGGGGGAGGGGGAGGGTTTGGTAGTAGAGCTGTTGGTGTTGGTTCAGCAGGCGTTTCCCAAGGTTTTGTGCTCCATCGTGGGTACCAATCCACGTTTCGCCCTGGAACCTATACTACCCTTTAACCACCACACATAGCTCTAATGCAAAATTATACTATTATTTACTTGATTTTATGTTGTGTGCTGCAATACAAAATTTTTGTTGTTGCAAATTTTAAGGTTCTTTGTTAAACAAAACCTTATTGAAATAGGTTTGATGTCTGTCAATTTGCCTGCCGCAGCAATTTACTCAAGAGCAACTGAAGCAATTGGCATAAATTTGGTGGTGTATACAGTTTGTGTAGTCATTTTGACGCAATGACTGACATGTAAATGAGGAGACAACATTTTTTCTCAGAATATAGACATGCAGGATATCAAAAGGAAGGGCTCAAATACTACTATTCAAAATGTTTAAATTGATTTAAAACTGGACTTGAAGTGTTCTCACCATAAAGTGAAGAAAGTCTCGTTCTCAGGATCTTACCAATCAAAAAATATGGATGAAATTATGGTGATGCATATATTGCATAAAATATCTAGGACTCAGAATACCTCCATCTTGATATCTGGTCAAATAAAGTAAATAATGGTATGCATATTACTACATTTTGGAAGTTTACAGGAGTACGCTGTAGAAGTACGAAACAACAATGTAGAGTATAAACAATAATATGGAGCATAACACTAGAAAATTTGATCAAAAGGATGCCGTTAGTAACGAAATTATAACAGAACAAAATATGTGTAATGTATGTACTTTCGCGATTCAGGGCGATACTAAATTGCGCAAATATACGTATGTGCATACAAACATATACATATACATAAATATGTTTCATCATCATCAACGGTGCAACAACCGGTATCCGGTCTAGGCCTGTCTCAATAAGAAACTCCAGACATTCCGGTTTTCGCCGAGGTCCACCAATTCGATATCCTTAAAAGCTGTCTGGCGTCCTGACCTACGCCATCGCTCCATCTTAGGCATGGTCTGCCTCGTTTTCTTTTTCTACCATAGATATTGCCCTTATAGACTTTCCGGGTGGGATCATCCTCATCCGTACGGATTAAGTGACCCGCCCACCGTAACCTATTGAGCCGGATTTTACCCACAGTCGGACGGTCATTGTATCGCTCATAGGTTTCGTCGTTATGTAGGTTACGGAATCGTCCATCCTCATGTAAGCGGCCAAAAATTCTTCAGAGGATTCTTCTCTCGAACGGGGCCAAGAGTTCGCAATATGTTTAGCTTGCGATATAAATGGACAGTGTTTATATTCGTATATATGTATGGGCGCTCAGAAATGGGCGAGATATTCTTGAATTCAGTTGAATACATATATATATATACGCACTTAGTATGGCTCAATGTCTCATGTTTGTTCGTTTTGAACATTCATATATATATACGGTTGCCAGTTATCCCTTGATGGGGTATAGTGCCACAACCACACACACACACACACACGCTACTGCTCACGTTTACCAAAAGTGTGCTTCGCCTTCTTCCAACGCTTCTGAGTTGCTTGCACTCCCCCTCCATAGTTTTGTACCATGTACTCCTCGGGAGACCCACTTATTGGTCATCCTGGGATAATGAATTCCACTGCATGGCGAAGCCAGCAATGCACCCTACCCACTGCTACTTTCGCCCTCCGTGCACATTTCGTTCGTACGCCTATGCGCCGACCAAATTCTTCGTTTATAATTCTGTACACCGATGCAATAGTAAGACGGAAGGAAAACTAGCGCGGAAAAGTCTCAACTTGGTCCTGGTGTTGCAACAACGGCATTTCCACATTTTAGACAAAGCAGTCAAAGCGGATCTAGTGCTGTTAATGCGCCGGCCAACATCAAGTATCGTCGTTGCTCTGCCCATTAATGCAGATGTGGAGAATACGATAACTCGTCAGACTGAGCTCCAACACTCCTTGTCACCTTTTCCAGATTCAGAGCTATTTGATCAAGGTCTATAAGCCAGTGAGAGAGCAAACTAATGTCATCAGCGTAATCGAGGTATTTGAGGAAAGATATCATTGTTCATTGAACTCCTTCACTTCCTCCGGACAAACCAGCATGATGGGCGTCACAGGTAACAAGAAGAAGTGAGTGAGAAGATGCAACCCAGGAGTCCGCTTTGGATGTCAAAATTACCTCCACCCAGCGCGTAACATTTAGCGCCATCCTATGTCACTATGATTATAGCTATTAGTTTTTCCGGAATGCCGTTTTTTTTGTAGAGCACGCCAGAAACACTCCCTTTTCATACTATTGAAAGCTTTCTAGAAATCGATGAAGGGCAGGCGATGAGAAGATCTAAACTTCGCTCACCATTCCAGGATGATCCGTAGGATGTTGATGTGGTCAATGCAGGATGATGCGGAGCGGAAACCAGCGAAGTTTTCGTCATTTTCTTTAATGCTCAATAGGATTCTTTTAGCTATTATTTATGCAACTGCAGGGAACACAGAGATAGCTGTTCAATTATCACACTCAAAATGGTTGTCATTCTTTGAAACCTTAACGATTATCCTCTTCTTCTGGAAAAGGTCTCGGACTCCCAAGATTTCTCTAAGAATGGAAGTACCAGATCTCCAGTGATTACAGGTGCAACGATAAATAGATCGGTTGGGGGACGGTCAAGCCTAGCAGTTTTACTCCAAACAGAGAAACAGTCCATATTTGCATATGACGGTGTCTAGCCATTTTATTCAAGAGAGGAGCAATTGCCCCGGATGTACTATGGTTAAACACTGTGGTGAAGTGTTATTTACACCTCGTCAGTGGCTCGTATCATAGATAAGAGAGCGACCGTTAACATTCTTCACAGCTCCTTTGAAAGATTCACGGTCACATGCAAGCTTTTTTGTGATCCAGGAGACAGCTCCTAAATCTATTGCTGATCGCAAAGTGGTCTGAGTTGAAATTTATTTGATCTTATGGCTGGTTTAGGTCCAGATTGTGTGAACTTCGCTACTCGCGCATTGCTCGGAAACTTCCACCACAGCGAGTTTTTGGCCTCGGGAGTTCGCAGAGGTGATACCAATCCGAACATTGGTTACCTTCGGACATTCGCATTTGATGAACTCTTCTACCCCACCCTTCGTTTTACGAATGGAAGGCACTGAGCACTTCCGCAAAAATCTTGCCTTCCGTCGGCTTAATAAGCAAAGCTGGCGGTCTAGTTCTTCTTCATGTCCCCACCTTTTCATTTGGTGCTCCGTCCTTCGTGTCCGCCTTAATTTTAGGCAGAGGTTTTTCTGATGATGCGACGTGTTGTTGTCTCTTGTTCCTCTTCGCTTTCTTCCTTTGAGCCCTGGAGAGTACGTGGGTGAAGTCTCCTTCAGGTGATAATGTGAAATCCTTATATTCGAAACCGTATTCATCATATTCATATTCGAAACCATTTCCGCAATTATAGCATTGCGTTGTATGGTCTGGGTTCCTGTCTCCGTTGCAGGTGCCGCATCACTTTGCGAATGTTTCTCACCGTCTGCGCGTCCTGATGTCTCGTCGAGTGTTTCAGTCCTTGAGTGAATCGCCGAGAATCTTTCTCGAGGCTACTACCTAGGAGGCAGGTATTATGCCACCTAGGAGGTCAGAACTACTTGTTCTGGCACCTCGGGGACGCCACTCCCCTTATCATAAGCGACCCATTAAGGATCGTTGAGAATCCATCAGGTAGCCAGGGCTTGATTGAAGTATGCATGCACCCATTAATTGAATGTGCAGGTTTATCAGGCCGAAAATTTTCCCTGAAGAAACACCTTATATCCCTGAAGCGGGGTTGGTCTTCTGTTTTGGTAATCTTAAATTTTAAGCCAACTTTTCCGCAATACATCAGTTTTGACAAAAGCTGTGGCGAGAATTCTGCATCCCAGTTTCATCAATCAATCAATTGCCAATCTTCTTTGTCCTTGCTTGGATGCATTATCCTAAGGTTGGCGTTTGTAAATATTACGCTTAAGGTTTTCCGCTTATTAACAATCTCGTGCTATATGTGAGTGAGGCGTATTCAATTTATAGACGAAATTGATATAATAGAACTTCTTTGTTTTTCTGTTGAAGCTTTAGTTTTGAGTCCACTTCGTTACGCTTTTATGTGGGTGGAATTGACAACGCCCTCATTTACAACCGGAAATTTTAGATTTTGCAGCGTTGAGCCGAGATTCTTTCAAGTTGTAATATCGAGTTTTTTATCAACACGAAATGAATCAGGGCAGCACCGACTTTGAAGTTAAATTCAGCGATTAGTATTTTTTACACCAGCGGTTCCTTAGAACTCAGCGCTTTTCTAAGGGTTCTGAATCTTGGTAGTGATTGGGGTGGATCAACCACTGCTTTTATTTCCTTCTACACTAGAGCCCGTTGATCACTTCACCACCTGCCCAATCAATCCCTCGAAGCATCTTGGCTTTTCGACCCAACCATTCTTCGAGCCATCATAAACAAGGGAAAGTATACTTTTGAAGGACCCGAGTTGTCATTAATTTGCCTTCCCCGAAACTAGGCCCGGGCACTACAGACAGGCAGACTAATGTGTCGGTCCCTAATATTTTCAGATGCAGCTATGTTAGACGTGATTCCTTCCTCGTCACCAAATTCCAATTCCACACTTCACTCAGCACTATTTCAAATTTAAAAGAGAAGGTTTACTTATCGCACAGAAAGGGGAGTAAGTCGTGTTTTGTGAGCATTCATATCAGGCACGAGGAACCATTTGTGCTCAATAGATTTCTGGTGATTTTGGGAAAACTCGGGATTCTTACTAGTATGCCCGTCTCGGTTACTTATTCCAGGGTTCGGCCGGTCCAGCAGAAACCATAGAATTAATAAACCCACCTTTCGTCAGCGTTCGTTGCTGGAAAGTTCGAACAACGTTTTGTCTTCACTTCATTGTACTCAAGTACTTAACTTTATCATTATACTCATTGCAAATCACATTGAGATAATTAACGAAAATTGAACTACTACTGAACTAGGGAACAGCCGCACTTTATTCGACAAAAGAAAAGAACTCCGCTTCTCATACTATGTTATGTTACAAAAAGGGAGCTATCGTCTCTAATTCAAAATTATGCTGCAATCGTTTGCGACGCCTAACTCGAATTTGATTGCATCGTCAATTTTAATGATTGTGGGATAAACAACAAACAAGCACCAAATTCAATTAAACTTCGGTGGTAAGCATCCCATTGAGTGAGATCGCAGTCTAATCCGAGCTGACGGTCAACATAAACTTGGATCAATATCTCGTCCGCATGGTGTTCCGGGTTCGAATAACAACACCTCCTGGAATCCCTTCTGGCTATCAGGTGAGAGTGAACACTGACGCCATTGACAACAAAGCCCTCCGTGATCCCTATAAATGAGGGGCAGATACCATAATAACCGCGGTCAAAAGAGGTCCTGGAGATGAAACATGTCAAAATGATCTTCATAATCACCTTAAGAAGGTTATCGTTGATACGGCAACAGACATGCTCAGTGGAACTTGAAAGCCGAGTCAATGGGATATGATATTTTTCGTTAAAAGCCTCGACTACGCTGATGACATCTGTTTGCTCTCTCACTGAGTAATGGACCTTGACCAATTTGCTCTGGATTTTGAAAGAGGTAGAGCTGCACTGGAGATAAATACTAAAAGTGCCAAGGTTCTCAATCAGGCGGAACATCGAACTCTCCTTAATGGGCAAAGAATCGAAGACATTGTTCAATTTGTATATCTAGGAAGCGTAATGGGCATTGCCGGACACATTATCAGCGGTATATCCGCTTTCTCTACCTTGTCTACACTATTGAAACGAAGGAGTTCGTCGTCGCATAGGTCTGGCAACCGATCGCAATGTGATCAGAGGGCGGAAGTGACAGTGGATAGATCACACATTAAGGACATACCATACATATATTCCTTGGATACCAGATTAATCCCGACATGAATGGCGGATAATGACATGGACCACCAGGTCAGCTACGAATATCGCAAGTTAATCTTGTAAATAAGTAGCCGTGGACAAGCAGAACGTTTCCACTTGTGCTCGTCCTTCATAATCTATTCTTACCTTTCTGGAGCAGTAAACCTCCTTAATGAATACGTAACCCGGGGTGATGGAATCGACACGCCTATCGGATGAGTTGCAGTGACGTTACACTGTATTTCAGCGGCTGGGGACTTTTGTTTAAATTCTTTAAATGGGTGCCGAGGGACAATATCTAGCACGGTTAAGGGTCGCTCAACAACACCAGACCGGCTCTTCGCCCTTGGATGTTTTGGCGGTTATGCCGTCAACCACCAGGGACGGGAGACCTAGGCGTCGTACGGTTTGGACGAACCAACTTAACGAATTTATCGTCCGCGCCTATTGCCGTGTCACGGATTTGGAACGGAATCCATTAGAGTACAGGCACCGACTCCATGACGAGTTCATAACCCGCTTCCCGGAACTAAGTCATGTTCCGGAGCAGAACGTTATCAATCAATACCGGGTGATAGTGAATAACAATCGAGTTGCCTTACCAACTAGGCAACTAATCTTCCAAGAGGTTTCACTTGAGCTCGGGCTGGAGTCATCAAATTACCGGACTAGTCAAAGGAGTAACACAAGTACTCCACCTGTAAGGCAGTAGTCAGGAGAAGCTTAGTAACTGGGGATGTCGACCCAATTTATAATGAGGCCCCATTCCAGGTCGCATTCACAGCGTATGCTGAGATTCTCCCAGACGCTGGACCAAAGATCCCAAAACTGAAGTTTACTTCGGCAACTACTAACATCATTGCTGCCGTTGACAGAATTTTGGCTGATCGTTTGGCTGGCGAGATTATTGCTACAGAGGTTCACAGCCTGATCTACGTTGCAGTTGCCACGGTTATTCGTCTCCATAATCAACATCCTAGAGCGAATAACAGAGGTATGCGCAGAGGGACTTTACCGTTCTGGGTGTTTCGACTCAACAAAAGGGTCGAAAAGTTGAGAAAGGAGATTGGTCGTGTCAGGCAAGCAATCCTTGGAAATCCTTCACCAAGAGTGCACAGATCCGTTGCGAAAATCATTGGAAATTACCATCTCTCCAATGATATGCCAATCGAAGAAATCCTCGAGGTGCTGAAGCAGAAACTTGCGGTATGCTCCAATCGCATCCGTAGGTATCAAAAGAGCTTTCAGCGAAAGACAGACAGCACCTTGTTCTTCCAGAACCAACGGGGATTTTATAATAATCTCACCAACTCAAATCGGGAAAGTAACCTCGATCTGGATCAGACAGAAGACTTCTGGAGAAGTGTTTGGAGCGAACCTAGCCGTTGCAACTTGGAAGCAGCGTGGCGCCCACACCTTATGCGTTCATGCGAGGCCCTCCCCGAAATGACCGTGCCTGACATTGCTGAAGCTGTCGTAGAAGCAACCTTTGAAAAGACAGGCAATTGGAAAGTGCCAGGAGTTATTAAGATTCACAACTTCTGACTGAAGCCGTTCAAGAGCATTCACACCGTATTGGCCAATCATTTTAATCAGATGATTGTCGATCTGAAATTAGTTCCACAATTTTTCACCAAGGGGATAACTTTTCTCATCCCCAAGGAACAGGGTGCTTCTTGCCCTTCAAAATGCCGACCAATTACTTGTTTTCCTACCATCACAAGGTCTTTACTTCAGTTTTATGCGCAAACATCTCAAAGCATCTTGATGTTCATAAATTGATAGCTGAGGAGTAAAAAGGATGCGCAAAAGGCTCCCGAGGCTGTTAAGAACAGCTTGTCACCGTAAAGCAGGCTGTCTGCCAAAAACGAAATATCTCGCCAGCCTACATCGATTATAAATCAGCCTTTGACTCCATATCACATTCGTGGTCATCAACCCGAATGTGGTTCTTCTCCTCAGAACAGTGATGAAGAATTGGAGCAGGAAACTATCGGTATCCTCACAAAAATCAGTAGAGATACCAATCAGGCGTGGCATTTTCCAAGGCGACTCTCTAAGCCCACTGTGGTTTTGTTTGGCTTTGAATCCACTATCCCATCTTTTGCATGAAAGCAAATACGGGTTCAAAGTCAAACATGGCATATTGTCGAAATGTACATTAAGTCATTTAATGTACATTGACGACATCAAATTGTATGCCAAAGACGAAAACCAACTTTGCTCCTTGCTGGACATCACCATCCAGTTCAGCAGGGATATCGGCATGCAGTTGAGTTTGGAACAATGTCGCATAAAAACAATTGTTCGGGGAAAACAAACCGACAACTAAGGATACAGCCAGAATAACATCCAAATTGAGGGTATGGATTTGGAAGACGTCTGCAAATACCTCGGCATATTGCAAGCAACAACACCTGCTGTGGCAATAATTAAATCTACGTTGCTGGAGGAATTTGAACGGCGTCTGGATCTTGTCCGTAAAACTGAGCTGTTCGGGAAAAAAATCATGGCAATCAACACCTTCGCCATTCCGTCCTTCTTTATGCTTTCGGTGTGATACAGTGGAGTAATACGGATTTAGAATGTGTCAATAGACGGGTAAAGATAGTCCTTGCAAACAACAACATGCACAATAGAGCTGCTGAGAAATTGAGGATCACTATCCTACGTCATCAGGGAGGAAGGGGGGTACTTGATTTGGAAACATTGCACTACAATCAAGTGCATTCCCTTCGTGAGTTTTTCTTCGAGAAACAATCCTGTACCCAAATATATCAGGCTACCGTCATGGCAGATAATAAATTATCTCTTTTGAACTTGAAAAGCAGAGAATAGGATCCCATATCAAATGTTACTTCAGTCCAACAGAAGATCGCATTGACATCGAAGTCTCCAACAAAGGGTTTACTGATGGTGTACTGTTTTATGAGACCGAAGCATTCCTAACTTCAATTCAGGATGCTTCGATCCTAACAAAAAATTATAAACGGTACATTCGTCACGACTCCTCAATCACCAACTCCAGTTGTAGGTTATGCAACGGTGAAGAGGAGACCCTTCAGCATATAAAATCTGCGTGCAGGGTCTTGAGCAGTACCGAATACATCAATCGTCCTAGCTCCGTCTGCAAGATTCTCCATCAAAACCTTGCGCTGAAGAATAACTTAGTGGCAACCTACCATCCTTATTGTAAGTATACTGCGCAGAGAATCTTGGAAAATGATCGGGTCAAACTACTGTGGGATCATACTGTTACCACCGACCACAGTGTTAATCACAATAGACTCAATCTAGTTCTGCTTCTCAAGAAAGAACGAGAGTGCCTCGTAGATGTAGCCGTACCGTTGGACCAGAACACTGAAAAGCAGTAAGAAAAAATCCGGAACTACGGCCCCTTGGCGGACGATATGAAGCAAACTACGGAAGAGCGAAATTGTTCCAGTGGTAATTTCAGTCGCGGATTAGTTCCACAAAATTTACATAAAGGGCTGAAGACGCTGGATCTTAGGAGTGAACTATACATGAAGATGCAAAAAGCGGTTATCCTTGCAACCTGGACTATAGCCCGAATAGTCCTGTCCGGTAACCAATCTGACCTAGTGGGCTTCAGTCTTAATTCATACTGTCTTCGATTTAAGATCGATGTCTCTGTAGTTTAGAACCACCGCGTCACTGCTTGAAGTGTTTGTGACAATCGGGCTGTAGGAATACATTTTCGCATGGTCGC
Source organism: Hermetia illucens (assembly GCF_905115235.1). Lineage (NCBI taxonomy): Eukaryota > Metazoa > Arthropoda > Insecta > Diptera > Stratiomyidae > Hermetia > Hermetia illucens. The sequence goes on along the minus strand of NC_051850.1, from coordinate 110,340,043 downwards.
ACACACTTTGCGTTGAAACGCACCATCGCTGTGATGTGGTCCTTTCGATGTTGCCCTTCAGCCCAACTTTAGGTTGGTCGCCCTGTGGTCCGGTTGGGCGCGAAACGGGTTTGTGGGCTCTCTAAACTATATATGTATACTAAAATCCTTTCCTTGCCCAACCGGACCGGACGGAGGGTCGAGTTAGTGATTAGGGAGTCATGAAGGATGTACCGTTTGTAATTTTTTGTTAGGAGGGAAGCATCCTGAATTGACATTATGAATGTTTCGGTCTCATAGAAAAGTACATCATGAGGGGGTTTCACTTTCCATATGTCGATCTTCTGTTTGACTGAAGTAACATTCGACATGGGTTCCAATTCTCTGCTTTTCAAGTTCACAGTAGATGATTTTTTATCTGCCATGGGGGTAGCCTGATGTAATTGGCTAGAGGGTTCTTTCTCAAAGAAACACTCACGAAGAGAATGCACTTGATTGTAGTGCAATGTTTTTAAATCAAGTACCTAACTTCCTCCTTGATGTCGTGGGATGGTGATTCTTAATTTATTGGCAACTCTATTGTGAATGTTGTTTGTTGCAAAAACTACCCTTACCAAATCTAAGACAGATCCTAAATCCGGATTACTCCACTGTACCATACCGAAAGTATATAGAAGGAAGGGAATGGCGACAATACCAAGGAAGTCAAACAAAATCACAGCGGGCTTAGAGAGTCGCCCTGGAAGATGCCACATCTGATTGGTATCTCTCCTGATGTTTGTGAAGATACCGATAGCTGTCTTGGAAAATGCCACGCCTGATTGATATCTCTCATGTTGTTTGTGAGGATACCAGCCTTTTGCGCATCCTTTTTGCTCCTCGGCTATCAATTTATGAGCACCAAGATGTTTTGAAGATGGTAGGAAGACAAGTAATTGGTCGACATTTTGAAGGACAAGAAGCACCCTGTTCCTTGGGGATGAGAAAAGTTATCCCCTTGGTGAAAAATTGTGGAAGTAATTTCAGATCGACAATCACCTAATTAAAATGATTTGCCAATGCCCTATGAATGGTCTTGAACCGCTTCAGCGAGAAGTTGTGAATCTTATCAACTCCTAGCCCTTTCAAGGTCTGCTTTTTCGTCAGCTCGGGGAGGGAGCGGGGAGCCTGTCCATCGCTGAAAGCTTTTTTGATACCTACGGATACGGTTGGAGCATACCACAAGTTTCTGATGGATTTCCAATAAGTGCTTGGGTGAGACGACCAATTTCATCTTCCCGACCCTTTTGTTGAGCCGACATACCCTGAACGGTAAATTCCTCCTGCGCATACCTTTGTTATGCGCTTCGAGATGCTGATTATGGAGACGAATAACTGTGGCAGCTGCTATGTAGACCGGGTCAAAGGATCAGCCAAAATTCTTTGAACGGCAGCAATGTAAACTTTAGTTTTGGAATCCTTGGCGTAGTGTCAGGGAAATTCTCAACATATTTATCGAATGCTTCCTGAAATGCGTCCAAAGTCTCATTATAATTAGGTCGCCATCCCCAGTTACTAAGCTGTTGCTGTTTGTGGCCTAGTTGGTAAGGCAACACGATTGTTATTCACTATCACTCGGTACTGGTTGACGTCGTTCTCTTTCGGAATATGACTTAGTATCGAAAATCGGATGTTACCGGACAAGACCCTTCGGACTATAGCCCAGGTTACAAGGTTAATAGTTTTTTGCATCTTCATGTATAGTCCAACCGTAAAATCAAGCGTTTTCACCGCTTTATGTAAATTTTGTAATACCAATCCTATCGCTGAAATCACCACTGGGGCTATCTTTGTAGTCTCCAAGTTTGCTTCATATCGTCCGCCAAGGGGCCGTAATTCCCGATTTTTTCTTTGCTGCTCTTCAATAGTGTTGCAACGGTACGGCTACATCGATTATGAGCACGCTCGTTCTTCCTTGAGAAGCAGAACTATAATAGATTGGGTATGTTGTGATTAACATTGTGGTCGGTGGTAATACTGTAATGTACTGTGATTTTGCACATTTTGTAATTGGGCGACAGGGCAAGGGACACCCTGTTTCTTGGGGATTAGAAAAGTCATCCCCATGGTGAACTAATTTAGAATCGGCAATCATCTGACTAAAATGATTTGCCAATACCCTGGCAGTGCTCTTGAAACACTTCAGTCAGAAGTTGTGAATATTGTCAACTCCTGACGCCTTCAAATTATCAGCCTGGTCGAGGGATGTTTCTACTTCGACTTCAGTTGCGTAAGGGATGGTTATTTCAGGAAGAGCCTCGCGTGAACGGATGAGGGGTGGGAGTCATGCTGCTTCTAAATTGCAACGGCTGGATTGCCTCATCCAGGTGGAAATTATTTTCACGACTTGAGTTAGTGAGGCTTTTATAAAATCCCCGTTGGTTCTGGAAAAACAAGGTGTTGTCTGCCCTTCGCTCAAAGCTCTTTTGATACTTACTGATGCGATTGTAGCACACCGCAAGTTTCTGGTTCAGTACCTCGAAGATTTCTTCGGTGAACATCTCATTGGAGAGACGGTAGTTTCCAGTGATGTTCGCAACGCATCTGTGCACTCTTGGCGATGGATTTCCAATTAGTTCTTGCGTGACACGGCCTATCTCTTTTCTCAACTTTTCGATTCTTTTGTTAAATCGAAACACCCACAACGGTAAAGTCCTCCAGCGCATACCTCTGTTATTCGCTTCAAGATCTCGATTATAAAGACGAATAACTGTGGCAGCTGCAATATAGACCTTGATCTTGGGCTGTATACCTCTTTCGCGGTAATCCAGCTAGTCAAGCGATCAGCCAACATTCTGTGAACGGCAGCAATGATTTTAGTAGTTCCCGAAGTAAACTTTAGTGTTGGCATCCTTGGCCTAGCATGCGGGAGTCTCAGCGACCCGGTCACTAAGCTTCTCATGATTCCTGGGTTGATGAAATGCCTTATAGGCTTAGTACTTGGGTTGATCACAATGCTATCACAATGATAGTATTGTGAGGCCTATGTATCATGTGCGCAAATCAACATAATTGTTTCTCACTTTCTTCAGGAAAAGAAGACGAGGCAGATCCTGGCCGAGATGTAGCCAGACAGGTTTTCGGGATATCGTATTGGTGGACCTCGTCGCAAAACCGGGATATCTGGAGTTCTATATTAAGGCAGGCCTAGACCGAATACCGCTTGTTGCGCCGTGGATGATGATAATGATTTCGGAGAACGGGTCTTTAAAGTAATTGATCCTTTTCTGGCCCCTATTCTCCTCCCCTTTACTACTACTAACTAACATCTGCACTAATCGAGAAATTTCATTACACACCAGCCACGATTATATACGGTGAAAAAACGCATGACACTTCTACTACGACCACAACTACTCTTTCCCCTTTTAAGTTCAACATGGAATAATGTGTCTCACCGCATGTAGGTTTAAAGCTCCAACCTTACCACCAAATTTCATGGGAGTAGGTGTAACCGTTTATGTGAAGAGTGACAGACAGACGAACAATGAACCGGTTTTGTTTTCAACCCTACCTATCATGTGGTTCATTATAGGAGCTCCCGCTGCAAAGCTACTCATATATGTAATATATTAACTTAGAACTTCCTAAAAATTATCATTGTAAAAATATACACCAGTTTCTATGTAGAAGTCAACATCTTTCATTTTCGAGAAAGTATGTACAATAGAGTCTTTTATTAGCCATCGTATGTTCCTGGTTCAGCCATTGGATTAGGTGTAGGCTCTGGTGCAGGCATTGCTCGGGCAGCGGCCATTCCTGGGTTAAAAATTGTTAAGGTTAGAAAGGTTTCGTACTCAGAAAACGTCAGATAAAGTTTTATTTTACATAGAACCGACAAAATTACCTGCAAGAGCAAACAATGCTACTGCACCTGCCATAAGCATTCCAAGAAATTTCATGATTCTCCTGATACTGTGGTCTGTGTTGTGAACTAAACTTGAGCTGTTGTAAGTTGGAACATCGAGTTTTATACTCTCGACTTCACTTAACATGCGGAAATCTTTTAGATGCGCTGTATCAGCTATGCCACCGTATTTAATCTTATTATTAGTTTTATTGAATGTATAAGATTTGAAAGTTAAGCTAGTTACTCACGGAAATACCATTTTGCATGGAAGCAATTATCGCATGCTGGCATATTAAAGTGCTTTTAGGGGACACATGTTTTTGGGAACAATAGAGACAGGATCTTTTCTGGGTATGGGGGGGAGTTTGAAGGATAAATTCGTAGCCACTACAACAGGAAAACCATCATTGTCATCATAATATATTCAAAGCTTGTTGACTAATCCGAGACAAAGGAAAAACAAGTCGGAAAACCGGAACCTCGGCGCTTCAGGTATGAGAGGTTTTGTTTGTTTCTTCTGTGTGTATATTGAAGTGCAGAACTATCCCATTTGTCCGTAGCCCGTTATGTATATGGATTTAGCATGTTAGACTACTCACTTTACAGTGATATTGATATTTAGGTGCCGTAAATTTACACGGTAAAGTCAAATTCGAGCTACTGTAACTTTGTTAGTAATAGTATGATTTTGATCAAACTTGGGGGGATTTTAATTTTAATTTGAACGGATATCTATGTGGAGGGTATTTTGAGGCCTGGACACCATCTATAGGCAGCTTCATGATTTTTTTCAGATTTTGCGGTTGGGCAGTTTCTGAGAATGGGTCCGTTAAAGAAATCATCACTTTCCACCCCTCCTACTCCCTCCCTTTCCAACTAACCTCAAAACTAATACCGGCTTCGAAAAGTATGTATGGGGACCCCCCCCCCCCTCTCAACGTAGGAGGATATCTGGTGTTGTTGAGCAACTTTTAACCCTGTTGGGCACTGTCTTCGTGCCCCTGGGGTCCCATCTAAAGAATTCAAACGAATAATGTGGAACCAGTCAGTGCTGCAACAGAGCCCCAATGCTGCGATGCCTCGTAGTTACCTCCAAAGGTAGGGAAGGTATTAGGAGGGGAGCTGCTGAAATACAGTGTAACGTCACTGCAATTCATCCGATAGGCGCGTCGATTCCTTTACCCCGGATTACGGATTTTTTAAGGAGGTTTTGTCACACTAAAAGGGAAGAATGGGTGCCCGCGGCTACTTATTTAGGAGATTAGTCTGCGATATTCGTAGCTGACTCGGTGGGTCATATCATTATCCGCAACCCATGACATGTGCCTGGTCGCATGCAGCTTTGCGTTTGGAATTCATGTCGGGATTCACCTGGAATGCCAGTAAACAGTTGCCATAAGCGCTTATTGCTAGGAACTAGCCGTGCAATGGCGAAGACCTTTCAACTAATCTGCGCTAATCGCACTGTGACATAGATATTTGTGGTAGCTGAAGTGGATCGTTTTAATACTACGGGGCTATTGTCCATGCATCTCAGAAAACGATTGTTTCTAGAGAAAAGGTGTTTATTCCGTCGCTTGACAGATCTTGGAAGAGCCATCCGAAATGTGCTACTGTGATTCAGTGTAAGGTGTGATGAGACTAGTTATGACTTAACCCAGTTACTGAATACGGAACTACAGAATGTCACTAAATAGGACTTGCTGATGAAATCTGTAGCACTGTTTGTCCAGGATGATATCCAAAAAGGCACTGGGGAACGCGCTTACCCAGTTATCTGTTTTAGAACATGAGTCCGCCAACCTGTGCGTGAATGTATTTTACCTCAATACACGGAACAAAAACAATCAAAAACAGGAAGCTTGGCGCTTCAGGTATGAAAGATGTTGTGTATTTCATCTGCGAGAATATTTCTTGGGCATGCACTTTTTTTGAATGGAGCTGGTTGGTTATACTGTATATGAATTTGGTTAGTCAGACTATGCACGTTAATGTAATACTGGCATTTTATGCTTGACATGAAATAAACAGTTTTCACGTTTCAAAGACGATTAAGTAACGACATGGAATGTTGTTTCTAATTGTCTGAGATTTGCCGGGCACAATTTATCGCCGGGGCACTATTGGCATCCGAGAGTATTGTAGATCACGTATTCGGCCACATTGGGGTTTTGTATCTGAAGGTGCACGAGGGCCTGCCAGCATATTATGAAAGATGGGAATGGGCAGAAACTGCTGCAGCTATATTAACACTAAGAGCTATCTCATTAAGGAGAAATTCCTGCACTCTTATTATAGATATAGTGGCGCTAATTATATATTTCAAGACTCAGAAAGCCTAATTTTTCGGTTGGCTAGATTCTGAGAATGGGTCTGTTATAGAAATCATTACTTTCGGCTTTCCGAACTCCCCGCCTTTCCCACAAATGTCAAAACTAAGACTGGTTTCTAATAGAGACCTTTCATTTGATATTCAATAAGACTATATTCGGTGAAAATGCTAGACCCCGTCTGCATGTATGAGGACCCTTCCGTTAAGCTCAACATAGAAAGATGCAAATTACTGCATGTGTAAACTACTTCTCGACCAATTTCCTCTTCCTTTCACTTTGGTATCTTTCTGCTATTTTCACTTTGATGAGAAATAACGGGAATGCATCGGGTATAGACGGGCCAAATTCAGAGAGCATATCCAGAGTTTTTTATCTAGCTTAGATCTAAGGCGTGTGATGCTGCGTAATAACACTTCGTTCTCCATCTCTCTTATTCCAACGCAATCGAACGGAGTCTTTAACTTGATGCGATGACTCTTGGGAGTGATCTTCAAAGACTTGCATCTGCCAAGGAAAGCGATATCCTGGCTAAACGATACGATTGCCTCCCGCAATGATGAATGAAGGCGACAAGTAGTCGTAGAAATATGCACATTTTTAAGGTTTTGTGTAAAACAAAACCTTATTAAAATCGGTTTACTGCCTGTCTGTCTGTCCGGCACACGCATTTTCCTCGGAGACGGTTGTAGTGAGTTATATCCTTTTACGTTGAATTTAAGAGGGGGCCCCATACATGCAAAAGGGATGTGTAAATTTTTTTTCCCCCAAATATAATCACGTGGGGTATTAGATGAAAGCTCTCGGTTAGTACTTTCCGAAGCTGGTCTTAGTTTTGACATTTGTTTGAAAGGTGGGGAGTGCGGGGGTTCAAAGTGATCATTTTTTTAACGAGCTCATTCTCAGAAACTACCCAACCGAAAAATTTGAAAAAAAAAATCAAGAGGCTGCAATCGTATGGTACCTAGGCTCCGAAATACCTTCCATATCGATATAATAGTATATTAATACAATTTTTAGTAATTGACTGCAAAACCCACCTTAAGTTCATCCGAGTACCACGCAATTTTTCAGTAGTATTGACTATAACTTAGAGCACGATGCTACCAAGTTTGGTGGAAATCGCACTATTACTAACAAAGCTATAATAGGTCACATCGCACTATTACTAACAAAGTTATAATATGTCAAAGTTGCCGCTTTTTTGCAGTTTCGAGACTTACGCTTTAAGCGACTAAGCCTTCCGTTCTTCGCGTCCTACCTGCGCGCTCCGCTCTTCCAAGTTTATCCTGTATACATTTGATTGCAGAGTTCACCATACACCAGTTTCCTTCCGACTTCAACATTTCCCCGACGATGTTCGGCGGGCTTAGCTTAATTTTCAGAGAGTCTTCCAGACTCCTTCTCTCTGAGAAAAGTTGTGGACAGTACAGGGAGCGTGTCTCACTTGCCAGAATTCAACCGGGATCATTTCCGCAATAACACTCGCTGCGTCGCATGATATTTTTTTGAAAGCGCTGTACACCCTTAGCGCCACTAAGCGGTAAGTCATACTTACCCTCCTCTGATTACACTCACACGCTAGTAATAATAATAATAATCGTTGGCGCAACAATCCATGTTGGATCAGGGCCTTGAAGTGTGTTAGAGCACTTCATTCAAGACCGTAACGGTACACTAGGAGGCAATGTGGTCAGCATTGCGCTCGCCCGAGATTAATACCCTGATTTAACTCAGGTACTCATTCACAGCTAAGTCGACTGGTATCCGACGTCAAATCACGATACAAATTCCACTGCCACCAGTGAGATTTGAACCGCGACCTTCCGTTCGACAGCCTTGTGCTCTAACCACTCAGCTATCCGGACACTCACACGCTAGTGCTTCCCCCCAAACTGGTGCCGCGTGTGGAGCAAACCACTACGGCCACAAGGCATCATCCGTGCTAATCCAGGTGTTCCTTGAAATTGATTTTAGCGTCAATTATCACCCTTAGGTATTTGATAACCGATTTCGAAGTGATGAGGTGACAACCAGCACGAATATTAACCGTATTCTTCTTCGTACGGTTGATAATCAAGACCGCCTCCGTCTTTTGTTCAGCAGGCTCAAGCTGAACCATCTCCAGCCACGCTTTTTTGGCGCTAATAGTTTCCTTAGCGTACACTTCAACGTATTCAGGTTGTTTCGCGACGGCAACCACAGCTAGATCATCTGCGAAACCGATTATCGTGGCCTTCATTGGCACGGGAAAGACAAGGACCCGATTGTACATCACGTTCCACAGGAGAGGACCGAATACTGAGCCCTGTGGTACTCTTGCAGTGACGGTGTACTGCTTGGATCCCTCATCCGTGACGTACCAAAGTGTCCTCTCCGAAAGGAAACTTTCGAGGAGTTTAGTCAAATAACTAGGGACACCCGTTGTAGCCAGTGAGGTTTTTATCCACTCCCAACTAGTGAAATTGAACGCATTTTTGATGTCCAACGTCACCAGGGCACATCATTTTTTTGACGACATCGCATTTCGAGCCAGCTTCAAAACGACGTCTATGGCGTCGATCGTTGAGTGGGCTTATCGAAATCCAAATTGTCGCTCCGATTGTACACCTTTAAATTCAATGATAGGGAGCAGTCTATTGTAGATGGCCCTTTCGAGCATCTTTCCTACCGTGTTGATAAGGCAAATCAGTCGGTGTGGGTGTGGCTTCGGGAGCAAAACTAGTTTTTGCCTCTTCCGCCGGTCGAGGAAAACTCCCTACTATGCGTGTTTCAAATACGCTGATAAATCAGTCGGGTCTCTGGCAAATTTGCGCAAGTTTCTCCTCAGTTACCGCAGGTATGGTGTAGAAGTCCAATGCTTGCTTGCGTTGTTTATGCTCCCCTTTATCCGGGGGGAAGAGCGCCATCAAGATATCGAGGAGAAGATGCGGGCAGGTGAGTTGTGGTGTTCGCCTCATCTTCTTCATAACCACTCTGTACGCTGTTCCCCATGGGCTTTGGTCTGCCTCTGTGCAAAGTTCCTTGAAGCATTCCCGACTGTTGGTCGGTATAGCCTGCTTAAGCCTACCCCGAAGGTTCACATATACTTACCGTTTCTCGTCGAAGTCTAGTCTTCCTCTAGACCGTTGGCAGATCCCTCTAGCTGGAAAAGATGCATCTCGTAACTCCGCGATCTGTTCATTCCACTAATAGTTTGAGCGCCTTTTTGCAAGGACTCGCCGCCTCGGCATAGCAGCGTTGCATGCTTTTGTTATCCGTCCCATCATTTGCTCTACCTTTCCTGTAGCCACACGACCGGGATGGCCCCCAATAGCATCTCTATGAATGCATTCTCTTGAAACTTTTTGACGGATCAGCCCTGGTTTCCAGCTTTACGGGAACGCACATCGTCGCATGGCTCATATTCGATCTGGAGAAAAATTGCCTGGTGGTGGCTATGAGTATAATACTCGCTGACAAATCATGCCATTCTCCTCGCCAATGTGGTACTTACATATGTCAGATTGACTATTGAGCTCCACTCTGTCCCACGAAAAGTGGAAACATTTCCCGTATTGGCAAGCATCAAGTCTAGCTCCGGAAAAGCCTCGAGCAGGATACGACCCTGGTGTTCGTATTGCGACTGCCCTACTCCAGAGCCCACGCGATGAAATCACCCGCTATGACCTTTGGGTTTCGACTTCTTGCATCCGAGACTAGCATACCTAGCATTCCTTTGAATTCTGCTATCGTCGCGCTTGGTGGAGCGTAGCAACCATATATGTAGATACCAGTTATTTTTGCCCTAATAAACCCTACTTCTTGAAACATCATCACTTCTTGAATGGCTTGATTTCCACACTCCCATAATGCTGCCTTGCCAGTTACAACTGCAGTCCAGGCAGCTGTCTTATTTTTGCAATAAGGCTCGCTTATTGTGGCAGCTTCTATTCCCTTCTCATAGATGGTCTGCGAGAGAAGGTCTTGCGCTGCCTCGCAGTGGTTAAGATTGAATTGTAAAAACCTCATTTCTTTACTGGATTCAAGGCTCTCCTAAACACTGGACACCTGCTGCAACGTGTCGATAGTCGATGCCCTTTTTCTCCTTGCAAAGCATACATTCAGGCTCAGCCTTACCTCCTGATCATATGACCTTCTCCCCCACATTCTCTGAAACTTTTTGACTTGTCACTGTCACCGATGCATTTCGCGGCTATATGACCAAATTCCAGCATCCAAACCAGCGCTTGAAAGACGCCTGCTCTTTGAGTCGACAAACGACCCAACCTATTTTTACTTTACCAACCGCTAGTAGTTTGAATGCTGCTTCAGCCGGTAAGCTTATAGTTGTCGTTTGCGTGCCTCCGTGCCCTGATTGCGGAACCTTTCAAGGCAAGTGGTCCGAACTGCTTCTCTAAGGCGTCGCGGATATCCTCCTGGGTTGTGATTTCATCAATGTCCTTACATTGAATTCTTCTCCTAAGGACTTCTCCACCTTGCCGAGGAAATTTTCAACTATTTTGCCCGGACACTTCTCCAGCTTCAGCATGAAATTTCCTTTTTGAGAGCGTCTGATTCGGTTAATGTTTTCTCCAAAGTCTATCAGCTCAAGATCAGATTTGACCTTCCTGGGGATATCGGCATAAGTCATATCACCTTTTCTGGACATAATAATTAATTCGGGCCGTAATCTTCTTTTATGTGTCGCATTTTTCTTTCCGCCAACCTTGGTCCATGCTTCCTTGGTTTCTTTTTGGGGGTTTGGCTCCCTTGGCTCGATTGGAGCCGGCGCCGCAGTTTCCAGATTTTGGTAAGTTTATTTGCCTTCCCCTTTGCCTTTTCGCGTCCTGCGAGGATTCGAAAGAATCGTTCGCACCCTCTCTCCCTCGCTTTTCCAGCTTACCCCCCTTTGGATTTTGTGGGGGTGTCACTTGTGTTGCCTGGGTGACGGTTGATTTTTTCGTGGCACTTTTTTCGTCCTTGGCACTATTGTATAGTACCCGAATGATTCGGACAATGTTTTTGATGGCCTGGTGCACGTTGTGTTTGTCTTTCATGAATTCGGACAACGCTATTATTTTTCCTCCGAGCAGGGCAAACCATGATTCGTCCGTATTCTGACACTGCTCCCCTGCTTGGTTTTCCCACTGGGCGCTTCCGCATTTAATAGACTTAGGGTAGCTTCCCTGATTTCCTTCCTTCATCAACGTTGATTTCGGAGGAGATTGAAGGATCGTCGAACTTCTCCTAAATAGAACCACTAAGTCCTGCGAAATTTTCCGACCAGGTGTAGTTATTCCACTGTGGGCTAATGAATGACCAGTTTGTGGGGAATCTTTCCGTGTATTTCGAACAGGCGTTCTCGGGAGTGATGTACTCCTCCTGCAGTAGAGGACATCGACGGCCGGGAGCCTGCTTGGGCATTCCCAAAAGCCATCGGCACTGGGGTTCCAAGTCCCAGCATCGTAACTTTTTCTCTCCTTTCTTCTTTCATATTGGTTTCTTGTTCTGGGTGTCCTTCACATAGCCATTTTTGTCCACGGTTGGATGTTTCTCTCCCACCTACCCGACCAGCGAATAAAAATGCCCATGCACGCACACCTCCAAATGCGAGCATTCCCTTATTCACACGAAGGGACGCGCCTGATGGGAGATCTGGCAACTCCGCACAGGTCTGTCTGTCTGTTTGTCCATCACACGCATTTTTCTTGGAGACTGTTGCAGCGATTAACATCAAATTTGGTGGAAAGGTGGGAACTGTGAACGCTCACGCATACATTTAGTTGCATACTTTTACGTCGAATTTAAGGGGAGTTCCTCATACATGCAAAAGGGGGGTATACCTTTTTTTTCACCAAATGTAGTCATGTGGGATATTAAATGAAAGGTCTCGATTAGTACTTTCTGACGCCGGTCTTAGTTTAGACATTTGTTGGAAAGTTGGGGAGTGCGGGGGATCGCAAATGATGATTTCTTTAACGGACTCATTCTCAGAAACTACCCAACCGAAAAATCTAAAAATCAAGAGGCTGCCACTACTACTACTACTACTTACTAACAAAGTTATAATACGTTAAAGTTGTCGCTGCTTTGCAAATTCAAGACTATGAATATCAATATCAATAATATGAATAATATGAATAAACATAATATATGCATATATTACGTGCTACGTACTAATGGGGCGAATGCACTCCTAAATGTCTTTATATAACAAATCCACAAAACCCGACTTATTTTTTTATAAAATTCGTCTGGTAGAATTAAAGGAAACGGTTTTAATGTTTTTATTTATATCTTAAAAACCTGTAATACCTACTTATAGTAATTAAAGATTGAAGTGCGAGCATTTTATTGTCGAGCACTGTGGTAATTTAACAGATGCAGATTCATCTACTTTTGGTTTGCTTTAATGCATGAATTGCTAAATACAAAAAGAAATCTAAGGAAGTTGTTTCTAAAAATGAAGATTAACTTTTTTGGTTATTAAGAAGTACAAAGATAAACAGGAGATTAGATTACTCTGGTTCAACCATTATAAAAGAAAAAGCAAGCTCTTCTGTACGCTTAAAGGAAGAGTCACAGTATTATCAATATATTCGCTGAAATGCAGCTGACTTATGTAGGTATCTGAAATAGTCATAAATCCATAACTATCTGAGCAAAATCGTTTTACATATTTCATAGAGCTTCATTCTCCTGGCAGCCGGCTACCTAGTTGTTCGTGGTCAAAGCACTATAGACTGCGGTGTTGTGGGAAACAAGTCAGGGGTCATATGTATTTCCGAGACGGAATATAAACTTTCTTTTGGTGAGTATCTACTGTATGTACACGAAATATTTTAGGTGTTTTAATCATTGAATATTATCGCTAAGGTTTAAGTTTTGATGATACTTCGTTGTTGCTTACATGTCTAACTAACGTTCTTCCTCTATGAAAACCAACATAACGTAAACTGAAATCATCATCATCAACGGCGCGATAATCGGTATCCGGTCTAGGCCTGCCTTAATAAGGAACTCCAAACATCCCGGTTTTGCGCCGAGGTCCACCAATTCGATATCCCTAAAAGCTGTCTGGCGTCCTGACCCACGCCATCTTAGGCAGGGTCTGCCTCGTCTTCTTTTGCTACCATAGATATTGCCCTTATAGACTTTCCGGGTGGGATCATCTTCATCCATACGAATTAAGTGACGAGTCCACCGTAACCTATTGAGCCGGATTTTGTCCACAACCGGACGGTCATGGTATCGCTCATAGATTTCGTCATTGTGTAGGCTACGGAATCGTCCATCCTCATGTAGGGGGCCAAAAATTCTTCGGAGGATTCTTCTCTCGAACGCGGCCAAGAGTTCGCAATTTTTCTTGTTAAGAACCCAACTTTTCGAGGAATACATGAGGACTGACAAGATCATAGTCTTGTACAGTATGAGCTTTGACCCTATGGTGAGACGTTTCGAAGGGAATAGTCTTTGTAAGCTGAAATAGGCTCTGTTGGCTGACAACAACCGTGCGCGGATTTTATCATCGTAGCTGTTATCGGTTGTGATTTTCGACCCTAGATAAGAGAAATTGTCAACGGTCTCAAAGTTGTATTCTCCTATCGTTATTCTTCTTCGTGTTTGACCAGTGCGGTTTGATGTTGTAGGTTGATTCGTCTTCGGTGCTGATGTTGCCACCATATATTTTGTCTTGCCTTCATTGATGTGCAGCCCAAGATCTCGCGCTAATCGCCGCCTGCTCGATCTGGATGAAGGTAGTTTGTACGTCTCGGGTGGTTCTTCCCATGATGTCGATATCGTCAGCATAGGCCAGTAGTTGGGTGGACTTCAAGAGGATCGTACCTCTTGCATTTACATCAGCATCACGGATCACTTTATCGAGGGCCAGGTTAAAGAGGACGCATGATAGGGTATCCCTTTGTCGTAGCCCGTTGTTGATGTCGAATGGTCTTGAGAGTGATCCTGCTGCTTTTATCTGGCCTCGTACATTGGTCAGGGTCAGCCTAGTCAGTCTTATTAATTTCGTCGGGATACCGATTTCTCTCATGGCCGTGTACAGTTTTACCCTGGCTATGCTATCATAGGCGGTTTTAAAGTCGATGAACAGATGGTGCAACTGTTGTCATTTTCCAACAGTTTTTCCATCGCTTGCCGCAGAGAGAAAATCTGATCTGTTCCTGATTTGCCTGGAGTGAAGCCTCTTTGGTATGGGCCAATTATGTTCTGGGCGTATGGGGCTATCCGACCTAGCAAGATAGCGGAGAATATCTTATAGATGGTACTCAGCAACGTGATACCTCTATAATTGCTGCACTGTGTGATATCTCCCTTTTTATGTATGAGACAGATAATGCCTCGTTGCCAATCGTCAGGCATTGATTCGCTGTCCCAAACCTTGAGCACAAGTTAATGAACCACCTGGTGTAACTGGTCGCCTCCATATTTAACGAATTCGGCTGTAATTCCATGGGCTCCTGCCGACATGTGATTTTTTAGCCGATGAATTGCACGGACTGTTTCTCCTAAACTTGGTGGTGGCAGTATTTGTCCGTCGTCTTCAGTTGGCGAGACCTCCAACTAGCCGGTGTTCTGGTTGTTTAGTAACTCATCAAAGTACTCAACCCATCGCTCCAATATGCCCATTCTGTCGGAAATCAGATTTCCCTCTTTGTCTCGGCAGGATGAGCATCGAGGTGTATAAGGCTTAATCCTGCTGACTTGTTGGTAAAACTTGCGCGCCTGGTGCGGTTGCTCCCTGTACTTTTCTAGCTCACAGACTTGTTGGTTCTCCCAGGCTTCCTTTTTGCGTCTGTGAAGTCGCTTCTCCGCTCGACGGAGTTCGTGATAAGTCTCTGCGCGTGCCCGCGTTCTTTGAGAATGCAACATTACTCGGTATGCGGCATTCTTCCGTTCCATTGCTAGCTTACATTCATCGTCAAACCAACCGTTCCGACTCCTTTTGTGGCTGGGGCCAAGTATGTTTGTGGCCGTATCCATGATAACGTTCTTCAGGTGATGGTGAAGATCATTTGTTGATGCTTCATCTCCAGGTCCTCTGTTGACTGCAGTTATTGCGGTATCCATTTCCCTCTTATAGGTTTCGCGGAGGGTTGTGTTGTGGATGGCTTCAGTGTTCACTCTCACCTGATTGTCAGAGGGGATTCTAGGTGGTATTGTTATTCGAGCTCTGAGCACCATGCCAACGAGATAGTGATCCGAGTCTACATTGGCCCCCCCTATATGTTCTGACATTCATCAAGGCTGAGAGGTGGCGGCGTTCGATCAACACGTGGTCAATTTAGTTGAAAGTGGTCCCGTCTGGAGAGGCCCACGTATGTTTGTGGACCGCTTTCCGCGCAAACCAGGTACTTCCAACAACCATTTCGTCTGACCCTGCTAATTGAATAATCCGCAGTCCGTTATCATTTGTTTTTTCGTGTAAGCTATGGGAGCCAACGTATCGCCTGAATATTCGCTCCGTTCCTACTTGGCTGTTAAAGTCCCCAAGTATGATTTTGATATCATATCTGGGACAGGCTTCGAGGGTTCGTTCTACTGCCTCGTAGAAGTTATCCTTCTCCGACTCTGCAGTCTCCTCTGTCGGGGCGTGAATGTTGATGAGGCTTATATTTCTAAACTTGCCTCGCAAGCACAGAGTGCATAGCCGTTCGCTTATGTTTTCAAAGCCGATAACAGCAGGTTTCATTTTTTGGCTGACTAAGAAACCTACTCCGAGCACATGGTTTACTGGATGACCGCTATAATATATGGTGTAGTGGCTCTTCTCCAGGAAACCGGTCCCTGTCCATCGCATCTCTTGCAACGCTGTTACATCAGCCCTATATTGGACAGGATATCGGCTAGCTGCTCATCAGCTTCATCTCTGTACAGGGAGCGCACGTTCCATGAGAAAATGCGCAAATCGTTGATCCGTTGTCGTTGCCGGGTCCGTCGTTTTAAAGTCCGTCCTGTCCGAGGCTCCTATTATGGCTTCGTAACAAACTGTTTTCCGTGTAGGGTTGTCAGCCCTACCCAACCCCCAACCTGGAGGACCGGTTGGTACAATTTTTGCCGTTTTTAGGCGCGGGAGACTCGCCTTCATCCTTCTCCGTCTGCAGCTTTTCGTTAAGAAAGAGCTCCCAGCGGTCACCACGTGGAGGTGGAGATAGGGTTTGGTAGTAGAGCTGTTGGTGTTGGTTCAACAGGCATTTCCCAGGTTTTATGCTCTATCGTGTGTACCAATCCACGTTTCGCCCTGGGACCTATACTACCCTTTGACCGCTGACTGAAATACGATGACATAAACGGAAGCAGTATAAACTTCGATCGTTATCACGTTTTATATATTTCGTTAATTGTAAAAGTGGTTCGTGTAATTTGTGGAAAATTTTATTAATTCGGAGAGTTGCATAGACTGCAAGGCCAGCCAACGAGTTCAATCTTATTTAGGAGTTGTGTGAACTACACCAGTGGTGAGAACTAAATTGTCCTTTTACTACAATTCAGTCTATAATAACTGGTGAATAATTTCGACCGACAGGCGAAACCTTATGAACGCTACACTTAGAATTGTCCTTGCGTATTCAAGGACCTGGTTTAAAAGTTGGTTGGTCAGATGCATATTACTTTATGGCAGTACATGCTAGGGGTGGGTAATTGAATTTATTTTAGATTCAACTCTATGTTATTAATCTTCAGCTC
The DNA here is from genome assembly GCF_905115235.1 of Hermetia illucens. NCBI lineage: Eukaryota > Metazoa > Arthropoda > Insecta > Diptera > Stratiomyidae > Hermetia > Hermetia illucens. The sequence goes on along the minus strand of NC_051850.1, from coordinate 110,323,159 downwards.
CCAGGCTTATTTATCTTTGCTGTTCCCTGCAGCTCTTTGTCATGTTGATACCAAGTAACAGAGGGTCTTGAAAAAGCTTTTGTAATTAAATTTTCTTCTATATTGAGGCCTTCAGATACAATTTTGAGAAATAGTGCCTAAAGTGGAAGTTTAACTAAGCATTTTCATCCTAGTTTTCATATTTGAAGCTTCCGTGGTCCGTTTACTTCTTTATAATTTAGTTTCCTCGCCAAATGGATAGGTCAGCGAAAGGCGGGACGACTCCGAGCGCTCATCCGTCAAATGTTATCTCCCATTGCAATTACTGCCGTCTCTCTGCAACTACTGCCAGTGCCAAGCCGGAAGTGTTGCGCACCACTCCTGCAGAACCGGAGCCTTTACGGAGGCAACACACTCTTTGAGTGCATCATCGGTGTCATACCAGAGCCTTCTTTTTGCTACACAGCTGTTCTGTTGCAATAACGGCGAGGCAGTTAGAGTACCAGTCGTCTGGCAGTCTTGTAGTACCTTGCACTTGGATTAATTAAATGAATTTGCCACGTTCAGGATTAACACGATGCATTTGTTAGTACTGTGAATGTTTTTCTGAATTGCATAATCGGCTGAGTTAATAACCAGTTTGTTGGTATCAGTGGTCGGACTATCTGTGTGGCATCTCTATTCAGTTTCGCAGCGGTCTCAAAGGCCGTTTATCGCATTTCCATCACACAATTGCCGTTGCATCCAAAAAACGCCTCGCTGACATTTCTCGATATGTTTCGGCAGAACCGAATGGCACAGCCTCTTTGGTGTCACATCATAATTCGTGCTCTACCACGAGATGACCTTCCTTAAAGTATTCCTTTTTGCTCTCTTTGAGGCTTTTGCAAGTTTACAGGTGTGTTCTTTTTCCAGTGATCGTTCCTACTAATTCAACTTCTTTAACTGTAGTTCTCTCCATATTAAGAAACTTATTGACCGTATGTGCAGTAGGAAGATTTCGAACGGCCCAGGACATATAATGCGATAGTGGAAGTTAGGTCTGCAATTGAGTCTGAACCCCCCTTTTTGCTAGTATTTGTAGTGCGTTTGTGAACGATGGAATCTCCTTTATACTGGCTTCCATCGGAAAATGACGGATGTTGAGCGATTCCATATTCTCGGACCACATATCGATTATGTAATCGGCATGGAACCAATTCCAGCTCCAACGCCAAAGAACAAAAAACAATGGAGAGATGAACTAATGATGAGCGTCTTCTGAAATTCCCTTGAAAAAAAACCATCTAAAAGTGAAATGCTACCTTTTTTTTTATCCATTGACAAACTAATTTCATTTATAATCGGACTTCTTCCTCCATTCTGGTGAACCTTCTCTCTTGTCCAGCACTACTTCTTCCAGATAATACAGCACTTCTTTCATTGGGATACTGGAGAAGAGTGGTCACACATCAAAAGACATTAGCGCCTCATCGCTTTAAATCTCTTCTCTCTCATGGTCTCATGAGCTCTTTGCTATTTTTCGCTGCGTACCTTAGCCGATTGAGTTTGTTCACTAAGCATTTTGCTAGTTCCCGTGTTTATGAATTAATTCCACCGGTGATCTCCCTCATTTCATTTCCAGTTCTTTCTTAATGAATAAGTGCAGACAGAGAATGATGAAGACGAGTCTCACCCACTTAGAGACAAATCAAACTGTGTTAATTGATCCTCCAGGTTGGAGGTTGGGTAGGGCCACGCGTAAAACTATAATACATGTTCCCGTGCCACAAAAAGAGTTTTGGATGGATGGAATACACAACAATGGCAATCGAAAAGAACAAGCCATATACGCATTTTGTAATGAAAAGTGCCCTTTCTGTGTAGAATAGGAGCTACTAGGCACCTAGTCGAGACTACAAGGAGGTGATGTCAGCGCCAGCGTTATAAAAGATGGACTGAACAGCGACTGGCGTCCTGGAAAAGATACCCACCAGACCTCACTATCCCATATATTACATGCTCGCTTTTCCTAGTTTTTCGGAAAATTAAGGCTGATTTCATTGGCTTTGAAAATATGAGGGAAAGGCAGTACATAGCCTTTCCCTCATATTTTCAAAGCCAATGAAATCAGCCTTAATTTTTCGAAAAACTGGGAAAAGCGAGCATTCCCTCATTAACATCTACCCCCGTACAGGTGAACTTGCAGAGTCGAAGAAGGACACCTTCCAAGAGGTGGTTGGACTCCTCTCCAGACCTATTCAACCAGACTTACCATATGTTACCCGAATGCCACCACCTCTCCTTAGCTTTAATGATTTCAGAGCATATGGGGGACCAATACAGTTTTTAATCACTATTTCATCGACATGGTGCTACTTTGACGGTCAAATGAGAGTGAACGGTGAAGATATCCACAACAAAGCCCTCCATAACATGTATAAAAGAGAAATAAATGCCTAATAACCGCATCTAACAAAAGTCGATAAATGATCTTCGTAACCACCTGGAAAACGTAATCTTTCCGTGGCCAAATACATGTGAGTCCAAGATTCAAATAAGTAGAGACGATGAATGTAAGCTGATAACGCAACGGAAGAATGCTGCAGGCTGCAATAATCTCAAAGAACGTCGGCACGCGCACACAGGGACAGGGACTGACTTCACGTATACGACCTTTGGCCATCGAAAACGGAATCTGACTCGTTTCTGGAATGTGTATGCACTCCACAAAAATAGGAGTGTCCTCAGAACGCTCGCTCTCTCCATTTTAAGCTGGAATTCCAACGATATAAGCTGTACACTCTGGGCCTAAGGAAAGCAAGATATTGAGACTCTGCCGCACTAATGGCAAATTGCTTGTACACTCTGGAGACGTGAATCTGGTGTCGGCTACCGTAATGCACGCACTCCCCACCTCTGAGAGACTTCTAACTACAAGATTCACGTCCAGGTTAAGGATCATCACATTGTACAATGCTACGCACTAACAGAGACTTCTGATATAGTGGAGAGTGGTGAGTTGCTTTCTGTAACCAATTTCGCGCAAAGGTAAGCTCTGACAACACCTTGCTGTAGATTTCAGTTTCCACTACCTCGTCATTGGTGGCACATTGTTCCAGCGTAGAGCCTGCCATTAGGTCAGTGGGGTTTCAACTAACCGATATCCTACGACAAATCAGTTCGACCACTTGGCGATCAGCAATAGATTTGGGAGTTACCCTCTGGATGTGTGTAATAAGAGAGGGGTCACCATCTGATGGTCGCTTATCTTCGCTTGGGTGTTACTCGCCATTTCTCGCGGGTTGAGGGAGTTGAGACTCTATAAATCCAACATCGATCGTTTGCTTGATTTGTGATCGGACGTCTGGCCTGAGAATATTGATTAGCACTGTGCCGCCATCAAAAATGCTCTTTCCTCGGATGCTGCGCAGTTCGTCCGCCACGTCCCGAGGGGATGTTATTAGATCTGGCTGATTGCGGAATCCTGAAACCGGGTCGATGAAGGGCAAAGATTGAAGGCGCTATTGACCGCTGCGAGTAATGGACCGCTTGACGCGTTTGAACTCCGGTATCGAGCGAGTTCGAGGGAAGTTCAACGTAGCGTACAACGTGACAAGAGAGGATTTGGTATTGCGCTGGTTAGGGAGGCAGCAGAACGCAATGATTTCACCAGCGTATACCACATCACGAAAAAGCTTGGAACTGGTCGCAAATCTTTTGATGGTTCTATAAACGACGGCAAGGGTCGGATACGAAGACGAGCTCTTCCCCTGTCCTAAAGATCACATCACCAGGGCTCTTAACTCTATCACATCTGGTGAAGTTACTCCTATTGTGGATGAAATGGCTTCTAGTCAACGTAGCATGCGGATACGGACTGTTACTCCAAGCAGAATAGAAATCATTTCGGCCATCAAGGCGTTCAAACGTAGTGAAGCCGCTGGCTTTGACGGTCTCCTACTAGAGTTACTTATCGCTGCACCTGCATTTACTGCAGATCTGCTACTTCCGGAAAGTGGAAGAAAAGGACTATCGTTAAGATTCCTAAGGAAAGGGACCCGTTGTGAGTGTGACAATTGGAGGGGCATCTGGGCCGTTACAAAAATAATAGCTAAAATAATTCTGGAACGCACCAAATAACTTCTCAATAGATTTTTACTTTAGCACCCCATGCATTGAAAATATCAGCATTTCAGGCAAACGCGAATGAAGGGGCGTATGTGTGGTTGAAGCGCTATACCCCACCAAGGAATAAATGGCAAACATATATCCATAAGATATTTTCCGCTATCTTACTGGGTCACAACCTCATGGGTTCACGCCACAGCGGCCTTATGCTGGGGAAATCAGCAATAGATAAGACTTTCTCTCTGCGGCAAACGATGGAAAAATTGTTGGAATATGGCCATTAGTTGCGCTATCTTTTCATCGAGACAATTCACCATCAACAACGGTCTAGGACAAGGAAATTCCCTGTCATGCCCCCTTTTAACCTGGCCCTGATTCGTAATGCTGATGTAATGTGTGATAATCAAGTCCATCCAACAACTGACGTATGCTGACGCTATCGACATTATGGAAAATACTACCGGAGATGTACAAATTGCATACATAGTGCCACCGTCGATACCAAACACGTAGAACAAGTCGGGATACCGGAAGCCTGGTGCTTCGGATATAAAGGTTTTGTGTTCACCTTATGTCACAAGCTCGCTGTGTATGATTTTCCATTCGTATATAGCTAATAATACAAAATATTTTGTTGTATTTTTCCAAACCCCAAAATGCACATATGTATATGCATACAAACCAACGACATAAATACTATGTTCATCCTAAATAAACAATCATTGTCTATTACATCGCATCTAAATTGATGTAATGCATCTTCAGGCATTTCCACTTTACTCCATGCAAAAAAGCGCGCACGTAAATTGAAAACCGCTGGTAACCAGAACACACATGTCTATTATGTTTGTTACTACCAGCAAGCTTTACTAGCATATATAGTACATATACATACACATATCTACCTGGAGTAATTAACACTGAAATGCAAATAACTATAATAAAAAAGTCAAAAAAGGAAAACTAAAATGTTCCCATGGCCCCTTCGTTCATATAAGTTGATTTTATATGATAATGACGTCATACGTGTCTTAAGTGTCATACATTTTTCTGAAATGCGAAACTTTGACATTCTACAGGGTGCGGCAGCATAACTCAATAAAAACTATTGTATGCATCGTAAAAAATATTTATTTATTTTTAAGGTTTTGTGTGAAACAAAACCTTATCAGAATCGATTCGATGTCTGTCTGTCCGTCTGTCTGTCTTTTTTTTTTTTTTTTTTTTTTTTTGAGGAGGTGGAAATCTTCAAAAGACACTGGTCTGGACACACCAGCGTGTGGGATTTTTACCCACTAAAACCACCCCCGACTCCCTCCCTGCCCCGCGGAACCACCATAAGGTATTGCATCACGGGGCGGAGTCAGCTCACTCTAGCTTTGTCGCCTTTCTTCTATACGCGGCGCACGTGACCGCGTTTTTCTCCTCTCCTCTGCTTTTCGCAGTTTATTTTGGATAGATGCGATCATGGAGTTGACCGCATCCAAATTCTCTTGATGTGCTAGCATTTTCGGCACCAGATTTTCTGGTACCAGCACCTCTCCTAGAGTCTCCTCTAGGTTCCTCCTTTCTTCCACAAATCTCGGACAGTGGAAGAATACATGCTCTGGGTTCTCTGGGACTCCATCGCAATTTGGACAATCGGGTGAGGTCTCCAATTTAAACCTGTGAAGGTATTGGAGATATCCTCCATGTCCCGTGAGAAACTGGGTGAGATTATAATTAACCTCACCGTGTCGTCTTTCCAACCACTCCTTGATGGCAGGAATGAGCCTGTGAGTCCACCGACCCTTTCCCGAGCGTTCCTACCGCTCTTGCCATCTATTTATGGATCTCTCCCTCTCAGCCTTCTTCGTCTGCAATAAGGGAGAGATTGGCTTCGCATGGTATATATTCGCCATCTCATCTGCCAAGATGTCAATCGGCATCATTCCAGAGATGACAAATGCTGCATTATCTGAGACAGTCCTGAAGGCAAAGCATACCCTCAGAGCTGTCCCCTTGTAGACTGCATTCAGTTTGCTAGTGTTAACTGACATCCGCAACGCCTCGCTCCAAACTGGGGTCGCATAGAGCATGATTGAGGTCACCACCCTGGCTATAAGCAACCTAGAGGTATGCCGTGGCCCTCCCACGTTCGGCATCATCCTGGCCAGGGCCATACTGGCAGTGGATGATTTATCACAAACATACTGTACGTGTTGCTTATAGCTGAGCTTCCTGTCTATCACCACCCCCAAGTATTTGATGGCCGGCTTGGAAGTGATGATATGATTCCCGACTCTAACACAGGCGTAATTTCTCTTCCGGCGCTTCGTGATGAGGACCGCTTCCGTTTTTTCCTCCGCAAGCGTCAGACCAGAGCTCTCCAACCAGCATTTGACAGCACTGATTGCCTCGTTTGAGTATAACTCAGCATCTTCGAGATGCTTTGCGACAACAACCAGTGCTATGTCGTCAGCGTAACCCACCACTGTGGCTTCCTCCGGAAGGGGAAGATTAAGAACATCGTTGTACATGATGTTCCACAGTAGTGGGCCCAATACGGAGCCCTGCGGGACACCCGCGGAAACGACGTACTCCTGCGGTCCGTCATCAGTGTCGTATCAGAGCCTCCTTTCAGTTAAATAACTATCGACAATTGCGGCGAGGTAGGCGGGAATACCAACCTTCGCTAGGGATTTCCGGATTAGATTCCAATTGGCCGAATTGAATGCATTTTTCACGTCCAGGGTTACTTCCACGCAATATTTGCTGGTACTACCCTTTCCGTAGATTGCATCTTCGGCCAAGCCAGTAACCAATTTGATGGCACCAATGGTTGATCTGGCTTTACGGAATCCATACTGCCGATCTGAAAGGCCGCCTTGGCTCTCAACTACTGGGAGTAATCTATTATAGATTACCCGCTCTAGCATTTCCCCACCGTGTCCAAAAGACATATGGGTCGGTATGAGGATGGTTCACCTGGTGGTTTACCAGGCTTAGGCAGAAGCACCAACTTCTGCCGCTTCCATACCGCTGGAAATATTCCCTCGGACATGCACGCTTCGAACAACTCAGCGAGCATGTCCGGCCTGGATTTCACGGCAAGCTTAAGGGCCTTATTCGGTACTCCGTCCAGACCCGGTGCTTTTTTGTCTCCTATTCTGCCGCAGATTTCCAGGAGCTCGTCTCTGGTGACTGGCGGGATTGCTGTCACATTCAGAGGTGGTTGGAATGTGTCGGTGTTCCCCTCTTGCTGGGGGAATAACCCCTGAATGATTTTCAACAAGAGGGCGGGGCACGTGATCTGCGGAGACGAACGGCCTCTAAATCGTCCCATCACGATTCCATAAGCTCTCCCCCACGGATTTACGTCCGCTTCTGAGCAGAGCTCCCTAAAGCATTTTGTCTTGCTTCGCTGGATGGCGAGCTTGAGGGTTTTGCGGGCTGCCTTGTAGGCGCACTCTTTCTGCCCTTGATCGACTCTACCTACCGCCCTCTGAGCCGCTCTTCTCGCTCGGTGGCAGGCTGATCGAAGGCCGGTCAGTTCATCATTCCACCAGTAGTTTGGTCTTCTACGGGGGAATGCGCACCTCCTAGGCATGGACGCGTCACATGCTTTGGCGATGCATTGAGCCAGATGGACAGCCCTTTCCGTAGAGGCGCCTGCTATATCAGGTTGATCCAACCACACCTCTAAGAAGCTCTGCTCATCCAAAGATTTTGCAGACCAGCCTGAAATCTTTTTCGGTTTCGGGCATGATAGCTCTTTGCCCTGAGGTTCGACACATGTCTCAAAGGAAACTGCCTGGTGATCGCTGTGGGTGTAGCGTTCGCTGACGCACCAGGACATACCACGCGCCAGCGAAGGGCTGACAAAGGTCAGGTCTACAACCGAGCCTGATCTCCCTTTCTGGAAGGTGTTTACAGCACCTTCGTTGGCCAAAACTATGTCCATCTGCGCAAAAGCTTCTAATAAATTGCGCCCCCTAGCATTTGATTCCCTACTACCCCACTCTAGGGCCCAAGCATTGAAATCACCAGCAATCACCTTTGGACTTCGTCCCTTCGCGTCGAGAACAAGATTATCAAGCATTTGCTCGAATTCAGACAGTGTCAAACTTGGCGGGGCGTAGCAGCTGTATACATATACACCACTTATTTTCGCCCACACGAAGCCACTGCCTGCCTGACTTGCAGTACATTGTATGGCCTGTCGACCGCAAGCCCATATCGCCGCTCCACCAGTCGAATCTTTGACCCATATACCACCATGACGGTGTCTATACGGTTCGCTTATGATGGCGATTTCCATCTCAGATTCGAACGTGGCCTGCTCAAGCAAATCCTGAGCGACCCTGCAATGATTCAGGTTTATTTGAATAAACCTCATTTTCTCATTGCAGTGAGCGCCTTCCTAAATTCTGGACATTTACCACTCCCGGCAATATGCCGGTTATCCTGTCCCTCTTTTACTTCGCACAATAGGCACTTGGGGTCCCTATTGCACTCTCTGGCAATATGGCCTTTCTCCCCACACCTTCTGCATCGATCGGATCGATCAATGCTGCTGGTGCATGCCTTCGCGAAGTGTCCAAACATGAGGCATTTAAAGCACCTCTTCAGTGAAATTTGTTCCCTTAAACGGCAGACAACCCATCCAATCCGAACCCTTCCGGCAGCCAATAACATCTGTGCTGCCTCCGCTGGTACTCGTATTGTGGCTGTTTGAGTACCACCATAGGCTAAGCCCACAATAGACTCCTCGGTGAATTCTTTCAACTTGAATTGCTCCTTCAGAGCAATACAAATTTCTTCTTTCGATGTTACTTCATCGAGATCCTTACATTGAAGGTAGATCTCATGTTTTTGGGCACGCACTGCGGCATTCTCCCCAAGTGAGTTTTTCACTTGAGTGCGAAAGTCATCAGTTTTGCCCACGCTGGATCTTTTCAGCTCGAACATGAGATCCCCTTTCTAGGTTCTTCGGATTCGGTTTACATTTCCGCTCAGATCTTTTAGGTCGGGATCCGCTTTGACCTTTTTGAGTATCTCCGCGTAGGACAGATTGCCCTTACTGGAGATAACAATTACATCTGGACGAGTTCGCACTTTTGCCTTTCGTTCCGCTTTTTTATTGGTAACTTTAGTCCATCCATCGTTTTCGCTGGTCTTAGGCTTCGCAACGCTGGTCGAGTTTCCTAGATTCGCTGTACGGTTTCCTCCTTCTGACCTGTTGGTGTTGGTTTTCCGGATGTCCTGTCCGCCTTTTTTCTCTTAGGCGCCTGCTGATTACTTAAAGGGTGCCCCTCTTTTTCACGTACTCGCTTATTTCGCTGGGATTCGATGGTAGAACGGTTAGGCGTCACTTGGGTCGCTTGTGATACTGTAGGCACAGCAGGGTTCGGCGTGTTGTTATTATTCTTCTCCTCCATCTGTGATCTATTATAGAGGACTCTAATAGCCCTCACCATATTCTTTATGGCTTGGTGCACGTTGTGCTTGTCCTTGATAAACTCGGACAACTCAACTATTTTTGCCCCAAGCTGGGTGAAGGGTAATTCCTCCGGATCGGGATTCTGCTCCCTATAAGTCCCGGCAGGGTTACTCCTTTTACATGGTCCTTCACTTTTGGCCTGTACTTTATCCTTCATCGTCTTTGGCATTGGTGGAGATCTCAAAGTTGATGAGCTTCTTTTGAATGGATCTCTTCCTTGTTCCTGGAGCACCTCCTGCTGTCGAGCATCTTGAACATGTGCGGTGGGTGTTGTAACGGTTTTTGTTGTCCAAAAAGCTGCTTTTAGTTCATCTTTGTTTGGTCTTGTTATTGGTGTTCTCGGTAAAGTCGTACTTCGCTTGAATACTTCCTTCTCCAGATCCAAATCACTTGTAGCATTATATGCCAAGGTGGCCAAGTTGTCCACCACCCAGGCACTGCGGTCGAGGGATATCGACGACCGGGAGCCCGCTTGCTCACTCCCAAAAGCCGCCGGTACTGGGGTTCCGAGCCCCTGCACCGTAAGTTTCCTCCTTCTCTCGTCTTCCATGGTGGTTTTATGTTCTGGGTATCCTTCCCATAGCCATTTTGGTCCGTGCACCAGAGATGAGCAAACACTAGCCCATGCACAGTCAAAAAAGAAAAGTGCATGAACACATATTTACACATCAATAGGTATGCCCCTATCCGCCAGCTGGGGTCGCGCCTGATGGGAGATCTGGCCACTCCTCACAGGTCTGTCTGTCTGTCTGTCTGTCTGTCTGTCTGTCACAGCCGATTTATTCGGAAACGCCTAGACCGATTGTCACGAAAATTGCTAGGATTATGTGATCTGCCGTTCCCTTTACATGCAGCGACTGACGCCATTTTGTGTTAAGTTTAAGGGGGGGCTCCCCATACATGTGAAATTTTTTTTTTCACAGAATGTAGCCATGTGGGATATCAAATGAAAGGTCTCAATTAGTACTTTTCGAAACTGGTTCAATATTTGATATTGGGTGAAACATAGGGGAGTGGGGGCTCAAAATATGACCATCAAAAAGTGTAACAGGTCTCGTTCTCAGAACCTATCCAGTCGAAAAATCTGAAAAAAATCGCAGTAGTGCATCTCTACGAAATCTAGGCCTCAAAATATATCCGGTTCCGATACCTGCACAAATAAAGTTAATAATAGTATATTTCCACATTTTGGAAATTTACCCGGCACCCCCCTTATATTTATCCAAGAAGTACAAAATTTGGCACGCGTATAACGAAGAACACAGTGCACAATTTGGTGAAGTTTGAAGAAAATCGAACTATTATTAACAAAGTTATAGGGGGTAAAACTTTACAAATTTTTTGTGAATTTCGTGCACTCTACAACCTGCATGACGTTATCATCAATTCGTCAATACCACAACGAAGTAAGTTCCTATGAATTGGGTGGAAAAGAATTATTTTATTTTAGTTTTTTAATCATTTGTATATGAATATCAATTATTCCAACGGGACATGTGTGTATGTAGGTATATAGTATATGCGTGCTAATGGACTTTGCGGGTAGTGCCTAATTCAGATATTATAGATATAAGAAGTAAATCGGAAATATGGGTACGATCAATCTATATACGTGCCTATATGTGTACAGTATCCGAAAATAGGCAGTTTGTTTGTTTAGGGTGAACGTAACATCTACGGCTGTAATATGTACGTATGTCTCGTAGTGTTGTAGCTGTATACGGATAGAAAAATGTGCGTTGAAATTTCTTAGATAAGATGAACACAAAACCTTTATACCCGAAGCGCGAGCTTCCGGTATTCCGACTTGTTTATAATGTAGGTACATGTCTAAAGTTTTTATTTACATTGTTTTGAAGATCAAATCTGTTAGGTGACGTCCCCCATTCTCCATACATTGCGTAAACCGATTTCTGGCGTTTGTCATGACTCTTGTTAGCATAGCAGGTGTTATGTTGGCAATTTCTTCTTGGATGTTGGTCTTGAAATCTTGTAGGGTTCTTGGACGGTTCACATAAACACGGGATTTCAAAAAACCCCATAGAAAAAAATCACAAGGGGACAGATCGGGAGAGCGTGCCGGCCATTCCAAATCGCCTCTAATTGAGATAAGGCGCTCTGGAAAGTATTCCCTCAAAACAGCCATCGATGCTCTTGAAGTGTGTGCTGTTGCAACGTCTTGTTGGAACTAAGTGTCCCCCAAATCGAAATTTTCTAGCCGTGGGAAAAGAAAATTCTGTAGCATGTTTACATACCGGTTCAATTCAGGGACCAATAATTCCAGCTGAGGAAATTGCCCACCACACTGTGACTTTGGGTGAATGCAAAGGCTTTTGATGCAATTCTCGAGGGTTGGTGTCCGCCCAGTAGCGCATGTTTTGTTTGTTGACCGACCCATACGACGAAATGCACGCTGTGTTGCAATAACCGAACATCCGCTTGAAAAGTAAACCTTAACGGCAAAGGCACGCTCCTCACTATTCCAACGCATGATGGCGACTGAACCATGTCGGGACAAAACTTTACAGTATCCCCTCTTGAACGAGACCACTAGCGCTCCGCTATGACATCAACTAACTGAGTGGCGCATTTTAAAAAAGCAAGTTATTCCGCCGCACCCTGTATAACTTTGTTAATAATAGTCGGATTGCCTTCAAACTTTTCGGATTATGTCCTATATTATCATCTATGTTGACGTCTTGGATGAACTTAAGGGGTGCTTTCCGGTAAATTTCCAAAATATGGTAATATAGTATTATTAACTTTATTTGTGCAGATATCGGAAGGGGATGTATTTTGGGGCCTAGATTTACATTTAGATACACCACTGTGATTTTTTCTCAGATTTTTCAGTTGAATAGGTTCTGAGAGCGAGATCTGTTACACTTTTCCGGGGTCATATTTTAAGCCTTAACTACCCTACATTTCACCCGATATCAAACATAGGATCAGTTTCAAAAAGTACTAGTCGAGGTCTTTCATTTAATATCTTAGATGGCCACATTCTGTGGAAAAAAATGTTGCACCCTCCATTCACATGTATGGCAACCCCCCTTAAATTTTACAGAAAATAGCGTCACTTGTTGTATGATATGGGAACAACAGGCCACACACTGTCGCCGACTTTCGTGACAATCGGTCCAATCGTTTCCGAATAAATCGGATGTGACAGACCGACAGATAGACCGACGGACAGACAGACATCGACTTGATTCTAATAAAGTTTTGTTTCACACAAAACCTTAAAAAATACCATACCGAGAGAAAGATGAAGCGATGACATAGACAATCACGGCAACTTGCTGTGTCTGAACTTTCCTACTAAAGTTTCGACCGGATACCGGTTTTGGCCGGATTTTATCCTCAGGCGGGTTGGGCTGAACATTCTTATAGGTAACAAATTTCCCACAAGACTTTCGCATTCTTCGATTATTGTTAATATTTTATGTGAAACAAAGCCTCATTAAAATCAATTCAGTGTCTTCCTGTCCTTCCGTCCGTCTGTTCGTCCGTCCGTCTGCCCTTCTGTCCATCTCACCGTCTTATTTTTTTTTTCAATGAGGTGGAAATCTCCAACCATTGGCTTGGGAACGCCAGAGTGTGGGATTTTTACCCACTAAAACCGGATGCGGATCGATTCCGTCTTTTCTTCCGGAAGTGCCAATCCAGCACTCTCTAACCAAGCCTTAACAACAATGGTTGCTTCGCCTGAGGACAACTCGAAATCTTGGAGATGCTTTGCGACCACAGCCAGTGCTATGTCGTCGGTGTAACCCACCACCGTGGCTTCCTCCGGAACCGAAATGTTAAGTACATCATTATACATGATGTTCCAAAGTGTTGAGCCCACTGCAAAGCCCTGTGTGACACCCGCGGAGATAACATATTCCTTGGGTACATCATTGGTATTATGCCAGGGCGTCCGGTCTTGCAACTAGCTATCAACAATAGCAGCGAAGTAGGTGGGAACACCAATCGTCGCCAGAGACTTCCGTATCGTTCCAATTGGCCGAGTTGAATTCATTCCTCACGTCCAGGGTCACCACCGCAATATTTACTGGAACAACCCCTTCCGTGAAATACATTTTCGGCCAAGCCAGAAACCATTTTGATGGCATCAATGGTTGATCTGGCTTTACCGATCCCATACTGCCGATTTGAAAGGCCTCCTTGGCTTTCGACGATCGGGAGTAATATATTATAAATGATCCGCTCCAACATTTTTCCCATAGTGTCTAGAAAATATATGGGTCTATGGGAGGACGGTTCCCCTGAAGGCGAGCTTGAGGTTCTTACGGGCTTCCCTATAAGCATGGTCCTTTTGATCGATCCTACCCCTCTGAACCGTTCATCTGGCTTTGTGGCAATTCTATCGAAGGCTGGCAAGTTCACTATTCCTCCAATAATTGGGTCTTCTATAGCATAGACGCGTCACATGCTTTAAAGATGCTCTGTTTGGCATGGAGAGCTCCAACCGTAGAGGTGCCTAATTTGCTAGGCAGGTCTAGTCACATCTCCATCCTGCCCTATGTTTTCGTCCTTAGTTCCAAGGTGATTGCCTGGTGGTCGCTGTACGAGAAGTCCTCACCAACTTGCCAGGACATATCACATGCCTGCGCAGGGGGACAAAAGTCAGATCTTCAATTGCCCCAGATCCCCCTTTTCGGTAAATATTTACATTGCCATCGTTGGCCAGAACTATATCCAACTGGGCGGATGTTTCTAATAAGCATCCCCTATGCGTTAGTCTCATTGCTGACCCACTCGATGGCTCGCGCATCAAAGTACCACTTTTGAACCTCGACCCCTTGCGTCGTAGACAAGATCGTCGAAAAGGTTTGAAACTTAGGCAGTGTGAGACTGAGTGGGGCGTAGCAGCTATATACAAATATACCGCTTATTTTTGCCACATAAAGCCACTAGCCGCATGATTCATGCTATATTGTATGGTTTAACAACTGCACGCCCATATCGCCGCTCCGTCAGTCGAATCTGAGAGTCATACACACCACCGTCAAGGTTTCTGTATGGTTCACTAATGATAGCAATCTCCATTGCGAATTACGCATGCAAATGCTGTGCGAACAAGTAATGATTAAGATTTATTTGAATTAACCTAATTTTTTTACAGCAATTAACGCCTTCCTAAATTCCGGGCATTTACCACTTCCACCACTTAGGTGGTCAAAGGGTAGTATAGGTCCCAGGGCGAAACATGTATTGAACTAACACCAACAGCTCTACTACCAAACCCTATCTCCACCTCCACGTGGTGACCGCTGGGAGCTCTTTCTTAACGGAAAGCTGCAGACAGAGAAGGATGAAGGCGAGTCCCCCGCGCCTAAAAACATGACAAATTGTACCAACTGGTCCTCCAGGTTGGGGGTTGGGTAGGGCTGACAACCCTACACGGAAACAACTTGTTACGAAACCACAACAGGAGCCTCGGAGAGGACGGATTTTAAAACGACGGACCTGGCAACGAACACGAAATAACGATTTGCGCATTTTCTCATGGAACGTGCGCTCCCTGTACAGAGATGAAGCTTACGAGCAGCTAGCCGATACCCTGTCCCAATATAGGGCTGATATAACAGCGTTGCAAGAGATGCGAAGGACAGGGACCGGTTTCCTGGAGAAGAGCCACTTCACCATATATTATAGCGGTCATCCAGTAAACCATGTGCTCGGAGTAGGTTTCTTAGTCAGCCAAAAAATGAAACCTGCTGTTATCGGCTTTGAAAACATAAGCGAACGGCTATGCACTCTGTGCTTGCGAGGCAAGTTTAGAAATATAAGCCTCATCAACATTCACGCCCCTACAGAGGAGATTGCAGAGTCGGAGAAGGATAACTTCTACGAGGCAGTAGAACGAACCCTCGAAGCCTGTCCCAGATATGATATCAAAATCATACTTGGGGACTTTAACAGCCAAGTAGGGAAGGAGCCCATATTCAGGCGATACGTTGGCTCCCATAGCTTACACGAAAAAACAAATGATAACGGATTGCGGATTATTCAATTAGCAGGGTCACACGAAATGGTGGAATGGGAAGTACCTGGTTTGCGCGGAAAGCGGTCCACAAACATACGTGGGCCTCTCTAGACGGGACCACTTTCAACCAAATTGACCACGTGTTGATCGAACGCCGCCACCTCTCAGTCTTGATGAATGTCAGAATGTCAGGGCCAATATAGACTCGGATCACTATCTCGTTGGCATGGTGCTCCGAGCTCGAATAACAATACCACCTAGAATCCCCTCTGACAATCAGGTGAGAGTGAACACTGAAGCCATCCACAACACAACCCTCTGCGACACCTATAAGAGCGAAATGGGGGCCGCAATAACCGCAGTCAACAGAGGACCTGGAGATGAAGCATCAACAAATGATCTTCACAATCACCTGAAGAACGTTATCATGGATACGGCCACAAACATACTTGGCCCCAGCCGCAAAAGGAGTCGGAGGCGCTGGTTTGACGATGAATGTAAGCTAGCAACGGAACGGAAGAAAGCCGCATACCGAGTAATGTTGCATTCTCAAAGCACGCGGGCACGCGCAGAGACTTATCGGCGAGAAGCGACTTCACAGACGGAAAAAGGAACCCTGGGAGAACCAACAAGTCTATGAACTAGAAAAGTACGGGGAGCAACCGCACCAGGCGCGGAAGTTTTACCAACAAGGCAGCAGGATGAAACCTTACACCTCGATGCTCATCCTGCCGAGACAAAGAGGGAAATCTGATTTCCGACAGAATGGGCATATTAGAGCGATGGGTTGAGTACTTTGATGAGTTACTGAACAACCAGAACATCGGCGAGTTGGAGCTCCCGCCAACTGAAGACGACGGACAAATACTGCCACCACCAAGTTTAGGAGAAACAGTCCGTGCAATTCATCGGCAAAAAAATCATAAGTCGCCAGGAGCCGATGGAATTACAGCCGAATTGGTTAAATATGGAGGCGACCAATTACACCAAGTGGTTCATCAACTTGTGCTCAAGGTATGGGACAGCGAATCAATGCCTGACGATTGGCAACGAGGCATTATCTGTCTCTTACATAAAAAGGGAGATATCACACAGTGCAGCAATTATAGAGGTATCACGTTGCTGAGTACCATCTATAAGATATTCTCCACTATCTTGCTAGGCCGGATAGCCCCATACGCTCAGAACATCATTGGCCCATACTAAAGAGGCTTCACTCCAGGCAAATCAGGAACAGATCAGATTTTCTCTCTGCGGCAAGCGATGGAAAAACTGTTGGAATATGGACAACAGTTGCACCATCTGTTCATCGACTTTAAAACCGCCTATGATAGCATAGCCAGGGTAAAACTATACACGGCCATGAGAGAATTCGGTATCCCGACGAAATTAATAAGACTGACTAGGCTGACCCTGACCAATGTGCGAGGCCAGATAAAAGCAGCAGGATCACTCTCAAGACCATTCGACATCAACAACGGTCTACGACAAGGGGATGCGCTATCATGCGTCCTCTTTAACCTGGCCCTCGAGAAAGTGATCCGTGATGCCGAGGTAAATGCAAGAGGTACGATCCTCTTCAAGTCCACCCAACTACTGGCCTATGCTGACGATATCAGCATCATGGGAAGAACCACCCGAGATGTACAAACTGCCTTCATCCAGATCGAGCAGGCGGCAATTGAGGCGAGATCTTGGGCTGCACATCAATGAAGACAAGACAAAATATATGGTGGCAATGTCAGCACCGAAGACGAATCAACCAACAACATGAAACCGCACTGGTCAACCACGAAGAAGAATAAGGATAGGAGAATACAACTTTGAGACCATTGACAATTTCTCCTATCTAGGGTCGAAAATCACAACCGATAACAGCTACGATGATAAAATCCGCGCACGGTTGTTGTCAGCCAACAGAGCCTATTTCAGCTTACAAAGACTGTTCCGCTCGAAACGTCTCACCATAGGGTCAAAGCTCTTACTGTACAAGACTATGATCTTGCCAGTCCTCATGTACTCCTCGGAAACTTGGGTTCTTAACAAGAAAAATTGCGAACTCTTGGCCGCGTTCGAGAGAAGAATCCTCCGAAGAATTCTTGGCCCCCTACATGAGGATGGACGATTCCGTAGCCTACACAATGACGAAATCTATGAGCGATACCATGACCGTCCGGTTGTGGATAAAATCCGGTTCAATAGGTTACGGTGGGCGAGTCACTTAATCCGTATGGATGAGGATGATCCCACCCGGAAAGTCTATAAGGGCAATATCTATGGTAGAAAAAGAAGACGAGGCAGACCCTGCTTAAGATGGAGCGATGGCGTGGGTCAGGACGCCAGACAGCTTTTAGGGATATCGAATTGGTGGACCTCGGCGCAAAACCGGGATGTCTGGAGTTCCTTATCAAGGCAGGCCTAGACCGGATACCGGTTGTTGCACTGTTGATGATGATGATAATGATTTACCACTTCCCGTTACCCTGTCCCTCCTTTCCTTGGCACAGAATGTATTTGGGGTTCCTACTGCAGTCCTTGGCAATATATCCTTGCGTTCGACATCGATTGACTCGATCGATGCGCTAGTGTATGACTTTGCTTTGCGAAACCATCCAATCCGAACTTTTCCCACGGCCAACAACTTCTGCACTGCCTCCACTGGCAGTCGCATTGTGGCCGTTTGAGTACCGCTATAAGCTTTTCTTTGGCCCACGGTAGATTCTTCCCCGAATTCTTCCAACTTGAATTGTTGTTTCAAGGCAGTGCTGATCTCTTCTCTGGATGTTACTTCATCGAGAACCTTGTACTGTATATAGATCTCATGTTTAAGACGTACCGTGACATTCTCCTCAAGTGAGTTTATTATTTAGTTGCGAAAACCGTTAGTTTTTCCCATGCTTAATTTTTTTCAGTTCAAACATGAGATCCCCTTTATGGGTCCTAGGATTTTGCTGACATTTCCACCTAGGTCTCTTAGGTCGGGGTCAGATTTCACCTTTTTCAGTATCTCCGCATAGGATAGATTTCCTTTGCTAGAGGTAACAATTGCCTCCGGCCGAATTCGCACCTTTAGTTTTTTGTTATTTTTTTTCTTCACGACCTTAGTCCATCCATCATTTGTATTCTCCTTCAGTTTTGCTTCGCTAGCTGGTATTACCATTTTGCACATATGTTTTTCCCTTTCTGGACTTGTAGTTTCCTTTGTTGGACTGCTCAAGACGCCTTTTTCCTTTATGGCGCCTCTTGACTTCCTAAAGCTTCCCCTTCGTTGTCTCGCGTTCTCTTACTTGTTTGAAAGTCGATTACTTTGTGCTTCGGTGTCACTTGGGTCGCCCGTCAAACTGTTGGGGCAAGTGTGTTCCGCTTTTCCTTTAATTTTCTTTCCCTGATGCCTTATATATGCGGAAGGGGGCAGCAACATTTTTTCACAAAATATGTGGGGTAAAAAATGAGAGGGCTCAACTAGCACCATTCAAAAATGATCCTATTTCTTATATTGGGTGAAACACTGGGAGGACTCGCCCCAAAAAATGAAACAGGGCTCGGCCTATCCAACTGAAAATTCTGAAGTAAATACCGTAATGTACATCCCTTTACGATATCTGCTCATTTAAGCTAATAATAGCATATTACTATATTTCCCCGAAAACCCCCTTAATAATAATTAATTTTGAAAAGTTTGAATTCAATCCACTTAGTGTTAACAATGTTATAGAAAGTCTAAGTTTTGTATTTCACGTGAATTTATTGCATTCTAAGGCGTCTGTGACATCATGTCATATAAACTAAACTCATATGAACAGCAGTGTTGGAGTTTAGAAGCATATCAAGGAATATTTTCAATTTTTAGCTGTCTACGAATGGAAAAACGTGCACAGATAGTTTCTCTTTCAAAATTTATATATCTAAAGCGTCTAGCTTTCAGTATTCCGATTTGTTTCTATTCATTGATGGGCCTTTACTTAGCTCCATTGCTGAGTTTGTTCATGATGGCCTTATCGTACTCCACTCTTTATTATGATCCCGTTTCCCAATCGATATTTAAGTAATATGTTGATTTTCGTTCAAAAATTTTCACAATAGTTTCTTTTATTCTTTATTTGGGGACGGTGATTAATATGCATATATCGTGTTGAGTAAAAACTCATTGAGTTTGTTGTTTTTCAAAGCCAAATCAATAATACATTTTCCATTTGCATTGACGACCGTTATGCCATTTTTTGTTGAATTACAGAATTCTCCGTTCATAGAAGGACCTGTCTTTGTTGGGAGAAAGCTGAAGGAGACGTGGTTAGCGGCCTGATCCAAATTGAATTTTTCCCCATTTATAGAGTTCTGAGTAGAGCGAAACAAGTGGAAGTCTAACGATGCAAGATGTGGCGACTATTCTGGGAGAAGCAGCACATTTTATCTAAGCTCCAATAATTTTGGACGGATTATTCATGATGCGTGTTATCGCATATTGTCAAGGCGTAACTCCTTTACGACTGACGAGCCCCGGACGTTTTTGTATGGGAAATGTTTTCAAGCAGTCTAGTTGTCAACAATATCCTTTTCAGGAAAGGCTCTTCAAATAAACTTATTTGAATTCATAAGAAACCCAAATTTCGAGTTTGCTCCACCTTTTATATGCCAATGTTTTTGTGGGTGTGTTTGATCACGCCCACAATTTTATTTTTATTAACCTCACTCGACCATTATGACTGGGGCGCATCTTCAATGTTAAAATCTTTAACACGGAATTTCTTAAACCAGTTTTGGCATTGACCTTTTCTGCAGTATTGTTACCATAAACTTACAGAATTGACCACGCGTTTACGCATGGTTTGCTTTTCCAATTTCAACTCGTTTCAAAATCTCTAGAACTCAACCAAATCGTAGAATTTTTCTAAAGGAATCTCAACTGTTAAAAGCCATGGCAAACATAGATGCAATAGATAGAACCCTTGCAATCACTTTTTATTGATTTCGATATATATATGAATATATTGGGTTTGGGAAAAAGAAATGTCGTATTTTGTCAATAGATGGAGACACTTAAACATACCTTGTGCTGTACTTATTGCACCGGATCATACTATACGGCGATTTGAAGATGACAATCTGTCCTATAAATGTCTCATTGACAGCGTTGTGATCGTACGTTTCAGTTTCAAGTTATAGCGCTGTCAAAGATGGAGTCCACCAAGCAAGAAATTCGTCATATTTTACGTTTTTACTACCTGAGAAGTAAAAATATAACGAAGGTGGCCGAGCAAATTATGGGCCCGATACTGTAACGATTCGCACAGCACAGCGTTGGTTCGATCGATTTCATTCTGGTGTAGTGGATGTCGAAGATACACCCCGTACTGGTAGGCCAATCGTCGTAGAAACCGCTAAAATCGTCGAAATCATCCAAGTAGACCGTCATGTGAGCATTCGCTCGATTGGCCAGGAACTGGGTATAGACCATAAAACTGTTTGGAACCATTTACAGAAGATTGGATTCCAAAAAAAGCTGGATGTTTGAGTGCCACACGACTTGACCCAAAAAATCTCTTGAACCGAATGAACGCCTGCGATGCACTGCTGAAACGGAACGAATTCGACCCATTTTTGAAGCGGATGGTGACTGGTGATGAAAAGTGGATCACATACCACAACCTCAAGCGAAAAAGATCGTTGTCGAAGCACGGTGAGCCGCCCCAAACCATCGCGACACCCCAGGAAAGTTTTGCTTTGTGTTTGGTGGGATTGGAAGGGAATCATCCACTATGAGCTGCTCAACTATGGCCAGACCACCAGAGACAACACTTTCAACGTGCCGAACTATCTCTTACGGATATTGAGGGACTATCTGAGGAACCGCTCCCTGCTCTATGAAACACTAGAGGCTCAAAGGTGGATGAAGATCACGTCGGGGGTAGCACAGGGATCCATCCTAGGGCCGGACCTCTGGAACGCTACCTATGGCAGTCTACTTATACTCGACATGCCAGAAGAGTCGCGCCTGGTCGGCTATGCAGATGATGTCGCAGCGCTTGTTGCTGGACGCACTGTCGAACAGGTGCAAAGCAGACTAGGCATATTGATGCGACGGGTAAGTGGATGGATGGTTTCAACCTTGCACTGGAAAAAACCGAAAAAGTCATCCTGACTAAAAAGAGCATTCCGACCTTGCGTCCCATATCGTTCGGCGAGTCGATAATCGAATCAAAATCAGCGATAAAGTACCTCGGGTTGACTCTTAGCTCAAAGATGAGCTTTTCTGAGCAAATCAAAGCAGCAGCGAACAAGGCTGCAGCTGGAGTTTCGGCGTTAATTAGGCTAATGGCAAACATTGGGGGTCCTACGTCTAGTAGGCGCCGTCTCCTGATGAGCTCTACGCAGTCTGTCCTGCTCTACGGCGCAGAGGTATGGGCTGGCGCTCTTAAAAAGGAGGTATGTCGTAAACGCCTCGCGCAAGTACAGTGACGGGGAGCTTTACGGGTGGCGTCTGCGTACCGCACTGTCTCTGAACCGGCCGTGATGGTGATCGCGGGAGTTAACCCCGTTACCCTTCTTGCTAGGGAGCGTCAGGTCATATACAAGCGCAAGGGAGAAGAGCCAAGGGAGGTGTTTGCTCTCTAAGAACGGCAACGGACTCTAGACGAGTGGCAGCTCTCGTGAAACTAGAGGCAGATAGACTGCGCGGCTCATGGGCAAATTAGGTGCGTGCCTGAATCGGAAGCATGATGAGACTGACTATTTCCTTACCCAATTTTTAAGTGGGCATGGAAGTTTTCAGTCTTACCTGCACAAGATTGGAAAGGCGCGTTCTCTGGATTGTGTGTTTTGCAATGGAGTTGTGGACGACGCCAACCATACTTTTTTTTCATGTGGAAGGTGGGACGGGGTTCATCAGCAGCTCTATTTAAACACAGGGGATCCCTCTCCAGGCAACATTGTCGAAGAGATGCTGAGGACTGCTAACAGGTGGAACCGTGTTGCCCATTACGTTTGGCCTTTCTCGTTGCTAAGAAGATAGAACTGGACCGGTGGAGGAGCCGGATGGCAGGGGGTTGCTTAAACTGACAGTTCCCTTCCTCCTCTCCTCTCCCGTTAGTGAAAGGAATGAAGTTGCCTTCTAAATGGCAACAAGTTTGCGAACAAAATGGCGCATATTTGACTTCAATCGGATAATTCTAAGTATATCAAATAAAGAGTCAAATTTTCCATCGCAAATACGACATTTCATTTTCCCAAACCCAATATATGTATATTTTTATTTTTCAGACTGTTCGTCATGAACCACGAATCGGGAAATGTTTTCAAGTCATAAACTTCCTGTTTACAAGCTAAATTCTTATTAATTACGTTAAACAAAAATAATATCTTCAATTTTTTCCAAACTTAGGTGACACGACCGTGTACTCGTGCCCGATAGAAGCCTTTTGCGTGAATCATCCGAATATTTGCCTAACGGACGCACTTCCTGTTTGCAGACTTAGCCGGACCTGCAACCAATGCAAGCCAAATTCAGTATCTACTTGTGTTGATGCGAAGAGATACGTGACGTGCTTGGATGGTCAACTCGATACTAATATCCGTAACTGCCAAGCTAGCAAACCATATTGCAGTCTTCGTTACGACGACAATAGTCTTCTTAGTGCGGTCTGTACTAATGTCATAGAGGTAAGGAAAATATATTGAGCATTCATTGTTCTAATGGATGTATGTATGTATATTTTACAAAATCAATTTGATGCTGAAGGAGTATGTGAATATGCAATTAGGAAAAATAGGTCAAATCGCAGTAGAATATTGCAGAATATTCGCGACGCACTGCCTCCTAGTAGAATTATTGTGCATCCATGAGAGGATATAGTGTATCTATCAACTGTAGTATGCTGATCAAACCAAGTTCGTCCAATGTAGTTCCTTTAACTGCTTCTCTTCATTGCTTAGCATAGCTACGACCATGCACACCCATCCGGTTCTACAAAACGGTTCTGGTCCGTATGCATAGCGGCGTTCCTGTCTCTATCCCAGGCAGCTCATCCGCTGCCTCATTGCTTGCTATCCCAATATGGGCTAGAACTCATAATATCTAGATCTTAGTGTTCGAGTCAAATTAATTGAATTTATTAAGATGCTTCCATTCCCTTTCACACTGTCCCTTGGTATATCTCTAATTCGGTGCACCGTCTAGAAAGAATGTGAATATTCCTTTGATTTATGCAACTACACGCCGATATTGTGAACATTACCGTCCTTACCTGCATTTCCATGAGGAGATTAAGGGAAGTTAATCAGAGAAGGATTTTGTAATGACCAGTTTAAATTGTGGACGGTTAAACCATCTTTAGTGGCCGGAGCTGGTTAAGAGGGGAGAGCTAACCCAAACACCTAAAAGATAGCGAAATTGACCATGAAAGTCCGCACTCAAACATTCAAGCGTGAGTCCGCAGAGGATTCTGAAAAATAAACCAACCACGGAGATTCGCGCGCACCTATCGAAATAAACAACACGCACCTAGAAATGAAAAAAATTAAAACAAATCGGGAAACCGGAAGCTGGACGCTTCAGGTACGAAAGGTTTTGCGTATTTCTTAGTACATAGAACGTAATATATGCATATATTATGTCAGAGTATCCACTTTCGGGTGATATTGACATTCATAGTCTTGAATTAGCAAAGAAGCAACAACTTTGACATATTATAACTTTGTTAGTAATAGTGCGATTTCCACCAAACTTGGCAAGATCATGTTCTATATTGTAGCCTATATCAGTGGTGCTAGGATGAACTTAAGGGGGCTTTGCAGCCAATTACTAAAAATTATAGTAATATACTATTATTAGCTTTATTTTAACGGATATCGGTATGGAAGGTTTTTCGAAGCCCAGGCGTCATGTAATCGCAACCTCCTGATTTTTTTCAGATTTTTCGGTTTGGTAGTTTCTAAGAATTATCCCCTTAAAAAATGATCACTTTCAACCCCCGCACTTCCCACCTTTCTGAAGAATGTCAAAACTAAGACCGGCTAAGTACTGACCGAGACCTTTAATTTGATACCCCACATGACCATATTTGATGAAAAAAAATTTACACCCCCCTTTTACATGTATGGGGTCCCCCCTTACATTCGACGTAAAAGGATATAACTCACTGTATGCGTGAGCGTTCACAGTTCCCACTTTCCTACCAAATTTGGTGTGGATCACTATAATTCCACTCCGAGAAAAATGCGTGTGACAGACAGACAGACAGATGAGCAGTCAGACAGACAGACAGTGATAAGGTTGTGTTTTACACAAAACGTCAGTCGGCCCCGCTAATTTTCGCTCCCGGTCCACACACTGAGTTAAGTAACAACACTTAGTGTCATTGTTACACAGTTGTTTCTTTTAGTACTTCCGTACTGTAATTTCGAAACAAGACTGAGGTTCCTTCTCGGTCACCTCGTATTTATATTTCCTTAAATTATTTACATAATATACATATGTTCCTTATCTTCTATGAAACTATATAATACATAACACATATTAATATATGGTTCTTATCTACGTAAAATCCTTCTTATCTACGTAAAATCCTATCCTTTTATTACGGTCATTCTGAGCAGCGAAGATGCGCAAATGCATCTTCGTTTATTATTCAACAACAGGACATGTTGTGAAAGAAAACATTTGACCTGAGCTGGGTATGACGAGATATGGAAAATGAGAAATGATACGGAGGAAAGAAGATGCGCAGATGCATCTTCGTTTATTACTATTTAGAACCAGGATTTATGCTGGTCGTTAAAAGATGCCGACGGCGCGGACGGTTCCATAACTCACTGTTGTGTTAAAGTGTGCGGCAGGTCATTCCCCCCAGCTACAAATAATCGCTTGCCTGCACCCAATAATGTTCAATATGAACAAGTCTATAAAAAATAAAATTAAAATTGGACTACGAAGTTTAAGGGAGGGGGACCAGTTGGATCGTTTTCAAAAATAATTTAATTAGTGGAAGTACTAGCATTAGGTTTTTTTTTTAAATGGAGGACGCGATTGGAATTGGAGTACATCTCTATTCCTTTCCTGCTATTGAGTGATAAATTATCAAATATGTGCCTCTTGGAGCAGCTTTGATCTATTGTAATTTCCAAATATTTGTTTTCTGTTTCCTATATAGCTTCTATACTTATAGTAAATCAACCAACCAATTTGGATTCTGTCACAGGATGTGTCCTCATATTGCCTCTTATTTTTCTTTAGCCGTTGTCCCGTTCACAGGTGGGGTCGGCTGGTCGTGTTCGGTTTCGCCATTTTGTTCTATCAAAAGCGGAATCTGTATGCTGTCGAGAGGATTGCAAATCCGCACCCAGCGTATCAAGCCACCGTTGTCGATATGTTCGTGAGCTGGTGCAGGGCAGTTTCAGTTGGCGGTCCTGCCCGTTAAGCACTTTACATTGATATAGGAGATTACGTGTTGGAACGTTAGTTTTAATGTCCTTGTCTAAAACCTTCTGCACTACTTTCAGATGTCAGATAAATTAACCTGAAATATCAAGGTGTCAGGATCTGATCGCCCGCTTTCAAAATAAAAATCAATTTTGCCCCCTTCATATGTATCCCAAAGCTATGCTGCCTCATGGTTTCTAAGTCGTCTGAAGTATGGCGGAGAAATACGATCCACTCCAGATGATTTGAAGGGAATAAAGATACCCAAACTTGCCCATCTTACTCCAGCTATCGTTCAAACTTTTTCGCTAGTTTCCAGTTTCCCTTCTTCCTTTTTCTGTGCGTTATTGGGGCAAAATATTGTTGTCTTCCATAGAAGGGTAGAAGCCTGGAAAATGAATGCGTACAGTAGATGCACGCTATCTTCAAGCAACTTCTTGCCATCCGGTGCTTCTACTCATCATTATCAAAGGCGAAACAACCAGTATCCCGTCTAGGTAGGCCTTAATAAGGAACTCCAGACATCCCAGTTTTGAGCCGACGTACACCAATTCGATATCCCTAAAAGTTGTCTGGCGTCCTGACCTACGCCATCGCTCCATCTCAGGCAAGGTCTGCCTTGTCTTGTTTTTCTACCATAGAGATTGCCCTTATAGAGTTTCCGGGCTGAATTATCCTCATCCATATGGGTTAAGTGTCCCGCCCACCGTAACTTATTGAGCTGGATTTTATCCACAACCGGACGGTCATGGTATCGCTCATACACTTCCTCGTTATGTAGGCTATGGAATCGTCCAGCCTCATATAGGGGGCCAAAAATTCTTCGGAGGATTCTTCTCTCCAACGCGGCCAAGAATTCGCAATTCTTCTTGCTAAGAACCCAAGTCTCCGAGGAATACATGAGGACTGGCAAGATCATTGTCTTGTACAGTAAGAGCTTTGACCCCGAGACCCTGAGACGTCTCGAGCGGAACAGTTTTTGTAAGCTGAAATAGGCTCTGTTGGCTGCCACTATCCGTGCCCGGATTTTATCGTCATAGCTGTTATCGGTTGTGATTTCCGACCCTAGATAAGAGAAATTATCAATGGTCTCAAAGTTGTAGTTTCCAATCTTTATTTTTCCCGTTTGACCAGTGGGATTTGATGTTGTTGGTTGGCTGGTCTTTGCTGCTGACGTTGCCACCATATATTTTGTCTTGCCTTCATTGATGTCCAGTCCAAGATCTCGCGTAGCCTGCTCGATCTGGATGAAAGCAGTTTGTACATCTCGGGTGGTTCTTCCCATGATATGTGGCCTCGCACATTGGTCAGGGTCAGGCTAGTCAGTCTTACCAATTTCGTCGGGATACCGAGTTCTCTCATGACCGTGTCCAGTTTTACCCTGGCTATGCTATCATAACCGGCTTTAAAACCGACTTTAAAGTCGATAAATAGGTGGTGCAACTGATGTCCATATTCCAACAGTTTTTCCATCACTTGCCGCAAAGAGAAAATCTGACCTGTTGCTGATTTGCTTGGGGGGCAAGCCTCTTTGGTATGGACCAATGATGGGCCACCAACAAGACAGTGGATAATATCCTGTAAATAGTACTGAGCAACGTAATACCTCTCTAATTGCAGCACTGTGTGATATCTCCCTTTATATGTATGGGACATATAAAGGGAGATATCACACAGTGCTGCCTTTGTCAGTCGTCAGGCATTGATTCGCTGTCCCATACCTTGACCACAAGTTGATGAACCACTTGGTGTAATTGGTAGCCTCCATATTTAAACAATTCGGCTATAATTGCATCGGGTCCTGGCGATTTATGATTTTTAAGCCGGTGAATTGCACGGACTGTTTGTTCTGTACTTGATGGTGGCAGTATTTGTCCGTCGTCTTTAGTTGCCGGGATCTCCAACTCGCCGATGTTCTGGTTGTTCAGTGGCTCATCTAAGCAGTCAACCCATCGTTCCAATATGTCCATTCTGCCGGAAATCGGAATTTACTCTTTGTCTCGGTAGGATGAGCATCGAGGTGTATAAGGCTTCATCCTGCTGACTTTTTGGCAAAACTTCCGCGCCTGATGCGGATGCTCCCCGTACTTTTCTAGTCCACAGACTTGTTGGTTCTCCCAGGCTTCCTTTTTCCATCTGTGAAGTCGCTTCTCCGCTCGACGGAGTTCGTGTTAAGTCTCTGCGCGTGCCCGCGTTTTTTGAGAATGCAACATTACTCGGAATGCAGCGGTGTTCCTTTTCGTTGCTAGCTTACATTCATGATCAAACCAGCCATTCCGACTTTTTTTGCGGGTGAGGCCAAGTTTCTTTATGGCCGTATCAATGATAACGTTCTTCAGGTTATTGTGAAGATCATTTGTTGATGCTTCATCTTCAGGATCTCTGTTGACTGCGGTTATTGCGGCATCCATTTCGCTCTTATAGGTGTTGAGGAGGACTGTGTTGTGGATGGCTTCAATATTCACTGTCACCTGATTGTCAGAGAGGATTGATTGTAGGTGGTGTCGTAATTCGAGCTCGGAGGACCATGCCTACGGGATAGTGATCCGAGTCTATATTGGCCCCCCGCCTATATGTTCTGACATTCATCAAGGCTGAGAAGTGGCAGCGTTCAATCAGCACGTGCTCAATTTGGTTGAACTCTGCAGTCTTCTCTGTAGGGGCGTGAACGTTTATGAGGATTATATTTCAAAACTAGCCTCGGAAACGCAGAGTACATAGCCTTTTGCTTATATTTTCAAAGCCGATAACAGCAGGTTTCATTTTTTGCTAACCAAGAAACCTACTCCGAGCACATGGTTTACTGGCCGCTATAATATATGGTGTAGCGACTCTTCTACAGGAAACCGGTTTCGCCCTGGGACCTATACTACCCTTTGACCGCCGGTCCTTCTTCTGGTCGAGCTCAATTTTCTTCGCAACAAGAAGAACCTAAACGTAATGCACAACACTCTTCTCAGTACCTTCCTGAGAACATTGTCTGGAAAGGACTCTCTTTCACCTGCATAAACTTGCCGGCGAAGCCTGTTCCACCTTCAACAAGAAAAAAAGTTGTGTTCAGAGTCGTCCACGATTTAAAGTTTCAAGGCGACCCATTACCGAAGCTAGTGGTTTGAAAACGTCTTTCGCCATTCACAAAAAAGTCTTTCCAAAAGCGCCACGACGTTGGAAGAAGATGTGATGGCATGCATGGGCGGACAAGCTCATGTTTAGAACAGACGCACAGTATTGTGGGTAATGACATTTAAAATGGCAGTATAGATCCCAAAGCAAAGCGTGAATTGGTAGTTTTTTATTAATGAGAAACTGCAGACGATAAAGGATGAGGCCGAATCTTCTCCACAAAAAATCCGGACAAATTGTATCAACTGCTTTTCCAGTTTGGGGGTTGGGTAGGGCGGAAAACTGAAGTTATGGAGCCACAAGAAGGGTCTCGTACTGGACGGACTTTACAACGATGACTGGTTTACAAGCATAGTCGAGTGAAGAAACGACATAGACAGAAAAGGGAAGGCTAACTACACCTGGCGTAGAAGTTTTACCCACAAGTCAGTAGGATGAAGCTTTATTCATCTCGATGCGAGGCAAATCAATTTTGCGGGCGGATGGCTTACTTGAGCGATGAGTTGAGTACTTTGATAAACTGCTCCACAATATCGACCAACTGGAGGTGGGCAAATGCTGCTACCACCAAGGATGAAAAAAGTAGTCCGTGCAATTTATGGGTTTAAAAACCAAGGGCCGATGCAATTGCAGTCGGATTCGTTAGATGTATAGGCGACCAACTCATCATCATGAACTGAAGTTCAAGGTGTGCTTGTTGACTGCCGACGAGGCATTATCTTTCCCATACATAAAAAGGGAAATATCAAGCAGTGCAGCAATTATAGGGGTATCACGTTGCTGAGTACCAATTATGGGGTATCCTCCACTATTTTACTAGGACGAATGTGCTCAGAACATCATCATCGGTCTATGCCAAGGCGGTATGGATAAGAATGATCCAGCCCGGACAGTCTATAAGGGTATGAGGGCAATATCTACGGTACAAAAAGAAGATGAGGCAGACCCTGCCTGAGATGGAGCAATAGCGTAGGCCAGGACGCTAGACAGCTTTTAGGGATATCGAATTGCTGGGCCCTGCCGCAAAAGCGAGATTTATGAAGTTTCTTATTATGGCAGGCCTAGACCGGATATCCGTTGTTGCGCCGTTGATTATGATTTTTAAGGTTTTGTGTGAAACAAAACCTTATTAGAATCGAGACGGTGTCTGTCCGTGTGTCTGTCTGTCTTTTTTTTTTTTTTTGAGGAGGTGGAAATCTTCTAAAGACACTGGTCTGGACACACCAGCGTGTGGGATTTTTACCCACTAAAACCACCCCCGACTCCCTCCCTGCCCCGCGGAACCACCATAAGGTATTACATCACGGGGCGGAGTCAGCTCACTCTAGCTTAATCCCATTTCTTCTATACGCGGCGTACGTGACAGCGTTTTTCTCCTTTCCTCTGCCTTCCGCAATTTATCTTGAATTGATGCGATCATGGAGTTGACCGCATCCCAATTCTCTTGATGTGCTAGCATTTTCGGCACCAGATTTTCTGGTACCAGCACCTCTCCTAGAGTCTCCTCTAGGTTCCTCCTTTCTTCCACAAATCTCGGACAGTGGAAGAATACATGCTCTGGGTCCTCTGGGACTCCATCGCAATTTGGACAATCGGGTGAGGTCTCCAATTTAAACCTGTGAAGGTATTGGAGATATCCTCCATGTCCCGTGAGAAACTGGGTGAGATTATAATTAACCTCACCGTGTCGTCTCTCCAACCACTCCCTGATGGCAGGAATGAGCCTGTGAGTCCACCGACCCTTTCCCGAGCGTTCCCACCGCTCTTCCCATCTATTTAGCGATCTCTCCCTCTCGGCCTTCTTCGTCTGCAGTAAGGGAGAGATTGGCTTCGAATGGTATATATTCGCCATCTCATCTGCCAAGATGTCAATCGGCATCATTCCAGAGATGACGAATGCTGCATCATCTGAGACAGTCCTGAAGGCAGAGCATACCCTCAGAGCTGTCCTCCTGTAGACTGCATTCAGTTTGCTAGTGTTAACTGACATCTGCAACGCCTCGCTCCAAACTGGGGTCGCATAGAGCATGATTGAGGTCACCACCCTGGCTATAAGCAACCTAGAGGTATGCCGTGGCCCTCCCACGTTCGGCATCATCCTGGCCAGGGCCATACTGGCAGTGGATGATTTATCACAAACATACTGTACGTGTTGCTTATAGCTGAGCTTCCTGTCTATCACCACCCCCAAGTATTTGATGGCCGGCTTGGAAGTGATGATATGATTCCCGACTCTAACACAGGCGTAATTTCTCTTCCGGCGCTTCGTGATGAGGACCGCTTCCGTTTTTTCCTCCGCAAGCGTCAGACCAGAGCTCTCCAACCAGCATTTGACAGCACTGATTGCCTCGCTTGAGTATAACTCAGCATCTTCGAGATGCTTTGCGACAACAACCAGTGCAATGTCGTCAGCGTAACCCACCACTGTGGCTTCCTCCGGAAGGGGAAGATTAAGTACATCGTTGTACATGATGTTCCACAGTAGTGGGCCCAATACGGAGCCCTGCGGGACACCCGCGGAAACGACGTACTCCTGCGGTCCGTCATCAGTGTCGTACCAGAGCCTCCTTTCAGTTAAATAACTATCGACAATTGCGGCGAGGTATGCGGGAATACCAACCTTCGCTAGGGATTTCCGGATTAGATTCCAATTGGCCGAATTGAATGCATTTTTCACGTCCATGGTTACTACCACGCAATATTTGCTGGTACTACCCTTTCCGTGGATTGCATCTTCGGCCAAGCCAGTAACCAATTTGATGGCATCAATGGTTGATCTGGCTTTACGGAATCCATACTGCCGATCTGAAAGGCCGCCTTGGCTCTCAACTACTGGGAGTAATCTATTATAGATTACCCGCTCTAGCATTTTCCCCACTGTGTCCAAAAGACATATGGGTCGGTATGAGGATGGTTCACCTGGTGGTTTACCAGGCTTAGGCAGAAGCACCAACTTCTGCCGCTTCCATACCGCTGGAAATATTCCCTCGGACATGCACGCTTCGAACAACTCAGCAAACATGTCCGGCCTGGATTTCACGGCAAGCTTAAGGGCCTTATTCGGTACTCCGTCCAGACCCGGTGCTTTATTGTCTCCTATTCTGCCGCAGATCTCCAGGAGCTCGTCTCTGGTGACTGGCGGGATTGCCGTCACATTCAGAGGTGGTTGGAATGTGTCGGTGTTCTCCTCTTGCTGGGGGAATAACCCCTGGATGATTTTCAACAAGAGGGCGGGGCACGTGATCTGCGGAGACGAACGGCCTCTAAATCGTCCCATCACGATTCCATAAGCTCTCCCCCACGGATTTACGTCCGCTTCTGAGCAGAGCTCCCTAAAGCATTTCCTCTTGCTTCGCTGGATGGCGAGCTTGAGGGTTTTGCGGGCTGCCTTGTAGGCGCACTCTTTCTGCCCTTGATCGACTCTACCTACCGCCCTCTGAGTCGCTCTTCTGGCTCGGTGGTAGGCTGATCGAAGGCCGGTCAGTTCATCATTCCACCAGTAGTTTGGTCTTCTACGGGGGAATGCGCACCTCCTAGGCATGGACGCGTCACATACTTTGGCGATGCATTGAGCCAGATGGACAGCTCTTTCCGTAGAGGCGCCTGCTATATCAGGTTGATCCAACCACACCTCTAAGAAGCTCTGCTCATCCAATGATTTTGCAGACCAGCCTGAAATCTTTTTCGGTTTCGGGCATGATAGCTCTTTGCCCTGAGGTTCGACACATGTCTCAAAGGAAACTGCCTGGTGATCGCTGTGTGTGTAGCGTTCGCTGACGCAACAGGACATACCACGCGCCAGCGAAGGCCTGACAAAGGTCAGGTCTACAACCGAGCCTGATCCCCCTTTCTGGAAGGTGTTTACAGCACCTTCGTTAGCCAAAACCAAGTCCATCTGCGCAAAAGCTTCTAATAAATTGCGCTCCCTAGCATTTGATTCCCTACTACCCCACTCTAGGGCCCAAGCATTGAAATCACCAGCAATCACCTTTGGACTTCGTCCCTTCGCGTCGAGAACAAGATTATCAAGCATTTGCTCGAATTCAGACAGTGTCAAACTTGGCGGGGCGTAACAGCTGTATACATATACACTACTTATTTTCGCCCACACGAAGCCACTGCCTGCCTGACTTGCAGTACATTGTATGGCCTGTCGACCGCAAGCCCATATCGCCGCTCCACCAGTCGAATCTCTGACCCATATGCCACCGTGACGGTGTCTATACGGTTCGCTTATGATTGCAATTTGCATCTCAGATTCGAACGTGGCCTGCTCAAGTAAATCCTGAGCGACCCTGCAATGATTCAGGTTTATTTGAATAAACCTCATTTTCTCATTGCAGTGAGCGCCTTCCTAAATTCTGGACATTTACCACTCCCGGCAATATGCCAGTTATCCTGTCCCTCTTTTACTTCGCACAATAGGCACTTGGGGTCCCTATTGCACTCTCTGGCAATATGGCCTTTCTCCCCACACCTTCTGCATCGATCGGATCGATCAATGCTGCTGGTGCATGCCTTCGCGAAGTGTCCAAACATGAGGCATTTAAAGCACCTCTTCAGTGAAATTTGTTCCCTTAAACGGCAGACAACCCATCCAATCCGAACCCTTCCGGCAGCCAATAACATCTGTGCTGCCTCCGCTGGTACTCGTATTGTGGCTGTTTGAGTACCACCATAGGCTAAGCCCACAATAGACTCCTCGGTGAATTCTTTCAACTTGAATTGCTCCTTCAGAGCAATACAAATTTCTTCTTTCGATGTTACTTCATCGAGATCCTTACATTGAAGGTAGATCTCATGTTTTTGGGCACGCACTGCGGCATTCTCCCCAAGTGAGTTTTTCACTTGAGTGCGAAAGTCATCAGTTTTGCCCACGCTGGATCTTTTCAGCTCGAACATGAGATCCCCTTTCTAGGTTCTTCGGATTCGGTTTACATTTCCGCTCAGATCTTTTAGGTCGGGATCCGCTTTGACCTTTTTGAGTATCTCCGCGTAGGACAGATTGCCCTTACTGGAGATAACAATTACAGCTGGACGAGTTCGCACTTTTGCCTTTCGTTCCGCTTTTTTGTTGGTAACTTTAGTCCATCCATCGTTTTCGCTGGTCTTAGGCTTCGCAACGCTGGTCGAGTTTCCTAGATTCGCTGTACGGTTTCCTCCTTCTGACCTGTTGGTGTTGGTTTTCCGGATGTCCTGTCCGCCTTTTTTCTCTTAGGCGCCTGCTGATTACTTAAAGGGTGCCCCTCTTTTTCACGTACTCGCTTATTTCGCTGGGATTCGATGGTAGTACGGTTAGGCGTCACTTGGGTCGCTTGTGATACTGTTGGCACAGCGGGGTTCGGCGTGTTCTTATTATTCTTTTCCTAAATCTGTGATCTATTATAGAGAACTCTAATAGCCCTCACCATATTCTTTATGGCTTGGTGCACGTTGTGCTTGTCCTTGATAAACTCGGACAACTCAACTATTTTTGCCCCAAGCTGGGTGAAGGATAATTCCTCCGGATCGGGACTCTGCTCCCTATAAGTCCCGGCAGGGTTACTCCTTTTACATGGTCCTTCACTTTTGACCTGTACTTTATCCTTCATCGTCTTTGGCATTGGTGGAGATCTCAAAGTTGATGAGCTTCTTTTGAATGGATCTCTTCCTTGTTCCTGGAGCACCTCCTGTTGTCGAGCATCTTGAACATGTGCGGTGGGTGTTGTCACGGCTTTTGTTGTCCAAAAAGCTGCTTTTAGTTCATCTTTGTTTGGTCTTGTTATTGGTGTTCTCGGTAAAGTCGTACTTCGCTTGAATACTTCCTTCTCCAGATCCACATCACTTGTAGCATTATATGCCAAGGTGGCCAAGTTGTCCACCACCCAGGCACTGCGGTCGAGGGATATCGACGACCGGGAGCCCGCTTGCTCACTCCCAAAAGCCGCCGGTACTGGGGTTCCGAGCCCCTGCACCGTAAGTTTCCTCCTTCTCTCGTCTTCCATGGTGGTTTTATGTTCTGGGTATCCTTCCCATAGCCATTTTGGTCCGCGCACCAGAGATGAGCAAACACTAGCCCATGCACAATCAAAAAAGAAAAGTGCATGAACACATATTTACACATCAATAGGTATGCCCCTATCCGCCAGCTGGGGTCGCGCCTGATGGGAGATCTGGCCACTCCTCACAGGTGTGTCTGTCTGTCTGTCTGTCACACCCGATTTATTCGGAAACGGCTAGACCGATTGTCACGAAAATTGGTGAGAGTATGTAATCTGGTGTTCCCTTTACATGCAGTAAGTGGCGCCATCTTGTGTTAAGTTTAAGGGGGGCTCTCCATACATGTGAATGGAGGGTGTAACTTTTTCTTTTCCACAATGTAGCCATATGGGGTATCAAATGAAGGGTCTCAATTAGTACTTTTCGAAACTGGTTTCATATTTGATATTGGGTGAAACATAGGGGAGTGAGGGCTCAAAATATGATCCCCAAAAAGTGTAACAGGTCTCGTTCTCAGAACTTATCCAACCGAAAAATCTGAAAAAAATCACAGTGATGAATCCCTATGAAATCTAGGCCTCAAAATATATCCGGTTCCGATATCTGCACAAATAAAGTTAATAATAGTATATTTCCATATTTTAGAAATTTACCCGGCACCCCCCTTATGTTCATCCCAGAAGTACAAAATTTACCATGTAATGAAGAACATAATGCACAGTTTGGTCAAGTTTGAAGAAAATCCAACTATTATTAACAAAGGTATAGGGGGTGAAACTTCACAATTTTTTGTGAATTTCGTGCACTCTATAACCTGCATGACGTCATCATCACATATCAATTCGTCAATACCACAACGAAATGAGTTCTTATGAATTGAGTCGCAGAGAATTATTCTGTTTTAGTTTTTAAGTAATTTGTCAACCAGATGTGTGTATGTAGGTATATAATATATGCGTGTTAATGAACTTTGCGGTTAGTGCCTAATTCAGATAGATATAAGAAGTAAATCGGAAATATTGGTACCATAAATTTATATACTTGCATGTATGTGTACAGTGTTCGGAAATAGGCAGTTTGTTTAGGGTGAGCGTAATATCTATGGCCGAATATGTACGTAGTTTGGAAACATATGAAGAATTATGTTCGATTTGTAGCTATATACGGATAGAAAAATGTGCGTTGAAATTTCTTACATCAGATGAACGCAAAACCTTTATACCCGAAGCGCGAGCTTCCGGTATTCCGACTTGTTAGATAATGTAGGTGCTGCA
Organism: Hermetia illucens; assembly: GCF_905115235.1. Taxonomy (NCBI): domain Eukaryota; kingdom Metazoa; phylum Arthropoda; class Insecta; order Diptera; family Stratiomyidae; genus Hermetia; species Hermetia illucens. Next base: position 110,286,803 of record NC_051850.1, on the reverse strand, counting down.
TTAATTAGGCAGCGGATTCCCGCCTTTTTGCGGACTGCTTTCCAGAATACTATTCAGAATACCTAAAGAAGAGAAGGATCCCTATACTTTTCCTTGATTAAATCCATAATACCCGATCGTGGTTTTCAATTTTCGTTTGACTGGAGATAATCTGGGCGATATGATTACCTTTTGGCCACCGTTCATGTTAAAGGGGTCATCCCGTGTGAAGGCCGTTTTTTTGCCTTTTTTTCAAAAATTATTTTGTAGGACTGGATGAAGATAGAAACGTGATTTTTTCACCATATGTTTACTCATGTCTCTAGTATATGTAGTAAATTTTTCAGTTAAACTTAATTTTTTGGATTTTGGTGTTTTTTTACGGCTTTTTTTATGAATAAAAAAAAACTACTAGTCCGATTGTAATTATCCTAGTTTGCGGACCGTAGAAATATGTACTAAAGAAGCCGTGAAAATTTCGAAGAATTTGGTTGGATAGATTTTGAGCTATGGTGGCAGCCGATTTTCAAGATGCAGTTTCGAGAAAAACGCCTTTGAAAATTGAAATGTGATTATTAACAGTAAAATTTTAGCTCATCATTAATCTGCTATACCTGGTCCATAGAGGGCACCCTCCGTTTCTTCAAAAAGGTCTTGTAGGGCCGGTTGTTGCTCTCTGGTTTCCATTGTGGCTCTTTTAGCGAGGTCAGTCGATCGTCGTTCGGACCGCCAAATTCGCGCTTCATTACGGCGGTCGACATAAACCTGACATATGTGACCAACTTGGCATCCAATTGTCACTAGGATTTTGAGAATGCCATTGAATCCTTCATTGAAAATAATTACAGCCAGAAAAGTGGCTATTTCTATGACCTTGGCCTCAGAATGAAGGTGTTTAGGAGCGAAAGTTCAGATTAATGCATTTAACGACTTATTGTTATTCTGGGTCTCTGCTCCTAAGCATCTGTTCAAGAGATCATCTCGTGACAAATCTTCGTAGATTGGTTTGATGACTGCTTGAACTTCTTCAGTCAAAGGTGCCTTCTCGTGGTGAAAACCATCCAGTTCTCCTTTAGCTTCCGCTTTACGCCATTTGCACCAAATGTCCTCGCCTGCTGGACAATTTTGATGCTGAAGATTTTCTTCTGGAGAACATTTATGGAAGAAAGTTGCCCTTCATCCTTCTATCGAATTTGCGTGTCGACGAATAGCTAGCCCAGAAAATGTAGTGAGGTCATTAATAACCTTATCAGTAAGTTTTCCAGCCGCTTTTCCACCAATGCCTTTGTGATTCTTCCTTGCATTTCTAAGCCGCGTTCCCATTCTTTTCTCGACATGTCCTAGGCATTCCTCTTTTACTACTACGTATATTTTCTTATTTGCAGAACTTTGCAGAATTACCGGAGAAAACTCCAGCAAAATCCAATATACAATATACAAAACTTGTCGCAATTGGAACATCCATGTTCATGCTTGCTAAAAGTTTCTTTGCTGATGTTGATGCGAAGTCCTTTTTCTTCTCTGATAACTATCGATTCCCATGAAATACTCATTGAACGTTAAAGCGATCTCCTTTCGTACGATCCATTTAAAAAAATCACTGAACACACAAACAGCACAATACTTACTACAAAATATAACTGAGTATAACTTGAGCGCCTTCACTGCTCACTCTAGACTGGATTATCCTTTTTATTCCAAACAGCAAATAAGTTTAGACAATTGATTGGGTTTTCATCTTTTTATATTTATACCTGTGTTCAAATTTATAAGGCTCAGGTAAAAAACTAACAGGTAAAAAAAGATTCGATGTTCTTTCTCATGGAGTACTCTAGCCGCGGCTGCAAACTCCTTACCTGTTTAACCCTGTAATTTCTGAAGGACTCGGAATATCGGAAAATCCCTTTGCCCACATATTCTCCACTATATATAGATACAATTCATGCAAAAAAAAATCGATTTCTCCAACCCGACACACGGGATGACCCCCTTAAACAGCGAATGCTTTAAAAGCCTCTTACGTACGTAGGGTGCTAGGGTCCATGGATACATTCAAAGTATTCCCTGCTTGTCGTAAATGGCGGTTAAAAAAATAGAAGTTTATGGGTAGCATCTTGAAAATTAAGTAATTACCTTGCTAACGAAATGTCAATAACGCCTCGGATTGGAACCCAACGGCGGTATCGAGAGCTCGGATAATGTTTACTTTCTTCAATTCGAGTGAGACTTCTAGCGATAAAGAGGAGAAAATACTTTCTAGAGCAACCATAACCAGTTCAGTGCGCTTTGATGTCAATATTGTTTAGCACGTCATGAGGAGTAATGAACTCGGAAATCATAACAATAATGAGAAAAGGTTTGTAGATCTTTGCAACTTCTACGAGAAATGTTATAATGTTGGGTAAATGCAAAACAAGTAACAGTCAACTGAATACCACTATGAATTAAACCTTTCCCGCATCAGCGTCTTCTTTGAAATACTGTGTCGGAGCAGTAAGCGGAAAACGATTATCTTTGGAAAGCTCCAAACCTTCCTTATCTTTTCCATCCTTTATTGACATCTCGTATCCCAAATATATCTCGATTTTAACGCTTATATGGGGCAATTATAAAGAAACGCAGCTAAGGATCCTTAAGAAAATGAATGGAAATTACCGAAGACTCAAGGCCAGCGGAAATTCGATATATCACCGGAATTCGAATTGCTTCCAAAATTCCCCACAAGTGCATCAAACGAATAATAATAATAATCTTTGGCGCAACAATCCATATTGGATCAGGGCCTTGAAGTGTGTTAGAGTACTTCATTCAAGACCGTAATGGTACACTACAGTACACTGTAGGAGGCAATGTAGTCAGTATTGCGCTCGCCCGAGATTATTACCCTGATTTGACTCAGATACTCAATCACAGCTGAGTCGAGTGGTATCCGAAGTTAAATCACGATACAAAACTCACTGATACCAGTGAGATTCGAACCGCGACCTTCCGTACGACAGCCTTGTGCTCTAACCACTCAGCTACTATAATACATTTTATAAATAGGAAGCCTCAGCAAGTGGCGCGACTGACCGTGCGGAGATGGCAACTCCATTACCTTGCAGTGCCCCTGTTCTGGAAGTAAGCTCAGTGAGAAACGCTAGCCCTGAGCAGATGGACTTGGACACAAATCGAGTGGAAGTGCAGACGATTGTAGAGCAGAAACAGTCGCACTTCCCGCTGAGAATGCTGCTTGCGTCAAACGGACCGCAGATAGCCCTCTGCAAAGTGAACTGGGGAAAAAGCGGAAGGAGGACGACGTGCCTCAAGGAAACTTTATCGAAGTAGTCCCCAAGGCCCAAAGAAAGAAGGCGAAAAGGAGAACAAGAAACAACCGATTCCGTCGCCAGAGACACGTCTGTCCAAAAACAAGCAGGCTGCCAACCAAAAGCCAGTAGCGGAAAAAACGAGGAAACGAAGAAGGACTAGACCGTCGGCTCTGCTCATTAAGCCGACGGAAGGCAAGACATTTGCGGAAGTCCTTAGTGAAATCCGCTACAGGATGAAACCCGAGGAGAACGGAGCAGAGGTGTTTTCGACACGGAAAACGAGGAGTGGTGGAGTTCTTGTCAAAATGGGCCCAAAGCCGACCAACAAGAGCACGTCCTGCGAAGCGGTCAAGGGGCTATTGGGGGAGAAGGCTCTTGTTTCCAGTCTAGAACCCATGTGCTCTCTAGAAATACGGGATCTTGACTGCCTCACAGAAAAGGCCGAAGTAGAGGAGGCGCTAAAGCGTGAATGTCCAGAGGTAACCAATGCCCGGATGGGTATTACCTCTGTAAATGCTCGAGTCCAAAAACTCGCCGTGGTGGAAGTCTTCGAACAATATGCGAGGAAACTCCTTAACAGCGGAAGAATCAAAATCGGATGGGTAGTATGCAGGGTACGAATGCGGATAGTCCCCACCAAGTGTCTCGACTATGGACACACGTCAGCAGCTTGCAACGGTCCGGACAGGAGGACAGCATGCTGGAGATGCGGCCAAGTGGGTCATCAAGCGAAGACATGCAAGGAAAGCGAGAGTTGTGTTCTCTGCAGGGATCGTGGCGCGTCTGGTGAAAGCGTCGCACACACTGCAGGCTCGGGACGGTGTCCGATTTTCAGGGCGAAATTGGAGAGGGCTAGGGTGCGAACGTTATGATCCGCATTTTGCAAATTAACATGCACCGGAGTGCAACCGCTCACCAGTTGCTAGCACAGTTCACTGCGGAAGTAAATGCTGATCTAGTGCTGATTAGCGAGCAATATCGAAACAAGGACCCGTCCTCATGGTATCTCGACTTACCGGGCACCGCTGCCATCTGGGTTCGGGACGACGTTCGACTTCGTGTTCTTGCCGAAGGGCGGGGGGACGGATTTGTCTAGATCCGGTGTTTAGGGATAACGTTTTTTAGCGTTTATCTGACGCCGAAGGAGACAATGCCGGACTTCTGGCGCCGGCTTGATGCTCTGGAGGACGCAGTTTCGAGCACGGAGAGACGAATCCTGGTCGGCGCTGATTTTAATGCCAGGGCTCTTGAATGGGGCGTGCCTCAGTCAGACTCCAGAGGGAAACGGATTCTGGAAATGGCGGCGAGAACCGGGCTCGTAGTTTTAAACACCGGATCCACGCCAACGTTTCGGTGCCCAGGTTGTGAAGGAAGCATTCCTGACATCACTTTTGCGTCGGAATCTCTGGCATCATCGGTGGACGGGTGGTAAGTCCTAGAAGACTTCTCAGCAAGTGATCATCAGTACATTGCGTTCGAGGTGTTTAACGCTACTTGCCGGCGAGCACCAACACGACGTTCCCCCTTCATGTGGAATGTCGCGAGGGTGAACATCGGAAAGTTCGTCGAAGCTCTTGGAGCAGGTGGGGCCGCGCTGAGGGGCAGTCCGGGGGGTGGTAGCGTCGCTGCTGACACCGTCGTAAATTCAGTGATGAATCTGATAACGACGGCGTGTGAGGCTTCCTTGCCCCGGAGAGGCCCCAGGCGCGACAAGCCTTCTATGTACTGGTGGACGGCAGAAATTGCCGGCCTACGGAACGAGTGTTATAAGCTCCGCCGTTTGGCACAACGTTTGTACGAGGAGGCATGTGCCATGAAGGCACAATATAGATCAGCAAAAAGGAGACTCCGCAGCGCTATAAATAAAAGCAAAGCTCGCGGCTGGCAGAATCTTGTTAATGAGGTGAATGAGGACCCGTGGGGACTTGGCTATAAACTTGTCACTCGGAAAATCGGGGCTCTGCGGAAGCCCTGCATATTGAGCACCGACCAGATGGACCGCATTGTGCGGGCATTGTTCCCCAGACACCTTGTACGGGTTGATGTAAATAGCGCGGAAAGCGTCTTGGATTGCCCCCTTTTCACAATGGGAGAGCTCGAAGAAGCGGTTCTCACTATGAAAAACAGGAAGACGCCAGGTCCTGATGGCATCCCGGCGGAAGTTTACAAACTGGTGTTCCGCCAACGGCTAGAATTGCTGCTTGAAGCGTTCAACGTGTGCTTGAAGAAGGGCATTTTTCCTTGTCACTGGAAAGTGGCTGGACTCGCGTTGATCAGTAAGGATAAAGGAGACCCGGAGCTCCCGTCTGCATACCGACCGCTGTGTATGCTTGACATGGCCGGAAAAGTGCTCGAGAAGCTCATTAGGGGTAGACTTGCTGAAGCGATCCGTGCTGCCGGGGACTTATCCGCAAGGCAGTTTGGGTTTAGAACAGGGAAATCTACAGTGGATGCTGTTATGGAGGTCGTAGATGCATTTAATCGAGCCGGGGCACACAGCCGCCGATCTCGACGGATAGTGCTCCTCATAACGCTTGATGTCAGAAATGCCTTCAATTCGGTAAGATGGACAGATATGCTGGGCACACTAGAGAACTCGTTTCACGTGCCAAGCTATCTCTTGCGGGTATTGAGAGATTATCTGAAAGACCGTTTTCTACTCTATGAGACGCTAGAGGGCCAGAGGAGGATGGAAATCACGTCGGGAGTAGCACAGGGATCCATCCTAGGGCCGGACCTCTGGAACGCTTCCTACGATAGTCTGCTGAGACTCGATATGCCCGAAGAGTCGCGCCTGGTCGGTTATGCAGACGACGTTGCGGCACTTGCTGCCGGACGCATTGTTGAACAGGCGCAAAGCAGACTTGGCATATTGATGCGACGGGTAAGCGGATGGATGACTGCTCACGGTTTCAACCTTGCGCTGGAAAAAACCGAAGTAGTCATCCTGACCAGAAGGAGAATCCCGACCTTGCGTCCCATATCGATCGGCGAGTTGACTATAGAGTCAAAACCGATTAAATACCTTGGTTTAATACTCGACTCGAAGATGAGCTTCTTCGAGCAAATCAAAGCAGCCGCGGGCAGGGCTGAAGCTGGAGTCGCGGCCTTCAGTCGGCTAATGGCGAATGTCGGGGACCCTATATCTACCAGGAGACCTCTCCATATGGGAGCAACGCAGCTGGTTCTGCTCTATGGTGCGGAGGTATGGGCTGATGCCCTTGACAAGGAGGTGCATCGTAAACGCCTTGCTCAGGTGCAAAGGCGGGGAATTTTGCGAATGGCATCTGCTTATCACACCGTCCCCGAACCAGCTGTGATGATGATCGCGGGAGTGATCCCCGTTGCCCTGCTTGCCAAGGAGCGGAAAGCTATCTACAGCCGTAAAGGCAAGAACTTAAGAGAGGTGGTTGTACGTGAAGAACGTCAACGCACCGTTAGCGAGTGGCAACTTTCTTGGCAAAATGAGCCAAGGGGCAAGTGGACTGCGCGGCTCATCGACAAATTGGACCCATGGTTGAATATAAAGCACGGTAAGATTGATTACTTCCTTACCCAACTTCTAAGTGGGCACGGAGTTTTTCAGTCTTAACTGCACAGGATTGGGAAGGCGCACCTCCTGATTGTGTGTTCTGCAATGGAGTGGCGGATGACGCTGAACAAACCTTTTCTCTTGCGAGAAGTGGGGCGGCCTCCACCAGCAGCTTTAAGCAGACGCAGGGGAGTTCTCTCCAGACAACATTGTCAGAGAGATGCTGAAGAGCGCTGGCAGCTGGAATCGTATTGCGCATTATGTTCGGACTCTTCTTACTACGAAGAAGATTGAACTCGACCGGCAGAGGGATCGGACGGGAAGGAGTTCCCTGAACTAACAACAACTCCCTTCCTCCCCTCCTCTGCCGTTGGTGAAAGGAATTCCCTAACTTGAAGGCTCCCAAAGCCGGGAGAGCAGGAGAGCTAGCCCGAAGTAATGTGTCAAACGGTTCCAGGCTAGTTCTCTGATGACAGGGAGGGGTTTAGTTGGTAGTCCGCGTGCTGTTGCGGGAGTCCAATACTCTGTGCGTGAACGCATTCACCTACCCTACTCCCAAAAAAAAAAAACCAGTCAGCTACCCGGAAAGCATCAAAAGAATCAAATCTAAAATTAAAAAGTCACCAAAGCGTCTCAAAAGATCAGTGAATATTGTAGTCTTACAGTCCCAAGGGAAGCTGTTTTCATATCTGACTTTCGGGTGTACAAAGTGTAAAGTGTCCCAACGATAAATAGTTAGAAGGGGGAACTTGAGGCTCGATAGGTTACGATTCAAAACTTCAGGTTAATTCCCATCTAGACCTTTCTGTCATACATAGTTTCAGTCTTTAATATTCTGCCTGTAACTTATCTGCCTGTATCTCATTTTGTTTGAATGCTTACAGCAAGTAGCTTGTGATGGTTCAACCACCGAACCAAACATTCCAGATCCAGGTGAACCATTTGAATGCGGTGATAAGATTGGGAAATTTCCGGATTTAATCGATCTTTCTTGCAAACGGTAAAGGCAAACATAAATGTACATTTAGTTTTAAAATTAACGTTTTCTTTTATTTCTAAGGTATTACTATTGCTATCCGGATGAAGACGAAAATGGAAATCAAAAAATTAGCAAAGAGGATTTCATGTGCCCAATAGACACGGTATACAACAGAGATGTTGAGAAATGTGTGAAGAAAACAGATAAGTTCGTATGTCCGAATCAATAATAACAATAATGGTTTCATTCATAAATTATTGTGCGTAATAAATACATGCTAAATTCTCAATAAAGACCAAAATATTTTCCGAAAAACGAATTCAATAAAATCATATTGCAAATTGTCCAAGTTTATTTATTTTCTAATTTTAGTGTCTTCTGTTCACTCTTTAGTGGAGTGTAGAGTATCCACACAGTTTCCGATGAAACTGTGCTTCAGTTTAACTATCATCACCCTAACCGCTGTGCAAGTGATAAGCGCATAGCAGCATTAAATTGAATTTCAAATGTGACAATCTCCGATCGGCTCATACGCTAAAGCTAAAGAACTTTCTTTGTTCGTTTTTTACTCGTACAAAGCTAAAAATTCAAAATATTTTTCGGATATTTCCAAGCTTGTAGATGGTCATCGTTACATGTTACATGTTTAAACTGACATAAACATTCTCATTATTATTATTACGCAAACAAAATCCAGCTTCAGTGCATAAGATTACAAAAGATGCAAACTCCTAAGAGCAGCTTTGTAATCTTTGTTTAAAAGATTGGAAATGCAAAATGTAAATGCAAAACAGCCACTGTAAGTTTTCAGTTTATAAACATAATGGAGTATTGGATAAAATATAATTTTTGGGGCACAGATTTTTAGCCCTCACGCTCCTATGTTTCACCCAGTATCAGAAGTGAGATCAGTATCGAAAAGAACTAATCGAGCATTTAATACCATACATGACTATATTCTGTAAAAAGAACAATTTAAAAGTTTTTCACAACGCTGATCCGTAGACCATAATGGCTATGCCAAGGATACCTAGAACATAAAACCACTATGGAAGACGAAAGAAGAAGTAAACTTACGCCGCTACTCAGGGTCCGTGCCCCTACCCTGAGTAGCGGCGCATATGCGAGTGAGAAAGCGGGCTCCCGTTTGCCAATATTCCCCGTCCGCAGGACCTCGCTGGTGGACAACGTGACCATTGCGACATCAATCCTACAAGTGATTTATAGTTGAAAAAGAAGGTGTTCAAGCGATTTACCATCTTGCAGAGAGCACCAGTACTAAAGCCGAAGAAAGATGAGTTGATCGCTAGATGACCAAAACTCTAACAGCACCTACTTCATTTCTTCAAGAGGGACGACTGCAGGAGGTTCGAGGAGTAGCACCCCATTCAGGAGAAACTCGCTGCTCCGAGATATCCGTCAATCCCAAGCAAGATAAAAAATAAAGCGGAGGGACAGACAATGAACACTAAATGTAAAGGCCCTTATGAAAGAAGTAATTTAGTTGGGATTCACGGGGAACAGAGCCTTGATCTGAAGGAATTACCTTTCATCCCGAGTTTATCAAGAACAAGCAAAATATGCACTAAGCCATATAGGATATGGTAAGGGCTAACAGAGTCCTTTATAATAGATCTCAGAAGGAGGAAAGAAATTCTAAGAAGAGGCCGAAACCTACATACTGGCAGTTCCGAAAAGTGGAACTATAATTTCAGAAGGGAGAAAGCATATAGCCAATGCAGGAGCGCGGTTGAATCAATGTTACCAACAAAAAAGCGTATGTGTCTCCGATTCGACTGACAGCGAAGTGGCGGAAGTAATAGCGGAGAAGCAAATGCAAGGGAGTGCAACCTATTACATGCTTTTGAGTAGTTGGATATAATTCTAGCTAACGAAGATAACATAAACACCTTTCGGAAGGCAAGTGCTCCGCAATTGTCTCTTTGCCAGCCCCGCACCAGTACGTGGTATATCCTGCGTAGCCCCCAATGCAATTGTCGCCTCTCCTTAAAGTGTGGCCTATCCACTGCCACCTTTGCTTTCCGATCGCAGACCGTGCGAGTGTAAGAACTGTGTGTCGACCAAGTTTTTTGTTTCAGATAGTATCAGGCTAGCGTACACCGATGATACAAAGATGATAGGCAGGTCTTCACGAAGGCTTGGAGCTTTTGAGTACTTACTGTGAACTACTTCCATATAGCAACACTGAAAGGACACTAGCACAGAACAGTGTCAACTTGGTCTTGGCGTTGAGACAACTCAGGAAATATCTCATAGTCCATTGAATTCCTCCATGTTATGCGGACAAGGCAGCATGAAGAAGATGAGGCAACCATACATATATCGGCGAGAGCTACACCTACAGCGATCATCAGGAAAACCGAAGTTGCGAAATCACAACAGGAGCCTTGGGTTGGAAGAATAACACAACGACGAACCCGGGAACGCCAAGGAAATAACGATTTGCGCATTTTCTCATGGAACGTGCGCTCCCTGTTCAGAGATAGAGCTGTCAAGCAACTACCCGATACCCTGTCCCAATATGGGGCTGCTATAACAGAGTTACAGGAGATGCGTTGGACAGGGACCGGTTTTCTGGAGAAGAGTCACTACAGCATATATTATAGTGGCAGCAGGTTTCTTAGTCAGCCAAAAAAAGAAACTTGCTGTTATCGGTTTTGAAAAGATAAGCGAAAGGCTATGCACTCTGCGTTTGTGAGGCAAGTTTAGAAATATAAACCTCGTAAACGTTCACGCCCCTACGGAGAAGACTGCAGAGTCGGAGAAAGATACCTTCTACGAGGCAGTAGAACGAACCCTCGAAGCCTGTCCCAGATATGATATCAAAATCATACTTGGGGATTTTAACAGCCAAGTAAGGACACGGAGCCCGTATTCAAGCGATACGTTGGCTCCCATAGCTTACATGAAAATACAAATGATGGGCTGCGGATTATTCAATTATTCAAATTCAGTGTCACACGAAATGGTTGTTGGAAGTACCTGGTTTGCGCGGAAAGCGGTGCGCATATACATGGGCCTCTCCAGACGAGACCACTTTCAACCAAATTGACCACGTGTTGATTGAACGCCGCCACCTCTCAGCCTTAACGAATGTCAGAGCATATCGAGGGGCCAACATAGACTCGGACCACTATCTCGTTGGCATGGTGCTCCGAGCTCGAATTACGACACCACCTATAATCCCCTCTGACAATCAGGTGAGAGTAAATACTGAAGCCATCCACAACACAGCCCTCCGCGACACCAATAAGAGGAAAACAACCGCCTAAAGAACGTTATCATAAATACGGTCGATTATATCTTCTTTGAACTATAATATATGTGGTGCCACAGAGCAGAGCAAGAGCATGCTTGAAGATATCAGGCTAGTCGGCAAAAATGTTAGATGAACAGACGGTACACTACAGTACACTTTAGGAGGCAATGTGGTCAGCATTACGCTCGCCCGAAATTATTACCCCGATTTGACTTAGGTACTCATTCACAGCTGAGTCGACTAGTATGCGACGTCAAACCACGATACAAATTTCACTGCCACCAGTGATATTCAAACCGCGACCTTCCATACAACGACAGCCTTGTGCTCTAACCACTCAGCTTTCCGGGCAATAATAAAGCAGGTCTGCAGGTCTGCAGGTCAGCATGTGACCTGTACATGCCTAGGAGATGCTCGTTTTCTACTAGAAGACCCAAATACTGGTGGAATAGCTAACTGCATGCGGTTCAGATTGCAATAGGTAGGATTGATCAGGGCCTTTAAGCTAGAAGCCTAAAAACCCTTCAAGCTCGCCATTCAGCAGAGCAAAAGAAATTCCTTAAAGATCTCTGCTCAGAAACGGACAAAAACGATTGGGGGAGCGCCTATAGCATTGCAATGGATCGATTGAGAGGCTGTTCGTCCCCACAGATCATGTGCTCTTCCTGTTGTTAGCGAATCTGTATACGGGTTGCTAGACGATTCAGGTAGAAAAATATCGTGTATATCTTATGAAATTCCCAATTCACGTTTTTTCATTAGTGTATTGCTGAAAATTCTATACATTAATAATGTATTTCCAAACTTGAACTGCGCCGCTTATATGAGTTCGCTTTTTATGATGATAACGTTGCACATGTCTTAGAGTGCAAAAAATTCACGTGAAAGGCTAAATGTTGACCTTGTGCAACCTTTCTACTAATAGTTGGATTTCTTTCAAACTTTTCAAAATTGGCTATCATATTATTACTTGTAATGATAACTTGACCTCGAGGCGGGTTTTCAGGTAAATTTCTAAAATATGCTAATATACCACTGTTAAAATTATTTATCTTATCGGAATGGGATGTATTTTGAAGTGTAGACTTTATATTGATGCAACACTGTGATTTTTCGTTTGGATAGGTTGTTACCCCATATGGCCATGTTTCGTTAAAAAAAAATATTGTTATCGCCTTTCGCATATATGAGGAGCTCCCAATTAAACTCAACACAAATTGATGGAATCGTTGGACATGTGGCGGTTCACGAACGACATATTCTCCCCAAATTTCGTAACGATAGCTCCAACCATTTCGGCGTTAATTTCGTATGACAGACGGGCAAACAGGTACACTGAAGGGCAAACAGACGTCGAATTGAAATTTATTTTTTTCAAGAATTGCAACTTACGCCCTATTTTTTTTGGACCACGGACCCCTCGTTTAGGGCTTAGCACCCTGCCTTTTGGTCGTTTACCATCGACTTCGATGTTCAGATCAATCTTGGCAAGTGAATTCTCGTTAGCACGAATTGCGTGACCATACCATCGAATACGCCTCTCTCGCAACCTTTCCACGATTGGTGCAACCCCATAACGATCGTCGATATCCTCATTTCGGATGTGATCGAAAGGTGTGAGTGTGACGCAAGACGCCGTTCATTGTCTTTTATAGTCGGCCAACACTCAGAATCATAGAGAGCGACAGGACAGACGACATTGGGTTAAATTTTCGATTTGAGACGTTCGTTGATTACATCACAAAGAACACCAGTTGTGGAACGCTATTTAATCCAGGTTGCGTTAATGCGTGAAGTAATTTCATAAAGCAGTTCTCCCGAGGTATTTGAATCTCTCAGTTCTGGGCAGATCACTGCCGCTGACAGTGATTGTGCCTGTTTCTTGGGGATCGGTCTTCAAAAATTCAGTTTTATCTATATTTTGAGACCGTGTTGCATGAGGCGATTATTCTATTTTTGGATAAGTTGATCGAGATCATTTTTGTTATCAGATGCTAGGAAAACATCATTTGCATAAAGCAGTGTGTAGGGCGCTGGACGTTGGATATCCCGTGTGACGGTGTCCATAACAAGAACAAAGAGGAGTCCTGAGAGTGCACTTCCTTGATGAATACCGACAGAGATACAAAGCGGTTTTGATACACCCACCATATTTCGAACTTTACTTTTCGGATCGTGCTAAAGCATTTGAACCCAGCGTACGAGTTCTTCTGGCACTAAGTGTTGTCGTAAAGCATACCAGATGAGTTCGTGTGGTACACGGTCAAACGCTTTCTCTAGATCCAGAAATGCAATGTAAAGAGAGCGATGCTTCTCACGGTGTTTTTCCATGAGTAACCGCGCAGCATGTATTGGGTCAGTAATTCCACAGTTTTTGACAAATCCGGTTTGATTCACGGTTATTTCAACGGTTTCATGAATACGGTTGTCAACAATGCATTCAAAAATCTTCATGGTATGGGAAAGTAACCGGATCGGACGGTAATTTGAACATTCTCCTGGACGACCTTTCTTTTGCCATATTGGAATTGTGGTACTTTCTTGCCAGTTAGATGGTGTTCTATCTTTCTGAATAACCCGATTAAAGAATTTACTGAGCCACAGTGTTGGATCCCAGCTTTCCGCTTTCCAGAGCTCAGATGCGATGTCGTCAGGTCCTGTGGCTTTCCCCGATTTAATTCGTTTTATTGTCTCCTCGAATTCAATTGCACTGATAGTTAAGTCCTTGAGGGTTCTTAAGACACGGATTGATTTTGGGACCGCAATCAGAGCCCCGCTGAGACAAGCAACAACGGTACTAGTCTATGCCAAGTGCATGGCTTAACATTCATACTGGTGGATGCAAACATGCTTAAATCTCTGCCGAACTAAGGAGTACGGCACCTGTGTTGAAACGCACACCACGACGAAGTTCGAAGGTCTCTTCTCACTTGAGCATAACCACAACCTCCATGAAACTCCCACTAGGGGGCCTACCGCAAAAAACCGAGCTCTACTCACATATAAAGGGAGTTCACCTGAAGTATGAGAGTCCAGGAGCTATCCCGGTTCCCATGGTACCAGTATACCCCTGGTAAGGTTTCGTGACCAATTTGCCACTTCAGAAGAGTCCCCGTGCAGACTCGGGTCTGATCGCCCTGATTAGGCCTTTGGAGCATTCGCCTACTGCATCATGGCGGGCAAGCCAAAGTGAGTACAGTGTCTCCCGGTACCACCACTATGGAGGTTCTTCTCGGCCACTTGGTTTTAGTTTGGCCGACAGGGTTGCCGCCCCGTCTTCCTCACCGCTACCTGTGAGCACCAGTTGCACTGACAGGTGGAACTGGTCCAAATGTCGGCAATGATTGTGGAAATGGAGGATGAGCAAATTCTTCAGTTGAAATCTGCTCGAAGTATTCTCGCCATCTATCCGTTGTGGCTCGACGGTTGGTAAGCAAAGTACCGTTCTTGTCATTAATGCAACAGAAGTGTTCGATATCCTGTGTACGTTCGTTACGGCTTTTAGCAAGTCGATACAGATCTCTCTTGCCATCCCGAGTGTCCAGTTTATCGTAAAGATTTTTGTAATGGTTCACTCGGGTGACAGCTACCGCTTTCTTTGCTTCACGGTTGGCATTCTTATAAATTTGCCAATTAGCAAGCGTTTTATCGTCGAGAAATTTGTGGTAGAGGCGTTTCTTTTCACGGACCTTCATTTCAAATCATCATTCCAAAGCCAAGTACCTCGGTTGATGTACCGCTTACCCGGCTTGGTGACCCCGAGGGTTGCAGAGACCGCTTTGTGAATCGTGTTTTACATTTAGTTCCATGATTCTTCCACATTCGTAATGGCCGGCAATCGTATGAGTGAGATCATTTCTTCTTTCTTCTCACCAAATCGCCACCATTTAACGGCCGATGTTGAGGTGCGATGGTCGCATAGGGAACGGCTTTCCAATCAGTGGCAGTGGCAAAATGTCGGCGTCTTAGGAGAATATAGTCGATTTACGTTTTACTGCTTCCACTATAAAATGTAGGAATCATTTGTTGAACCATGTATTCATAAGTACAAGATCATGGGTGTCCGCAAAATCAATTATACGCTCGCCACCCTCATTGCACGTTCCGAACGCCTTTCCCCCATGGCACCTGTTACCGTCTGCCTGTTCACCCAGATGACCGTTAAGGTCGCCGGCAATGATAATAGAGTCTTCAGGAAGCACGTGACAAGTCTTTTCATCGAGAAGTTGCCAGAAGTCATCTTTCTCCGCGTCAGGTCGACCTGTGCGGTGAAGAAGTGAAAAATGCGATCAGCTGATATAATGGTGAGCTTCATCAGCCGATCATCAAATCGTTCGACTTCTTTAATGGCATCACGGAAACCCTCTGAGATGACTATGCCAACACCATATTGAGTGCGTAGATTACCAAAATGGAGAAGTTTACAGCCATTTTCACCGCGTTCGCGTTCAATGTCACAGCTTTTGACACCAGACCATCGGGTTTCTTGCAGAGCACAGATATCAACGCGACAGTCAGCTCTGCCTCCTTCATGCGCTCCTTAAATCTGGTAGTTACCAATCTTTTTGTTTCAAATCAAATTTTGTTATGGCCTCTTTTACAGGCGTACTTGGAAACAGAGCTTTGACGTCAAATGACACTAGGCATTCATTATCCGCCAAAGCCCCCACTGCACTCAATCAATTCTTTCGAATTTTTGACGGATTGATTTCCGTTAATAGACCCCAATTTTTTTGGAATTCCTCGACCAACCATTTTGCAATGTTGCAGGGACGCGACATTGTACTCTTACAATATGCATTAATGTGCAAAACTTCGAAGGTTATAGACACTGTCACATGGAATAGCCAATGACCTACGGCCTATACACTGCCTTATGCAGATAGTGTTTTTCTAGTGTTTAATAGTAAAAGTGATCTTGAGCAATTTCGCCTCATGCAACACAGTCTCAGATTGAATCTGAATAAAAGTGAATTTTTGACGAGCGATCCTCATGAAACAGGCACAATCACTGTCAGCCGCAGTGGCCTGCGCTAAACTGAGCGATTTAAATATCTCAGGTCAATGCTATAAACCAATGAACAACTGCGTTATGAAATTGCTTCACCTAATGTCTTGCCTCCTATCGCCTTCTATGGTTCTGAGTATTGGCCGAGTATAAAAGATAATGAAAGGGGTCTTGCAGTAATGGAGACGAAGATGTTACCTTGCAGAAAGTACTGTCTAGTGTGCCTAGAATATCTTTCCATGTTACGGAATTAAAGGCATTTGTGACGTTAAGCGTTACGAGGAACACCACCACTCGGGCTCGACGGCCGTACGCCTCCGTTTGATGAACCGCATCGACGAATTGCAAGACATAATGAACTGTGGATCTCATAGAAAGTGGTCGGTATGAAGATGGCTGTTCAGAGTCGCCTTCCTCTTTGCTGAATAATGGAAGTCTTGCCACCTTCCAACGAGAAGGACAAATGCTCTTTTGCAGGCAAGCGTTAGACACCTTGAGCTATAGGTCTGGACAATGTTGGAGCAATTTGTATACCCATGCCGGGATACTATGGGTTACTGGCGCTTTCTTGTTTTTCATAGAGAGGACTGCCTTAACTAAATTTATTATACTGAAAATCGGACAGTCCTTAGCGTTCTCCGTGCTGCGTGTTATCACCCCAGGGGGCAGGGAATAGTGCCCTTACAATGGGGTGAATTTACTCACCCAAATTTTTTGGTTTACCGCTTTGTAACCGAGTTCCCACGGGTCCCTATTCACCTTGTCGACCAGGTCCTGCCAGCAGCCAGGATCTGGCTCATGCTTATTGCGCAGCGGACTCTCCTTTTGGCTGATCTTTACCCTGTCATTATGGTATATGCTTGATTCCGGTCGTTTAGACCTTGTGTCAAGCGGCGGATTTTGTGACACTCCTTCTGGAGGTCTGCAATTTTCACCGTCCACCAATACATAGAAGACTTGCCACATTTCGATGCCCTCCTGGGCATGGAAGCTGCGCCGGCCAAGAGTTTCAGCGAACCTCCCGGCGTTCACCTTCGCGACGTTCCGCGCGGAGAAAGAGCGCCGGGTGGCGCACACCGAGAATTTATGTCAACCGATTCAAAGGCCATGTATTGACGGTCGCTTGCCGAGAAGACTTGCAAAACTGGCCGCAAGTCTACCAGCGACGAAAAAAATTCCGACGTGAGTCTGGGTGAACCATGCCCTATTCTAGTGTCCTGGCATAGAAGTCAACGCCGACTAGAAGCTACCCCTCTATGTCCAAGATAGCGTCCTCCAGAACTACAAGCCCGCGTCGAAAGTCTGACATCGTCTCATTTGGTGTTAAGTAGACACTGGAAAACGTTACCCCTAAACACCAAATCCAGACAAAGCCATCTCTTCGCCTTGGGCAACAACCCTTCCATGTCCCGAATCCAGATGTCAGCACTGCCTGATATGTCGGGGTACCATAAAGCTGGATCTTTCGCTACTATTTACTGAAGAGCACTAGGTTTGCTTTGATCTTCGCAGCGAACTGTGCTAGCAATTTGTGAGCGATTGGGCTCAGATGCTTGTTAATCTGTAGGATGCGAGTCATGTTAACCGCGTCCTAGCTCTGAAGACTGGACAACGCCCCGAGTGGATATTGTCATGTCATTTGTTTCGTTAAAAAGTGGTGGTGGGGTCTCTTAGTCCGAATTGAATAACATAATACAAAAAATTTAATCTTTTTATTGTTAATTTTTAATAAAGGAATTTGTAATTAACGTTTCTAATGCTTTATGTATCTACATTCTTTCTCATATGTATGTATATAAGATATATATCATACATAACATACCCTGCATTGCCTAGGAGAAGAGTTGCTTGTCATTTTGGAGGTAAAGTAATTAGCTTATTTAAAAAATGATGCTATCATTTACACTGCATTATAACCAACAGTTTATTGTCCATTATCTTTATTTATCTCTAGTTCAATGCTAAATAAATTTCTTCAACTTCAACATAATTCTCTTAATATGTGCCTAATCTCTCCTGAAAGGTGCAAAAATTTCGGGGCCAAAATTGAAGATTGGTGTATTTAATTTAAGCCATAATCACCCGCAAATATGCAAATATTTGTGACAAGATTAGATATACGATACATCCTTGTGGGGTTCTTATAAAAACCTGTTCACAGTTAATTTTCTTTCAGAACTTGCATTCTTCGTTTCTTTGAAAGATTTCTACTAGGGTGACGGCTTAGAAATGCAGTTAGTTAATGTGTGTGTTCTAGTTGCTGGTTGTTCAAACTATTTCACTAAAATGTCCTCCGTTTCAGATCCCAACTTCCTCATTGCTATTGTTAGTATTCGGAATCTTCCAGGGAGATGTTTTGGTGAAGGCTGTTAACGAATTCTGTGGCGTTCTTGGAACTCTTTCAGGAGTCATATGCGTTACGGAAACTGAATACAAGCTGTCTCTCGGTGAGTGTCCTTTAAAATCAAATTTTAATGCGAAAACAATCTTTTTAATTCACCTATAAATCTATAACGCCAAACTAAAACTAACTTTTGAGCTACCTTAATAGTTTAAGACATAGATTAGTTTTAACTAACTTATTACTGACAGAGAAAGTTAAAAAACTATGTAGTTCGTCTTGGAGGAAAAGTCGAATAAAAACTCCACTCCTTGGCATTTAGATTAAAAAGGGCAGGCGGTGGGAAGGAAAGGGGAATTAGGTTAAGACGGGGAGCATGCGGGAAGAGTTCGGGAAATTGCTGTGGATTTGGAAAGAGAGGTAAGTAGAGTTGAACTGAAGATAAACACCAACAAAACGAAGCTTCTCAGTCGGGTCATCGCTCTCTCTCTCTATCTGCATTAAGGTGCAGAACATCGAAGGCGCCGATCAATATGTATATCTAGGAAGCGTAGTTTCTACAACAGTGGCACTGAACTGGATGTCGCCTGACGTATTAATAGCACTAGATCCTGCCCTACCCTGTCTAAAAGTTGAAAACGCAGTTATCTCAATAATAAGATCACCTTGAGACTGTTCTGATCTATATGGGAGTAGCACAGGCAAAGTAAACTCCACTGTTACCCAGAAGCTCTGAACTTTCTCAAAATTTGTCTGCGTCGTGTCATGGGAGTGCGCTGGCCTTACACTATCTCAAACAAAGAACTTGGTTCGGGGCACAGGCCTGGCACATGAATCCACTCTCATTAGAAGACGGAAGTGGCAATGGATAGGTCACACTTTAAGGAAGGGCGACAATTGCATTGCTGGCTACGCCATGCAATGTAATCCCAAGATGGCCGTTGAGTGAGTTGCCCAAGGGCACATGACGTATAACAGGAGCGGGGGAATGCGAGCATCTCGGGAAGTCGTGTGGGGAGCTAAAGCGTGTTGAAATGATTGATAGAATCTACGTCTATAGAATCAATCATTCGTTACTTACATTGTTGTATTTCTCCGTTTTAGGGGATTCGGAAGTTTACGCCTGCCCAATAACAATGGTTTGTGCAAACCATCCTGAAATTTGTGTGAGAAATGGAGACCCGGATTGCATGCTCAGCAAAACTTGTGCACTATGTCATAATGGTTCCGATTCAACTTGCATTGCCGAAAAAAATTACGTAAAGTGTGTGGATGGCCAACTTGGTACTTCAATTCAGTACTGCCCAGCTTCAAAGCCATATTGCAGTATGCGGTATAATAATAGTGGAGCTATCAATGCAGTTTGCACCAATCTGGTCCAGGTGGGTTTATTCCCTTAAAATTTGCTTAGGCCTATGAATACGCGTGGCCGTACACTTTACGCCGTATGTTCATTTCCCAAGGCATGTAACTCATTTGAACTTTCGTAGCAAATCGCCTGTGATGGTAGTCAGGGCACCACCCCTACACCAGAGCCGCCAACAGAGCCTTCCGTTCCAGAACCACCAGAAAATCAGGAGTGTGCTAACATAGGAAAGTTCCCGGATAAGACGGATACATCCTGTAGGGGGTAATATTAGAGTTTATTCAGGACATTGTTCCACTTTTACTAATTTTCCGTATTCATAGATATTACTATTGCTATCCTGACGAAAACGCAAATGGGAAGCAGATAATTAGCAAAATGGATTTCCTATGTCCCATTAAAACATTTTATAACGCGGTTACTGAGAAATGTGTAAAACAGCCGGCTAATTTTAAATGTGAAAATGTATAAATAAAATTGACTCGATTAATAGTTTTATATCATACATCAAATGTTTTTAGCACTTTTTATTTCAATGCAACCATAGATGTCAACTCTGGAAACTCATTAATAACATACTATACATAACTTCATGCAATTATCGTTTATCTTGTTGGCATCTACATTGCGTTATTTTCTAATTTACTCAAATTTAATTAGAAACGCAAATTTTAAGAAGAAAGTAGGCTGTGTTTATAATAAATTTAATTATTGAGGGGGTCATCCCGTGTGAAGGCCGTTTTTTTTGCTTTTATGAGATTTTTTTTTGTGAAGAACTGCAAAAAGATACAAGTACGAATTTTCACCATTTATTAATTAATATCTTGAGTAGGTTTAGTAATCTTTCCAGCTAGATAGCATAGTTCGTTATTGAAATACAGAGCAATTTATACACCCATATCCAAAAAAAGGTGTTTTTCTGCTGCCACGCAAGAAGGGGCTGCGATCATTTTAACAAAAAAAAGTAAACGGCATTTTAACGTACAGACTTAACTACAGTCCGCGAAATAGGATTATTAAAAAATATGAAAAGCTACATTTTTGGCGGCGGTTTAAACTTTTTTTTGTGAATTGGTGTTTTTTTAAGGCTTCATTATTGAATAAAAAAAAACTAATGAATGAATCGCAATTATCCTAGTTTGCGGGCCGTAGAAATATTTTCTGAATAAGTTGTTAAAATTTCATAGATTTTCATTGGATAGATTTTGAGGTATGGTGGCAGCCGATTTTCAATATCCAGTTTCGATAAAAACTCATTTAAAAAGTTGAATGTGATTTTTAGCCATAAAATCTTAACTAATCATTAATCTGCTATACCTAGTTCATAGACCTTAGGTTTTTTCAAGGAACACATTTACAGCCCTGGCTTCAATTCTTGTCCTTTTAGTGAAGTCATTCGAACGTCATTGGGACCGATAAATACGCGCTTTATTACCACGATCGACATAAATTTGGCATGTGACTTATTACGTATTTAACGCTATACTTTCTGAACGACTCCGAATATCAAAAAATCACCTTTCCCATATATTCTTTACTATATCTAGATACAATTGACGCAAAAAAAAATTGATCCCGCGAATCCGACAAACGGGATGACCCCCCTAAATTTTCAAATTGCAGAAGTCTGTAGGATGACGATTCTTTCAGTTACCTGAATTTCCTCTGCGATCAATTTTTCTGGGCCATTATGTTAGGGGGACTTTTCTCTCTGGCTGTGTTTACTGGCGCAATTTTTAATTTGTGCCGCTACTTTTCGAGTTTTTAAATCTTTGCAGAGGTTACAGTTACAGCAATACCGGGGAGTTTCGTGAATATATCTCACAATCTTGGACTGAGCGATATTGACTATAACCAGCCAATATGAGAAAAAAACACGGTTAAGTCCCACTCATACCCCTGAGGGAGATACTTTCGGAAGGCTTTCTTCAACGAAGAATCTGTGCGCAGTTTGTTTATGGAAAATGTTCTCAAATTCGCAAAAGCCTCCAGGCGAAAGGCCGAATAGATGATTTTTGGAATAGGTCGAATGGGTCTAACTAGAGACCTGAACGTTTAAAGAATCGACCGTGCACTTTAAAACCCACTTTGAAATTTCTTTTTCAGAATTGTCAATGTTGAAGTTAACTGTCAGACATCCAGTCAGCAAAATAATGAGAATTGAAAAAATATTTTTATTGTACGCTCAAAGGATGAATTAAATGGTAATAAAAATTAGCAAGATAAGTTTTAGTAAAGGGACTGAAAAAAAAGTTCGAGAAATGGAATTTATTTTGCCTACAAATGTACATAGAGTAGTATCACAACGCGTTATTCTAGTGTTAATTAAATTTAAATTTTTAATGTTTTTGTTTTGAAATCTGGACAGTGCCAAAAAATCGTAATCGTCTAGGCCTGCCTTAATAACGAACTCCAGACATCCCGGTTTTGCGCCGAGGTCCACCAATTCAATATCCCTAAAGGCTAAGTTTTACGTATGCCTAATCCCTCTTTGCCTAGGTTTAGAATGCAACCCAAGGTACATAAAAATGGGAACGAAACACGGGAAATTATCGCGGACACTAATTCCTCTAATATTGCAAAATAACTGTCACCGCTATCGGTGACTATCGTAGCAAATATGCCGTAAAAAACAGCTTCCAGGTAGTCGAGAAGTTGAAGGATACCAAAATCAGACAACATGAAATCCTATTTTGATGTGAAAGCACTGTTTCCGAGTATACACGTCAAACAGGTCCTACACAACTCCGAAATGTGGCTCAACAAACACCGTACCTCAACGAAGGAAAAGAGGGAGAATCGAGAATATACAAAGCTAGCGTCTATATGTATGAATGAAAACTATTTCACCTTCTGGAATGAATACTATTATATAAAACCACCGCAGGTACGGCAATGGGTAACCCACTTTCCCGTCTACTAAGCGAAGTGTTTATGGCAGGTCTAGAAGCACTAATGGAACAGCGTGGGACAATGCCTACTTTTTGGGTTAGATATGTAGATGATGTACTAGCCATCTTGGACAAATCACTGTTGAATGGATTGCTAGAAAAAATCAACCAGCTCCATTAATATATTACATTACTATGGAGACTGAACCAATGGGGGAAATACCCTTCCTGGACATCAAAATCATTAGAAACGGGAAAGACCTCGGGTTCGATATATTCAAGAAGCCCATAACCATCCAACGAGTCATTCCTAGCAGCACTTTCCATTCATACCAGCACAAATTTGCGGTCTTTCACAGCATGGTATATAGAATGCTAAACATCCTCCTAATCGGGTCGAGATATATTAAAGAACTAGTTTATATAAAAGGCACCGCAAGAAAGAACGGTTATAGCACCGACATTATAGACGCTATAATAAAGAAGAAACAGGCTATCTACAACAGGAAACAACTGACGCCATTGCCCAGCACCAAAGATAAGACAACAGTGAGATCGAGCATTACATACGCCTCGCTTAAAGGATTTAAAATAGAGGCTGTCCCAACAAGTAGACATGCACAACTCAAAACGAGACTTAGGAGTGTAAAGGTCCGGAATGCACCAGTATATATATATAGGGCAAGACTAAGCGATTGGTAAAAACAAGATTCGAGGAACATACTAAAGAAGCGGAAATAATAATAATAATAACTCCGCCGAAGCCGGTCCCAAGCCCGGTTGTGAAAGGAGGAGGGATGGATAGCTTCAGTCTGAATGGCTGTACGCCACCACAGCGTCTCAGGGGGTAGGTGAGGAAAGTGCAGGAACTTTGCAGTCTTGCAGATTACTCACTAAGGAAGCTATCTACACACCTGGCAGCTAGGGATAAAATGCACCACCAACAATGAGAAGAAGGAGAAATTTGAGGTCCGGTACGGATAACCGGCGGGAGTCGTCTGACTTGGTGACTGGGTCGGGCTCTCGTAATGGACAGCACGGCGTCGAAACCGGTAGTCGTGGGGCGGTTCGACGTCTAGGCGCCACGACGACCAGGAGCACAGCTCCGCCTGCTGCAACTGTTTCGCCACAACCTGTGGCGACCACTTCAGCAGGTTCGCGAAGGAAGCGGATAAAATGGACTGAAAAAATGAACCTCTTTATCATCCTCCTACTACGAAATAACGGCGGGGGCAGATACAACATCTTACCGCCCCTTGTTGCACCAGAGATTCGTCGAGCGTTTCCCGCAAGTCGCGCACGTGACTGTGCAGCGAATCGCAGACCAGTACCGCTTTATTACTCGCAGCGACCCAATCCCGGCCACCATCAGGGAACGTGTTCGACTTGAAGTCATCGGGGAAACTGGTGACCGAGAGTCGATGGGGGCAGAGGCGGCGGCATCAACAACACCACGCCGCACTGCAGGCAACAGGTTCAGTACTCGCCGAAGCACTCTTCTCCACCGTCCAGCTGAGGTTTCCGCTGAGGTTCGGGACGAATTCCAAAGAGCGTGTATAGAATTCCCGGATATGAATCCTTTGCATAGCCCAGATATTTCCTGGCTCTATGCATCTCCAGCAACTCCGGGAATTCTATCTCAAATCAATGATAAGATTGCATCTCGACTGTGTGCTGATATGTCGCTGCTGCAACTACAATCACTTGTGTATTGTGGTGCAGTTGCGGCTATCAGATTGCACGGTCAGAAGATTCGCTTTCGCGTTATTGGTTTGAGTGACAAAAGAGATCCACCATGGAAAATTCGTCTGGAACGTCGGCGGGACTCACTAAGGCAGGGCATTGCTAGACTGATTCAGATCAGCACTGGTAATGCCAGCCGACGGGTGAGAAATAAAGTGCAGAGGGTTTACCAGAACTATGCCATCCCTGTGAGACACCCGTAGTTGAAATTCTGGACACACTAAAACAGAAACTTTCTGTCATATGCAGTCGGTTACGACGGTATGGCGAAAGTTATTCCAGACGTGTCCAGAATGCAACATACGCGAGGAACCAGCGGAGCTTTTTCAGATCTCTCAACGAATTCCAGCAGAGCGCCCAGACAATACAGTTCTCGGTGACGGAAGCGAAAGAGTATTGGGGTGGACTTTGGGGGTTACCTGCCCAGCATGTTGAGTGGATCACCCCCGAAGGCACCCGCCATGCCAATACACCTGGCATGAATTTCGCGTATGTTACCGAAGAGGAAGTTCGACGAGCCATAAACATCTCGAAGAACTGGAGGGGCCCTGCAGAATTTCTGGTATAAGAAATGGAAGTCGGTTGGCACGCAGTTTAAATGAGGTCATGAGTCGGCCGGAGGAATTTCCACCTTTCCTCACTGCGGGGATTACCTACCTTATCCCTAAGAAGGACACGGTGCAGGACCCCGCAGACACAAGACCGATCACTTGCTTACCAACCCTCTACAAATCCATCACGTCCATTATTAGTGGAACGATCAATGCGCACCTCGAGACCAACAACATTCTGTCCGAGGAGCAGAAGGGCTGCCGAGTTGGGTCAAGGGGTTGCAAAGAGCAACTCAAACAAGACAAACAACTAGAGGTCAAAGAAACCTCTTCAGTTGCTATATCGATTATGCCAAGGCTTTTGATAGCGTTCCGCCTACCTGGCTAATCGACATCCTACATCTGTATCGCATTGAACCGAAACTAATAAAGTTTTTGGCGACAGTCATGGAAGGGTGGCATACCACCTTATCAGTCCGTACATCTGAGGGTGCTAATACCTCAGAGCCCATCCGTATACGGCGGGGCATCTTCCAGGGGGATATTCATTGAGTCCTCTTTGGTTTTGTATGGCACTGAACCCCCTTTCTTGGCTACTGAATGATGCTAGAGGGCATGGTTTTGCAATAAAATATGGCCTACGTGCTAAGTGCGAACTGACAGACTTGATGTACTTAGATGACATCAAGCTGTATGCTGGTACTGACAACCATCTTAGAAGTCTGTTGCGAATAATAGACATGTTCAGCCGTGATATTCGGATGGAGTTTGGATTAGACAAATGTCGAATTCAAGCCATCCGCAAAGGTCATCACGAGCCGCATGCCGGACATAGCATTGGTGACCTCCACATCGAAGCTATGACCGAGATAGACTTCTACAAGTACCTAGGAATTCTGCAAAGAACCCATGCTCGAGTTGGTGATCTGAAGGAAGCTCTGCTGTCCGAATTCCTGCGACGTGTAAAGCTGGTGCTGAAATCGCATCTCTCGGGGAAGAATAAAATAAGCGCGTTCAATGTATTCGCTATCCCTTCACTGGCTTATGTATTCGGAATATTGCCGTGGACGAAGACCGACCTGGAAAACGTCCAGCGGCGGATACGGACAACTATGTCCAAATTCCCAATGCATCATCCAAAGTCTGCCGTGGAGCGGATGAACCTACCTCGTGATATCGGAGGTAGGGGCGTGGTTGACGTGGCGGCACAACATCATCGCCAAATCGACTCGCTGCGCGCTTATTTTTACAGTAAAGAGCAGGCGAGCCCCTTGCATGCGGCTGTCTGTAAGGCAGACTGTGGACTGACTCCACTTAACTTGAAGGATCGATCTCTCAATCCTCTGAGTGGGGTGAAGTCGGACCAGGAGCGGATCGAAGAATGGAAGTCGAAGGCAATGCACGGTAAACACGTGAATTGTCTTTGGCAGCCATTTGTCGATTTGCATCTGTCGAACAGATGGCTGTGTGCTGGGGAGCTCTTTGCTGAGACGGAGGGGTTCATGTGTGCCATTCAGGATGGCGTGGTCGCCACCCGAGCTTATAAAAAGCTCATCATGAAAGAACGGGTGGAGAACGACCAGTGCAGAATGTGTGGTTCGGCGTTAGAGACGTTGGACCATCTCATTTCTGGCTGTACTGTTATGGCACCGGTGCAATACATCACCAGGCATAATGCTGTATGTAAGGTTATCCATCAAAACCTTGCATACAAGCATGGGCTGATCACGGGGAGATGTCCGGTTTATGGATATGAGCCGCAAGCAGTACTTGATAGTTCTGCTTACAGCATGTATTGGGACCCGCAAGTTCTGACTGATCGCCATACCGCACACAACAAACCTGACGTACTGCTAGTTGACAAGACGGGTCGCTCCGCGTATATTATTGATGTTGCTATCCCCCATAATAGCAACATTGAACGGAAATACGTGGAGAAGAAGGTGAACTATGAGCCATTGGCTCGGGAAACCAAAGAAATTTGGCGTCTCGAGCGGGTGGTTGTAGTTCCCATAATATTGTCAGCTACAGGTATTGTACCTAAATCCCTTACGGCTTCCCTTGATGTCCTGGGACTTTCGCACAGTCTGGTTCAAACCATGCAGAAGTACACCATTCTGCATACGTGCTCGATGTTGCGGGGAGTACTCGACGGATTCTCCCACTGACCTACCACCGGCCGCCACCACTAGTGCCCCCTTTAGTTTTTAAGTATGTAGGATCGTCCGAGCCTAAATGCTTGGCACTTAGTGCTAGTATTAGGTAAAATCCGGCATCTGCCGAGATTGTGATAACTCGGAAAATAATAATAATAATCGTTGGCGCAACAATCCATGTTGGATCAGGGCCTTGAAGTGTGTTTAGTGCACTTCATTCAAGACCGTAACGGCACACTAGGAGGCAATGTGGTCAGCATTGCGCTCGCCCGAGATTATTACCCTGATTTGACTCAGGTACTCATTCACAGCTGAGTCGACTTGTATCCGACGTTAAATCACGATACAAATTCCACTGCCGCCAGTGAGATTTGAACCGCGACCTTCTGTACGACAGCCTTGCGCTCTAACCACTCAGCTATCCGGACAAAGAAGCGGAAATAGCGACTAAAAACCCACTTCGGCACGTTAAGTCTGCAGTCGCAAAACATGTAATAGACAGCAGTCATAACATTTCATGGGACAACGTTGACATCATACAAAAAATACCTAAAGTCCACAAACTAGACGCCGCAGAAAGTCTAGAAATATTTCAGCAAAGTAATGCCAGGTTGTTGAACACTGATATGGACAATTCTTCATCTAGTTTATTCCATGTCATTAGGGTAAGTAATTAAGGGGGTATTACAATTTCAGATAAATTAGTTAGTTAAATATTAGTTATCGTGTTAATTGGTCTAATTGGGGGGTATATAAGGCACAGAGTTAAGTAAAACAAATCATTACAAAATAAGCACTGAAGAAGGACACATGTCAGGTGTTTGCTACCTCAACACAAATAAAATTCTATAGTTTAATCGGAAACCTTTCCTTTTAATAGCTTCTTCTTCTTGCGATTTTCGACCCAAGATAGGGGAAATTATCAGCTCTCTCAAAGTCATAGTCTCATACTTTATTCATCCCGTTTTATCAGTGCGGTTTGATGTTTTTGGTTGGTTGGTTTTCGGTGCTGATGTTATACTTGGTGATGGCAGTATTTTTCCGTCGTCTTCAGTTGGTGGGACCTCCAACTCGCCGATGTTCTAGTTGTTCAGTAGCTCATCAAAGTACTCAACCCATCGCTCTAATATGCCCATTCTGTCGGAAATCAGAATTCCCTCTTTGTCTCGGAAAGATGAACATCGAGGTGTATAACGTTTCATCCTGCTGACTTGTTGGTAAAACTTCCGCGCCTGGTATGGTTGTTCCCTGTACTTTTCTAGTTCACAGACTTGTTGGTTCTCCCAGGCTTCCTTTTTCTTTTTGTGAAGTCGCTTCTCCGCTCGACGGAGTTCGCGATAATTCTCTACGCGTGCCCGCGTTCTTTGAGAATGCAACATTACTCAGTATGCGGCATTCTTCCGTTCCGTTGTTAGCTTACATTCATCGTCAAACCAGCCATTCCGACTCCTTTTACGGCTGGGGCCAAGTATGTTTGTGGTCGTATCAATGATAACGTTCTTCAGGTGGTTGTGAAGATCATTTGATGATGCTTCATTTTCAGGTTCTCTGTTGACTGCGGTTATTGGGGCATCCATTTCCCTCTTATAGGTGTTGCCGAGGGCTGTAATAATCGTAATAATGACATTAAAAACTCAAAAAATTATTAGTTAATGCGCCGTATGGAGACTTTTACCATCATTTACATCCTTCACTATTTCAGATTATGATATTGTCATAGCTGAAACACTCCATCGTACTTCTAATTTCGTAATCATGACTGTCTATCTCCTTCCCAGTATCTTTAACAAGGAGTTCAACATGGCCTTTGGTAGGCTCCTCACTTTTTGTGAGAAATAGAACAATGTACTCATCACTGGGGATTTTAATGCTAGATCCAAAAATCTGTAATGGCAAATGAGATTGGAGACTGCTGTCCTCAACTCCTAATTTAATTTTCTTAATAATGGGATGTCCACTTTTTTCAACCCACCTTCTATGCCTTATCAAATGGGCTCGGTTCTACACATAGCTCTTCCTAATTCTGCTTTAATGTTGACAGTGGAATCTGATTATCGATAAAATATCTAATAGTCACCAAACTGCCATTTACATCTCTACGCAGGTGCTAAATGTTTCTTATAAATTCAAGATTGATTTAAATAGGTTAATGAATGAAGCTAATTACCTACTTCTCTTAGATCGTTTTCCAACTGTAAAAAATTGACCATGATCGTAACCAGTTTCAGCAAAAATAATCCTAAACTATGAAAAGACGAGATGATTTCAAGCCAACTTGAAAAAGAAGAGGGGATGAGTGACTGCTGTCTGAATGGACGTGTTAGACCCAGGCGTCCTAGAGACAAAGTGGAGCCGCATCTAACATCCAGCTGAAATAGAGATTTCTTTTTGAGTTGCGGATTAAAAATTTACTCACATTATTCCTTCTTTGTTGTAAAAGGGAAGGGAAGAGAATTTTGACATTTTTTTGCTAATGAAACATTGTTTAGATAAGGGCGTACACGCACACCAGTTGATCTTTGAAATGAGCGTACGCTCCTAAACAATAGTATCAAACGACCTTGAAATGCTTACGTTCTC
Organism: Hermetia illucens; assembly: GCF_905115235.1. Lineage (NCBI taxonomy): Eukaryota > Metazoa > Arthropoda > Insecta > Diptera > Stratiomyidae > Hermetia > Hermetia illucens. Next base: position 110,257,089 of record NC_051850.1, on the reverse strand, counting down.
CAACTTGAATAAGAGTGGCATCGATACGACTTGGACATTCTGGCGTTAAGCGAGGAGAGCGCTAACTCCTCTGCGGGGCTGTACTATTATAATCCGCGAAGCCCGACGGTAATAAGCTTAAATCTGGTGTCGAAATAATGCTTATTGCAATGGTATTCATAACTTGGGGGGCAGGATGCTGATTGCGAGACTCCGGTCTGAGATGAGAAATTTTTCAATTATACAGTGTTGTGCATCAATAGTGAGTTCGGATTCAGAAAACAGTAGGCTTGCCATGAGCAATCGAATATAGCCCAGAAGCAGACTTATTCTGCGTCGCAGCGCATGATAGGTGGGAGTGTAGCTCTTGGGTAATTGGTAAATTCCCCGTCGATTGTTTACAGGAAATCTAATTATGCTTGAAGCATTTCACGCTGATTTGCCAAACAGTCCATTTCTTGCTGAAAGACTTCTTGTTGCACCAGTGTTATGATACAATCCCGAGAACACTGTAATTCCTCTGGAGTGAGAGGTGAATGAATGAATGAAAGAGGAGGAAGCTTGCAGTTTTCTGCAAAACGCAAGCAGTAAGCCACTCTTAGCTGATTTGTGTGGCGTTGAATCCTGGTACAATTTGCGTCTTCTCTAGTTATCACTGTTGGCTAAGCATTGTGGACCCTTCCACCAAAGGCTATGCGATATTAGTTTAGTTCGATTTATTCCTCTTGAAGCTACTTCGCAGGGTTTTAATTTGATTCCGCAATTTTTGCTCTATCTGGTTTGTTTCATGAATCAACGATGTCTAATAGTGGTTACTCATCCCAGCCGATCTCAGTCTTCCAGATTTCCCGCATTATCAATTTTGCAGCCATGGTTATTGGGGAGAGCCATCCCAATGGATCGAACATTGCGCTATTTTGGAAGGGAGAATTTGTTTTGTTACTGTGGTGGTTACTAATTTGGATTTAAGTATGAATCCAAAACTATCGTCTGCCCCAATGCACTCCCAATACCTTGAGTGTGTCGTTATCAGAGTCGATAGTTCTCTGTTTCACTAAATAATTTTGACGATGTATCAACAAAGCTTCATCATTGGATACCCAATTCTTGAGTTTGAAGCATCCTTTGCCCATTAGCTCGATTATTTGCGCTTGTGTCCGGATAGCTGAGTGGTTAGAGCACAGGGCTGCCGTACGGAAGGTCGCGGTGAAAATCTCACTGGTGACAGTGGAACTTGTATTGTAATTTGAAGTCGGATATCAGTCGACACAGCTGTGATTGAATATTGAAAATCAAATCAGGGTAACAATCTCGGGCGAGCGCAATGCTGACCACATTGCCTCCTACAGGGTATTGTAATCCTGTAGTGTACCGAATACGGTTTGGATAAAGTACTCTAACACACTTCAAGACACTGATCCAACATGGATTGTTGCGCCAACGATTATTATTATTTGCGCTTGTAGTATTTGTGTCTGCTCCAGTTAGCAAGTAATCGACATAAAAGTTCCTCTTCATGACTTCCTTTGCGGAACGGTATTCCCTTGGTCACCAGCCGAGCCATTGCTCGGATCGACAGGTACGTTGCTGATGTTGTCTCTTATGCAACTGCATTCAGTTGGAACTCCTTAACTTGCTGCATAGGATCGTCTTGCCAGAGAATACGTTGAAAAACTCAATGATTTTTGACAATGTTTATTTACCGGAACATTTTTTCGATGTCCACTGCGAATACATAACGATGTTTCCTCCAACAGAGGAAAATTTTCCTATGATCAGGTTGAATTTTTGGGCGAGAAGATTATTCAGACGAAATCCAAAGTCAGTTTTAGAAGAACCGGCAAATACTACTCGCATTTTGGTACTGTCCTCCTTATAAATGATATGTTAAAAATATATTTGCGCTGTCTCCTCGTGCCATGCGCCCCAAGTCTAAGTATTTCTGTAGGAATCGAGTGTACTTTGACTTTTCAGACGGATTTTTGGCGAGCTTCTTCACACTTTGAAAAAGATGAGCTAAAACTTTGGCCTTCGATTGAGCCAACCTTTTTTCCAAATTGCAGAATGGCAGTTGAACAACGTATCGCCCGTCTATATTCCTTGAGTGGTTATATATTGTCTTCTATTTGTAGTCTAGCCTAAAATTGATAGACCAGTAGCTTACTCCACATTAGAAACCCCCATCATCAGCTTTGTACTGACGAAGGGGGTAAGTTGCTCCCGAAATATATATCTACACTGAAAAATAAAAATTGTAGTTTGGAGTAAGCTACTGGTCTATCAGTTTTAATTAGAAGTGTTCTTCGCAGATTTCATTTGATGCTCTTGCTGTATTGCTCGCATCGATTTCCCAGAAGTCCTTGAGTTGGCAATCTACTATATTTCCGCCAGAGAAACATGACTCGACACTGTGTGTGTTGTCTCCCTCATACTTTCCACCTTACCGAATAATATCCAGCCTAGCTTAGTCTTTTGAGCAGCTGGTTGTGTTTTGGTTAGGCCTTCTGACATTATACTGGTGTAGACATCAGCTCCCAAAAGCACATCAATTGGACCAGAAACATTAAAGGATGAATCTGCCAGAATCAAATTTTTGTATGGCTTTATGTCGCCTATTGTGGAAGATACTGGAAGGAACGGGTTTAGTTTTTTAACACCAGTGCCTCTACTTGTAGATCTGATTCCTCGGGCTCCGGAAGATTTATACAGGGGCTGACTATGTTTTGCGCTTTTGTAGATTCGCTTATCCCGCGGTTCGCATGCTTACGCTGAGTAGTTGTTTTGGTATATGCTAAATACTCCGTTATGAGGCAAACTTGTGAACTTGGATCAATGAGTGCTCTGAGAGATTCGCTGGAGCGTTTGCAATATTCACAATCGCCTTAGGAAGTGTTCGAATTGAAGGTATTGTTCACTGCATAATTATTTGTACAAGTATTCTTCGTTTCCGACTCCTTGTTTAGAGGAACAAAGGAGTGGTGCCTCTTATTACAATGGAAGCATTTAAATTTTGATGTGCATGGCTTAGATCTGTCATGTCTCAGGCAGTCTATACAAATGTTTTTCTTGATAACAAATGATTGGATGTTGCTGCGTTGTTGTATGCAAACCGTTCTTTTTAAGAAATGCCGATGCTCCCTTTCGAGCTCTGCTATTCCTACCCTTTATGCTTTCCAGAGTTTGGTGACGCACCTCCAAAAATTGAACCAACTGGTTGATAGTCAGCTTTGTTTGAGGGCTTGAGAGACTTTCTTGAAATAACGGTAAGGTTTCTGCATTTAATTTTCTCGTTATGATGCAAAAGAGATTTGATAGAAGAATGCCTCCAGGGTTTCAATAGTTGCACTGGTGAATGGGGTACCATTGCGGCAATCCAAACTATTGAAATCCTGGAGGCATTCTTCTATCAAATCGGTAAGTATTATCATATCCTTGGCAGATCAAAATACGGTATGAGGTGCACCAAGGATCGTGTTGATATAAGCGGTAATGATTTTCCTCTCGTTGTTAAATTTGCCCTTAATAAGCTCGAGAGCCGGTTGATAATTTTCGTGGCTGATTTGTAGTTGGCTTATGGCTCGTTTTGCACCGCCCTCAAAGTGATACAAAAGATAGTGCATCTTCTCTACGTTAGAAATATACTGGTTATTGTCAATGACGATGAAGAAGATGTCGATGAAAGACTTCCATTCCTTAACATCACCGCTGAATTACGGTACCGTGATGGGTGGAAGCTTCAGAAGACTCATGATTGCGGTTTGCTGGGCTCTAAACCATTCTATCTGATAATTTCTGTTATGTGCTCCTGATTTCGTCTCAGAAGCCGATGTAGAAGCAGCTGTTAGATGTTTTGATGACTGAATATAGCTGATATGCAAGTAAAAGATTTTTCGCCTTGTTTTTCTTCATACAATGTTTGTATGAGTTATCGCCTTCCACAGTTTGCACCATTTTGTTATGGACGAAATTGAATTCCTGCCTCTAATTCACTTAGCCGAGCAGTAATGTACTCGGAGGTTATGCGTGCCGCTCAATTTCCTTTGCAGATTCTTTCTGCTTTAGGATGAAATGCTTAATGATCTTGACTCAATAATTGGCCACATTGAATGACAAGTGCCTATAATTTCACACATATTATAAATACGGGATAAATGTGAGGGTTTTTCTGTAAGTCAAAGCCATCTAAGATTGAGTTGAACAATAATTATTCAGATTATTTAGGAGACGAATGCGTACTATTATATTTTCATTTGAAAAAAGCTTTTATGCTAGTGCTACGCTATGCTAATAAACAAATTGTATACCATAAAATTATCTCTATAGGAAAGTCAATAAAATGATGACCTTCTTTTTGAACTTCTTCACAAATTTCCGTGTATGTTATGTTGTTTTTATTGGAGTGATTGCATCTTTTAAATGAGTTTGCTTTGTAGATGATGGAAGGAAGATTAGATAGCTCGAGTGAGAATGTTATAAAAGCCATGGCTTCGTCGTATTTTTAGAATTTTGGATATAATTTCGAAAATAATTGTAGATACTGAGTGTTCTAATTCAAGTTGAAACTGGACTGAAATGGGGCTGTTTTGTGTATGCAAAGTGTAAAATTTGAGTACTACCAGCAATATGTAGTTGTTCTTTTGCAATTGTAGTTCCCTCATTCGGTCGCACTATGTTTCTTGGTTCTATTTGCGGATAAAATATTGATGGTGTTGAGTGACTCAGCTTACTGTGGCGTCCTAGGAAACTTGTCGGGAGTAGTTTGCATAACAGAAACAAAGTTCATACTCCAGCAAAGTAAGTATTTAATACATCATTTGATTTACAATCAATTTACAATGCAGTTTGTACCACGTATGTTTGTATAGAATATTTGCAAATTTTCATGCAAAATATATTTTATATTGTCTTCGTCCGTTATGAAAATTGTTGATTCTATTTCAAGTACATTTGGTATAACCTTTAATAATTTCTGAATTTATTGGTACACAGTAATCATTTACATAGATTCCTTCAAGGGGTCATCCCGTGTGTCGGATTCGCGGAATCGAATTTTTTTTGGCATCAATTATATCTACATTAGTGTAGAATATATGATTTTTTGATATTCGGAGTTATTCGGACATTATAGTGTTAAACACGTGACGAGTCACATGCCAGATTTATGTCGATCGTGGTAATAAAGCGCGTATTTATCGGTCCGAATGACGTTTGAATGACTTCGTTAAAAGGACAAGAATTGAAGCCAAGGCTGTACATTTGTTTTTTGAAGAAACCTAAGGTTTATGGACTAGGTATAGCAGATTAATGGTCAGTTAAGGTTTTATGGCTAAAAATCGCATTCTACTTGGACTGTTGAAAATCGGCTGCCACCATAGCCCAAAATCTATCCATCGAAATTCTTTGAAATTTTCAGAACTTATTCAGAACATATTTCTACGGTCCGCAAACTAGGATAATTGCGATTCATTCAGTAGTTTTTTTTTATTCATTGAAGAAGCTGTAAAAAACACCAAAATTAGAAAAAAAGTTTAACGGGGCACTAAACATTTAGTTTTTAATATTTTTTAATAATCCTAGTTTGCAGACTGTAGTTAAACCTGTACGTTAAAATGCCGTTAACTTTTTTCTTTAAGATGATCGCAGCGCTCTCTAGTGTGGTAGCAGAAAAACACCTTTTTTTGGAGATTTGAGTATAAATTGCTCTGTATTTCACTAACGAAGCATGCGATCAGGCTGGAAAAATTATTATCTACGCCCAAGATATCAATACATTTATGGTGGAAAATTCGTATTTGCATCTCTCTCCAGTTCTTCACAAAAATTTTTTTAAAAAAAATCCAAGAAAAAACGGCTTTCACATGGGATGACCCCCTTAATAAATTGCCAATGCCCCATGTGGTAAGGTTCATTGACCATCCGAAAACTGATGCTTTCTAAAGCGTTTCAGATCGCCAGTCGTAATTATTCCAAAATTGATTAAAATTACTTTGATTTGGATAAATAAATTTGGTATTATTTTAATAAATTTCTTCATAAGTCCATGACATGGAATTGCGGCCCTCTTTAATGGCCCGTTCAGGAAGGTCGGTCGAGTCCTTCGGTATTTGGGTCTTTCTATGGTCATTAGCAAACAAGTCTGGATACCGGAAGCTAGGCGCTTCGTTCGTTACAGTATGAAAATGCACACATAATTTATGGTGTGATGATGTGTGTGTGAGATGTAACCCATCTTCACGCATTTCCACTTTACTCTGTGCACAAAAGCATACATATATAAGTTATGTACGTAAATTAAAAACCGCTGGTAACCCGGAACACATATGCTTATTATATTGTTTACTACCCGCAGGCTTTATTAGCAAATCACTAACAAGTCGGGAAACCGGAAGCTGGACGCATCAGGTATGAAGGCTTTGTGTATTTCTTTCATAAAGGATTTGAGTATGTATTTGTCCATTAGTACGTGGTACGTAATATATTTTGGGAAAATATCCAAGGATATTGTCACTGATAGCGCGATTTCCATCAGACTGGGTAGGATCATGCCCTATACTATAGTCTACATTGCTACGGTTCTAGGATGAACTTAAAGGGGGTACCATTATTCACTTTATTTGAACAGATATTGGTAAGGAGGGTATTTCCTAGTCTAGGCACCATATAGTGTCAGCCTCTTGATTTTTTTGAGGTTTTTCGGTCTGGTAGTTTCTGAGAATGGGTCTATTAAAGAAATAATCACTTTCAACCCCCCGCACTTCCCACCTTTCCAACAAATGTCAAAACTAACGGTTTCAGGAAGTACTAATCGGAACCTTTCATTTGATACCTCATATTACTATATTTAATAAACAAAATTACACCCCCTTGTTGCATGGACCCTCCTTTAAATTTAACGTAGAATTCGGGCGTGACAGACATACAAACGGACAGGCAGACATCGACTCGATTTTCATAAGGTTTCACGCAAAATCTTAAAAGTGATGTATTTTAGACGGGGCGTTTAAAGCTGCACCGGAATGAATATAAAAATTTAATAATACGAAAAATATCGTAATAAAACTGCTACAATTGGTTCAAAATATGAACAAGTTGGAAACCAAATTTCAATAACTGCATCATTTTCCGAAAAAAAGTGTATGTGGTTGCCAGGCAGGCAGACAGACAGATAGAAAGGCCTATGAAGAGTGGCCTCATGAGGTACAACCCCAGATGGCGGATAAGGGCATTCCTATTAACATAAAAATGTGTGTAGATGCTCTTGCTTTTAATACTGTGCATAGACACGTGTTTGCTTATCTTTGCTGCTCAGAACATAAATGTTAAGAGAAGGAGAAAAGTTGCGGTGCAGGCGGATTGCTGCCTGATGAAAGCGATTTCGAACTCACCCTATCTGTTCAAAAGAAACTCGTGGACCAGAAAATGAATCTATTCGGCAGAAGCTTCGCTCGAACAACACCTCGTCGCAGGGAGCTAGTCTGTAGTGGTTCAGTACCACACATAAAGGAAGCAACGTGGGAATTTTGGAGCTGCGGATTTTGACCCTTCAAATGGTAAGGAGTCACACACCTTGAATCCACTCTCGACTTTGAGCGATCAAACCACGGTCAAGGAACGGCTTCTGATGGCTTCCCCATGGCTTCATGTTCCCTCACGGGGAAATTTGTAGAAGACATACTTTCTATTTCAGTGGAAAGCCTGCACTTAGTGTCTACGGCGCGATCATCCAGAAAGGAAAATTCAGGAGCTCCAGTACTATAGTGAGGAAAAATTGAAATCCAACTACGGTGTATCTATCGGTGGCACTTAAGCCCCAAATGAGAGTGACTACAGTTTACCAAATTCAGTCTGACTATTGAAGCTGAGCCTATTGCAATACAAAGACGAAATTCTGGGAAAACGGACTAAGGAAAGTTCAATGAATTTCACGGAAGTAAAGTGCAATTCCCTTAGCGACTAATGACTCCTTTTGTACTAGAGGATCAATTGCATCGTGCATTTTTAAAGGGATTTGAACAGGCTGGCCCTATTACTTGGGACAAACGCGTAAAATGGTTCCTTACTGGAATCGAGAACTGTAAAAACTTATCAACCAGACAACTTCTCAATTGTGCTTGTTGGGGTAACAACAATCAAGACTGGTTAAACTTTCAGCACTCACAGCGCGATTGACTTGTAAAAATTTCAAAACGAGACACTTTTGAAACGCACTGTGAGGAACTAGACGGCGAAAGGGAGTCATTGAGGTTGTGTAGAGTTCTTGAAAGCGGTGAGTAAGGCAAGTTGGATTCTCTTAGAAAATCGGAAGGAACTTTCACCAGCTTCGGACTAACGAAGTACACACTCTCTTGGAAGTACACTATCCGGGAGCACAAGTGACGGAAGTGTGACAAAAAAATATTCGTTTACACTGCCTTTCCTACTGCAGCAAAAACAGTTGAGTTGAGTTGTGTATCAAGGGCAAGCACAACATGCACCAAACCACGATATTGGTTGGAGTTAATAGCTTAGTGTTTTCGGTTCACTCCTTAGTAGAGTATAGGGCAACTATACAGTCAGACTTCGCTTCAGCTTAGCTATCATCACACTTAACACTGCGCAAGTGATGAGTTCACAGCAACGAAACAAACACACGACCTACAACTGCTGTTTGAACTCACAGCAGCGAGCTTGAGAAGCGGACGTTCTACTCCTCAAATATCTTCTTCTTTTTCTTCAGCCTTTGTTCCGTTCACAAGCGGGGTCGGCTCGTCGTGATCGGCTTCGCCATTTGGCTCTATCGAATGCTTGATCTGGGTATAATCGCTAGACTTTCAAATCCCCATCCAGCGTATCAAGCCACCGTTGTTTCGACCGACCTTTTGGTCACTTACCATCGACTTCGATGTTCAGACCAATCTTGGAAAGTAAATTCTCTTTAGCATTGCTCTTTAGAATTGCGTGACCATACCATCGAAGACGCCTCTCGCCCATTTTTTCCACGATCGGTGCAACCCCTTAACGATCGCGGATATCCTTATTTCGGATGTGATCAAAACGTCTCACGTCACTAGTCCAACGCAACATCTTCGTCTCCATTACCGCAAGACGCCGTTCATTGTCCTTTATAGTCGGCCAACGCTCAGAACCATAGACAGCGACAGGGCGGACGACATTGTGGTAAATTGTAGATTTGAGACGCTCGTTGATATGTCGATCACAAAGAATACCAGTTGTAGAACGCCACTTCATCCAGGTTGCGTTAATGCGTGAAGCAACTTCATAATGCAGTTCTCCATTGGCTGATAGCATTGACCCGAGGTATCCAAGGCTTGTGACTCAATCCGATCGTCATGTTTGTAACGACATTGTATGCATTTTCTTGGTCGGCCTGTGGCGGCACCTGTCACCAAGAGAGATCAGGTAGGATTTAGCATAGTGGAATAACTTCAACTATACTTAACTCCAACTATACCCTGATCTCAGCATTTTATGTTTGTTTTACTGAGGATAGTACAGAGTACGTTGCCTCAATCCCTCCTCCTCCACCTGGGCTTGGGACCAGCATACTATGTAAACAGCATGGTGGAGTTAAAAGTGTCACTTATAATAGATCGCAAGAGAAAGGAATGCGTACCAAAGAAAAGCCACGGATATACCAAAATGGTAACAGCTGACACCAACCTAAGAGACCTAGGCGAAAATGTCAGGAAAATCCGAATGGTCCGGAAAGGGAACCTCATGTTTGAGCTGGAAAAATCTGATGGGTTTCGGAATCAAGTTGAAAGCTCGCATGACGAAAATATCACAATGTCTTCGCAAAAGCATGAGATCTACGAGGGTATTCAGTCTTAAAATCTGAGATGACGTTCAGAAAGTGAAGATTTTTCACTGCCTTAAACAACAATTTAAGTTGGAAGAATCTACCGTGAGTACGCTGCGACTACCAGTGGCCATAGAAAAATTTCGAATTGGATAAGCTGCTTCAAAAACACAATTTCTAGACACCTTCCGAGGGCATGCTCCAGCGACTTAATCGGTTCGGTTCACGTGGACGCTATAAATGTTAATGCCTGGAATTTAGGAAGGCGTTAAATGCAATAAAATGAAGTTTATTCAAATAAACCTTAGTCAATGTAAACTTGCTCAAGGTTTGCTTGTGCAGGCCCTTTATCAATCAAGACTGAAATTGCCTGCATAAGTGAACCTTACAGAAGCCTTGACGGTGGTGTGGCCAAAGATTCGACTGTTGGAGCGGCGATATGGACATACTATGATCAAGCCATAGAAAAAGCATTAGTCAGTAGACTAGTGGTTTTCTGTTAACAAAAATAGGTGACATATACGTGTACAGCTGGTACGCCCAAACAAGTTGTCTGAACGTAAAAACCTGCTACGTAACCTGAACGTAATCACCTGTCGGAAAGGAGGGATGGGCTCAATTGTAGATCCGATTTTTGTCAGTCTGCGCTGCCGCGTAATATGCCCTAGCAAGTTAGCGAGGATTTTTTCCCAATGCGAGCACCAGACACGTTTGAAATATGGAAATAGCCACGGGGTAGAGATTACCAACAACCCCACTCGAGAGTTAATTATATGGGTATAAATGTGCCTTGCCGCTTGATGTGGGTGAGATCTACATCGTTCCATATGGCAGCACATATTCGCAGACGTATAACTATCTCGCTAGTTGGCTACACGCTTACGGCAGGATACCAATATGTAGAGCCTAAGGAGAACATATGGCGGCCACAAACTGCGACCGTTATTATATTCACAGTAACAGGTAGGAAAGCATTCGCTGTTAGTGAAGTTGCATATGAAAAGTCGCCATTAAAAATATGCTCCAAATGTCTTTGATTCAGACAATTGGAGAAGAATTTCTCGAACATTACCGGCAGATCATGAGAACAAAGACAGTACCCTATGGTCTCCTATACAGGGAAATTAGGTAGTACCAGGTATCCTGGCCGTACAATAATTTTCATTCCGGCATTTGGAGAATTTACATAAATGTAAAAGTTGTGTTAAGAGGAGTTTAGAGTCTATAAACGTTAATCGTTAGGCCTAAAGAGCTAGGCTCTGTTATGGATATTACTTTCATCTATACTTGTTGTCAAAGAAAAGTATACACATAGTGATCATAGAAACAAAACCTTCTTCTATCACGTACCTTAGATTGTTGCGGGAGATAGTTGTTATATTTTTTCCCAACGTCAGGAAACTCTCTCTCAACAGCGACGATAAGTGCGTAAGACATCCCTCCAGGAAACGAAGACCATAAGATGATGGTCTAGGTTTAGCCTAAAGAGTTAGAGGTTACACAGCCTTCCACACTGGTCTTATCCTTAACAAGGTGCTAAAATTGACAATTACAATGGCAGAAATATAATATTTGTACAGATGGTCACTGTCTGCCTGAAAAAAGAGACTTTTCTCGCAGTGGATGTGGTACTTTGTGACGGTCTTCAAGCCGAACGAGCAAGCCACACTACTTTGGATTTTCCTGTCTTCTGAATACAATAGGTTACTTGCCCTACCAACCATTTTGATGTCCGAAAGTGTCAGTCTGCTGTTGAAGTGATCAAAGTGGCTTATGATCTCACTAGGGAAGCCTTTAACGCACTGATAACTTTTAACGTCGAGAACCCGTGCAAATCTGTCAAGTGTCAATAATTAATGTGATCCGCAATAGTCTCGTCGCTTCCATTCATAAAAAGTGAATTTAAGCCGGAGCTATGTGCACTCTTAGTCGCATTTAATTGTATGAATTTCGTAACATACAAAAATATAGGAAGATGCATATGCTAATTAAATAAACTTGAAGATTATTTGAAATGCCGTGCGTGAATAAACGACCTGCGTACATATTTTATGTTATGGAAATCATACAATTTATGCCAATAAGACTTTAATAGTGCATTCTGCAAGTTCTCAAAACGAATTCATTCAAATTAATTATATTCAAAAGTAGCAGCTGGAAACGAAAAGCGCCGCCAAATTGCAAATAACGTGAAGTGTCAACAAATCGTAATCCGTCACGCATCGTAAAAAGACTGAGAAATGGGCAGACAACCTTAAAAATGTTCTTTTAATCTAAGACTACGTTGCTTTATTTTATAGACAGCTATGATGTGTTTGATTGCCCAGAAGGACATTGGTGTGCGAATCATCCAGAAATTTGCGTGAGCAATGGCGAGCCTGCTTGCAAGTTGATCAGAGCTTGCAGAGAATGTTTCCAAAATTCAACCAGCGCTTGTTACAGCGAAAAAACGTATGCCCTCTGCAATAATGGCCAACTAGATACACGTATAATGTACTGTCCAGCTTCGAAACCATATTGCAGTATGCGCTACGACGATGATGGAATAATCTCTGCCGTTTGCACCAACAGAATACAGGTAAGTTTTGGATGAATTTAACACTCATGCCATTTGTTGTTTTTTTCTGCTTACTTGAAATTTAAAGCAAATCGCTTGTGATGGCAGTGCAACCACGACTCCCAAACCGGACCAGTGCCCCTCGTTTGGAAAGTTCCCAAACACAGCCGATACCACCTGTAGAAGGTGAGACATTGATTAATAACGATTATTGCAGCTAAAATTAATTTAATTTTCATTGCAGGTACTTTTATTGTTATTCAGATCGAGACCAAGGAGGAAACTACATCATTAGCAGAGTCGAGTTCATGTGCCCTTCTACAACTGTGTATGATCCTTCGAAGGGCAAATGTGTGCCAGATGCCATCTACAAATGTGAGAATGTAGAGGAAATTATTTAATTGAAAAGCGACTGTGAATAGGTTTTTTTTCAATTGAGTAGCTTTAGTTTTAGTGAAATTCATATTATTCGGAATAAAGTAGTGTAAAAATGCTACATTGAAAACTTGTATTCAAATGGCATCCTTTGCATGATTAATTAGGGAACATTTGCGGAACGGTTTCGTAAAGGTGGCATTATGATTGTGATCCGTGAACTGAACTGCAAGGGGGGAAGGCAAGTATCTGACAACACTGTGCTCGGACAGCAGGAAGTCAATGCGAAGAAAGGTTCTGGCCTTGACAACATTACCGTCCAAATGATCAAAGGGCTACCACCTATTGCTATAAAGTATCGCGTCCAGTTATTCAATAGGATTATTCAGTTCGGTTACTTCCTACGGAGCTGGAAAACATCGCTGGTTACAAGGATCCTCAAGGCTGGCTAATCAATTTGCTATTCGTAGTATCAAAGCTCTTCGAGAGCCTCTCCTGGTGAAACACAGGTTTTACCACGCGCGACGACAATATCAATGTTGGCGTACCACAAGGAAGCGTACTAGGACCGTTGCTGTACCTACACATCAAGTATGTCAACTAGCAGTAATATAGCCATATCTACAGACACTCGTTTCTGGCTACTCACATAAAATCTCGATTAGCGTCTTAAGTCGTACAGCGGCGTTTAAATCGGATTGAGGAATGGTTGGAAGGTAAACTTCAATGAGCTGAATTGCTCTCATATAACATTTATGCTCCACCGGGAAACCTGCCCTCCAATCAATATAAATGGAACCCAAATTCTCCAATCTAGTCGTGCCAAGTACCAGGAATTGCACTTGGGCAGATGGCTTACTTGGAAAAAGTATATTGATTCCAAGAAGCAACAGGTGACTATTAAAGCAAAGAGTCTACACTGGATTTTAAACGCTTAAATCCTTAATGTGAAGTACAAAGTCCTTTCTACCAAATTACGATATTTCGGGAGATCATCCACGGCAGGCTTCATTCCTCCCGAAGCCGGTGGCCCGATTATGTATCATACACATATGTATGTACATATATTGACGAGTCCCCTGCAGGAAACCGAGTATACCCGGAATTTGGCTGTAGAAGCTCCGGGATTCGACTAGAGACACTCTAGAACGAGGGCAACTGATGTTAAGCGACATGAAAAAGGGCAATATTGGTCCTGGAGGCTATGGAATGCTGATAAGCAACGACCGCACTCATTTTTGCAATCTAACTCTTGGCGGGCTGTAGATATTTATATACATGGCTACTACACAGGTGCCTCTTTCAGTCCAGACAGTATACTTTTGTTATCAATATTAGGTAACAACCGCTGAAGATTCCGCTAGAGAGGGCGGTCGATATACGTATACGAGGCTAAATACAAATTCATTGGCTATAATGAAGATGGAATTTTTTACTTTTGAATCAAATATTTTGGAATTACACTAGATCAAAAGCTACTCTTGGTAGCACACAGCGGAAAGATATGTAGAGAAGCGATCGTAGGGTTCCACCCAGCAAATACGGAAATGGATATACACCGTAATATTAATGACAAGAACGGTACTTTGCTTATCAACCGTCGAGCCGCAACGGATAGATGGCGAGAATACTTCGAGCAGATTTCAACTGAAGAATTTGCTCATCCTCCACTTCCACAATCATTGCCGACATTTGGAGCAGTTCCACCAGTCAGCGCAACTGAAGTCGAGGAGGCAATAAAACAAATGAAATCGGGGAAAGCAACAGGACCTGACGACATCGCATCTGAGCTCTGGAAAGCGAAGAGCTGGGACCCAACACTGTGGCTCAGTGAATTCTTGAACCGGGTTATTCAGGAAGGAAGAACACCATCTGACTGGCAAGAAAGTACCACTGTTCCAATATGGAAAAAGAAAGGTAGCCCAGCAGAATGTTCAAATTACCGTCCGATCCGGTTACTTTCCCATACCATGAAGATTTTTGAACGCATTCTTGACAACCGTATTCGCGAAATCGTTGAAATAACCGTGAATCAAGCGGGATTTGTCAAGAACTGCGGAACTACTGACGCAATACACGCTGCGCGGTTACTCATGGAGAAACACCGTGAGAAGCATCGCCCTCTTTACATTGCCTTTCTGGATCTAGAGAAAGCGTTTGACGTATTAAAACCGCTTCGTGTCTCTGTTGGTGTTCATCAAGGAAGTGCCCTCTCACCCTTCCTCTTTGTCCTTGTTATGGACACCGTCACACGGGATATCCAACGTCCAGCGCCCTACACACTGCTTTCTGCAGATGATGTTTTCCTAGCATCTGATAGCAAAATTGATCTCGAGCAACTTGTTCAAAGCTGGAATGATCGCCCCATGCAACACGGTCTCAGATTGAATTTAAACAAAACTGAATTTTTGAAGACCGATCCCAATGAAACAGGCACAATCACTGTCAGCGGCAGTGATCTGCCCAGAACTGAACGATTTAAATACCTCGGGTCAACGCTATCAGCCAATGGAGAACTGCGTTATGAAATTGCTTCACACATTAACGCAACCTGGATGAAGTGCGTTCCACAACTGGTGTCCTTTGTGATTGACGTATCAACGAACGTCTCAAATCTAAAATTTACCGCAATGTCGTCCGTCCTATCGCTCTCTATGGTTCTGAGTGTTGGCTGACCATAAAAGACAATGAACGGCGTCTTGCGGTAATGGAGACGAAGATGCTACGTTGGACTAGTGGCGTCACACGTTTAGATCACATCCGAAATGAGGATATCCGCGATCGTTAAGGGGTTGCACCGATCGTGGAAAAGTTGCGAAAGAGGCGTCTTCGATGGTATGGTCACGCAATTCGTGCAAACGAGAATTCACTTGCTAAGATTGGTCTGAACATCGAAGTCGATGGTAAACGACCAAAAGGCAGACCTAAGCAACGGTGGCTTGATACGCTGGATGGGGATTTGAAAGCCTCGCGATTGCACCCAGATCAGGCATTCGATTGAGCCAAATGGCGAAGCCGATCACGACGAGCCGACCCCGCTTGTGAACGGGACAAAGGCTGAAGAAAAAGAAAAAAGATCTAGAGGATGGTAACCTAGGCGCCTGGAACCAAACTTGCACATCAGTCAGTGATTTATACAAACTGCAAAGACTTCGAAGCTTTTGTGTTTATCACTCAAGCGTTGATAACATATTCAGCGGTACCCCTGAAGATCCATCTTGAATTTGCTGGTTTTAATTATCTCATTCAAATGCAGGCTAGGAGCGCCATCTTCGGAATGATTGGCTGCCACTTGATTAGAAAGGCAATGCAGTTCCAAGCAGGTGAAATTCATGGTAGACTGATATGGCGAAGTCTTGATGATTTAAACATGTTAAAAGCCAGGTGCAATAAAGTGGAAACCTGTGAGTTCTAATATATATTGGGTTAGATGGCACCGGGACACCGGATGAACTTACCAGCAATTGGACAGAAAAGTAGCTAAATGGAGCTGAGTTCATGGCCATGAAATTGAGGGAAGGAGAGAAGTAGTTGGGGGAATTATACTGGGCGAACAACAAAGTGCAGATAGGACTCTTTGCACCTCATCAGGAAGGGCATTAGGATTATATTGGCAGCATTGACAAGTAAGCTAAACTGGGATCTAAAGACTGAGATGTGATGGCTACAGTTAAGTCCCTGTGACCTTTCGCGAATACTTGCCGAGTCGGCCCAACCCCACGGTGCTTTCCGAACACAGATTGACTAGGATGGACAAAGGTACCAGTTTATATTGGACACAAGTTTAGCATTCATACTGGTGGATGCAACGCCTACCTAAAGGCTCTAATGAAATTAATGACTCCGATATTCAGTTCTATGGCGCAACTACACGCTTGTGCCAAAAAAGAACTTATCCCGCGAAGTGCGCACAACCACAACTAACATGTTAGTTTCATAAAGGGACCAAACGCAGCTAACCGGCTCGAGAACACATCCCCGGTTCCCGCGGTACCAGATAACCCCTAGTGAGGGTTCGTGCTTCGAGTCATTTTAGATGGCCCCTATCTGCCTTCTTGCCACCTCTGAGCACCTGTTACGATTACAAACACACTCACGCTTAATCGCAAGATGTCGGAACGACTGGTTTCTAACAACTGGAAGCTGGGCAACGCTGCAATCTCCAAATAATGCACGGAGACTGAACTTCATCGACTGAAAAACCTAAAAGAATCAACAAGTCTGAAAGCTCGATAAATATAGGAGGCTACCGAAACAATGACCTTCCCTATCTTAATATATTTCTCGGAGGCTTGGGTTAGAAAAATCGCCAACTCTTAGTCGCGTTCGAGAAAAGAATCCTTCCAGGAATTTTTGTCTTCCTAAAGGATGATGGAGGATTCTATAAGCTAGATATCATATATAAACGTATAATTAATTTGCACGAACTCGCCGTATGTCTTCACCAACTTTTTATGCTACTCTCGATGTCACCTGTTTCACTAGCTTCTGTGAAGTTTTTTTCTTGTTTTATACAATCATCATCATCATCAACGACGCAACAACCGGTATCCGATCTCGGCCTGCCTTAATAAGGAACTCCAGACATCCCGGTTTCGCCCTTATAGACTTTCCGGTTGGGATCATCCTCATCCATACGGATTAAGTGACCCGCCCACCGTAACCTATTGAGCCGGATTTTATCCACAACCGGACGGTCATGGTATCTCTCATAGATTTCGTCGGTATATTGGCTACGGAATCGTCCATCCTCATGTAGGGGGCCAACAATTCTTCGGAGGATTCTTCTCTCGAACTCAGCCAAGAGTTCGCAATTTTTCTTGCTAAGAACCCAAGTTTCCGAGGAATATATGAGGACTGGCAAGATCATAGTGTTGTACAGTGAGAGCAGAACAGTTTTTGTAAGCTGAAATAGGCTCTGTGGGCTGACAACAACCGTGCGTGGATTTCATCATCGTAGCTGTTATCGGTTGTGATTTTCGACCCTAGATAGGAGAAATTGTCAACGGTCTCAAAGTTGTATTCTCCTCTCCTTATTCTTCCTGTTTGACCATTGCGGTTTGATGTTGTTGGTTGATTCGTCTTCGGTGCTGACGTTGCCACCATATATTTTGTCTTGCCTTCATTGATGTGCAGCCCAAGATCTCGCGCCGATAGTCGCCTGCTCGATCTGGATGAATGCAGTTTGTACGTCTCGGGTGGTTCTTCCCATGATGTCAATATCGTCTGCATAGGCCAGTAGTTGGGTGGACTTAAAGAGGATCGTACCTCACTTTCTCTTATCGTAGACCGTTGTTGATGTCAAATGGTCTTGAGAGTGATCCTGCTGCTTTAAACTGGCCTCGCACATTGGTCAGGGTCAGCCTAGTCAGTCTTATTAATTTCGTTGGGATACTGAATTCTCTTATGGCTGTGTGAAGTTTTACCCTAGCTATGCTATCATAGGCGGCTTTAAATTCGATGAGTAGATGGTGCAACTGTTGTCCATATTCCAACAGTTTTTCCATCGCTTGCCGCAGAGAGAAAATCTGATCTGTTGCTTATTTGCCTGGAGTGAAGCCTCTTTAGTATGGGCCAATGATGTTCTGGGCTTAAGGGGCTATCCGGCATATCAAGATAGAGGAGAATATCTTATAGATGGTACTCAGCAACGTGATACCTCTATAATTGCTGCACTGTATGATATCGCCCTTTTTATGTATGAGACAGATAATGCCTCGTTGCCAATCGTCAGACATTGATTCGCTGTCCAATACTTTGAGCACAAGTTGATGAACCACTTGGTGTAACTGGTTGCCTCCCTATTTAAACAATTCGGCTGTAATTCCATTGGCTCCTGGCGACATATGATTTTTAAGCCGATGAATTGCACGGACTGATTCTCCTCCTGCGGGACCTCCAACTCGCCGATGTTCTGGTTATTCAGTAGCTCATCAAAGTACTCAACCCATCGCTCCAATATGCCCATTCTGTCGGAAATCAGATTTCCCTCTCTATTTCGGCAGGATGAGCATCGAGAGTGCATAAGGCTTCATCCTGCTGACTTGTTGGTAAAACTTCCGCGCCTGGTGCGGTTGCTCCCTGTACTTTTCTAGTTCACAGACCTCTTGGTTCTCCCAGGCTTCCTTTTTCCGTTTGTGAAGTCGCTTCTGCGCTCGCCGGAGTTCGTGATAAGTCTCTGCGCGTGACCGCGTTCTTTGAGAATGCACCATTACTCGGTATGCGGCATTCTTCTGTTACATTGTTAGCTTATATTCATCGTCAAACCAGCCGCTCCGACTCCTTTTGCGGCTGGGGCCAGGTATGTTTGTGGCTGTATCCATGATAGCGTTCTTCAGGTGGTTGTGAAGATCATTTGTTGATGCTTCATCTCCAGGTCCTCTGTTGATTGCGGTTATTGTGGCATCCATTTCCCTCTTATAGATGTCGCGGAGGGCTGTGTTGTGAATGGCTTCAATGTTCACTCTCACCTGATTGTCAGAGGGGATTCTAGGTGGTATTGTTATTCGAACTAGGAGCACCATGCCAACGAGATAGTGATCCGAGTCTATATTGGCCCCCCTATATGTTCTGACATTCATCAAGGCTGAGAGGTGGCGGCGTTCGATCAACACGTGGTCAATTTGGTTGAAAGTGGTCCCGTCTGGAGAGGCCCACGTATGTTTGAGGACCGCTTTCCGCGCAAACCAGGTACCTCCCATTCTACCATTTCGTGTAACACTGCTAATTGAATAATCCGCAGTCCGTTATCATCTTTATTTTCGTGTAAGCTATGGGAGCCAACGTATCGCCTGAATACGGGCTCCTTCCCTACTTGGCTGTTAAAGTCCCCAAGTATGATTTTGATATCATATCTGGGACAGGCTTCGAGGATTCGTTCTACTGCCTCGTAGAAGTTATCCTTCTCCGACTCTGCAGTCTCCTCTGTAGGGGCGTGAATGTTGATGAGGCTTATATTTTTAAACTTGCCTCGGAAGCGCAGAGTGCATAGCTGCTCACTTATGTTTTCAAAGCCGATAAAAGCAGGTTTCGTTTTATTGCTGACTAAGAAACCTACTCCGAGCACATGGTTTACTGGATGGTCACTATAATATATGGTGTAGTGACTCCTTTCCAGGAAACCGGTCCCTGTCCAACGCATCTCCTGTAACGCTGTTACATCAGCCCTATACTGGGACAGGGTATCGGGTAGCTGCTTATCAGTTTCATCTCTGTACAGGGAGCGCACGTTTCATGAGAAAATGCGCAAATCGTTATTCCGTTGTCGTTACCGGGTTCGTTGTTGTAAAATCCATCCAGTCCGAGGCTCCTTTTGTGGTTTCCTAATTTTAATTTCTTGTGTAGCGTTGTCAACCCACAACCTGGAGGACCAGTTGGTACGATTTGTCCCGTTTTTAGGCGCGGGAGACTCGCCTTCATCCTTCTCCGTCTGCAGCTTTTCGTTACGAAAGAGCTCCCAGCGGTCACCACGTGGAGGTGGAGATAGGGTTTGGTAGTAGAGCTGTTGGTGTTGGTTCAGCAGGCATTTCCCAGGTTTTATGCTCCATCGTGGGTACCAATCCACGTTTCGCCCCGGGACCTATACTACCCCTTGACTTTATACCAACTATGTATTAACTTGTCTAAATTCAGTACCATTTTGCTGATGTTTTTATGCTATTAAAAGTATTTTATTCTGTTTGATCAGCTTCTTTTCTACATAACAAGTGTGCAGAAATTAAATTATTACTGCCTTGTTCCTCTTATTTGGATTTGATGGTTCACAATTTACCAGATGCTAAGAGTGCTGCTCAAAGCGCTAGATTAGAACAGTTATGATGTAAATACATGTTCTCTGTATTCGCATGGCTCCTCCACTTTCATCTGTTTGTTTTAAAATAACATGAGCGCAGGTGAGATTAGAATGGGTTATTAAATTATTGTATTAACACATATGGCGACTTATACTGTAAAATAAGTGTTGCTTGCTAATGCATAGACTAAAAATAAGGAGGTAAGTTAGCAGACATGTACAACAGAAATTGAGCAAAGTGCCCCAAAGAAGGCAATAAATGTAAATTAGGGTGCAGAAGAAGTTGCTACCATTGATCATGATGTGTTTCGAATATCGCAGTTTGATAATATTCTGTGCATGCGATTTGGATTTCAAACGAGATTAAAACAAATGCATCCCAGTAACCATGAACTCTAGCAAGTTCTACTCTGAAAGATTGGTTTCACAGCATTAGTGTGGTGCAAAGAATAATACAATGGTGCCATGCAACCGCTTAGTGTTCAGACTATTTTGAATCATACTGAACTTCAGCAGCATAACTATAAAGAAGCTTATCCATATCGTATTAGGTAGAGTAGCTATATAAAAACGCACTCAATGTAAACCTCAAATAAGGTGGATACTAGGATACCAGATCATTCACGAAGAAAACATCGTTGTTAACTAGTGAATCACATTGTAATCACGAAGGATGCGCCTGCATGAGAAATCAAAGAACGCCCAGCGCTTTGTTTGTCTAAAGAAAAAACCTTTAGGAAGTCATCATTGGGGATGATTTCCGATGATGATGTGATGTTAATCCATATATTCCTAGGGTGTACCTAACATCATATGATAGTAAGGAAAGTGTTTCCCTGTGCGTGTTCCAACTAAGGTTGGAACACTGCACTGCCGACACGACACATATAGATTCGATACCATTGAAGTGTGGTCAATCGTACGCTCATGGGTCCATCTGGAAATTCCTTGCAAAACATCCGGTAGCTCTGATGATGGTTGATCATATGTTTTCCAGATTCATCTTTGAAAATACATACTCTCTTGTAATCACCAAAAGCAAAGAATGTTCGATTACTGGCCATGAGTTTTTAAGATTACAGACTTAATAATCTTCGCCGACGGATTATTCATGTAAAACGGATCGGGCGCCGGGTGTTCTTGGGATATCCGATTTTGGAACTGGGCCTACTCTTGGGAAAAATGTCAACCATATTCCAGGTGGTAGAAGAATGCTTACGGGAAAAATGCCTGGGTGGCACTATTCGAATCTGTTTGGACAGTCCACTAGTTGCTACTCTACTCAGAAGGGTGAAATTGCAAGGATTCATGTAGCCGATTGAAGGAATTTGAACTCTTGCCGGCATGCAAAAATGCTTGTGACAGAGCTTAAGGCCCATAGAGCATCATTTTTGTTATCCATAAGAAGTGTGACTTGAAATCCCTAGTAGAGCTTTTAACGGGACACTGCTCTTTAAACTACTGTGAGGAGCCTGTGAGTGGCCAGATCTCCCATCAGGCGCGACCCCAGCTGGCGGATTGTGGCATACCTACTGATGTGTAAATATGTGTTCATGCACTTTTCTTTTCTGACTGTGCATGGGCTAGTGTTTGCTCATCTCTGGTGCGCGGACCAAAATGGCTATGGGAAGGATACCCAGGACATAAAACCACTATGGAAGACGTGAGAAGAAGGAAACTTACGGTGCAGGGGCTCGGAACCCCAGTACCGGCGCCTTTTGGGAGTGAGCAAGGGGGCTCCCGGTCGCCGATATCCCTCGACAGCAGTGCCTCGGTGGTGGACAACTTGGCCACCGTGGCATCTAATGCTACAAGTGTTTTAGATTTGGAAAAGGAAGTGTTCAAGCGAAGTACCACTCTACCAAGGACACCAGTAACAAAACCGAAGAAGGATGAATTGAAAGCAGATCGTTGGATAACAAAAACAGCAACAACATCGACCGCACATATTCAAGAGGAGCAGCAACAGGAGGTACTCCAGGATCAGGAAAAGGACCCATTCAGAAGAAGTTCGTCAACTTTGAGATCTCCGCTAATGCCGAACATCAAAAAAGATAAAACGGAGGGAAGGTCAATGAATGCCAAATGTGAAGGATTATTTAAAAGTAGTAATCTGGTTAGGAATCATGGAGAGCAGAGCCCTGAAGCAGAGGAATTACCCTTCACACAGCTTGGTGCAAAAATAGTGGAGCTGTCTGAGTTCATCAAGGACAAGCACAACGTCTACCAAGCCATAAAAAATATGGTGAGAGCAATTAGAGTGCTCTACAACAAAGCGCAGCAGGAGGAAATTCCAAGGGCAAGTCGAAATCTGTTGTCACAACGGTGTCACAAGCGACCCAAGTGACACCTAATCGTGTTGCAATCGGCCTACCACCAAACAAGAGAGTGCGGGAAGGAGATGTGGATCCTCTGAGAAGTCAGCAGGCGCCTAAGAGGAAAAAAGCCATACAAATAGTTCCGAAAAACGGAACTAAAGGCACCGAAGAGAGAAAGCAGGCCCCCAAGTGCGAGCTCCGGCAATCGACTCGACAAAATCCAAGGGTAATGAAAAAAGTGGATGGACCAAGGTAGTTAAGAAAAAGGTGAAGAAAAAGGCAAAAGTGCGAATACGCCCAGAAGCGATTGTAATCTCCAGCAATGGAAGTTTGTCTTACGCGGAGATACTGAAAAAGGTCAAAGCTGACCTCGACCTAAAAGATCTAGGCGGAAATGTCAGCAAGATTCGAAGGACCCAAAAGGGTGACCTCATGTTTGAACTGAAAAAAAAACCAGCTTGGGGAAAACTGATGGCTTCCGAACTCAGGTTAAGAACTCACTTGGGGAGGGTGTCACAGTACGGACCCAAAAACATGAGGTCTATATTCAGTGCAAGGATCTCGATGAAGTGACATCCAAAGGAGAAATTTGCACTGCCTTGATGGAACAGTTCAAGCTGGAGGAACTTGCCGCAGAGTCCATTGTGAGCTTGCGGAAAGCCTATGGCAATACTCAAACGGCCACATTGTGATTGCCAATGGACGCCGCGCAGAAGTTATTGGCGGCCGGGAAAGTTCCAATCGGATGGGTTGTTTGCCGTCTGAGAGAGCAGATTTCTCTAAAGAGGTGCTTCAAGTGCCTCGCGTTTGGCCATTTCGCGAAGGCATGCACCAGCGGCATTGATCGGTCCGATCGATGCAGAAGGTGTGGGGAGAAAGGCCATACTGCCAAAGCGTGCAGTAGGGACCCCAAATGCTTATTGTGCGAAGGAAGTGAGGGATGGGACTACCGGCATATTGCCGGGAATGGTAAATGCCCGGAATTTAGGAAGGCGCTGACTTCAATGAAAAAATGAGATTTATTCAAATAAACCTCAGTCATTGTAAGGTCGCTCAAAATTTACTCGAGCAGACCGTCTATGAATCCGAGGTGGAAATTGCCATCATTAGCGAACCCTATAGAAACCGTCACAGTGGCGTGTGGGTTATAGATTCGTCTGGTGGAGCGGCGATGGGCATGCGGTCGACAAGCCATACAATGTACTGGGAATCAGACATACAGCGGCTTTGTGTGGGCGAAAATAAACAGGGTATATGTGTACAGCTGTTACGCCCCACCAAGTCTGACACTGCCCGAATTCGAAGAAATGCTTGACAGTCTTGTTCTCGATGCAAGGGGTCGTAGTCCAAGGGTGATTGCTGGGGACTTCAATGCTTGGGCCAGTGAGTGGGGTAGCAGAGAGACAAATGCAAGGGGCGGCAGTCTATTAGACGCTTTTGCACAGTTGGATGTCGTTCTCGCCAACGAAGGATATGTAAACACCTTTCAGAAAGGGGGTGTACCTCAATCGTAGACCTAACTTTTGTCAGCCCTGCACTGGCACGTGGTATGTCTTGGTGCGTCAGCAAGTACTACACCCACAGCCATCACCGGGCAATCTTCTTTGGGCTATGGGTGGAGTCACCGGACATAAGACCATCATGCCCGAAACCGAGAAAGATGTCAGGCTGGTCTTCTAAAGCTCTGGATGAGCAGACCTTCATGGAGGTGTGGTTAAACCAACCTAATAAAGCAGGTGCCTCTACGGAAAGAGCTGCCCATGTGGTCCAATGCATCACCAAAGCGTGTGACGCGTCCATGCCGAGGAGGTGCTTTTCCCCAGTAGAAGACCAAACTACTGGTGGAATACTGAACTGGCCAGTCTTCGACCAGCCTGTCACCGAGCCAGAAGAGCGGCTCAAAGAGTGGTAGGCAGAATCGACCAAGGGCAAAAAGAGCGCGCCTATAAGGAAGCTCGCAAAACCCTCAAGCTCGCCATCCAACGGAGCAAGAGGGAATGCTTTAAGGAGCTCTGTTTAGAAGCGGACGTAAACCCGTGGGGGAGCGCCTATAGAATCGTGATGGGGAGATTCAGAGGGCGATCATCTCTGCAGATCACGTGTCCTACACTCTTGTTAAAAATCATCCAGGGGTTATTCCCTCAGCAAGAGGAGGGCATAGACAGCTTCCAGCGACCTCTGAACGACACCGCAATACAGTGACGAGCTGCTGGAGATCTGCACTAGGATAGGAGATAACAAAGCTCCGGGTCTGGATGGCGTGCCGAATAAGGCCCTTAAGCTTGCCGTGAAATCCAGACCGGACATGCTCGCTGAGTTGTTCGAAGCGTGCATGTCCGAGGGGATATTTCCTGTATCCTGGAAACGACAGAAGTTGGTGCTACTGCTTAAGACTGGCAAACCTCAAGGTGAGCCAACCTCCAACAGACCTATTTGTCTTTTGCACACTGTGGGCAAAATGCTAGAGCGAGTAATCTATAATAGATTACTCCCTGTTGTTGAGAGCCTGGGAGGTCTCTCAGATCGGCAGTATGGGTTCCGTAAAGCCAGATCAACCATTGATGCTATCAAAATGGTTACTGGCTTGGCCGAAGATGCAATCCACGGAAAGGGCAGTACTAGCAAATATTGCATAGTAGGGACCCTGGACGTGAGAAATGCATTCAATTCGGCCAGTTGGAACCTAATACAGGAATCTCTGGGCTATTGTCAACAGCTATTTACAAGAACGGAGGCTTTGTATGACACCGATGACGGACCCCAAGAGTACGTTGTCTCCGCGGGTGTCCCACAGGGCTCCGTACTGGGCCCACTGCTGTGGAACATCATGTACAACAATGTTCTTAATCTTCCCCTTCCGGAGGAAGCCACGGTGGTGGGCTACGCCGATGATATAGCGCTGGTTGTTGTCGCAAAGCATCTCGAAGATGCTGAGTTATACTCATGCGAAGCGATCAGTGCTGTTAAGGGTTAGCTAGAGGGTTCTGGTCTGACACTTGCGGAGGAAAAAACGGAAGCGGTCCTCATCACCAAGCGCAGTAAAAGAAATTTTGCCCGTAATCAAATTGGGAATCATATCATCACTTCTAAGTCTGCGATCAAATACTTGGGAGTGATGATAGATGGGAAGCTTAGCTATAAGCCACACGTGCAGTATGTCTACGACAAAGCATCCAATACGAGTATGGCCCTGGCAAGAATGATGCCGAACGTGGGAGGGCCACGGCATGCTTCCAGGTTGCTTATAGCTAGGGTAGTGAGTTCGATCCTGCTTTATGCAGCTCCAGTTTGGGGAAAGGCATTGCAGGTTTCATCTAATGCTAACAAACTGAGTTCAGTCTACAGAAGAACAGTCCTAAGGGTATGCTCGGCATTCAGGACTGTCTCAGATGATGCAGCATTTGTCGTCTCTGGAATGATGCCCATTGATATCCTGGCAAATGAGATGACGAATATATATAGTGCGAAGTCTATCTCTCCTTTACCGCAGACGAAGAACGCCGAAAGGGAGAGATCGTTAAATAGATGGCAAGAGCGTTGGGAACGCTCAGGAAAGGGTCGGTGGACACATAGGCTCATCCCTGCCATCAAGGAGTGGTTGGAGAGACGGCACGTGGAGATTAATTATAATCTTACTCAGTTTCTCACGGGGCATGGAGGATATCGCCAGTACCTGTTCAGGTTTAAACTAGATACCCCACCCGATTGTCCAAACTGCGATGGAGTCCCAGAGGACCCAGAACATGTATTCTTCCACTGCCCAAAATTTGTGGAGGAAAGGAAGAACATAGAGCAGACTCTAGTAGAGGTGCTCGTACCAGAGAATCTGGTGCGAAGAATGCTAGCATGTCAGGAAGACTGGGATGCGATCAACTCCATGGTCGTAACTATCCATAGCAAACTGCGAAAGGCAGAGGAGAGGAGAAAAGCGCGGTAACGCACGCCGCGTAGAGACGAAAGGGGACCAAGCTAAAAAGAGCTGGCTCCGCCCCGTGATATAATACCGTACGGTGGTTCCACGGGGCTTGGGGGGAGTCGGGGATGGTTTTAGTGGGTAAGAATCCCACACGCTGGCGTGTCCAGGCCAGTGTCTTTTGAAGATTTCCTCCTCCTCAAAAAAAAAAGAAAAAAAAAGCCAGGAGGAGGAGGAAGAGACGGTTTGGAATTCATATACAGCTGCCCGGCCTCTTCAGACCTCAGGCGAAGACACCTCGGTAAGGTCTTCTTCAACGAAGGATCTGCACATGTTCGGCCTCTAGAGAATGATCTCATATTTGTAAAAGTCTGGCAACGTCACAGGCGGGAAGCTGTTTAATAGGCATTTTATGAAGATAGTGCAATGATCTTAACAAAGCCTGAGTGGCTGCAGCTCTGGCTTCCTCACTGAACTAAACAGACTAAATGCTTTCGGCCCAGATGACTTTTCTAACAATTCAGAAAGAGACTCAAAAGTATGCAAGGATGATTACACGTATTTACACCTGCGAGATAACTTGACCAGTCGATACGGAAGAAAACAAGACTCTGATGGGTGTAGTTGGCAGGGCCATAATGAAATGGCTGGCTATAAACCTGACTTCGGTGTAGCCTGAATAAAGTGGTTTTCTTCAGACCTCATCCTTTGCAATCGAAATATCAATATATATATGGTTGCTACTCGCACCTTGGTTGGGTATAGCGCGTCAACCACACTCTCGCCTTATGTGGTTTTCAGTGCTGGTCAGGTACAAAAGGCAATGAACGTCGCCATCTAAGATTTAAGCATCAACGGGAAATGTCTAAAAGTCGATTTAAACAGCGATAAGTTGATTCATATTACGCGAAATAGAAGGCGGTGATTTTAGAGCATTTCGACTCCATCTGGCTATCACCGATTTAGCTAAGCAATGCCTTTTCGCCACCAATAGGACGAACAAAAAGAAAGCCAAAAAATAACCGTGTATCCTGTTTGCACGTAGCAGACACACAAGGTTGTGGTTTTTCGAAGATTCGAATTGAGTGGTCGACAATAAGTTCGTGTAATGTCTTTAGATGCAACAGATATAGTTGTGGATTTGGTAGGAGATTTGGAAAAAAAATATTCCTGGAAACTTGGCAAGGCTGCGCTGCTTGAGGTTTACGTTTTGGTCTTACAGGACAGATTGCGGGTAGAGAGTAGTGTGAACGCCGCCGCGAAACATAATTAGAATAATGATGAAGTCTTGGCTTGAGAAGGCTTGTTTTACTTTGTAGGAGGAGGGAGATGATCATTTTTTCCCGAGAATTTTATCGATGTGGAGTGGTCGATTAGTGGATAGCTTTTGCAGGATTCGACTTTGCGGTTCAAAGTCCTACACAGTTCCATCCTAATCTCAGGAAATATTCGCCTTGATATGTTTCACTAAGTTCCTGTTCCCACAAGTGTTGGGAAGTCAAATGTTGAATGACAGACAGCCTCGTTCTTTACATAATAATAAGATTTCCATGGCGTGCAAATATTTTCCTTGAGAACAGTGACAATATATTAGACTTATCAACATCCTGATTTTATTCATTTCTATGAATTCGGCCGTTTAGATACGTCGCTCATCATGTAACATAAATCATTGCTGTTCTCTTCTACGAACTACTTCCAAAGTCCCTCAAGGTTTGCACTTAGAATTACCAGATCTGTAACTGATGTGATAATTCCAAGTGCAAATTGTGGTCACATAAATATTATTTATAATATATAGTGGCGTATTTGCTTTTGGTGCTCATAAGTTATATTGTGGATTCTTTCTGTGTGCCTTTACTCCTTTCGCTTGTTTTTGCATATCGTTCTGCGCTTTTACCGATATTTATCAAGGAAGCGCCATTTCACCGCACAATTGATGTTCTCCTAGAGTTTCACAGCAAAGCTCGTCTTGGGCGGCTGGCATATAAAATAAATAATCTTCTCATGCAGCACATTGTGCGACTACATTTGAATAAAACGGACTTTTTAATTACCGACTAAAATGAAACAGGCACTATCACTATATCTCAGAACAATCATCATTATCAACGGCGCAACAAGTGGTATCCGGTCTAGACCTGCCTTAATACGGAACTCCAGACATCCCGGTTTTGCGCCGAGGTCCACCAATTCGATATCCCCAAAAGCTGTCTGGCGTCTTGGCCTACGCCATCGCTCCATCTTAGGCAGGGTCTGCCTCGTCTCCTTTTCCTTTTTTTTTTCTACCATAGATATTTCCCTTATAGACTTTCCGGGTGGGATCATCCTCATTCATACGGATTAAGTGACCCGCCCACCGTAACCTATTGAGCCGGATTTTATCCACAACCGGACGGTCATGGTATTGCTCATAGATTTCGTCGTTATGGCCAAAAATTCTTCGGAGGATTCCTCTCTCGAACGCGGCCAAGAGTTCGCAATTTTTCTTGCTAAGAACCCAAGTCTCCGGCAAGATCATTGTCTTGTACAGTAAGAGCTTTGACCCTATGGTGAGACGTTTCGAGCGGAACAGTTTTTGTAAACTGAAATAGGCTCTGTTGGCTGACAACAACCGTGCGCGGATTTTATCATCGTAGCTGTTATCGGTTGTGATTTTTGACCCTAGATAGGAGAAATTTCAAAGTTGTATTCTCCTATCCTTATTCTTCCTGTTTGACCAGTGCGGTTTGATGTTGTTGATTAGTTGGTTTTCGGTGCTGACGTTGCCACCATATATTTTGTTTTGCTTTCATGTATGTGCAGCCCAAGATCTCGCGCCGATAGTCACCTGCTCGATCTGGATGAAGGCAGTTTGTACGTCTCGGGTGGTCCTTTCCATGATGTCAATATCGTCAGCATAGGTCAGTAGTTGGGCGGACTTAAGGAGGATCGTACCTATTGCATTTACTTCAGCATAACGGGTCACTTTCTCTATGGCCAGGTTAAATAGGACGCATGATAGGGCAACCCCTTTTCGTAAACCGTTGTTGATGTCGAATGGTCTTCAGAGTGATCCTGCTGCTTTTATCTGGCCTCGCACATTGGTCAGGGTCAGCCTAGTCTGTCTTATTAATTTCGTCGGGATACCGAATTCTCTCATGGCCGTGTACAGTTTTACCTGGCTATGCTATCATAGGCGGCTTTAAAGTCGATGAATAGATGCTGCAACTGTTGTCCATACTCCAACAATTTTTCCATCGCTTGCCGCACAGAGAAAATCTGATCTGTTGCTGATTTGCCTGGAGTGAAGCCTCTTTGGTATGGGCCAATGATGTTCTGGGCGTATGAGGCTATCCGGCCTAGCAAGATAGAGGAGAATATCTTATCGATGGTACTCAGCAACGTTGTACCTCTATAATTGCTGCACTTTGTGATATTTCCCTTTTTATGTATGAGACAGATAATGCCTCGTTGCCAATCGTCAGGCATTGATTCGCTGCCCCGTATCTTGAGCACAAGTTGATGAACCACTTGGTGTAACTGGTTGCCTCCATATTTAACTAATTCGGCTGTAATTCCATTGGCTCCTGGTGACTTATGGTTTTTTAGCCGATGAATTGCACGGACTGTTTCTCCTATACTTGGTGGTGGCAGTATTTGTCCGTCATCTTCAGTTGGCGGGACCTCCAACTCGACGATGTTCTGGTTGTTCAGTAGCTCATCAAAGTACTCAACCCATCACTACAATATGCCCATTCTGTCGGAAATCAGATTTCCCTCTTTGTCTCGGCGGGATGAGCATCGAGGCATATAAGGCTTCATCCTGCAGAACAATGCTTTCTGTTAATTGTGAATTAACTCTGTGAAGTTGTTTCTCGCATGAGTGAAACTTGGATAAAGTGCCACCCCACAACTAGCATCCTTCGTTTTGGAACCAATGACGATCTATTATACTTTTGATCCCTATGTTTTGGGTTTTGAATTTAGACAGGAGCTTTCACGGACCATCAGCATTCAAAATATATGTATTCAGTATGCAGACCTTGGTTGCCTTGATCACCACCTACTGCCAGGACGTGAACAAAACAAAGGCTATTACTTCTGTATGCGAAAAGTGCAGAGATTTTTTCGCATCCGACGATTCGACGGCAATACAAATATACGGATACACATATATTTAAATGGCCGGTAAGCACATACGGGAATGATGTAATATCAAATAACAATAATTACTCTAGCTTTACCTGTTGCAAATTGGTTAATTTGTATATTCAGAGTTTGCCAATAAGATCGGGCCGACGTTGAAATGGAATAAAATAAGTTACACGTGAGTTTTTAACGATTTTGTTTAGTTTCTGTGAAAATAAAACCCCAGTAATTGAAAACAAGTCGGAATACCGGAAGCTCGTGCTTCGGGTATAAAGGTTTTGTGTTCATCTTATCTAAGAAATTTCAACGCACATTTTTCTACCCCTATACAGCTACAAAACTACGAGACATACGTACATATTACAGCCGTAGATGTTACGCTCACCCTAAACAAACAAACTGCCTGTTTTCGAATACTGTACACATATAGGCACGTATATATAATAGATTGATCGTACCCATATTTCCGATTTACTTCTTATATCTATCTGAATTAGGCTCTACCCGCAAAGTTCATTAGCACAAATATACTATATACCTACATGCACACATGTCTCGTTGAAATAATTGATATTTATATACAAATGATTAAAGAACTTAAACAAAATAATTCTTTTCTACCCAATTTATACGAACTTACTTCGTTGTGGTATGGACGAATTGATATGTGATGATAACGTCGTGCAGGTTGTAGAGTGCACGAAATTCACAAAAAATTGTAAAGTTTTACCCTCTATAACTTTGTTAATAATAGTACGATTTTCTTCAAACTTGACCAAATTGTGCATTATGTTCTTCATTATATGCATGCCAAATTTTGTACTTCTGGGATGAACATAAGGGGGGTGCCGGGTAAATTTCTAAAATATGGAAATATACCATTATTAACTTTATTTGTGCAGCTATCGGAACCGGATATATTTTGAGGCCTAGATTTTGTAGAGGTGCACTACTGAGATTTTTTTCAGATTTTTCGGTTGGATAGATTCTGAGAACGAGACCTGTTACACTTTTTGGGGGTCATATTTTGAGCCCTCACTCCCCTATGTTTCACCCAATATCAAATATTGAACCAGTTTCGAAAAGTACTAATTGAGACCTTTCATTTGATACCCCACATGGCCACATTTTATGAAAAAAAATTTTGCACCCTCCTTTTACATGTATGGGGAGCCCCCCTTAAACTTAACGCAAAATGGCGTCAGTTGCTGCATGTAAAGGGAACGGCAGATCACATACTCCTACTAATTTTCGTGACAATCGGTCCAGCCGTTTCCGAATAAATCGGCTGTGACAGACAGACAGACAGACAGACAGACAGACAGACGGACAGACAGACAGACAGACAGACAGACAGACAGAGTAAATTGTTTTTCCGCCAACTTTGATTTTCACAGTTGTGTTCTTTCTTCTCTTGCTAATGAGAACTACTTCTGTTTTATGCTCGGCAAGTGAAAGGCCAGAATTTCTCAACCAGGAATTGATCTCCCATATCGCTTCATTTGCATAGATCTCGATCTCGTCTTGGTGCTTTGCGACCACCGTTATTCCGATATCATCGGCGAAGCCAATAGTTGTCACGTTGTCCGGTAGGCGTAGCGTCAACACTCCATAGTACATAACTAGCCACAGCAAGGGACCCAGGACAGAACCCTGTGGCACTCCGCAAGTTGTCGGGAATATTTTTAGCCCATCGTCCGAGTCGCAGTAAAGTCTTCTCCCAAGGAGAAACTCGACCACAATGCGTACAATGTACTTCGGGGCTTGTATCTTTTCGAGTGCCTCGATGATTTTATTCCATTTTGCACTATTGAACGCATTTTTTACGTCGAGGGTTATTACTGCACAGCATTTTCCTTCTTCTATTGCAGCCTGAGCCAAGCCAGTCAGCATGCTGATTGCGTCGACAGTTGATTTTGCCTTACGAAATCCGAGTTGTTTGTCGGAAAGGCCTCCTTCCTTTTTCGCAACAGCGAGCAGTCTGTTATATATTACTCGTTCAAAAAGTTTGCCAATGGTATTGACCAGACATATCGGCCTATATGAGGAGGGGTCACCCAATGGTTTACCTGCCTTCGGAATGAGTATTAGCTTCTGTACCTTCCATTGCTCGGGGAATTCTCCTTCCCTAAGGCATGCCGTGAAAACTTGGGCAAACATACCTGGTGCTGTCCTGGCGGCTACCTTCAGGGCAATGTTAGGGATTCCATCCGGTCCTGGAGTCTTTTTTTCAATCAATCTTTTTGCTGCGTCTAGAACCTCCTCATTTTCCACTATCGGAACTTCGTCGGGATTTAACTGTACTGCAGGCAAACTTGTACCATTCAGATCCACTGGGAATAGAGTGTTCACTATATTCTGCAACAACTCTGGGCAAGTAATCGGTGGGGAGCGCTCGCCTTTTAGTGATGACATCACTGACCTATATGCGCCACCCCATGGGTCAGAATCAGCTTCAGTACACATCCGCTTGAAATGTTCGGATTTGCTCCTTGCGATAGCTACTTGCAATTTTTTCCTCGCATCTTTATATTGCACGTGTAGCTCCTCGAACTCAGGTCGGTTTCTTCTGCGCTGGGAGCGTCTCCTAGCTTTGAGACACTTTTTCCGGCATTCCTCAATTTCGGAATTCCACCAAAAATTAGGATTTCGTCTTCGGAAAGTGCTACGTCGAGGCATAGCGGCATCGCATGCCCGCTGCAATTTTTCCACGACCTGTGAAACTTTGTTTTGTGCGCTTCCCGATAGCAATGTATCTTCCAGAAGTACCTCCTTGAACATTTCTGCGTCGAATTTCTTAGTTACCCAGCTCACCATTATTCGTGTTAATGGCTTCCACCTTCCAACGCCGAAAAAAAAAAAAAAAAAAAAAGACAGACAGACAGACAGACAGACAGACAGACGGACAGACAGACATCGAATCGATTCTGATAAGGTTTTGTTTCACACAAAACCTTAAAAACAGCGCTGTCTCGAGTCATTCATTTTGAGCTCTGGGTTCAGCCTAATTTTTTTCGACTGGGGGCCACCATGTCTGCTCTGTCATTTGTTCTTATAGAGCTGTTCCCAATTTCTGCAGCATTAGGCAATGCTGCTAATATTTCTATTTGCTGGTTCCGGTCCTGCATGGGAGAATTTGAGCCCTTTTCTTAAGTCATCCGAGATGTCATTTTCTTCTATGCCACAGTAACCAGATACCCGAAGTATGTATAATACTTCCATAGCATTGAATTAAGGTGTAGACTTTAAACGATTTCCATGCACTAGTGGCGTGATGCGATTTGATCACATCCGAAATGAGGATATTCACGATCGATGTGGGGTTGCGCAGATCGTGAAAAAATTGCGAGAGAAGCGCCTTCGCTAGTATGATTACGTAATTCGTCCTAACAAAAATTCACTTGCTAAGATTGGTCTGTATATCGAAGTTGATGGTAAGCAACAAAAAAGCTGGCAGAAACAATGGTAAGTTGATACGCTGGATGGCGATTTGAAAGCCTCACGGCTGCATCTAGATTAGCTGTTCGTCAAAGCAAATTGGCGCGACCGATCCTGCTTATGAATGGGACAATGACTTATGAAAAAGAAGAATCGCTTATCGATCACCCGTTAAGCTACTCTTAGGTTCGCATATGTCTACTCCAGCCTGGAAGTCCATACCCATTCTACAGAAAAAAACCCGCTTATCGTTTTTAACCGGAAGACTCCTGTTCCAAAACTTTTTCTTTTGCTAGCGATCGGTGTTGGTGACGTTATTATATCCCGCGAGCATGCTTCACTACGGATGCATAAGCAAACATCGGCCTAATGAGAGCAACTTATATGCACAACAACAGCAGGTAAAACCGTGTCACCGGTTTATGATTGGGCGCGTATTGGCAGATTTTCAAATAACAGTAGTCGATGAACATACTCCACAGAAGGAACGATAGCAGACTATCTTGGGGACATCCTTTTGTTGCTTATATCATCAGATAGTGATCAACACCTACTTAAGCAAACACCTATTTCGTAACTACAATATCGTCGACATAACCCGTCGTGGCAACAGCACAAATTCTTCGGAAATACGTATCGTCAAAAGCCCTTTCAATATCCATAGACACTTTGGTTGTGTACTCGTTTTTGTGATTTCCGTCACGTATCTTGGAAACCAAGGAATAAAAAACGGATTGAAAAGCCTAATCACGCTACCAAGTTATTTTTTTTTTTTTTTCATCTAGAGGCTGCGACCTTAACGTCTTCCCCCGAGTGTAGTAGAGTAGTTTTGCCACACACTTCAGCATGGCGGATGTTAAGGTGATTTGTTTGAATTTCTTTGAGTTTTAATTGTCATCCTTATCAGTTTGCTATAAAAACTACTACATAGTCCAGATCAATACAGAAAAATACATTCTAGAGGTATTTCTAGACGCTCTATATCCTCCTTCAGCGTCGCTGGATAAACTCTATCCATGTCACGTGATTTGAAATGTTCAAAGGATAGTATAGTAGCTCTTACTTTCCCACCGGTAACTAGCGTTCTCGCAGTCTCTTAAGCGCTCCTGCAATTACCTTTGCTACGATGTTTGTGGAAACTCCTACTTCCATCCCCTGTTCTTCCGAATGAGTACTTCAAAGAGAGTCTGTACTGACTCAACTCTGGACAGCACCGTCCGTTATTTATTTTTTTCCAAGCCCCGTGGAACCACCGTACGGTATTACATCACAGGGCGGAGCCAGCTCATTTTAGCTTCGTCCCCTTTCGTCTCTACGCGGCGTACGTAACCGCGCTTTTCTGATCTCCTCTGCCTTTCGCAGTTTGCTCTGGATAGATACGACCATGGAGTTGATCGCATCCTAGTCTTCCTGACATGTTAGCATTCTTCGCACCAGATTCTCTGGCACAAGCACCTCTCCTAGAGTCTCCTCTAGGCTCTTCCTTTCCTCCACAAACCTTGGACAGTGGAAGAATACATGCTCTATGTCCTCTGGGACTCCATCACAGTTTGGACAGTCGGGTGAGGTATCCAGTTTAAACCTGAACAGGTACTGGCGATATCCTCCATGCCTCGTAAGAAACTGAGTAAGATTATAATTAATCTCACCATGCCGTCTCTCCAACCACTCCTTGATGCCAGGGATGAGCCTGTGTGTCCACCGACCCTTTCCCGAGCGTTCCCAACGCTCTTGCCATTTATTTAACGATCTCTCTCTTTCGGCGTTCTTCGTCTGTAATAAAGGAGAGATAGACTTCGCATTATATATATTCGTCATCTCGTCTGCCAAGATGTCAATGGGCATCATTCCAGAAATGACGTATGCTGCATCATCTGAGACAGTGCTGAATGCCGAGCACACTCTTAGGGCTGTTTTTCTGTAGACTGAACTCAGTTTGTTACCGTTAAATGTAACCTGTAAAGCCTTTCCGCAAACTGGAACTGCATAGAGCAGGATCGAACTCACTACCCTAGCTATAAGCAACCTGGAAGCATGCCGTGGCCCTCCCACGTTCGGCATCATTCTTGCCAGGGCCACACTCGCATTGGATGCTTTGTCATAGACATACTGCACATGTGTTTTATAGCTAAGCTTCCCATCTATCATCACTCCCAAGTCTTCGATCGCAGACTTAGAAGTGATGATATGATTCCCAATTTGATTACGGGCAAAATTTGTTTTACGGCGCTTGGTGATGAGGACCGCTTCCGTGTTTTCCTCCGCAAGTGTCAGACCAGAACCCTCTAGCTAACCCTTAACAGCACAGATCGCTTCGCATGAGTATAACTCAGCATCTTCGAGATGCTTTGCGACAACAACCAGCGCTATATCATCGGCGTAGCCCACTACCGTGGCTTCCTCCGGAAGGGGAAGATTAAGAACATCGTTGTACATGATGTTCCACAGCAGTGGGCCCAGTACGGAGCCCTGTGGGACACCCGCGGAGACAACGTACTCTTGGGGTCCGTCATCGGTGTCATACAAAGCCTCCGTTCTTGTAAATAGCTGTTGATAATAGCTGCAAGATAAGCGGGAACACCAATCTTCGCTATAGATTCCCGTATTAGGTTCCAATTGGCCGAATTAAATGCATTTCTCACATCCAGGGTCACCACTATGCAATATTTGCTAGTACTGCCCCTTCCGTGGATTGCATCTTCGGCCAAGCCAGTAACCATTTTGATGGCATCAATGGTTGATCTGGCTTTACTGCCGATCTGAGAGACCTCCCTGACTCTCAACAACCGGGAGTAATCTATTATAGATTACCCGCTCTAGCATTTGACCCACAGTGTGCAAAAGACAAATAGGTCTGTAGGAGGTTGGCTCACCTGGTGGTTTGCCAGCCTTAGGCAGTAGCACCAACTTCTTCGTTTCCAGGATGTAGGAAATATCCCCTCGGACATGCACGCTTCTAACAACTCAGCGAGCATGTCCTGTCTGGATTTCACGGCAAGCTTAAGGGCCTTATTCGGGACGCCATCCAGACCCGGAGCTTTATTATCTCCTCTCCTAGTGCAGATCTCCAGCAGCTCGCCACTGGTGACTGGCGGTATTGCCGTGTCGTTCAGAGGTCGCTGGAAGCTGTCTATGCCCTCCTCTTGCTGAGGGAATAACCCCTGGATGATTTTTAACAAGAGTGTAGGACACGTGATCTGCAGAGATGATCGCCCTCTGAATCTCCCCATCACGATTCTATAGGCGCTCCCCCACGGGTTTACGTCCGCTTCTAAACAGAGCTCCTTAAAGCATTCCCTCTTGCTCCGTTGGATGGCGAGCTTGAGGGTTTTGCGAGCTTCCTTATAGGCGCGCTCTTTTTGCCCTTGGTCGATTCTGCCTACCACTCTTTGAGCCGCTCTTCTGGCTCGGTGACAGGCTGATCGAAGACTGGCCAGTTCAGCATTCTACCAGTAGTTTGTTCTTCTACTGGGGAATGAGCACCTCCTCGGCATGGAAGCGTCACACGCTTCGGCGATGCATTGGACCATATGGGCAGCTCTTTCCGTAGAGGCGCCTCCTTTATTAGGTTGGTCTAACCATACCTCCATGAAGGTCTGCTCATCCAGAGCTTTAGCGGACCAGCCTGACATCTTTCTCGGTGGCGGGCATGATGATCTTATGCCCGGTGACTCCACCCATAGCCCAAAGAAGATTGCCTGGTGATCGCTGTGGGTGTAGTGGTTGCTGACACACCACGTGCCAATGCTCTGTCTGTCTGTCTGTCTTTTTTTTTTGTCGGCGTTGGAAGGTCGAAAGGTTCAAAACCTACTGCTGGCTCCTGCCACGCAGTTATGTGAGATTTCTACTCACTAAAACCACCTCCTTCTCATTCCACTCTCCCCAAGGAACTCCTATCAAGTATTGCGTCGCGGGGCTGGATCAGCTTTTAACTGCGGCTCATTATGGTTCTCCCCCTTCCTTATTTTGTCGTAGTTCTTCCTGCCTAAGCTGTTGGTGAATAGCTTGCAGTTCCCTTACAACCTGGTTCCAGGCATCCGTTGACTCCAGCATAAACTCCACAATGTTTTCGGGTGTTAAACGCCTGTCTGCGACCGCTTCCATTCTTGTTCGGTGCGCGGTGAACCTGGGGCAATCAAATATGACATGCTCCGCATCCTCAGCCATGTTACCACATCTTGGGCAGCATGGTGATTCGTCGTGACCAAATCGATGTAAATAAGCGCGATAACCTCCATGTCCACTTAAGAATTGTGTTAACTCGTAGCTTAATTCCCCATGGTTTCGTTCAAACCATCTCCAAATATCCGGAATGATGCGGATATTCTGTCTGTCTGTCTGTCTGTCTGTCTGTCACACCAGATTTATTCGGAAACGGCTAAACCGATTATCACGAAAATTGGTGAGAGTATGTAATCTAGTGTTCCCTTTACATGCAGTAAGTTGCGCCATCTTGTATTAAGTTTAAGGGCGGGATCCCCATACATGTGAATGAAGGGTGTAAATTTTTTTTTACAGAATGTAGCCATGTGGGGTATCAAATGAAAGGTCTCAATTAGTACTTTTCGAAACTGGTTCAATATTTGATGTTGGGTGAAACATAGGGGAGTGAGGGCTCGAAATATGACCCCCAAAAAATGTAGCAGGTCTCGTTCTCAGAACTTATCCAACCGAAAAATCTGAAAAAAATCACAGTAGTGCATCCCTACGAAATCTAGGCCTCAAAACACATCCGGTTCCGATATCTGCAAAAATAAAGTTAATAATAGTATATTTCCATATTTTAGAAATTTACCCGGTTCATCTTAGAAGTACAAAATTTACCATGCGGGTAATGAAGAACATAATGCACAGTTTGGTCAAGGTTGAAGAAAATCCAACTATTATTCACAAAGTTATAGGGGTTGAAACTTTTTTGGTGAATTTCGAATACTCTATAACCTGCATGATGTCATCATCACATATCAATTCGTCAATACCACAACGAAATGAGTTCTTATGAATTGGGTCCCAGAGAATTATTTTGTTTTAGTTTTTTAGTTATTTGTCAACCAGACATGTATATCATATATGCGTGCTAATGAACTTTGCGGGTAGTGCCTAATTCAGATAGATATAAGAAGTAAATGGGAAATATGGGTACGATAAATTTATATACTTGCATATATGTGTACAGTGTTCGGAAATAGGCAGTTTGTTTGTTTAGGGTGAGCGTAATATCTATGGTTGTAATATGTACGCATGTCTCGTAGTTTGGAAAAATATGAAGGATTATGTTGGATTTGTAGCTATATACGGATAGAAAAGTGTGCGTTGGAATTTCTTACATAATATGAAGACAAAACCTTTATACCCGAAACGCGAGCTTCCGGTATTCCGACTTGTTCTATATTGCAACGGTCGTGTTTTCTTGCCAATTGGATGACCTGATTGAAGAACTCACTGATCCACAATATTGGGTCCCAGCTCTTCGTTTTCCAGACTTCATATGCGATGTCGTAAGGTCCTATTCCTTTCTCCGATTTCATTCCTTTGATTGCTTCCCTAATTTCAGTGGCGCTGAAGAACGGAATTGTTTTTCAGATGTCGGCAGTGCGATCAGTACGCGAAGTACCGTTCCTATCATTAACGCAGCAGAAGTATTCGATATCTCAAGTATCCGGATGTCGTTGTTTAACAAGTCGATATAGGTCTCTCTCGCCATCCCGAGTGTCCACTTTATCGTAAAGATCTTTGTAATGGACCAGCCGGGTAAAAGAAATCACTTTCTTTGCTTTCCCATTGGCACTCAGAAACATCTTGTAAATTTGCAATTGGTCAGCGCTTTATCGTCGAGAAACTTATATTAAAGGCGTTTCTTTTCCCGGATTTTCATTTTGACATTATCATTCCAAAGCTAAGTGTCTCCGTCGATGAACCGCTTACCGGGCTTAGTGACCGCGAGGATTGCATAGGCCGGTTGGTAATTGCCTAAAGGCGATTATTTCTTCTCTCTTCCCAGGAAATGGCCATCATTTTCCCTTCCTGGTATTCATCAACTCTACCTCCTTCCAAAATCAATAGCCGCAGCAAACGAATAATGCGCCTTGCATTCCTTCTGTTCGTTACTCATGATGGTGAATTTAGACCGGCCACCAGAATTAATTGCTTCTCGATACTGATAGACATTTGAATCGTAGGATTTAGCCTCGTCTTGATTTGATATGGTCAAGCTACGTCGTCAGAGAAAACGAAATGTTAGAGACGCATTTCCTCTTCCATATGAGCTGACAGCTGTGGCATTCTGCTACCTTGCTACATCGGGTTTAAACTGGCAGCATTGACGCTCTCACTGCTTCAATGTTCTCAGGTGATCTAACGGGCCGAGGGACTCCAGTTCTTGCTTTTGTCGCACTTGCAGTTTGTCTGAATGTAGTGACCCATGTAACAATTGATTTGCGGTCTGGGACGGGAGCCAACGGGGCTAAATTAAAGCGATTCCGAAATGCACGCTGTGTTGCAATAACCGAATATCCGCTTGAAAAGTAAACCTCAACGGCAAAGGCACGCTCCTCACTGTTCCAATGCATGATGGCGACTGAATCATGTCGGGACCAAACTTTACAGTATCCCCTCTTGAAAGAGACCACTAGCGCTCCGCTATGACATCAACTAACTGAGTGGTGCGCATTTTAAAAAAGGAAGTTATGCTGCCGCACCCTGTATGTACGATAGTCTGCGGCCAAAGGTTTCCGATTTGCCGGCTGATATTCAACGTTGGAGTTCCCGTGTCCAGCAGGCGGTGGTTACTGATAAGTGCTTTTCAGTCCGTCTTACTTTACGGTACCGAAGTATACGCTGAGTCTCTCAATGAGGAGATGTGCAACGGCGAGGGGCTTTGTGAATTGTCTTCGCCGATAGCAGAAGCTACTCCGATCGTTCTCTGCTCATGGCAACAATCATGGGAAAAAATCGGAAGCAGGGCGAGATTGACTTTTACCTACCCCAGCTACTCAGCGGATACGGATATTTATGGTATTGCAGAGTTGTGGTGGATGACGATTGCCACAACTTTCCATTTGCAGGGAGTGCTATCGCTACCGAATTTCTACGGAAGGGTGTCAAATGACTCCGGACACCGTAATTAAGGGCATGCTGCAGAAGGAGGATAGAACACAATATTTCATTGATATCTCAAAGACATGACCTGAGAGAGAAAAAGTTTGGACGCTTCTAATACAAAAGTATTCAGTTAAGCCAATATGTTGTAGCATGTGGCCGCAAACTTCTTGGGGACTGAGTATCATGAGTATTAGTTATAAGTTTTCAGGACAGAGGGGGAGGGGGGCAAATTTAAAAGAATTTTTTGAAACTTCAAATAATATGCAGTGTGCGTTTTTTGGCTAATATTTCCTGGTCTGTTTGTTCAGTCTATATTTTACTATTGAAAAATGAAATTCATAAAATGATTGATAACGAATAGTTCTATGTATTTTTAATGTCAATTATGATATTCAAAATTATTCAACATATGTCGACGAGTATAGGAGTTGTTTTTCAAATGTTGAGTTGACACAAGTGTGAAGTGCAGACTTTCTATAATACAACAACCTCCTCCATCAGGCTTTTTTCTATGCGAATATAAAGCCAGTGGGCCACGCTTTCTTACTGGGAGTTTTCAATTTAGCTTGTTCAAAGTCGGTTTATTACAAAAATCCTGAAATATGCGGATGAAATTATTCGTAAGTAGAAATATGAGATAGAATTAATTTTCTTTCTAAAGACCACTTCCATAGGTGTTGCTTGCTTTTGCCTTGGGTTACTGTAAGGGCGAGTGCGACGCAATACTCAAGAACACTCCAGCCAAATGTCTTAGCCGGACAACTTTCAAGCTGGGCGGTTCAGGTATGTTGACGAAGCAATCAGAAAAAACTCGCAAATACCCACGACTGGTTAAGGTTTTGAACCAACAGAATGATTCCCGAAAAACTCGACTATCGTATCGTGTCCTTGCAGCATAATGACTTTTAAATTGATTATTGTTGAAACGTTTTCTTTCCTCAAATATTTAGGTGGAGAAAATGCAAAAGAAAATGTATTCAGCTGCAAAACTGGCCTCGTTTGTGCCGATACCCCCGACATCTGCGCCGATCCACTAAAATTTGACGCTGCGTGTTCTACTGGGTCTTGTAAACTCTGCACTTCTGATAGCCCATATGCATGTGTTAGTGAAAAGGAATTTGTACCATGCAGCAATGGTAAATTGCTTGTAGATTTCAAACAAAAGTGTCCTTCAACAGCGAAATTTTGCGGTGGCAAACCCGCTAGTGATAATACTAATGAAAATACTGAAGAAGCTAATAAAGA
Source organism: Hermetia illucens (assembly GCF_905115235.1). Classification (NCBI taxonomy): domain Eukaryota; kingdom Metazoa; phylum Arthropoda; class Insecta; order Diptera; family Stratiomyidae; genus Hermetia; species Hermetia illucens. The sequence goes on along the minus strand of NC_051850.1, from coordinate 110,214,441 downwards.
TCCGCAATGGCCTTGCACTTCTGAGAAAAAGGTAATTTTCATCGGATCAAAAGTAAGGCAAAATTTTAAAGAATAAAATCCATTTACCTTAGGATAAACACTGTGACAAAGAAGAATCGACTACCCCTGCCCCCAGCAGCAGCGGTACTGAACCAAGTTCAACTCCAGCATCTCAAGCTCCTTGCACAGTGTCAGGAAGTTTTGCCGTCCCAACAGATACCAGCTGCAAAGCGTAAGTATTGCTTCACAATGTATTTAACTTCAAATTGGGAAAAGCTTGTCAAGGTATGGTGTCGGTGGTCCGTGTAATCTAACTAGAGAGAAAATTTCTTGCCGAATGCCCGATAATTAAAATTGCTATTTCTTAGAGCTTTTTATGGCCGGAACCATAAGTGCACCTCCTACAACCATCGATCATATTAACTATTACTATTTTGGTCGGCCTTTGCGTCGCTTCCTATCGACTTCAGTGTTTAACGGCACGAATTGTATGATCATATCATCGAAGACACCTTTCTAGTATGATATGTGCAACCATTAATTGTTCGCGGATACCTTCATCTCGGGTATCATTATAGCGTATTACGCCAATGATCCAACCCAAAATCTTTGTCTCTAGCGTTCATTGCTTCTGGTAATCGACTAGCACTCAGATCAATAGAAGGTGACAGGGGAAATACCACTGTCTACGTTGATTCAATGATCATAAAGCATGCCTATTGTAGAAGGCGATTTCATCCAGGTTGCGCTAAGGGTTGCCAACATCCGTTCCCCGCTATGTATATGCGATCAATTCACCGGCCATTCCATTACATGGTATAACATGGACAATGGAGTTCTCGCTCTTCCTTTAAGTGTTCTCTACCCACTTCAGCTCCGGGGTGCTCGCCGAAGGAGTTCCTCATTTGTTATCGCTTTAGGTTAGAACAGTCCAATAAAAAGATACGGACATGAGCTGATTAGTTTCTCAGAAATATATAGCTGCATAGCAAGAACATTGATGCGGAACAACCTCATAATGATGTAGGTGCTGTAATTGTACCAAGGTTTTTATGGTTTTCATTTTAATTTGACTGACCAGGGTTTGAGGAGATACCTGCAAATAAATAACCTCAGAACGTCCTCCTGGTAACACGGAGAAAAAGTATGGGCGGCAGAGGGCAGCCTTGTCAGAAACCGCGTTAATCTTCAAATTACTCAGAAATCTTACCCTGATGCAGTACATACCATTTTATCCCGGATGCCACACATTCCTAGAGCATTCTAGAGATACCCTCCCTTCACGCCTTCTTTACATCGATGAAGGGCATTTGTACTTCCCTCATTATGTAGGAGGATCTTGCATGGAAACGAGCTTTTGACGTGTTTCTTGATGCATTGAAGGATAATTTTAGCTATTATCTTTGTGACAAAAGAAACCAGGAAAATAATACGGAATCTTATTTTTCTGTCAAGTCTAGCTGCCAAGGTGTTCCGCTTAGGTGTATTAACGACGAGACTATTCCACATTTGTTTGGAGGAGTAGTCCTTATCCGGAGGAGGAGGAGGAGGAGTAGTCATTGTTAATATGAATAGACATCTCATCTACAAGTGGTGGTGAAACTTCACATGCTTTTATGTGGTTGACAACCGTGATGAAATCCTCCCTTCACCGCTTCAGCTGCTCATTATCGTGGGTGAGTATTCGATAACACTATTTCGGCTACCTACAAGTTCTTACGTAGCCCAGCAGAAGCAATGAATGCAACACGCAAGCGAATGCAAGCAAGTGATGATCTCACTCGAGCTCAATATCAGCGCCTCTCTTGTGTCGCACATTCGCCGATCTAGATATACGTCCGTTGTCAATTGAGAGCTAACTGACTCACTTATAGGGCCCATACACTATCAAACAAATTGCGCAATAATTTGCTAATGTATGGGCGCGTTTGACGCGATGCGCAAATGTTTGACGGATTTCCAGCATGTTTGAAATCTTTTGCGCAACGGAGACGTTTGCGCAACGCGATGTGTTGTTTATGGGCATATTGTGCTTTTCGTTCGGCAATATTTTTCAGCCGACCGCTGAAATAAAATTTTCATAAAGGTAGAATTTCAACCTCATCCCCGGAGGGTTTTTTTTTTTTTTGGAGTAGGGTAGGTGAATGCGTTTACGCACAGAGTGACTCCCGCAACAGCACGCTGGCGGACTACCAACTAAACACCTCCCTGTCATCAGAGAACTAGCCTGGAACCGTTTGACACATTACTTCGGGTTAGCCCTCCTGCTCTCCCGGCTTTGGGAGCCTTCAAGTCAGGGAATTCCTTTCACCAACGGCAGAGGAGGGGAGGAAGGGAGTTGTTGTTAGTTCAGGGAACCCCTTACCGTCCGATCCCTCTGCCGGTCGAGTTCAATCTTCTTCGTAGTAAGAAGAGCCCGAACATAATGCGCAATACGATTCCAGCTGCCAGCGCTCTTCAGCATCTCTTTGACAATGTTGTCTGGAGAGAGCTCCCCTGTGTCTGCATAAAGCTGCTGGCGAAGGCCGTCCCACCTCTCGCAAGAGAAAAAGGTGTGTTCAACGTCATCCGCCACTCTATTGCAGAACACACAATCAGAAGATCGCGCCTTCCCAATCCTGTGCAGGTAAGACTGAAAATCTCCATGCCCACTTAGAAGTTGGGTAAGGAAGTAATCAATCTCACCGTGCTTTCTGTTCAACCATGGGTCTAATTTGTCAATGAGCCGCGCAGTCCACTTGCCCCTGGCTCATTTTGCCAAGAAAGTTGCCACTCGCTAAGGGTGCGTTGACGTTCTTCACGGGCAACCACTTCTCTTAAGTTTTCGCCCTTACGGCGATAGATAGCTTTACGCTCCTTCGCAAGGAGGGCAATGGGGATCACTCCCGCAATCACCATCACAGCCGGTTCGGAGACGGTGCGATAAGCAGACGCCATTCGCAAAATTCCCCGCCTCTGCACTTGAGCGAGGCGTTTACGATGCACCTCCTTGTTAAGGGCATCAGCCCATACCTCCGCACCATAGAGAAGGACGGACTGCGTTGCTCCCATGAGGAGACGTCTCCTAGTTGATATAGGGCCCCGACATTCGCCATTAGCCGACTCAAGGCCACGACTCCAGCTGCAGCCCTGTCCGCTGCTGCTTTGATTTGCTCGAAGAAGCTCATCTTCGAGTCGAGCATTAAACGAAGGTATTTAATCGCTGGTTTTGACTCTAAAGTCAATTCGCCGATCGATATAGGTCGCAAGGTCGGGATTCTCCTTCTGGTCAGAAGAAAAAGGAACTCGATACGCCCATCGCCCTTACAAAGTTATGGCCATTCAAAGTGGGGTTCCTTTTCCATCAGCATGACCAAGTTGAATTTTCAAGGTTAGATGGGGAGAAAGGTTTTCTTTTTCTAACCTCGTTAAAGGACAGCGGCAGCCATCATTCCTTTAAACGATAAGATTTAATTTTGAACCCTATTTCTGCGGTGATGGATGTCCTCTCTCTCAAATTCCCTCCGTCTAATGGGGGGTATTTTGATATTATCATGGTAAAGTTGAGTTTGCCAACCATATCCCTGGACAGTAATTATTCCTCCTTTCCATTTCTCTTAAAGTTACAGCACCTCGAAGAAGGGCTAGTTTCGAATCATAAATAAGCTGTTAGAGTAAATATCGCCCCAATGTGGAAGGGCGACTAGAGAGGACTCCACCCCCTTACCTTCCTAATCCTCCCGATAACAATACAGATAGATGCAATACCCTTTTAATGGCATGTTACTCATACCGTTTCCAACTTGTAACTAATGTTTGAACAAAATTTCACTAGGTGTATGGAAAATGCAATTGCACAACGCAACGTTGCGCATCGCCCCGTTGCGCAATCTGTTTGACAGTGTATGGGCCCTATTACGATCACAATGCTACCTCTAGGAAGTCGCAATTTGCGCAATTTTTTTGATAGTGTATGGGCCCTATTAGACTGCGTTCAATTGCACATCCTCCTTCTCCTCTATATCGGAAGTCCCCCTTGGTGCGAAACAGTGCCTTATTGAGATATTTCCCATTCTGGATAGGAATTTCGCAGCTCATATTCTATATGAACTCGGAACATGACGGATGTGGTATGCATCAGCTCCGGATTTGCACTTGCGTCTGGTAGGCTTACTAAAGTACAGTATCGCCAAAGGGAGTTGCTCCCCAGAAAGCCCAGTTTATTTCGCTGAAATTTTGACTGAAATTAGAGTGAGCGACAGTGACGTTAACAGTGAACTTTAGCATAAACTACATCATAGACGATATGGCCGAATATTTGCCACAGCTCACAGTTGAAAAAGAGCAATAATTAGAGATACTTAAGTCTATTTTCGGGACATCGCTTTCCCTCGCAGTAATAGTGTCTGTCTTATTGGGGTTGGTCGTTAGAAGTTCAGTTTTATTTAGATTTCTTTTCTGCGCCAGGCAATTAGTCCACTCTTGGACAAATTGCTCGAAAAGTTTCGTTCCACACTTAGAAAACATCATCTGTATAGAGCAGTGTGTAGGGCGTTGGACCTTTGATGTTCCTCATCCCAGTGTGCATGAGGAGATCAAACAGAAGTGGTGATTTCTTTAATGAACTCTGTTCTTGGGACCAGGATAGAGCATTTCAACCAGGCAGTACCATGCAACAGCCTTTTTAGCCGATATTATTGAGGTTTTCTCTGGCACTGACATTATCGCGTTTTAACGTCGCAACAAATTTGGAACTATATTCACTGTAAATTTCAGGACACACAACACAAAAAATCATAAGTCGCCAGGGGCCGATGGAATTACAGCCGAATTAGTTAAATATGGAGGCGACCAGTTACACCAAGTGGTTCATCAATTTGTGCTCAAGGTATGGGACAGCGAATCAATGCCTGACGGTTGGCAACGAGGCATTATCTGTCTCATACATAAAAAGGGAGATATCACACAGTGCAGCAATTATAGAGATATCACGTTGCTGAGTACCATCTATAAGATATTCTCCGGTATCTTGCTAGGCCAGATATCCCCACTCTTCACTGCTTCACTCCAGGCAAATCAGCAACAGATCAGATTTTCTCTGTGCGGCAAGCGATGGAAAAACTGTTGGAATATGGACAACAGTTGCACCATCTATTCATCGACCTTAAAGCCGCCTATGATAGCATAGCCAGGGTAAAACTGTACACGGCCATGAGAGAATTTGGGATCCCGACGAAATTAATAAGACTGACTAGGCTGACCCTGACCTCTTACTGTGCAAAACTATGCTCTTGCCAGTCCTCATGTATTCCTCAGAAACTTGGGTTGTTAGCAAGAAAAATTGCGAACTCTTGGCCGCATTCGAGAGAAGAATCCTCTGAAGAATTTTTGACCCCCTACATGAGGATGGACGATTTCGTAGCCTACACAATGACGAAGTCTATGAGCGATACCATGACCGTCCGGTTGTGGATAAAATCCGGCTCAATAGGTTACGGTGGGCGAGTCACTTAATCCGAATGGATGAGGATGATCCCACCCGGAAAGTCTATAAGGGAAATATCTATGGTAGAAAAAGAAGATAAGGCAGACCCTGCCTAAGATGGAGCGATGGCGCAGGCGAAGACGCCAGACAGCTTTTAGGGATGTCTGGAGTTCCTTATTAAGGCAGGCCTAGATCGGATACCGGTTGTTGTGCTGTTGATGATGATGATGATAACACCGTCCGACTAACAAGCTTCGCTCCAAGTTATCCATAAGTAATTGTCACCCATTCGATTATAAAGTATAAAGAAGTCGGATACCGGAAGCTCGGCACTTCAGGTATGAAAGGTTTTGTTGACTTTTAGGTGGGTGCACATTTTTTTCACCGGATATAGTGGTGCCCGAATAGCGGAGTGGTTAAAGCACAAGGCTGTTGTACCGAGGCTCGCTGTTCAAATCTCAATGGTGGCAGTGGGATTTGTATCGTGATTTAACGATACCAGCCGACTCAGTTGTGAAGAAGATAGAGACAAATCAGTTTAATAATCTCGGGTGAGCGTAATGCTGACCACATTGCTTCCTATAGGGTACTGTAATTCTGTAGTGTGCCGTTACGGTCTTGCATAAAGTGCTCTAAGAGACTTCAAGGCCCTGATCCAATTGGATTGTTGCGGCAGCAATTATTGGATATCACAGGAAAGGTCTCAATTATTAATTTTTGAAGTCTTTTAGTTTTGACATATGTTGGAAAAGTGGTGAGTACAGGGATCGAGTTTCTTCAGCGGACCAAGTCTTAGAAACTACCCAACGGAAAAATCTGAAAAAAAATCACAAAGCTCTATACGATGTCCAGGCCCCAAAATACTCTTCTTATCGATATCAAATTAAATTATCAAATTAAGTCAATAACATTATATTTTTCTTCTTTTTGGAAATTGTCTAGAAACCACCCTTAAGTTTATCCTAGAGTTATAAGAAATGCAGTAGGACTAACTATAGTATGAAGCATCATATCTCCAAGTTTGATCAAAATCAGTAGTTTCAGTAGGTCGAAGTTGTCTTTTCCGTGTAAATTTACTGCAACCAAAATATCACATTAGAGTGAGTAGTTTGACGTGCTAAATATACATGTAACGTACGAGCTACGTACAAATGGGATAGTTCAGCACTCAAGTACATATTCTTATATAAGAAACAAACAAACCCTTTCCTACCTGAAGCACCTAGCTTCTGGTTTTCCAATTTGTTTATGTAATTGTATTTGCCTACAAGTTGATTTCACTTATATATTATGGAGAGTATTTTGAGGTTTAAATACCACGTGCATGGACTACCATATTTTTTTTCTGATTTCTCGGTTGGATAATATCTGAGAACGGGTCCCTGGAGTAACTAACATCTGGAGCTTTGTAACTTTATCACTGAATGATAGGGAAGGTTATATACGTCTTTACCCTCTCCGGTGAAAAGTGTCCCAACTTATGTATTTTCTCATTGTATTATGGCACGCCTTACCTAGCGCAGGATCCCTATCCAAGTGTCCCTCCAAATGCTTCAAGTAGATAAAAACGCTTTATATTTACAGTTCGTTAGCTATATAACCTTCGTCAAGGTCATATAGCTTCAGCAATCTTTTGTCTGCTTCGCGGCTCTCCAAAATCTTGGTATAATATCACATTTATTTACGGATGCCTACATCCTCATAAGGACTGCACTAAGAAATCTCTGGAGATCAACGAACAAAGTGTATCCTTTAACTGCTTATCATACTTGCGATATTGGCCTTGGTACTTGATATTCCCATTCAAACCATCGGGCTCCAGTGCTATATTTCCCAGTTGTATGATCATTTCTAGGGATCAGAGTGGCCATCGGTTACAATTTGATTAATATGAGCAACTGGTACTTATTCAACAAGAAGAGAAGCAGCTTGTGCAATGATGGGTAATCCCTCTCCTCCTTTCCACATTCTCTTTAAAGATGCAAACAATTTCATTATCAAGATTACATACTGCTGCATGTCTAATGATTGATTCCCAGACTTTTCTTGGGAAGCTAAGTGTGTGGAGATCAGTGATGAATAATTCTAGCCAAGGTATCGACCGCAGACTTATAGTTTCTTGACATGAATACTCGAGTCTATATAATTGCAAGAATTGCGGAGAGGTGCCACTGCATGGGGAGTTCAGTTTTGATAAATAAAATTGACAAACTAACCCAATGATCTCCAAGAATATCTAACGTCCGAAATGTATCTACACTTTCACTTGCTACATTTATCGGGTGTGCGATTTTTTTTTTCGAAAATCCATCTAATGAAAAGTGCATTGTGGATCACATTTGACAAATTTATAGAGAGCGTCCGCAAATATCCTTAGTTCTTTAGCTTCCCTAGTTGATAATTCATTCGTTTTCGGTTAACTCCTCTCTGATTCCATAAAAGGGTTCTAGTTCCTATACCTACGTTCATACTCCTCTCCTGACCTTGTTTTGTCTGCATCTGTATGTGATGACGGGGAGGAGTCAATCTCGAAAGGACCTCCAGGGATGCCGCCGGGTGCGTTCCCGTTGCTGTGATGCATATACAACCCTATCTTTGAAATTGGTGTATCTTTCTAGCTGTTGTGCTGAGTTCGACTGCTATAGACCGGCAAGGCATCAAAGCTGTAGCTTTTCGACATACATTCTCTCTGTAATACCAAAATATTTGACTTCAATTTTTCATTTGACCTCCATATCATGAAATCTAATGAATCTCAAGTGATCAAGCTTGCGGTTCGTTGTGAATGCAATTATGGTACCTTTGGCTGAATTGATGCAACCTGCTCTCCTGCATCAGGGACTAGTAATTCTCAATCTAGTTTCGATTCTTTCACAACGAATGTTCTTGTATTTGTCTCTATAAATTAATGCAATGTCATCAGCGTAACCTCCAACCCTAGAAGAGCTAACAGCCTCGAGTTGTGTTGATAATAGAATTTGTATCTATGCGTACTCTACTTGCCTGTTTTTCTAATATCCTGCCCATCCAGAAGGTCAGAGGGCTGCCGGCTCCTTTCTGGATTAGAGTATATGGTATCGCTACATGCGATGTATTGTCGAAAACTCCTTCGATGGATGAAAACGGACACAGTGTGACATTTGCGCGACTGGCCCAATGTTTTCCCGACCTTCGATCTTGGCTTACCATGAAATCCTTGTAGCTTTCGAAGATATTCCAAAGACAGCATTTTGCCTACCGTTCGGATTCTTCGGATCCACTTGGGGACTTTTGGTTTGTGTAAACCTTCCAGAGATTCAACCACTTTGTACCATGAAACTTAGATTTCTGTTTAGTCGATTCCAAACGTTTTTCAACGTCTTCTTGACAACATTATTCTTAACGTTGAAAAGTGCATATTTGCTGGACAGGTCAAATTTCTAGCTCATTCCATCATCCCTGACGGCATTCAACCCTACCCAGACAAGGTGCAAACAATCGAAAGCTTTCCGTTGCCAAAGACGGTAAAATTCCTTTGAAGGCTTGTAGGTAAGGTAAACTTCTACCATCGTAGACTTCCAGTTTTTACTTAATGTCTCCGTCTTAGGTCCTAAGACAAAAAGATCGCAGGAGTATGTATAGTCTCCAGAAGCCGACCAAGCGTTTGAAACAGCTAACCAGCTGGTAGATGCTACATTTTTGGCATTCCCTCAGATGGTGAACCAAAGATGGCAACCCTTGGGTTTGTTCTCAAACAATTAAAGCCCACTTAACGGAATTACAGCGCCTATGATCGTAAATTACCAACGAGCATCTGGGCCTCAAGTGCAGCCATTTTCCCCTGAAGATAAGCCTCTAACTTTTGTCTTAAGGCAGAAGCCCGACAATGCGTCCCCTCGCCAATTTCGGAACTTAGCTTTTACATCGGACATTCAACTTATATCCATTGAAGACATCTGTTCTGAGATCAACATCTCCGCCGCAGTCTATTTTTCAGTACTCGCTGTGGTCCGGAAGGATGATGCAGGGAATTAGCAGCGTATGATCTAGCATACCCCGGGTTTTGGACAGCATCCTTAATCAATTATGAAAATTCTTAAGCAATAGAGTGCATCGCATTCCAAAAGTAGAAGGTCAGGCATGCTAAGAAGGAAATAGGTGTATTCCCTAAGTCAACAAAGTGCCTCCATGCAGTTTGACATTGTGGGCCCTTTGCGCGACTCGCACGGATACAAGGATTAAATAGAAATCATTGATCAGTTTACGCGGTGTCCTCGGGCAACACCTCCGAAAGACATTATGGAACAGTTATGTGCGGAGGACCTCTTTCGAGAGTTGATTCCGCATTTTGGTGTTTCCGCCGTAATTATCCCAGACCCAGGAATACAGAAGACCTCGGAAAGCTCTTCCTTCTCGCTGGTCGCAGACATTTGTGAAGAGTTCACTGCTAGTCCTGCTGATCTGGTGTACAGGGAGAACCTACGGCTACCCGGTCCTCGACAAGTGTGAAGTGACCGGACTGTTGCCCCTGTTATGGGAGGCCGTTCCCAAATTGAAGCCGCCTCCGGCATCTCGTCCCGCATTGCGGTCCACATTCTTAGCGAGTTTGGAGTCTGCACTCACATTCAGGCGTAAACTGGCCCAACTCGGACGCCGCAACTACCATACGAGGGTCCCTATAAGGTTTCATTCATTCAATCCAGTTTAACGTATTTCTTGAGTTGTAACAACAAAAATAGTATTGTTTTGATTTTAAAAATTATAAGCAGTTGTAAACATATAATTCTCGTCTTTTTGTGAAAATATCTGCTTGCCTGTGAGTTTGTTGTTAAATGACTAACTAACTAACTAACTCTAGTTCCATACAACAGCAGTTGATGTTGAGTTTGTAGCATTTTCAGATTTTCGATAAAGGTGTGAATTAGGAATCAGCCTTGATAACGTGTAGAGTGATATCAAGTTCGGTGTCATCGTCAGCAGAAACAGCTATAGGTATTGTTTAAAGCACTAGATGTTAACGCAAATTGGAAGAATGTGAAGGTGTACTAGACTAACAGCCTTGGTTTTGTTGGGATCTGATCTTCAGGTTGGCTTTGATTACCTCCTTCTCTAGGGGCAGATACCCTTAGCCAAGGTGCATAAGAAAGTCAGCTCCCCCCCCGGGAAAACCTTCAGCCATGGTACTATGGATAGGATAACACAATTATATGAATGCTATAGTAGTTAATTGCTTAATTGATGGATATCCTACAAAACATGATTTTTCCGATTTTTCAGGTATATCTACTGTTACCTTGATAAAGGAGTAATGAAGCAGTCGAACTTTACTTGTCCTGATAATTATGTCTTCGATGCACCAAAGAAAAGGTGTGTTACCAAGGATGCTTACGTGTGCAAGGTTTGACATTGTGACAGATAGAGAACAAGCAGAATAAACTTCTAGTTAATGTGCGAAAATGTCATATTCAGAAGAAATTATTATTTGCCAATGAGCATGTGATGTTGCACTTTATAAAACACGAATAAATACGTTAATGACATCCTGTTATGGTCGTTTTATTGTGATTGCAAAATACACTTACAGTTTTCGCTGCTTTCGTAAAGGGCGAAACGTCAAACACACCTCAGATAGGAACGCACTTTATGGTTATGATCTTTGATTACAGAAAACGAACTTTTATTCGTTTTGGGAATATGCGCACCCTGCTTGATAATAGTATTGAAGTTCGCTAGAATGCTCGGACTAGAATCTCTGCAAATTTGAGTTAGGATACTGGATCTTACTGAAGCGAGATGGTGTTATCTGCGAGACAACTCCTTCCTCTCTTGCGTATTTGCATTTCATATTTTGGCAAGCCTAGCGGTAACAGGGGCAAATTCGGTATCAGACTGAGGCTGGCAGCTACCGCAAGCTCTGGTGACCAGGGACAGGACTCTTGATCGTAGATTCCATGCCAACCTAAGGAACATCATAATTGGCTAGAGCCTCACATCAACCGATATTCCTGATGTCCAGCTCGACCTGTCTGACGGCCACTTCTCTTCGCGTGTATGTCACTGGGGCGTTTTCTCACAAAGGCGCTCAGCATCAGCCCATCAAATTTAGTCGTGCGACTATCGTGACGACGGTGTCGTCTTACAGTGGGGATATATCTGGGCCATCTTTCGATTTTCCGTTTACGGGACCTTAGATTCTTGTGTCTCCAAAAGCTTACTCGTTGCGGATTGCATAATATACGGAGGTAATTAAAAAGCTCTTGAAGTACTATATTGTGAAGTAGAGGGTAAACCATTTACTTCTGACCTGTGAAAAAATTCAACAAAACAATATTCCTCTATTTATTTTAAGGAAAGTTTTTCAATATTCCCTTCAATGAATGTTAGTTTAATTTACTTACTGACCAACTGTTGATATTACCTTACTCTCTGTTGATCTTTTTATTTTCAGGCATTCTGTAAATTTTCACATTTTCTAAATTATCTATTTTATTTAGTTTTAAACTGTTCTTTGTAGTTGTGTGGTTTTCCATAGTTGGATTTGGTTGGACGTATTGGTCAATTTTTCTGGATTGCAAAATTCGCTTCCCGCAAGTGCTCATTGAACCTGGTCGTTATTAATATCCTAACTTGTTCGATGTATGATTTTTGGCCGCCTCAGATGTTTATCAAACAAAATCTGTCTTTTTTTTGGTGTTGGAAAGTGGAAACGTTCAAAACCTTTCAGTATTTGGTCAACAATGACTGCTAGGTATTAAAGCGTTAGTTGCAAATCTATAATGTGTTTGCCAATCCAATCCGTCAAGATCTCATCTCTTTCAGGAAGGGAGTACTAATGATATTCCGCAGCAAAGCAAGGTTGGTGATCGGCGGTGAGCGTTTAACCTTGGTTGATGTCATAACGGCCTTGTATGCACCCCCCCCCCCCATGTGTCGGGGTCCGCTTCCTTGCATAGCCTATTGAAACGGTTGCTTGAAGTTCTGACCTCGCCATTTTGATGGGATGTACAACTCTTCTGACTTAGGTCGGTTCCTACGTCTACTATGGCCATGTCTCCTGGTTTTAACGCAAACTTTGCGAAGTTCTGCAACTTCCACCAGAAATTGACATTAGGTTCTTGAGTACAGTGCGGCAAGACATGGAAGCATCACATGATTTCTCCATCCTTTCGAGAACCGGTACCACCTATTTTCCCGACCATTTGCTTAACAAGTTTCTTGGATGCCCAACCGCTACTGTAGTTTTCTTAACATGTTCTGCTCCTTGCGCCCCATCTGGAAGATGATAGCCTGATAGTCGCTGTGAGTATATTCCTCGCTCATCTGCGATAGGAGATGCTAAGATTACATGCCGCTATCAAAAGTAAGGTGTATCACCGATTCCATATTCCGCTTCCAAAAGTATTGCTGCCACCGGTATTTGTCAGAACGACATTCAGGCATCAAAATAATTCGCGCGATATGTAGCCGTGTGCATTTGTTTCGTGACAACCTCAATCTTGGACCCAAGCATTAAAATCGCCAGATATTATTAGTGGTTGTAGCGGTTTACTACGGAAATCTATCTGTCTGTCATACGTACTTTTCTCAGAAGCAGCTATACCGATTGGCACGAAATTTGGCGGAAAGGTGGAAACTGTGAATGCCTATATATACAGTGCATCATTCTACTTCTAGAGACCCCCTTCAGTCTATAATTTGCAGTAATATGGGCTATAGCATGAGACATGATGTTTTCAAGTTTGCACAAAATCGTACTATTATTGATAAAGATTCAGGGGCTAAAAATGATCTTTTTCGTGTAAATATGCTCCAAGCTAAAATAGTAAATATCAACATCACACTGCCACCAGTGATATTTGAACCGTGATTTGTGCTCGAACCACTGAGCTATCCGGACACCGAGAGTGATCTTGCGACTTTTTTTGTCCTCACCCATTGGTTAGGGTCAACCTATTCAGTCTTATCAATTTCATCGACATACCAAATTCTCAACTCATGGCCGTGTACCGTTTTACCCTGACTATGCTATCATAGGCGGTCATGAAGCTGATGAAAAGATAATGCAGCTGATGGCGATATTCTAATAGTTACTCCATCGCTTGCCACAGAGAGAAAATCTGATCTGTTGCTGATTTGCCTAGAGTGAAGCCTCTCTGGTATGGGCCAATGATGTGACGATACTTGGTGTACCAGGTTGCCTCCATATTTCGCCAATTCAAATGTAATTCCATCAGTTCCTAGCGATTTTTGATTTTTAAGTCGATGAATTGCACGGACTATTTCTTCCATGCTTGGTGGTGGCCGTCGTCTTCGATAATATTCTGGCTGTTGAGCAGTTCATCTAATCATCGTCGGTCTAATATGTCCATTCGGTCCGAAATCAGATTTCCCCATTTGTCTTGACTGAATGACCATCGAGGCGTATAAGGCTTCATCCTGTTGATTTGTTGGTAGAACTTTCGCGCTTGGTGCGTTTGCGCCCTGTAGTTTTCAAGTTCGCAGACTTTTTTTCTCCGCCTGGGAAGTAACTTCGCCCTCCGACGAACTTTGTAATAAATCTCATTAAGAGGTGGCGGCGTTGAATTAACACGTCGTCAACTTGGTTGGAAGTGGTCCCGTCTAGAGAGGTCAACATATATTTTTGTGCCGTTTTCCGTGCAAACCAATTACTTCAAACAATTGTTAACTGAATAATGCGCAGTCCGTCCTCATTGTATTTTTATGTAAGCTATGGGAGTCGACGTATTGTCTGACTTCATCCCTACTTGACTGTTAAAATCTGCAAGAATGATTTGATATTACATTTGGGACAGGCTTCGAGGGTTCATTCTACTGCTTCGCAGATGGTATCCTTTGTAGGGCCGTGAAGATTAATGAGGCTTATATTTCTAAAAATACCTCGCAAGTGGAGGTTTAATTTTTTGGCTGACTAGAAAACCCACTCGGGACTAGGAAACCCACTCGGGAAGCCAATCCCTGTCCAACGTATTTCTTGTAACGCTATTAGATCATTCTTATATTGGACGTAGTTACTGGGCAGCATTCGATCTGCACAGCGAGTGCACGTTCCATTAGAAAATGTGCAAATCCTTCGTCTGTTTCGTTTCCGGATTCGTTGTTGCAAAATCCTTCCAGTCTGAGGCTTTTGTGACTTCGTAACAACTTGTTTTCCATATCGTGTTGTCAGCCTTACCCAACCATGAACCTAGAGCACTAATTGGTATAATTTGTCCTGTATTCAGAGCAGGAGACTTGTTTTCGTCGCTCTCCATCTGCGGCTTTTCGTTAAGAAAGAACTTCCAGCGGTCAGCACATGGAGGTGGAGATAAGGTTGGATAGTAGAGCTGGTGATGTTGGTTCAGCAGTCGTTTCTCAGGTTTTATGCTGCATTGAGTGGATCAATCCTCTTTTCACCCTGGGATCTATATTACCCTTTAACCCGCTGTTGGAAGGATAATAGTTAAAATAAGTTGGACGTATTAAGAACAGCTCGAAAGCTGTATCGGTAGAGAGTTGGCTGCTTTTCGATTTGAATCCTACTGTATAAGCCACATCAACACGAGCGAAATTCAGAACGGGGGGGAAGGGGTGGTGGTTGGGTGTTATGATTGCACTTCAGTCGTACAGGCGGTCCAGGGTGGCTGCTGGAAACCGTCTTCAAAGGGTCAAGAGTGTACAGAGTCAGCCTGGCAGTAAGTTCATCCAAATGTGTGCCTGCTGATTATGTCTTAGAAGCAAGCGAATCTAGCTGGGGGATGAAACAAAACATGGTTTTCAGCTTGGAATTCGCTATCGTCGAACTGGGCGTAGTAGCCGTAGTATTTCTAATACAAAACCGTCGATATGGGGATCTTTTTAAAACCAAAACTAACAGACAGAACCGATCTCAAGATGACATCGAAAAATAACACAACAGGGTGTGCAAGGATGCCAAGCAACCTCTGCAAACTGGGAAACTACAACATCTGGCTTAAGAGGCACGAACTGCGAAACCCTTCGGCGACATGACCGGGAGTCACTTACGTGTGATGCTGGTGAATGATTCTCCTGGGTAGCAAAGGGGAACAGAAGGAACGAATCTCCTGCTTTGGTTCTTCCCAAGTGGTTCGTAGGTTCCATGTCATGAGCATGGGAGGACCAAATCCAGGTTTCCAAGAGATCGGAGGCTCGCATCTGGTAGCCGTGGATCCACATAGATAAAGACAAACTTGTCCATTGCTTGCTCCTTCGAAACGCTAGGATCAACATGAGCAGTTAGGTGGTTATCAAGAAAGAGGAACCTCAGGTGAACCACCACGCACCTTTTCTACTCCACATAAATAGAGGAAACTGGAAAAGGTGTTTATAATCCATCCGATTCTGCCATAAACGAGCTGTTGGAGGAAATGAAAAACGGTTCGATGCCAACTAATGAAACCCCTACGCAAGCAGAACACGTTGAGAGCATCGTTCGGACCGTTCCTCAGGGGAAGACATCTGTGTCGCGTTAATACAGGAGTCGTGGATCGAAGGAGGTCGAACCATCAAAAAGCTCCAAAACAAATATTACAATGTATTCCATAGCACAAGAGACACTGATTGGGACACGTACGATTTTATGTCTCTTGATTTAAATTCCAGCGGCTGAGGGGTGGTCAAACTGGAATAGGCGGAAAACGTGTATATCTTCTCTGCTTACATAGCTGACGACCGATGAATTCCACCTGAAGAACTTTACCATCCACCATCACGGCAAGTACCACTGACAGGATGTGATGAAAATACAGAGTATATGCTTTGAAAAATCTAGAAAATAGACGAAAGAGGTGAGTGTCTCTTTGACTTTATTGCGAACACAAATCTATCGCTGTGTAACGGAGGCAGTATCCTGTGTTCCTCCAGTTCGGAGAAGTGTAACAATTGGGAGGAGGTGCTTGATATCACCTTAATAACCGACAATGGAACATTTAATATGGAGAACTGGAAAGTGTCTCACCAGAGATCTTTCCCAGATCACAGTTTGGCACCTTTAAATTTTACTGTGGAAGCCTCTAACCCTTTCAAAAACCCCTGAAGGAAGTTGAGTGAGTTATTAATAAAAAACTCTCCGGAGTGCAAATTAGTAAACAGAACAGGAGTCAAATGTCGGAGACCTAAAAAAGGCATTTGAAATAATCTTCTTTGCCTCGTACCTTCAGGAAGTCGACTAGGCAAATATTCAACATCCACTATAGGTAAAAATACTGGCAGCAATATAGGGACCGCCTAAAGAGGTAAAAGCCGGCCAACAAGATTGCCAAGAACAAGTCCAGGTTGGACTAGTGTTATAATAAAGAAAACATCAACAAAACTTCGAGACTCAGTTCGATTCAGTTCAATGAGACTCTGGAAGTACGTCTGCAACAGCGCAGACGTACTTCGAGGTGAACAATAAGGACTGTGAGGGTGTGCAGCCCAGCCTTGTGAGATTACCAAATTGGTAATCATAATTACCAAGGATTAAAATAGCTTTTCTGCATATAAATCTATGGGCCAGAATGCCAATCATGCCGTAGAAGTAGCAAGAAGGGTTGTGCTTTCATACCGAAAGCTGGCAGGCACGGTCATGAATCCGAGAAAAACTTTCGACCAATTAGTCTTAACTCTTTCGCGCTGTCAAGCTGTCTTCGACATCCATTTAAGAACAGTTATGGAGAGAACGTCCTTCTTCAATACTGACCACGCCCATCTCAAATGCAAATCTACAGAAATCACTGTTCACAAGTAATTTTCTGCCGACGATTGAGCGGTCGCTACAGTACAAGCAGTTTGACATACTACAGCTGCCTTCCTGGATAAAAAGGGAGTTTTCGGCAACCTTAGTGTTAACGCCATCAAAAAGCCCCAAGCAGAATAGGATTGGAACGGTATCTTACGCATTAGATAATATCCATGCTGAAAATTGGGATAATCCTGTCTGATCTGGGTACGCCCCAATGATAGACGAAATATTACGCATATTGGATAGGAACGTGGTAAAAGTGGTGGCCTATGCCTATGACTGGGTGATATTGGTGTGAGGGGTGTTTCGTTCTGTTATGAAGGAAGCCCTGCTTAAGATGTGTATGTGGTCTGCAAGATGCGGGACTCGGGACTTTAAGAATTTGTACTCATTTGCGACATCCTCCAGGCAGGTGGAGCAGTGCAGGACTGGGCTCAAAGGTCGGGGCGAAACGCTCAAAGTCATTCTCCTTTGGGTTCTCAGTCATAGGAATGAGCTGACGGATTCTCCATCGGTGGACATATAGGCGTTTATAATAAGTCCCGATCGCAGCAGCTTTTGCATCAAGAGCATGGAAAAGCATTCAAGATGTCAGTGGTCTGCACAGAGCCTTAACTTTACAATTCGCATCCCCGAAACTGTGGGCAAGATGTACAAACATTCCTTTTTATTTTCCGACTTTAGTCAGAGCTACGCAATGGACACCACTGAAACCATTCTTTGAAAACTTCAGGGAGATGTGTAGTTACAGGGTGGGAAAGATACTATCCTTCGGCTGGATTCTACCCAGTTCCTCTTACTACGGCTGTCATGGTCTCAGGAGTTTGCGACATCAAAACGGCTCACCACAGCTCCTCGAAACAACCATTGATACCTACCTGCTGATGTTCAGGTCTCAGGTTCACCTGCTCTTCATCCATTTGGACAGTGAGGGTATCTAAAGTGTTCTACGTAGGAGAGGAATTCCAAAGAAAGTAATAGCAATTATGAGAGCGGCATACGACGCCGCAAAATATTACGTCCTGCATCGAGGTAAAATCTTACAGGAATTTCAGGCGCGCTACGCACCATCAGGGGATGAATGGCAACCGTGTATGATATATCTACGAAATAACACCATATAAATGTTTGAAAGGCTTTATTATTTTTTTTATTCAAAATTATAGTATTATAGTAGAGTTTAGGAAGGCCACTGTATTCTAGAATCAAATCCCAAATAATTCTTGTGCCAGTTGGTCACTGACTTCTCTGCTTTTTCAAGAACACAAACATAAATATTCACAATTTATATTTGTAATTTATTCCAATGGCAGATAATAAGCAAAGCGCCATTTAAACGAGTTTCGCTGCTTTCCCTCACAAGTTTGTCATTTTCCAAACGCACTCCTAAAAACTTCCCAAAAAGGAATATGAGGAAAAAAGATAATGATCATTTTTGAATATTGAAAAATATTTCACAATAGTTCGAAGAATTATATTGAAGTCCACCCTTAATTCTTGATTAAATTCGAAATGAATTCGTTACTTTTTAGGCGGGAAAATTTCAGGTAAAAGCTTCTTTCAATGGATAAACTACCTTGGAATAATTTCCATGCACGAGTTTACTTGCCAAATGTTTGTGTTTTCTAAAATATTTGCCTAACCACGACCACGGCTATTATTTTTTGCGGAATACGCTTATTTTGAATTTGAATGAATTGTTGATGAAAATATTGAATTGAACAAACAAAAAGCTACTTTTGCAAACTGGAAAGGTAATTCAGACTGGCCTAGTGTTTGCTCAAGTGTATAATTTCAAATATCCTGCATCGACACTTGTATGAACAAATTTGTCACCACTTTCTGCCGTGATAGACTCCAGAATCTATAAAGGTGGATTCTACCGTATTTTAAAGACATTTTTCTTAAATTGAATCAAAAGAAAGATTGTGAAGGAGATAAATTCGTCAGAGGAAAATGCTAGTCAAACTAAAAGTTCGTATCTTCAGAAATTTGTGCAAAATTCGTTTTAGAGGATGATGATAATTTCATTTTATATTCTGAAGTAGATTCTGTTTCATTTGGTTGCAATTTGGTCTGCGAGTGTTGAAAGTGTTTGCATCGATGATACACCACCCTACGAGCCTACCAACGGGGCTGTATGCACTAGCATAACTACATTTGTATTCGTTGACAGTAGGTATCATTTCGTGATAAATTCTTCCAAAGGTTTGGGCACACTCGAACGCGGGTAATTGCCGAATATTTCTTAACTTAGAATTTCTTGCAGAATAGTGTTGCAATAGAGGTGTTAAACATAACAACGAGAGATATAACCCATTTCCGGTTTTTTGAACAAAACCCTGAAAACCTCAATAATAAATTTGTTTGTCTCCTAGGTGGAACTATTCCTGATGATGCAACTCCCTTTACATGCGCTGAGAATTTAGTTTGCGCTGATGAACCAGAAATATGTGTTAGTGCATCGGAATATCAAGCGTCTTGCGCTACACCAGCAGCGAAATGTAACGATTGCAGCAATAGCGCAAAATACGCCTGCGTGAGCGAAAATACCTTTGCTGTTTGCGTGAATGGGGAACCACTGACCGCATATAAACAGTCGTGTCCTAGCAATCAATACTGTGGCTTTGACGAACCCTCGAATACTACCAATACCTGGCCTTGTACCAATTCAACGGCGGTAATTAATTGCCATAAAATTGTTTGAAAAAGTAGTAAAAAATTGTATCCACAACATTATTGTAGAGAATGGCATGCAGTTCTGATTCCTCAAACAGTACAACAACAACCACAACTACTACATCGTCAACAACCGCTTCTTCATCGTCTTCAACTTCAAGAACTACGACAACAGTCTCGCTAGTAGCGGCTTGCGATGGAGTTGTGGGATCTCATCCTGTAGCATCAGATACCACTTGCAAATCGTAAGTTTAGGAGTAGTACCGTTCCGGAGATAAACCTTGATCGGCTGTTTCTACATTTTCGTTGACATAAAGTTGAGTTAAGATAGGTACCATCCTCTTCAAATCCACCTAACTACTGGGCTGTGCTAACGTTATTGGAATAACAACCCGTGATGAACAGTCTACCTTCATCCAGATCGACCAGGCGTCAATTGACGCGAGATCTTGGGGTGCACATTAATGACCCTATCAAGGGTCGAAAATCAAAACCGATAACAGCTACGATGATGAAATCCGCGCACGGTTGATGACTGCCAAACAGAGCCTATTTCAGCTTACAAAAGGTGCTTCGCTTGAAATCTCCCATCATGGGGTCTAGCTCTTACTGTAAAAGACAGTGACCGTGCCGGCTCTCATGTATTCTTGGAAGACTTGGGTTCTTAGCAAGAAAACTCTGTGGTGTGGTCCTTCGAGGACCTCGATCCCTTATATGTCATTATACCAAAATTCAAATCTCCTTTCCGGTATGTGAGTCCGCATTGGATCTTGAAAAATCAACACAAAGGGGATCCGCGTGAACCTATCGAATGACCAACATGCGAGCTCAGCCTGAAAATAAACGACCGCTCGACTGTGCACGTGGAGCCCTGAAACTCCGGACTCGAGTGCCGCCATCGAAAGGAATGATCCAAGACGGATCGCATGCACGATGAACGTTACTCCTGTCTCAAATGTATAGTCCGCGATATTAAAGGTTCCCATCCTGCTTTGGTATCCTAAGACCATTCTATTTGTGGGTGCCCCTTTCCACGACGAAAACAAAGAAAACTTCCTCTTGTCCTTCATCATAGACGACAAACAACCAACTGGCTAACTTTGTCATATTGTTATTATTACATATTATTAGATGCATTTCCTTTTACGATTATCTCTAGAAAGGACGAATGAAGTACTGCACATGTCGCAAAGCTGCGGACATTACAAATCCCCGCCTTCAAGGGTGACTGTGCTCGTTTTGCGTTTGTTCCGTCGCTGTGAGCTTATCGCTTGCGCCGTGTTAAACATGATAATGGTGAAGCTGAAGCCAGCCTAACTGTGTGGATGCCCCATACTCTACTAGGAAGTAAACAGGAAACACTATCAATACACTCAGTCGGAGTAAAGTCGCCGGGTTTGACGGTACCTGTACAAAACTTTTCTGTGCAGTTCTTACAGATCCTTCGAAATTATTACTTCAATGCAATGCTGGGTATCTGCAATCTTTCTCCGCGGGTGATGTTAGGATTCCAAATAAGCGCTACCATCTTCAGTGGGACAAATGCGGGATATTTGCCTTTTTCCAACTGTCGCGAAGAGATTGATTTCCGCCCTGGATCTTCCTGTACCTTCGATATTATCACCCTGCGTTGAGCAATATCCAAAGTTTAGAGTACCTCTCCATCTGCCCTTCATTAATATCAATAAAGCTTTTGATAGCATGGATTAGACAGTGTGTCTGGAATATTTTACAGAGCAGGTACAATGCAAAAAAACTAATAGCTATTTTTAGAGCAACATATGATGGTCCAAAATGGCACGTGCATCAGTATAAAATATTATATCTGTGTGGATAAGTTACAAAGGAAGAAGGGGCGACAATGTATTGCAGGTTATGAGCAGGATGGCGGACGAGTGAGGGTCGCTAGAACTACGTGACGTGGAACAGTAGAAGAGGATTACAAGCTCCTCGGAAAATCGTGAAGAGAGTTGAAGCGCATGACCGGAAACCGACAGAGATGGAGATAAGGCGTTGTTGACGCGCTGTGCCCTACTTATGGGACTGTGGTCACCTTACATATATTATGATTATCATTAACGGCGCAACAACTGGTATCCAGGCGAGTCTTGCCTTAGTAAGGAACTCCAGACATCTCGGTTTTGCGCTGAGATCGACCAATTCGATATTTCTAAAAGCAGTTTGGTGTCCTGCCCTACGCTACGCCCGCTACTTGTCCTTTCTCTACTACTATAATGCCATTATACACTTTCTGGGCCGGATCATCCTCACCCATACGGATTCGATGACTCACCCAACGCATTCTATTGAGGCGTGTTTTATCCACAACTAGACGATCGTGGCACCTTTCATAAACTTCATCGCTATTTAAGCTACGGAATCGTGCATGAGGATTGGCAAGATCACTGCTTCGTATAGTAAGAGTTTTGAGCTTATGGTGAGACGTTTCGAGCGGAATAGTTTTTGTTAAGTTGAAATAGGAAACCGTGCGCGAATTTCATCGCCGCAGCTGTTATGGTGGTGGTCAAAGGGTAGTATAGGTCCCGGGGCGAAACGTGGATTGGTACCCACGATGGAGCATAAAACCTGGGAAACGCCTGCTGAACCAACACCAACAGCTCTACTACCAAACCCTATCTCCACCTCCACGTGGTGACCGCTGGGAGCTCTTTCTTGACGAAAAGCTACAGACGGAGAAGGATGAAGGCGAGTCTCCCGCGCCTAAAAACGGGACAAATTGTACCAACTGGTCCTCCAGGTTGGGGGTTGGGTAGGGCTGACAACCCTATACGGAAAACAACTTGTTACGAACCCACAACAGGAGCCTCGGACAGGACGGATTTTAAAACGACGAACCCGGCAACGACAACGGAACAACGATCTGCGCATTTTCTCATGGAACGTGCGCTCCTTGTACAGAGATGAAGCTGATGAGCAGCTAGCCGATACCCTGTCCAATATAGGGCTGATATAACAGCGTTGCAAGAGATGCGATGGACAGGGACCGGGTTCCTGGAGAAGAGCCACTACACCTTATATTATAGCGGTCATCCAGTAAACCATGTGCTCGGAGTAGGTTTCTTAGTCAGCCAAAAAATGAAATCTGCTGTTATCGGCTTTGAAAACATAAGCTAACGGCTATGCACTCTGCGCTTGCGAGGCAAGTTTAGAAATATAAGCCTCATAAAGGTTCACGCCCCTACAGAGGAGACTGCAGAGTCGGAGAAGGATACCTTCTACGAGGCAGTAGAACGAACCCTCGAAGCCTGTCCCAGATATGATATCAAAATCATACTTGGGGATTTTAACAGCCATAGCTTACACGAAAAAACAAATGATAACGGACTGCGGATTATTCAATTAGCAGGGTCACACGAAATGGTTGTTGGAAGCACCTGGTTTGCGCGGAAACCGGTCCACAAACGTACGTGGGCCTCTCCAGACGGGACCACTTTCAACCAAATTGACCACGTGTTGATCGAACGCCGCCACCTCTCAGCCTTGATGAATGTCAGAACATATAGGGGGGCCAATATAGATTCGGATCACTATCTCGTTGGCATGGTGCCCTGAGCCCGAATAACAATACCACCTAGAATCCCCTCTGACAATCAGGTGAGAGTGAACACTGAAGCCATCCACAACACAACCCTCCGCGACACCTATAAGAGGGAAATGGATGCCGCAATAACCGCAGTCAACAGAGGACCTGGAGATGAAGCATCAACAAATGATCTTCACAATCACCTGAAGAACGTTATCATGGATACGGCCACAAACATAATTGGCCCCAGCCGCAAAAGGAGTCGGAATGGCTGGTTTGACGATGAATGTAAGCTAGCAATGGAACGGAAGAATGCTGCATACCGACTAATGTTGCATTCTCAAAGAACGCGGGCACACGCAGAGACTTATCACGAACTCCGTCGAGCGGAGAAGCGACTTCACAGACGGAAAAAGGAAGCCTGGGAGAACCAACAAGTCTGTGAACTAGAAAAGTACAGGGAGCAACCACACCAGGCGCGGAAGTTTTACCAGCAAGTCAGCAGGATGAAGCCTTATACACCTCGATGCTCATCCTGCCGAGACAAAGAGGGAAATCTGATTTCCGACAGAATGGGCATATTAGAGCGATGGGTTGAGTACTTTGATGAGCTACTGAACAACCAGAACATCGGCGAGTTGGAGGTACCGCCAACTGAAGACGACGGACAAATACTGCCACCACCAAGTTTAGGAGAAACAGTCCGTGCAATTCATCGGCTAAAAAACCATAAGTCGCCAGGAGCCGATGGAATTACAGCCGAATTAGTTAAGTATGGAGGCGACCAGTTACACCAAGTGGTTCATCAACTTGTGCTGAAGGTATGGGACAGCGAATCAATGCCTGACGATTGGCAACGAGGCATTATCTGTCTCATACATAAAAAGGGAGATATCACACAGAGCAGCAATTATAGAGATATCACGTTGCTGAGTACCATCTATAAGATATTCTCCACTATCTTGCTAGGCCGGATACCCCCTTACGCACAGAACATCATTGGCTCATACCAAAGAGGCTTCACTCCAGGCAAATCAGCAACAGATCAGATTTTCTCTCTGCGGCAAGCGATGGAAAAACTGTTGGAATATGGACAACAGTTGCACCATCTGTTCATCGACTTTAAAGCCGCCTATGATAGCATAGCCAGGGTAAAACTGTACACGGCCATGGGAGAATTCGGTATCCCGACGAAATTAATAAGACTGACTAGGCTGACCCTGACCAATGTGCGAGGTCAGATAAAAGCAGCAGAATCACTCTCAAGACCATTGGACATCAACAACGGTCTACGACAAGGGGATGCGCTATCATGCGTCCTCTTTAACCTGGCCCTCGAGAGAGTGATCCGTGATGCCGAGGTAAACGCAAGAGGGACGATCCTCTTCAAGTCCACCCAACTACTGGCATATGCTGACGATATCGACATCATGGGAAGAGCCACCCGAGACGTACAAACTGCCTTCTTCCAGATCGAGCAGGCGGCAATTAGCGCGAGATCTTGGGCTGCACATCAATTAAGGCAAGACAAAATATATGGTGGCAACGTCGGCACCGAAGACGAATCAACCAACAACATCAAACCGCACTGGTCAAACACAAACACGAAGAAGAATAAGGATAGGAGAATACAACTTTGAGACCGTTGACAATTTCTCCTATCTAGGGTCGAAAATCACAACCGCTAACAACTACGATGATGAAATCCGCGCACGGTTGTTGTCAGCCAACAGAGCCTATTTCAGCTTACAAAAACTGTTCCGCTCGAAACGTCTCACCATAGGGTCAAAGCTCTTACTATACAAGACTATGATCTTGCCAGTCCTCGTATATTCCTCGGAAACTTGGGTTCTTAGGAAGAAAAATTGCGAACTCTTGGCCGCGTTCGAGAGAAGAATCCTCCGAAGAATTTTTGGCCCCCTACATGAGGATGGACGATTCCGTAGCCTACACAATGACGAAATCTATGAGCGATACCATGACCGTCCGGTTGTGGATAAAATCCGGCTCAATAGGTTACGGTGGGCGGGTCACTTAATCCGTATGGATGAGGATGATCCCACCCGGAAAGTCTATGAGGGCAATATCTATGGTAGAAAAAGAAGACGAAGCAGACCCTGCCTAAGATGGAGCGATGGCGTGGGTCAGGACGCCAGACAGCTTTTAGGGATATCGAATTGGTGGACCTCGGCGCAAAACCGGGATGTCTGGAGTTCCTTATTAAGGCAGGCCTAGACCGGATACCGGTTGTTGCGCCGTTGATGATGAGCTGTTATCGGTTGTGATTTTCGACTTCACATTGGAGAAATTATCAGCGGTCTTAAAGTTGTAGTCTCCTATCTTAATTGTTTTCAATTGCCTAGAGCTATTTGATGTTGCACTTACTTTTATTTTTGGTGCTGAATTTGCCACCACATATTCGGCTTACATTCATTAATGTCCAGCCTAAGGTTACGCCCCGCCTGCTTGATCTAGATGAAGGATGTCGATACCATATGCATAGGCTAGTAGCTGGGTGGAAAAAGATGATGTCTATGAAATTCCATGGGTCCCGGTGACTTATCCGTCCGTCATTTTCAGTGGGAGGTAGCTTTAACTCGTCTATATTCTAGTCGTCAAGCAATTAATCAAAATACTCAACCCATGGCTCTAATATGTCCATTCGGTCGTAAATCAGATTTGTTTCCCTGTTTCGCCAGGATGAGTATCGTCGTGTATAAGGATTCAACTTATTTACTTGTTGGTAAAATTTGCTAGCTGTACTTCTCAAGTTTACAAACCTGTTGATTCTCGCAGACTTCCTTTTCCTGTCTGTGAAGTCGCTTCTTCACTCGATGAAGCTCTTGATGTGTCTCTACTCGTGCTCGCGTCCTTTGAGATTGCTGCATTGCTCGGTATGTAACATTCTTTCGGTCCATTTCTAGTTTAACATACAATCAGCCACGAACCAACTGTTGCGAGTGGAGCCAAATATAATATGTATTGGTACGACTAGTACCAATCATGTTCGAAATTTGCTTCGCAAACACCGATACCAGCAGGTTTCATTTCTCGGTTGACTAGGAAACCTACTCAAAGCACATGGCTTACTGGATTACTATTATAATAAATGATGCAATGGGTCTTCTCCAGGAGACACGGACCCTGTTCAGCGACACTCTTGTAACGCTATTACAGCAGATTTATTTTTTCCTCGATGTTAGAGATAGTCTTAATACTGCTTTGATTAGAGAAGGTATAAGTGCAAAATGAGTCATACCCCTTCATCATCGATGACAGCAACGGGCTTGATATCGCTCATTGTTTTAGCAATCCGTAAATTCGCTTTTTAGTTTTTTTCAAAGTCTGGAAATGAACGTATCTAAAGACTGTTTCGAATCTCTGGCCATTCCTCTCTTTACGCCTTTCGTGGTTGAGTGCCTTATTGGTAATTTCGACACCAATATCGGACCTGGTCCTGATGGGCTTCCTAGACTCTTCATTCTTAACTGTGAAAAAACACATCTCCCTCCTCCTGTGTATAATCTACACCAAAAGTGGTGTTCGGTTAACAAGCTGACACTGAATGTCAGCAAATGCCATTGTATGTGCTATTCGCTTAAACCCTCCCCAACATTCTTTTTCCATTCTCTTAGTGGACAACCTTTTTCACAAGTGACCTCCTATCAAGGCCTGGGGTTGAATACTCGATGGCAACCTTCCTTTCAATTACCCCTTCGTTGATATCAATAGTCGAGCTTCCAAAATGTCCGGTTTTAACCTACGTTCCTCCTCCGACTATACTTCAATTCAGCCCTCCTTAACACTCTTCAACTTCCTTATCGGTAACATCCTTGAATATTGCTGTGCAGTATGGTCTCTCTTCTGCATCCGTGACTGTCGCGCTCTTGAAGTTGTATAATGTAAATTTACCCGGACCCTTTCTTTCAAAAAGAACCTTCCACGGGTTGACTATCGCCACGACTCCCCACCCTCAATCTCCCTTCCCTGCAGCAACGCCGCATCTTTCTTGATATGTGTACCCTTTTCAAACCCTATGATTGCCTGAGGGACTGCTCCTCCAACTCTGGATGGCGTCGTCAATTTTTGTTTAAGGTTTTGGTCTTTAAGCAACCAGAAAAACAGCGAAAAGTTCTTTAAAATCATCGCTAGTCTTCAAAATTTTTGTTGTTTGGTTTGCTATACTTCTTTCGCTGTTTTGTTGACAAATTCTGGTCGAGGTTCAGGCACAATGCAAGCATCTAGAGAGCGAAATGCTAACAATGCGAAGTTGATTGTAGCAGTGTCTTTACAGCGATTGTTTATTACAAATCCTGAACTGAATTAAGAATTAACTGAAGTTCAATTTTTCTATCATATATAACCACGACTGTACTATTGGTGGTTGACTTTTCCCTTTTTCCGTTTTTTTAAAAATATGTCCTTATTCGCTATCCTCCTATGACCTATATCCTCCTTGACATGTCTGGATTTTCTGCAACAACTACCCTGCAGAATTCCAGCTAATTCTAGCAGCTAGCAAATTTTAGAACTTGGGGTTTTTTAAAAGCTGGTTTCAAAGCGCATGAAATCTTTAAAAGGTCATCAAAATTCATCATCATCAGCGGCGCAACAACCGGTATCCGGTCTAGGCCTGCCTTAATAAGAAACTCCCGACATCCTGGTTTTGCGCCGAGGTCCACCAATTCAATATCCCTAAAAGCTGTCTGGCGTACTGGCCTACACCATCGCTCCATCTCAGGCAGGGTCTGTCTCGTTTTCTTTTTCTATCACGGATATTGCCCTTATAGACTTTCTGAGCTGGATCATCCTCATCCATACAGATTAAGTGACCCGCTCACCGCAACCATGGCATCGCTGGTATCGGCCATGGTATCGCTCATAGATTTCGTTGTTATGTAGGCTACGGAATAGACTTCAATACGATTGGAGCTTTGTCGCACGTGGTGATCATACCTGGATACCAAATGGCAACAAAACCGACAAGTAACATAGGTGTTTGCATTGGAGACCTGTGAATAGTTCCCGTGAACAGAAATGGCGTCATTATTTAAATTACTTTATTCTATCTTTCACACATATTTGACTTCAAAATTCAGCGTGGTGCAAAAATTTTCTGGAATATAGCCGTATTGAGTTCAAAATGATCGGGTAAGTTCGGATAAGGGAGACACGGGACGTGAAGAGATACTGATTTTAAGTGTGATACGACTCACTCTCAGAGCTATGAAAAAATATCAGTATCACATCAGAGCGAATAGATCGCTACACTAAAACTCAATAACTCCATATGACGGGGGTATCCTTAGTGTGAGCTACTAGGCAACCTTTTTAGAACCTGAAAATGCTAAAAAATGATAAGTGTTTAGTATACTTTTCAGCTGTTAAAATAACATTGACTTGCTACAATGTTTGAATTGCTAATTAGAAAGATGCATCACATTAACAAAATATAATTGAAGTTAAGCAGCGTTGAAAAAGGTTACCATTTAGATGGGGACCAATAGGAAATACTTAATTTGTAATTTGTAATCAATGTAAAATATATTCACCAACTTGAGCGAAATCAGATTTTCTTTCCCACTTGAATTTGATATATTTTTACATTCTTACTCTATTCTCCTTTTCAGACTTTTCAGAACAAAGATAGTTGGAATTTGAAATTAAGCTTAATTACTTATATTATGAAGACCTAATCCTCTGAATCATTATTACCCACAGATATTTCTACTGCTACAATGATGGAGGCGTAATGAAGCGATCAGAT
Source organism: Hermetia illucens (assembly GCF_905115235.1). Classification (NCBI taxonomy): domain Eukaryota; kingdom Metazoa; phylum Arthropoda; class Insecta; order Diptera; family Stratiomyidae; genus Hermetia; species Hermetia illucens. The sequence goes on along the minus strand of NC_051850.1, from coordinate 110,185,268 downwards.
TTCACATGTCCTGGCGATTACGTATTTAATAGCGTGACTAAAAGATGTGTACTTCCATCGAGTTTCACATGTGCTGTTACAACTTCTTGATAAACAGAATATTATGTTTCCATTTATGTGTATCTAAATGTATCTGGAATTGAACAAAAATTGGTTTCATTTTATATAGATGTCATGAATCTTATCCTCTATATGCCTTTACAAGAGCAGCCAGAATTAAAATAGAGTATTGAAGTCTATATGGAACAATATGATTATATAGGGTCTGGTAAGAATGTGCCGCGTGGGACAAATCACTTGCAATGACGTTGTCGACCGAGCGAACTGGCCATCCGAGTTGATTATGGTCAGTCCGAGGGCAGAGCTATTTCAGTAGTCTAAAAAAGTACAGGGTTCCGTCAATAAATACTTGCACACGTTTGTGTTAGCATATATGAGGAATGTTATGATATTATTGATAAAATCAGTCTCAATAGGGTGCGGTGGGCGGGTGAACTATAAAGTATGAGTGAGTATGATCCAGCCAAAAATATATATTGTTCGATAGATGACAAGCTTCCAGTGACCAGCAATCGAGCAGGTAACTCGAGAAAGACAAGGCCATGCCTTATGCATTGTGCAACGCATAGTACCAAAAAACAGAGTGAAGAATAGCATCCAATAACACTGGTCAACTGAAAATCAATAAGATAGACTGTTGAACATTTCTCCTAAGGATCGAAATTCACAACCGATAACAACTATGATGACGAAATCCGCACACAGTGTAGTCAGAGCTCTTTAAGGAAAGATGCCATGGTCCATTAAAGTCCTACATGCTTGTCATCGGCATAGCTGCTATCGGTTGTGATTTTCGGCCCTAGATAGGAGAAATTTTCAACGGTCTCAAAATTGTAGTCTCTCCGATTCGATGTTGTTCGTTCTTTCGGTTTTAGTTTACGCGTTGACTTTGCCACCATATACTTCGTCTTGCCTTCATTAATATGCAGCCCAAGATCTAGCGCAGCCTGCTCGATCTGGATGAAGGTAGACTGTCCATCTCGGGTTGTTCTTCCCATGATGTCGATATCGTCAGCGTAGGCCAGTAGTTGGGTGGACTTGAAGAGGATATTGCCTGTCGCATTTACATCGGCATCGCGAATCATTTTCTCTAGGGCCAAGTTGAAGAGGACGCATGATAGGGCATCTCCTTGTAGTAGATTGTTAATGATGTTGAATGGTCTCGAGCGTGATCCTGCTGCTTTTATTTGGCCTCGCACCATGGTCAGGGTCAGCCTGGTAAGTCTTATCAATTTCATTGGGACAGTTTTACTATGGCTATGTTGTCATAGACGACTTTAAAGTCGATGGAAAGATGGTGCAACTGATGTCCATATTCCAGCAGTTTTTCCATCGCTTGCCGCAAAGAGAAAATCTGACATGTTGCTGATTTGCTTGGAGTGAAGCCTCTTTGGTATGGGCCAATGATGTTCTGTTCGTATGGGGCTATTCGGCAAGATAACAGAGAATATCTTATAGATGGTACTCAGCAACGTAATACCTCTATAATTGCTGCACTGCGTGATATCCATTTTTTTATGTATGGGGGAAATAATGCCCCGTTGCGAGTCGTCAGGCATTGATTCGCTGTCCCATGCTTTGAACATCAGTTGTTGAATTACTTGTTGTAATTGGTCGCCTCTTTATTTAACCAATTCGGCTGTAAAACCATGTGTCACAAGTCGGTGGATTTTATGGACCGTTTCTTGTATGCTTGGTGGTGGCAGTATTTGTCCGCCGTCTTCAGTTGCCAGGACCTCTAACTCATCGATATTTTGATTGTTGAGCAGTTCATTAAAATACTCCGGTTGCTCTCTGTACGTTTCGAGTTCACAGACCTGTTGTTACTCCCAGGCTTCCTTTTTCGGTCTGTGAAATCGCTCCTCCGCTCTACGAAGTTCTTGGTGGGTCCCTGGGTGTGCTCGCGTTTTTTGAGAACGGAAGATTATTCGGTATGCAGAATGCTTCCGTTCATCGTCAAACCAGTCGTTCCGACTTTTCTTGCGGCTGCGGTCAAGTATCTTTGTGGCCGTTTCAATGATAACGTTCTTCAAGTGGTTGTGAAGATCATTTTTTGATGCTTCATCTCAGGGCATCTATTAGCTGTGGTTATTGCGGCATCCATTTTCCCCTTATAAGTGTTACGGAGGGCTATGTTGTGGATGATTCATTGTTAACTCTCACGTGATTGTCAGAGGGGATTCTGGGTGGTGTTGTAATTCGAGCCCGGAGCACTATGTCAACGAGATAGTGGTCCGAGTCTATATTGCCCCCTTATATGTTTTTACATTTATCAAGGTTGAGAGGTAGTGACGTTCGATCAGTACGTGGTCGATTTGGTTGAAAGTGATCCCGTCTGGAGAAGCCCACGTATGTTTGTGGACCGCTTTCCGCGCAAACCAGATACTTCCAACAACCAACCAAGTATGATTTTGATATCATACTTGAGAGAGGACTCGAGGGTCCGTTCAACTGCCTCGTAGAAGGTATCTTTCTCCTCTGTGGGGGCGGGAACGTTAATGAGGTTTATATTTCTAAATTTGCCTCGCAACGCAGAGTGCATAGCCATTCGCTTATATTTTGAAAGCCGATGACAGCAGGTTTCATTTTTTAGCTGACTAAGAAACCTACTCCGAGCGCATGGTTTACTGGAAGCCCACTACAATATATGGTGTAATAGTTCTTCTCCAGAAAACCAGTCCCTGTCCAGCGCATCTGCAACGCTGTTACATCAGCCCTATAGTAGGGTTGGGCATTGGTTAGCTACTCAGCAGTATTCGGTCTGTACAGGGAGCGCACGTTTCATGGGAAAGTGCGCAAATCGTTATTCAGTTGTCGTTGCCGGGTTCGTCGTTTTGAAATCCATCCTATCCGAGGCTCCTGGTGTGGTTTCGTAACTTTTCGTTTTCCGTGTAGGGCTGTCAACCTTACCCAACCTCCAACCTGGAGGATCAGTTGATACATTTTATTCCGTTTTTAGGCGCGGTAGACTCGCTTTCATCCGTCATGATAGGACCATCGAGGTTTTATGACTACATTCGAATTCTTTTGTAATGTACGATACGGTGCTGAAGTCGCTGCGTTCTGTGATAGAACTGCCCCTCGACTAATGCAATAACGGATTCCCTTTTGTTACGGGGCTCACCACGTTCAACTTTCCGGGATTTCGCACGGTATCGGAGCACGACTGCGTCACGCTCGTCATCACTCGCATTGAGATGATAGAGTTTTCAATCCCTTCTATTCGATTCGATGAATCGGTTTCATGACCCCGCAATCAAGCGGATCTTGTGAAACCTCTTCGGTTCGTGGCCGACAACTTGTGTAGCACCCCATTTTTGATGGCGGACCGATGCTCGTTAATATTCTCAGTCGGGTTACTCGGGGTATCTGTCGTCCAATCGGTGAGATAGTATTCCCACCGACGAGTAATCATTAAATAGTGACACCTTTCACATTCCCTTCGGCTCCGAAATCTTCTGCTGTTCGCAAAGTGGTCATTCTAAAGTGTTGTTCAATTAAAACCCAACTGACCTTATGACAAGGTCTCCCCTCAAATAATGTGCCTGCAATGATGATGTATTGGAAGCTGGAGAAATATACAAACCTCTCACCATTATCGCTGCGGTCAAGACCGTGCTTTTCCACCATATCCCTGCATACATTCAGATCACCCGTCACGATTACAATGTCACTCTTAGGAAGCTAGCACTTAGGAACTAGCCAGCGAAGGCATCTTAAGCTGCTAATGCTTCGAAAGACCTGAAGTTCGATGCCGCCGCCGGTGGCAACAACGCTTCGCATTCTCTAACGTTTAGCCTCTTGAAGCAGATAGGAGGAGTGCGATGATCAGTTAGTCGGAAAACTCAGTCCAGAGCCGTTTGGCCAAATCCATGATTTGGTGAGAGAGTAGGCAGATGCTACCAGCAAAGTCTATGTATTTGAGAAGTCCTTCGTATAATAATGAACATGGTCGATAACGGAAAGAAAAAATGTCTATAACAAAATGCAACTCTGGTGGACTCCGTTTTTGTCTTGAAGTTCGTATGAGATTTTAACTCGATATACCACGCGACGTTTGTCATCATATGTCCTTCTAGCTTTCCCTGTGTTCTAAATTCCATCCATCATTCGCTCATTCCCGCTCAGATCCAACCACACAGCTTTTTAGCTTTTTACTTTCCTCGGTACCCTTCCACGTCTGTGATTTCAGCCAGGTATTGTAACGTCCTTTCGCGATGTGATCGACAACTTCACCTTTTCCAAAGTTAAAAATATTTCGGTCTAGTGCTCATTGATAACCCAGGGTTGTCTAGAGTTTGCGAAGTTCGCACCGGAAGGGAGCCTTCGTCCTACCAAGCGGGGGCTGGATCATGGCCAGCGTTGAATTAGAATGCCAAAATTATCTAAAGAAACAAATCGGGAATCGAAAGCACACGTCCTTCTATCTTCATGCAAACATACTTCCTCAAACTAAACCTAGGACCATGTCATTCGCTGCTTGTATGCAGCTTCACAGTTCCAAACTTCATACCAAATTTTCTGAAAATAGGCGTCATCTTTTTGAAAAAAGTACGTATGACAGAAACGCAAAGAGACAGAAAGTAAACCGATTTTTATAGTTTTCATTTCCACAAATCCTTGGAAACGCAATCCTCGCTTAAACGCAGTGTGGGCAAGGCACAGCATGTGGGAAAGGGGGGGGGGGGGCAATCCGTACCAAATCAACGGGTGCCCAAAAGATCCGAGGACGAAAATTGTCTTGGATTTTTTATGTAAGGATATTTTGGCGGGATAGTTCCATTGATATAAAGGTTATGTATTATTTAAATCAGGCTAACGAGAGTAGGGAGTAGTAATTTTACGCAAAATTAACGACTTTTATCTAAGATAATTTTGTTAATAATGAAAGCATTTCAACAAAGCTTTGCGGCCTGATGCTATAGACTATCCTATGGCATTTCTATAATGGACTTAAGGTGGGGTGAGGAAGGTTGAAGTTCTTTGGCCCATTGGGGAGTCGAGCAGCCATTAGATGATCGTTTCTTTCAAGGCCGATGTCAGCACACTCTTCGTGTTAAGGACATTAAGGGGACGTTGTTATTATATGGTGCTGAGACATGGATATTATAGAAAATATTATTAAATAAACTTCAAGACTCCGAAATCTGGTTATGCATACTTTTTGTCAAGATAAACTGGAAAAATAAAATAACTAACTGCGGAGCGTTAAGTTAAATAGGATTTCAAGCGGAGATTATGTTCCCTACGTAATGGGGTACTGGATATATAAGAATAACTCAACATGAATCTTCCAGATCAGGAAAATGCATTTGGCAGTAGCCGTCGCCAACAGTCCGACACCAGATCCAGATGTAAAAGCCCAATGCCGCAAAAGGGAGACCGGTAGTCTTCAGAGTCTCATCTCACTTTGCGCGTCAAATTGGAGAAAGCGAGCATTTTGGAGACCGGCGATACCGTTGTCGTAGAATGCGTGCAAGTTCCAAAAAGCAACCATAAACCGCTTTCGATAGTGAGGTCAGGCCCCATTAGAACCGTTATTGTCAGTTCATAAATTTCAATTCCTTTTAGTCGTTTTCCACACCAAACTTCGAGTGTATTCTTAAACTTTATCTCAATCGACTAATTTGGGGGGGGGGGGGGGGACGTTTTCTAATTAGCACAATGGTTTTTCTAATAAGTTAGGCCGTTACATATTTAATTCTACCACTGCAGTTGGGTTGCACGTGGATTTTTAGACAATGTAATAGTAATGACCAAATCAGAGTTAGCCAACGTAACCATTCCTAAAGATCGGTTAAATGCTATAAATATAATTAAAAATATATCTGTATAAACTTTGAAATATTTGAGATTGTTTCAATATCCTTCATGAAAGAACATCTTCAAAATGGCGAACCAAGTAAATTAGGTGTGCATCGGAGAATTCAACACACTCAAAATAGCTGCTCGTATATGTATATTTAAAGCTAAATCATTGACTTCACATAATTTCATTCTAAATTTCTGACATTTTGGATTATATATAATAGCGTAAAACAAAACAAAAATAAATCGTGATTTTGGTGAAATTAATTCAATAATTATACTCGGGGTCTAAGCTAAGTTATTCACTTCGCTGCTGCAATAAATCTTGCAAATACACTGGAGGGTCTCGAGCTATCAAAGCAACTAATATCCTGCAAAATAGAAATAGTCGAAGTTTAGCTGCTAAAATCGTCCTGATCACGAATATATACAAACCTCGTCATTCAAGGTGACAGGATCGAAGCAGAACTGTTTGGAGCTGGGGTCTTTAGTTGTGCTGCAAATTTGGTTGGTAGGACATCTGTGCTCCACATCCGATGGCTGCTCGTTTCCATAACACAAGGAGAACGTGTTTGAACTTCGGCAAGCAAAACGATTGGTAGCTGAACATTTTCCACATTTAGTTTCGCAGGTAGCGGCTCCTTTGGGAATGGTAGTGGCATTTACACAAATGGTGAAATTGTCGGCACAGACCATTCCAGTAGGACAGCTGTGTCGTCCAGGAAGTGCTCGGCTCGCTGGAAATAGTAGGAGACGTGTAATATGTCACAATATTATATTATGCAGTGTTTACTTGTAGCCTTTATGAATATAGAATAATAAGGTCCTTCAGTGCTGGAGAAATCAAGTGTGCAACGCTAGCTATACCGGAAGATTGGCACAAAGGTGTGATTATTTGTACATATAAACAAGTAGGAAATCGGGTGCGATGCTTCAGGTATGAAGAGTTTGATGATTTAATACTCATATTTTACTTTCACTGATGTAGTTTTCAGCTAGAATCTCCACTTCAATGTTAGACTGACATTCTGTGTATATCTTACGGTGGAGGTTATTTCCCTGCGTGTTGGGTTAATGCCCAATAACTGCTGTGATGACCAAAGGCGGGCCACTGAGTTATCACTTATTTGGAACAGAAATGAACGCTTCACTGAGAAGAAAACGGCCGAGGAGGCAGCTTATAAAAGGATGTTGCTCCCGTTAGTATTCTCCTGTGTGCCAAAGCTTATCTAAACCTCTATGGAGTCAAGTGCTCGGCAATTCTGTTAGAGATGACAATAAAGTATATTGTTTTACTTGGTCATCAATCACAACTTTTTCGAGCCCAACCTCAGATCTAATGAAAAGTTATCACGGAAGGGTAGTTTTTCTTCTCTTTCTCTCTTCGTTTTGGACATACACGAGGGATACCACCCCAATCCCCTCAAAAGGCATACGAAGGTTTTCATATTGCTTTTCTTAGAAGGCGCCGCCGTAGCCGCTCCGGAGCTCGGTTCAGAAAGATGGAGGGATATATGGCTTCAACCTGAATGGCTTCACGCCACCGCAGTATTTCAGCAGATAGGTGAGGAAAATACGAAATAAAACGCAAACCCAAAAATGAGGAGAAGGAGGAATTACGTACTGGGCCTTAGGCACGGATAACCGGTGGCAGTCGCCTGGTTTGGTAACTGGGCCGGGCTTTCATAATGGACGGGACGGCGTCGAAATTGCAAATCGTGGGCGGTTCGACATCTAGGCGCCACGATGACCAGAAGCGTGGCTCCGCTTGCTGAAGCTGTTTCGCCACAATCGGATGAAGTGAACTGAGAAGATAAACATGTTTATCATCCGCTCGTACTGCGAAATAATGACGGCGGAGTTTTGTGCAATTCACGTCCGTGATTGTTCACCGATTCGCAGACCAGTGCCTCTTTGTTACTGGTAGCGACAAAATCCCGGCCCTCATCGACTTGAAGTCATCGCGTAAACTGGTGACAAAGAGTGGATGGAGCAGAGCCAATGGCATCAAGAACACCACGCCACACTGCCGCTAACAGTTTCAATACTCGCCGAAGTACTCTTCTCCGCCATTCAGCTGAAGTCTCCGCTGAGGTTAGAAACGAATTCCAAAGCGCATATACAGGGTTCCCAAAAATGGACCACGTATTCCCAGGCCCTATGCATCTCCAGCAATTCCGAAAATTCTATCTTAAATCAATGATGACATTGCATCGCAGCTATGTGCTAAAATGTTGCTGTTACAACCACAATCATCTGTGCATTGTGGTACAGCTGCGGCGGTCAGAAGATTCATTTTTACGTTATTGGTATGAGTGACCTAAGAGATTGACCATGAAAAATTCGTCTGGAATGTCGGCGGGACTAATTAAGGCAGTCAATTTAGGAAAATGAGCTCTGGCAATGCCAGCAGTTGAGTGAAATATAAAGTGCAGAGGGTTTACAGGAGCTATGCCATCTTCAGTGAGACACCTTTCATTGAAATTCTGGACACACTAAAAAAGGAACTTTCTGTCGTAGGCAATTAGCGAAACCCACTCCAAACGTGTCCGGAATGCAACATACGCGAGGAACCAGCGGAGTTCTTTCTGATCACTCGACCGATTCCAACAAAGTGTCCAGACAGTACAGTTTTCGGTGACAGAAGCGAAAGAATATTGGGTTGGGGGTTATCCGTTCAGCAGCAGCATTCTGAGTGCCACCAAAAACACCCGCCCAAGCGGAGGCTTGACGAGCCATAAGCAGCTCGAAGAACTGGAGAGATCCTGCTCTGGATTGGATGCATAATTTGTGGTATAAAAAATTTAGCATAAATCAAGTCATGAGCCTGCTGGAGCAATTTTCACTGTTCTCTACTGCAGGAAGTGACTTCCTTGTCCATAAAAAGGACACGGTGCAGGACACCGCGGAGGCAAGATCGATTACTTGCTTACCAACCCTCTACAAATTATATATAACGTTATATAACGTTCATTATTAATGGAAGGGTTAATGCGCATTTCAAGACCAACAACATTCTGTTTGAAGAACAAGAGAATTGCCGAGTCGGGTAGAATTTGAATTTATTCACTATCCCTTCACTGGTTTATGCATTCTGAATATTGCCATGGACGAACCCCGATCTGGAAAACTTCCAGCGATGAATATGAACTACTATGTCAAAATTCCACATGCATGATCCAAGCTCTGCCGTGGAGCGAATGAACTTGCCTCGTCACTTCGGAGGCAGGGGTGTGATGGACGTGGCGGCACAACATCACCTCCAACTCGACTCGCTGTGCGCTTATTTTTACAGCCAAGAGGAGGTGAGTCCGTTGCACACGGCTGTTCGTATCAATCAATCTACTATCATTCAATCCTCTGAGTGGGGTGAAGTCATGCCAAAGTGCATTGATGAATGGAAGTTGAAGGCAATGCACGGTAAACACATGAACTGGCTTTGGCAACCATTTGTCGATTTGCATTTGTCGAACAGATGGCTGTGAGCTTGGGAGCTCTTCCCTGAGACGGAGAGATTTATGTGTACCATTCAGTTTGGAGTGGTCGCCACTCGAGCTTATGAGAAGCTCATAATGAAGGAGCGGGTTGAGAACGATCAGTGCAGAATGTGTGGTGTGGCATTAGAGACATTGGATCATCTCATTTCTGTTCAGGAATGGCACCGATGAAATACACGAACAGCGATAATGCTGTATGTAAGGTTCGTCAAACCCTTGCGTACAAACATGGGCTAATCATGGGAACATGTTTACCAATATGAGCCGCAAACAGTACTTGGTAGTTCTGCTTACAGTATGTATTGGGATTGGAAAGCTCCAACTGACTGCCACATACCGCACAAGAAACCTGGCGTACTGTTAGCTGACAAGACGGGCCACGACGTTGTTATTAAGGTTTTTTTTATTCGTCATAAGTAACATTGAACAGAAAACGTGGAGAAGAACTATGGAGTCATTGGCCCGGGAAATCAAAGAAATTTGGCGTCTCCCTCACGGTTTCCTTTGATGTCCTGGGACTCTGACGCAGTCTGGTTCAAACTATGCAGAAGTACACCATTTTGCATACCTGCTTGATGTCGCGGGGAGTTCTCGATGGATTCTCTCATGAATCTACCACCGGCTATCAACGCCTTTTTATCGTGAAAGTAAGTAGAATCGTCCAAGTCTAAATGTTTGGCACATAGTGCTACTATTAAATGAAATTCAGCTTCTGCCGAAATTGTGACAACTTGGAAAAGATGCCAGTTTTGCCTGTTGGCTGGAGTTCTCCGTCTGGCTGCGTATACTCGTCAAAGCAGACTTTACAGTAGATGACCTGCTGCCTAACGCTCGTGTCTCGCTATTACTGAACCAGGTCCTTAGCATGCCACCCAGCGATATTCGTCCACCCTGGTCCCTACAGCTGCAAGTGGGCGCAACTGCACACCAACTGGCTTGATATGTTTTTGCTAAAGCTATCGGAATAATGGTGGAAATCCGGTAATTTTTGTCACAAATACTTTTCTACTGCCAATAAGATAGCATACAACTCCGCCTGGAATAACCATAATTTGGTTTTTAAATTAACATGTCAGTTCCTTACTTGGATTTTCCAAGAACACCTCAGAGTCCCAGTTTTCCACAACTGACCCGTCGGTGAAAATTATGGCGTCTGTAATCTCAAAATGCTCTTAACCAGTAGCAGCTTTCTGCGGGGAAGTTCAGTCTGGATTACCAGACGATGCCTACTTAACCAAAATGGGCTTTATTATGGACGCATGCGTCAAAATAACTCTGTTGGTGTTACCTAACGCAATCCTATAGCACTAGAGCAATCTGCAGGATTTCTGATATCCCTCCTTACTTCTACATTATCGTGGAGTCGAGATGCGTCCTTAAATAATGTATTGTTTGCACCAGTTGGATGAGTAACATGTGTAATTATATTACCTAGCTTTACTAGTGAACATAACAATACACATGCATGTAGTATCATACTGTGTTCGCACACTTGTCTATAATTATTACGGCTAGTAAGAGAACCCTAGTATACTAGTCTTTCCAGTAGAAAGAATGTTAGACACTTTGGTCGAAAGTTTTTGGATCCGTGTAAGTGGGTTTCCCTGTTTTCTCTGAGCTTTTTTGTGTACCTGCCGCTCCCTCTCGCCCCCCATTCTCCGGTAAGGGCCGCCATGTCAGGGGATGGCACCTTGATCCCATTGGCCTTATTCCTGATCGGAATGAAGAAAGTGGTTTCATTACCCAAGTTGAGGATCTGCTCAAACCTTCGTGGAGCTTTTGCTGGGCCTCTCGATTATGCCGTGATGGAACTCAAAAGGTAGCATATCCGCATTAGAATTTTCGAATCACATCAAAATCTCCAGGCCAGTCCAAATCACGTAGTTAGGAATGATGATAGTCGTCACCAACATACAGAAAAAAACTTGCAGAATACTTGCAATAACGCCATCGGATACGTGTATGATCCTACAAAGAATAAAACTTAACGTAGTTGCAGGGTTAGTTAAAGTCCGAATGGTGCCAGTCTGCTCAAGAGCACTACAGTGTAAATTATTACAAACTGTAGGTGATTGTCCGGGACATTCCTGCCGGTTGTGGCAGGCGGCCGCAACCCAAAAGGAATAGCGATCGAATTGGTGAGTCAGAAATATCACCGTATAATTAAGGCATGTGACGCTACAGTGCCTCAACAGCGTTTGTTCCACGGCATTAAACTAAACCTCTGGTAAAATCAAGGAATCTAATGTTAATAATATTTTGTTTGTAAGCGCATGCTTTCCTGAAGGACAAGAAATGGAGCCAAACCAATAGGAGTTGGAAGAAGATTACCGAGATATTAGAAAAAGATCATACGTGTAAGCCAAATGCTGCTACAGATAGCTCAGCATTGAGGCTTGTAGAACTCTTTCGGTGGCTATCTATAATACAAGGTTCTAATGAATAAAATGCGAGGGAGCATTGCCTTAAGTAATGTTCCCGCGGCTCTAGTTCAAAAGAACAACTCTTGTCTTCTCAATTCTATCATACTGTGTCTAGCTTGTGTACTGCACACAGTCAAAAGTGCCGTATAAATTATAGATTTGGTAACGTCATCTTGTATAAGCCCAGGAAGAATCTGAAGAAAGATACTTCGTGGGACATAGCAGGTTTAAAGCCTCCCTGAATGAATCGTAGAGGTCATAGATGCCGATTGGTCATGAGCGAAGAGAGACGCGGGCCTGCTGCCGATTAAGAAGGAAAAGCTTGATACCGAGACTTGGATTTCTTAGCGCTCAAGATGGACAATGAGTCCCAGGAAAGTGCCATGTCGGAGGATGACACTCCGATTTTAGAGAGGAGCCCCAAGCATTTGTGGAGCCACTGTCCAGCATTAAGATAGCTCATGTGAACCTCCTCTATGCAAAAGTTACCTTTGCAGTAATTGCAAGGGAAATTTCCAAGGACAACACTGTAATAGTATTAGCTGTAGAACCCTGGGTGTACCGGGGCAGAGTCGTGATCCGTAAGGAAGGTATGATCTGGAAGGAAAACGTCTGCGATTCCCATTGTAAAAAACCAAGAGCGTGCATCATTCTTAAATTCCTAAATTCTTAAATTCTCAAATACTAGAAATGGAAAGCGCTACCACTTCTCCTGTGATGAGCAAACGCATAACAAGATCTGAGGAAGCAGCGACATCAATTGAAGAGCTGAACATCTTCCTGATTTTATCCTTAGCAATAGGTTAGAAATATAGAATGTAGAAAACACGCAAACATTTGTGAGTAGCACCAGGAATTAATCATGCTTCTACGGAAACTTTTACCAATGGGCCAATCGGGAACTGGAAGGTTACGGAAGAACCCTCTATCGGAGGATAGAATCACAGAATAATAATATTTAATATTGAGATCAACTCTGAATTAGAAGGAATTGAATGAATCCCGGGAGGCCAGATTGGGATTCCAATATAAGGCATAAGAGGTGCGCAGAATGAACTGGTGGTCAAAGAGCTCAAAAGCCAGTTGCCTGGCTAAGACAGTCGCTGAATCAGTACCCTGGTGGAACTTTGTGTAGCATCAATCAAAATCATGCTTCCAAATAAAAGAGGAGTTTTGCACACAATAAATAAAATTAATTATATACAAAACTTTGATTCGGCGATATGATGTCGAGTTCTTAGATGCATCTTAAGCCTTGTGAGCGAGAGTAGCTTATAGGAACTTTTATGCAACATACGTCTTATATATCAAGATTCAGATCATGGAAAAAAGATTTGCCTGATCCGTATTTGAAGGCTGACCACTTGAAAACCCCAAAACAAATTAGAAGGTTCGATGTCCGTTGCGATCAACCGGGAAACACGGAACCGAGAATTTTGGAGTTGACAGATGGATTTAGAACTGCGGTACTATAGAAAAACAAGTCGGAAAACCGGAAGCTGGACGCTTCAGGTACGAAAGGTTTTGTGTATTTCTTGATACGTAGCACGCAATATATCCATGTATTATGTGAGAGTATCCACTTTCGGGTGATATTGACATTCATAGTCTTCAATTTTCAAAGAAGCAACAACTTTGACTTATTATAACTTTGTTAGTAATAGTGCGATTTCCACCAAACTTGGTAAGATCATGCTCTATATTATAGCCTATATCACTGCAAAATTTCGTAGTGCTAGGATGAACGTAAGGGGGCTTTCCAGCCAATTACAAAAAACTACAGTAATATATTATTATTAACTTTATTTGAACAGGTATCGGTATGGAAGGTATTTAGAAGCCTAGGCACCATATAGTGGCAGCCTTCTGATTTTTTTTTTCAGATCTTTCGGTTGGGTAGTTTCTGAGAATGGCCCCTTAAAGAAATGGTCACTTTCAACCCCCCGAACTCCCCACCCTTCCAATGAATGTCAAAGCTAAGACCGGCTTCGAAAAGTACTAATCGAAGTCTTTAATTGGATACCCCACATGACTATATTTGATGAAAAAAAATTGTACACCCCCCTTTTGCATGTATGGAGACCCCCCCTTAAATTCAAAGTAATAGGATGTAACTCACTGTATCTGTGAGCGTTCACAGTTCCCACCTTTCTACCAAATTTGGTGTCAATCGCTATAACCGTCTCCGAGAAAAATGCGTGTGACGGACAGACAGACGGACAGACAGACTGACAGACAGTAAACCGATTTTAATAAGGTTTTTTGTTTACACAAAACCTTAAAAAGATGGAGTACATTCCTAACGATAACGTTTGTTCACTTTGTAAAAATGGGAACACAACACTTTAAATTATTGTGTGTCACGTACATACTTAGATACAGATACGAATCATAAGCGCTACCCCTTATTTCGACTCAAATCCACAAACTACCGTTGCTTATACCAAGTAATGATAGCAACTTCTTCTCGTGGCACCTGGCAGGTGGTCTCAAAAGATCGATGGCTTTCTTGCCAATACCATAGATGGCATGTTAAAAACACAATTACGAAAAGGAAACTCCATTTATGTTACTACTCTAAAACATTTCGGTGCAAAAACACACCAATCGACACCATTTACCTTGTATAAACATACATTCTCAAAGTGATGGACACTGCCATTGGGTGGTCTTTTTAAGGTAGCAAAATATACTTTCTATATATGGTGGCAACGTCAGCACCGAAGACGAATCAACCAACAACATCAAACCGCACTGGTCAAACACGAAGAAGAATAAGGATAGGAAAATACAACTTTGAGATCGTTGACAATTTCTCCTATTTAGGGTCGAAAATCACAACCGATAACAGCTACGATGATGAAATCCGCGCACGGTTGTTGTCAGCCAACAAAGCCTATTTCAGATTACAAAGACTGTTCCGCTCGAAACGTCTCACCATAGGGTCAAAGCTGTTATTGTACAACTGTAAGACAGTGAATTTTGGGTTCTTAGCAAGAAAAATTGCGAACTCTTGGCCGCGTTCGAGAGAAGAATCCTCCGAAGAATTTTTGGCCCCCTACATGAGGATGGACGATTCCGTAGCCTACATAATGAGAAATCTATTAGCGATACTATGACCGTCCGGTTGTGGATAAAATCCTGTTCAATAGGTTACGGTGGGCGGGTCACTTAATCCGTATGGATGAGGATGATCAAACCCGGAAATTCTATAAGGGCAATATCTATGGTAGAAAAAGAAGACGAGGCAGACCCTGCCTGATATGGAGCGATGCCGTAGGTCAGGACGCCAGACAGCTTTTAGGGATATCGAATTGGTGGACCTCGGCCCAAAACCGGGATGTCTGGATTTCCTTATTAAGGCAGGCCTAGACCGGATACCGGTTGTTGCGCCGTTGATGATGATGAAAGTATACTTTCAGCAAACTCATTTCTGAATTAGGACTTGCGGTCTAGTAGTACAATTCATAGAGAAGAATAGTGCCTCCATCAGCTCGAATAGGTGAAGCAATTGAATTTCAAATTGTCGCAACTAGGACAAATAAAAATCCTTCCATGAATATGACGATATAAGGTTCATGAGAGTCCTCACAGAGTCCTTTATCCTTACAAATCCCTGGTATCGAAGTTCGACACGTAGAAGCTGCCGTTACGTCAAAATGGATAACAGGATTTCCACTAATCTTAAATAGAGCTGCTAGCCCCACAATCCGATATATTTGTCGGCAGGTTCCAATCCCAACTGTAGTGTAGGTGAGGCTTCATTCTCCACACTCCACCACCCGTTATTGAGGGCAGAAAATTGTAAATCCAGTGAATGATACCTATTCTCTGAAGATTCACTGCCTTGTATACATGTTATGCGTTTTTCGTTCATGTACCTTGAGAATGGGTTCTGTAAAGGTTTTAGCAAGCAAACTCCGTATTTCATAATTTCTAATGTTCAAGAAGGCACTGATCTAGCCGAATAATTCTTGAGGTATGCGGAGGACAATAAACACTTTCGGTACATATTCGGTTTTCTACAGGATACTCTTTTTCCATAAAGGCAAAAACATAAGAGAGCAGGAAAATTGTTTGTATGAAAATTACCATGATCACAGAATGAGAAGGTTGCATCGTCCATGCACATTGCTCCTGAATGAACACCACAAACTCCACAAGCACTAATTGCAAACGCTGAGCTCACAAAAAGTGGCAGGAGGAATATCTGCAATGGAAGAATTGAATATTTCGTAATAATAAAAAATGAATTTTAGCTTACAGCAAGGAATCTCATCCTGTATGCACAAATTTTAACACTTTCACCGCACAGTAACTTCAGCTCCAACGAACCAACTGAACGAACTTGAAGATCACCTCTTATATTTTATGGAGTTTTCCTTATCTGAAATTTTACTTGGTGGTTAGATAAAATTAATTCCGAATATAATAATACGCCGGGAACCTCACAGTTGCTATCAAGGGTTTTGTAGGGGTTTGTGAAATCAGGAATTCACATGGAACGACGAGGTGTGATGGTTTCACGTTTTATTCTTCACTAAGAAGGTCAACGACCTACTAGTACTCTACGATCCCAGAATAAATTATACTTACTCCATAAATGAGCAATCCGCCAATCTGTAGTTTATGTCTACCACAAATCATCGGACCATTTCTACAGCTGTGTCGGATTGATAGTCGCGAAAAGCGAAGTCAACTGTTGAGATTCCCAACTAAAATTACATTACAAAACCCTAAAAGTGCTTACCAACACAACACGAGAACTGGGTATTTGGTTTATTTGCAGAGGGGCATCGCTGACTGTGTAACAGTCACGTCATCTCGCCGAATTGGATACCTACATGAAGAAATAATAGTTGACATTGTAATACCTCAACAAACAGACGCTAATGCGCAAAATTCGTGTGCTATTATTAAAAATATGATGAATTCATAATTTCTCCATAATTTTTGCCAACATTGTCTTGTGGCTTTTATTTTGACATAAAATCAAGGAAATTCACTTGATAGCTCGGAAACTAAAAAAAAACAAATTCCTGGGCAAATTTCCTATTTGAATACACTAAAATGGATTTCGTTCAGCATTAGATGCAGTAAAAATTAATTCCGCTTGTAATCCTTTGATTGTTAGGAGGTATGGGTTGGGACGTATTGAATCCACTGAGAACATTATTAGTCAATACAAGTTCCATGTCATTATCGGTTTACATTTTTCAGTTCTCGTCCCATAAAAGCATTTAGATACAATGAACCGCGATTGTAAATGAGGGCTATGAACCATAAGATTGCAGTATGTGCATTATGTTCTTACTTGCGCCACTGTAACAGAAGGTTACTGTAATACTCCTTGTAACTTGCAGCGAATTCTTTATTGCGTTGATAAAACTAACAGCATTTTATCGAAAATTAAAGTGTTTTTCTGAGTTTTTCATAAAATAATAGGTAAACAGAGCAAATAATCTTAGTCTTATGTTTTTCAGTTATGTTTACGAGGTAATTTGCTTGTTTGTACTCAGCGAAGTCAATGATACTTACTCTTTTGTTTTTTTGGAATAGCTTCCGGAAAATGAAGTAACTCCTTCAACACTACAAAGCCAATTTAGAAAACAAGGGCTTTAGCCAGGAGAAGTTTTGTGATTCTTTTTTGTGAACAAAAGAATTGAGGGAAAAATGGGGTGTAGTTCCTGATGATACACGGTTGATATGATGATGATGCACGTATTCCGTGAAGACTTAAGATCAATATCAAAGATCAATCAAGACTCTGAAAAAGAAAGTTGAAGAACATCAATAAATTACATAAATGGGCGGTAATAACGCCACATAAATGGAGTTTAGGAATACGCCAATGAATTTGAAATATTATACCAAAGTTGGGTAATCCGCGAAGCAGATGGAACATACGCGGAAGGAAGAAAAAAAACTATAGCGCTACTAGCAAATTCCAGGAACAGAGCATTTGTTTACTTTAATAAAATATGGAGAAACGGCTGGAAAAGGATCCTAAGCAAAGGCTATCACAAGACAATGCAAGAGTACATTCAAGGATGAGAAGTCCCTTCCATTTGTAAAGATAGAGATGTTTTCCATCTTCTGCATCTTCCAGTAACCAAGCTGGAAGGCTCTACAACTAATGTGCGTCCGGTTTTCTGTGCTTTCGCTAAAACAGTGGCCAATCTAAGCCTGAATGACAAACTTTATGCAGGACCGAAACTGCAAAATGATTTATCTCAAATTCTGTTCAGACGGAGAAAAGGGGAATTCGCAGTTTTTGCAGAAATCGGAATTTTCCATTGCAAATTCAGAGTTTTTTCAATATTTTACTATGAATAGTAATAGATTCAAACTACTGAACATGGATTTAAACTTTGCTCTCAAGCAATCGTGCCTGCCGAACGGATATGGATTCTATGATGCGTCGGGGTTCACATACACCGCAGTTTTGTACAACGAGATTACCAAACTGGATGGTGCAATAGCAGTGTTGCTACTCTGTGCTGAAATAAGGGCGAGATCATTGAAGATAAAACTAACTTCCCCAAAGTTGGAGTTCAATGATGCATTATTGTTGGTTGATGTGATGAAGAAGGTAATTTTCTCCTTGCAACTGGAGAAAGTGCCCGTGTACTGCTAGAGTGATTCGGTTGTAGTGGATAAAGATGGAACCGGAAAGCTGGGAAATTGCGCCGCTAATCAAGTAGCTAAAATTTGAGATATGTATCGGCAGAGAAGCCTGGAATTGCTGACACATAAAGTTGAAGAAGAATTCCGCAGACTGTACTTTCAGAGGCATCAGTCCGAGTGAATTACGGACACATCCATTATGGTGGAATGAACCACAGTAGCTATTGGAAAAGATGATGCTTGTTCCCTGGATACCAGTCGACTCAGCTGAAAATGAGTACCTGAGTAAAATCAGGGTAATAATCTCGGGCGAGCGTTATGCTGACCACATTGCCTCCTAGAGTGCACTATAGTGTAATGAAGTGCTCTAACACACTTCAAGGCTCTGATCCAATATGCATTGTTGCGCCAACGATTATTATTTCGGAATTATCACAATCTCGACAGATGCCTGATTTTATTTAATACTAGCACCAAGTGCCAAGCATCTAGGCTCGGACGATCCTACTTATTTGAAAACTAAAGGTTCGCTGGTGGTAGTGGCCGGTGATAGGTCAATGGGAGAATCCGTCGAGTACTTCCCGCAACATCGAGCACGTATGCAGAATGGTGTACTTCTGCATGGTTTGAACCAGACTTTAACTTTAATAGTCCAATTCTTTGCAAACCACACTTTTTAGGTACACCGGAACATAGACTGGGTTTTTACAATCAATACTCGATAGATTTAACAATTAGACTTTATTAATTAATTTATTTAAAGAATGAAGAAAAAGTGAAGTGACTATTTGCTCGTTAGAGGCAGAAGAGAATAATCATCTCCTTCATGTGTTTCTTTTCTGCCCCTAACTCATGGCACACTTTTCTCGCCAGTCCTCTACTCCCGTGGCGAGCTCTGCAAAGTGGATAGTTCCGCGCCATCTATTTGTTCGCATTCGCAACATTCGAAATAAATTTCGAATGCTGCGAATCCTGCCGCGCCACATCACTCCGCCCCCAGATGAAACCTAGGGGTTTCGGCGACTGATTCCGGAACTTCGTTCACCGTCAATCCACAAAACGGGCACGACGCTGCTTCGGGGCGGAGACGGGTTTCAGGCTGGACAGAGAGACCGCCTTCCTGCGTCCACCGATCTCGAGCTGGAAGAAATGTTCTCCCCGCTCGAGAACGCGGTACGGGCCCTCATATGGAGGCTGCAGCGGCTTCCGGACGGCATCTGTCCTGACCAGAACGTGCGTGCACGTGTCCAGTTCCTTGGGCGAACAGGCAGGTGTGGACGAGTATCGGGTGGGTGGTGTGGCTTTTATGCGTCGGAGATTGTCTCTCAGCAGACGCACCAACCCCGACTCTGTGAGACCCGATCTCTTGTCGAAGACCGCATCGCTTGGGAGTCTCGGGTTCTCCCCGTATACCAGCTCTGCGGGGCTGGCAGCAAATTCCTCTCGTCGGGTTGTACGTAGGCCGACTAGGACGAGAGGCAAGACTTGGGACCAGGACGGATCGTCACGTGCCATAATGGCGGCTTTCAGCGTCCGGTGCCAACGTTCTAGCATCCCATTGGATTGCGGGTGGTATGCAGTAGTCCGCTGGCGTTTAAAACCAAGGAGTTTGCCTAACTCGGAGAAAAGGGTGAACTCAAATTGCATTCCCTGGTCAGTGATGACCACTGCAGGGACGCCAAAGCGAGGTATTCACTCTCGACAGAGGGCTTCGGCACATGATTGCGCCGTAATGTCTTTCAGAGGTATTGCCTCAGGCCACCGCGTAAACCTGTCCATGATTGTGAGACAATACCTATAACCGTGCGAGTCTTTCAAAGGCCCTACTATGTCGAGGTGTATTGTGTGGAACCGCTTGATAGTGCGGGGGAATGAGCCCACTTCTTTCCTTACATGCCTGGAGACTTTACACTTCTGGCATGCGATGCACTCTCTGGCCCAGGAATTGACATCCTTATTCGTAGAGGGCCAGAAGTATTTCTCGGTGACTAGCCGATTTGTTGTCCTGATGCCTGGGTGCGCTAAGTCGTGAACTGCGTGGAACACTTCCTTGTGAGAGATGGCAGGAATGTATGGCCGAGGTCCCTTTTCCGAGTCTTCGCAGCAGAGAGAGAGGTTTGAGCCGAAGATGGGCAACTCCCGAAATTTGTATTTGGGGTCGGATTTGAGACTCTGAAGTGCTGCGTCATCCTCCTGCGCCTTGGCAATAGCCGAGAAATCGAGTGAGGGGGATGTTAACCTCGGAGACACGAGATAAAGCGTCAGTAACTATGTTGTCCTTGCCGGACACGTGCTGGATGTCTGACGTGAACTGGCTTATAAAGCGCAAATGTCGAAGCTGACGAGGGGACGCTTTGTCGGGCTTCTGTTTCAAAGCATACGTGAGAGGCTTATGGTCCGTGAACACTGTGAACGGCCTGCCTTCTAGGGAGAAACGGAAGTATTTGATGCTCAAATACGCGGCGAGCAGTTCGAGATCGTAGGTACTGTAGTTCCGTTGAGCGGAATTCAACTGCTTCGAGAAGAAGCTCAACGGCTGCCAAACTTGATCCACCTTTTGGTGAAGGGCAGCACCTACTGCGATGTCAGAGGCATCAACAAAAACGGCTAGGGGTGCATCTTGCAGAGGGAATGCCAAGAGTGTAGCGTCGGCCAATTGTTGACGGGATTTGTCAAACGCGCTAATAGTCTCTTCAGACCACACGATCTCTCGTGTGTCCTTAGTTTTGGGGCCAGACAAGTACGCTTTCAAAATGGACTGGTGATGGGCGGCCTTGGGCAGGAAACGACGGTAGAAGTTTAGCATGCCCAAGAACCTCCCCAACTCCCTCACTGTCTTTGGACGCGGGAAGCTTGTTATCGCTTGCACCTTGTTTGGGTCGGGCTGTATTCCTTCAGGGGAAATGAAATGGCCGAGGAATCTCACCTGTTTTTGGAGAAATTTGCTTTTCTCAACGTTTAGGACTAAACCGCCCTCAAGGAGACGTTGAAAAATGCACTCGAGATGGGCTAAGTGCTCAGACTCAGTGGAAGAAGCGACCGGAACATCATCCAAATATACGAAACAGAACTCGAGGTTTCGCAGGACTGAGTCAATGAACCTTTGAAAGGCTTGCGCCGCATTGCACAATCCGAAAGTCATCCGGGTGAACTCGAAGAGTCCAAAGGGTGTGTATATTGCCGTCTTTGGAATGTCTTCAGGAGCTACTGGGATTTGGTGAGAAGCCTTGGTTAAGTCCAAGGTCGAAAAGATGCAGCAATTCGCGAGGTGATGCGCAAAGTCGTGGATGAGTGGAATTGGATATCGGTCAGGAACAGTCTGTATATTTAGCCTTCTGTAATCCCCACAGGGGCGCCATTCGCCGTTTGGCTTCGGGACCATATGCAGTGGGGAAGACCAACAGCTGTTTGGGGGCCTGCAGATACCCTGTTGAACGAGTTGTTCAAACTCTTTCCGTGCAATAGCCAGTTTCTGGGATGGTAGAGGACGCACCTTCGAGAAGATCGGGGAACCAGTAGTGATAATGTGGTGCTGCACATTGTGCTTCACTGGTTTGGAGAGACTACACTCGGTAGTAATCTGGCTGAACTTTTGGAGAAGTGCCCGAACACGAGAGTCGGTAATGTCTTCTAAAAGAACGGAAAGATTATTGTCAGTGTGAGATACTATTTGGCCCGACGAATTAAGGTTGGTCGTGGGGTCTATAAGGGATTTATTTTGCAAGTCCACCAGCAATCCATAGTGACACAAGAAGTCTGCGCCTAATATGGGGAAGCTGACATCCGCCAGGATGAAACGCCACGAAAACGTCCTACGCAAGCCAAGACTCAGGTCCACTTGCCTATACCCGTATGTGTTTATGCGGGAGGAATTTGCTGCAGCAAGTTTGAGCGGTTGTGGGAAAAGTTGATGTTGCTGAGGTACGGGAAGAACCGAAACCTCCGCACCAGTATCGATAAGGTAGCTGCGCCTGCTGAGGGGGTCGAAAATAGGCGACGTGGCGCTGCGTTCTGGGTGGCCGTCGCCAAGACCCCCCGCGGACCTAGTTTTTTGCGGTAGGTGCGAATCTACACGGTAGCGTACATCTTGTCGCTTTATCCCCGAATCTGCGGTGGTACCAGCAAATCCCTCGGTCCGCGGACTGTCCTGCCGTCCTACTACCTGATCGCCCTTTTCGGGTGGCAGACCGCGAACGTGCTCGCGATCTGGCGCCCGAACGCTGAGCGTCCAACGTCGCCCGCATCTCAGCCACACTGGCTGTTAAAGCGGCTATCTCGCGCCTCAAGTCACCCACCTCATCCGACGGTGGTTGAACGGCCGCCAAGGTTGGGCGTACGTACACCTCCTGCACCTGGTCGGCCGTCGCTGCCAGTTCCTCCAAGGAACCGGAGACGCAAGCGAAGATCGCCTGGGTGCCCTCCGGGAGCCGTCGCAGCCAGAGCGGCTTGATTAGGTCATCGCCAATCTTGCTCCCACCCAATTGCCTCATTTCGCGAAGCAGTTCGATCACCCAACGTTAAACCCGCCAGCAAGTGGTCTAATTTTGCCGACTCGCTTGCCGACTCGCTTGCCGACAGGCGCCTGATCAACTCGCTCTTAAGCTGTGTGTACGATGCCGACTTCACTACGTCGGACAGCAGAAGAATAGACTCCTCGTCCAGGCCGACCACCGCGTAGTTGAAGCGGGGCGCGTCCGATGTGATTTCGGACATTTGGAACTGCGCTTCCAAATGCACGAACCACAGTTCCGGGTTCCGCCGCCAAAACGGAGGAACGCGTACGGCGAGGGCGGTCACTTGCGGGTCCGATGGGCCTGCCGCGTCTTTGCTGTCGAACGACATCTTGATTAACGAAAAGTACGAGTTTGCAATGAACAGGCGGTGAGTTTATAATGAAACGCGGTGAATTTTGCTCCGACACGGCAGGCGGCACCCACAAATGCACGCACGAACACAGAAATGACGACCGAAGCGGACGCTCTCCAGCGCAGACCGAAATCACCACCCAGAAACCCGCCAAGAAAACGGAGAACCCGCGATGAGAAACACTTCAACGCCGTCTCTTGCAGCGATTTTGAATTATTATTATCTGAATTATGAATATAATATAATAATATATATTAAATATACAAATGCGGAATAAATAGTGTAGAAAATTTCTATGTGGTTTTTATAGTAAAAGATGTGGTTGTTGTGATGAAGTCAATTGGTTGCCAAATAATCGTTCGTTTTCTAAGTTGCTGCTGCCAATGTTGAAAGGTGGTCGCGCTCGTTGAATTTCTGATGCGGCAATAATGCTGGTGTCAGCTACGTTTGAGATGGTGATGGCTGCGGCTGCGGCTGTGGCGGCAACGATGGTGGCTGCGGCAGTGATGCTGACGTCTGGCGCTGCGGTACTGGTGTCTGGGGCTGCGGTGCTGATGTTTGGTTAACTTGATAAAACGCGCTCGAGATCAGAGGAACAGAACGAGTCATCTGTAGTATCGGCTGCACAGGTTCATCATCATCATCAACGGCGCAACAACCGGTATCCGGTCTAGGCCTGCCTTAATAAGGAACTCCAGACATCCCGGTTTTGCGCCGAGGTCCACCAATTCGATATCCCTAAAAGCTGTCTGGCGTCCTGGCCCACGCCATCGCTCCATCTTAGGCAGGGTCTGCCTCGTCTTCTTTTCCTACCATAGATATTGCCCTTATAGACTTTCCGGGTGGGATCATCTTCATCCATACGGATTAAGTGACCCGCCCACCGTAACCTATTGAGCCGGATTTTATCCACAACCGGACGGTCATGGTATCGCTCATAGATTTCGTCATTGTGTAGGCTACGGAATCGTCCATCCTCATGTAGGGGGCCAAAAATTCTTCGGAGGATTCTTCTCTCGAACGCGGCCAAGAGTTCGCAATTTTTCTTGCTAAGAACCCAAGTTTCCGAGGAATACACGAGGACTGGCAAGATCATAGTCTTGTACAGTAAGAGCTTTGACCCTATGGTGAGACGTTTCGAGCGGAACAGTCTTTGTAAGCTGAAGTAGGCTCTGTTGGCTGACAACAACCGTGCGCGGATTTCATCATCGTAGTTGTTATCGGTTGTGATTTTCGACCCTAGATAGGAGAAATTGTCAACGGTCTCAAAGTTGTATTCCCCTATCCTTATTCTTGTTCGTGCTTGTGTTTGACCAGTGCGGTTTGATGTTGTTGGTTGATTCGTCTTCGGTGCTGACGTTGCCACCATGTATTTTGTCTTGCCTTCATTGATGTGCAGCCCAAGATCTCGCACCGCCTGCTCGATCTGGATGAAGGCAGTTTGAACGTCTCGGGTGGTTCTTCCCATGATGTCGATATCGTCAGCATAGGCCAGTAGTTGGGTGGACTTGAAGAGGATCGTACCTCTTGCATTCACCTCAGCATCACGGATCACTTTCTCGAGGGCCAGGTTAAAGAGGACGCATGATAGCGCATCCCCTTGTCGTAGACCGTTGTTGATGTCGAATGGTCTTGAGAGTGATCCTGCTGCTTTTATCTGGCCTCGCACATTGGTCAGGGTCAGCCTAGTCAGTCTTATTAATTTCGTCGGGATACCGAATTCTCTCATGGCCGTGTACAGTTTTACCCTGGCTATGCTATCATAGGCGGCTTTAAAGTCGATGAACAGATGGTGCAACTGTTGTCCATATTCCAACAGTTTTTCCATCGCCTGCCGCAGAGAGAAAATCTGATCTGTTGCTGATTTGCCTGGAGTGAAGCCTCTTTGGTATGGGCCAATGATGTTCTGGGCGTATGGGGCTATCCGGCCTAGCAAGATAGTGGAGAATATCTTATAGATGGTACTCAGCAACGTGATACCTCTATAATTGCTGCACTGTGTGATATCTCCCTTTTTATGTATGAGACAGATTATGCCTCGCTGCCAATCGTCAGGCATTGATTCGCTGTCCCATACCTTGAGTACTTTTCTAGTTCACAGACTTGTTGGTTCTCCCAGGCTTCCTTTTTCCGTCTGTGAAGTCGCTTCTCCGCTCGACGGAGTTCGTGATAAGTCTCTGTGCGTGCCCGCGTTCTTTGAGAATGCAACATTACTCGGTATGCGGCATTCTTCCGTTCCGTTGCTAGCTTACATTCATCGTCAAACCAGCCGTTCCGACTCCTTTTGCGGCTGGGGCCAAGTATATTTGTGGCCGTATCCATGATAACGTTCTTCAGGTGGTTGTGAAGATCATTAGTTGATGCTTCATCTCCAGGTCCTCTATTGACTGCGGTTATTGCGGCATCCATTTCCCTCTTATAGGTGTCGCGGAGGGTTGTGTTGTGGATGGCTTCAGTGTTCACTCTCACCTGATTGTCAGAGGGGATTCTAGGTGGTATTGTTATTCGAGCTCGGAGCACCATGCCAACGAGATAGTGATCCGAGTCTATATTGGCCCCCCTATATGTTCTGACATTCATCAAGGCTGAGAGGTGGCGGCGTTCGATCAACACGTGGTCAATTTGGTTGAAAGTGGTCCCGTCTGGAGAGGCCCACGTATGTTTGTGGACCGCTTTCCGCGCAAACCAGGTACTTCCAACAACCATTTCGTGTGACCCTGCTAATTGAATAGTCCGCAGTCCGTTATCATTTGTTTTTTCGTGTAAGCTATGGGAGCCAACGTATCGCCTGAATACGGGCTCCTTCCCTACTTGGCTGTTAAAATCCCCAAGTATGATTTTAATATCATATCTGGGACAGGCTTCGAGGGTTCTTTCTACTGCCTCGTAGAAGGTATCCTTCTCCGACTCTGCAGTCTCCTCTGTAGGGGCGTGAACGTTTATGAGGCTTATATTTCTAAACTTGCCTCGCAAGCGCAGAGTGCATAGCCGTTCACTTATACTTTCAAAGCCGATAACAGCAGGTTTCATTTTTTGGCTGACTAAGAAACCTACTCCGAGCACATGGTTTACTGGATGGCCGCTATAATATATGGTGTAGTGGCTCTTCTCCAGGAAACCGGTCCTTGTCCATCGCATCTCTTGCAACGCTGTTATATCAGCCCTATATTGGGACAGGGTATCGGCTAGCTGCTTATCAGCTTCATCTCTGTACAGGGAGCGCACGTTCCATGAGAAAATGCGCAAATCGTTGTTCCTTTGTCGTTGCCGGGTCCGTCGTTTTAACATCCGTCCTATCCGAGGCTCCTGTTGTGGCTTCGTAACAGGTTGTTTTCCGTGTAGGGTTGTCAGCCCTACCCAACCCCCAACCTGGAGGACCAGTTTTTCCGTTTTTAGGCGCGGGAGACTCGCCTTCATCCTTCTCCGTCTGCAGCTTTTCGTCAAGAAAGAGCTCCCAGCGGTCACCACGTGGAGGTGGAGATAGGGTTTGGTAGTAGAGCTGTTGGTGTTGGTTTAGCAGGCATTTCCCAGGTTTTATGCTCCATCGTGGGTACCAATCCACGTTTCGCCCCGGGACCTATACTACCCTTTGACCACCTGCACAGGTTGTTCAATAGTTATGTTTACAGGTGAGGGTCCAGCCACTCTTTCTTCACTTTGGATACTGATAGTACTAGGGCTTTGTGCTCTTCGGGTTCACTAATTTAACTTTAATAGTCCAATTCTTTGCAAACCACACTTTTTAGGTACACCGGAACATAGACTGGGTTTTTACAATCAATACTCGATAGATTTAACAATTAGACTTTATTAAATAATTTATTTAAAGAATGAAGAAAAAGTGAAGTGACTATTTGCTCGTTAGAGGCAGAAGAGAATAATCATCTCCTTCATGTGTTTCTTTTCTGCCCCTAACTCATGGCACACTTTTCTCGCCAGTCCTCCACTCCCGTGGCGAGCTCTGCAAAGTGGATAGTTCCGCGCCATCTATTTGTTCGCATTCGCAACATTCGAAATAAATTTCGAATGCTGCGAATCCTGCCGCGCCACAAGACTATGCGAAAGTCCCAGGACATCAAGGGAAGTCGTGAGGGATTTAGGCACAATACCTGTAGCTGACAATATTATGGGAACTACAGCCACTCGCTCAAAACGCCAAATTACTTTGATTTCCCGCGTCAATGGCTCATAGTTTAGCTTCTTCTCCACATATTTCCGTTCAATGCTGCTATTATGGGAGATAGCAAGATCTATAATATACGCGGAGCGACCCGTCTTGTCAACTAACAGTACGTCAGGCTTATTATGTGCAGTATGGCGATCAGTCTTGCGGGTCCCGATACATGCTGTAAGCAGAATTATCAATTACTGCTTGCGGCTCATATCGGTAAATCCGACATGTTCCCGTGATCAACCCATGCTTGTATGCAAAGTCTTGATGGATAACCTTACATACAGCATTATGCCTAGTGATTTATTGCACCGGTGCTATAACAGTACAGCCAGCAATGAGATGGTCCAACGTCTCTAACGCCGAGCCACACATTCTGCACTGGTCATTCTCCACCCGTTCTTTCATGATGAGCTTTTTATAAGCTCGGATGGCGACCACGTCATCCTGAATAGCACACATAAACCCCTCCGTCTCAGCAAAGAGCTTCCCAACAGACAGCCATCTGGTCGACAAATGCAAATCAACAAATGGCTGCCAGGGACAATTCACGTGTTTACCGTGCATTGCCTTCGACTTCCATTCATCGGTCCGTTCTTGGTCCAACTTCACCCCATTCAGAGGATTGAAAGATCGATCCTTCAAGTTAAGTGGAGTCAACCCATAGTCTGCCTTACAGACAGCCGCATGCAAGGGACTCGACTGCCCTTTGCTGTAAAAATAAACGCGCGAGTCTGCTTGGCGATGATGTTGTGCCGCCAATTCATCCACGCCCCTAGCTCGAGGCAGGTTCATCCGGTTCACGGCAGACTTTGAATGAAGCACCCGGAATTTGGACATAGCTGTTCGTATGTTCGTATGTTTTCGTCCACAGCAATATTCCGAATGCATAAGCCAGTGAAGGAATAGCGAATACATCCCACACGCTTATTTTATTCTTCCCCGAGATGCGATTTCAGTACCAACTTTACACGTCGGACGAATTCGGACAGCAGAGCATTCTTCAGATCACCAACTCGAGCATGGGTTCCTTGCAGAATTCCTAGGTGCTTGTTGAAGTCTGTCTCGGTCATAGCTGCAATGTGGAGGTCATCAATGCTATGTCCGGTATGTGGCTCGTGATGACTTTTGCAGATGGGTTGGATTCGACACCCGTCTAATTCAAACTCCATCCGAATATCACGGCTAAACATGTTTACTACAGCATACAGCTTGATGTCATCTAAGTACATCAAGTGTGTCAGTTCGCACTTAACACGTAGGCCATACTTTATTGCAAAACCATGACCTCTAGCATCATTCAGTAGCCATGAAATGGGATTCAGTGCCATGCAAAACCAAAGCGGGCTCAACGAATCCCACTGGAAGATGTCCCTCCGTATACGGATGGGCTCTGAGGTGTTAGAACCATCAGATGTACGCACTGATAAGGTGGTATACCATCCTTCCATGACTGTCGCCAAAAACTTTATTAGTTTCGGATCAAAGCGATACAGAAGTAGGATATCGATTAGCCAGGTATGCAGGACGCTATCAAAAGCCTTGGCATGATCGATATAGCAACTAAAGAGGTTTCTTTGGCATCTAGTTGCTTGTCCTATAACTACCGAGTCGATAATGAGTTATTCTTTGCAGTCCCTTATCCCAGCTCGGCAGCCTGCTCTTCGGACAGAATATTGTTAGTCTCGAGGTGCGCATTGACCCTTCCAATAATAATGGACGTTATGAATTTGGAGAGGGTTGGTAGGCAAGTAACTGGTCTTGTGTCTGCGGGGTCCTGCATCGTGTCCTTCTGAGGCATAAGTCCGCTGGTATTGCCAGTGCTGATCTGGATGAGCCTAGCAATGTCGTGGCTTAGTGAGTCTCGTCAACGTTCCAGACGTTTTTTTCGTACAATCTGATAGCCGCAACTGCCCCACAATACACAAGTGATTGTAGTTGCAGCCAAGATGCAATCTCATCATTGCTTTAAGATAGAATTCCGAGAGTTGCTGCAGATGCATAGCCTCTGAGAATACCTGGTCTATGCAAAGGAACCATATCCGAGAATTCTATACACGCTCTTTTGAATTCGTCCCGAACCCAGCGGAATTTTCAGCTGGACGGCGGAGAAGAGTGCTTCGGCGAGTACTGAAACTGTTGCCTGCAGTGCGGCGCGGTGTTGTTGACGCGACGAATCCCGCCGGTTATCCGCACCGGACCTCAAATTTCTCCTTCTTCTCACTAGACGAATTTGCATTTTATACTTAATTGCCAGGTGAGGGGTAGCTTCCTCAGTGAGTAATCTGCACGACTTCAAAGTTCCTGCACTTTCCTCACCTACCCCCTGAGACGCTGCGGGCTTGGGACCGGCTACCGCGGACTTTAATTTTTCTTATCTATTTTTGTTTATTTTATTTTTTCATTTCTTATTTTTGATACTTCATTACCATTTTTTTTTTATTATTTTTATTTATGTATTTTTTTTAATGTTTTTCTCTTCTCGAATTGTTTAGCGATCAAAGGATAGTATAGGTTCTAGGGCGAAACGTGGATTGGTACCCACGATGGAGCATAAAACCTGGAAAACGCCTGCTAAACCAACACCAACAGCTCTACTATCAAACCGTATCTTCACCTCCACGTGGTAATCGTTGGGAGTTCTTTTTTTATGAAAAACTGCAGACGGAGAAGGATGAAGGCGAATCTCCCGCGCCTAAAAACGGGAGAAAATTAACCACCTGGTCCTCCAGGTTGGCGGTTGGGTAGGCCTGACAGCCCTACACGGAAAACCGATGTTACGAAGCCACGAAAGGAGCCTCGGACAGGATGGATCTTACAACGACGAACCTGGCAACGACAACGGATTAATGATTTGCGCATTTTCTCATAGAACATGTGCTCCCTGTACAGGCTGAATGCTGCTGAGCAGCTAGCCGATACCCTGTCCCAATATAAGGCTGATGTAACAGCGTTACAAAAGATGCAATGGACAAGGACCTGTTTCCTCGAGAAGAGCCGCTACACCATGTATTATAGCGGCCATCCAGTAAATGATGTGCTCGGAGTAGGTTTCTTAGTCAGCCAAAAAATGAAACCTGCTGTTATCGGCTTTGAAAATATAAGCGACAGGCTATGCACTCTGCATTTGCGAGGCAAGTTTAGAAATATAAGCCTCATAAACGTTCACGCCCCTACAAAGGAGACTGCAGCGTCGGAGAAGGATACCTTCCACGAGGCAGTTGAGCGGGCACTCGAAGCCTGCCCCAAGTATGAATCATACTTGGGGATTTTAACAGTCAAGTAGGGACGGAGCCCGTATTCAGGCGATACGTCGGCTCCCAAGCTTACATAGGGATACCAATGATAACGGACTTCGCATTATCCAATTAGCAGTATCATACGAAATGGTTGTTGCAAGTACCTTGTTTGCGCGGAAAGCGGTTCACAAACATACCTGCGCCTCTCCAGATGGGACCACTTTCAACCAAATTGACCACGTGCAGATTGAACGCCACCTCTCATCTTTGATGACAGTCAGAACATATAGGGGGCCAATATAGACTCGGATCACTATCTCGTTGGCATGGTGCTCCGAGCTCGAATTACGACACCACCTACAATCCCCTCTCACAATCAGGTGAGAGTGAATACTGAAGCCGTCCACAACACAGGCCTCCGCGACGCCTATAAGAGGGAAATGGATGCCGCCATAACCGAAGTCAACAGAGGTCCTGGAGATGAAGCATCTACAAATGATCTTCACAACCAACTGAAGAACGTTATCATTGATACGGCCAAAAGACACTTAGCCCCAGCCGCAAAAGAAGTCGGAACGGCTGGTTTGACAATGAATGTAAGCTAACAACGGAACGGAAGAATGCTGTATACCGAGTAATGTTGCATTCTCAAAGAACGCGGGCACACCCAAGGACTTATCCCGAAGTCCGTCGAGCGGAGAAGCGAACTCACAGACGGAAAAAGGAAGTCTGGGAGAACCAACAAGTCTGCGAACTAGAAAAGTACCGGGAGCAACCGCACTAGGCGAGGAAGTTTTACCAACAAGTCAGCAGGATGAAGCCTTATACACCTCGATGTTCATCCTGGCGAGATAAAGAGAGAAATCTGATTTCCGACAGAATGGGCATATTGGAGCGATGGGTTGAGTACTTTGATGAGCTACTGAACAACCAGAACATCGGCGAGTTGGAAGTCCCGCCAACTGAAAAAGACGGACAAATACTACCACCACCAAGTATAGGAGAAACAGTCCGTGCAATTCATCGGCTAAAAAATCATTAGTCGCCAGGAGCCGATGGAATTACAGCCGAATTGGTTAAATATGGAGGCGAACAATTACACCAAGTGGTTTATCAACTTGTGCTCAAGGTATGGGACAGCGAATCAATGCCTGACGATTGACAACGAGGCATTATCTGTCCCATACATAAAAAGGGAGATATCACACAGTGCAGCAATTATAGAGGTATCACGTTGAAGAGTACTATCTATAGGATATTCTCCTCTATCTTGCTAGGCCGGATAGCCCCATATGCCCAGAACATCATTGGCCCATAACAAAGAGGCTTCACTCCAAGCAAATGAGCAACAGGTCAAATTTTCTTTGTGCGGCAAGCGATGGCAATACTCTTGGAATATGGATATCAGTTTCACCATCTTTTCATCGACTTTAAAGCCACCTTTGACAGCATAGGCAGGGTTAAACTGAGCACGGCCATGAGGGAAATCGGTATCCCAACGAAATTAATAAGGCTGACCCTGACCAATGTGGGAGGCCAGCTAAATATGGAAGGATCACTCTCGAGACAATTCAACATCAACAACGGTCTAAGACAAGGGAATGCCCTATCATGCGCCCTTTTCAACCTGGTCCTGGAGAAAGTGATTTGCGATGCAGACGTTAACGAGAGGGGCACCATCCTCTTTAAGTCACCCAACTACTGGCCTATGTTGGCGATATCGACATCATGGGAAGAACCACCCGAGACGTATAAACTACCTTCATCCAAATCGAGCAGGTGGCGCGAGATCTTGGGCTGCACATCAATGAAGGCAAGACAAAGTATATGGTGGCTACGTCAGCACCGAAAACGAACCAACCAGCCAACAAGAACAAACCACACTGATCAAGAGGAAGAATAAGGATAGGAGAATACAACTTTGAGTCCGTTTTTAATTTCTTCTATCTAGGGTGAAAAATCACAACCAATAACAGCTACGATGATGAAATCCGCGGAAGGTTGTTGTCAGCCAACTGAGCCTATTTCAGCTTACAAAAACTGTTCCACTCGAAACGTCTCACCATTGGATCAAAGCTCTTACTGTACAAGACAATGATCTTGCCAGTCCTCATGTATTCCTCAGAGACTTGGGTTCTTAGCAAGAAGAATTGCGAACTCTTGGCTGCGTTCGAGAGAAGAATCCTCCGAAGAATTTTTGGCCCCCTACATGAGGATGGACGATTCCGTAGCCTTCACAATGATGAAATCTATGAGCGATACTATGACCGTCCGGTTGTGGATAAAATCCGGCTCAATAGGTTACGGTGGGCGGGTTACTTAATCCGTGTGGATGAGGATGATCCAGCCTGGAAAGTCTATAAGGGCAATATCTATGGTAGAAAAGAAGACGAGGCAGACCCTGCCTAAGTGGAGCGATGGGGTAGGTCAGGACTCCAGACAGCTTCTGGGGATATCGAATTGGGGGACCTCGACGGGATGTCTGGAATTCCTTATTAAGGCTGGCCTAGACCGGATACCGGTTATTGCGCCGTTAATGATGATGATGATGAATTCTCTTTGGATACTTTGCTGATTTATTTTATTTTGTAACTTACCAATTATCATTTTTTCATGATAATAAATTTCTGCATCATGCAAAACATCTGAGGCAGAGGAAGCAATGATTGAGGCTGTGATCTGTCATGGATACCTTCCACTCGATCGCGGCACATGGTTCCGGAGACTTACGGCTCTACGCGCGCGGTCGAAAAGTCGTTTTGTTTTTGTTTTTCAAGTTTTAGCCCGCGCTTTGGTTTATCTCGTTAGGATTACGCGAATCTCGTTTGTTTGTTTCATTATTTGTAAGATCAGTTGCGGACCCAAGCATCGGTATATGCACGTGAATTTTGAGAATGACGCGCTCAAAGGACCCCCCCCCCACATTCCTGAGTCTGGCTAGCACAGGGGCATGCAGGCACGTGCTGACAGAGCGTTTTGATGGAGCTTCAGTATTTGCGGGCAGACCTTCACGGTTAACTTAGCCAATTTGTTTTAAGTTTTGAGATCGCTCTCCCCTCTAAGTCATCTTCGGCGTTTTTCCCCTCTGAATCGGAAGTCTCCGTTGCCACATGACCTTGTACTATTGAGATATTCCTAATTGTGAACTAAAATCTCTTTGTTTAATGTTTTTTATAAAGGCTTTCAGGACATGAGGACGCCTATATGCAGTAAGCATTGATCCTGATCCGGATTCACGCGAGTTCGTACATTTCGGAATCCAATCATAAACCGTTGATGAAAGCAATAAAAAACATAAATAAGATTAGAGATTTGCAGGTTGCTAGTCCGCAAGTCTTCATTCTAATTAGTCGCGTTTTATTACAAGAAGGGAATACTCACCTCATAGGAGAGTTACGACTTTAACTCCGCCATGCTATTAATATATTATGGTGGTCCCAAGCCCAGGTAAAGGAGGAGGGTTTGAGGCAACGTACTCTGTACTATCCTCAGTAAAACAAAAATAAAATGCTGAGATCAGAGAAAGAGATAAATACAGTATAGTTGGAGTTTTTCTACTATGTTAAATCCTACCTGATCTCTCTTGGTGACAGGCCCGGCGACAGGCCGACCAAGAAAATGCATAGAATGTCGTTACAAACATGATGATCGGATTGAGTCACAAGCCTCGGAGAAATGCTAAGGCGTCCACCTCAGTCGACGCGCCAGGACGGGCCCCGGTCCTGTCGAGAAATGGGCAAGGGTTCTTGACGCATGGACGGCGCCAGGACGTAAGCAAGTTAGTCTGAACACAACGAACAAAACAAATACGTGTCTGCACGCTAAATGTTGGTACCCTAACTGGAAAGACCGAGGAACCCGCAAGAGCACTTCGGAAAAGGCGCATTGATATCTACGCTCTGCAAGAAACCCGATAGTCTGGTGCCAAAAGCTGCGACATTGAACGCGAACGCGGGAAAAATGGCTACAAACTTCTCTATTTTGGTAACCCACACACTCAATATGGTGTTGGCATTGCCATCTCAGAGGGTTTCCGTGATGTCATTAAAGAAGTCGAATGATTTGATGATCGGCTGATGAAGCTCACCATTATATCAGCTGATCGCACTATTCCCTTCTTCACCGCGTACGCACCAAAGACAGGTCGACCTGATGCCGAGAAAGATGCCTTCTGGCAACTTCTCGATGAAAAGACTTGTCACGTGCCTGGTGACGATTATATAATCATTGCCGGCGACCTTAAGGGTCATGTGGGTGAAAAGGCAGACTGTAACGGGTTCAAAGCGCACAATGAGGGTGGCGAGCGTATAATCGATTTTGCAGACACCCAGGACCTTGTACTTATGAATACATGATTCATTAAACGATTGTCTCATCTTCCTACATTTTAAAACAGTAAAACATTAAAACGCAAATCGACTATATTCTCATAAGACACCAACATTTTACCACTGTCACTGATTGCCAAGTCGTTCCCTATGAGACCATCGCACCTCAACATCGGCCGTTGACTGCCGTCCTGCGAATTACACCACCGATAAAACAGCGTGAGGAACGCACTGACCCGCGACGCATTAAATGGTGGCGATTTGGCGAGAAGAAAGAAGAAACGATCTCACTCATACGATTGCCGGCCATTACGAATGTGGAAGAATCATGGAACCAAATGAAAGACACGATCCACAAAGCGGCGTCTGCAACCCTCGGGGTCACCAAGCCGGGTAAGCGGTACATCAACCGAGATACTTGGCTTTGGAATGATGATGTTGAAATGAAGGTCCGTGAAAAGAAACGCCTCTACCATAAATTTCTCGACGATAAAACGCCTGCTAATAGGCAAATTTATAAGAACGCCAACCGGGAAGCAAAGAAAGCAGTCGCTGTCACCCGAGCGAACCATTTCAAAAATCTTTAGGATAAACTGGACACTCGGGATGGGGAGAGAGATCTGTATCGACTTGCTAAAAGCCGCAATGAACGCACACAAGATATCGAACACTTCTGTTGCGTTAATGACAAGAACGGGACTTTGCTTACCAACCGTTGAGCCGCAACGGATAGATGGCAAGAATACTTCGAGCAGATTTCAACTGAAGAATTTGCTCATCCTCCACTTCCACAATCATTGCCAACATTTGGAGCAGTTCCACCAGTCAGCGCAACTGAAGTCGAGGAGGCAATAAAAGAAATGAAGTCGGGGAAAGGAACAGGACCTGACGACATCGCATCTGAGCTCTGGAAAGCGAAGAGCTGGAACCCAACACTCTGGCTCAGTGAATTCTTTAATCGGGTTATTCAAGAAGGAAGAACACCATCTGACTGGCAAGAAAGTACCACAGTTCCAATATGGAAAAAGAAAGGTAGTCCAGCAGAATGTTCAAATTACCGTCCGATCCGGTTATTTTCCCATACCATGAAGATTTTTGAACGCATTCTTGACAACCGTATTCGCGAAATCGTTGAAATAACTGTGAATCAAGCAGGACTTGTCAAGAACTGCGGAACTACTGACGCAATACACGCTGCGCGGTTACTCATGGAGAAACACCGTGAGAAGCATCGCCCTCTTTACATTGCCTTTCTGGATCTAGAGAAAGCGTTTGACCGTGTACCACACGAACTCATCTGGTATGCTTTACGACAACACTTCGTGCCAGAAGAACTCGTGCGCTGGGTTCAATTGCTCTACCACGATCCGCAAAGTAAAGTTCGAAGTATGGCGGGCGTATCAAAACCGCTTCGTGTCTCTGTTGGTGTTCATAAAGAAACACCCTCTCCTCTTTGTTCTTGTTATGGACACCGTCAGACGGGATATCCAACGTCCAGCGCTCTACACACTGCTTTATGCAGATGGTGTTTTCCTAGCATCTCATAGCAAAACTGATCTCGAGCAACTTGTTCAAAAATGGAATTGAATTTAAACAAAACTGAATTTTTGACGACCGATCCCCATGAAGCAGGCACAATCACTGTCAGCGCCAGTGATCTGCCCAGAAATGAGCGATTTGAATACCTCGGGTCAACGCTATCAACCAAAGGAGACTGCGTTATGAAATTGCTTCACGCATTAACGCAACCTGGATGAAGTGGCGTTCCACAACTTGTGTTCTTTGTGATCGACGTATCAACGAACGTCTCAAATCTAAAATTTACCGCAATGTCGTCCGTCCAGTCGCTCTCTATGGTTCTGAGTGTTGGCCGACTATAAAGGACAATGAACGGCGTCTTGCGGTAATGGAGACGAAGATGCTACGTTGGACTAGTGGCGTGACACGTTTTGATCACATCCGAAATGAGGATATCCGTGATCGCTATGGGGTTGCACCGATCGTGGAAAAGTTGCGAGAGAGGCGTCTTTGATGATATGGTCACGCAATTCGCCCTAACTAGAATTCACTTGCCACGATTGGTCTGAACATCGAAGTCGATGGTAAACGACCAAAAGGCAGACCTAAACAACGGTGGCTTGATACGCTGGATGGGGATTTGAAAGCCTCGAGATTGCACCCAGATCGGGCGAAGCCGATCACGATAAGCCGACCCCGCTTGTGAACGGGACAAAGGCTGAAGGAAAAGAAGGAGAGTGAGTACTTCAGAAGAGAACCAATTTCCCACGTGAACAGTGAGTTGCCGAAACATCTAGGTGCTAATGACAATTCAAACCATAGTGACTCCGTCGATCTGATGATGTGACTTGAACAAGTGTTCGACGTTAATTGCAACTATCACAAGAGTCAAGTTCTCACCTTTGTTTTTAGATCTCCTAATCCAACGTAACTTTAACTAGCCTTTTTCGTATTGCATTGCGTTAATGAAAGAAAACTTCTTTTTCTCCCTCTTGTTGATACCACACTGCACTATCAAAATTCTGCTCAATCTGGACGAGAATGTTGCAAATTTATCTAAAAATGATTGTCAGTTTCACAATGTCAATTCGAAAACCAAATATTCAATTAGTCAGCCTGACTAGAAGAGAGGCGGAAAGGGATGATTTCCCTAGTCCGAAGTTTTCTCGTGGCCTTGCAATAGAGGCTTTCAAAAAATTTAATATATGATTTGCTAATACAGAAAAGACCCTATTCATGTTCGGGATGGAAATTTTCTTTTACAGTCCTGCTCAAGTACGAATTCTGTGACAAAATATTCAAGGGATATTGGTCCATCCAATCCAGATGTTGTAGAGACAGATACGATCTCAAATCCTTGTTTCGCAGAGGACGAAGTGTGTACAAACCCAAATATCCAGAACTGATATAGGTGTTAATTAAAGTGGAAAAATTAATTTGAATTGAGCTCAGTTTTTATAGATTTGGTCAAAGTTAGCATTCCCAAACCACTTGCGAAGCGAACACTATAGAAATCGTTGCAATAATTTGGACTATAACATGCGTGTGTTAACTATGATAGGCCGCATATAGTAGATAGCTGTTACGTTCCTCCAAGTCGAATTTGGACTAAGTTCGAGAACATGCTTTGATAGCTTGTTAGGTTTTTGCACTGTACGTAGTTAGGTATACCGGTCAACGAAAGTGACATTAATGTATACCTAAAGAGATAGTCTGCACTCATTGTGGAGCTATAATTCGTTGGTATTGCGCTGATGAATAAGATATTTTAGAACTAAGCATGATTTCCACAACTTCCACTAGCTAACTTTTTTTCCAGTTAGGGGGGAAATCTGTAGAAAAAAATGCAAGGTCAAAAGTTGGCAAGCGAAAGTAATGGTCTAGCAAACTTTGGTTAAAGTGGGGCTAAATCAAGTATTCACAGAAGGAGAGGTTTCTAGGAAAAAAAATACGACTAAGTTGCACAAGTCGAACAGTTGCCCAGAGGGCGATAGATATTATAATTCTTATTAAGACGGGAAGAGAAAGGGAGAAACCATCATGAGTTTTTCCTGGATCTCTAAATGGTGGGGTGATACAAAAGCCATATGACGGACCATATGCACGATTTCATCTTCATTCGAAGGTTATTGCCTCAGCAAAGGGGAGATTATGACTTGGGAGATAACAGTAGTATCCACAGTAATTACAGATATTGGAAATTCGCAGACGAATATGCTTAAGGAGAGCTTTAAATCCGGAAAAAAGGAAGCCTTAAACTAGCGGCAATGACAAGGCAATCAAATTTGTCAAGTTGCGCAGAGCACTCACTGCCGAAGAAATCTCCCATAAGCATGAGACTGAGAGAAGTTTGTGTTGATTTCTCAAGCTCTTCAACTTCTTAATATTCCATATTAACCACTAGAGAGAGACAGCTAAAGCGGCTAATAGATGCTTTGGGTAATTGAAGGCTTGAAAGCTGTCTACTTTTGACGGCCTCATTTTCGGGAGTCAATTTGATTGAAAATATGTGGGAGTGAGGGCCTTAACAATGATTGATATTCCCAATTATTTTGAATAACGTCAGAACGAACACTGATTGTAGTTACAAAACATCTTAAAGGTGCTCAGTGAGTTGGCGCTTAAGAATACACTCAAAACCGTCTCTGCTTGTCATAAGACGCGATTAAAATGCATAGAAATTTGTGGGCCAGTGTTTTCTGTTCAATTCTTAGTGAAGTATCCGGCATCCACACAATCAGATTTTGCTTCAATTTCACTAACTTCACACTTAACGCTGCGCAAGTGGTAAGCTCACAGCAGCAAGACGAATACAGACACCCATGATGGCAAGGATTCGAACCCAGAGTAGCGAGATTGAGAAGCTGACACTCTATCTCCTTAACCATCGCGCCGTCAACGCATAAGTTTTCAAAATTTATTGCTACCGAAACGTCGAAAACACCTCGACTAGGGACTGACCTCACACCAACGAACTGTGCACACACTGCTCGAAAACGGTAGCCAGGGTCATCAGAAGGCTCGCTTTCTCTAACTTAGCCGGGAATTTCAACGATATAAGCTGGACATTCTAAGCCCTTAGCGAAGTAAGATAATGGGATTGTGGAGAGTACTTCTCTTCCTCATTCCACGCTAGTGGCAATGCGTTTTTGTACTGTGGAAAGTCATGTGGTAGCAGGCGTGAATCCGGCACTGGGTTGCTTCTGATGGCTTTCTCTTGACCTGGGAGCCGGTTTCTGACAGACTTCTATGTAACAGCATGATTCCGGTCCAAGTTAAGGAGCCTCACAACTGTAAGACTTCCGATATAGTCGAGAAGGATGTTTCCTACGAGCAATTAAACGCAGTTCAGCGGTGGCTTCCTAAAGGTGACATTGTGATCGTGATAAGTGATCTGAACATATGACGGGGAAACAGGATCTCCGCGATCACTTCAGTAATGGTGGGAGGTTCGTAGATTTTTGCAACTCCAGTGCTTTGTCATTGGTGGCACATTGTTCGAGCACAGAGCCTGCCATAAGGTTAGTTGTGTCCGAACTGACTGACACCATATAAGCATTCAGATCGACCATTTCGACCACTTTAGGAGTCCTTTCCTGGATGTGCGTAATAGGAGAGGTGCTGACATCGGCCTCGAAAGGATCATCATCTGATGGTCGATTACGTTGTGTGTTGCGTTCGCCACTTCTCGCAGGGATGAGGAGCTGCGACCCCGTAGGTTCAATATCGAACACTTGTATGATCTGTTACTCGATATTGGTAGAGTTATCTTGGCCATCGAAAGGCAGATATTCTGATTACCCCGCCTGAAAATATCGATGAGCATTGGGCCGCCATCAAAAACGTTCTCTTCTCGGGTACTATATGCGTAATCGGCCTCATTCCGAAGGGGCGGCATAAGATCTGGCTGACTTCGGAATCATAGAAGCAGATCCATGAACGGAAGCGGTTGAAGACTCTAGCGACCGCTGCGAGTGATTGCAGGCGTGACGCGTGCAAACTTCAATAGCGAGAGAAACCCCGAGAAGACCAGCGTAGTGTAGGCCGTTATAAGGGAGAATTTACTATCGCACTGATCAGGGAAGCGGACGATGCCGCAGATGGCAATGATTTTAGAAATGCAAACCGCATCACGAAAGAGTTGCATGTGGTCGCAAATCTTGCGATGGTAATGTGAAGGACGTCAACGGTCGGCTTCTCATGCGCGACGATGAACAACTTAAGAGGTGGAAAGAACATTTCACCACGGTTCTTAACCGCATAAAATTGGGTGAAGATTCTCCTTTTGTGAATGAAATGGCTAGTCACCGTAACATGTGAATACGGACTGTTCTCCCAAGCTTGCTTGGTCACGTGCTACACCGAGGTAAAATCTCGGATGATTTTAAGGTCCAAAGCGTAGGCCATTAGGGTTGCATCCTGCACCACTATTATTTCTTCTTGTTATCGGTGACATTCTTCATGCAGCCTTGTTAGGAGGACGTGAGGGAATTCAATGGACGATGACATTTTTTTCAAACACCTCGACTACACAGATGACATCTGTTTGCTCTCTCACAGGGACATGGACCTTGGTCAAATGGCTGTGCATTTGGAAAGAGAGGCAAGTAGAGTTGAACTGAAGACGAACACCAATAAAACCAAGATTCTCAGGGTCATCGTATTCTCCCTATCTGCATTAAGGTGCGGAGCATCGAAAGCGTCGATCAATTTGTACTATATATCTAGAAAGCTTGGTTTCTGTCGATGGTGACACCGAACTGAATGTTGTGTGACGCATTAATAGCGCTAGATCCGCTGTCGCTGCCTTAATGGAAATCCGGTAATTAACATGAAGATCAAGTTGAGACTGTTCTACGTTAATGTTATTTCTGTGTTGCCTAATGGGAGTAGCACATGGATAACTGCACTGTCATTCAAAAAATCCAAGCTTTCGTCAACACCAGTCTGTGTGATATCAAGGGAATACGGTGGTCTGACACTATTTCAAACGAAAAACTAGGTCATGCAGGCTTGGTACTCGTACGAACTGTAATCGGAAGTGGTAGTGGAAATATTGCACATTAAGGAGGGACGTCAATTGCATTGCAGGTTACGCCTCGCGGTGGAATCCACTGTTCCACTGTGCCCGCCAGGCTTCCTCGGGAAGTCATGGCGGGTGCTAAAAGGCATTTCAGGTAACCGTGAGTGATGGCGCGTAGATGGGGCTGACGCGCTATACCCCACCAATGGGTTAACGGCAACCATATATATTGAAGATTCTGGGTTGTAATTAAGGTAATCTATCGGGACAGGAAACCAGAATAACACTGCCAACAAAACATTGGGAGAGAAATTATATTTTCACTTAAATTGGGAATCACATCGTCCGTTTTTTAGTTGGGCAAGATTTGTGAATAATAATAAGCGCAATATTAAATTTTAAGCAGCTCCTGCAGTACGCTCATAATAAAAAAGTCCAGGGCTCAAGTGAGGATGATGTTGTCGGCGTGATTAGAGGAGAAAGAGGTAATCCTCCTCAAACTCAGAAGTTTCTTGTTGCGCCGGAAACGCATAACGAATTAGTTCAAACTGAAGGAATAATAGATGGACCCGCATAATTTTTTCCCTAGGCCCGGATTATCTCTATGGCCCTGCAATTGTCTCAATAATTCAGGCAATAACGACTGCCAGAGCGTAAATAAAATGTAACTAAAGTATTAGCTGATATTACCCGTGGTTCTAAATTTAACACAAAGAATTACTATGAAAACATCAGTTCATGAGTTTTATTATATGTCCCATGCAAAAGCAAAGAAATTATCAAAACTGAAGTGCTTTATTGAGGGAACGATATCTCCGAAACAATTTCTAATTTCTGCGCCATCATTCTTTTCTAAATAGCACACATGTTGCTTACAAACCTCCGTCTAAAAATATT
This sequence comes from Hermetia illucens, assembly GCF_905115235.1. Classification (NCBI taxonomy): domain Eukaryota; kingdom Metazoa; phylum Arthropoda; class Insecta; order Diptera; family Stratiomyidae; genus Hermetia; species Hermetia illucens. The sequence continues at coordinate 110,142,811 of NC_051850.1, read as the reverse complement.
ATATGCAAGGCCGCATTAAAGTAACTGTTGTTTCGCGTGCATATCCTCCCCATAATATTGTTCGCATGCTGATTAGAGAAAATATCCAAATAATTCTTAACTAGGCTTGGCGCGACCTTGAATAGGATTCTTATCAACCGACGCCCATCTGTTCGTCTGTTTACCACATGCATCTTTTTAGAAAAGGCTGCGCAAGTTCGGCAACAACTCGTGTTCTTTAAGGAAGTAAGTTGCGAGGGTCGAAAGTTAGGAATTCAAAGCCCATCAAACCCCATTCTCGGAAACTATTCTTCCCCAAGTATAAACATATGAGGAAATTTGTTTGTTGTTAAAGTCAGAGGAACCAGTGAAAGTAATAGTCGTAACTAACTACTGATAAAGTGATGAAAGAAATTCGCGGTAAGATGAAAGCAAGATACTGATAAGAATAGATAACTGATATCATGTTGTAGCATAGCGGCATGTTAACAGTTTCTATGCCTTGAGGTTGGTGCGTTTTTGCATAATTTGAGCTTAATTCATCTCCCTTTCGTAGTCTTATTAGGATCCAATCAGGATTGTAATAAAGAAGTATCAGGAAACGCTGCTGAGGAACCTCCGATGTGGTGATCAACAAAAACAATATTTCGAATGGAAAATATTCAACGATCGAAATGAAAATATTTATCTTTAAAATGTTTTATTAAAACTATCATACTAAATGCTTTGTGACTTGCCGCGTTTGTGCAGAAAATGAACTTTTCCTGAAAACGAGAAATATTACAAAATCATAGTGTTGGGGAGGTAATCGAGTGCCTGAAGTGTCAACAAGGCTGAGATGAGTTCATGGGATTTTGCAGCAAAGTGTTTTCTTCCGAATCTTCGGTGCATAGTTATGAGTAAGTGTGACTTTGTTTTTGACAATTATATCCTTAACTAAATTTCTTTATTTTTTTGGCCAGTACAATTATATAAATTTATAGAGGACGCGATCTATTACTTAAGGAGGTCATCCCGTGTGAAGGTCGTTTTTTTTTTTGCCTTTTTTTTAGAAATTTTTTGTGGAGAACTGGAGGAAGACGCAAATACAAATTTTTCACCATACATTTATTAATAACTTGTTGCGTGCATAGTAATTTTTTCAGCCCGATTACATAGTTGCTTATTGAAATACAGAGCAATTTATACATCCATCTCGAAAAAAGGTGGTTTTCTGCTGCCACGCTGGAGGGCGCTGCGATCATCCTAAAGAAAAAGGGTAAACGGCATTGTAATGTACAGACTTAACTACAGTCCGCAAACTAGGATTATTAAAAAATATTAAAAATTAAATTTTTGGTGCCGTGTTAAACTTCTTTTGTGAATTTCGGTGTTTTTTAAGGATTCTTTAATGAATAAAAACAACTACTGAATGGATCGCAATTATCCTAGTTTGCGGAGCGTAGAAATATGTTCTGAATAAGTCGCGAAAATTTCAAAGAATTTCGTTGGATAGATTTTGGGCTACGGTGGCAGCCGATTTTTAACATGCGGTTTCGAGAAAAGCGTATTTAAAAAGTAGAATGCGATTTTTAGCCATAAAACCTTAACTGACCATTAATCTGCTATACCTAATCCATAAACCTTAGGTTTCTTGAAGAAACACATGTACAGCCTTCGCTTCAATTTTTGTCCTTTTAGCGAAGTCATTCGAACGTCATTCGGGCCGATAAATACGAGCTTTATTACGGCCATCGACATAAATCTGGCATGTGACTTATCACGTATTTAACACTATAATTTCCGAACGACCCCGAATATCAAAAAATCACTTTACCCATATATTCTACACTATATCTAGATACAATTGATGCCAAAAAAAAAAATTCGATTGCGCGGATGCGACACACGGGATGTAAAGTATTTAAACGCACAAATATTAAAACACAAAAGAAATCCGTCAATTTGTCTTTATTTCGTGCTCGATATTCGACTGACATCTTTACTCTTCTATAATCTGCTTTTATCTAACTATTTCACGGCGTATCTCCGATTGAGATCCTTTCTTATCTTAAAGCGTAAAACTGGACAAGTGGAAGGGTTTCAAGCTAAACCTGTTTTCACACACACATGTATTATTGGAAAATCTCCGTCAAGATCCATTCCCAATTTTCTCATTTATGTAGGATTGCAAGCTATGGCAACAAGTTAGTACGTCTACTAATTGCGTGTTACCATGCTCGTCCTGCACGTTTAACTAAACCTCTTTCACGACAATTATGTAATTACATAGTTTTCATCCGATTGCGCATTGATAATCAATGAGCCGGAGACACCTTAACTCTCATTGCACATTCCGAATACGAAATAAGTGAGAGATATAGAGCTCATATTTTGTCTCAGTTTTAGCTTTTTACATATTTCGATTTCACCACTTAACACGGGATGACCCCCTTAAATTAACAAATTCAGGTAGAAGTAGGAGATTCGCAAGGTATAACTAATGATACTTTTAGGAAAAAGGAACGAAAAGTGGAAAGTTAGCAGACAGAAATGATTTTCTCTTAAATACCATCTAAATCTGTATTGAGATTGGCAAAATAAGTAAGAGATACAATTGACCACTGTAGATTTGAGTGCGATAACCAAACCGAATTGACGCTACAACATAAATTGCTGAAAGTAGTGAAAACATGTGAGTGCTTTAAGTAAAATTTTCTATTTAAATTTTTTTATATTAATTTTTTGTCTTTATATAGTGGATAGATCCATGAAATACGAGATGCTTTCCAGGACAGATAGACATTTTTAACGACGACAACGTATGAGGATTATACCATCAATGGAAAGCTGCATATGCATTGCGAAAATCTGTAAGATACTGGGCAAAGAACGTTGCATTAAAATTCAGTGAAAGCAGAACAAACCTCACAGTCCGAATGGCGCGATGCGTACTCCGAAAAGAAGATGTACAGCTTATTCAGTACAACGATGAGTTACAAAAACTTTTTAATAAGGAATGCCAATAGGCTGGTGTTCGCGAATTCATGTAAATAGAATATCCAAAAAGTAGTTGCAAGGAAAAAAATGTGACAAGGACGGTTCAATGTTTGTCTTTTTTTTTGAGGAGGTGGAAATTTTCAAAAGGCCTGGGCACGCCAGAGTGTAAGATTTTTAGCCACTAAAACCACCCCCGGCTCCCCCCTACCCCGTGGAACCACCTTTAGGTATTACATCACGGGGCGGAGTGAGCTTACTTTAGCTAGATCTCCTTTCGTCTACTCGAGGGGTTCGTAACCGCGCCCTCCTCACTTATTCTGCTTTTCGCAGTTTATCCTGGATTGCAGCGATCATGGAATTGATCGCATCCCAGTCTTCCTAACAAGCTACCATTCTCCGGACAAAATTTTCCAGTGATAGCACTTCACCTAGAGTTTCCTTTAGGTTCCTCCTTTCTTCCACGAACCTAGGACACTGGAAGAAAACGTGCGCTGGGTCCTCTGGGACCCAGTCGCAGTTTGGACAATTGTGTCCAATTTAAACCTGCACAGGTATTGACGGTATCCTCCATGGCCGGTGGGAAACTGGGTGAGATTATAATTGATCTCCCCATGCCTTCTACCTGTAAGTCCAACGACCCTTTTCTGACTGGTCCCATCGCTGTTGCCATCTGCTTATGGATCTCTCCCTTTCGACTTTTTTCACCTGCGATAAGGGAGAGATGGACCTGGTGTTATAAATGTTCATCATTTCGGTTGCCAGGATGTCAATTGGCATCATTCCCGGGATGACGAACGCTGCATCGTCTGAGACGGTTCTGAAGGTAGAACACACCCTTAAGGCTGTTCTTCTGTAAACCCTACTCAGTTTATATGCATTGCCTAAAACCTGCAGTGCGTTTCCCCAAACTGGGACTGCAAACAGCATGATAGATCTCACCACCCTGGCTATGAATAGCCTGCAAGTATGCCGCGGTCCTCCTACGTTCGGCATCATCCTTGCCAGAGCAATACTCGTGGTGGATGCTTTTTTACAAGTATGCTCTATGTGCTGCTTAAAATTGACTTTTCCGTCTATCATCTCCCTAAATATTTGATGGCAGGCTTGGAAGTGATGATACGATTCCCGATTCTAATACAGGCGTAATATCTTTTGCGGCGCTTAGTGATGAGGACCGCTTCCGTCTTTTCCTCCGCGAGTGCCAGTCCAGCACTCTCTAGCCAAGCCTTAACAACACTGATTACTTCGCTTGAGTACAACTCAGCATCCTCGAGATGCTTTGCGACCACAACCAGTGCTATGTCATCGGCGAAACCCACCACCGTGGCCTTTTCCGGAACCGGAAGGTTAATTGTACATGATGTTCCACAGTAGTGGGTCCAATACAGAGCCTTGTGGGACACCCGCGGAGACAACGTACTCTTTGGGTCCATCATCGGTATTAAACCACAATGTTCGCTCATGCAAATAGCTATTTATAATAGCGGCGAGGTAGGTGGGAACACCAATCGCCGCCAGAGACTTTCGTATAAGGTTCCAATTGGCCGAGTTGAATGCATTCCTCACTCCAGGGTGACCACCACACAATATTTGCTGGTAGAACACCTTCCGTGAATTGCATTTTCGGCCAAGCCAGTAACTATTTTGATGGCATCAATGGTTGATCTGGCTTTACGGAAACCATACTGCCTATCTGAAAGGCCCCCTTGGCTCACGACGACTGGAAGTAGTCTATTATAAATCACCCGCTCCAACATTTTCCCCATAGTGTCTAGAAGACATATGGGTCTATAGGAGGACGGTTCCCCTGGCGGTTTGCCACCCTTAGGCAGCAGCACCAGCTTCTGCCGCTTCCACGTCGCTGGAAAGATACCCTCGGACATGCACGTTTCGAACAGCTCTGCGAACATATCCGGTCTACATTTGACGGCAAGTTTGAGGGCCTTATTCGGTATGCCGTCCAGACCTGGGGCTTTACTGTCTCCTATTCGACTGCAGATCTCCAGCAGCTCGTCCCTGGTGACTGGTGGAATTGGCGTCACAATCAGGAGACGCTGGAAACTGTTAGTACTCCGCTCTTGCTGGGGAAATAACCCCTGGATTATATTCAACAAGAGCATAGGACACGTGATCTGCGGAGATGATCGGCCTCTGAATCGCCCTGTCACGATTTTATAGGCACTACCCCACGGATTTATGTCTGCTTCCAAACAGAGCTCCTTGAAACATTCCCTCTTACTCCGCTGGATGACGAGCTTGAGGTTCTTGCGAGCTTCCCTATAGGCATGCTCCTTTTGCACTTGATCGATCCTACCTATTGCCCTCTGACCCGTTCGTTTGGCTCTGTGGCAAATCGATCGAAGATTGGCAAGTTCACTTTTCCACCAATAATTGGGTTTTCTAGTGGAGAATGAGCATCTCCTAGGCATCGACGCGTCACATGCCTTAGAGATGCTTTGTGTAACATGGAGAGCTCTATCCGTGGAGGTGCCTGCTTTGCTAGGCAGGTCTAGCCACACTTCCATGAATGTTTGCTCATCCATCGCTTTTGCAGACTATCCTGGTGACCTTTTGGATTTCGGGTTCCGGGGCGCGGGTATGTTGCCTTGTGGCTCCGTCTTTAGTTCAAAGGTGATTGCCTGGTGGTCGCTGTACGTGAAGTCCTCGCTAACTTGCCAGGGCATGCCACGTGCCAGCGCAGAGCTGACAAAAGTCAGATCTACAATTGAACCAGTTCCCCCTTTCCGATAAGTGTTTACATCGCCTTCGTTGGCCGGAACTACATCTAACTGGGCAAAAGCTTCTAATAAGCACCGCCCCCTTGCGTTGGTCTCTTTGCTCACTCGATAGCCCACGCATTAAAGTCACCGGCTATCAGATCATCCAACAGTTCTTCAAACTCAGGAAGTGTGAGGCTCGGTGGAGCGTAACAGCTGTATACGAATATGCCGCTTATTTTCGCCAACACAAAGCCACTAGCAGCCTGACGCATGTTATATTGTATGGCTTGACGACCGCACGCCCATATCGCCGTTCCACCAGTCGAATTTATGACCCGTACACCATCGTCAATATTTCTGTACGGTTCACAAATGATAGCAACCTCTATCGCGGATTCGTAAGTGGTCTGCGCAAGCAAATCTTGTGCGACCCTGCAATGAATAAGGTTTATTTGAATTGACCTCATTTTTTTCACTGCAGTTAACGCCTTCCTAAATTCTGAGCATTTGCCACTTCCGGCAATATGCCGGTTATCCTTTCCCTCCTTTTCTTCGCACAAAATGGGGGGTCTCCATTGCACTCCTTGGCAATATTTCCTTTTTCCCCACATCTTCGACATCGATCGGACCGATCGATGCCGCTAGTGCATGCCTTCACGAAGTCTCCAAACATTAGGCATTTGAAGCACCTCTTTAAAGAGATCTGTTCCCTTAGTCGGCAAACAACCCATCCAATCCGAACCTTCCCCACGGCCAACAACTTCTCAGTCAGTTTTCCCCACGCTGGATTTTTTCAGTTCAAACATGAAATCCCCTTTCTGGGTCCTCCGGATTTTACTGATATTTCGGCCTAGGTCTTTTAGGTCGGGGCCAGATTTCACTTTCTTCAGTATCTCCGCATACGTTAGATGTCCTCTGCTGGAGATTACAATTGCCTCCGGGCGAATTCGCATCTTTGGTTTCTTGTCTCTTTTCTTGTTCACGACCTTAGTCCAACCATCGCTCTTATTTTCTCTCGGTTTCGCTTCGCTAGCCGACGTTCCTACTTTGGGCACTTTGGGCCCTTCTGAACTTTTAGTTCCATTTGTTGGACTGGTCAAGACTCCTTTCTTACTTTTTGGTGCCTGTTGATTCGCCAAAGCTTCCCCCTATTTGTCTCGCATTCGCTTACTTGATCGGAGATCGGTGACCTTGTGCTTTGGTGTCACTTGGGTCGCCTGTGACACTGTTGGGACTGGAATGTCTGGCTTTTCCTTAGGCTTTCTTACTTCTTCCTGGGATCTACTGTAAAGCACCCTGATGGCTCTCACTATGTTCTTAATGGCTTGGTGCACGTTGTGCTTGTCCTTGATGAATTCGGACAGCTCAACTATTTTAGTCCCAAGCTGCATACCAGGTAGCTCTTCTGGCTCAGGGCTCTGTTCTCGGTGAGTCTTGGCCTTTTTCAATTACTGAGTTCCCAGCGACTTTCTCTTTTGCCGGCTTTGGTATTGGAGGCGATCGTAAAATTGATGAGCTTCTCCTGAATGGATCTATTTACTGCTGCTGGAGTACCTCTTGATCAAATCCGATCCTTTTAGCCCATCATTCATTGCCTTTGCAATTGGTGTTCTTGGTAGAGTTGTGCTTCGTTTGAACACCTCCTTTTCCAAATCTAAAACACTTGTAGTATTAGATGCAACGGTGGCCAAGTTGTCCACCACCGAGGCACTGCGGTCGAGGGATATCGACGGCCGGGAGCCCGCTTGCTCACTCCCAAAAGCCGCCGGTACTGGGGTTCCGAGCCCCTGCACCGTAACTTTACTCCTTCTCAATTCGTCCATGTTGGTTTTATTTTCTGGGTGTCCTTCCCATAGCCATTTTGGTCCACGCACCAAAGATGAGCAAACACTAGCCCATGCATAGTCTGAAAAGAAAAGTGCATGAACGCATATTTACACATCAATAGGTATGCCCCAGTCCTCCAGCTGGGGTCGCGCCTGATGGGAGATCTGGCCACTCCTCACAGGTCCGTCTGTCTGTCTGTCTGTCACAAGCATTTTTCTCAGAAACGGCTATACCGATTGACATGAAATTTGGTGAGAAGGTGGGACCTGTGGCCCCCGCAGACATGCAGTGAGTGATATCCTTCTACGTTGAGATTTAGGCAGGGGGGGTCCCCATACATGTAAAAGGGGGTTTAAACATTTTTTTCAGCGAATATAGTCATGTGGGGTATCAAAAGAAAGGTCTCGATCAGTACTTTTCGGAACAGGTCTTAGTTTTGAGATTTGTTAAAAAGGCACGGAGTGGGAGGGGTGGAAATTGATGATTTCTTTGACGGGCTCATTCACAGAACTACTAAACTGAAAAATCTGAAAAAATTCATGAAGCTGCCTCTATATGGTGCCCAGGCCTCAAAATACTCTCCATATCGATATCTTTATAAATTAAGTTAATAGTAGTATATTACCATATTTTTGGGAAAATTGAGTAAAACCCCCCTTAAGTTCATACCAGAATTATAGAAGTTGGTAGTAGTATAAAACATGATATGAAGCATATTATCCCCAAGTTTGATCATAGTCATACTATTATTGGATGGGATGGGATAATGGATCCAAATAGAGGACTTAGGAACAAGCGGTTCCCGCAATATCGGTATTTGCAACACCTGTAAATTAACACTAGCTAATAGGAAAAGCATGTTTTTATTATTTCAAATAATTTAATCGCTAGAAATACCACGTAATTACACCACAGCGGGGATAGAGTGTCGCCTTGAAAGATGCCACGCCTGATTGGTCTCTCAAGGTTTGTGAAGACACCGATATATTCGTTCACCAATTTTTTATCACTGTTGTCAGGAGAAGAACCACATTTGGGGTGATTTTGTACAAGCGTAATACTTATAGTAACCACGAATGTTTTTGGTTAAATACGACAAAAGATTGCCATTTTGAAAGTTTTGTGCAAAACAAAACCTTATTTAAATCGATTCACTGTCTGTCTGTCTGTTTGTCAGACGCATTTTTCCCCAAAAGGGGGATGTTAAATTTTTTTTTCCAATATAGCCACGTGGAGTATCAAATGAAAGGTCTCAATTAGTACTCTCCGAATCTGGTACCAGTTTTGACGTGAATTGCAAAGTGCGTGAATAAGGAGTCAAAATGTACACATATAAAGGGAGACAGGACTTATTTTCGGAAACTACCCAAGCCAAAAATTCGAAAAAATCAGTAAGATGCGCTAGGCCTCAAAATATGTCCCGTTCCGATATCTGCTCAAATAAGCTTACTAACAGTATATTACAAACTTTTAGAAATTGACTGAGAAACCACCCTTAAATTCATCCTAGAACTACCAAATTTCGCACCAGCATAGAGGATAATATTTTGTATACCTGCGACAATTTCCGGCGAATTTATTGCTTCCAAAACCATTCAAATAAGGTGCTAACGTCACGATTAACGAGAATAATTGACATTCGCGTGAAATATTAAAGTCGCATTTATGAAAAATCTACTTCTCCCAGACCCTTTTTAAGGTTTTGTGTAAAACAAAACCTTAATAAAATCGATTCACTGTCTGTCTGTCTGTCTACCACACGCACTTTTCTCCAAAATGGCTGAAGCAATTCGAACGAAATTTGGTGGATAGATGGGAACTATGAAATCCCATGCATACAGTGAGTGACATAAATTTGCGTGCAGTTTAAAGGGATACATGTAAAGGGAGGATGCAAGAATTATTTTCATCGACTATAGTCATGTGGAGCATCGAATGAACGGTCTCAATTAGTACTTTCCGAATCTGATATTAGTTTAAAGTGAGACAGGGCTCATTTTCGGAAACTACCCAACCCAAAAATCGACTTAGATAAAATCTAGGCCCGAAAATATGTCCCATTCTAATATCTACTCAAATAAACTCGCTAATAGTATATTACCAACTTTTAGAAGTTGACTAAAAACCCGCCTTAAATTCATTTTGGGCAGATTACTGCCACTGACAGAACTGCGCGATTTAAATATCTCGAGCCAATGCTAACAGCCAATCGAGAACTGCGTTATGCTCCTCACATGAAACACAAAACCTGAAGCGTCCAGCTTCCGGTTTCCCAGTTTGTTTGTGTCTGTTGTAGGTTAAGTTCTTCGCATTTACTAATAATACTAAACAGCGAGTGTGAGGTTGACTATTATCAATACAGTGCTTTCCATCAAATAATTTATTTAAATTTCTCTCTAAAAAATGGAGGGCAATGGAATTTTTAACTATGTGCACTCATCGCTTCCCCCATAGAGAAACGCAAAAACTTTTATACCTGAAGCGTCAAGCTTCCGGTCGCCCGACTTATTGTATTTGTTTCGGATCTTATAGTTATGAGTGATTACTTTTCAGAATTGTTTAGAAATACGAGCCTTTGTGGGTATATATTGAAAGTATTGCAGTTTGACCTCTCCTGCCTTTTTGAACAATGACGATCTTTTCTTTTAATTATTTTAAATCTCGTGTCTTTTTCGTTAAGAATGGGTTTGAACTATTGACGGAACCGGGGAGATAGTCGGTCTATGCTGTGTCTGTACTCTTCTCACTGGTCCATTCTCATTCTGCGATCTCACTCCGAACGGGTGGAGGTGACCTATGTGTTACCTATGAGTCTTACAGGTAAAGTGCATAGAAGTTTAAAATTACAAACAGGAGAGTCTTCAATTTTTTTATCTTATCATCCGCTGCTATGGATGTTTGATCTATTTTGGTAGTAGCAATCAAGGTATGGACCAGACTGTGTGAGAGTTCCAGGATATAAAAGGAAGCCATAAAGGATTTGACTACAATACCTGTAGTTGTTATGAGAACTACAATCACCTTCGCGAGACGCCAAATTTCTTTGATTTCACCGAACCAGCGGTTTATAGTTCACCTCCTTTTCCACGTGTTTTCGTTTAAGCAACACCAATAATATACGCAAAGCGACCCATCATGTTAACAAGCGGCATTGACCCTTCCACTTATAATAGACGTTATGAGCGTGGAAAAGGTTGGTAAGCAAGTAATTAATCTTGTGTCTGCGGGGTTCTGCACAGTGTTCTTCTTAGGGATAAGGTACATAATCCCCGCATTGAGCAAAGGCGGAAATCCCTCAGGCCGACTAATGACCCGAGTTATGCTATGTACCAATCGAGCGTAAGCAAACTTTTTATTCCAGAAATTCTGCATGCGATCTAAACAAGGACCCCTCCAGCTCTTCTAGCCGTGTATCACTCGTCGAACCTTCACACAGTACCAGCCGTAAAATTCATGCCCAGTATAGTTGCATGGTGGGTGCCTTCTGTGGTAACCTTCTCAGGATGCTCAGCATCCTGGGCGGGTAACCACCAAATTCCACCTTAATACTCTTTTCCTTCTGTTACCGAAAATTATAGAATTTGGACGATCTGTTAACATTCGTTGATTGGTATGAAGAAATTCAACTGGTTTCGCGCGGACGTTGCATTCTCAACTGGTCTGGAGTGACTTTCGCCATACCACACACTTCATATGGGAAAAAGTTTCTGCTTTAGTGTGACAAGAATTTCTACTACGAGTGTCTTACTGGGGATCGTGTAGTTCTGGTAAATCCTGTGCACTGTGTTCTTCTACCGTCTGCTGATATTGTCTGTGCTGATTTGAGTCCTGCGATTTCCTGCTTATTATTATTAATACTTCTTAATTTTCTTCCTTTATTTTATGCTAGAAAATATTTTTGTTAAGAGTTTTTGTTTCGGAGTAGCTTATGGGGTGTTTTCGTCCTGATTGTTTATACTTTGGCTGTTCGCTAACTTTGGGGCGAATTTTCCGTTACCATCCGTTCAGCGCTTGGAAAATCTTTCATATTTATTGTCGTTTGTCTTTCTCTTAATAGATCATCAACGCATTTCTTTCGAACTCAGGTATTTAAGTACTGCATAGTATCACTCTGTGGTACACCGCACTGATTGACGTTGACACGAAAGCTCGGGAGAAGATCCTTTTGGTTGGTATAGCCTTCCCACGTGGAATGATTCAGGGATGTCTACATTTCTCATTCAAAATTTGATTCGAGCAAGATTGCACTGAAATTTATACTATATTCTGCTAGAGGGCTTTGTTATGCATGGCAGATTTCCCGAATTTCTACGTCGTAGGTCGATATTCGAAATACAGAGGCAAACTCTCCATTTTGTAATTTGTCTGCGGGCTGAGCAGAATAATATAGGTAAATCCTGACGGATGACGGAAAGGAGGGAAGTGTCTTTCAAGCGGGTAACCTTTCCTGTTAAGTCTAAGGAGCGGCAGGCATGAAATACTTCTCAGGAAGTAAACAATTTGAAGTACGATCGGCACGAATGGAGGAGATTGTGCATCGATCACAGGACAGTTGATGTGATTAGCCTGCCGATAGTTAAGCCCATGGTGTTTAACGTAGGTACCTGTCATGTAGACTTAATCCTACGGTCCTCTTCAGACACGGATTGATTTTATTACCACAATTAGAGCCCCGCTGAGAAAAACACAACGGTACCAGTCTATACGAAGTGCATGGCTTAGCATTCATACTGGTGGATGCAAGATTTACCTAAATCTCTGCCGAACTATGGAGTACGGCAACCGTGTTGATACGCAACACCACGTCGAGGCCCGAAGGTCTGTTCTCGCTTGAGCATAACCACAACCCCCATGAAGCTCCCACAAGGGGGCCAACCGCAAATAACCGAGCTGTACTCATATACGACAGGAATTCTCCGGAAGTATATGAGTCCAGGGGCTACCCCGGTTCCCATCGTACCAGTATACCCCTGGTAAGGTTTCGTAGCCGAAGCCACTTCATATGCGTCCCCGTGCAGACTCGGGTCTGATCGCCCTAGCTAGGCCGTGGAGCATTCGCCTACTGCATCACGGCCGACAAGCCAATGCGATACAGCGTTTCCCGGTACCGCCACTATGGAGGTTCTCCTCGGCCACTTGATTTTGGTTCAGCCGACAGGGTTGCCGCCCCATCTTCCTCACCGCCACCTCAGAGCACCTAGCCTGCCGACAGTAGCCAAACTGTCAACCGGCGCCTCTCGTCATTGACAAGCAAGCTATGTTGATGTCATCCTTCTCATCGAGGGTATTTCCAGCCGCCGAGCGAAGACTACATTAGGAACAAGTCCAGACTCGAAATACGCGTTCTGCAAAATTTCACTTACTGAATGAAAAAAGACCGTGACCGTATCATTTGGGTCCTACTATGCCATTGAAAGAAAGCTACCCTTGCTCAATTGGGTACTAAGAATTACCATACTTTAATGACTTCCTGCTCCTTGCAGACGTAGACGTGCGACAGCACCTGCTGGTTTTAAGCGAAATGGGGCTGAGGCTGAACATGACGAAGAGCAAGTTCGTAAAGAAAAAGGTATAACAACTGCTTGTTCCGGTCCGGACTCGCTGCATGCAATTTTTGAATTCCCGTAAATTAAACGTGTAAACCTGGTGGTTCCTTAAAATTCGAGTGACTATCAGCAATTTGTTGCCTGCACTGTGGAAAGACATGCTCCAGAGGGAGTGTGAGTTTCGCTAGCCTGTAGATGCTATTTTGACGTTCATAACTACCGAACCTCTGATTTGACTGGTTTAACCTTCCTGTTTTTGAATAATAATAATAATAATAGTTGGCGTGATATCCTAATTGGATCCGACCATTGAAGTGTGTTAGAGAAATTCATTCAAGACCGTAAGGCTCCCCCGTGATTTGACTTAGGTATTCATTCACATCCGAGTCGACTGGTATCCGACGTCAATTCACAATACAAATCCTGGTGCGCACCAGTGAAATTTGAACCACGACCTTTCGTACGACATCCTAGTGCATGAACCACTGAGTTATCCGGACACTTCCTGAAGAAGAACTTTTTAGGGCTCACACGCACTTGCTGTTAAGAGCCTTGGCGTTCGCCCCTGCTACGAAACACCAAATGCGGTTGTGTGTCGCGTCTAGCTGAGCTAGCGTTTGTCCAACCGCGCAATAGAGCGGTTAGATTGCCGAATAATGCACAATCGAATCATAAATGAAGTGGAAGCCAGCATCATATATCATCTCCATATCGAAAATACTAACTGTTAAAGAATAGGTTGTTTTACCTGTGCAATATTAATTCGTGATATACACGGATATCGAACCTCCTCCTCCCATTTTAGAGGTCGTAGCTTTTTGAGGGGGCTGACCGGCGCGAGCCTGAGACTGCGGATTTCGCGCTTCTTCCTTCATTCCTGACTTTACCCTTGGGGGGTTGGGATTCGAAGTTAAAATAGCCCCACTTTTAATTTCAATCAATTTTTGAGGTTGGAAAATCGCTACAGTTCTTCAAGAGGATTAGAGAGGGGGAGTTCCTTCTTTCTTCTTCAAATCCTCCTCATTTTCTCTTATTCCCGGGGTAGGGTTGAAAATTCAAACTTGATGATATCAAAAAACCCCGCTTTGGGTGGTCAGTACATTTTAAGGGTTGGGTATCGCGGCTAGCCGCGAGACACGGTTGAAATGATTGGTGGTTGTTCAACCGCGTCAATAGAGCGGTTGGGCTACTGAACAGAGGGCATTCTGTTCACAAACGAAATGGACACCGTTTAGTTAGTTGGTGTTATCTGATTACAGTCACTGTCAATAAAAAAATCTTATAATAAATAATGTGGTTATAAATCCACTTTCAATGACGAAAAATGCCTTAATTGGTCAACTACTGCAGCACATACCCTATACTCTAATTTGTAATTACTAATATAATAGTAATTAAAATTAGGAAGTGAATAGCTTCAGTCTGAATGGATGCAGGTCACTGCAGCGTCTTAGGGGCTAGATCAGGAAAGAGCAAAAACTACGTAATCTTGCAGATTACTCTCTGATTAAGCTATTGCGGCACCTGGGAGTGCATGCGGCACCAACTAATCGGTAAAAGGCAGAATTTAAGGCCCGGCACGAATACCCGAGGGACTCGTCTGACTTGTTGATTTGGTCGAGCTCCTGTAATGGACAGCACGGCTTCGAAACCGCTAATCATGAGGTGGTTTGACATCTAGATGCCACGATGATCAGGATCCTGGTTTCTCTGCCTGCTGCAGCTTTTTCCATATAAAACATCGTTACTATTTCAGCAAATTCCCCTAGGCAACAAGTGGAATGGAGAATATACCTTTTTATCACCCGTTCCTACCAGGAAATTAATAACGAGTTGCATCCAAGATTCGTGCGTTTCTTGCGATTCGCGCACGTGACTATGCAACGGGTTGCACGCCATTATCACTTTATTATCCGCAGCGACACAATCCACTCCACTACTACTACTAGCGACAGTGATCAACGAAGTACTCTTCTTCACCGTCCGGCAAAAGTCTCCTAAGGTTCAGAAAGAAATTCAAATAGGTCCTTTGCATAGACCAGGTAATCCTAGGCCTTAGGTAGCATCGAAGGTATGACCGTTACAAACTTCTACAAGTAGCTAGAAATTCAGCGCTGCATGCTATTTGCTAAGTCAGAGTTTTTTATGTGGGCTTTTCCCAATGTGTCGCCTCCCGCTTATATGTTGAAAGCTTATAATGTAACAAGGGGTGTTAATGGGGTTTTGTCGAATTGATTGGTGGTCGCCGACCGTGGTACCTAGATACTGCCGCCGCCATTGTATTTTTCCGTTTTTTCTAATCATGAAATATTAATTTTAAGGACAATAAAGAAACATGTAAAGGTTTAAGCCGATAGTTTTTATAATTTTTTAATGATAGTTTTAAAATGATACCTTTTTTTTTTTGTGTGTTAGTCGAACAACCCGTTAAGCCAAAAAACTATATCACATATAATGAAGGAATTTTTCGAAAGGACAACTTCAGAAGCATATCTAATGCTCACCTATTCTCTTATATCTGCTACTCAAGCAAATGTTATGAAAATCGAAGAACATAATTCCGTTCTGAAGACTTCAAAGATACTTCAATGCATACTGTATATGCTTCGAAATCGAACAATTACTTATCACTAAGCATAAGGCAGCTGCTTCGTGGTAAGTAGTCAATTTCCAACAAATTTTTCAATGTTCTGAAATGACTTAAACAGTTGAGCGATGGTTAAAAGGCCAGTAGATTTGAGCAAAATTGAACAAGAGGACAAAGCTATCCCAGAAACCTCGTGAAGGTCCGCCGGAAAATATTGAAGCTCCGCTGAAGTATCCCGTCAAAACGTACCTATACGCCCGCCTGCTCCTTCCATGCTACAAAGAGAAAAGATAATAACGAAATCACGAAGAAATTCGTGCCAATGAAATGTAGGCTTTGCCGTTTCAAGTCAGAAAATTCACTGTTGAGGAAGTGTTGGGGATAGTCAGGTATAGTTCCAGCTCGAATGGTACAACCTATCTGGAGGCTAAAACCGCCAAGGCATATTTTAGAAGGGGGGGGGGACTACATTAGAAGGTTTTCAGAATCGATATACAAGTATATCGATGGCTTAACTATTCCAGAATACGCTCCTTTAGATTTTATGAGCGTAGAACCGAGTGATTATCGTGTACAGGCTCAGGGTCGAGCGCCTAGGAGGTAGTAACTTGTCATCAAACAATCGTGTAGCGTTATGTTAGTAGTGTATTAATAATTACTCGCCTCGGTTCCTTCTACAAGTGCGTTTGTATTTGTTGTTGTAATTAATACTGAGAAATGTATCCACATCCGAAATACGACTTTTCAGATAATTTTTTTCAAAGGGGTTTTTCTCAAAGTGACGTTTTTCGCATTTACGGGACTCACTCCACCCAAAAAGCATCGAACCAACCATAATCAAATTTGGAGGTATGAATCTTTATCAAATTATCAGGAATATGAACTAACATTTCGGATGATATCATATTTACAAGGGGACTTTTTTGCATAATTAGCGAAAAAATGGTAGCAATTTAAACATTTTTTTGCACAGCTACAAAATTTTTAATTTTAATTATTTTCCCCTGAATTCACGTTCATATTCTTAGAAATTAAGTTAGTAATGGAGGGTTAAAACCTTCTTGGTTTCATATAAAAGTTGGTGTAGCTACACATTCCACATCCAACACTATAGTTACGACCTTCATCGGACTAATGACGTGTAATTTTGTTATTTTTATGTTGGATTATTCAGGAAAATTTGAAGTATGGCTAACATAACATCCAAATTTGATTGAATTCCAATAAATTTTTCCCAATAACAGAAAATACAAAGAAAGTACGTGGAAACAAGCGTTTTAATGTGGTCTCCCCCTTATGGGAAGCCGGCCGCCTTCACAACTTCACCTTAAAATAGTAATAAAAAAAATTAACTCGGAAGAAGAACTCAACTTTCGCGGTATGCTATCAGGAAAGGATACGAAACTTTACTTTACAAGATGGGATAACTATGGCGCTTAGTAGCAAGTACTTCTGGAGGAAACGCGTGTAACCCAAAATAGAAAGGGTGAAGTCAAACACACGTCGAGCCTAGCCGGGAACAAACTTGAGGAACTGTTGTTTCCCTATCCGACACACTAAAAAGAAGTTGGGGAGCCGGAATAGGCTACCTTCCATTGGTTGATCATATTGAAATTAAAGTTCGAACCTAACGAATAATGTGACGTTGAGTACCGCTTCTAATCATTTCTCAGGATTGTACGATGGCCAAAGGCCATCAGAGTAGGTCGAAATCAAGATTCCCCATACTATATATCAGATTTCGGTGCGATCCCACACATCAGCTAATATACACATGAAGTGTTGGTAGCCTCAGAAATAACCGTTTTGGCAGAACACTTCAGTGGAGTTTCAGCATTTGCGGGTGGAGTTTTATGGTAATGTTTGTTTTGTTTTTGGGAATAACTCTGCTCTCTCAGTCGGCTCCGACCAGCTCTGAAGGCCTTTGGCGACCACGCAATTCCAATAAGTCATTACCGTTTACAAGACTTGTAAAGAATATTTGATGAAATGAATTAATTAGTTCTATGGCAAATTTAAACAAGTCGGGAAACCGGAAGCTGGACGCTCCAGGTACGAAAGGTTTTGTGTATTTCTTAGTACGTAGCACGTAATATATGCATATATTATGTGAGAATATCCACTTTCGGATGATATTCACATTCATAGTCTTGAATTTGCAAGAAAGCGACAACTTTGACGTATGATAACTTTGTTAGCAATAGTGCTATTTCGACCAAACTTGGTGAAATCATGCTCAATGTTATACCCTATATTATTGCGAAAATTCATGGTGCTAACATGAACTTAAGGGGGGTTTTGCAACCAATTACTAAAAATTATGGTAATATACTATTATTAACTTTATTTGTACAGATATCAGTATGGAAGGTATTTCGGAGCCCAGGCACCATATAGTGGCAGCCTCCTGATTTTTTTCAGATTTTTCGGTTGAGTAGTTTCTGAGAATGGCCCCCTTAAATGAATGGTCACTTTCAACCCCCCGCACTCCCCACCTTTCCAACAAATGACAAAACCAAGACCGGCTTCGAACAGTACTAGCCGAGACCTTTAATTTGATACCCCACATGAGTATATTTGATGAAAAAAAAATTTACACCCCCCTTTTGCCTTAAATTCGATGTAAAAGGATGTAACTCACTGTATGCGTGAGCGTTCACAGTTCCCACCTTTCAACCAAATTTGGTGTCAATAACTATAACCGTTTCTGAGAAAAATGCGTGTGACGGACAGACAGACAGACAGACAGACGGACAGACAGACAGACAGTGATAGTGGTTGGAGATTTCAACGCATGGGCTGACAAATGGGGCAGCCGAGAAACGAACGCAAGAGGACGAATATTACTCGAAGCTCTTTCTCGTCTGAATCTTGTAGTGGCTAACACTGGATGCGTGAACACTTTTCGTAAGAGAGAAATGGGGTCCGTGATAGATGTCACTTTTGTTAGCGATCTTTTAGCTAAGGATCTGCAGTGGTATGTCAGTGACGAATATACACATAGCGACCACCAGGCCATCATTTTTGAAATCAGACATGGAAAACGATTGAAACGGTCTCGGACGAGAGCTGAAAGGTGGGCAGCTAATAGGTTTGACGAGGAGATTTTCGGAGAGGTTCTGCAGCAAAATACAGCGCTTGAAGGAAGCGCAGAAAATAAAGCTCTGCAGATTGGCGAGAAGTTGCGACGAGCATGTGACGCATCCATGCCAAGGTATGTTGTATCACAGAAGCGAGCTCCGAACTTTTGGTGGAATTCTGAAATCGGAGAATGCCGCAAGGCCTGCCTCAAGGCCAGAAGGCGCAGTCAGCGAAATAGAAACCGATCTGGATACGAGCAATTACATGAAGAATATAAAAACGCTCGGAAGAAACTACATGTGGCCATCATGAAAAGTAAAAGCGAACAATTTAAGCGACTGTGTAATGAAGCTGATACGAACCCCTGGGGTGGCGCCTATAAAACCGTAATATCGAAAGTTAAAGGCAAACGCTCCCCACCGATCTCTTCCCCTACTCTGCTTGATGAGATAGTAACGGATCTTTTCCCGCAGAATGTGAGTACCGCTGACCTTCCCACTGTCGAGATAGACACCGCCGAAGTTCCAATGGTAAGCGAAAAGGAGGTCCTCGAAGCTGCGGATAAAATTGTTGGAAACAAAGCACCTGGCTTGGATAGCGTCCCCAATAAAGCTCTGAAGGCAGCAGTAAAAATAGCTCCAAATATGTTTGCCGAGGCGTTCACCACATGCCTTAAAGAAGGAGTATTTCCTACACAATGGAAGAAGCAGAAATTAATTCTAGTCCCCAAGCCAAACAAACCTTTGGGTGAAGCTTCGTCCTACAGGCCGATATGCCTTCTTAATAATATTGGTAGACTATTCGAACTAGTAATCTATAACAGATTAATTCGAATTGCCGAAAAGGATGGCGGTCTCTCCGAAAATCAGTTCGGTTTTCGAAAGGGGAGGTCTACAACCGATGCACTTGTCCTAGTAGCTAACACAGCTAAGACCGCACTTGACAAGGGCAAATGTTGTGCAGTGATTACACTTGATGTGAAGAATGCCTTCAATTCCGCTAGATGGAGCAAGATACTTGAGTCCCTAATGAACTTAGGCGTGGCGAAGTACCTGGTGCGTATTGTTGCCGACTTCCTAATCGATAGGACTCTGTGCTGCGAGTCAGATGAAGGAATGAAATCCTACCAAACGACATGCGGAGTTCCACAAGGGTCTGTCCTAGGGCCACTCTTGTGGATTATTATGTATAACGGGGTACTGACCCTAGACCTTCCTACTGGTGTGGCTTCCATTGGTTTCGCGGACGATATTGGTGTGACGGTTGTTGCACGCCTTCTCGAGGAAGCCGAGCTCTATGCAAATGAAGCAGTCTATGAGATTAAATCCTGGTTAAAGAATGCTGGTCTACAGCTCGCAGAGCATAAGACGGAAGTAGTACTTATTACCAAGCGGAGAAAGTGCACTTCCATTAAGATCAAAGTTGGAACGCAAACAATTTATTCCAAGCCTGCACTTAAGTACTTAGGTGTAATGATTGACCAGAGGTTGAATTTCAGATTGCATGTAGAGGGTGCAGCAACCAAGGCATATAACATCGGAGCGCTGGTTGCGAGAATGCTACCAAATATAGGTGGCCCAAGGCCGAGCCGTCGACTCCTTATTTCAAGGGTGGTCAGTTCGATCCTACTGTATGCAGCCCCAGTATGGGCAGATGCACTGGAAAATACAATAAATAAGAAAAAGATTGGAGCTGCGTATCGCATAAGTGTACTCCGAACATGTTGCGCTTACAGAACAATTTCTAATGAAGCAGCTTGCGTGATAGCAGGAATGATCCCGATTGAGATTCTGGCGAAAGAAACACAACGACTTTACGATCGAACGTACCTCACCGGAGAATCTCCTGCCCGTCGGCGACAGTTCGCACGAGGTGAAACTGTCGCGGAATGGCAAGAGAAGTGGGACGAGTCAGAAAAAGGCCGTTGGACTCACAAAATCATATGGGATATCCGGAAATGGATCGAACGACCTCACGGCGAAGTAGGTTTCGACCTAACTCAATTCTTGAGCGGACACGGAGGCTATCGAGCATATCTGTATCGATTTGGGCGTGATGATTCGCCATATTGCCCACAGTGTGCAAACATTCCAGAGGACGCAGAACACGTCTTTTTTCACTGCCCCAGATTCGAAACCCAAAGGGCTACATTAGAAGCTACAACCGGGGAGCACTTTACACCCGAAAATATCATGGAGCTTATGGTGAAAGCCAAGGGGATATGGACCGAAGTTGAAAAAGTTACTACAGCCATCGGAAAGAAGCATAGGCAGGAGGAAGTCATCCGAAAGAATGAACGCGAGAGGAACACGAATGTTGACATGAGCGCAGAATAAATTCTGATCCAGCCCCGCGACGTAATACCAAATGGGAGTCCCGCGGGGAGAGTGGAAGGAGAAGGAGGTGGTTTTAGTGGGTAAGAGTCCCACATAACCGTGTGGCAGGAGCCTGCGGTAGCTTTTGAAGCTTTCCACCTTCCATCGGAAAAAAAAAAAAAAAAAAAAAAAAAAAAGACAGACGGTAAACCGATTTTAATAAGGTTTTGTGTTTACACAAAACCTTAAAAATGAAGAGTTAGTTGCAGGAAAATATGAAGAGTTAGTTGCAGGAGAGCCGGATGCAACCTTATTTCGTATATTATGACATGAGGATACACGGGTAGTAGACAATTTACTTTAAAAGTGATTAAAAGATTGAATGTTTCTCAGAACTGCTCAAAATTTGCGTTTTATTTACCACATAACAGGAATGTCAAATGATCAATATTTTTGGAGAAACCATTTTCCCCATATAAAGTTTTGTACTAATTTTATTTTCTCTAAGTTGCGACGCTGATTGTAGCTGCATCCTTAATTATTTATTTTCTGAAGTAAGGTTTTCCACGGGGTCTGAGGATCCCGAACTTCCCTTCTTCAGTAGAGTTTCAGGACCGTTTGAATGATATCTCCGGGATGTGGGCGGCTTGTTGTTGTTTACTGAAACAATGATAAACTATGACGCGAGACTAAAATCCACTTCTATTTATTTGAAGTTTGTACTTAAAACTAAATCAGTGCAAATTAGTTCAATACATATTACTGTTATTACTTTCGTGAGTTGGCGGACAGGACTAGAGTGTTTATGAGAATGTTTAGAAATATCATTATTGACATTTGTTACCCCAGTATCATGTCAGTCCGTCCGATGTGCCGTCACAATTTAATGATAGAAGCAGATTTAGTGTCGTAACAGTCAGTGAAATTTTGGATGTTAGTTCAATATAAAACTTGTTTTTTAATTATTTCAATAATTTGTACCTAAGCAGAATATTTTTAAAATAAAGTAAATTGTATAAAAATAATTACGCTTAATTGTGAATGTCCTCCTTTTTCTAGAAAATTTTTCACAATGTTTTGAAGCCAGATACTAACGCAAGTGCACTATTGTCGATGCAATACCTTCTAGAATGAAATTATGTTACTGTGTAAAAGGGTATCGCGTAGCTAAAATTCCTCACGTAAGAAAACCTAAAACCTTTCATATCGGAAGCGTCCAGCTGTCGGTTTCCGGATTTGTTTCTAGTTCATGATCATTTTATAAGATTCGTATTAACTTGAAACTCGACCATGAGCGCGCTTAGAGAAAAATTTTGTCATTACAAGTTTAGTGTTTGTTCACTCTATTCCTCATTTTTCTTATTAAGGTTTTGTGTGAAACAAAATCTTATTTAAATCGATTCAATATCCGCCTGTCCCTCTGTCTGCCACCCCCGATTTTCTCGGAAACTGCTAAACCGATTGTCACCTAATTTGGTGAAAACATGTGGCCGGTGTGTTCCTTTACATGCAACTAGTGACGTTGTTTTGCTTGTGGGCGGCTTAGTGGAGGTTGACCTGACCTCCACACCACAACAAGCGCAGCACAACTCACCACGACTGAGCAGCTCCCCTACTAGTCAGTATCTGGATGATAACCACGAGGACGACGTCGTTGGAACCGAACTCATGAGTGTCCACAGCGAGCTGCCGACCACACCGGGCAACTTTTAATTTTAATTTGAAATAGTCTAGTTGTTTTAACCTTAATGTGATGTTTTGATTGTATTTCATCACTAAAAATATAAAATAAAGCCATAGATTCATTTTAATGTTACTTGAAATTGTGAGCTTTGATTAATTAGTTACAAATTAGAAATTAGAGTGCCGATATTCCCAAAAGTATATAGATTTTTTAGGGTTTGGGTGAAACAAAACCCTGTTAAAGTTGATTCAAAGTCTATCTGCCCATCTGTCCGCTTGTCACATGAGATTTACTCCGAAACCGCTGAAGTTATCGTCACGAAGTTTCGTAAGAATATGTTGTCTGTGAATCGCTATATAAGCAACGAGCAACATCATTTTGTATGGGGGTTAAGGGGCTCCTAACATATCATGATTAGGAACAAACCTTTTTTCAAAGAATATGTTCATGTGGAGTTTCAAACGAAATGTTCCGATTATTTTGTATGGGGGTTAAGGGGCTCCTAACATATCATGATGAGGAACAAACCTTTTTTCAAAGAATATGTATGTTCTCATATTGGATGAAACAGAGGAGTGAGAACTCAAACATAAGTCCCAAAAAGTGCAACAGGTCTCGTTTTCAAAACCTATCCAAACGAACCACCTGACGAAAATCACAGTGATGGATTTATACAAAATCTAGGTCTCAAAATACATCGTATTCGATAACGCCCATGGAAAGTTTCTCGAACAAGATGAACATAAAACCTGGGTTTTCCGACTCGTTTGATACTTATGTAGCATCAAATGCGACTTCGATTATTGCATATCCATTGAAACGGGTCATTACCTCTCATTGACGGGTGTAGGTTTCATTGTATATATTATGTGTTGATGTCATGCACACATTTTCCTGATGGCTTAAGCAGACATTTGTCTGTCTGATGTCTAATGCCAGCTAAGACATTTGTCTGATTGTTGTATGAGCCAGACACAAATATTTATCTGTCTGTTGTCTCAGGCAGCCGGAGACATTTTTCTACGTCAAATATCTTCTTCTTCTTATCTTATTTTTCTTATGTTTGCCAAGTTTTGCAACAAGTCGCAATTATTCTGAGGAATGAATATCCAATGTAGTAGAATGTAGAAGTATTGAATTGATCATTGCCGGATCTAAGTGGAAATCAACAGTTGTTTCGCTGTGCCCATTGCCCATTACTCCTAGATCAACTCCAGCTGATGAAATCAACGGCATTTTGAAAAATTCTTTCCTGTGGGGAAATGTACGCTTAACATAAACATGCGTGCACGTCTTCAACATGATATCAGCCCGTGAGTTTTCAAAGCAACTGCTCGAGATAGGCGATGGCAATGTTGCAAGCGATTTAAATGGCTTCAACACGTTACCAAATAACTTTTGCGCAATTTTTTCATCAAAAGAAAAATTAATTGATCGCGTTTTCCCAAACATTGTTGGAAACTAATAAAACCATAATTGGTTAAGAGAACGCGCAATTTTACCACCAAGAAATGTAAATGTTGATAAATTAAATTTTCTAATTCATCAAAATTGCCAGGTGACTTGGTGTCATACAAATCCATTGATACTGCTGCGAATGAAGAAGACGCAATCAATTATCTAGTTGAATTTTTGAATTCTTTGGAACCACCCGGTATAACACCGCATTGTTTGAATTTGAAAATTGGTTCTTCATACGTCATACTTCTTCGAAATCTCAATCCCTTTGCAATGGAATGAGACTTTCGGTCAAAAAATACTAAATTTGATGGGAGCAACAATTAGTCCCGGCAAACCAAGCGGAGAAGTTGTACTGATACCGCGCATCCCATTAACACTAGCAGAGACGCCATTCCAATTCAAACGGCTTGAATTTCCCGTCCGTTTATCTATGCTCTGACCGTTAATAAAGCTCAAGAACAAACGCTCCAAGTTCGTGGTGTGAATTTGGGAGTGGGAGTACCAAATTATTTATTTATGCATGCACCACAAAATCAAACAAAAAATGTTGTATACACTAATGTGATTGAATTTAAAAAAAAAACTTCTTCTTTTTCTTCAGCCTTTGCCCCGTTCACAAGCGGGGTCCGTTCGTCCTGATTGGCTTCGCCATTTGGCTCTATGGAATGCCTGATCTGGGTGCAATCTCGAGGCTTTTAAATCCCCATCCAACGTATCAAGCCACCGTTGTTTAGGCCTGCCTTTTGGTCGTTTACCATCGATTTCGATGTTCAAACCAATCGTGGCAAGTGAATTCTCGTTAGCATGAATTGCGTGACCATATCATCGAAGACGCCTCTCTCGCAATTTTTCTATGATCGGTGCAACCCCATAACGATTGCGGATATACCCATTTCGGATGTGATCAAAACGTGTCACGCCACTAGTCCAACGTAGCATCTTCGTCTCCATTACCGCAAGACGCCGTTCATTGTCCTTTATAGTCGGCCAACACTCAGAACTATAGAGAGCGACAGACGGACGACATTGAGGTAAATTTTAGATTTGAGACGTTCGTTAATACGTCGATCACAAAGAACACCAGTTGTAGAACGACACTTCATCCAGGTTGCGTTAATGCGTGAAGCAGTTTCATAACGCAGCTCTCCATTAGCCGATAGCGTTGACCCGAGGTATTTAAATCAGTTCTGGGCAGATCAATGCTGGTCGGTCGTCAAAAATTCAGTTTTGTTTAGATTCAATCTGAGACCGTTGCATAAAGCGATCATTCCATTTTTGAACAAGTTGCTCGAGATCATTTTTGCTTTGAGATGCTAGGAAAACATCATCAGCATAAAGCAGTGTGTAGGGCGCTGGAAGTTGGATATCCCGTGTGGCGGTGTCCATAACAAGAACCAAGAGGAGTGGTGAGAGGCCGCTTCCATGATGAACACCAACAGAGACACGAGGCGGTTTTGATACACCTGCCATACTTCGCACTTTACTTTTCGGATCGTGGTAGAACAATTGAACCCAACGCATGAGTTCTTCTGACACCCAGTGTTGTCGTAAAGCATACTAGATGAGTTGGTGTGTCACAGGGTCAAACGCTTTCTCCAGATCCAGAAATGCAATGTAAAGAGGGCGATGCTTCTCACGGTGTTTCTCCATGAGTAACCGCGCAGCGTGTACTGCGTCAGTAGTTCCACAGTTTTTGACAAATACAGCTTGATTCACGGTTATTTCAACTATTTCGCGAATACGGTTGTCAAGAATGCGTTCAAAAATCTTCATGGAATGGGAAAGTAATCAGATCGGACGGTAATTTGAACATTCTGCTGGACTACCTTTCTTTTTGGACCTGTGGTACTTTCTTGCCAGTCTTCCTTCCTGAATAACCCGATTAAAGAATTCACTGAGCCACAGTGTTGGGTCCCAGCTCTTCGCTTTCCAGAGCTCAGATGCGATGTCGTCAGGTCCTGTGGCTTTCCCCGATTTCATTCGTTTTATTGCTTCCTCGACTTCAGTTGCGCTGACTGGTGGAACTGGTCCAAATATCGGCAATGATTGTAGAAGTGCATCACTGCATCATGGCCGGCAAGCCAATGCGATACAGCGGTTCCCGGTGCCACCACGTGGAGGTTCTCCTCGGCCACTTGGTTTTGGTTCAGCCGACAGGGCTGCCGCCCCGTATTCGTCCCCGCCACCTCAGAGCACCAGTTGCGCTGACAGGTGGAACTGGTCCAAATGTCGGCAATGATTGTGGAAGTGGAGGATGAGCAAATTCTTCGGTTGAAATCTGCTCGAAGTATTTTCGCCATTTATCCGTTGCGGCTCGACGGTTGGTAAGGAAAGTACCGTTCTTGTCATTAACGCAACAGATGTGTTTGATATCCTGTGTACGTTCGTTGCGGCTTTTAGCAAGTCGATACAGATCTCTCTTGCCATTTCGAGTGTCCAGTTTATCGTAAAGATTTTTGAAATGGTTTGCTCGGGTGACAGCGACTGCTTTCTTTGCTTCCCGGTTGGCATTCTTATAAATTTGCCAATTAGCAAGCGTTTTATCGTCGAGAAATTTATGGTAGAGGCGTTTCTTTTCACGGACCTTCATTTCAACATCATCATTCTAAAGTCAAGTATCTCGGTTGATGTACCGCTTACCCGGCTTGGTGACCCCGAGGGTTGCAGAGGCCGCTTTGTGGATCGTGTCTTTCATTTGGTTCCACGATTTTTTCACTTTCGTAATGGTCGGCAATCGTATGAGTGAGATCGTTTCTTCTTTCTTCTCACGAAATCGCCACCATTTGATGCGCCGCGAGCCAGTGCGCTCCTCACGCTGTTTTATCGGTGGTTTAATTCGCAGGACGGCAATCAACGGCCGATGTTGGCAATCAGTGACAGTGGTGAAATGTTGGCGTCTTATGAGAATATAGTCGATTTGCGTTTTACTGCTGCCACTATAAAATGTAGGAAGATGAGACAATTGTTCGATGAACCATGTATTCATAAGTACAAGGTCCTGGGTGTCTGCAAAATCGATTATACGCTCGCCACCCTCATTATGCATTATGCGCTTTGAACCCTTTTCCCCCATATCACCTGTTACCGTCTGCCTTTTCACCCACATGACCATTAAGGTTACCGGCAATAATAATATAGTCGTCAGCAGGCACGTGACAAGTCTTTTCATCGAGAAATTGTCAGAAGGCATCTTTCTCAGCATCATGTCGCTCGTTCTTTGGTGGGTACGCGGTGAAGTGAATAGTGCGATTAGCTGCTATAATGGTGAGCTTCATTAGCCGATCATCAAATCGTTCGACTTCTTTAATGGCATCACGAAAACACCCTGAGATGGCAATGCCACCACCATATTGAGTGTGTGGGTTACCAAAATAGAGAAGTTTATAGCCATTTTTACCGCGTTTGCATTCAATGTTGCAGCTTTTGGCACCAAACCATCGGGTTTCTTGCAGAGCGCAGATATCAATGCGCCTTTTCCGAAGGGCTCTTGCGAGTTCTTCGGTCTTTCCAGTTAGGGTACCAACAATTAGCGTACAGACACGTATTTGTTTTGTTCGTTTTGTTCAGACTAACTTGTTTACTTCCTGACGTCGTCCATGCGTCAAGAACCCTTGTCCATTTCTCGACAGGTTTGGGGCCCGTCTTGCCGCGTCGACTGAGGTGAACGCCCTAGCATTTCTCCGAGGCTTATGACTCAATCCGATCATCATGTTTGTAACGATATTGTATGCATTTTCTTGGTCGGCCTGTCGCGGGACCTGTCAGCAAGAGAGATCGGGTAGGATTTTGCATAGTGGAATAACTCCAACTATACTCAATCTCTTTCCCTGATCTCAGCATTTTATTTTTGTTTTACTGATGATAGTACAGAGTGCGTTGCCTCAAACCTTCCTCCTTTAGCTGGGCTTGGGAGCAGCATACTATGTTAATAACATGACGGAGTTTGGATTTAAAGAAAAAAGTGACTTCCAACACTTTAGTCGTAGCATTGGGCCATCATATATTGGCTGTTCTTCATTTTATACTAAACCAGCGGATCTGGGCGCGCTTCGCGAAACACAAATGCTACCTTTGGTTAGATAACATACTATACATACATAGTTTTTTTTTTAATTTTAAAAAAACTATGTATGTATAGTATGTTATTTAACCACTTGGCTACGCTATACCAACATGTTATCTCTGGCCCAACCGCTGTTTTATGCCCCCACTCCTTTTTCCTTGATATATGCAGTCCGAATTTACGGTACATTGCGAGCATACGTTACGTGTCACGGCTGTACGTAAAATTACCTCACATGCAGAGCCAAAACAAGCTTCTCTGCAAATGGAATGGCATCGAGCGGGAATAGAAAACTGGCTTCAAATGTGAAGGATGAAAGTTAACAAGTCGAAGTGCGGGCAGGTATCTTTCACTTTGCGAAAAGCAAATTGCCCTCAAGTGAAGATCAACATCATCGCTATACCCCAACCGGATGACGTTCGGGGTACACATCGATAGAAGACCTGGAAACGGCACCTAGATGCAAAAAATCAACAACTCAAATTTAAATACAAAAATTGCTTCTCAAAAAATCACTCCTGTCTTTGAACTGTAAGTAGCTGTTCTACAAATCGGTGCTTAAGCCTGTATCGGCTTTGGGATTCAACTATGGAGTTCTGCCAAACCATCCAACATTAATCTGCTGCAGTGATCTCAGGCTAAAATTCTGATATATGCGTCCGGTGCTCTCTGGTATTTCCGCAACGTTAATCTCTGTAAAGGTTTAGAAACCAGGACAATAGTGGAAGAAATTGAGCTTACCCCTAATAAACTGCTTAGCCGGAGTTACAACAAGACAGCGGCTAAGAAAATTTTGTCTAATCGAAAATTCAAGCGGCTGTAAAGAGTTGACCTCACGGATCTTGGAAAGGTCTCTGCACTAGCATCAGTTTACAGTTTACAGCAAAATCCTTAAATTAATAGACCAGTAGCTTACTCCAAACTACAATTTACAATTTTGTAAGTTGCTGCCGAAATATATATATACATAATAAAATAAAATTTTAGTTTGGAGTAAGCTACTGGTCTATCAATTTTAGACTTAACTACAAACAGAAGGCAATATCTAACATTTCAGCAAAATCCTTACTAAAATCTGTTTACTGTTTGTCTGTCTGTCCATCTGTCGGTGTGTCTGTTTTTCTGTTTGTCTGTTCGTCTGTCTGTCAGTTACACGCACTTTTCTCAGAAACGGTTAAACCAATTGAAATCAAATTTGGCGGATGGATGAGAACTGTCATCTCATGTATAGAGTGAGCTTTTTTCTCCAAATATAGTCATGTGGGGTATCAAATGATAGGTATCGATTACTACTTTACAATGCCGGCCTCAATTCCCACATTCAATTCAAAAGGGAGGAAGGCTTGTGTTGGAAATTGGACATTTCTTTCGGAGACCAATTCTCATCACCCACCCAACAGAAAAATATAAAAAAAAAAGCTGCCACTTTTCCGTGCCTAGGCTTTGAAACACCCTCCACGCCGATATCTGTTCAAATAGAGTTAATTATAGTTTGTTACTATAATTTCTAGTAATTGACTGTAAACCCACTTTAAGTTTCTCTTATCATCATATAGTGTTACAAGTTATAATATAAAGCATGTTCTTACCAAATTTAATGGTGATGCTTCAGTGCAAATTCTCAGACTTCGAATGTCAGTATCACGCTAAAGTGAATATTCTGACATAATATAGGCATATATGTACATTACTTGCTATTTACAAATGGAACAAATGTCCACTCAAATATTTTTATATAAGAAATACACAAAACCCTTCATACCTAAAGCGTAAGCTTCAGATTTCCCGACTTGTTTTTTTCAAGAATTAAATTAATATAGGTCACCACTCCCAAAAAATCTGCTCTTTAACTTAATTTAAATGAAAGAAAAAATGTAAAACTGGAAAAAAAATATAGTTTAATGCTAAAACGGACAATTTCCAGGAATGGCGTGCAATTATGTCTATAATTAACTAGGCTTAAGAACTAAAATATATTTAGCGCTTCCAATGTATGATTGAAATCAAATAATTCAAGTTAGGAAACCGGAAGCTGGACGCTTCAGGTATGAAAACTTTTGTGTATTTCTTATATTATACAGGGTGCGGCAGCATAACTTCCTTTTTTAAAATGGGCGCCGCTCAGTTAGTTGATGTCATAGCAGAGCGCTAGTGGTCTCGTTCAAGAGGTGATACTGTAAAGTTCAGTCGCCATCATGCGTTGGAATAGTGAGGAGCGTGCCTTTACCATTGAGGTTTACTTTTCAAGCGGATGTTCGGTTATTGCAACATAGCGTGCATTTCGTCGTGTGGGTTGGTTAACAAACAAAACATGCGCTACTGGGCTGACACCAACCCTCGAAAATTGCATCAAAAGCCTTTGCATACACCCAAAGTCACAGTGTGGTGTGCAATTTCCTCAGCTGGAATTATTCGTCCCTGGTTTTTTGAGGAAAATGAGGTTACAGTGACAGTGAATTCGGACCGGTATGTAAACATGCTACAGAATTTTTTTTTCCCACGGCTAGAAAATTTGGATTTGGGGAACACTTGGTTCCAACAAGACGGTGCAACAGCACACACTTCAAGAGCATCGATGGCTGTTTTGAGGGAACACTTTCCAGAGCGCCTTATCTCAATTAGAGGCGATTTGGAATGGCCGGCACGCTCTCCCGATCTGTCCCCTTGTGATTTTTTTCTATGGGGTTTTTTGAAATCCCGTGTTTATGTGAACCGTCCAAGAACCCTACAAGATTTCAAGACCAACATCCAAGAAGAAATTGCCAACATAACACCTGCTATGCTAACAAGAGTCATGATAAACGCCAGAAATCGGTTTACGCAATGTATGGAGAATGGGGGACGTCATCTAACAGATTTGATCTTCAAAACAATGTAAATAAAAACTGTAGACATGTACCTACATTATAAAAAATAAATAAATATTTTGCGATGCATACAATAGTTTTTATTGAGTTTTGAAAAAAGGAAGTTATGCTGCCGCACCCTGTTTAAAGAGATTTGAGTGCGCATTTGCCTCATTAGTAGGTAGCACGTAATATATGCATATATAATATTATGTGGGAGTATCCACTTTCGATGATATTGACTTTTATAGTCTTGAATTTGGAAAGAAACGACAACTTTGACCTATTATAACTTTTTTAGTGATTGTGCGTCCACCAAACTCGGTACAATGATCCTCTATGTTACAACCCACATTACTGTAAAATTTCGTGGTAATTGGATGAACTTAAGGGAGGTTTTGCAGTCAATTACAAAAAAAAAACATAGTAATATATTATTACTAACTGTATTTGAAAGGATATCGGTATGGAAAGTATTTCGGAGCCTAGGTACCATATAGTGGCAGCCTCTTGGGTTGGGTAGTTTCTGAGAATGGGCCCGTTAAAGAAATGATCACTGTCTAATAATCCATCATTCATTATTATAAATTTTGCACAACATAAGCATTTTTCATTCACAATAATTCCAAGCAAAACACATTCCATTCTTATAATGATAATGTTACAGTCACTTGAAACGAGCACGTATTATCTTATTCGCTACGAATTGTTACCTGATCGCTAGAATAAACATTTTAGACTAAGAATTTTCAGATAAGTCATGAGACATCACCAGACAAATGTAAAAACATGACAACGATTCTGAAATGATTCTCAAGGTGTCATCAAATAGTTGTAAATTTCCTTTGTATAAATGAAGTTTATCTGAGTGAAATTATGCGGTGTTTCCAACGATTAATTATTTGAAATAATAAAAACTTCTCGTTTCTTTTTCGTTGGTGTGAATGTTTATTCTTGCAAATACCAATATTTCGGGAACCACTTGTTCCCTTCATCAGTGCTAACAAGTTTGCACTTGTTTGCAACTTGTTAGCACTGATGAAGGGAACAAGAGGTTCCCGAAATATCGGTATTTGCAAGAATAAATATTTACATCAACGAAAAAGAAACAACAAGTTCTTATTATTTCAAATAAATTAAGTTGTTCGGAAAATAAAATCGGGCAGTATTATCCTACACGTTGCGACTTTAGCGTCAGACGAAACGCCGGCTGGTAAGGAATAAATCGACTTCCTGAACATTTGGTGACCCCAACGTGATCCGTCACGTATAATAATTGTTGTAAGTTCTCCTTGCAAGCAAGCAAAAGGAGTTGGGGGACGAATTCCAGCGCCTTGTTCTAAACTACCGGAAGGACCCATCCAGCCGGGATACTCCCGAATACCTGAAGGCCAAGCTCGAACAGTTGGAGCAGTTGTGGACAACCTTCAACACGAACAACATAGAGCTGGAACCTCATGCCGGGACGTATTCGCATCATCCGTACTTCGAAAAACAGTATTTCGCCCAACTCAGTGCGAAATACATAAAGGTGAAAAGGAATATCCAGCAACTTTTGCATAATTTGGAGGCACCGTTATCATCCGCATGAGCTGTAGCACAGGCTGCAGTTAACTTACCGAAGATCACCGTACCCAAATTCAATGGTGATAATTTGAAGTGGAAGCAGTTCCACGACTTGTTCAAAGAAATGATCCACGATTAACCACATGGTGACACCCAGAAGATATGGCATCTAAAGAACAACGTTACTGGTGAAGCTGAACGCCTGATTCGTCATCTCCATCTTCGAGTTCGGTGGACTTAAAGAGGACACATGATAGGGCATCCCCTTGTCCTAGGCCGTTGTTGATGTCGAATGGTCTTGAGAGTGATCCTGCTGCTTTTATCTGGCCTCGCACATTGGTCAGGGTCAGCCTAGTCAGTCTTATCAATTTCGTCGGGATACCGAATTCTCCCATGGCCTTGTAGTTTTACCCTGGCTATGCTATCATAGGCGGCTTTAAAGTCGATGAATAGATAGTGCAACTGGTGTCCATATTCCAACAGTTTTTCCATCGTTTGCCGCACAGAGAAAATCTGATCTGTTGCTGATTTGCCTGGAGTGAAGCCTCTTTGGTATGGGCCAATGATGTTCTGGGCGTATGGGGCTATCCGGCCTAGCAAGATAGAGGAGAATATCTTATAGATGGTACTCAGCAACGTGATACCTCTATAATTGCTGCACTGTGTAATATCTCCCTTTTTATGTATGAGACAGAAAATGCCTCGTTGCAAATCGTCAAGCATTGATTCGCTGTCCCATACCTTAAGCACAAGTTGATGAACCACTTGGTGTAACTGGTCGCCTCCATATTTAACCAATTCGGCTGTAATTCCATCGGCTCCTGGCGACTTATGATTTTTAAGCCGATCAATCGCACGGACTGTTTCTCCTAAACTTGGCGGTGGCAATATTTGTCCGTCGTCTTCAGTTGGCGGGACCTCCAACTCGCCGATGTTCTGGTTGTTCAGTAGCTCATCAAAGTACCCAACCCATCGCTCCAATATGCCCATTCTGTCGCAAATCAGATTTGCCTCTTTATCTCGGTAGGATGAGCATCGAGGTGTGTAAGGCTTACCTGCTGACTGCCTGATGCGGTTGCTCCTGTACTTTTCTAGTTCATAGACTTGTTGGTTTGCGCAAGCTTCCTTTTTCCGCCTGTGTACTCGGTTCTCGGCTCGACGGAGTTCGGGATAAGTCTCTGCCCGCATTCTTTGAAAATGCAACATTACTCAGTATGCGGTATTCTTCCCTTCCGTTGCTAACTTACATTCATCGTCAAACCAGCCGTTCCGACTCCTTTTGAGGCTGGGGCCAATTATGTTTGTGGCCGTATCAATGATATTTGATTTGCAACACGGAACCATTAATTCATTACTAATGACGCCACAACAACTCCAAGGGCAAATAACACTCATTCAGAAGGTTCTTCCTCCGAATCTAAGGATTCCGGTTAGCCGAACGATTGGAGATCTTTCAATGTACAAGACGTTTTTCGTACATGCTAAAATGACAAAGAGCTTCGTTATTTTCCAGTCCAACTAGGCTTGTTGAATTCAGATCCAGGCAATTGCTATTCCTCATTATTTAAAAAACTTTTTAGAATATAGCTAAATATTTATTCATTTACAGGATCTAGATACAAGTCTTTTAAAAATCCAATTTAGCCATAATTAGAATAGTATAGTATATAGTATAGATTTAGATTAGTATAAATTCATCTAATAAACCTACTGGCGAGGAGACTGTTAGCATTGATGAAGGGAACAAGTAGTTCCCGAAATATCGGTATAAATATCTACTCCAGCGAAAAAGAAAAAACAAGTTTTTTATTATTTCAAATAATTAATCGCTGGAAACACCGCATAATTACAGCGATATGAAAACGATTCTGAAATGATTCTCAAGGTTGTCCGGAAAATAAAATCGGCAGTATTTTCCTACACGTTGCATCTTTAGTACCAGACGAAACGCCAGCTGACAAGGAATAAATCGATTTCCTGAACAATCACTTTCAACCCCCCGCACTCCCCACCTCTCCAACAAATGCCAAACTAATACCGGCTTCTGAAAATTCTAACTGAGACCTTACATTTGGTGAAAAAAGGATTTACACACCCCTTTTGCATGTATGGGGAGCCTCTCTTAAATGCCACGTACAATTATGTAACTCACTGTATGCGTGAGCGTTCATAGTTTCCACCTTTTCACCAAATTTGGTGCTAATCGCTATAACTATCTCCGAGAAAAAATGCGTGCGACGGACAGACAGACAGACAGTAAACCGATTTTAATAAGGTTTTATTTTACACAAAACCTTAATAAAACCAAGTAATATGATCTGTCATATAGACCATGATATATTATATAAAGTTTGGTAAAAGTCCTACTGTCACTGACGAAGTTGCAATAGATCTGTAACCCCAAAACAAATCTCAATATCACACTAAAATGTATAGTTTGGTTTTGGACTTGTTCTGTTTTGATGATAATCAATTCATCTGGTGATTTGGTCAGCCTCGTTTTCCAGGGATCGATAATTGTAAATGACATTACGTCTTCGTGCGTCTGATATGAAAACTTAAATGAAAACACTTTTATTTATTGACGTTGGTGGCTCAAAAATACAACATATAGTATAGTATTATCTATTACAAGTGCGTTATTGTATTGGCTGAACTGAAAACTGTAGTAACTTTAATATGTAATATGAGGGTAGGTGTGAAATGCAAATACTTCTTATGCCTTTTCCACCAAAGGATAGAAAATATTCAAATAAAAGTTTAAGCTTTTGTTAATTACTCTACTCTACTTAATAAGTTTGGCGCAACAATATGATAAAACGAGATATACATAATTGTTTTAGTGGTAAACGAAGAATAACACCTAAATGTTTGTTGGTTGTAAACTATCTAGTCACTATAGATAGGTCTGATAGCGTTGGTCGCAAGAATTTTACGAGTAGAATTTATTTTATTTATATTTAGTTCTAATTAGACCCAAATAAGCGAAAGCGGTATTTACGGAAACAATCCTCCCGCTTTAATGTTCAATGTTGTTTACAGCGTCAACGAACTGTGGGACTACTTTCAAATGCATGTCACATTGTACCTTAATACCTCGTGTTCTCTGATTGCATTACATCCAATAATTCGATATTACTTTCAGATTCATTTTGAAGATTTCAGGATTTCAAATGGAAAGTTTAGTTGTTTTCAATTTGAAAATTTATCTTTTTCTACTCTGGGCCGTAAACATTATTGTCCGCTTTAGCTGTCTTAAGTTTCACCCTCGTTTTACCAACCAGGCGCGATACATTCAGTTAAAACACTTTGTTAAATTGAGTACATTCTTGGCATCATTTTAATGAATCTGTACACATTTTACGGAATGCTTTAATTCCCACAGATTAGTGGAGAGACGTTCTACTTTTGGATCACAAAATACGCTCTCCTTCCAGCTACAATGTGGAGACATTCGCTTTAATTTTTTTGGTAGCTGGGAAAAATTGGTGGAACTGAAATTGTTAGTCTGATAAGGAAAATGCATAAAAGTGTGAAAAGTATCTTAAAACAGTTCAGTGAATTTTATTGCTTAACTTGTCATTTTCTTCGTCCGTTTCCCCGTAGTAATAAAAAATGGTGGTGAATTTGCTCGTGAGTTGTAAAAATAAACAAAGCTGGACACATAAATCATCACGGAATTTTGAAAATGGTTTTCTAGGTGGCGACAGGACTGTTAGTAACGTTTAGCAGTGGTGCCACAGCATTGCGTGGTAACTTTTGTGGGCAATGTTCCCCAACATCTGGAGTGAAGTGCATTGATGAAACAACGTTTGCAATTTGTGACACAAGTAAGTTAAATGCGGAAGAATTCCAGAATATGCGGCTTGATATACCGACCATATTTATGGGTATAAAAATGCAAATACCTGTCTTCCATAAGGATGTTGCCAGGCTATACATATAAGACAGACACGCAATTACACAATAACAAAATATGGCTCAATACTATGTTTGATCATTTTCTAGCGCATAATATGCTTATATTAACAATATTATACCTACAGTGAAAATGTACAACAGCAGGGCCAACACAAAGACTTTTGAGTTAACCAGAAACTTCAACCAAAGACAATTGTTCTTATCAGTCGAAAACTGACTCTCCATTCATTTGATATGTATGGTTCAATGTAATGCCCTGATTACTCAGCAAAGTTTACATTAGCGCCAATGCTTTCTTTTTAGATAGATCGGCATTACCAAACTCATTCTTAAAGCTTCAGAGATAGCACCCGAACTCTGCAAAATGGACCCGAAAACATTAACCGTCTTGTCTTGCTTATATTATTGATTTACACACAACACACGCCTTCATATCGCCAGAGTTGTTAATGATTCCCTCCTGAGAATGATTTATGTACATTTAAAATTTTACTCCTGTCGTGGATGATGATTATTGTACTATTGCGATTTGAAGTTTGCGGAACTAATAACTGATTACGGTCACTTTATGGATTCTGTTCTCTTTTAAGCCTGATGAATGGCTCATCGTTGACTTTAGTCATGTTCCATCGTTGAGTTCCTAAAACTTATCGTACACAATATGTGCTTTCTTATTACTTTCTTTCATAATTTTCTTTTCGATGGGATTAACAAACTTAAGGATGTGTAAGTGATAAGCCTTTAGGAACGACACAAGCGTAAAAGCAAATACAAACAACAATGACTCAACCGGCATTCAAACCGGGAGCACGGAAATCGAGACGCCGACACTCAACAACGGCGATATTACATGAATTATAAAAGAGTAGTTGAAATTGTAATCACAATGCGCAAACCCATAATCTCAATTACTTGTTGTTGATGGTTTTCGCATTATTTACCTCTTTGAAGTGGATGGATAAGAATATCCAAGGGAGGTCAACTTTTATACTGGCTATAATAGCCCTCTTCAACCTGGCCGATTGCTGAGCAGAAACAGCCGCACACCCCGCTGAGAACGCTGCTTGCGTCAAACGGACCGCAGATAGCCCACTGCAAAACTAACTGGGGAAAAAGCGGAAAGAGGACGACGTGCCTGATGGAGACTTTATCGAAGTAGTTTCCAGAGCCCAAAAAAAGAAGGCGAAGAAGGAAAAAAGGAAACAACTGACTCCGCTA
This sequence comes from Hermetia illucens, assembly GCF_905115235.1. Lineage (NCBI taxonomy): Eukaryota > Metazoa > Arthropoda > Insecta > Diptera > Stratiomyidae > Hermetia > Hermetia illucens. The sequence continues at coordinate 110,105,018 of NC_051850.1, read as the reverse complement.
CCAGAGACACGTCTATCCAAAGACAAGATGGCTGCCCACCAAAAGCTAGGAGCAGAAAAGACGAGGAAACGAAGAAGGACTAAATCGTCGGATCTGCTCATTAAGCCGACGGAAGGCAAACCATTTGAAATTCGCTACGGGATGCAATCCGAAGACAACGGGACAGAGGTGTCTTCCGCACGAAAACGAGGAGTGGCGGAGTTCTCGTCGAACTGGGCCCAAAGATGACTAACAAGAGTACGTTCTGCGAAGCGGTCAAGAGGTTATTGGGGGAGAAGGCTCTTCTTTACAGCCTAGAGTCCGTGTGCTCTTAGAAAGCCGGGATCTTGCTTGCCTCATAGAAAAGGTCGGAGTAGAGGAGGCGATAAAGCGTGAATTTTCAGAGGTCACCAATGCCCGGGTAGGTATCACCTCTGTAAATGCTCGAGGACAAAACTCACTGTGGTGGAAGTCCCTGAGCAATATGGAAGGATACTCCTTAGCAGCGGGAGAATCAAAATTGGATGGATAGTATGCAGGCTGCGAATGTGAATAGTCCCCATCAAGTGTCTGAACTATGGCCAAGTAGGTCACCAAGCAAAGACCTGGAATAAAAGCGAGAGTTGCGTTTTGTGCAGGGTTCGTGGCGCGCCTGGTGAGAGCGTCTCACACACTGCGAGCTCGGTGTTCAGGGTGGATTTGGAGAGGGCTAGACAGCGACCGGAATCATCCTCATTCTACAAATTAACGCGCTCCCGAGTGCAACCGCTCACCTGTTGCTAGCGCAGTTCGCTGCGGAAGTAAACACTGATCTAGTGCTGATTAGCGAGCAATACCGAAACAAGGATCCGTCCGAGACGATGCCGGACTTCCGGCGTTTCGACGCCCAGGCTGTGAAGGAAGCATTCCTGACTTCACTTTTGCGTCGGAATCTCTGGCATCATTGGTGGACGGGTGACGAGTCCTAGAAGACTTCTCGGCAAATGATCATCAGTACATCGCATTTGAAGTGGTTGACGCGACTTGCCGGCGAGCACCAACGCGACGTTCCCCTGCCTGTGGAATGTTGCGAGGGTGAACATCGGAAGTTCGGTGGACGGGTGACGAGTCCTAGATGACTTCTCCGCAATTGATCACCAGTACATCGCGTTTGAAGTGGTTGAAGCGAATTGCCGACGAGCACCAACGCGACGTTCCCCCTGCCTGTGGAATGTCGCGAGGGTGAACATCGGGAAGTTCGTCGAAGCTCTTGGAGCAGGTAGGGCCGCGTTGGAGGGGGCTCCAGAGGGTGGTAATGTCGCAGCTGACATCGTCGTAAATCCCGATAACGACGGTGTGTGGGGCTTCCATGCCCTTGAGGGGCCCCAGGCGCGACAAGCCTTCTATGTACTGGTGGACGGCCGAAATTGCCGACCTACGGAGAGAGTGTCATAAGCTCGGCTTTTTGGCACAACGTTTGCATGCCAACGAGGAGGCATGTGCTATGAAGGCACAGCAAAAAGGAGACTCCGTAGCACTATAAATAAAGGCAAAGCTCGCGGCTTGCAGCACCTTGTTGACGAGGTAAATGAGGACCCGTGGGGACTTGGCTATAAGCTTGTCACCAGGAAAATCGGGGTCTGCGGAGGTCCTGCATAATAAGTACCGACCAGATGGTCCGCATTGTGCGGGCATTGTTCCCCAGACACCTTGTACGGGTTGATGTAGATAATGCGGAAAGCGTCGAGGATTGTCCCTTTTCATAATGAGAGTGCTCGAAGAAGCGGTTCTCACTATGAAAAACAAGAAGGCGCTAGGCACTGATGACATCCCGGCGGAAGTTTACGCTGGCTTGAAGGAGAGCATTTTTCCTTGTCGCTGGAAAGTGGCCAGACTCACGTTGATCAGTAAGGAAAATGACTCGGAGCTTCTGTCTGCATACCGACCCCTGAATATGCTTGACACGGCCGGAAAAGTGCTCGAGAAGCTCATCAAGAGTAGACTCGCTGAAGCGATCCGCGCTGCCGGGGACTTATCCGCAAGGCAGTTCGGGTTCAGAACAGGGAGATCCACAGTGGATGTTAGTATGGAGGTCGTATATGCAGTTCATCGAGCCGAGGCTCACAGCTGCCGGTTTCGAAATACCTTCAATTCCGTAAGACGGCCAGATATGCTAGGCACACTAGAAAACTCATTTCACGTGCCAAACTATCTCTTGCAGGTAATGAGGGATTATCTAAAAGATCGCTTCCTGATCTATGAGACGCTAGATGGCCAAAGGAGGGTGGAAATCACGTCGCGAGGATCCAGCCTAGGGCCGGACCTCTGGAACGCTTCTTATGATAGTCTGCTGAGACTCAATATGCCCGAAGAGTCGCGCCTGGTCAGTTATGCAGACGACGTTGCGGCACTCGTTGCCGGATACACTGTTGAACAGGCGCAAAGCAAACTTGGCCTATTGATACGACGGGTAAGCGGATGGATGACTCCTCATGGTTTCAGCCTTGCGCTGGAAAAAATTCCATATCGATCGGCGAGTTGACTATAGAGTCAAAATGAACGGTTAAATACCTTGGTTTAATGCTCGACTCGAAGATCAGCTTCTTCGAGCAAATCAAAGCAGCAGCGGACATGGCTTCAGCTGGAGTCGCGGCCTTCAGTCGACTAATGGCGAATGTCGGGGACTCTATCTTTCCATATGGGAGCAACGCAGTTGGTTCTGCTCTATGGTGCGGAGGTATGGGCTGATGCCCTTGACAAGGAGGTGCATCGCAAACGCCTTGCTCAAGTGCAGAGGCATTTTGCGAGTGGCGTCTGCTTATCGCGCCGTCTCCGAACCGGCTGTGATGATGATCGCGGGAGTGATCCCCGTTGCCCTGCTTGCAAGGAGCGGAAAGCTATCTACAGCCGTAAAGGCAAGAACTTAAGAGAGATAGTTGCCCGTGAAAAATGTCAACGCACCCTTACCGAATGGCATCGACAAATTAGACCCGTGGTTGAACCGAACGCATGGTGAGATTGATTACTTCCTTACTCAACTTCTAAATGGGCATGGAGGTTTTCAGTTTTATCTGCACAGGATTGGGAAGGCGCGATCTGCTGTTTGTGTGTTCTGCAATGAAATAGCGAACGACACTGAACACACCCTTTTCTCTTACGATTGGTGGGACGTCTTTCGTCAGCAGCTCTACGCAGACACAAGGGAGCCCTCTCCAGACAACATTGTCAGAGAGATGCTGAGGAGTGCTGGTACCTGGAATCGTATTTCGCATTATGTACGGGCTCTTCTTATTGCGAAGAACTCGACCGGTGGAGGGATCAGACGGTAAGGGTTTCCTGAACTGACAATTCCTGATCGCCGTTATGTATGCTACAGAATCGTCCATTCACATGTAGGGGGCCAAAAATTCTTCGGAAGATTTTTCTCTCGAACACGGCCAAGAGTTCGCAATTTTTCTTGTTAAGAACCCAAGTCCGGAGAACACATGAGGACTGGCAAGATCATTGTCTTGTACAGAAAGCTTTGACCCTATGGTGAGACGTTTCGAGCGGAACAGTTTTGTAAACTGAAATAGGCTCTGTAGGCTACAACAACCGTGTACGGATTTCATCATGGTAGCTGTTATCGGTTGTGATTTTCGACCCTAGATAGGAGAAATTATCAACGGTCTCAAAGTTGTAGTCTCTTGTCTTTATTCTTCCCGTTTGACCAGTGCGGTTTGCTGTTGTTGGTTGGTTGGTTTTTGGTGCTGACGTTACACTGAAGTGGGTTTTGGTTCCGTGCTTTCATAAAGATTGGGAACAATGTGAGTACAGATGTTGATCCATCTCTTGGATGCTGTAATGACCCTGGTGGTGTGTGAAGCAGTTAAATGATCAGTTACATTTTAAGGTTTATTATAAATGGCACCCAACTGCAGGTGGCTACAATATCGGCGAGTGCCGGAAGAAGAAAGGGGCCACTTAAATTAAAAAGCCATTTCGAAACTTGGGCAACGTGATCTGGAAACTGGAGACTGGAGTGAAGCGCCGAGTTTATAGTTTCCGACCTGCTGTCTCAGTTATCTTTTAACATAGATGACTATTTTCAGTACGATAGCACAAAGGACGACCTTCTCGAAGCCTCTGGAAATATAAATATGCCCATAGCCACTATGAAAACGATTACCAATCTTATAAACATCTGTATTATAACCATTGCTTATCAATAGAACTTCTTTACCAATCAGCTATTTGCTGTTCTGAGTAGAAAGGGTGATATATATCACAGTGAGGTACTTTACGCCACTTCATACCTTTCTCGAAGAGTACATAGAAGAAGTGTGCAACTCCAAGAAGTTCTCAGACCGAATACTATCTCTCAAGTTAAATGGGGTAACTGCTGCTGACAAATGAGACATCATTTCAAATATTGTTTGCGTAAACGCAAAGTCACCAATATGCTAAATGTCAATTTAAAGAGGGTTTTTTTCAAAACACAATATATTTTCAGAGGTATATATTATATGATTTGGGCGCAAGAAAATCTCATCAGGTCGAGGCTGGTACCGCGGGAGCAGAAAAATTCTAAACCTCTACGTTCTGAAGCGTTTGTTTTCTGGAAAATCTGTTTATACATATTTTGGTTGACTTGTTTGGATGTGTTTTATAAGGATTGTGAAACTTACTTCCGGGTTAAAGCTCTGCGTTGACTGAATGCTTTGAATAATTTTAGACAACCAAGAAGCGTGCTTCTCAATTCCGACGGGGTGGTTGTAGTCTCGTATCTTTTTATATAAAAGCTTAATATCTTCTTAGATCAGACCCACAAGTTTTACACGGTAAGCTGACGTAAATATTTAAATTGTATTCAGTACATATAGATTGGGCTTTATTTTTGAATCTTTGGAAGTTACTTTTCTAATCAAGCTTTTGAATATTTACTATTCTAAAAAAATCTATGTTCAACCGCACCAAACTGAAATAGAATTTTTTAAAGATAGACACTGCAAGAGTTATAAATATCCCAGTAACTTTTTTCAAAAATGAGTTTTTGACTAATATTTTATGAAAATATAGGCTAGCTACGTACAGCATAATCCATAGGTTGAGATAATTTCAGGTTTTTCCACTTTACACAAAACACAATATTTTCTAAATTTAAACTGTCCTTACAAACCTAAATTTCCAGCAATACACCACTTAAGATCGCGAAATGGATCAGTGTTATTGAGAAAGTACAATTTATAACCAGGCCTAGTGTGAACATGGAATATTTTGAATCGAAGTTGGTTGGAGTGGGAACTCAGAGACGTGAAACAATAACACTTATGTTGCAGGCAGTAAAACGCTAGCCATTACTTTTGCTACCACTTCACCACCATCGAAAATTATGTGACTAGTCCAATCACATGAAGCATAACAAGCATTTGTTAACAATATTCCCGATTTATGGGTTTCTTAATCAGGACGCAAGTTGATGTTATTTTCTACTACTTAAAGTCGATACGTGATTCTAATATAAATATTTTGAACAATGTTTAGCCTCTGAGAACAACGGAAATAACTTTTATATGCATATTAGATTTCTGTTCTATACACACACATTCCATAGGTCATATAGATATGTATGTTGCAGATTATTAAAACGTAGTAAACAACTTGCATTTGCACTGGAAAACAAGTGTGCCATTGTGGCATTCACAACACCAATAACGAGTTCACGTTCTTAGTATCAATAATACCGAATATGCATGGCTGGTGATTTAAAGATTTACTGTTAAAAGACTACAATTCAAGAAAGTATCTTCTGAGTGAAAATATACTTTCTATATGTAGCTATTATAATGCTCAACCCGAACCGGAGCCAGTATATTTTAACTAATCCTCTAGGGCACAATTTTTTCTGAACCATTGAAAGTTTTTTCTCTTTTGAAATCCTCTGTAAATCACTTAAAAATATTTCCAATGCATTATGCAGTTTTGACTAATAAATTATATTTAATTATATATTTATTAATTAAGGCATGATTTATAGGTAATGATCTTTAAAGACATAAACCTTTCTTATAATTGTCACTCTTGTCATCATAAACGGTGCAGCAACTGGGGCCGGTATAAGCCTGCTTTAGTAGGGAAGTCTCCCCTAGTAGGTAATTGCCACCCTGACCTGCACTATCGCTCCATCTAAAGTAGGATCTGCCACGTCTTCTTTTGTCATCATAGGTGACCGGCTGACCACAGTCTATTGAATCAGCTTTCTCAACAACCAAACAGTCGAAAGATTCCACATACGTTTCTTCGCTTCATATTATACGGAATAGTCCATAGTCTTGTAGGAAGTAAAAATCCCTTCGTCAACCAAACACAATGAAAAGTTCACAATTTTTTTTAAGAATCCTAGTATCTGAGACATGCGTAAGATTATGGTCTTGTAAAATAATAGCTTCGCTACCTTTAACTAACATTTTTTGTAAGTTGAGACAAAGCCAAGCGCGGGTTTGATTATCCTTATTATTATCGGTTGTGATTTTGGACTCTAGATACTCCTAAGAATATTTTTGAAGGGTTTCAAAATTGGAGTGCTCTATCTTTGTTATTTTGATTGTGGTTTTTGTTTTTGCTGTTGACGCTGTCACCATAATTTTCAACAAAACGTTTCGCGCTGGATGCTTCATCTGAAACAATTTGTACATCTCGGGCTGTTGTTCCCATTGGGTTGGGTGGATTTGAAGAGAAGAGCTTCCCTGGCGCATCAACCTCAATCTTCCATCTCTTTGATCTCTTTGATCGCCTTTGATGATGAAAGCCTTTCAAAATCCTAATCATTCTCAATAATTTGATCATGATGCCATGTCCTCTCATGGAGGTGTAATATGTGGCCTTGAAGTCGATGAGAAGATGCTAAAACTGATAGCCATATTTTAATTGTTTTCACATCGACTACCGCAGAAAGACGACTTGATCCGGTGTTTGTTTGGCGGGAGAGAAGCGTCTTTGGTATCCAATAGTTACTTTCACGGTTTTTTGTTTAAAACAAAACCTTGCTAAAATCGATTAATTGCCTGTCTTTCCGGAAATCTTCAAAAGACTCTGGTATCTGAGTTACAGCGTATGGGATTTTCACCCACTAAAAACCATTTTGTAAGTCTTGCCTCACATGGCTCTAGTCTTTGCCCATTGATGGGATGCGCAACCGTTCCTTTCCCGCCTCCTTCGCTACTATCAACAATCCTTCTTCCCACTATGTGGTTAATTGCAATCCAGTTTTCCTAGTATGCAAGCAATTTCACCAATTAGACTTTCCGGTGCTACCATCTCTCTCAATATCGTGAAACTAGGACAGTGGAAGAAGACATGCTACGGGTCCTCCGGAATGCTATCGCAGCTGGGTCAGTTAGGTTTGCTTTTCAGCTTCAGTTCAGAATTCAGACATTGATCGACTTGATACAAGCGTGTGGTAAACGCTCCTCCAAATCCAGCCTCGCATCTATCATCACTCCAAGGTATTAGATTGCTGGTCTTGAAGGGATGATATCCTTCGCCATTCTAATACACTTTGTGATAAGTACCGCCTCTTTTTGGTCCTCCGCGGGTGCAAGGCCTGCATCCCGTAGTCACTTCTTTATAGCATTGTTTGCTACGGATGAATACAACTCTACATACGCTTGATATCTTGCGACAACAATCACCGCTATGTCATTGACGTAGCCCATTATCGTAGCCTCCCGTCAACTGGAACGTGTCGGCGATTGATCTGGCCGTACGGAGGCCGAATTGTCGGCCTGATATGTCTCTTAGACTCCGGGTACCAATTCGATATCCTGAAACTTGTCAGGTGTCTTGACCTATCGATCCATTTGAGGCAGGGTTTGCCAGGTCTTCCTTTTCTACCATGCCCTTATATACTTTCCGGGCTGTGTCATAGCAGTGTTTCCATCACTTGCTGCACAGACAAAATCTAATCTGATACTGATTTGCCCGCAGTGAACGCTCTTTGCTATAGGGTCGGTCATGTTCTGGGCGTATGGCGTTATCCGGCTTACCGGAAATTATTTCACAGATAGTACTCAGAAATGTTATACCTCTATAATCGCTGAACTGTGTGAACTTTTGAGGGTTTTGTGTAAGACAAAACCTTATTAGAATCGATTCGATGTTTGTCTGTCTGACAGTCTGTCACACCCGATTTATTCAGAAATGCTGCACCGATTGTCACAAAAATGTGTGACAGCATGTGGCCTATTGAAGAAGTGGCACAATTTTGTGTTAAGTTTAAGGGAGCTCCCTATATATGTGAATGGAGGGTAAACCATTTTTTCCACTGAATGTAGCCATGGGGGATATCAAATGACAGGGCTCAATCAATACGTTGCGAAGCTGGTCCCATATTTGATAGGGGAGTGCTTAAAATATGACCCTCAAAAAGTTTAACAGGTCTCGTCCTCAGAACCTATCCAACCGAAAAAACTGAAAAAAATCGCAATGGTGTATCTAAACGAAATCTGGGCCACAAAATACATCCCGTTCCGATATTATGTAGATACATTTGCCCCTTATAGGCGTTACGAAGGGCTGTGTTGTGGATGGCTTCAGTGTTAACTCTCACGTGATTGTCAGAGGGGATTCTGGGTGGTGTTGTTATTCGAGCTCGGAGCATCATGCCAACGAGAAAGTGATCCGAGTCTATATTGATTCCCCCATGTGTTCTGACATTCATCAAGGTTGCGAAGTGGCGGCGTTCGATCAGCACGTGGTCAATTTGGTTGGACACTTCAATAATTTCGAGTGACACTGCTAATTGAATAACCCGCAATCCGTTATCATTTGTATTTTTATGTAATCTATGGGAGCCAACATATCGCCTGAATACGAGCTCTGTCCCTACTTGCCGGTTAAAATCCCCAAGTATGATTTTCATATCATATCTGGGGCAGGCCTCAAGGGTTCGTTCTACTGCCTTCTCCGACTCTGCAGCCTCCTCTATAGGGGCGTGAACGTTAATGAGGCTTATATTTCTAAATTTACCTCGAAAGCGCAGTGCATAGCCGTTCGCTTATATTTTCAAAGCGATAACAGCAGGTTTCATTTTTTGGCTGACTAAGAAATCTACTCCGAGTACATGGTCTACCGAATGGCCGCTATAATATATGGTGTAGCGACTCTTCTCCATAAAAGCGGTGCCTGTCCAACATCAACCCTATATTGGGACAGGGTATCGGCTAGCTGCTTGGTAGCTCCACCTGTATACAGGGAGCGCACATTTCATGAGAAATGCCCAAATCGTTATTCCGTTATCGTTGCCGAGTTCGTCGTTGTAAAATCCATCCAGTCCGAGGCTCCCTTTGTGGCTTCGTAACAAGTTGTTTTCCGTGTAGGGTTGTCAGCCCTACCCAACCCGCAACCTGGAGGACCCGTTGGCACAATTTTTCCCCTTTTTATGCGCGGGAGACTCGCCTTCATCCTTCTCCATCTCCAACTTTTCATTAGGAAAGAGCTCCCAGCGGTCACCACGTGGAGGTGGAGATAGGGTTTGGTAGTGGAGCTGTTGGTGTTGGTTCAGCAGATGTGTTCCAGGTGTTATGCTCCATCGTGGGTACCAATACACGTTTCGCCCTGGGACCTATACTACCCTTTGACCACCTGACCAAATGATGTTAATAGTGCAATATTATTAATTATTAATATATTTCCCTATGAATTTATTACACCGCAAAAAACCATATATAAAAGTTATATTGTTACGAATTTGCTTTTACGTACTTCTACCGCTTTCACCAATTATTACGACTTCCTTCACGTAACCCCTTCGCTGTCACCAATTGTTACGTTCTTAGCTGTTCGTACTCATCACTCATTACATTACTTCCTTTGCGTAGGCCCGTAGCACTAAACACAAAAACCCGTTCTATAGCTTTAATACAAGCGTTTATTAAACACTTAATTATACAACCGTACTGTATAATTACTTATAGAACAATTCTTTAACTAGTATTCGTGGCATATTAATACCCGATGCGATCTGTTCTAACTCTAGAACCAGACTGACTTTGTGGGCGGATTTCCGGCCCTTTTATACCCCGCAGAACATTCCGGAAAGGCATGTAAACACTTTACTAGAAAACTACTTTGCGACGGGATTTTTCTATAGGAATTAGAGTCATCTGTTGACAATTATCGTAACTAAATACTCGCCCTACTGTTATACAATTTTGATGTCTTGGCTAATTGTCATAACTACGATTCACATTGACGTCACACATAGTTTTCCAAAGTGATTTTCGTAACAATATACACAAAGTAATCTTACGCTTGTACCAAAATAACCCGAATGGGAAATTTCTTCTGAAAACAATGATAAACAATTGGAGCCGGCTATCTTTATATGCACCAGGTGATGAAGACGGCCCTCTAAGCCCACTGTTGCTTTATTTGTCACTAAAGCCGTTATTTTATTTTTTGCAAAAAACTAAATACAGGTTGCAAGTCGAACATAGCATACTGTTGAAATATACATTGAGCCATTTAATGTGCGTTGACGACATCAAATTGTCTGCCAAAGGCGAAAATTAACTCCGCAGGACACCGCCATACAGGTCAGTGAGTATATCGGCAAGCAATTGGTGTCCAGTCTAGGCCTGTTCTAGTTTTGCACTAAGGCCCACGAACTCGATATCCATAACATCTATCTAGTGTTCGGTCCTACGCCATCGCTCCGTCTGAGGTAGGGTATGCCACGTCTTCTTTTTCTGCGATAGATACTGCCTTTACAAACTTTCCTGGCTGGATCATTTTCACCCATACGAATTAGGTGACCCGCCTAGCGCAACCTATTGCGCCGGTCGTGGCATAGCTCTTAAATTTCATTGTTTTATAAATTATAATATAGAAGCGCGGCTAAGTGTTCACAATTTTTCTGGCAAGAGCCCAAGTCCCCGATATAAGCACTGCGAAGATCATTGGCTTGAGCAGAAGTGACTTTGAGCGTTGGTGAAATGTTTCGAAAGGGATATTTTTTAGCCAAAATAGCTGCTTTTGATCGCCAACAACCGTGCGCGGTTTTCGTCGTCATACCTGTCATCGGCTGTGATTTACAGCTCTATATTGGAAATATCCGTCGAATTCCGTCTGCGCGATCTGGATGCAGCCAACATGTACATCGCGGTTTGTTCTTCTCATGATGTTGTGTCCAGTATCGTCAGCATAGGCCAAAACAAGCCCTGAAGATGATAGGGCTTCTGGCATTTGCTTGGACTTGGCGGATCACTTTTTGCAGGGGCAGGTGAAAAAGATGTTTGGTAGAACAACTCCTGATCTCAGGCCGTTGTTGGTGAAAGGTCTCCAGCTGTTTTTATTTGTCCACACAGCTGTTTTTATTTGTCCACACAGATTGGTTAGAGCCAGCGTAATCAGTCTTATCAGTTCTACTGGGATGCCGAATTCATTCATGGCTTTATACACTGTTTACCTGATTATATTATAATAGAACACCTTGAAGTGCATGAAAAGATGGTGAAACTAATGACCATATTCCCACATTCTTTTATCGTTTGCCCTGAAGAGAAAATTTAATCTGTTCGTGATTTGCCTATAGTATGGGACGATAGTGATCTGGGCATATTAGGCATATCGAAAAATATTTTAGAGATGATGCTCACCAGTGCAATACCTTCGCTTCAATATTTAACCAGTTCGACTGTAATTCTCTTGCCTTCTGGTGACCTAAACCTATAAATTATATAAATTCTTCCTTGTATGCTTGCAGTTGGCGTGACCTCCAATTCGCCAAAGCGGCGTCTGGATCTTGTCGTAAAACTTGAGTTGCTCGATAAAAACCAAGGAAATCAACACTTGCCTCATCCTCGTCCTTCTAAATGCTTCCGGTGTGATACAGTTGAAAAATGGGGATTGATCTGTCAAAAAATCGGGTAAGGTTAGTTCTTGCAAACAACCACTTGCACAATAGAGCTGCCGAAAAGAACCCTACGTTATTGAGGAATCTGGAGTCTGTTTAATTTGAAAAATTGCACTACAGGCAATTCTCCAGCCAATTACATCAAACTAGTGTAGATGGCAAATAATACATTGTTTCTCCGGACTTGATGGTAGAAAGGAAATATGTATTTTCCTGCACACAAGATACCGCATCAAACATTTTGGATTCATACTGTCGAAGCTCCCTACAAATGACAGCCAATTCCGACGTTCTTCATCGCTGATTACATCGGATTAGGTATACTGGTGCGTTGGGGAGCGCTGTTTTGAGTGGAAAATCAATAGGGAATAGGGAAGATCATGCACTAAAGATTGATAATACTTTTATTGCGACTAGAAAATTAAAGGACATGAAAAGCGTGTGTAAGAATCGTCGTTAGCACTCGGCAAAGAAAATGTGCGCTTAGCTGGTTTGCAATTCAGTCATAAATCGTATGAATAATCGTCACGATGAGCTAAGGTGAATACCTATTTAAGGTAACTTCGTCATCCATAAAAGATTTGAATGTGAGGTTAGAGTCGGCAGGCATTGCTTTCTTTGTAATTAAGACGCGAATCAGAAGTTTCTTCCGTTTTTCCATAATCGCAGCTAGTAGTAATGATCGTGATTTAAACTGCTCGTGTTCAGTTACGTTCAGGATTAAGAGCAGTTGATCATAGTTCAAGAAAATAAGCTGGCTGAATTGTGTAAAGTATTCGGTTTGAGCCTTGAGCTTACTGATAATAAGCCTACTTTTTGTTGGTGGCAAAATGTGATCGAACGCTTGGAGTTTTGTAAATTGAATTAGCAAACTTACTCTTATTTCAGACGGTAAAGCAACGAATCGAATTCTCACCTGCCCAACAGGACTAAAATGTGTCAACAGCATGAAGATCTGCGCTGATGTTGATGTGGGAGAATGCGTATCCAAATGTGGTAAATGCGAGAACGGCCGATTTGCTTGCATCGGACTTTCTGCTTTCAGTCTTTGCTTTGGTCACAATGAGACCTCTAACGTGTCGGCCAAATGTGCTTTAGGAAAAGTGTGCAGTACAGCGAAATTCGATCCCAGCAGTATAAAGCCAAATTTGGATTTCTGTTTTAATGAAGTGGAATTGGAGTATTCAGTAAGTTTTAAGAGTTGAACTGAAGATCTACTTTGAATTGCCTTAATTCCTATTTATTGTAGGAAATTGATTGCTTCAAGTATCAGGCCCCGACGTTCATTTCTACTATTGATCCGATATTACATGTCCAACCTTCTACGCCTGTCGTACCAATACAACCAGAATTACCAGCTCCTGTAACAAGTCAGCCGGAGTTACAACCCCATGTAGCAAGGCAACCAGAATTACCGCCTTTCGTATCAAGGCAGCCTGAATTGCCACCGATCGAATATCCAGTGGAGGTGCCCGAACAGGATCCTAATATCTTCTGCAGGAACAAGAGAATCGGCAAATATCAGATATTGAGTGATAGGAAATGTCAAAGGTAAGAAATGCCCAGTTGCAAACATTGAATTTTTGGCCTTATAATAATACGAGCTGACTAGCTCTTCTGCTGCTTCATTACACTCTAGCCCAACGTTGACTTGGAATCCGTATATTTCCACCTGAGATATTCAGGTAATCAATTGATGGTTTAAGTCGTAGATCACTACCAGCCGATCACAGTTTACACTGTTGCTCCAAAGTGTTTCAGATTTCTTGTCAAAATGAAACCTCATTGTCATGCTTCCCCTTGGCATTAGTAGTTCGGAATACCGCCTAGAAAGAATGTCAACCTTCTTTCGATTTTTGCAGCCCTTCGCATCACTATACTCCCGGACATTCTGAAGATTATCCTCCTTGCCTGCATCTGCATGTGAAGGTGGAGGGAGTGAATTCTAGAAGGAAATCCAGGGATGCCATTGGTCATCCCCTCATTACCCAGTAATACACACATAATCTTTGAATATTGTTTAACTCGCTGGTTGTCCTGCTATATACCTGCAAATCACCGAAGCCTTTATAGCTTTCCGACATACGGTTCAACATGTACCTTCCAGAGTAGTTTTTGGTTCAGTGTAATTATAAAATACTTGCCCTCGTTTAAACTCCAAGCCATGTTGTCTAATGGTTCTGAGGTAATCAGCCTTCCACTTCCCAGTAAATACTATAATGGCGGTCTTGATTGCATTGATGCGCAGTTTGGGCGTACTACACCAGGCCTACTACTAGGAATTCTCAATTCAGCTTGGATTCTAGGCCATAGGGTATCCTCATCTTTATCTCTTGAGATTAATACATCATATCGATAGCATGATTGTATTGGACCGTATTGTTTCCTCTTCTAAGAGTTACTCCACATTAGCGGTGATAGTACTTCACCCAATATACAACTGTGAGTAGTGTCCATCACAATATTGATATTTTTTGGCCCTTCTACTTGCCTGCTTCTTAACATCCTGCCCATCTAGAAGGCCTAGGTGTTCCCGGCTCTTTTGCGAATTAGGACATTTCTGTTGTCGACCACTTCTTCGACGTCCAAAAATATACACCGTACTTTAGGTTCTAGATTCCAATTCTTGAATTGTACCGAAGCGAGAACCTTCACAGACAATCTCCTGTACTGCAATTAACGTGGAATTCGAATCAATCCTGAGGATGCGATCACGGTCCAACCAGCAGTCACAAAACACTTTACTCAGAAGATCGAATTCCAGACAATGATTCTAAACGCTAAGTAATTAAAAATAAAAAGTAAGAAGTTAATTTTAGAGAGAAAAACACGCGCCTGTCTGCGGTCAAGGCTGGAGGCAGAAGAGACCGATTCGTCTCCATGCGGTTCTTCCTGCCTCTAACCAACGGCACATTCTCACAGCTAGCTCTCCACTCCCGTGGCGAGTTCTAAAGGCGTGGAGAATTCCGTGCGCCATCTATCCGTCATACGGATTCGAAATAAATTTCGAATGCTGCGAATCCTGCTGCGCCACAGTACTATTTCTATTATCTTCAGTATGGCGTTATACATGGTATGGTTATGGTACAGACAATTTCGACTGACTCATCTATTCACAGATCCTAAGATAATTTCTAGGCTCCTCTGAAGTAGTCCTGGAAAAATTCCATCTACTCCGAATGATTTCAGCCGCTTAAAGGTTCCAACTCGCTATTTTACTGGAGCTTCTTCGTCGGATGGATGCCGAGAAACGAGTTTTGAGAAGCAGATATTCTCTGTCCTCCACATTCCCGGTAAATATCCCGTCTTCCTTTTTTAAACTGGAAGAGCATATTGCTGTGTAGCTCGGAAACTATTTCACTTTGTTTGCCTGAATCGTCGTCAGTTCGATTTTATATCTTGCCCAGTTCTCGGTTTGCTTCCCTATTTGAGATATTTCTTGCCTGTTGCTAAGGACCAATTCAAGAAGGTACTCTTAATATATAAATATAAACATATACATTTTAAATTTAGTTTGAGAATAATTGAAGTTCTCGCTTTACACAAAAAGGATCTCAAATTATGCTTGGAGCTCTTCTAAAATGCCACAGTATCGTCCTCTGCTTCAAAAAGGGCGCTTACCTATATCTTCTTGGCCACTTTAAGCCCTAGAAGATCGATGCCCAGATCATACGGATGCTTCTACTCTTGTGAACGTGGATATTGCGGTATCTTTAGTTGATGACTAGGGTGTTTAATTGTCTCCAAAGATCGTTCACCTACCCCTATCTTGAGAAGTTTGCCTTTGCACTCCACTTACGTTCTAAGAACTCTCCGAAACCCCGTGTAAAAGACTTTATTCTGAGCAATTAAATGACCCGCATCACTGCGGCTTTAGGAAGCAAACTATTACCATGTGCGCTCCTAGTATATTATCCGCGGCCAATGTCGAAAGCTCTCCTCACTTCCAGCCTAGCAATTTGGAAACTGCGGCCAAAAGTCCCTCCGCCGTGTCCTCAACCGCCCAGCTTACCAGTGCAAGGCGTAGTCGAAAACACTGAGGATGACTAAAAGTTATCATCGAAATATGTATATTTACAGAAAAAGTAAACATCGTAAAGCCACTCCTTTCTCGGCCGCAAAACAAAGTGCTATGAACACTTGCGGAAATATTCACTGCAGCTCATGCGCTTTCTGCAGAGCTGTTACTTCCACTTATCAGGAAGTCTTGAAAATCTGATATCTTTCCAGGGAGTGGAACAAGAGAATACTCCTTAACGGGAGACAAAGGAAAGCACTTATCTTCAAGACGACAATTGGATAGGTATTTAAGTACCCCTTACTGCTTGCTGAAATATTCCTAGAACGCCCTAAAGAGCACTTAAAAATTCTGATCGGCAGATCGTGTCCGCTTCGAATTCTCCGGTGCCAGTCACGTTAATATTCTTCGGAATTGCGTGGGACCGTGTGCAGAGCTCAGATCGCCGATTCACCTTCATTGAGTTCAAAAGGCTTTTAACATGTGTCAAAAAGAAGTATATCGGAAGAGCTTCGCACAGGAGAAGCTAATAGCCACCATCGGAGCGCGTATTAAATAGTGGTGATTTCGTGTGAAAAGGGAAGGTGTGACCTCACTTCCGCGACTGTCCACCATTAAAAACTTCTAAGAAGTGATCTACAAATCAATCTGCGCAGCTCTCGAGATAATTAATCCTAAGTTGTTCATTAACCTCCTAATGGTTTAGTCTCGAATGTAGATGTTAAAATGAAAAAATGCCTTTACCATAAGTTCCTTGTTGACAAACTGCTGGCTAATTTCTAAGAATTCTAAGAATATTGACCACAATGCACGAAAAGCGCACGCGGTTACTCGAGCGCTCCATTACAATGATCTGCAGTGGCAAACACTGTTGCGATAACAGCAATTGGAACAGAAGTCATTAACAGAATTTGTTCCTCCAAAAACACTGCCGGCATTTCGGACGGGTAGAACATCATCTGACTAACAAGAATGTGCGACGGTTCCAATGTGGAAGAAAGGTTGGTTGGTTGGTATCGCATACCATGAAGATTTTTGAGGGAATTCTTGACAACTCGGGCTTTCCAGAAACTACGGAGTAACTGACGCAATATACGCTCTCTACATTATACTTCTCGATCTAGAAAGGTTATTCGGTTCTTCACTTCACGTCCGATTCTAACGTACGGCTCTATTGTATGGTGGCAGGCTTTGAAGAAAAAATACAATAGAACGACGCTTAATAGGATTCAAAGAACCGCGTATGCAGGTGCTACGGGGGCTCTGCTCTCCTGCCCGGCAGATGCTCTCAATGTACTCCTGCATCTCCTCCCCCTAGACCTCCACATTAAATACGTTGCAGCATGCAGTACCGTCAGACTACGTGAGTCCGGATGCTGGGCAGCGAAGTCCTACGGCCACAGCAACATCCTAGATGAAATCCCTCGGGAAATCTGGGCATCACCCACGGACTATGTCACACGCAAGCTGAATTTCACGAGAAACTTTGCTGTGGACCTTCCAATCAGGGCAAACTGTATTCTTTACGGACGGAAAGATAGCCTATGGAGTCGGCGCGGGGGTTTTCTCGAATACACACGGTATATCCAAGTCGTATGGTCTCCGACGTTTTACCAGTGTATTCCAGGCGGAAGTACTGGCGATATTGGAAGTCTGTCGAAGGCTGGATCGTGATTCGAGCTCCAAGCGTAACATAGCCATTCTGACCGACAGCCAAGCGGCCATCAAGGCCTTGTACTCAACGGCTGGTGGGGAAGTGCAGAGACACGCTTAACCGTCTGGGCGGCACACTCAAGGTCACTCTTCTCTGGGTTCCCGGGCATAGGAACATAGAGGGGAATGAGCGGGCTGACGGATTGGCCAGGCAAGGCTCTGCTCTTGGCAGCCCTTCGGCGAAAACAGTCGGTGTTCCGCTGGCGGCTGTCGGGGGCCGAGCCTACCCACACTACCTAGCAGCCACGGGCCTGAGATGGCGAAGGCTCACAAGCTGTGCCAAGTCAAGGAGAATTTGGCCCACTTATAACATAGCCCGATCACGAGAGCTTCTGTGCCAGACGCGTGCAAATGCATTCAAGTTTACGGCGGTCTGCACGGGGCACTGCCGAAGCTACGGAGAAGGAAGGGAAACCCTCATGCACTTTCTCTGCGATTACCCAGCTCTGGCTAGAGTCAGGCTGCGGACACTGGGTAAACCATTCTTCGGGAACCTTTGAGAGATTTCTAGCTGTAGGGTGGGAGAGCTGCTTTCCTTTGTGAATGCTACGGGCTGGCTCTGAAGATTCGAGCCGGCTGGACTCTGCCTCCCTGCTCCCAAAACAACAATCACGGTCTTAGAAGTTTGTGGCATCAAAACGGCGCACCAAAGCGCTAATTTGGCTCCTCGGAGCCGTCACTGATACCTATCTAACTACCTACCTTCACTTAAGCCCAGTGAACTTCATCATGAAATTGTTCTTGCATGCGCGTATTCCACAATTAGTGTTCTCTGCGATCAATGCGTCCGCAACGTCGCCGTCTATAATTCTAAGCACCAGCCACCTCGTTGCGATAGAGGTAAAGACGCCTTGTATCACTATGATCGCATTCGAAATGAGAATATCTGCGATGGATAGGGAGTTTCACTGATCGTGGAAAAATTGCCCAGTAACATAGTCATATAAATCGCACTGGCGGGGACTCACTTGCTAAGAGTGGTTTGAGCACCGAAGTTAATGAGAAACGACCATAAAACCTACGGAAAGAACTATGGCTTGATACGTTAAAACGGTTCCGGGGCAGATGGGACTTCGCGCTACTTGCGTTAATGGCATTATTAATTACATGAAGTTGAGGTTGCTCGATATCAATGTTCTTCAAGTACTGCTACGTAAGAAAAGCACACGGAAAGTGATCGATGCTGTTACTTTTACTAACTAACCTACTACTACTTACTACTAACCTTCTTAGTACTAACCTTCTTTAACTCCTTTTTGGCATCTACTCTCAATCTTGAACGAGGAACTCCCTCGGCGAATGGGGCAGGCACCGGTAGGCATGCTGTTTAGGTAACGATAGCGAAGTTCCATATATGGTTATTTTATGCAATGTAATCTAAAATCCCAGGGTGGCCGACGAGTAGATCACCTTCGAAACATGCGGCGTAGAACTATAAACGAGAAGCCTTGGACGGATCTGAAATACATTTCAACTAACCAACGGAGATGTTACATTAGTGTAGTTGACCCGCGAAGCAACTATGCTCAATAAATACAATATATCTTTCTAGAAATTCCAGGAGGATTGCGAACCTTAGCAATTTGCTAGCTTTTGTCAAGGCAAGATACAAGTGGATCCTCGCATCGAGGGGAGCCAAGAGAACTTTGCACGGACGAATATTTCTGAATGCCGCTCCTATAAAGAAATTTGGGGATTATACGCCTTGAACTGCTTCAGTATCATAAGGAATATCTCGATGTCTCCCATGGCACAAAGCGCCTCCACTTCCTGAACCTAATGAAAATTCATTATAATACTGGTTCCGAGCATTTCCCTCTGCCTCAGATATCTACTTATACTTCTCATTTCTCCACCGATGAATTTCAGGATATCCTCTATAATCATCTACACTTACAGTGTGTGGCTAAACCCTACGAAGCACGGCCTGCTCCGAGGGGCTGGTATAAGGGTAAACTGGTTCCATTGGTTCCATTTATAAGATGGAAAAACCTAGAATGATTTAAACAACTTCAAATGAACCTCGCTCCTTAATATGTTTTCTAAGCTGGTAAGCTCTATGGAGAGATCCACTTTCAATCAATGCCTGGAGGACTACCACCCTTTCCCAATAACTGCTTCGCCAATAGGAGGCACATTTCCACCACCCCAACTACTATCTTTCACACATCTTTATTGGGAGGAGCCAAAAAAAGTAGATTTTCGACTTATTCATTGGCATTAGTAAGGCTCATATGAAAGGGTGGACCAGTCCCCCTTGATGAACTTAATAAGAAGTTCTCTCTTGGAAAATAATGTGCAACAGGAAATTCTGAGGCCATCAGATTTTGGTAAAGAATGGAGTGCCCCAAGCGTGTGTCCTGAGTCCGGTGCTCTTCAATATCTACACTTCCGGACTCCATGTAAGATGCTCCAATAAAGTGGAGATCTTCTACTATGCGCACGATTTCCTCATCGTGATAATGTGAGGTTCTAGGGAGGAAGCCGAGAACATCCTCCGCCAGCAGGCAGAACTCTTCACCAACCAATGTAGCAGTCTCAAACTGCCCGCTGTCGTTGTCCTCTCGAGAGCCTCACAAATGTATTTAAGCTAAACTATATAGAGGGATAGTAAAGCCTTTTCTGCATTATAACCCCTCAGTATCTCGAGAAAAAGATATAATACCTCCTAACTGCCCCCTAAGCCGATGGACTGGCCTCGTCATGTCCACTTCGACTCATGCCGTTTTTACTCTAGGTAATAAGCCTCTTCCCTCTTACAGGGAAACTCTGCTGGCTGCAAGAGAAATTCTAACTGCCAAAGACTTTAACCGTCCTGTTTACTGTCTCATCAGACGAAATCACGTCGCCTGTAACGTTTTAAATTCCATTCAATCATAGAATAAGCCGATGCAGATTGAGCAACTCACACTTTCAGAAACTTCATCATTTTAAATCTATACAGAGAGGAAGCCTCATGTGATGCCTTACGCTGTGAGGAGAAAGCCCACAAATGGGAAGCCTTCGGTTGACTTCACAAATACTGAATGCGCCGTTTTTTTTTCAAAGTTCGAACCAGTCTCTTCCCTTTAACCCCCCCCCCCCCCCCCGCCCGCCCCCCTCTGCCAAGTTATTAAGCTTACAAGCTACGCAAAGGTCGACAAAATTATAATCATGACGGATTCACATCAAACTATGAAACCCCTCACAAGTAATTACCAATTACCTAGCCACAGCCACGTGTTAAAGTTAGGAAACCTCAGTTTAACAAAGGCCTTATCCTGAAAAGGCAAATGAGACAGCTAAACGGGATAGGATAGCTAGCCTCCCTCCCCCTTCACTTTCTCGGATATATGTCCAATAGAACGAAAACTACAAACTAACTTCCTTGCAGGAATCTTCCATGACATTCCGAGGGAGCCATGGTTCCAGCAAATACCCCTCAGTACGGGGGGTATGAACACTCCAAATAGATTTTCTACCAGCTTTCCCTATAATACAGTTTTCCTCATCAAGAAAGGGGCCGAAAGAAACAAATGACGATGTTATCTTACAGTGTAACAAGTTCTCCAGGCGCAGGACTACTCTCAACTAGAATGAATCATACAAATCTTCATCAAATCTTCTCGGAGCGGGTGATTGGTCTATTTGGAATCAGACTCTAGCTTCGAACTCCTCTTTCTTTTGCTTTCTTTTCTATAGCCTCTTGTCAGTATCCTGGCCGAATATGTTGTTGGCCTAGACCATGTTATTTCCATCTACTTTTCTTTTCGCTTTTCTCCTGTTTGGCGTGCTTTTTCATTTATAAATTACTAATATTTATTAGCACGCGTTTTGGTTTTTGCGTGCGAACGGCAAGGAGTAACTTAGTCTTCCGATCGCTCCTCCTAAGGAGATGAAGCTCCCCTAGGGAAGAACTGCACATATCTTATTCGCTGGGATTATAGGCAACAGCCTGTCATTGGTTCCCGTCGGGAGTCATCGTAAGCCTGGACGTTAGCTTGCCGGGACGTCACAAAACAAAAGAAACTCACACAAACACACATAATATCTCCTTATTCTTTATTCTTTCTAACCTCCATTTCTATTCTGTAGGTACTATTTCTGCTACCACAACGGACATCAAATGGTTGGCAAGATACTCACTTGTGCTGAACATAGTGTTTTCAATCCGACATCACAGAAATGTGTTCGATCCAGTTTGGGTTTCTATTTACTGCATAAATGCGGAGGAATTGTATCAATCAATGGAACTACGACGCGGAATGAATATACCTCATGGAATTATAGTCCACCACTAAACGCCATGAGCTCACTGGAGTACATAAAATCATTAAATGAAATGCGGCACATGGGTCTGGCAGATCCTTATAGCCTGATAACTCCAGATGCGGGACCAGATACTTTCAATCAGCCAGACCCCTCTTCTCACCACAGACACCCAACAGTTGGGACAAGTTTAGTACACCAACGTTATCCTTTGAACTATGGCACTCCCTCGAGCTACATTGACACCAAACGTCATATGAATCTAAATAGTCAACACCCAGTGAGCAATCCACAATTTCCAAATGCAGTTGGTGCATCATATCCAGTAAATCCAGCGAATCAAATGGAGTCAACATATCCTGTAATGCATGAACCCCATGTAGATTCCCATACTCAAATGAATTGGATGGAACCTGCTGATTTACCAAATCGATGGGAACAAATGAATTCTATGGACCAAGTGCCTATCCCTGCAAATCATATGGAACCAGGAGGTGAACCGGTTCAACCATATTGGAGCTGGCATTAATCAGAAAAATAAATATAATATTGTACTTACGGTAATAACGTTTTTTAAACTTACTATGAAAGACGAAGGCACATTTGTGCCTTTGATTCTTTCTTTCTGGAAAACACTAAAATAATTAAATATGGGTCAATGCGCGGAGCATAGCGTTGGTAGCCAGCGGTTCTTCCAACTTTTCTTAGACTTTCCGAACAATCTACATATTAAAGATCCTTTATCCCTCACAGTTCTAGCATGATTTAATATATTTTTCAATTAAGTAATCAAAACGTCCCCAAATATCCGATCTATAAGCCAATGTAGTTTTTCATCCGAGATTTCCATGGGACTAAGTATTAAGGAAAATATGAACTGATCTCCACACTAATTTCCCATTGGGAGAGAAAATTGATGAGAAGGACAATAAATCTAGATTATCTAATTAGATACTGTCCCATGAAGGAGGCGAAAGAAGAAATCTTAGTCTGCGCTTAAAACTAAAATTCATTAAAAACTAGAGTACAAACAAGATTCTAGTGGACCAAGCGAAAATAGGTTACAGCATATCGAAATTGGGGAGGGAAAATAATGATGTCAGTGGCGACGGAGTAGTCCATCAACCCAGCAGAAAGCCTAAAGAGATCAAACATATCAAGGATCGCTTGTGTAGTTTCGGAAAAGGGACATTAAGGGAGCGAAGCCGGGCACTATAGTCCACACCATGAGAGTTCTTTTCGAAGAACAGGGATCGACTGAAACTCTAGGGCAAGTGAATCACAGCAGCACGAAGGGACACATAGCAACTCCGCACGTTACTTACTAGTAAACTGGTCCTCAGTAAAATAAAAATAAAATGCTGAGATCAGGCAAAGAGGTAAATAAAGTATGATTGGAGTTATTCCACTTTGCTAAATCCTATGTGATCTCACTTAGTGACATTTCCCGCAAAAGACCGGCCAAGAAAATGCATCCAATGCTGTTAAACACAAAATGATAGTTTGAGCCGTAAGCCTGGAAGAATTGCCAGGGCGTTTACCTCAGTTAACGAATCCTCGTCTTGTAGAAAAATGGGCAAGCGTTCTTAACGCATTAATGGCGTCAACACGTAAGTGAATTAGTCCGGGCAAATCAAATACGTATCTGCTTGCTATACTTATGTATATATTGGTGTCACCACTGGAGCGAAAATCTGTCGGAAAAGACTCATTGATATCTGCACTCTGCAATAAACCTCAAGATGGTCTGTTGCCAAAAGCTACGACATAGAATGCGGTAAAAACCTTTTATATTTTGGCAGCTTATGCACTCAATACGGTGTTGATATTGCCATTTCAGAGGGTTTCCGTGATGTTATTAAAGAAGTCGAACGATTTGATGACCGACTGATAAAGCTCACTATTATGTCAGCTGATTGTACTGCGCACTTTTTCACTGCTTACACACCACAGACAGGTCGACCAGATGCCGAGAAAGATGCTTCTGGCAACTTCTCAACGCAAACCCCTGCAACGTGCCTGATGATGACTATATGATCATTGCCGGCGACCCCAATGGTCACATAGGTGGCCCGCAAATCTGCACCCTCCACCCTTGCAAATCAAGCCATCGTAAAACTGGGGTGAGGAACGCACTGGCCCTCCGCGTATAAAATAGTGGCAATTTTGTTAGAAGAAAGAAGAAATGATGTCATTTACGTAATTACCAGCAATTATGAATGTAGAAGAATCGTGGAAAGGCACAGTCCACAAAGCGGGCTATGCCTCCCTCGAGGACACCAAGTCAGGTAAGCGGTTCATCAACCGAGATACTTGGCTTTGGAATGACAATATTGAAATGAAGGTCCGTGTGAAGAAACGCCTCTACCACAAATTTCTCAAGGTTCAAACGCTGGCCAATTGACAAATCAACAAGAATACCAACTGGGAAGCAAAGAAAGCGATCGCTGTCTCCCGAGTGGTCCACCGCAAAGATCCTTTCGATCAACTGAATATCGGGGATAGCTTAAGAGATGTGTATCGACTTGTCAAAAACCGACACCAACGCGCACAGTATATCGAACACTTTCGTTACATTATTGACAAGAACGGTATTTTGCTGGTTTTTGCTTTGTTTATCCTCCACTTCCACAAATCTTGCCAACATTTCAAGCAGTTCCACCTGTCAGCGCAACTGAAGTCGAGGAATCAATAAAACGAATGAAATAGAGGGAAGCAACAGAACATGACAACTTCGCATCTAAGCTCTGGAAAGCGAACAACCTACACTGTGGTTCAGTGAATTCTTCAACCGGGTTATGGAGGGAGGTAGAGCACTATCTGACTGGCGGGAAAGTAGTACAGTTCCAATAAGGAAAAAAGAAAGCCGAATGTTCAAAATCAAGCTGAATTGAGGGATGTAAATATTTCGGGTCAATGCGATCAACCAATAGAGAACTGCGTTATGAAGTTGCACGTTAGCGCAACCTTGATAAAGTGGCATTCCACAACTGGTGTTACTATGATCGACGTATTAACGAAAGTCTCAAATCTAAAATTCACCGCAGTTTGCCCGCCTAGCTGCCCCCCCCCCTGGTTCTGAGTGTTGGCAGACTATAAAAAGCAATGACCGGCGTCTCGGGTTAATTTATACGAAAATGTTGTGTTGGACTAGTGCCGTAACACGAAATCAGCATATCCGCGATCAATATCAAGTTGCACCGGTCGTGGAAAAATTGCGCGAAAGGCATCTTCGATGGTATAGTCACGTAATTCACTTGCCAAGATTAATCTGTACATCGGAACTACCAGAAGGCCGGCCGAAACAGTGGTAACTTCATGCGGTGGATGGTAATTTGAAAGCCTAGCGACTGCATCCAAATTAGGACTTTGATAGAACAAAATAGCGCAACTGATCACAATGAACCTACCTCGCTTCTAAACACAAAGGCTAAAGAAAAGGAAGAAGGAAACATAGCCTGCACGAGGAACTACGGATGAAAAGTACCATAAGGGTAGAAGGAAAGTCGTTAATGAAGCATAGAAAGAGTAGTGTAGTCTGAAAGTGTAGGTGATGTGCATTTCCTGCCTAAAATGGTCGATTCGATTTCAGTAAGCCATATTCCTCTTTAGTTGTAAGATGGCCAGAGTGAGCAGCCAACCAGCCGTTGATAAATTATTCAACAATTTTGGAACAGGAGGGGAGGAGGAAATAGAACGGTGATTTTCGGCGTATGTATGATGATCATTTTTGTACACAGGGGTTATGAGGGTTGCTTTCCACAGGCTAGGAAAATGAACTTTTGAGATTTTTATTTAAAATTATAGTTTTTAGCAAAAGGAGGTTCGGAAGGATCCCTCTCTCGAAAATTACTTACTTTGTCGGGGTGAGGGAGCTCAGTAAGCGGGAACCAAAGGTGAGACCTGGGGCTATTCTGCCCAAATTCCCAAAACCACAAGCCAATGCGTTACTACCTACTGCCTACCTACCTACTGCGTTACTGCCGAAAGGTGAATGGTCACAGGGGTTAAGGTGCGGCTGCGAGTAAAGTAAAGGCAAAGGGGTAATAGCAGGATGTGCGTTATCTACGTTTACAAAACAAAAGATTCACAGAGAGCGATGAGAAAACGGCAAATCAATTGCTTGAAGTGCACTTTCCAGACAGCATCCAAAATCTCGTCTCAATGCAGATGAGTGCATACAGTCCTTAACCGAGAGACCTGACTGTTGCATGCAAAGTAGTGTCACTCGAGTAAGTAAAATGACATTTAACTATTATATTTCCATAAATTCAATTCTGCCGAGCTGAATGGCATTATTCCTGCTTTATTAATAGTCGGCCGCAATGGAAAGGCGATATTTATTCTCAAGCCAGGAAAACTCACCTACATGGACGCAAAAATTGTCCGACCTATCAGTATTGGTTGTATACATGCAAAATAAAATTCCGGTTGATGCATGTATAGTGGGGGAGATTGACAGCAAGAAGCTGCTGGCGCTGATTCAAAGTCTCACGTGCCTAAAAATTATTGGGGTATATATTTGGCGACACTCGAAGCTATCCTAAATGTACCCCCCATTCATTTGGATGCGAAACGGAGAGCAGTTAACGATGCATATAGGCTTCATTCCATTGGTGAAGGGGAAAGTCTTTTGGGATTGCAGGATCGATGGATCAGTTATGGTAGACGGATCGGGCGCAGGGATGTTCTTGGGAAATCCGATTATAGAACTGGTCCGACATCTCGTAACAATGATTACCATTTTCCAGGCGGAGATATGTATTTACCATTTCACTGGTAGCAGAAGAATGTTTGCGACCAAAAAGGCGTGGTCGTATCACTTGAACCTGTTGCGATGGTAGGCAGCGTTATTAGCACTAAACGGCATTGCTGGCTTTCCATTAAGTTCGATTTGATGAACTAGAGAAGTAACAATATCTCTTGCTCATCATCTTGGGGTATTGAAAGTTCCAGTAACATTCACAAGGTGCTAAGAACCAGGACACCTGTTTAGAATAAAATTCTGATGGTGAATGGAGGGAGAATTATGGTTGTCAAATTACAGAACTGTTCGCATCTACAGTATTTCTTAAGAGAATAGCCCCTCCTACATTGGACAAACCAAAAATCTAGTCAGCACTCCGGTCAATGAGCTTTTGAAAGAAACTGAGCTAGTGAAACGAGGGAGAAGAGCACACATCATTGTGGAAGAATATCATAAAATGGAGGAGGCAGCAGTGCCGAAAGAGGTCACACTTAGCAAATTAGACCCCTACGAGAGCTTTTTTATCGGAAAAAAAATCAAGAGCACCGTTTGAATATGAAAATGAGTTGTGCGCCTTCATATCTGTTTCCATTGATACCATAAAGGGGATAGAACGCGGTTTCCTCTTGAGTAATCGCACAACGTATGTATGTTGCGTCAGTAGTTCCACGATTTTCCCAAACCCCGATGTTTTGCGTTATAACGCGAATGCAACTATAAAGAATGCGCTCAAAAATTTGCATTTGGATAACAACTTGATCGTTCTGTCAAGGACGATAAGTCTGACGTGGTTTTGAAAAACAATTTTTTGACAAACAGTAAAACAATTGTTTTTCCATGACAGTTGGAGATCAATAAAAGCTTTTAGTAATTATATAATATCTTACATGCTGATATAAATTAATGAAACTATTAATATATTAACACATAAATTTAAAAATATAAACAAGTACATAGGTTACAGAACGGTAATATTCCTTCCAGCGAGATGATGGTCTCCCCTCTTTCGATAAATCGATTGAACAATTCACTGAACGAGAGCTCTTCACTTCCCAGCGCGATGTCGTCAAGTCCTGTTGCTCTCCTCGAAATAATTCGTTTGCTCCACATATCGCCAGTGCTTGCAGAAGCTGTGCATGAGCATCCAATATGCTCGAAGTATTCCCACCACTTTTTGGTTGCGAATAGTTTGTCAATAAGTAACGAATCGTTATTGTCATTACCACAATAGAGTTGTCCGACATTCTGTATACTTTGGTGTTGGCGCTTGACATATAGTTTAGACATAGTACTTTCTAAAGCCGGCGTTAGTTTTGACAAATTGTACCAACTGGTCCTCCAGGTTGTGAGTTGGGTAGGGCTGACAACCCTACACGGAAAACCGAAGTTACAAAGCCACAACAGAAGCCTCGGATGACATAATAATACAACAACGAACCCGGCAGCGATAACGGAATAACGCATTTTCTCATGTAACGTGCCCTCTCTGTACAGAGATGGAGCTCCCAACCAGCTAGCCCATACCCTGTCCCAATATAGGGCTGATGTACCATGTAAAGGAGGAGGATTTGAAGCAACGTACTTTGTACTATCCTCAGTAAAACAAAAATAAAATGCTGAGATCAGGGAAAGAAATAAATAGAGTATAATTGGAGTTATTCCACTATGCTCAATCCTACCGGATCTCTCTTGGTGACAGGTCCCGCGACAGGCGACCAAGAAAATGCACACAATGTCGTTACAAACATGATTGGCAGATTGAGCCACAAGCCTCGGAAACCCAGGTCAGGCATTCAATAGAGCTAAAGAAACCGATCACGACGAGCCGATCCCGCTTGTGAACGGGACGAAGGCTGAAAAAGAAGAAGAAGATTAACGTTCACGTCCCTACAGAGGAGATTGCAGAATCGGAGAAAGATACCTTCTACCAGGCAGTAGATAGAACGCTCGAAGCCTGCCCCAGATTATATCAAATAGATTACATCAAAATACAAATGATAACGGACTGTGGATTATTCAGTTAGCAGTGTCACACGAAATGGTTGTTTTAAGTGCCTGGTTTGCGCGGAAAGCGTCTGACGACTGTCCCATACATAAAAAGGGAGATCTTATTCAGTGCAGTAATTATAGAGGTATCTTCCTAGGTCGGATAGGCCCCATACGCCCATACCAAAAGGCTTCACACCAGGCAAATCAGCAACAGATCAGATTTTCTCTGTGCGACAAGCGATGGAAAAACTTTTGGAGTATAGGCATCAGTTGCACCATCTTTTCATCGACTTTAAACCTGCCTATGACAGCATAGCCAGGGTAAAACTGTGCACGGCCATGAGAGAATTCGGTATTCCGGCGAAATTGACAATTAGGCTGACCCTGACCTATGTGCGACGCCAGCTAAAAGCAGCAAGATCATTCCCAAAACCATTCGACATCAATTGCGGTCTCAGATAAAGGAATGCCTATCATGCGTCCTCTTTAATCTGGCCCTGGAAAAAAAAAGCCGTGATGCTGAGGTAAATGCGGGGGGTACGATCCTCTTTAAGTTCACCCAACTACTGGCCTATGCTAACGATATCGACATCATGGTAAGAATGGTCCGAGACGTGCAAACTGCCTTCATCCAGACTGAGCAGGCGGCAATCGGCGCGAGATCTTAGGCTGCACATCAATTAAGACAATACAAAATATATGGTGGCAACGTCAGCACCAAAACCGACCAATTAACAACGTCAACCCGCACTCGTCAAACGGGAAAATAACTTTGAGACCGTTGATAATTTCTCCTAACTAGGGTCGAAAATCACAACCGACAACAGCTAGGACGATGAAATCCGCGCACGGTTGTGGGCTACCAACAGAGCCTATTTCAGCGTGCAAAAACTAGTCGTTCGGAACGTCTCGCCATAGGGTCAAAGCTCTTACTGTACAAGACAATGATCTTGGATGGAGACCTGGGTTCTTAACAAAAAAAATTGCGAACTTTTGGCCGCGTTCGAAAAAAGAAGCCTCCGAAGAATTTCACCTGGTGAGAACGAAACGAAGTGATAATATGTCAAAGCTGTCGCTGTGAAGCAAATTTACTACAATCTAAGACTATGAAAGTCGAGGTCACGCAAAAGTGAATAGTCTGTAATACATAAACAGTACGAGTTGGATACATATGGGACAAAACTTTCACACCTGAAAGGTCCAGGTTTATCGATCTTTTTTTCTACCAAAATCGCCATGATTCAATTTGGGTCGGGATCCTCTTCTTGCAGTGTTTCAACGATAGCTTGATGACTTCGTAGCGAATGGCTTTGCTGTCAGTGACTTTGAGAAAATTGTGGTCCCCTATTAGAGTTTAACTATAAGTGCCTACTGTTTCCACTACTCCACGCCATCCATTTCCGTATAGTGCTCAAATATCGAGGCTCCTCTTCCGGAAGCCTCTTGTAAGCTTTTCCGCCTTCTCCGGACTAGGTGGTTTACATTCTGACCCTGCTCGTGCGTCAAGAACGCTTTCTCATTTCTCTACAGGACCAAGGTCTAGCGTGCCACGTCGACTGAGTTGAATGGCCAAGTATTTTTTTTTAGGCATGTTAAATAATAGTTTTTGAATCTAAAACCTAAATCTAGACCTCATTAAAATCAATTCAATATATATATATTTTAATAGAAGGTGAAAAGCTTCAATGCTCCATGATGTTTTTGAGTAGTGTAGTGCTTTTACCTATTTCAAAAACTGGGAGAGCCTAAATGCTGCTCGACACACCAAACTTTTCCTGCCAGAACCGAACATACGTACCGCAAAGTTTATCCTATCGAAAAGCAGGTGTGTACTGTGGGCACTCTGACAGGCCATAATTCACTGGCTGGGCATATGTTCAGAATAGGAATTACCGAAGATGATACGAATCCACGGAGTATTTCCTATGTGAATGCCCCGCCTATGGACGCATCAGGCATCAGATTTTTGGTGCCGATGTTCACCAATTGCGACGGGTAGCATCACATCCACTAACGGAAATCCTGCGATACGTTAACGAATCCGGAATATTCCGTTAGACGGGGGAGGCGAGTACAATGGGCCAACACGGCCTGAGTGCTCAGAAGCTGTAGCTTCGCCCCCACAATACACACACCCACACACAAGTGCTTTCCTATTATAGCTTCCAATTCAGCATCTTGAACTGTGAACGTCGGGAATTGAAATGAGACCTTCTCTGCGATCTTCAGTCATTTTGGGCAATATGATAAATCGCCATGCCCAAATCGATAGAGATGTAGTTGTTGCTTGAAACCTGCTTTGGCGTGGAATGGCTAGATCCATCTCGAAATATCCAATATGATTCAGTGGGATCAGCGGGCTTTTTCTATTTCGTTCCACCCTGCCTACAATGGTTGTTGTACACTCCACATATACTTTGACATTTATCTTATGTTCTGCGAGCAATGGACCAGCGTTCACCAGCCCAGAATATCATGAGCAACTCCATTCGCTTAATCCTAGACCTCTCCCAGGAGGCGCCCAATAGCGATCACTCGAATCCCGAAGCAGAAAATGGCCACGCCATCTTATATAGTAGATGAATATTTAATGAAATGAGTATTTAAGTTTTCCGTTTCCAAACTTAGGGACCGTCGTACCAATTTTCGTATCTCGGGAAGACCCTTAACTGAAACCGAAGGAATATAATATGTCTGTAAGCCGTAATAACTCGAACGCGAATTTAAATTTTAAAGAATACACAGGGTGTCCCGTTTATGATGGTACACATTTTAATTGTGGGTAGTACCACTTGTTTGAGGAAAATTGGTCCAGTAGAATGAGCATTCTATCCTTTACCGTTACAAAGTTATAGCGTTTTTCATGAATAATGTCAAAAAGCTAGACCTTCCAAAATTTCCTACTCCCTTAATCATTTAATCCCAGATTTGACATCATTTTCGGAAACTACATAAAAATTTTTATAAATGGATACTTTTCAATTGCATCGTGGGCATATACTTGAAATGCGCTTCAGGTCCCACAATAACTTCCCTAAATGCCCACACTCTTTTTCTCTTGTTCACCGCAAATCACCCAAAATCCTGGGAAAGCCCTAAACCCAACCTACTCTGATGACACACCATAGATGGGCTTGGAGCTTTTGGATAACAATGGGGTTCACTTTCCAGGGGCTACTCCCATATAGCAATACAAAAAGGAGTGTCTAAACTTCATCTAGGTGATGGAATAACTGCATTTCCAGATTTTATACAAGGTAGCCAAAGTGGATATAGCGCTTGTAATGCGTCGGACAATATCCAGTTCGGAGCCATCGTCGACCGAGACTATGCTTCCTAGGTATGAAAATTGATCAATACCTTCGATGCGTTTCTCACTAATGCAGATAGGGAGAGTGGGATGACCTATCAGGTCGATTGATTTTGTTGGTGTTTATTTTCAGTCCAACTCCACTTACCTATCCTTCCAAATGCAAAACCATTTGGTAAAGGCTTATTACCTGGTGAGAGAGCAAATGAAGATCTCGTGGTCCATTGAACCCCTCCACGTCCTCCGGACAAGGCAGGATGGAAAATGCCATCGATAACAAGAAGAAATAGTATCAGCGACAAGATGCTCAAGATGTGCCATCGTATGTTGCTCTGATAAAAGCTATCTTTCGGAGTGTCTCTTCTGCATAGAAAACGACAGATACACTCCCTGTTCACGCTGTCGGAAGCCTTTTCGAAATCCGTGAAGATCATTTGAAGCGATCGTTATCCCGTTCGCTGTTCCAAAGTGATCCTTAGGGTGCTGATATGTTTAATGCAGGAGATGCCAGAGCGAAAAACAGCCTTATCTCCATCCAGATTTCGAAATGTTCTTTGATGGGTTCGAGGATTATTTCGGACATTGTCTTTGCGGCAGCTGGGAGCATGAAGACACTCCTTCAATTGCCACACGCAAAACGGGTGCTCTTATTTGGAAACTTAATGACCATCCCCTCCTTCCACTCTTAGATTCCCAAGATTTCCATACGAGGGGAAGTAATAGCTCTAAAGAAGCTGTCGGTGCAACCATGAATAACTCTGCGGGGAGACCGTCGAACGATGCGGTTTTCTTTCGTTTGAGTGCATTGTTGGCCGAGATGATTTCGCTTCTGTTTGAAGGAACAGTCTTTATCCGTACATTATCGCAACTAGCCCCTACATCCACAAAAGAAGGAATTTCACCGGATTTGATACGGGTACAAACCTTCTTCCAATGTCCCTTCCACTCTTGGAGCTGCTAGTTATCGTGGATGAGAGTCGACTGTGAGCGTCCCTCACAGGACAATCGAAAAATTTGCGACCACATGCAACTTCTGTCGTGATGCGATATACACGCTCCCGTGAGCAGCATAATAACAAACTCCCTTCTGTTAAGGAGCACATTATGTTGAACTTCGTGGATTTCACACGGTATTAGAGTTAGAGCGCGCCACGCTACAATCGTTCGGAGCGGTCACTAAAGCTTTCAATGCCTTCCATTCATCGATCTGCTTCCACAATTCAGCAGTCAGCCATCTTATGATGCCCCTTCGGCACATGGCCGACGACCAGCGTAGCACTCGAGAAAAGAACATTTCTGATGACGGCCCAAAGCTCAGCGGTATTCTCAGTCTAGATACTGTATCTGCAACACCTGCATTATGGGGTTAAGGGTAGTCAGAATTTTCAAAAAATTGATTTTTTTTTGCATTTTCTTAAAGTATAATATTTTAAAAATATTTTGTGAAAATTTAAAGTGAATCCGACAAATTTTTTTCGAGCTATTCAACAATTAACAAAGGGCACTTGGGCGCTACGGAGCGTTCGAGAGCTGGTAGCTAGCAGCAGCTGCAAGCAACCGACCTTCGGGTTTCATTGTCATGAATGTCTCACCATTTTGATGTGTATATAACTAAACCTAAATATATATATTCCCTATATATACCCTACTAAATACATTCACAATTTCTAGGTAGTACAAGTGCAGAAAAATATTTTTTTTGTTGCCAGTATGCCTGTAGTCGTTGCAATGAGCAGTCGATAGTTTTGTGTTAAAATAAATTATTTTTCAAGTGATTTACCATGGGACGTGATTGTAGAAAGGTTTCAAGACAACTTCGAAGTTCTGAAAATATTAATAAGTCGCGTTCAGTGAAACGAAAGAATGTGTTTAATCCGAAAACAGCGGAACGTGATGAAAGCATTCAGAGTACATCTTCTAAAAAATTGAAACAAAACACTGAAGATGATGTACCTGAAGACAGCAGTACTGAATTTCGAATAATAAATTTTATTATGGTATTCACTGCAATTTCTGCTTTTGTAAAGTGTAAAAAATGTGATGGAAATGTACTGTTTCAAACAGCAAGTACACGTGGGTTGGGATTCAAGATTGTAGTTTCATGTAATAACTGTGGAAATGAATATATTCCTTCCTGTTCTTTCATTGGGCATTCTTATGAAATCAACAGACGTTTCATTTTTGTAATGAGAATACTTGGAATAGGATACGAAGGATTGTGCAAGTTTTGTGGCCTGATGGACATGCCGTCTTTTTTAGATAAATGTACGCATACAATATTACTGAAACAGATTTTAAATTGTAGTAAAACCGTCGCAGAAGCCTTCATGACGAAAGCTGTGAATGAAGAAAAGCAAGCAATGTCAACAACTGAAAATGAAGATATAAATCATTTAACTATATCGGGAGATGGTACCTGGCAAAAACGGGGATATACATCGTCATTTGGAGTTTCTTCTATAATTGGCTATTTTACTGGAAAAATTCTTGATATAAACATTAAAAGTGCATATTGTAAGGTATGTGAGTATTGGAAAAAAAAAACAAATACAGTTGAGTTCCAGGAATGGTATCAATCGCATGAAGATCACAAAGGGTCTTCTGGGAAAATGGAGGTGGATGCGATGGTCGAAATGTTTTCGCATTCTGAAACAAAATATGGAGTTAAGTATGCAAACCATATTAGTGATGGTGATTCCAAAACCTATTCAAGAATTATAAAAGCAGATCCTTACAACAATACAACCGTAAATAAAAAGGAGTGTATAGGGCATGTCCAAAAGCGGATGGGAACTCGATTACGTGCACTGCAGACTAAACAAAAAGGTCTTGGTGGTAGAGGTAAGCTTACAGGAAAAGTAATAGACAAATTAACTGTGTACTATGGTTTATCAATATCAATATCAATCAATTGTGATTCTATTGAAAATATGAAATCTGCTATAATGGCAACCTTTTATCACTACGGCTCGAGCGGTGAAAAGCCAAATCATGATATGTGTCCAAAAGGCGAAGATTCTTGGTGCTCTTACCAGCGCGCTGAAGCAAGAGGAGAGCTTGCTACTTATACTCACGATTATTCTCCCTTACCTCCTGATGTTTTAAAAGCTATCCAGCCTATTTATGAAGATCTCAGTAATGAAAATTTACTTTCAAGATGTGTAGGTGGATTCAACCAAAATAATAATGAAAGCTTTAACCAACTAGTATGGAAAATATGCCCAAAAACGGTAAATACTAGTTATACTATCGTACAAATTGCTGCATAAGTAGCTACTTGTATATTCAATGAAGGAATAAATTCATTATTGGTCATAATGAATACACTGGGACTTAATTGTGGGCCTAATTCTCATCGGTATGCTGAAACAAGTCGGAATACCGGAAGCTCGCGCTTCGGGTATAAAGGTTTTGTGTTCATCTTATGTGAGAAACTTCAACGCACATTTTTCTATCCGTATATAGCTACAAATCCAACATAATCCTTCATATTTTTCCAAACTACGAGACATACGTACATATTACAGCCATAGATATCACGCTCACCCTAAACAAACAAACTGCCTATTACCGAATACTGTACACATATATGCACGTATATAAATTGATCGTACCCATATTTCCGATTTACTTCTTATATCTATCTGAATTAGGCACTACCCGCAAAGTTCATTAGCACGCATATATTATATACCTACATACACACATGTCTGGCTGACAAATAACTAAAAAACTAAAACAAAATAATTCTCTGGGACATAAGAGCTCATAAGAACTCATTTCGTTGTGGTATTGACGAATTGATATGTGATGATGACGTCATGCAGGTTGTAGAGTGCACGAATCTCACAAAAAATTGTAAAGTTTCACCCCTTAACTTAACTTCGTTAATAATAGTTGAATTTTCTTCAAATTTGACCAAACTGTGCATTATGTTCTTCGTTACACGCATGCCAAATTTTGTACTTATGGGATGAACATAAGGGGGGATGCCGGGTAAATTTCTAAAATGTGGAAATATACTATTATCAACTTTATTTGTGCAGATATCGGAACCGGATATATTTTGAGGCCTAGATTTCGTAGAGATGCAGCACTGTGATTTTTTTCAGATTTTTCGGTTGGATAGGTTCTGAGAACGAGACCTGTTACACTTTTTGTGGGTCATATTTTGAACCCTCACTCCCCTATGTTTCATCTAATATCAAATATTGAACCAGATTCTAGTAAGTACTAATTGAGACCTTTCATTTGATACCCTACATGGCTACATTCTGTGAAAAAAAAATTTGCACCCTTCATTCACATGTATGGGGAGCCCCCCCTTAAACTTGACACAAGATGGCGCTACTTACTGCGTTGTAAAGGGATCACCAGATTACATACTCTCACAAATTTTCGTGACAATCGGTCTAGTCGTTTCCGAATAAATCCGGTGTGACAGACAGACAGACAGACAGACAGACAGACAGACAGACGGACAGACAGACACCGTCTCGATTCTAATAAGGTTTTGTTTCACACAAAGCCTTAAAAATGGATGCTGCACGTATGAAAGTGGCAGATAAGTGCGCTAACGATAACACTCGAGAAAGTAGAATGCTACGTAGGCACCAGCAAATCGATATTTTGGAAGCTGCTATGACGGCTGAAGAACTATTATATGGCCCAGGAATAGATGGCTCAGTGTAAGTAAATAAATAATTTGTATAACTCTACATAAATCAATAGCAAAACTTTAAATGCGTTTTTCTCAAAACTATGTTTTTTGAACTGGTGATCACTGTAACTTAAAAACCGCTCGGTAGATTTCAATAAAATCTATACTGCTTATGGAAAACATAAAACCTCGTGCCTGATCGAAGAATTTTTTTTTCTTTCATAAATTTCGATTTTTTTTTAACAATTAACTGTCGGTTTTTTTCTCGAAAATCTGAAAAAAAATTCCTGAGGCCGCCATTTTGTTAATTTTGAAAAAAAAAAGCTTCGATCAGGCACAAGATTACCTATTAATAAAACGAATTTCTCTTATCCGATTGATTTCAGATGAATCTCCAAGGACTTGTGATGATCACCGCAAGGGACTTCTGAAGGAACGGGCTCCACACAAATAGCGATAACTTTTCAAATTATTAATTTTTTTTTTAAATTTTGGTGAAGTCAAGTCGAAACATGATGTATTAAAGCTATGTTTTTATTTTTGTAAAATAAAGCAATGAACTAGAAAAAAAAATTCTTGAAAATCATCATTTTTTCGGGCCTCTGACTGCCCCTAACCCCTTATATGAGCAGGCGATGTTCATCTAGGCGGCCACAGATCTCACCTTGTGAGAAATGGCGGATGCAAAATTCAAGCGAAAGTGATCCCTTTCGAGGTCGATATCAGGAATGGCGATGCACCTCTTGTTATGTACATCCAGGATACAACTCCTAAAGCTACTGCTAATCGTAGAATAATAATCTTTGGCGAAACAATCCAATTGGATCAGGGCCTTGAAGTGTGTTAGAGCACTTCATTCAAGACCGTAACAGTACACTACAGTACACTGTAGGAGGCAATATGATCAGCATTGGTTTCACCTGAGATTATTACCCTGATTTGGCTCAGGTGCTCATTCACAGCTGAGTGGACTGGTATCTGACGGTAAATCATGATACAAATTCCACTGCCACCAGTGAGAATTGAACCGCGACCTTCCGTACGACAGCTTTGTGCTCTAACCACTCACTTATCCGGACACGACAT
Source organism: Hermetia illucens (assembly GCF_905115235.1). Taxonomy (NCBI): domain Eukaryota; kingdom Metazoa; phylum Arthropoda; class Insecta; order Diptera; family Stratiomyidae; genus Hermetia; species Hermetia illucens. The sequence goes on along the minus strand of NC_051850.1, from coordinate 110,067,396 downwards.
AATCCTAGAATGGTGTATCTAATTACTCGTGCAGTGTCGGTCAGTTAAAACCCAACTGACTTTATGGAAGGATTTGTGCTCGAACAATGTGCCACCAACAACCAGGTGGCTGCAGAGGTCCACAAACCTCTCAAGCCCAAGACCATATTTTTCCATCACATGTCCGAGCAAAGTGTTTTCATAGCCCACCTTATATTATGGTCAATCTTCATGATCACGTCACTTTTAGGGAAACTTCCCTGAACTACATTTAATTGATCAAAGAAAGCATCCTTCTATACCATATCGAAAATCTCCAATGGTGCATAAAACTCTGCAATTGTGATGCTCTTTAACCTGGACTGGAATCTTCAGGTCGTTTTACGGCAGCCGTCAAAAGCAGTACGACAGGCAAAGCAATAACCGAGTACGAGGACAGTATTTTAAAAGATATTTCCTTTCGGAGTTAATAAGCCGGCGTGATCAGGAAATCAAATTCAATCGACATCAGCGACAAGTGTGTGATATTGGAAGTGAAAACTGAACGCTAAATAATTTTGACTACAAATTTCAGCCTAAGCCATTTGTCTGGTAGTCTATAAATAATATAACGTCGTAGAATAAAGAAAATATCAATTTTTCACTGACATAAAAGTCTCTCAATTACAGGTGAATATATCATAATTTGGAATACATATTTATTGAACGTTATTGAAAGGAACTGCCATAATTTCTAACATTCATTGAACACCATTAAAAGAATACAAGTAAACACGCACAATAAACCAATAAACTTTGTGGTGAAATTAACCAAATAACCAATCTAAACTAATGCGCGAAATTCGAGCTATCATCATAATCAACCGCCGACTTAGATCAGCCCCCCAGCGTCTAGATAGAAACTTCTACATAAAATATGTAACCAACTTTCGTCAGTACATTCCAAACTAACTCTTCTATGTGCGTTTTAAAAATAGCAATATCATCTACTAAAATAGAGTCGCCAATAAACCTTTATGGGGAAATAAACTTTGCAATGTTTATATTTTCGAGCATTGCATCATTGTTGACATTGGTAAAGCCAAGTATCTGAAAAATGTATTAGATGAAAGGATAAACAGAGAAACTCCTCATTCCCCGGTGACAGGCTTCACTGATATTTTAATAAAAGTAATTGCTAAAAAGTGGTTCCCGATAGACTAGACAACTTCAAATAAAATTATTGGCCATCAAACAATTCAAATCTAACCGAACGTAATCTAGTTTTTATTAATTTTCATAACCACATGGATTTCCCGTTTAATTCAATTTAAGTTTACGGAGATGAACACCTAATATCACATGCCTGTGTTTTCTATAACGGCTTTTTGATGAACCTTACTACTCTCCTTTATTACATTAGTAATTGTAAGGCAGGTCAGAGCGATGAGGGAAACCATAGCATTACGCACTTGGATTATTGTAGTTCAACTTTTCTCTCTTCGAGCAATTTTATTCAGGTAATTTCTGGCAGGCGCGGGAGTTTGCTAATCCCTTGGAGGCACATTCCTCTTCGAGGAGTGCCATAATGAGGTAGGTTTGCTTTGGCTCTGAGGAAATCTGAAATCAAAGGGTAACTGCATAGTAACGCTTCATTGAAAGCGCTAGTGTGTCCAAATCCTCCTCTTTGAGGGGTAGTAAGAATGTTACTTTGGTGGCCTGAATTTTCTGGATAAAAATTGTCGTATGCCGGTGGGAGTTCAAATTAGGATGGATCGCACCTTTTAAAATGGTATTGACAGTGGATCATGTTCGGTCGATGGAACAATCTTGTAGACTTTTCATTTTCAACGACACTTAATTGCCTGAAACCGCCACCTGACTAGTGTTGATAAGCCGAAATTTGCCGTCACATTTTCACTGCTGACGAAATCCATACAAGTTTAGACGCTGTCCATCGTGGCCTCCCTCTTTTCTGGCCTTGCTTTCACAATTTTCTAAAGGCACTTTTATGTTAGTTACGCAATAAGACGTAAGTTCTTCTTCTTCATTTTTTTCTTCAGCCTTTGCCTCGTACTGTAGGAGGTCAGCTTTTCAAGGTCGGATTTGTCCTATTTTTATCAAGTCATCTTTGTCTCGATCGGCTTTTGCGTTCAGACTAATCTTAAAAAGTAGGTTTTTGGCTACGTAATTTGTATGACTACGTCATAGAAAACGTCGCCCTCGTAATTTTTCCATAATTCCCCATCTCCGAATCGAGCATTAAAACCAAAATATTTAGCGCCTCCTTTTGACTCTATAGTCAACTCGCTGATCGACATGGGACGCATTTCTGACATCAAGTGTTATTAGGAGCACTATCCGTCATGGTCGACGGCTGTGCGTCTCGGCTCGATGAACTGCATTCGAGACTTCCATTACACCATCCTCCGTGGATCTCCCTTCTCTGAGCCCGAACTGCCTTCGGGGTAAGTCCGGCAGCACGAATTGCTCTAGCGAGTCCACTCCTGATGAGGTTTTTGAGAACTTTCTTGGGCGTGTCAAACATACACAGCGGTCAGTATGCAGAAAGCAGTTCAGAGTTTCCTTTTCCTTTGCTGATTAGCGCCAATCTTGCCACCTTTCAGCGACAGTAACAAATGCCCTCCTTAAGGTAGGCGTTGAACGCCTCGAACATCAAGTCTAGCGGAACACGCTTTTTTGTTTTTCATGTTGAGAACTGCTATGTCGAGCCCTTTTATTGTGAAAAAGAAGCAATCCTCGGCGCTGTTGACATCAATCCGGGAGATAATTTTATGGCCAATCCACACGGGTCCACATTTACCTCGTTGACTAGGTTCTGCTAGCCGTCAACTTTGCTTTTATTTATCGCACTGCAGAGTCTTCTTTTTGCTAATCTGTACTCTGCCGTTATGGCGTGTGCTCCATCGCCGGCGTGAAATCGTTGTTTCTGCCGTCCACCAGTATATAGAAGGTTCGTCGCTGCTGGGGCTCCAAAGCATGGAAGCCTCAGACGCCATCGTTATCAGTTTTATCACTGAAATTACGACAGCGTCAGCTGAAAAGCTGTCACCGCCCGAAGCGCCCTCCAGCGCGACTTTACCTATTCGAAGAGCTTCAAGCTGGCGCCGAAAGTCCAGCATCGGCTCATTCAACGTCAAATAAATGCCAAAAGACGTTATCCCAAAACACCAAATCCAGACAAAGCCATTCTTTCAGTCTTGAGCGGAGCTGAATCTCGTCGTGAACCCAGATGAAGCGGTACTCGACAAGCCGGGTCCCTGTCCTGGTATTGCGCTGATTAGCAGCCAACTGCAACTATTGAGCGCTTGCACTCCGGTGCATGTTAATTTGTAGGATGCGGATCATACCAACCGCGTCCTAGGCCTTCCTAATTACGCCCTAAAATTTGGACACCGCCCCGAACCTGCTGTATGTGCAACGCGTTTACGATCCTTGCAGGGAACGCAATTTTCGCTTTCATGTTAGGGTTGTTGACCTACGGCATGGTGTCCTCCTGTCGGGTCCCTTGCAAGTTACTGATATGTATCCACAGTGCAGACACCTGTAGCACTTGGTGGAGGTTATCGCATTCGTATTTGATTTTCCCACTGTTACCCTCCGAGCAATACCCGAGGCTTCCACCATGACAAGTTTTTGGCTGGAAGCATTCACAGAAGTGATACCTACGCGTGCATTGACTACCTCTGGGCATTCATGCTTTCTGGCCTCCTCCACTTCAACTTTTCCTAGGAGGCAGTCAAGATCTCGAATTTCTAGAAAGAACATAGGCTCAAGCCTAGAAACCAGAGCCTCCTTCCCCAGTTGTCCCTTGACCGTTTCGTTGCTAGTGATTGTTGGACCTAATTCGATGAAGACTCCGCTAACTTTCGTTCGTCTTATGGAAGACACTTCTACTCCATTATCTTCAGGTTTCATCTTGTAGCGGATTTCGCTGAGAACTTCCGAAAATGTCTAGCCTTCCGTCGGATTAATGAGCTGAGATGACGATCGTTCCTTCATCTTTTCTGTTGCTGGTTTTTTATTTAAACCCTCCTTCCTTTTGGAGAGACAGGTCTTTGGCGGTGTAGCGAGATCTTTACTGTTATTTTTCTTTGCCTTCTTGTTATTGGCTCTGGGAACTACATGGAAAAAGTCTCCTTCGGGCACACCTTCCTCTTTCCGTTTTTTCCTAGTTCGTTTTCCTGTCTGCGATCAGTTTGGCGCTTATAGTGTTCTCAGCTGCAATTATGGCTGTTTCTGCTCTCCGGGCGTCTTCAGCTGATGTTCACGTTTGCGTGTAAAAGGAGATGCAATGCAGTACTTCCTCCAATTCCATTAGCCTGTTTTTAATACCTTTGCTACCGTTCTTCTGAGGAACGTTGCGATCACATCTGCTTCACCACTTTCGTGCATGTCCTGATGAGTCATCCATTCCTCTTCGGCTCTAGCTAGGACGCTCGACTGCACTTACACTTGGTTCATGTCCGAATCCACTAGCTCTGGACTAGCGACTTATACTGGGCTTATTTTATGGGTATATGCGAAAAGGAGGGCGTTGAGAATTGCCTCAAAAAAGACCACAATGGTAGACGAAGCTTTGCTTCCAGGGTCTGTTACGCCCGATCGATGATCGCTGGGAGTAGGGCGAAGACAATGCTTTAGAATGTCTAGGCAGGAACAGAACCCGTGGTGTGCATGGTAAAAATAATATTGTCAAGGGAAGTTGCCCTGCGTCTTAGAAGAAGTATTGTATTTATTCTACTTCCTACTACAAGTTAATAGAATGTCGTCAGCTTAACTCTGGCCCTATATCTAGTATTTGTTAGCCCTGCTGGGAGCTCATCAGCTACTGTACTCCATATTAGCAGTGATAATACCCCACCATGTGAACAGCCTTGAGTAGTGTCCACAACAATAGTAGAGTTTGTATCTATTGGCCCTTCTATTCGCCTACTCTCTAACAACCTGACCATCTAAAAGGTCAGGGTTTCTCCTGCGTGGATATGTGTTGGGGCGTTACGTGTTAGAAGAATTGTTCCAATAAAATTGTCTAAAACCTTCTCTACTGTTTTAATTTCAAAATATGTCAGGCAAATTTATCTGAAAGATTTAAGTTGAACACAATTCCCTTTGTTTGGTTGCGTATTAAAAGCCACTTTTGCCGCCCCCATGCTCTTGGCATATATTCTAATGCTAGGCTCTCTTTTACTACCCTTCGAAGAGATTATAGGATGATTTCTAGCCCCCTATGAAGTAGTGTTTGGAAAATCAGATTCATTCTGGGCGATTTCAGTGGCTTAAACATTACCATGCCCTTACGGCCACAAACATATTTGGCCCCAGCCGCAAAAGGAGTCGGAACGGCTGGTTTGACGATGAACGTAAGCTAGCAACGGAACGGAAGAATGCCGCATACCGAGTAATGTTGCATTCTCAAAGAACGCGGGCACGCGCAGAGACTTATCACGAACTCCGTCGAGCGAAGAAGCGACTTCACAGACGGAAAAAGGAAGCCTGGGAGAACCAACAAGTCTGTGAACTAGACAATTACAGGGAGCAACCGCACCAGGCGCGGAAGTTTTACCAACAAGTCAGCAGGATGAAGCCTTATACACCTCGATGCTCATCAAACCGAGACAGAGAGGGAAATCTGATTTCCGACAGAATGGGCATATTAGAGCGATAGGTTGAGTACTTTGAAGAGCTACTGAACAACCAGAACATCGGCGAGTTGGAGGTCCCGCCAACTGAAGACGACGGACAAATACTGCCACCACCAAAATTAGGAGTAACAGTCCGTGCAATTCATCGGCTAAAAAATCATAAGTCGCCAGGAGCCGATGGAATTACAGCCGAATAGGTTAAATATGGAGGCGACCAGTTACACCAAGTGGTTCATCAACTTGTGCTTAAGGTATGGGACAGCGAATCAATGCCTGACGATAGGTAACGAGGTATTATCTGTCTCATACATAAAAAGGGAGATATCACACAGTGCAGCAATTATAGAGGTATCACGTTGCTGAGTACCATCTATAAGATATTCTCCTCTATCTTGCAAGGCCGGATAGCCCCATACGCCCACAACATCATTGGCCAATACCAAACAGGCTTCACTCCAGGCAAATCAGCAACAGATCAGATTTTCTCTGTGCGGCAAGCGATGGAAAAACTGTTGGAATATGGACAACAGTTGCACCATCTATTCATCGACTTTAAAGCCGCCTATGATAGCATAGCCAGGGTAAAACTGTACACGGCCATGGGAGAATTCGGTATCCCGACGAAATTAATAAGACTGACTAGGCTGACCCTGACCAATGTGCGAGGCCAGATAAAAGCAGCAGGATCACTCTCAAGACCATTTGACATCAACAACGGTCTACGACAAGGGGATGCGCTATCATGCGTCCTCTTTAACCTGGCCCTCGAGAAAGTGATCCGTGATGCTGAGGTAAATGCAAGAGGTACGATCCTCTTCAAGTCGACCCAACTACTGGCCTGCTGACGAAATCGACATCATGGGAAGAACCACCCGAGACGTACAAACTGCCTTCATCCAGATCGAGCAGACGGCGTGAGATCTTGGGCTGCACATCAATGAAGGCAAGACAAAATATATAGTGACAACGTCAGCACCAGACGAATCAACCAACAACACAAACCGCACTGGTCAAACACAAACACGAAGAAGAATAAGGATAGGAGAACACAACTTTGGGACCGTTGACAATTTCTCCTATCTAGGGTCGAAAATCACAACCGCTAACAACTACTATGATGAAATCCGCGCACGGTTGTTGTCAGCCAACAGAGCCTATTTCAGCTTACAAAGACTGTTCCGCTCGAAACGTCTCACCATAGGGTCAAAGCTCTTACTGTACAAGACTATGATCTTGTCAGTCCTCATGTATTCCTCGGAAACTTGGGTTCTTAGCAAGAAAAATTGCGAACTCTTGGCCGCGTTCGAGAGAAGAATCCTCCGAAGAATTTTTGGCCCCCTACATGAGGATGGACGATTCCGTAGCCTACACAATGACGAAATCTATGAGCGATACCATGACCGTTCGGTTGTGGCTAAAATCCGGCTCAATAGGTTACGGTGGGCGGGTCACTTAATCCGTATGGATGAGGATGATCCCACCCGGAAAGTCTATAAGGGCAATATCTATGGTAGAAAAAGAAGACGAGGCAGACCCTGCCTAAGATGGAGCGATGGCGTGGGTCAGGACGCCAGACAGCTTTTAAGGATATCGAATTGGTGGACCTCGACGCAAAACCGGGATGTCTGGAGTTCCTTATTAAGGCAGGCCTAGACCGGATACCGGTTGTTGCGCCGTTGATGATGATGATGCTCTTCCACTACCTTCGGAATTTATCTCTCTATAGCACGGATGCTTGTGTGGTTTGTTCAATTACTTCGCAGAATTTTCTTTTCTTTCCTGATCCCATTACGATACATCATTAATGTATTTTTATATCTCGGTCCTGGTTTTCCCGCTCAGCAGGAGGCTCTGTGCTTATTCTGGCTAGGTTTCTGTTCACTAGAATACATCGTTTGATTACGTGACTACCTTAGTCGGATAGCCGGCCTTATATATGTTAGGAACGATTCTATACCATGGAAGATTCTCTCTCGAATTTTCCAAGATTGATATAACTTTATTGATCGCAGTTTTCCATTGGCTGATAGCAATGGCCCGAGATATTTAAATCACTCAGTTCTCGGCAGGATAACATCAGTGCATAAAGCAGTGCATAGGGCGCTGGACGTCGGATGTCCGGTCTAAAAGTGTCCATAACAAAAATAAAGAGGAGTGGTGAGAGGGCGCTTCCTTGATGAACACGATACACCCGCCACACTTCGAACTTTGCTTTCCGATCGTGGTAGAGCAATTGAAGCCAGCGAACAAGTTTTTCAGGCACTAGGTGTTGTCGTAGACTATACGATGTACGTTCGTGTGCTACACGCCCAAACGATTTCTCCAAATGGAGAAACGCAATATAGAGAGATCGATGCTTCTCACGGTTTTTCTCTGTAAGTAACCGCACAGCGTCTATTTTATGAGTAGTTCCCGAGTTCTTTGGACTACCTTTCTTTTTCCATATTGGAACTGTGGCAATTTCTTGCTAATCAGGTGGTATTATACCTTGCTCAATAAACCGATTGAAGGATTCACTCAGCCACAGTGTTGGGTCTAAATTTTTCACTCTCCAGAATTCAGATGCTATGTCGTCAGGTCCTGTTGATTTCTCCGATTTAATTTGTTTTAATGCTCTCTCGAATTCAGTGACGCTGACAGGTGAAATTGGTCAAAATGTCGGAAATGCTTGTGGAAGTTGCGGATGAACAAATTCTTTAGCTGAAATCTGCTCGAAATATTCTCACCACTTATCCTTCGCAGCTCATCGGTGGGTAAGCAAGTAAAAACAAAATTCAAATCGCCGCAAGAGACGGCGTCGAGGTGTTTGTATCGGTGGATCTCTTTTCGCTTGCTCTCCGCTCTTTTGGCGAGCTTTTCACTTTCGAGTACGTCGTTGGTGTTTCGTTTTCGCTCGTGCGGTCATTTGAAGGTGCGGCTTGTCGTGTCGTTTAGGGATTTAGCTAAAGTCGATATTACCGCAGTTTCCTTCCCATAAGTTTGCGTCGTAGTTATTAGTCTTTTGAAATGTCGGTTGACGGCAAAGACGCGGCAGGTCCATCGGACCCGCAAGTGACCGCCCTCGCCGTGCGCGTCCCTCTGTTTTGGCGGCGGAACCCGGAACTGTGGTTCATGCATTTGGAAGCACAGTTCTAGATGTCCGGGATCACAGCGGTGGTCGGCCTGGACGAAGAGTCCATCGTGCTGGTGTCAGACGTAGTGAAATCGGCTTCGTACTCACTCCTCAAAATTGAATTAATCAGGCGCCTGCCAGTAAGTGAGTCAGCAAAACTGGATCACTTGCAGGCAGGCCTAACTTTGGGAGATCGAGCTCCCAGCCAACTGCTGCACGAAATGAAGCAATTGGGTGGGAGTAAGATCGACGACGAGTTGATGAAGTCCCTTTGGCTGAGTCGGCTCCCGGAAGGCACCCAGGCGGTCCGCGCGTGCGTCTCAGGTTTCTTGGAGGCACTGGCAGCTGCGGACGCCAAAATGCACGAGGTGCACGTACGCCCGACCATAGTGGCCGTGCAACAGCCATCGGACGAGGTGGGCGACTTAAGGCGCGAAATAGCCGCCTTAACAGCCAGTGTGGCCGAGATGCGGGCGACGCTGGACGCTCAGCGTTCGGGCGCCAGATCACGGGCTCACTCGCGGTCTGCCACTTGAAAAGGGCGATCAGGTAGTAGGTCGTCGGGACAGTCCACGGACCGAGGGATTTGCTGGTACCACAGCAGATTCGGCGATAAAGCCACCAAGTGTACAATCCCTTGTAAATTCACGCCTGCCGCAAAAAACAAGTCCCGCGGAGGGTCCTGGCGACGGCCACCCAGAACGCAGCGCCACTTCGCCTAACAATTGACGACCCTCTCAGCAGGCGCAACTACCTCGTAGATACTGGTGCAGAAGTTTCGGTTCTTCCCGTACCCCAACACCATAATCTATTTCCACAATCCCTGAAGCTAACAGCGGCAAATTCCTACCGTATCAACACTTATGGGTATAGGCAAGTGGACGTGAGTCTTGGCTTGCGTAGGACATTTCCGTGGCGTTTCATCCTGGCGGATGTCAGCTTCCCCATATTAGGCGCAGACTTCTTGTGTCACTATGGATTGCTGGTGGACTTGCAAAACAAGTCTCTTATAGATTCCACGACCAACCTTAATACGTCGGGACATATGGTATCTCACCCAGGCAATAATCTTTCCGTTCTTTTAGAAGACATTACCGACTCTCGTGTTCGGGCACTTCTTCAAAGGTTCAGCCAGATTACTACCGAGTGTAGTCTCTCCAAATCTGTGAAGCGCAATGTGCAGCACCACATTAATACTACTGGTTCCCCGATCTTCTCGAAGGTGCCTCCGCTATTGCGCGGAAAGAATTCAAACAACTCGTTCAACAGGCCCTCAAACAGATGTTGGTCTTCCCCACTGCATATGGTGCCTAAGCCAAACGGCGAATGGCGCCCATGTGGGGATTACAGAAGGCTAAATGCACAGGCTTTTCCTGACCGATATCCAATTCCACTTATCCACGACTTTGCGCATCACCTTGCGAATTGCCGCATCTTTTCGACCTTGGACTTAACCAAGGCTTTTCATCAAATCCCTGTAGCTTCAGAAGACATTCCAAAGACGGCAATATACACACCCTTTGGACTCTTCGAGCTCACCCGGATGACTTTCGGATTCATCCACTCGGTCCTGCGAAACCTCGACTTCTGTTTCGTATATTTGGATAATATTTTGGTCGCTTCTTCCTCAGAGTCTGAGCACTTAGCCCATCTCGAGTGCATTTTTCGACGTCTCCTTGAGGCCGCGTTAGAGAGAAATGTAAGTTCCTTCAAACACAGGTGAGATTCCTGAAGCAGGGAAGCTTAAGCTGGATACTGCCAGAACGGTAAGCTTACATCAGAGCACTACAAATCGAATAGGGAGGTTACTGAAGAACCACAACGTTCTCCGAAAAGAAAAAGGGCAAAACGCCTCAACAATTTTGAGGGAAGCCACCTCCAAAAACACCAGCCGTCATTACAGCAGAGAGCAATAACTAACTTTTATAGATTGATTTTCCCAAGCGAAAAATTGAAAATGTATTCCACTACGACTATAGAAGGCAATGAAAATAGAAAAGCGATGCAATGTTCCCCGATAAATTAGAAGTGAGTGCCTGCACCTAACGTATTGTAAAATTTAACCGTTCCGGTAAAACTCGACTCTGGCACTCACACACTTTTTTGTGGGCTTTCTTATGCAGAGAGAATAGCGACCTCACTTTTGGAAGATATGGGTAGATCAAATGCAGTATTTGCCCCATCAACTTCTTCTCTGAAAATAAGATCTGCCACCATTATATTCAAAATTAGCGCCTTTGAGTGTATTACCTTAAATATTTTTAAATAAAACCATTTAAAATCTCCGGCAAACCGCTTACGTTTGCAAACAGATGTAGTATTGGGGGAAGCACCTGAATCACTGAAATTATTTCTAGAACTGAACTTTCGAGTGTTGATAGAGATTGTATAGTTAAATTGGTTAGCTAGTTGGGTTGCATCTAAGATTCGTTGACTAGGGTGTGTTTGGCATATATTTTGTGTTATTTATGTCTACTATATTTTTCTTATGTGTTATTATATTTCAATAGCACCATCCTTTAAAAGTTTACTTCCTAAGTTTGAGACAATGCGCTGACTGATTTCAGGGTTAATACACGACGCGTTTACGTTTTGTCACTTTCATTATTGTTAAACATTTTTCTTTAAAGTCGAAAAATAAAGGCCCAAACAGCGGTTTGGGAAGTGTTACGGAGAAATATTAGCTTAGAAGGTATTTTCCTTTTTTATTGGCTAAAGGTATTTGGTAACAAATACGTATTTCGGGGACCAACTTTCCCCTTCTTCAGTGTTTTAGAAGATAAGCCAAGATTTAACAATGAAGGTTTTCACGATGGGCTTCTCCATTTGGAGTGCACTGATTACCTTAATGTGGCTCCAGCAAGTAATTCTGGCTTTGTATTCTGGCGGTCGGCCCAAGTTCACTACTGTGAACACTGAGCTGCGCAGGAGAGAACATGCTGGATGTTGGTTACCAGGCCCTCGAAGAAAGGCAGAGGACATCATCCGCATGCTGGGTGAACAGAACCCAGGCATGGACCTTGAATACTGGAGGGCAGTTCATGAATGCCAAGAAGGACAAATCTACAAAAGGCGTAGGGTTCCAGCCACCATATGATGCTCCACTTTTTCCTATTTGGATTGAATTCAATCAGATCATGAAACTGTAGAGCATCATCTACATTTTCAGAGCAAAGAACAATAATGGTCTTCGACTCACACAATATAGAGCAAATTGCAACATCTTCGATGCGCTCTCCCACAATGGAGCTGCGCGCGGAGGATAGTGCATATAGTGCAGAACCTCCGTATGGAGTTCGCATTGGTGAAAGGACTACAGAGTAAATCCTACCTGCTAAACTTCTCCTACACGTTCCAAAGAGCTGGTGTAAAAAGGAGAAGTCAGAGATGTGGATGGAAGTGACTTGATGCCAGTTCGAGTGATCGAATCTATGCAAACCGGACACCGCAAACTAGTCAAGGTGCTAAGTGGAAAAAAGACAAATGTTCTGCGGGATGAGATAAGAGTTTTCATGGATGACGACATGGGAACTAGTGTGTCACCAAGTGCGGCTTTTCTTAGAAAAATCAAACACGGGGGGATTGAGACTCTGGCGGTACGGTGTGCGGAAATCCCGTCACACGCGGACCGCGACATACGCTTTTAATAGTTTTCCATTACACATTAGACCAAGTTTATGTCGAAAGACATAAAGATTGGTCAAATGAATTTTCAGCATGGCAAAGCCTCTTCCTATCAGCGAGGCTGACAAAGCTGCAGGACTGCTCCTAAATTTTTCTGGTGCAAGGGCTATGGGTTCGATTTTATAGAATCTGTGGCATTGGATCAGTAAAGGGAGCTAGGATCTTCTACGATGAAAGATCCATAAGACCGAGAGCCTATGTACTGATATCTGGACAGTTAGAGGCAACCATGCAGAGACAATTCTGTTCCCAGGACTTAGTTTTGGTCAGCGTACAATATCAGATAAATGGCTAGAGGCCAAATATCATAGTCACCTCCGATTATTTACCCTATGATTCTTTGTATCCTCCAACGACGCAGCCATCGAACTAAGGGATCTGGTAGCGTACGCGGAATCAAGTGGTCTCGAATTCTTAATAGGTTCCGATGCGTATGCTCGACATATTTGCTGGGGCAGCAGCAAATGCAACCCAAGAGCCTCAGCAAGTCTTATGATTGCAAACGTAGTAATTGACTTAACAATCTGTACCTCAAAATTGTTAGAGTCGATTACACACTGTCGGGTGCTAGACGAGGTTTCACTGTCAGATCACCGATACCTAGAATTCAGTCTGACTATTGCCGGGAGAATAGTCTGCAATAAAAAGGCGTAATCCCAAGAAAACCGATTGGAGAAGGTTCAAACTTCTTAACAATAAAGTGCTGGAAGATAAATTGGAAACTCTGAACTGTACACTTTTAGAGTGCTATGAAGATGCTTGCGAAGAATTGCAAAAACTCAGGGAATCAACCACGCGACTTCTGAACAATGCTTGCAAAAGCAATAAGAACGAAGACTGGTTAAACTTCCTGAACTCACAGCATGAATATACGAGGCTTGTTAGGTGTTCCAAATGAGGCTTTTTTAGCGCACTGCAAGGAACTTAAGAGAGAGTCCTTAGGGTTAGAGAAGTGTTAGGGGTCAGAGTTGACAGTTCTTGCAACCTCTTCAACACACAAGTGCTGCAAGGGGAACTTGAACTTGAATGCGATTGTTACATAAGGAAAGATGAGAGCTATCATTCTGTCCTTGGATCCCTCGAAAGCATCTGGCATGGACGACATCTATCCAGCAGTGTTAAAGGATGGTGTGGAGCACTTTGAGCGATTGCTAAGAAATATTTTTCTAGCAAGTCTTGCTTTGGGCTATGTGCTTACCTCTTCGCACAAGGTTAAGGTAGTCTTCGTACCGAAACCTAGGAAAGAATCCAAAGAACTTCAAATAGGTCAGCTAAACTTAAGTCTTGCTGAATGGTTTGGAGAGACTGGTTGTCAAATTCGTGGGAACGCACTTAGATCGCGCCCACTTAATGAAAACCAACATGCTTACCAGTGTGGAAAGTAATGTGAGTCTGCTCTTCATTCTTTGATTACAAAGATAAAGGATGCAACTCTGAAGGGTGAGTACGCGATGGGGGTGTTCGTGGCCAAAAGTTTTGTGATGCCGCCAGAACGCATAGTACTGAAGAGGGTGTTGATCGCTACCAAACAGCAGAAGCAACGAAAGGCTGCCCCCAAAGAGGTGTGCTGTCGCCACTTCTGTGGAGTATGCTGATCGACTTACTACTATGCGAACTGCAGAATTTGCCAATACACGCTCAAGCTTATGCTGATGATGTGGCTGTGCTTTTTGTTGATCGGGATCTTGGAACAGTGTGTAGAGAGATATATCTTCAATACAGTTGAACTACTCTGGGTACCTGGTCACTGTGGCGTAGAGGGAAATGAAATCTCGGATGCTTTAGCGAAAGAGCGGTCAATCTCCCTCATGACAGGGCCGGAACCAGGAGGACCATTAGCACTGGCTAAGGCTGTTTTCAAAAACTATGAACAAGCTTCCCACGAAGACAGGTGGCAGAGTCTATATGCTGCTAGACACATCAAACTTTTCCTGCCAACCGATCTTTGGTGCCGATGTTCTCCAGTTGTGACGGTTAACGAATCAGGAATATTCCGTTAGATGGGGTGGCGAGTACAATGGGCCACCACGGCCTGAGTGCTCAGAAGCTATAGCTTCTCCACCACTACACACACAAGTTGCATGAATTTTTGCATATAAAAAGACTTTGTGCACGATGGCTGCCTCAAGTTCTTAAACCCAATTAAAAACAACATCAGCACTCATAATTCAAAGCAGTGCTTAGATCTGTTTCACAGTAAGCATTAAACAAGTCGAGAACCGGAAGGTATCCCATTCGACCTTTTTAATAATAGCTGGATTTACACCAAACTTTTCAGTGTAATGCTTCCTATTAAAGTCTATCTTACTGAAATGTTACGGATTTAGGATAAGCTTAAGGGGATTCGCAGTAAATTTCCAAAATATAATAATATACTATTATTGACTTTATTTAAGCACATATGGAAACAGAGAGTATTTTGAGACCTAGATACTATGCGCATGGACCACCATATTTTTGTTCAGATTTTTCGTTTGGGTAGTTTCTGACCACCAGATGGCGGATAGGGTTTTACTTATTGATATGTAAATATGTGTTCATCTACTTTCTTTTATGACTATGTATGGTAACGTGTATGCTCACTTCTGGTAAGTGGGCCAAAATGACTATGGGAAGGATACCCAGAAAATAAAATCAACCTGGAAAAAATGAGAAAAAGTAAACTTACGTTGCAGGCACTCATGACCACAGTACAGGTGGCTTTTTGGAGTTGGCAAGTGGGCCGTCGATATTCCTCGACCGCACTGCCTTGGTGGGGAATAACTTGGCTGACGTGGCATCTAATGCTACAAATAATTTGGAGTTGGAGAAGATGGTAGTCAAACGGAGCAAGCGACCCTGGTGACATCTAACCGTTGAGCCATCGACCTGCCTTCAAATAAAAGAGCGCGATCCACTAGGGAATCAGCAGACGTCGAAGTGGAAAAGGAATACTAGTAGTTTTGAAGAATATAACCAAAAGTACGGAATAGAGGAAGTCTGTACCCCAAATGCAATTGTCAGTAACGTAGGCGAAGCGCAAGTGAAACGAAAATGGTGAATGGTCCAAAGTCATTCACAAAGAGGTCAAGGAGGAAGCGATGGTGCGAATTCGCCCAGAGGTAACTGTTATTTCCAGCAAAGGCAATCCGTCGAACGCAGAGATACTTAAAAGATCTAGGCGCAAATGTCTGAATGTTTGAGTTGAGAAAACTAGCTTTGGTAAAACTGACGGCTTTCGTAACCAAGTTAAGAATGGCTTAAAAACATGAAATCTATATTCAGCGCAAAGATCTCGTCGAAGTAACATTCAGGAAAGAAACTCGCACTGCGTTGATAGCAGCATTCTTGAAGACTGCTTGTTGTCAGGGTGATGCGTTCCATCTTGCTCTATGCAGCCCTATCTTGAGGAACACGGCTGTGTCCAGAGAATGGTAATTTGGATGCGATTAGCTCCATGATCGCAACTATCAAAAGTTAACTGCGAAATGTGGAGGACATCCAAATAATGCAGAAGGGCAATCTCATATTTAAGCTGAAAGAATCTAGCTTGAGCACAACTAATAGTTTTCGTGACCAAGTTAAGAACTCACTTGGAGAGAATTCCACAGTACAGCCCAAAAACACGAGATCTATATTAGGTATAATAAAAGGATTCCGACAAAGTAACATCTAGAGTTCGAATCGGATGGGTTGTCTGCCGTCTGGGAGAACGGATTTCACTAAGGAGGCACTTCAAATACTTTCTGTATGGGCACTTCGTGAAGGAATACACCAGCGGAATTGATCGGTCAGATCGAAGCAGAAGGTGGGCGGAGAAAAGTAATATTGTCAAAGAGTACAATTGGGATGCCAAATGCCTACTAAGCGACGTGATAACCGGAATGCCGGCAAATGAAGTGGCAAATGCTCGGAAGGCGTTGACGGCAATGGAAAAATTAAGTTTTTTCAAATAAATCTCAATGCAGGGTCCCTCAGGATTAACTTGAGCAGACCGCCTAGAAATCTTACATGCAAATTGCAATTATAAGTGGATCATACAGAAACAGTCACGGTGACGTATGGATCACAAATTCGACTGGTGGGGAGGAGATATTGGCTTATGGTCGCCAAATTATACAATCCACCATGAGTCAGTCGCCAGTGGCTTTATGTAGGTGAAAATAAACGGTGAGAACGTATACGCCCCACCCAGTCTCAAATTGTCTCAGTTTGAAAACATACTAGACAACCTTGTTTATGATTTTAATGCGTGGACTCTCAAATGGGGAAGTAGAGAGAATAATGCAAAAGGCCGAAGTCTACTAGAGGCCTTTGCCCAGTTAAATATAGTTCTGGAAAACGAAGGTAATATAAACATCTTTCGGAAAGGGGAGTCAATCTCGATCATATGCCCAACATTTGTCAGCAATGCACTGGCGGTCGGGGGACGAAGTCCAGAGGTGATTGTCAGTGACTTCAATGCTTTGGCTCTGGAGTAGGGAAGCAGGGAGAGTAGATATAGCTATGGCAAATGAATGTGATGATAGCACCTTTGCCAGCGTGGTTTGTCCTAGTATGTAAGTAAAGAATATGCGCTCAGCAATCACTAGGCAATTGTCTTCCAATTATACAGACAACCACATGGCAGGGAAACATCACATGCAAAGCCAGGCTGAACGAGCAAACCCTCGTGGCAGGGTGAAGGCCCTTTTTTCGCTTTTTTTTACAAACGTTTTGTGATGAACTAGAAAAAGGTACAAATCTTAATTTTTTACCATCTATTTATTAATATTTTGAGCATGCGTAGTAATTATTCCAGCCCGGTAGCATAGTTCATTATTGAAATACAGAGCAACTTATACACCTATCTCCAAAACAAGTGTTTTTTCTGCCACCACAGTGGAGGACGCTGTGACCATCTTAAAGAAAAAGTGTAAACGGCATTTTAACGTGGGGACTTAACCACAGTCCGCAAACTAGAATTACTAAAAAATATTGAAAGCTAAATTTTTGGTGCCTTGTTAAATTTTTTTCTGTAAATTTTGGTCTTTCCTCAAGGTTTCTTTAATGAATAAAAGAAATTACCAAATTAATCGCAATTATCCCAATTTTTGGAGCGTAGAAATATGTTCTGAATAAGTCGTGAAAATTTCAAAGAATTTCGTTGGATAGATTTTTGGCTATGGTGGCAACAGATTTTCAACTTCCAGTTTCGAGAAAAACGCATTTAAAAAGTAGAAGTAGTAACCATAAAATCTTAAATTGATAGACCAGTAGCTTACTCCAAACTACAATTTTATTATGTATATATATATTTCGGGAGCAACTTACTCGCTTCATCAGTACAAAGGTAGCTTTGTAGACTTGACTACAAATAGAAGACAATATCTAACCTCTCATAAAATCTTAACTAACTATTAATCTGCTATACCTAGTCCATAAACCTTAGGTTTCTTTAAGTAACATAACATCTTTAACACTGTTTAACACTCCGAATATCAACAAATCACTTCGCCCATATATTCTGCACTATATCTAGATACAATTGATGCCAAAAAAAAATCGATTCCCTGCATCCGATAGACGGGATGACCCCTTTAAATTGCCGTGAATTCCAGGCCGGATATGTTCGCTGCGTTGCCTGAAGCGTGCATGTCCGAGTTGCTGCTGCTACCTAAAATTGTTGGGCGTCCAGGTGAGCCTCTCCTTAGTACTGTTAAGGGGTTGGCTATATTCTTCTAGTGTCCGGATGGCTCAAGTGGTTAGAGCGCTGGGCTATCGTAGCGGAGGGTCGCGGTTCAAATCTCGCTGGGGGCAGAGGAATTTGTTATCGTGATTGGATGTCGGACACCAGTCGACTCAGCTGTGAATGAGTACCTGAGTCAAATCAGGGTAATAATCTCGGGCGAGCGCAATGCTGACCACATTGCCTCCCACAGTGTACTGTGGTGTACCGTTACGGTCTTGAATGAAGTGCTCTAACACACTTCAAGGCCTTGATCCAATATGGATTGTTGCGCTAACGATTATTATTATTATATATTCTTCTGGTTTGACACTTCCAGACGAAATAACGGAAGCAATCCTCATCACTAAGCCCGTATTCAAATTTAAGACCATGTGATCACTGCCAAGGCGGCTATCAAATACGTGCAACTAACAATAGCCACTATAACTACAACTGAACCCCAGTTATAAACAACACATACAGGATGTTTCTGTCAAAACACCTACAGCAACTATGGTAAGGATGATACCGAACGTGGAAGGGTCATGGTATACTTTCAAGTTGTTCATAACCAGGGTGGCGAGCTTAATCTTGCTCTACGCAGCTCCAGTTTGGGGAAAAGTAATTCAGATTTCTCTGAGTGCAGCCTACAGAAGGCTCGAAGGGTTTGCTCTTCATTCAGGATTATCTCAGCTGAAGCTACCGTCGTCATCTCAGGAATGATGCCGATTGATATCCTGCAGATTAGATGACGAACATATACAACATCAGGTCAATCTCTCCTTTATCGCAGACGAAGAATGCCGAAAGTGAGAGATATGTAACTAGATGGCAAGAGCGGTGGAAACGCTCAGGAAAAGGTCGATGGACACACAAGTACATCGCTGCCATTAAGGAATGGCTGAAGAGATAGAGGGGTGAGGTCAGTTATAATCTTATCGACTTTCTCACGAGGCATGGAGGATATTGCCAGCACCAGTGCAGGTTTACACTGGACGCCTCCTCCTTCGAAACGTGGCCACCGAGCAGAGAGCAGAGATTTTACTCGAAGAAAAAGATCAAACAGCAAACAAAGTCTTATTTTGAGCTCCACAATTCTAACGTTACGAAAGGCGTAGAAACAGTGCTAATATCACTCACACTGAAAGCATGCTTTGATATATGTCCATAAATTTTTTTCCGCAAGTTTCCTATTCATTTATACAGGGTGCGGCAGCATAACTTCCTTTTTTCAAAACTCAATAAAAACTATTGTATGCATCGGAAAATATTTATTTATTTTGTATAATGTAGGTACATGTCTAAAGCTCTTATTTACATTGTTTTCAAGATCAAATCTGTTAGGTGACGTCCCCCATTCTCCATATATTGCGTAAGCCGATTTCTGGCGTTTGTCATGACTCTTGCTAGCATAGCAGGTGTTATGTTGGCAATTTCTTCTTGGATGTTGGTCTTCAAATCTTGTAGGGTTCACAAGGGGACAGATCGGGAGAGCGTGCCGGCCATTCCAAATCGTCTCTAATTGAGATAAGGCGCTCTGGAAAGTGTTCCCTCAAAACAGCCATCGATGCTCTTGAAGTGTGTGCTGTTGCACCATCTTGTTGGAACCAAGTGTCCCCCAAATCCAAATTTTCTAGCCGTGGGAAAAAAAAATTCTGTAGCATGTTTACATACCGGTCCGAATTCACTGTCACTGTAACCTCATTTTCCTCAAAAAAACAGGGACCAATAATTCCAGCTGAGGAAATTGCACACCACACTGTGACTTTGGGTGAATGCAAAGGCTTTTGATGCAATTCTCGAGGGTTGGTGTCAGCCCAGTAGCGCATGTTTTGTTTGTTAACCAACCCACACAAATGAAAATGGGCTTCATCGCTAAAAAAAAACAATAGCACCCTCGGGAACGACATCAAGAAGAAGCTCACATGCGTTCATCCGAGAATTGAAGTCACGTTGTCACGTTCTGAAAGTTCCTGCATCATCGCCATCTTATAGGGATGAAAATGAAGATCATCACGAAGAATTCTTCTCACAGAATGATCGGATAGTTCAAGGGCAGATGCGTGTTTGCAACATTGACGCTCTCACTGCTTCAGTGTTCTCAGGTGATCTAACGGGCCGAGGGACGCCAGTTCTTCCTTTTGTCGCACTTGCAGTTTGCCTGAATGTAGTGACCCATGTAACAATTGATTTGCGGTCTGGGACGGGAGCCAACGGGGCTAAATTAAAGCGATTCCGAAATGCACGCTGTGTTGCAATAACCGAACATCCGCTTAAAAAGTAAACCTCAACGGCAAATGCACGCTCCTCACTATTCCAACGCATGATGGCGACTGAACCGTGTCGGGACAAAACTTTACAGTATCCCCTCTTGAATGAGACCACTAGCGCTCCGCTATGACATCAACTAACTGAGTGGCGCGCATTTTAAAAAAGGAAGTTATGCTGCCGCACCCTGTATATAATTGTCTCGTCTATAGCAAATGTGACTGATATACACACTTGTATAGACAAGTCGGAAGCCAAAAACTCGGCGCTTCAAGTATGTAAGGTTTTGTTGACTTTTTATGTAACAATATTTCGGTGGTTGTTTCCATCTATAAATAGCTGGTAATGTGTATATACGTTGAATATATCCGATATTCTATTCGATGCGGTGCTGACATTTTATCTCTTAGGGAGTAGCAATTTGATACAAAAGAGGCAACTTTGGCCTACTGTAACTTTGCCAATAATAGTAGCATTTCCACCAAATTTCCAGTATGTTGCTTTATGTTAAAATCCATATTAATGCATTACGGGTCCTGTATGAACTTAAGGAGGTTTCGCAGTCAATTTATAAATACTATTATTTATTTACGGTGGGCGGGTCACTTAATCAGTATGGATGAGGATGATCCCACCCGGAAAGTCTATAAGGGCAATATCTATGGTAGAAAAAGAAGACGAGGCAGACCCTGCCTAAGATGGAGCGATGGCGTAGTTCAGGACGCCAGACAGCTTTTAGGGATATCGAATTGGTGGACTTCGCCGCAAAACCGGGATGTCTGGAGTTCCTTATTAAGGCAGGCCTAGACCGGATACCGGTTGTTGCGCCGTTGATGGTGGTGATGATTATTTACTTTATTTGAGCCTTGTAATTCAACATAGAATAAGATAATTCACTGCATGCGTGGATGTTCACAGTTCTCACGTTCCAGCCAAATTTCATGTATGTTTTCAATAAAACTTGAAAAAGAATTTAAATTTACACAATTGATATGAAGGGGGGGAAAGGGGTATGAAAGGTTTGGTTGATCTTTTTTGTAAGAATATTTCGGTTCACGATATACGATATTAATTTCGTTGCGGTACTGACATTCTATCTCTGACTGGAAATAGGCGATTTGACCAACTACAACTTTGTTAGCAATAGCAGAATTTCCCCAAAACTTTCCAGTATGATGGCTTTATATGAAAAAATACATCAATGAAAAATTTTAAGGACCTGGGATTAACTTAAGAGCGTTCGCAATAAATTTCCAAAATACAGTACTATACTATTATTAACTTTATTTGAGCAGAAATCGTAACAGACCGTTTATTGAAGCGTAGATACCATGTACATTGTCCACCCTAATTTTTCCAGATTTTTCAGTTGGCTAGTTGCGGGTTCTTGAAGTAAATGACCCTTTTCGAACGTCTTCACTCCTCCAATTTGGATTCAATGTCAAAACTAATCCCGGCTTCGGAAAGTACTTGTTTGTACCCTAGATGGCTATATTCGGCGGAAAAGAATTATTTACCGCTCTTTTACGTGTATAGGACCCCTTTAATTTCAGCGTGGAACAATATAATTCACAGCATGTATGAGCGTTCACAGATCTACCTTTTTTACCAAAGTACTTTACAATAGTTAAAACTGTTTCTACGAAAAGTGCATGTGACAGCGTAGCAGACGGATAGATAGACAAACACTGCAAAAACGATTTTGTGAGGGATAAGATCGACGACGCATCAAGTATGATAATGTCAGAATATTGCAATATGCTTGACTGACTAGCGAGGGACGCCATAGAGCACAGCAACAAGAGCCACATTAATGCTTGGGCACATAAGTGGGGAAATCGCGAAGCAAATGAAAGGAGAAGAATATTACTCGAGGTGTTCAGCTGCCTAAACATCACCCTGGCCAATGTCGGAAACATAAACGTTTAGGCGTAAAGAGTTAAGCCCCATCGTAGATCCTACTTTCGTAAGTGACTCGCTGGTCAAGCATACACACTTTTAACCAGAATTATACTCTCAGGGGTCATCAGGCGATATACTTCACCACGGATAAGCTACTCAGAACAATAAATGTTAACCTGAAGAGACCAAGCGGTCAGAGGATAGTATAGGTCAAAGGGCGAGACGTGGGCTGGTACCCACCACGGAGCATAAAACCTAGCAAACACACAGCCAAATCAACATCAACAGGTCTACTACCAAACCCTCTCTCGACCTTCAGGTGGCGATCGCTGAGAGTTCTTTTTTAATGAAAAACTGCAGACCGAGAAGGAGAGTCTTCCGCGCCTAAAAACGAGACAATTTTATCAACCCTACACGGAAAACCGACGTTACAAGCCACAGAGGGAGCCTCAGACAGGATGGACGAACAGCGACAGCGACACCAGCATAACGATTTTCGCCGATACCGTGTACGAAAATAAGGCTGATGTAACAGCATTGCAAGAGATGTGCTAAACAGGGACCGCTTTCCTAGAGAAGAACCACTGCACCATATATTATAGCGGCCATCCAATAAACCATGTGCTCGGAGTAGGTTCCTTAGTCAGCCAGAAAAATAAACCTGGTGTTATCGCTTTGAAAATATAAGTAGAAGGGGTTTGCGAGGCAAATTTAGAAATATAAGCCTCATAAACGGTCACGTCACTACAGAGGAGACTGCATAGTTTACCTTCTACAAGGCAGTTGAGCGGACCCTCAAGGCCTGTCCCAAGTATGACATCATACTTCGAGATTTTATCAGTCAAGGAGGGACGGAGCCCTTATTCAGGCAATCTGTCGGCTCCCATAGCTCACATAGGAACCGATGATAATAGACTGCTCATCATTTAGTTAGCAGTATCACATGAAATGGTTATTGAAAGTGCCTGGTTTGCGCGGAAATCAGGTCCACAAACATAAGTAAAATTGCAAACTCATGGCCGCGTTCGAGAGAATGTGGCGCGGCAGGATCTGCAGCATTCGAAATTTATTTCGAAAGTTGCGGATGCGGACGGGTAGATGGCGCGGAACTCTCCACTCACTCATTTTCTGAACGCACCGGGGGAGTGGAGAATTAGCGGTGGAAAAATGCCGTTGATTGGGACAGTAAGGACCGCATGGAAATAAGTCGGTCTCTTCTGTTCCAATCAACGGCATTTTACATTGCGCCACAAGAAGAATCCTCCGAAATCTATGAGCGATACCACGACCATCAAGTTGTGAATAAAATGCGGCTCAATAGGTTGCGGTGAAGGGGGGTGGGGGGGGGGGGGGGGAGGTCACCTAATCCGTATGGATGAGAATGATTCAGCCCAGAAAGTCTATAAGGGCAATATCTGTGGTAGAAAAGAAGAAGAGGCAGACCCTGCCTGAGATGAAGCAATGACGTAGGCCAGGAAGCCAGACAGCTTTTAGGGATATCGAATTGACGGACCTCGCCGCAAAATCGGGATGTCTGGCGTTCCTTACTAAGGCAAGCCTAAGCGGGATACCGGTTGTTGCGCCGTTGATGATGAAGAGACCAAAATCAGATTGACCATCAGGATCACTTAATAATTTTTGGAGGTATTGTGTTTGAGTGCTGCGTTTACTGGAGCGAGATAAGCTATCGCAGTTGTCCCAACATGCGACGTATTCTGACCCATGGGGAGCTGCGTTCAAGTCGATGCTGTCTGCAGTAAAAGGCAAAATGCCTCAATATGTTATGTGTCCCAGATTGCTGTGGGAGAGAGTTCTGACTCTGTTTGACTACAATACGGAAATTATACTTCCTACGACATCACTAAAGACAAAGTTCTTGACGCAGTAAAACGAGTCTATGATAACGTAGTCTCCGATATTGATCGAATCCCTAACAAGGCACTGAAACTGACAATGAAAATAGCACCAAGAATTTTCGCACAACTATTTACAAACTGAATTCCATGAACACTTAGTGACTGAATAGCCCCGCGAAACAATACCAGAGCGGTGATCCCGCGGGGAGAGTATGAAAAAAATTTAGTCGGTAAGGGTCTGGCATGCACGTCCTCGACTTTAGATACGTATCCATTATGGATTTTTTCCAGCCAAAATCGAGTCGGAATACCGGAAGCTGGATGATTCTAAAAATTGAAAATATTTCTTGGTATATCCAAATGCGAAGTTCATGTCAGTTCCTTTTATGTAAGATATTGCGATAAATCTACGTGAAAGACACCATTTTGATCTTCTACAACTTTGTTAATAATAGTTGAATTGTTTCCAAACTTCCCAAGATTGTGTCATATTATTGGTACCAAATTTTGTACTCTAAAAATGAGTTTAAGGGGAGTTTTCTGGGAAATTTTATTTCAGCAGTTATCGGAATGGCATGCATTTTGAAGCCTAGATTTTGTAATAGTGCACCATTGTGAATTTTTTCGGATTTTTCGTTTGGATAGTCTCTGCTAACGAGGCCTGTTATATTTTTCGGGGCGTATATTTAGAGGCCGCGCAAAGTATTAATCGAGCCCTTTCATTTGATGCCACCACGCCTCTCAAGCTCGTCATCCAACGGAGCAAGATGGTATGCTTTATTGAGCTCTGTTTGAAAGCGGATGAAAACCGATGGGGGAGCGCCTGTAGAATCATGATGAGGTAGTTCAGAGGCCGTTCATCTTCGCAGATCTACCTTCTTGTTAAAAATCATCAAGTGATTATTCCCCCAGCAAGAAGAGCCTACTTCCAGCGTTCTCTGAATGTGACGGAAATACCGCCAGTCAGCAGGAGCGAGCTGGTGGAGATCTGCGTAGAATGCGAGATGACAA
Source organism: Hermetia illucens (assembly GCF_905115235.1). Taxonomy (NCBI): domain Eukaryota; kingdom Metazoa; phylum Arthropoda; class Insecta; order Diptera; family Stratiomyidae; genus Hermetia; species Hermetia illucens. The sequence goes on along the minus strand of NC_051850.1, from coordinate 110,042,250 downwards.
AGCTCGGGGTCTGGATGGCGTACCAAATAGGGCTCTTAAGCTTTTCATGAAATCCAGACCGGACAGTGGATATTTCCTGCGGGAAAGCAGCGGCAAAAGATAGTACTACTTCCTAAAGCTGATAAATGTCCAGGTGAGCCAACCTCCTACAGACCTGTATGTCTTAGAGTGTATCCCACAGAACTCTGCACTGGACCAACTACTGTGGAACATCAACGATCTTCATCTTACGGTTCCGGAGGAAGTTACGGCGACAATATAGCGCTGGTTGTAGTCACAAAGGATTTTGAAGATGCTGACTTATACTCACGGGAAACGATCAGTGCTGTTAAGGGTAGGCTAGAGAGTTCTAATCTAACGCTTGTGGACGAAAAAACCCTACAAGCCCTATAAAAGAAATTATGCCCGTATCCAAATTGGGAATCATATCATCAATGGGAATGGGAATAGATGGGGGGGTTGCGCACGGTATACTTTCAGGCTGCCGGCAGTAGGCTAATAAGTTCGATACTGATCTACGCGGAACCATTTTGGGAGAAGCCATTGCGAGTTACATTTGACGCTAACCCCCTGTGCTCAGTTTACAAAAGAACAGCCTGACTTTAGGGCTATCTCAGATGATGCTGCTCTGACTTTAGGGCTATCTCAGATGATGCTGCGTTAATCATCTCGCAAATGATGCCCATCGTGGATATATACAATGCAAAGTTAATCTTTCCTTTATCGCAGACGAAGAACGCCGAAAGCGAGAGAGATCTCTAAATAGATGGCAAGAGCGTTGGAAACGCCCGGAAAAGAGTCGGTGGGCTTACAGGCTCATCCCTGCCATCAATTAGTGGTTGGAGAGACGGCACGGTGAGATTAAGTATAATCTTAGCCGGTTTCTCACTGGGCATGGAGGGTATCGCCAGTGTTCGTACAGGTTTAAACTGGATATCTCACCCGATTATCCATTGATGATGGAATCCTAGAGGATTCAGAGCACGTATTCTTCCACTATCCAAGATTTGAAGAATAAATGAAGAACCTAGAGGAAACCCTAAATGCTGGTGCCTGGTGCGAAGAAAGCTAGCATGTCGGGAAGACTGGGATGCGATCAATTCCATAACTATTCAGACCCAACTGCAAAAGCCAGAGGAGACGAAAAACGCGCAGTTACGTACACCGCGTGTAGACGAAAGGTGACCAAGCTAGAAGGAGCTAACCCCGCCTGGTGATATGATAGCGGAGTCGAAGTAGGTAAAAATCCCACACGCAGACGCGTCCAGGCCAGTGTCTTTTGAAGATATCCACCTCCTCCTAAAAATAGACAGACAAACATTGAATCGATTCTAATATTTTTGTTTGTTTTGTTTCACATAAAATCTTAAAAAAGACAGATAGGTAGATAGACAGACAGACCATATTAGTAAGGTCTTGTTTTCCGAAAATGGCGGCAATTATTCTACTAAAGCCTGTCGAATTCAAAATACTCTGCCGCACGCACTATAAGTACTTTAAAAAAAAAACGAAAAATCTACATCAGTGTAGCTAGGGAATGACATACGGAATTTTAGGTACTTATATTGATTTTTAAAAAGTAGGCGGATGTTTGCTTAAAGTTTTTTAATTTTCCACAAAAAAAATGACTTTAACGTATCATTAAAAATTGTTGCAATGAAATCATCCAAAATTCAATACGACATTCTCTTTGAAATTTTGTTGTGAAGATGTGGTAACGTTTTCAAGTAAAAACATTGAAAATTGTTGAAGTTATGCTACATGTCAGAGAGAAAAATGCGTTTAATGTTTGACACGTCTTATTGATACGAACGAGGCACGATAATAGATCATTTTACTTTATGCAGCTCTAATTTGAGGTAGGGCACTTCAAATATTATCCAGTGTACCGGTCTATAAAAGAATAACCTTAAGGGTACCTTTCGCCCTCTGGCCGTCTCAGATGATGTAACATTCGCAGTCTCTAGAATACCATTTTGGCAGATCGCAGACGAAGAGGGCGGAAAATGAGAGATGGGTAAATAGATGGGAGAAGCATTGGGAGCGCTCAAGAAAGGGTCGATGAATATACAGACTAGTACTTACCATTGAGAAGTGTTTGGAGAGACTGCGTGGTGAGATCAACTTTAATCTTAGCCATTTTCTCATGAGCATGGAGGATATCGCCAGTACAGGCACACGTTTAAACTCCAAATTAGATGGAGTCCCAGAGGACTTAGAGCATGCATTCTTATACTGTCCAACATTTGTGAAAGAAAGGTGGAACCTAGAGGAAACTCTAGGATTAACATGATTGGTTCTAATATGAAAGGTGGAACAGACCGATTACGAATGTTTCGTAGAGGGAAAAGAGATCAAGCAAGAGTGAGCTAACTCCCTTCGATGATATAATACTTTATGCTGGTTCCACGGGGCAAGGCGTCTCGAGTTGGTTTTAGTGGATAAAACTTACATACACTGGCGGGTATAGGCTAGTGTCTATTAAAGGTTTTCACCTGCGCAAATAAATTGGATCGATTTTAATAAGGTTCTGCTTTGCACGAATCTTTAATAATGGAACGAACTAGTTTATACTCCCAATGTAGGGTCGCCATTGACTCACAGATGCAGCATAGACTGTCAGCAACTACTACCTCTTTTCAATCCTTTCCAAGAACTTCTGAGAAGTATATTCTCATGCCGGCATATTTTGTTATACTTATGATCGTTGGCCAGACAGTGCTGTGAGCTTAATCCTAATAGAAATATCAACATGATTAGAACTGCTTCAGCAGGAGAAATCCTCGAGGAAGAATTATAATGTAATGTTTCCCGGCGAATGATCTGCTCTGAATTATTCTTCATTAAGGATGGCTTTGTTTTTCCATAATTTAGAATAACTTTATTTCCAGCTTGTGTAAGAACAATTTAAAATCACAAATTTTACATTCCCATTTTAGTAAACAGGTGGTAAAAGCACAACTCCGCCATTGCTTTCGTCTATTGTGACAACTATATTTTTGTAGCAGTCGATCTCCTAAAACGGATAAAATTTGATGTAAATCGGCTGCCTATACTGTAATTAAAGAAAATACGAACCTCATGGTGAACACTGTCTTTATCAACGCAGAAGTTCAATCCATTCGATTTCTTTGTGCTGCATAACTGACCCTCTGGGCAAGGGTAAATAGTTCCCGATGGATAGGCTTGTCCAAAGCAAAGAGCATAAGTGGTTTCACTGAGGCAAGCAAATCGGGATGTACAGTTTCCACATGCTGGGTTGCATGGTTCCTCTGGTTCGGGAGCGCATATCCTGATATCGTTACCACAAACCAATCCATATGGGCAAGAATACACCGCTGAATCTACATTATTATCTGGAAATAGTGGATAATAAGAAAATCGAAATAACAATTTTCGAGCACTGAAGTTGAAAATGCGTACCATCTATACAGAATGAAAACGTTGTCTTATCTCTGCATACCACCTTGGATTTCGAACCACATACCCCACAAGATCCAAATGCGTAGTCCACGGTTACGAACACGATCAGTAGAGCCTGACAAGGATAATTATATAACTGATTTGTCTTACTCTCAAAATTTGGATGGAAACACTAAATAATTCAAAATAAGGCTTTCAAACTCGGTTAGTTCAAGTCAACTGCAAAAGGGTCACCGGAAAATAACACACTGGGATAAAAACTCGACTTCAGGATTTCTAATACAAGAATATGTTTGGAAAACCAATCCTTATCAGCAACTAACATTAATCTTTTGTTTCAAAATTATTTTCAACTGCAAACTTACAAAAAATGCACGCATTTTGTCTCTTTAGATTTTATAACAACTTGGACACTATCGTTTGCGTTCTTCTAGCCTTTTGATATGAAACTAATTCTTTTTCCGGTGTCCCAAGGCCTTTTATACATAAGGCTGTGCAAGTTCAAACGCATTCTAACAAACTTTTTGGGAATAATAAAATTCTATAGCCAGATTATCTTTATATTCGTCCAGATAAGATTGATCCAATAAATTAGCCGATTTTAAAAAATCTGCGAAAAATATGACAGCTCTAATGTGAGCAATGCTACGTATATCTGTTTGTTTAGATTTATCTAGCAAACTGTTAAAAGTTATCATGACTGCATAAGCATATACACAATACGGGTCACTTTTATTTTGAAACGGAAATACAGTGAAAGCGGCATCTACATATTTCTTGAACACTCCATTTGATTTTTCGCTGACGTAATATTTTTACTTGCTTTCCTGACATCCAACATGAAAAAAATCAGTTGCTTGTCTAGTTCTCAGCACTGAACTGTCCGGACTATACAGGTTGGTTTGGAGAGAGAGGAAAAAGGACAATAATCTGGTTGGCCCAAAAACACTCTCTTTTCGTTATCGTATTCCTTAAAGAAGAAAGGGGGGGACATTCACATCACTGCTATAACTTCAATGCAGACGCGCTATGGATTTATGGGAAATATACGGCAAATTTTCAATCTAACAACGGAAACCGGAACTTTATTTGATCAGATATCGTAAACGGAGAATATTTCCGGGCCTAGATATATGCGCGGAATACGATATTTTTTTCAGATTTGCTTACCTTGTGTCCTAAGTTTGGCTCTATTTAGAGATCGATAATCCCAAAGGAAGTGCCAGAGGGTTTCTGCATATTCTCCGCAGCTTTGGCACATTGTAAGGTTTCCCGAAACTGATGGCATAGTACCCTAAAATGCAGGTCCCCTGGGGACCACCGTAACCTTGCACGCATTTACACGAGTTTGCCCCAAAATTTTTCACGATCGGGTTTTGTTGTGAGAAAGGCAAACCTTCCTTGACTTGACACTGGTGGAAAGCCTTCTCCACCTGAAGTCGGTGGTTGTTAGGTTGTGCGAGCAGATTAAACCCTTGAGAGTGTCGAGTGATTCGCAGACTACACCCACCAAAGAAATCCCGAAAGCCAGGCCAGTCGGTCCGCCTACTCATTCCTCCTTATGTTCCTATAGCCAGGAACCCAGAGGAGGATGACTTTGGGACTGCTCAACAGAATACTCAGCGCATCTCTACACTGCTCCATCAGCCTGAAGGATATCATCACTGCGTACAAAGCCTTAGTGGACGCCTGGTTGTCGGTCAGAATGATTGTGTCTCACTTTGGGCTTGGATCACGCCTCACCCACCGACATACTTCCATAATGGCTAGTACTTCCGCTTAGATACTGACGAATCCTGGAAGACCGTACAACTCAGCCACACGGTTTGTATCCGAGCAAACCACCGCCACGGCTTCGCAGACCATCTTTGATCCGTTGATGAAGAGTATTATATCACAAACTTGCTACATTTGGCGGTCCCTCTACTAGACCTTCGTTGGAAAGTCCACACCAAAATTCTTCTTAATAACTCATACATACCATGGCTGTGTACATCCAGAGAATCATCCTGGGCTGGAAACTTCATTTTCTAACAAAGACCTTTTTGCAGGCGTGGAAAACTTCCTTCCTTCCTTCTTAATCATCAGTCCTATGTTTAATTTCCAATTTAATTTATTATTCAGGAACACACCCAGATACTTTACATTGGAGGAAAAAGCCAATCTTTATTCTCATAGCCGCTGAAGGTGTAATTCGGACACTTTAGTCTAGGTGGTAAATAGCATCGGTTTTAGTTTGATTTTCCCTTTCCCAACCCGGCCTCCATGATTTCACTCACTCACGCTACCACCCAGAGCACCGGAGAGACGGCCCCACGCTTTTCAATGCGTGAGACACCCTTCGAATCCTATCTGATTAGAGCTTCCTAGATGGCTTTGGTACTAACATTGTCGAATGCTCTCTCTATATACGGGAAGTCCGCATCTACTTGATCTCGGGCGAGACCAAATGGAGTGCAGTTTATTCGCACTGTTTTTGGTTCACGGACTCCTCCTTTTGGGTTTAATACCCAAGGTTCAAAAAATTAAAAGAGGACCAAGACAGTTTACGGTATCGTACCAGGGCACTGCCTCACTTCTGCCTTGGAAGCAGCGTGACTGAACGGTTCACAAACGTTATGCGCTCTTTTTTATAATTCGAAAAACACAGCATGGGTGCAAATTATATCGAACGTAATTCCGCCCCCACTTCAGAACAAAGCTGGCCTTTTTTCCAGCTCAGCCGAGCTATGGTCTGAAGCACCCATGTCGTATTTTGCAAATTATAAATAAGTCGGGATATCGAAAGCTGGATGCTTAAGGTATAATGATTTTTGGTTCATTTAATGTTAGCAACTCTCTATGCAGTGGTTTTTCATTCGTACATAGCTAAAAATGCAAAGTATTCCTTCACTAATTAACGCATCATCGCGCATTTCCACTTTACCCCGTGGAGAAGAGCATACATATTAGTACTTAAAGTAAATGTCACTGGTACTAACGTATACACATATCTGCCCTATTGAACACTACACGTAAACTTAATTAGCACATAAATATACACATCTCTGTTTCAAGTAATTCATACTGATACACAAATTACTAAAAAAGCAAAAAAATGCAAACTGGACCGTGCCGCTCATATGAGTTCACTTTATATGATGATGACGTCATATGCTTCTTAGAATATAATAAATTCATCTGAAATGTACAACTTTCTTCTATAACTTAATTATGTTAATTAATTGTTATGTTAATTGCGTTCTAACTTATTTATCTTATGTAATATATGGTATACTATGTAAATTATAATATGTACCATAATATAAACAAGTTACATTCTTACCTACTACCAAATTGTGTACTTCTAGGATGAACCTAAGGTGGGTTTCCATTATTCCATTATTAACTTTATTTGAGAAGGTATCGGAGTGGGATGTATTTTGAGGCCTAGATTTCGCACAGATGCACCATTCTGAATTTTTGCAGATTTTTGGGCTGAGTGAGTTCTGAGAACGCTTCACTTTTTGGGGCACACATTTTGAACGCTCACTTCCCTATGTTTCACTCAATATCAGAAATAAGATAACATGCCCATATTCTGTGAAAACACTCAACACAAAATGCTATATGTAAAGGGATTCACAAAACACACCTGCTCACCAAATTCGCTAACCACAGGTTCAGCCGCTTCCAAGTAAATCGGGTGTGACAGACAGGCAGACATTGAATTGATTTTAATCAGGTTTCCATCACGCTTCTCTCAGGCTAAAGATGAGGCAGTGTTTGATGAGTTGTCTCTGCCATGGTACGAAACCGTATGCCATCTTCATCCTCTTTTAATTCAATTTACTTCCCATTCAAAACAAAATCCCAAAAAAAAGTTATCTATTAGGCCGCTAAAATGGCCTAACCCCTTGAACTAATTATTGCGTTTATATTCTCGTTTTCGTCTTTGAAATTTTATTCTAATTTTCTGGTGTTGGAATGATTTTCAATCCCCCTCGGGTTGCCAAAGATTTTGGGCGATATAAACACGTCATATCTTTTCTCTGGATATAACTAACGTTGCCTTTTTTCCCTTTTCCACTCGGCCACGCGAACTCTTCTAAATTTGATTCTAGAATCGTTGACCAATACAACCTTGGAGGAGACTTCGTGCTGCCATATAAAATGTTACCGGTGCTATCACTAGTCTTTCGGGCGAACTAAGTGGTTAGGACACCGTCCTTCCGGAAGCCATTTCATAATTTCAATCTAGGAGTAAATATGTCCCATACCAAAGAGGCTTCACTCCAGGCAAATCAGCAACAGATCGGATTTTTTCTCTGCGGCAAGCGATGGCAAATCTGCTGGAATATGGAGAACAGTTGCACCATCTATTCATCGACTTTAAAGCCGCCTATCATAGCATAACCAGGGTAAAACTGTACACGGTCATGAGAGAATTCGGTATCCCGGCGAAATTGATAAGACTGACTAGGCTGACACTGACCAGTGTGCGAGGCCAGATAAAAACAGGAGGATCACTCTCAAGACTATTCGACATCAACAACGGTCTACACCAAGAGGATGCCCTATCATGCGTCGTCTTTAACCTGGCTCTCGTGAAAATAACCCGTGATTCTGAGATAAATGCAAGAGGTACGATGCTTTTTAAGTCCACGCATCTACTGGCCTATGCTACCGATATCGACCTCATGCGAAAAACCACCCGTGACGTACAAACTGCATTCATCTAGATCGAGCAGGCAGCAATAAGCGCGAGATCTTGGGCTGCACATCAATGAAGGCAAGACAAAGTATATGAAGGCAACGTCAGCATCGAAAACAAACCAACCAATAATATCAAAGCGCAGTGGTCAAACAGAAGAATAAGGATAGGAGAACACAACTTTGAGACGGTTGATAATTTCTCCTATCTAGGGTCGAAAATCACAACAGATAACAATTACGATGATGAAATCCGCGCACGGTTGTTGCCACCCAACAGAGCCCATTTCAGCTTACAAAAACTGTTCTGCTCGATACGTCTCACCATAGGGTCAGAGCTCTGTACAAGACAATGATCTTGCCAGTCCTCATCTATTCCTCAGAGACTTGGGTTCTTAGCAAGAAAAATTGCGACCTTTTGGCCGCGTTCGAGAGAAGAATCCTCCGAAGAAGTTATGGCCCGTACATGAGGATGGACGATTCCGTAGCCTACATAACGACGAAATCTATGAGCGATACCATGACCGTCCGGTTGTGGATAAAATCCGGCTAAATAGGTTACGGTGGGCGGGTCACTTAATCCGTATGGATGAGGATGATCCCACCCGGAAAGTCTATAAGGGCAATATCTATGGTAGAAAAAGAAGACGAGGCAGACCCTGCCTAAGATGGAACGATGGCGTCGGTCAGGCTGCCAGACAGCTTTTAGGGATATCGAATTGGTGGATCCCGGCGCAAAACTGGGATGTCTGGAGTTCCTTATTAAGGCAGGTCTAGACCGGATACCGGTTGTTGCGCCGTTGATGATGAGCAAATGTCTTAACGGAGGTTAATTTAGTTACTAGGGTGCAGCACCAGTCATCAGTGTGTTCTTGTTTGAGGCGCACGGTACTGCGAGGACATTGTAACAGTTCTTTCCACAGTAACTCCAAAAGTGACCGCATTGAACTGGTATTACACTTAAAGTTTGACAAGGCCAGTCTTCGCCCATCCACCTACATCTACATACAAGGCGAGTTGCGGTGTTGCGTAGAAGACTGCGGCCAGAAAGAATCTTTAGGGCAGCACACTAATTTGCACCTTCTATCTCTTCAATCGAAAATGTTGAGAACCAACATCAATCGAAGACACACCCTTTTGACAGCTTTACGTCTTTTGATGGGCGTATAAATTTTACAACACAGGCCATCAATGTTGGTGATAATAAACTAATTAAGCAGAGAAACCTTTCGGTCTTTGCTACCAACAAGATGCTGGCTTTGGGAACTAACGAAAGCTCGTAGAGCACCTGGTCTTCGACGATCATGTTGTGGTAAAAGTTGGCAAGGTTCACCATTCCCTTGATGCGCGGAATCTAAATTTTCAGTCGCAAATGTTAAATGTATCATGAGTCTAGATCTAAAGGATGCAATCTGGCAAATTGCGCTGGATGAGGCGTCCATTGAGAAATTGCCTTCACAGATAGACATGAGAAATATATTTGTAAAAAACGAGGTTCGATATTAGGGAACATTATCGCAAATGGGACGATTTGTACTGATGCAGACAAGGTACGTGCCACCTTGAATTTTCAATATCCAAAAATTGTCCAACTGTGGCCCCTTGGAATGCGTCGATGGTATAAGCGATTTGTCCAAAATAACGCGTTACTGACTACACCATTGACAAACATAGTCCATAAGAAGCGTCAATTTTGCTATTCAGAAAAGCTGCATTCGGAGATTCTAGTTCATCATTACATATACGAAAGGCTTGTACCGAAACACTTTGAGAAGAAACAAGATCGCGTTAGATTTGGATTTCAATACGCGAACTATTTGCAATGAATTAATCGCTTTAGCGAAAATTCAATCAAACTGCAGGGATTCAATAGGTTCGTACACTAGCGAGCCAATCATACTATGAGGGTGAAATGCAGCAACAAATTCGGTAGCTTTGGATTCCGAAGGAGATAACACCAGAGGTGGTCACTCGAGAGCACAATCATCTCTTAAGTGCATACAGGAGGCGGGGCAGGGGATTGGTAAAAACTTGGATAGAAACCGGTCTTTGCGTTCGTCCTATATAGCTCTTCTCGCAATCTAGACATGTCACTTTATATACCCCGCTGGATTTGTTGCTTTATTTGCGGTTCTTGGGCTATTGTGCCTGCTTTTGAGCTGGTGAATCCTATCCAAAGGCACCGAGTAAATAGGGAAGACAGACAGATGTTGAATCGATTCTAATAAGGTTTTGTTTTACACAAATATTGGGTGTCACATAGGACAAACGCCTTAAATTGATGATGTGGTACCCTACTGTGATGCGTCCGGCCATTTCCTTACCACGCTTTATGATTCCTCTCTGCAAATGTCAGGCCTACATTTTTCCACCACCCCTTTGGAACTGTGACTATTTTAAAGAAACACAAGTCGACATCAGCGGCATGATTTCCAAGAATAATCGCAACGCGCTCCGTGGGTTCATCATTCCGTTGATAGGTGCAGCTAAGTATGATAAATGGATACACCAATCATCGCTAGAAATCTTCCAATCAGGTTCTTATTGGTTGAAGAGAATGTATTTCGTGCATTATAACTCATAAACAGTTTGATTAATGCGTTGATAGTTGTTCTTGCTATACGAAAACAGAATTGTCAATACGAAGCCTCCAGGACTCGACAATGGGAAGCAATTTGTTGTAGATTGGTCGCTACGCATTTACATTTTCCTCACAGTGATCAAGAAATTCCCAGTTTCTGGCATCAAACCCAAAGAAAATACATCCAACCAAGCACGTCTATAACAACTCCACAAAGATATATGGCTTTGACTTACAACCTGCTTAAGAGCTTTGTTTTGCTTACAACCGGGGCCCCCAGCCTTGTTAAGGAGGTTGTTGTTGCACTTTTGAATCTCTGTTGCCACGCTTATGGCCTTGAGGAGATAAGCCTTCGATCAATTTCAGGAAAGATCTTAATACGTGATTTCCATAGAACACTTGAGTTTAATCTTCCCCTGTAGCTCTTATGCAATTCTCCTTGGGTTTGTATCCGCCCATGTGCAAAGCTATTTGGAGCAGCCTCTCTTGATTCATTGTATAGCTAACTTTTCTTCAGGCCTTTTCAGTTCCTGATTAATGTTCACCACTATTTTCTTGGCCACATGTCTGACTTGCCGACAGAATTTCAAAGAATTCATTATTCCGTTCTATCTGTTTGTCAGTTGCATCTTGCTTAGAAATACAGGGTGCGGCAGCATAACTTCCTTTTTTCAAAACTCAATAAAAACTATTGTATGCATCGGAAAATATTTATTTATTTTTTATAATGTAGGTACATGTCTAAAGTTTTTATTTACATTGTTTTGAAGATCAAATCTGTTAGGTGACGTCCCCCATTCTCCATACATTGCGTAAACCGATTTCTGGCGTTTGGCATGACTCTTGTTAGCATAGCAGGTGTTATGTTGGCAATTTCTTCTTGGATGTTTGTCTTCAAATCTTGTAGGGTTCTTGGACGGTTCACATAAACACGGGATTTCAAAAAACCCCATAGAAATCACAAGGGGACAAGATCGGGAGAGCGTGCCGGCCATTCCAAATCGCCTCTAATTGAGATAAGGCGCTCTGGAAAGTGTTCCCTCAAAACAGCCATCGATGCTCTTAAAGTGTGTGCTGTTGCACCGTGTTGTTGGAACCAAGTGTCTCCCAAATCCAAATTTTCTAGCCGTGGGAAAAAAAATTCTGCAGCATGTTTACATACCGGTCCGAATTCACTGTCACTGTAACCTCATTTTCCTCAAAAAACCAGGGACCAATAATTCCAGCTGAGGAAATGGCACACCACACTGTGACTTTGGGTGAATGCAAAGGCTTTTAATGCAATTCTCGAGGGTTGGTGTCAGCCCAGTAGCGCATGTTTTGTTTGTTAACCGACCCACACAAATGAAAATGGGCTTCATAGCTAAAAACACAATAGCACCCTCGGGAACGACATCAAGAAGAAGCTCACACGCGTTCATCCGAGAATTGAAGTCACGTTCTGAAAGTTCCTGCACTATCGCTATCTTATAGGGATCAAAATGAAGATCATCACGAAGAATTCTTCTCACAGAACGACCGGACAGTCCAAGGGCAGATGCGTGTTTGCGCGCAGAACGCCGTGACGATCGCAACTGCTTCAATGTTCTCAGGTGATCTAACGGGCCGAGGGACTCCAGTTCTTCCTTTTGTCGGACTTGCAGTTTGTCTGAATGTAGTGACCCATGTAACAATTGATTTGCGGTGTGGGACGGGAGCCAACGGGGCTAAATTAAAGCGATTCCGAAATGCACGCTGTGTTGCAATAACCGAACATCTGCTTGAAAAGTAAACCTCAATGGCAAAGGCACGCTCCTCACTATTCCAACGCATGATGGCGACTGAACCGCGTCGGGACAAAACTTTACAGTATCCCCTCTTGAACGAGACCACTAGCGCTCCGCTATGACATCAACTAACTGAGTGGCGCGCATTTTAAAAAGGAAGTTATGCTGCCGCACCCTGTAGTTAAACCTATCGAACAGTGCATTACCATGGATGCAGTGATTGACATTTTAGGCGGGTAGATTCATGCAATCTGTTCCACTCGAATATAACCATGTCAGGTATCAAATGAAAAGTCCCGATTAGTACTGACCGAAGTTGGTGTAAGTTTTGTCATTGGAAGTGAAAGGGAAAGAATGAGGAGGTAGAAATGCACACCTAAATTCTTTTGGCAATAAGAAATTTTAGAAAATTACAGGTTGCTAGCCCACCAGTTCCTAGCCCTTTTAACCACCGATTAAGACAAACAAGAAATATGCTTAGTGTATTTTAAACCCATGTTCAATGGGTTAAAAATTTTAAAGTAGGTTTCGGACGATGAAGTATGGAGGGCCAGCAACAATACCTCTCATCACTTAACTTTGCAATGAATGTCAGAGCTAAGTTCTGTTTCACAAAGCGACAAACAACATTTTTAATTTAAACTCATCTGAAAGCCAGACCATTCATTTCACGCGAATTATTTCGGAAAATTCCATAAAATTTCAATGAACAAAAGTAAACAACAGGTTTTGCTTCCTACCGACTCCTTCATATTAAATTTTCAAAACTACAGTAAAATTCGATTAATAGTTTATTGGGAGAATTATCTTATCTTAACGACTGCCTAGATAATTATTTTGACTCAAGTTTGAAATGGCTTATCCAAAAATTATTGCAATAGTGTTCATCATGATCAAGTCAAATATACTAGGAACATGTTTGAATGTTTCTGAAAAGTTAGCGCATGGATAACCATCAAGGGAATGTCACTGGTAACCTAAGAGTCTACTGGGATTACGACACTTTTGTACAAAACGACAAATAAATGAGGTAACACTTATAAATAAGCAACAATTCCGTCTTTAAGTCCTTTGTGGGGATAATATATTCCTTCCTTTTAGATTTCGAAAAGTTCGCCGAAACTGGTGTCAAGTTCTTCCGCGGCATCGAAGTAATATTCACAGTGATTTGCACTGATGCCTTTTAACCCTAAAAATAAAGTAACAAAATATTTTTTGGTATTATCCACACACGCAAAGAGGAATAAACTTCTTTCCTGGATAGATTAAATCAATACAGAAGATCCTCCTCTTCACTCTAAAGTTGTTATTACGATCATAATGGAATATGAAAACAACTACGTAGGTACATAGAGTGCTGAACAGATTACGGCTGTTTGGCTACTCCTGGTTCATCAAAATAGCGTTATGTAAGACAATGTGCAGCTCGCCACTTTGGCTGTAAGGGGCCTGGAAAGGTACTGCATGTTTCAATGCAGCATTCTTCACGCCTTCATCCAGATCGAGCAGGCGGCGCGAGATCTTGGACTGCACATCAATGACGGCAAAACAAAACATATGGTGGCAACGTCAGCACCGAAAACCAATCAACCAACTAACAACATCAAATCACACTGGTCATACGGGAAGAATAAAGTTAGAAGACTACAACTTTGAAACTTGAAAATCACAACCGATAGCAGCTACGATGGTGAAATCCGCGCAAGGTTGTTGTCAGCCAACAGAGCCTATTTCAGCTTACAATAACTGTTCCGCTCGAAACGTCTCACCATGGGGTCAAAGCTCTTACTGTACAAGACAATGATCTTGCCAGTTCTCACGTGTTCCTCGGAGACTTGGGCTCTTATCAAGAAGAATTGCGAACTCTTGGCCGCGTTCGAGAGAAGATCCTCCGAAGATTTTTCGGCTCCCTACATGAGGACCTCGGCGCAAAACCGGGATGTCTAGAGTTCCTTATTAAGGCAGGCCTAGACCGGATACCGGCTGTTGCGCCGTTGATGATGATGATTCTTCAGGCACTCTTTTATAATAATTGTTGTTTCGTATGAGAACAACTAAATTTCTTCGATATTCTTTGTAATCATAGCCAGTTCTTTGTCATCACCACAAGTTACTATTATAACTCCATAGCGACTCAAAGAATATGGACATCATTATACTTGATATTTCCACCAAAAGCCAGCGCTCCTGCGGAAATGGCGTCAAGGTGCCGGTTACCTCAATAATCGCAAATTGTTCAGGCGCTTCGATGTACTACCCATTAACGTGGATAGTAAAGGTCTGATAAAACGTCAAACTGAGAACCTAGCTTTTATTGATATTTATGAGCGCAACTCTACTCGCTTCTCTTTCCAAATCCAGGGCCACTTAACCATGGTCCATGACCCGATGAGAGGGCAAACACATGCCAACCGCGCATTCGAGGTGTTTGCAGAAAAATTTCATAGTCCATTAAATTCCTGCAGGTCTTCCCAACAAGGCAGCGTGAAAAACGTCACCGATAAGAAGAAGAAATATTATCGGTGGCAGGATGCAACCCTGGTGGACTTCAAAATCCTCCGATATTTTTATTGATCACTACCAAATCTCGCACTGATAATAACGATCATTTCTTCTTTACAGGACCCATTCTCTGAATCTCCCTGATCAAGCAGAAATCACCAAGCTGTCAATATACCGCGGGGCTTCGATCTACCATCTACCCCGATATATGTTCAAATAAAGTTAATTATAGTATGTTACTATAATTAGTAATATTTGACTCTAAATCCCACTTAAATTCATCCTAAAATGATGTTTGAGTAAAATTACAACGATGGCTCAAAGACTGAAAATGGTTTTGGAGCAGGAGTCTACATATCGAATAAAAATGGGAAGTGGGCTTTTCCTTTGGGACAATTCACAACGGTTTTTCAAGCTGAAGTGTATGCCATCCTGGATGATTGACGAGCGGTTGAAAGGCAGACCCATCGCAATCTGTAGCGATAGTCAAGTTGCATTGAGAGCGTTGCGTAGTACTTTGATCACTTCAAGAATCGTTAAGGGATGTAGAAACCGATTCTAGATTCAATACGGTGGATTTACTCTGGGTTCCTAGTCGTTGTGGTGGGGAGGGAAATGAATTCTCGGATGCCTTAGCAAAAGAGGCTTCAACTTTTCCCATGCCCGGACCGGAGCCAGCAATTGAGGTGTCGGTTGCATTGGCTGATGTTGCTATCAAAAACTGGGAGCAAGATACCCATAATGGCAGGTGGCAGAGCCTAAGGGCTGCTGGACAGATCAAACTCTTCCTGTTAGAACCAAACAAACATACTGCAAAGTTTATCCTGTCAAAATGCAGGAAAACTTGCAGAAGAATTGTAGGCATTCTGGCAGGCCATAATCCACAAGCTGGGGTATGTTCAGAATAGGAACTATCCAAGGTGATACATGTCCATCCTGTAATGAGTAAGCGCAATCCATGGAACATTTTCTATGCGATGCCTCAGACATCAGATTTTTGGTGCTGATGTGCTCCAACTGCAGCGGTAGTCGTGAAACGGTTCGACGCCTAGGCGCCATGACGACCAGGTGGATTGGTCCGTTGCACGACTACTTCAGCATGGCTTTGCAATCAAATATGGCCTACGTGCTAAGTGCGAACAGACACATTTGATGTACTTAGATGACATCAAGCTGTATGCTCGTACTGATGACCACCTTAGAAGTCTGTTGCGAATAGTAGACATGTTCAGCCGTGATATTCGAATTTAGTTTGGATTGGTCAAGTGTCGAATCCAAGCCATCCGCATATCTCACCATGAGCCGCCTGCTGGACATAGCTTTGGTGATCTCCACATCCAAGCTATGACCGAGACTCACGTCTACAAATACCTAGGAATTTTGCAAGCAACCCATGCTCGAGCTGGTGATCTGAAAAATTCTCTGCTGCCCCAATCCCTGCAACATGTAAAGGTGATACTGAAATCGCGTCGCTCGGGAAAGAATAATATAAGCTCATTAAATATTTCGCTATCCCTTCACTGGCTTATGCACTCGGAATATTGCCGCGGACGAAGACCGATCTGGAAAACGTTCAGCGGGGGATACGGATAACTATGTTCAAATTCCGAATGCATCATCCAAACTCTACCGTGGAGCGGATGAAAATACTTCGTAATATCGAAGGTAGGGGTTTAATTGAGGTGGCGGCACAACATCATCGCCAAGTCGACTCGCTGCGCGCTTATTTTTACAGCAAAGAGCAGGCGAGTCCCTTGCATGCGGCTGTCTGTAAGGCAGACTGTGGACTGACTCCACTTAACTTGAAGGATCGATCTTTCAATCCTCTGAGTGGGGTGAAGTCGGACCAAGAGCGGATCGTTGAATGGAAGTCGAAGGCAA
Source organism: Hermetia illucens (assembly GCF_905115235.1). NCBI lineage: Eukaryota > Metazoa > Arthropoda > Insecta > Diptera > Stratiomyidae > Hermetia > Hermetia illucens. The sequence continues at coordinate 110,025,405 of NC_051850.1, read as the reverse complement.
TGCACGGTAAACACGTGAATTGTCTTTGGCAGCCATTTGTCGATTTGAATTTGCATTCTGTGCAGGGGACCTCTTTGCTGAGACGGAGGGATTCATGTGTACCATTCAGGACGGCGTGGTCGCCACCCGAGCTTATAAAAAGCTCATCATGAAAGAACGGGGGGAGAACAACCAGTGAAGAATGTGTGAGCCGGCGTTACAAACGTTGGACCATCTCATTTCTGGCTACACTGTTATGTCACCGGCGCAATACATCACCAGGCATAATGCTGTATGTAAGGTAATCCATCAAAACCTTGCATAGAGGGATGGGCTGATCACGGGAACATGTCCCGTTTACCGATATGAGCCGCAAGCAGTAGTTGGTAGTGCTGCTTACAGCATATATTGGGACCGGCATATTCTGAGTGATCGCCGTATTTCACACCAGCCTGACGTACTCTTAGTTGACAAGACTGATCGATGTTGTTATCACCCATATTAGCAATATTAAACGGAAATACGTGGAGGAGAACGTGAACTATGAGCCACTGGCCACGTAAACTTCGGGCGGTGGACCCTGTACCTGCACCCGATAATCGTTCGGTCCTATACCCATAAAATCTAAAGGACCATAAATTTGGCTTAGAAATTTCTGCAACGTATCCCGGGATAACTAAGCTCAAGATCTATGCACTAGAAAAGGTCGATTCCAAAAGCCTCCTAATGTGGTTTCTCCTTAAATCCTAAGCTACGTGGCTAGATTCAAGGATGCCTTCTGTGTCTCTTTCCGGAATAAGAGCACGGGAGAGTTCTAGAATTGCCATCTCTGCACAGGCAGTCGCATCATTTTGCGAGGCTGACCTTGTATTTGGCCGTGAGCTTATTACAATTTCTAATTTCTTAATAAATAAAATAACTTATTACGAAATAATCGTAGAGGTGCTCCTTAACCAGAGCTGACAGTGGTAACAGAACGTCTATTGGCAGTTGTGGCGGTATAAACATTCTTATATCGATTTGGACCAAGCCAAAAATTGGTGTTTTAAAACCATTCATTATCTGCACTTGTTCCCTTTATTATTTTATTGTTATTTCTCAATGTTATATTTTGAGCAATTTAAAGGTCTCAATAACAAAAATGGATGACTATTTGCAGATATTGCTTCCGTTGGTTACATCATACCAGATTAGACCAAACAATGAATCATTTCCAGCGAATTTGGAAGTTTAGCTTACTTTTGGATGGAAATTCCAAACTTGCATTATTTTCTTTTGTCGATTTGCTACTGATTTCAAAGAAACTTGAAATTTCAACCTTCTGAGGTGAAATTCCCATTGACGGGAAGGTGTGCACATCCGGCAATAATTACATGACGTTGCAAGTATTCACGTTTTGCGAATGCAGCAGGTAATTGGTATTTATGCCGCTCTTCCTATCAAAACATTTGCTTAGGAATAGCCATGCGTACAGGTATATAAATGACGCTACATCTTATCGTATCTAGTATTCATCTTTATCTTTACAATCGGCCATAGCAATCCAAGAGCTTTGTTTAGTTTCGATATCTGCTAATTGATTGATTGGATATGAGCGGAATGCGTGAAGTTGCCGTGCGAGTACGTGAACCAAGACCATAATCTTCAATAATTCAAGGCTTTCATTCATGTGTGATTTCATAGTTGATTGTTTTATGGCTTCTCCATCGGCAAACAAATGAGGTAATTGGAGCAATCAGAGGATGTCCGACAATATCCGGAGTGATATGCATCGATCAAAGTACATTCGGACTGTGTGACACAGGTGATTCTATGCGTACATATTCATTCTTCCACATTTTCAATTTATTAGGAAGAAAGTCATATACTTTTAAACATTACAAATATTTGGAGAAGCTTCTCCAACTAACTGGGAACGCAAATTTTCCAGGAATTGTTTTCAAACTCGGGTAGTAAAAAGAAGCTTATCAGCGCTACGGCAAAGAAGCGTTCATTTACAAAGAAACAATTCTAATCATTCCTTAAATCGGGGAATGCTTGGAGATTTTTTTTTTTTGCTTTTTAGTCCGCTCATCGACTTGGCCGAGAAGGTTTCATCATTCACGTGACTCCACCTCTATATAACTTCAGGGTTTAATTCTCAGAGTCTTTCTGAATCTAATTAAGTGATTCTGCCATGCAAGTCTGACAGTGTGAAGATGAGATTTGGGACAAAAATGGCTGCTCGCAATATTCAAAAGGATATCAATTCTAGAAAAGGTTTTTTTTGTGCACTTCTGGGCTTTGGTCACACCTTTTTTCACACACATGTATTTAAAATGTAAAAGTACAGACTTTCGTTGCTCTCAGAAAATAAGCTGTCAGCAGCGACGACATTGTTGTCCCTGAAACGGATTTCCGCGGTATTCCCAAAATAACTATCAGGTGATCAGAATGAGAAAGCTTATAACAAGTGCCGTCACCGGGATCGGGAATTTATGACCAATTAACTTATATATAGTATATTTGATTTTACCCATCGCAGTTGAGTTCTGGAAAGCGAAAACCTGGGACTCAAAAATGTGGTTCAGTGAGTCGCTCAACCAGGCTATTGAGGAGGCTAGAACACAATATGTAAGAAGAAAAGCAGTCAAACGGAAGGTTCACACCAAGAAGATTTTTGAACACATTCTCGACATCGTTTAAACAATCGTGAACGCAGCCGGGTTTGTCAAGAAGTGGGCAACTACTGACCAATACACACCGCAGCGAAACACTGAGAAGTATCATCCTGTCACTACATTGCATTTCTATATCTACAGAAGGTATCTGACCGTGTGTCACACAAACTTATCTGACATGCTCTGCGGCAACACCTAGTGTCAGAGAACCGTTTCCTGTCTCTGTCAGTGTTCATCAAGGAATCCTACAATGAACTGTGATGTACTGTGGGGAGCTCCCAAAATTTCACATCAGGCGCCGTCTTTCGTCCGGATAACCGAACGCTCAGCGGACGTGTTATAAACATGCACCTATAATAACTCATTTATTAATTAAGTAATTCTTCCATTATATTCTATTAATCAATTAAGTTAGCGGCTTCGTAAACCGTGGTAGTCAGTCCATCTATTTTTTTTTGTCTTTCTTACTTCTTTTCCGATGTCAAAATAAAAAAAAATTTTCTCCAATGTCATGGCCAACACAATTATTACATCCCTGTTGTCACAATCTCGGCAGATGCCGGATTGGCTAGCATTAAATGCCAAGCATTTATGCTCGGGCGATTGTACCTACTTAAAAATAAAGGTGGTGACCAGTGGTAGATTAATGATAGAATCTGTCGAGAATTCGTCGTAACATCGACATGCAGCCTATTGTACTTCCGCATGGCTTCATCCTGACTGTGTGAAAATTTCAACACATCAACGGAAGCTGTGAGGGATTTAGGTACGACACCTATAACTAACAAGATTAAGGGAACCCCAACACTTTCTCGGAACACCAGATTTTGTTGATTTCCCACGCCAGTGGCTCATAATTCACCTTACTTTAGATGTATTTGCAATTTTTAAATTATGGGGGATAGCAATATCAATAATTGCGCTGGTCAGGCTTATTGTGTGCTATTTGGCGACCAGTTAGAACTTGCCGGTCCCAATACATGCCTTAAGCAGAACTATCGAGTACTGCCTACGGCTCATACTGGTAAAAGGTTTGATACATCACTTTACATACAGCATTATTCGTGCATTGCACCGGTGCCATAATAGTGCAGCTAGAAATGAGATGGTCCAATGCCTCTAAACCGAATCACATATTCTGCACTGGTCGTTCTCCACCCGTTCTTTACGACCTTTTTATAAGCTCGGGTGGCGACCACGCCATCCTTGACGGCACACATAAATCCCACCGTTTCACCAAAGAGCTCCCCAGTACACAGCCATCTTTTCGACAAATGCAAATCGACGAATGACTGTCACAGGCAATTACCATGGTTTCCGTGCATTACTTTCGATTTCTATTCCTGATCTGACTTCATCCTACTCAAAAGATTGAAAGATCGATTTTTCAAGTTAAGTGGAATCAGGTCAAAGTCTGCCCTATAAACAGCCGCATGCAAGGGACTCGCCTGCTCTTTGCTGTAAAAGCAAGCGCACAGCGAGTCGGCTTGACGATGATGTTTTGCCACCAAGTCAACCACCCCTCCTGCCTCCGGTGTCACGAGGCAGTTTAATCCGCTCCACGGTAGAGTTTGTGTGATGTTTTCAGAATTTGAAGATAGTAACCAGGATCTACCATTGGAAGATTTCCAGATCAGTCTTCGTCCATGCGATTTCAGTACCAGCTTTACACGTCGCAGGAGTTCGGACAGCAGAGTATCCTCCAGATCACCAGCTCCAGCATGGATTCTTGTAGAAGTCTGTCTCGGTCATAGCTTCGATGTGGAGGTCACCATGACTATGTCCAGTCGTGACCTTTACGGATGACTTGAGCCCGACACTGGTCTAATCCAAATTCCATACGAGTATTACGGCTAAACACGTCTATTATTCCCAATAGAGGTGATCGTCAGTACCAGCATACAACTTGATATTATCTAAGTACCTCAAGTGTGTCAGCTCGTACAAACCACGTAAGCCATATTTGATTCTATCGCACTCTTGAAAGCCAGTCAGAAGTAAACGTGAATTGAAGCCACACTAATTATATGGCAATTGGTTTCAGACAAGATAATTTGAATAACCACAGACATCGATCTCACAAAAAGACATCACCTGGATTTACGCCCACTTTCAAGAGCGCGGAGCTTTGTAAGCATTAAGCAGCCATCAAAAACGCCTTTTTCTCTATCACTTGTCAAGTTCATCTCAGATCTACACCACACCATACCGTATCTTAGGTCTGCACCATACCACCACCTGGTGCTCAACCATGTTACGCGACCAAACTGAGGTTCTTCTACGCCAATATTCCCTCTGTCCTATTATATGTGTCCGAATAGCTGAGTGGTTAGAGCACAAGGCTGTCGTACGGAAGGTTCAAGTTCAAATATCACTGGTGGCAGTGGGATTTGTATCTCGATTTGACGTGGGATACCAGTCGACTCAGCTTTACCTGAATCAAATCAGGGTAATAATCTCGGGCGAGCGCAATGCTGAGCACATTGCCTCCTGTAGTGTACCGTTACGGCCTTGAATGAAGTGCTCTAACACACTTCAATGCCCTGATCCAATATGGATTGTTGTGCCAACGATTATTATTATTACCATATGGAGCACATGTCTCCGCTATGTTACCAGGATACTCTGGCTTATCCCAACCTGGCACAAAGACTAACGTTGTCGTGCGGGTCAGTGTCTAAGCTATACCCTAAGAAAGGCCTGCAAATCCATTGCTGATTATACCATGCAGTGCAATGCGCCACCCCATAGTGATTGACTTGTGGGTTGCTCTAAAAACATGTGACGCAGGGGGGTAACGGCATTTAGGGGTGCAAGAGTTAATAACAATAATAATTAGATGTAGGTCTTAAGGTATACTTCATTCAAAACCGTAAAGGTACACTATAGGATTGCATTTGTATAATTTTTCCGCATTGAAGTAGGTGTCCAAATATTATACTTCACTTCCTGTCTAATATGACTGTTTTACAAGAAAGGACTCAATCGATTATTCTGACACACAGGGGGTACAACTGTTGCTGAGCGGATGAATCTTGAGGTACTTTATCTGCAGCAGAAGTCAGTACAATCTATGGACATGGTTTCCAGTAATACAATGCAAATTAATAATGGCTATTCGTTCAGTTTATTTTAATGCACCTATCACGGTGGACACGTAGCGAGTTTTGGAAGAATTATCTATAAGTGGTCAGCAATACATCGGGTTCGAAGTGATTGACGCCATTTGTCGGAGTACTCTAGCCTAGCGCTCCTCCTACGCGCGGAACGTTCAGAGGATGAACATCGAAGATTGGTCGAAATTCTTGGAACAACCAAAATCGCACTGGAGGGCACTTCGAGGGGTAGCAGCGTTGGCTGACATTGTCGTTAATTCAGTGGTGAACCTGGTATCGACGGGCTGTGAACCTTCCATATCCCGGAAGGGCTCCAGCTATAACAAGTCTTTTAGTTGCTAGCAGACGGTGGAAATTAACGCCGTTTGGCACAAATATTAAACGTCCGAGAGGAGACAAACTCCACAATGGGTATCCGTGGGGACTTGGTTATAAATTTGTCACTCGGAAAATCGGGACTCTGTGGAAACCCTGCATACTTAGTACCAACCAGACGCATCACATTGTACGAACCCAGACACCACGTACGCGTTCATGGTAACAACGCGGAAGGCGACTGCCCGCTTTTCACCATGAAAGAGTACGCGCCAGGTCCTGATGGTATCCCAGCGAAAGTATATAAACTGCTATTCAACAATCGGCCAGACCTACTGCTGCTACATGCAATGCTTCCCTGAAATATAGCTCCGATGGAAGGTTACGAGGCTGCGCTGATTGGCAAAGGGAAAGGAACTGAACTGTCGTCTGTATACCGGGCACTCTGTATGCTTGACACAGCCTGGAAGCCCCATCGATAGGCGAGTTCACTATTGGGCCAAAACCAACGGTTAAATATTTGGTTTAACGCTCGACTTGAAGATGAGCTTTTCGAACAAATCAAAGCAACAGTGGACAAGGCGGTAACGAGAGTCTTGACCTTAAGTCGGCTAATTGCCAATGCTGGAGGCCCTATATCCACCAAGTTACGTATTCTTATAGAAACAAAAAGTCTGCTCCACTTTTCACACGGAGATATGGAATGATGCTTTCAGAAAAAAGATGCATCGTACGCGCTTTGCCCAAGTGAAGAGACGGGGAGCTTTGCGAGTGGCGTCTGCATATCGCACTGTTTCAGAAACGGCTGTAATGATGAACGCGAGTGGGATCCCTGTGGCCCTTCTTACTAAGGAACCCCAGGCCATCTACTGCTGCATGGAAGAGAGAATTTTGAAGGGTGGTAGCCCGTGAAGAATTGCAACGAGCATTAACCGACAACTCTCTTGGCAAAATGAGTCCAGAAGTAAGTTGAATGCGGCAGGTTAAATCCGTGGCTGAATCGATAGCTGTTTATTTCCTTATCCAACTTCTAAGTGGGGATGTAGATTTTGAATCTTACCGGCGCAAAATTGATAAGGCACGATCCTTGTGTGTCTCGGAGTGGCGGACGATACGGATCACACGGTTTCCTGTCGAAAACTTGACAAGATTGTCAGAGAGATGCTGAGGAACGGTGGCTGACAGAGTCATGTTGCGCATTAGCCTCGAGTTCTTCTTATTTCTCTTTCTCTCTCCCCTTCGTTGGTGAAAGGATTTTCCTTATTTGAAGCCCCCCCAAATAGGGAGAGCGGGAAGGCTAGCCCGAAGTAATGTGTTAAACAGTTCTAGGCTAATTTTCTGAAGACGGGAACCCGGCTTGAGCCATCTTCCGAATCAACTCTACCAACGTGGTTTTTGATTTATCAACAAAGCAACTTTTGTAATTCAGTGTGTATGTAAATTACATTAACAATTGTTTACCTTGTTTGGTCAAAGGGTAGTATAGGTCCCACGGCGAAACGGGGATTCGTACCCACGATGGAGCATAAAACCTGGGAAATGCCTGCTGAACCAACACCAATAGCTCTACTACCAAACCCTACCTCCACCTCCACGTGGTGACCGCTGGTCTTAACGAAAAAGTGCAGACGGAGAAGGATGAAGGCAAGTCTTCCGCGCCTAAAAACTGGACAAACTGTACCAACTGGTCCTCCAGGTTGGGGGTTTGGTAGGGCTGACAACCCTACACGGAAAACAACTTGTTACGCCACAACAGGAGCCTCGGACAGGACGGATTTTAAAACGACGGACCCGGCAACGACAACGGAATAACGATTTGCGCTTTTTCTCATGGAACGTGCGCTCCCTGTGCAGAGATGAAGCTGATGAGCAACTAGCCGATACCCTGTTCCAATATAAGGCTGGTATAACAGCGTTACAAGAGATGGGATGGACAGGGACGGGTTTCCTGGAGAAGAGCCACTACACCATATATTATAGCGGTCATCCAGTAAACCATGTGCTCGGACTAGGTTTCTTAGTCAGCCAAAAAATAAAACCTGCTGTTATCAGCTTTGGAAACATAAGCGAACGGCGCTTGCAAGGCAAGTTTAGAAATATAAGACTCATTAACGTTCACGCCCCTACAGAGGAGACTGCAGAGTCCGAGAAGGATACCTTCTACGAGGCAGTAGAACGAACCCTCGAAGCCTGTCCCAGATATGATATCGAAATCATACATGGGGATTTTAGCAGCGAAGTAGGGAAGGAGCCCGTATTCAGGTGATACGTTGGCTCCCACAGCTTACACGAAAAAACAAATGATAACGGACTGCGGACTATTAAATTAGCAGGGTCACACGAAATGGTTGTTGGAAGTACCTGGTTTGCGCGGAAAGCGGTCCACAAACATACGTGGACCTCTCCAGGCGGGGCCACTTTCAACCAAATTGACCACGTGTTGATTGAACGCCGCCACCTCTCAGCCTTGATGAATGTCAGAATATATAGGGGGGCCAATATAGACTCGGATCACTATCTCGTTGGCATGGTGCTCCGAGCTCGAATAACAATACCACCTAGAATCCCCTCTGACAATCAGGTGAGAGTGAACACTGAAGCCATCCACAACACAACCCTCCGCGACACCTATAAGAGGGAAACGGATGCCGCAATAACCACAGTCAACAGAGTACCTGGAGATGAAGCATCCACAAATGATCTTCACAATCACCTGAAGAACGTTATCATGGATACGGCCACAAATATACTTGGCCCCAGCCGCAAAAGGAGTCGGAACGGCTGGTTTGACGATGAATGTAAGCTGGCAACGGAACGGAAGAATGCCGCATACCGAGTAATGTGCATTCTCAAAGAAAGCGGGCACGCGCAGAGACTTATCACGAACTCCGTCGAGCGGAGAAGCGACTTCACAGACGGAAAAAGGAAGCCTGGGAGAACCAACAAGTCTGTGAACTAGAAAAGTGCAGGGAGCAACCTCACCAGGCGCGCAAGTTTTACCAACAAGTCAGCAGGATCAAGCCTTATACACCTCGATGCTCATGCCGAGACAAAGAGGGAAATCTGATTTCCGACAGAATGGGCATATTAGAGCGATGGGTTGTGTACTTTGATGAGCTACTGAACAACCAGAACATCGGCGGGTTGGAGGTCCCGCCAACTGAAGACGACGGACAAATACTGCCACCACCAAGTTTAGGAGAAACAGTCCGTGCAATTCATCGGCTAAAAAATCATAAGTCGCCAGGAGCCAATGGAATTACAGCCAAATAGGTTAAAAATGGAGGCGACCAGTTACACCAAGTGGTTCATCAACTTGTGCTCAAGGTATGGGACAGCGAATCAATGCCTGACGATTGGCAACGAGGCATTATCTGTCTCATAGATAAAAAGGGAGATATCACACAGTGCAGCAATTATAGAGGTATCACGTTGCTGAGTACCATCTATAAGATATTCTCCACTATCTTGCTAGGCCGAATAGACCCATACGCCCAGAACATCATTGCCCCATACCAAAGAGGCTTCACTCCAGGGAAATCAGCAACAGATCAGATTTTCTCTGTGCGGCAAGCGATGGAAAAACTGCTGGAATATGGACATTAGTTTCACCATCTGTTCATCGACTTTAAAGCCGCCTACGATAGCATAGCCAGGGTAAAACTGTACACGGCGATGGGAGAATTCGGTATCCCGACGAAATTAATAAGACTGACTAGGCTGACCCTGAGCAATGTGCGATGCCGGATAAAAGCAACAGGATCACTCCCAAGACCATTCGACATCAACTACGGTCTACGGCAAGGGGATGCCCTATCATGTGTCCTCTTTAACCTGGCCCTCGAGAAAGTGATCCGTGATGCTGATGTAAATGCAAGAGGTACGATCCTCTTCACGTCCACCCAACTATTGGCCTATGCTGACGATATCGACATCATGGGAAGAACCACCCGAGACGTACAAACTGCCTTCATCCAGATCGAGCAGGCGGCGCGAGATCCTGGGCTGCAAATCAATGAAGGCAAGACAAAATATATGGTGGCAACGTAAGCACCGAAGACGAATCAACCAACAACATCAAACCGCACTGGTCAAACACGAAGAAAAATAAGGATAGGAGAATACAACTTTGAGACCGTTGACAATTTCTCCTATCTAGGGTCGAAAATCACAACCGATAACAACTACGATGATGAAATCTGCGCACGGTTGTTGTCAGCCAACAGAGCCTATTTCAGCTTACAAAGACTGTTTCGCTCGAAACGTCTCACCATAGGGTCAAAGCTCTTACTGTACAAGACTATGATCTTGCCAGTCCTCATGTATTCCTCGGAAACTTGGGTTTTTAGCAACAAAAAATTCGAACTCTTGACCGCGTTCGAGAGAAGAATCCTCCGAAAAATGTTAGGCCCCTTACATGAGGATGGACGATTCCGTAGCCTACACAATGACGAAATCTATGAGCGATACCATGACCGTCCGGTTGTGGATAAAATCCGGCTCAATAGGTTGCGGTGGGCGGGTCACTTAAGCCGTATGGATGAGGATGATCCCACCCGGAAAGTCTATAAGGGCAATATCTATGGTAGAAAAAGAAAACGAGGGAGACCATGCCTAAGATGGAGCGATGGCGTAGGTAAAGACGCCAGACAGCTTTCAGGGATATCGAATTGGTGGACCTCGGCACAAAACCGGGATGTCTGGAGTTCCTTATTAAGGCAGGCTTAGACTGGATACCGGTTGTTGCGCCGTTGATGATGATGATGAATTGTTTACCTGTGTAGAAAATCAGTAAAATTATTACTTCAGAATTAGCGTTGTGATACATTTTTTATTAAATCATTCTTATTAATATCCTAAAATTATTATGACATCCGCTATCGCAACGGGGATGACGCTAGAATCTAACAATTTATTAGGTATGTACCCAACAGCTTTCTGCTAAATGTAATTTAGCTATACAAAGCTGGAACACATAAAAAGCAAAATTTCTCTAGAACTTTTTTGTAATTTTATTATTGTGCAATCTGAAAGAAGATAATACGGTGTTATCGCACCTTTCTTAGAAGGTCATTTTGAACAAAAAATATGCTCGAACATGATATTCAAAAAGTTGAATTAATGGTACATTAAAAGTTAACAAGGAAGTCATCTATGAACCGTTGAACGCATAAACATTTTTATCATATAATGATGTTGAAAATACCATGTGTGCAAAGAGGTAAATTCGCATTGCAGCATGAGGGATATTAATAAAGTCAAGAGAATAGAGGAAGAATTCTCACTTTCGTTGGTTTCGTTTGATTTTCTGCCAGAAATCGCTGCATTATTTATGTCGAAAATGTTGTGCTTTTATTTGCATTGTATTGTGTATGCCAAGAGACTTTACTCGCTGGACTAGCAAGACACTTCTGCTTTTTCCACATTTTATTTTTCTCTCTCTCAATCAAAAAGAAAGTACTGATCTTATTAAAGAATTAAAAGAAAAAATATCCATCGATGTGTTAAATTCCTAAACTCAGACTCTTCGGTGATGCGGAAACTTACTAGACCGGCGAAGCCCAGGAATTTCTATTTATATTCGCCTCTATTTGAAGGCTTCACCAAATATTTAACCGACATCCAACTTTCCACAGATGGTAGCAGAAAATGAACCAAGACAGAACCAATAGTAAGTTCTGCGTCCTCTTCGCCTCTTCCTAATCCAGACTGCTCGGTATCTCCCGCGATTCCTCTCCTCACGTCTTCCTTGATTTGTTAACTGTAAATAACACATTTCCCTCCCTCTGTGTCTAATCTTCAAATATAGTTTAGAAGAATGCTACTTTCCTTATCTTTGAAAAGAGGTCCTTATCATCCCTATCCTCAAAAGCGGAGAGCTTCTACTGCGAACTACCATCCCATCTCTCTTCTTTCGTCTTTTTTCAAAATCCTCCAAAATTCTCGATACGTCTACAATAGGCTGACTTTGCATTTCGGTCACCTCATTGTGAAAGAACAGCAACATCGATCCACGGTTTCAAACCTTTTGGTCTTTACCAACTTCGTTGCTACCTTAATTCAAAACCTTTGACACCGTTGACCACAATGTTCTCCACTCCAAACCCTCTCTACTCAACATTCCCACCTTAAACATCTCTTGCCTTTCCTCCTACCTCTCATACCACTCCTGCAAAATTTCTTTTCATGGGCACTCATCCCGTTTCTTCTCTCCCTCCTATGGCGTTCCCCTTGATTCCATACTTGGCCCCTAACTATTTTTGTTTTTTATCAATGATTCTTACCTATTCATGTTTGCTGTACACTGACGACTTTAAGTTATTTGCCTGTGTTTCATCTCCTCTTGGCTGTGCTTGCTTGCAATCCAACCTTCACAGTTTGGTCCATTGGCGCTCGGTTAACAAGCTGACTCTTAATGTCTGCAAATTCCACTAGATGGGCTAATCAAAATCCTTCCCCTACTTCTTTGGCGGACCAACCCTTTCACTGCTGACCTTCGTTCGTAATTTTCGAAGACAAACTTCGTTTCAGTTCCCACGTCATTGACTTTATCAATGGAGCTTCCAAAATGTCTGGCTTTATCCCACGCTCCTCCTCCGACTTTGCCTCAATTGATCTCTCCTTAACACTTTATGCACTCTTGAACTTAGCTTTAAATTCACTTTTCTGTATCTTGTCTTTAATTAAATAAATAATAATAATAAATAATAAGTCTGGTTCAAACTATGCAGAAGTACACCATTCTGCATACGTGCTCGATGTTGCGGGGGGGGTACTCGACGGATTCTCCCACTGACCTACCACCGGCCACCACCACCAGTGCCCCTTTAGTTTTTAAGTAGGTAGGATCGTCCGAGCCTAAATGCTTGGCACTTAGTGCTAGTGTTAGGTAAAATCCGGCATCTGCCGAGATTGTGATAACTCGGAAATAAATAATATATAAAATACGCGAGGAACCAGCGGAGCTTTTTCAGATCTCTCAATGAATCCCAACAGAGCGTCCAGACAATACAGTTCTCGGTGAAGGAAGCGAAAGAGTATTGGAGTGGACTTTGAAGGTTACCCGCCCAGCATGCTGAGTGGATCACCGCCGAAGGCACTCGCTATGCCAATACGCCTGGCATGAGTTTTGCGGAAGTTACCGAAGAGTAAGTTTGACGAGCCACAAACAGCTCGAAGAACTGGAGGGGCCCAGGTCTGGATCGGGTGCAGAATTTCTGGTATAAGAAATTTACCAGCATTCACAGTGAGTTGGCATGCAGTATAAATGAGGAGGTGTAAATGAGGTCCCTTCCTCACTGCGGGGATTACCTACCTTATCCCTAAGAAGGACACGGTGCAGGACCCCGCAGGCACAAGTCCGATTACTTGCTTACTTTGTCTTATTTTGTCCGAGGAGAAGAAGTGCTGCCGAGTTGGGTCAAGGGGTTGCAAAGAGCAACTCATTATCGACTTGGTAGTTGTAGGACAAGCAACTAGAGGCCAAAGAAACCTCTTCAGCTGCTATATCGATTATGCCAAGGCTTTTGATAGCGTTCCGTATATCTGGCTAATCGATATCCTACATCTGTATCGTATTGATCACAAACTAATAAAGTTTTTGGCGACAGTCATGGAAAGGTGGCATACCACCTTATCAGTGTGTACATCTGAGGGTGCTAATACCTCAGAGTCCATCCATATACGGAGGGGCATCTTCCAAGGGGATTCAATGAGTCCCCTTTGGATTTAAATGGCACTGAGCCCTCTTTCATGGCTACTTAATGATGCTAGAAGGCATGGTTGCAATCAAATATGGCCTACGTGCTAAGTGCGAACAGACACATTTGATGTATTTAGACGACATCAAGCTGTATGCTGGTACTGACGACCACCATAGAAGTCTGTTGCGAATAGTAGACATGTTTAGCCGTGATGTTCGGATGCATCTCGACTGTGTGCTGATATGTCGCTGCTGCAATTACAACCACCTTTGTATTGTGGTGCAGTTACAGCTATCAGATTCCACGGTCGGAAGATTCGCTTTCCCGTTATTAGTTTGAGTGGCGAAGAGATCCACCATGGAAAATTCGTCTGGAACGCTGGCGGGACTGACTAAGGTAGGGCATTGCTAGACTGATCCAGATCAGTACTAGCAATGCCGGCAGACGGGTGAGAAATAAAGTGTAGAGGGTTTACCGGAACTATGCCGTCCCCAGTGAGACACCCGAAGTTCAAATTGTGAACACGCTAAAGCAGAAACTTTCTGTCGAATGCATAATATATATGTCTGTAGCACCAGCTTCTAGTATTTCGACTTATTGGTGATTACGACAGAGTATGACCACTGAAAGCAAATCTGGAAACCATATTATCTACTGCCATCAAAGCCAACTGAATTACCCAACGATTTCTAGATGAGCGCATTACGGTACGATTGGTCGCCATTCGACACGAGAATGATATCAGCCCGTATGAATCGCTAGCTATATTTTGTTTCAACTTCAAATGAATGCGGGTAAGTAAAGAGGTAGGTAGGCATCGGTGGCTACTCGGGGCACCCCAATAATCGCTGGTAGAGAAGTCCAATCTAGCCGCATCAGACCTCCAGAAAGTATTGACGGCCTCCAGTATACCTGCAAAACCGAAAGGACTGTATCACTCAGCTATGATATATTGTGCATATCCGAGAAAACCCCGCTACAACAGGCCATTTTTGTGTCAGAATCTTTTTCGTCGGTCTTCCACGTTGTCCTGGTTGGAAAGTCCAGAGGAATATTCCTTTTGAAACTCGACTTACGAGTGGCGTATTCCGTTGGGAATACCCAGAGGTCCCGAGGCACGTCAATTAGCAAATTACTATAACCGTAGAAATTTGCTAGCTAAGATCCGAAATCACGTATACTGACAGCACCGTACACTACAGGGTTTTTAGCGTTCAAGTCCAGGTGAGGATTCGCAGGAGTCCAGTCACCTCATCTACCGCACTTACGGTTCTTGGAATTATATTAAGCTTTGTTCTATTCTAATTCTTGCTCAACCAATTTTCCCACATGTTAGGATAGGTAAACCACCATTTTGTATATACAATAAGCCATCCTCAAGCAAAACCCCATTTCTTTAGGAAGATCTTCTTGCAGGAGCGAAACGCTGAACGTCCTCTTAATCCTCAATTCTATGCTGAATTCTCAATTTAACTTAGGATCTAGAATCATACTCGGATACTTTATGTTGAATGAAAGTGACAATCGGTATCGATTTAGCCACAATAAATGGAATTTGTGTACCCAAGTCTTGGTGGTGAATAGCATCAACTCAGTTTTAGTTCCATTTTCGCTGAACCTGCATCTTCTAATCCACAAGCACATGCCCTAGGGCCCCACGGCGGAACATAAAACCTGAGAAATCATCTATGTATGGAAAGAATGATCCATGATACTGATGTAAATGCAAGAGGCACCAACGTTTTCAATTCCACCCAAATGCTAATCTATGCTGCTATCAAAAGAAGAGCAACGAAAACTGTAGAAAGGGGCGGTGCGAGATCTTGGGCTACTCATCGATAAAAATAAGATGAAATACTAGGTGGAAACTTCAGCGCCAGAAACGAACGAAGGAACAACATCAAATAGCATTGGTCAACTGAGAAAAATCTAGGCCAAAAATCACAACCAATAACAGCTATGACGATGAAACTCAGGCACGGTTATTGGCAGCCAACAGAGCCTATTTTAGCTTACGAAAACTGTTCGGTTCGAAACGTCTCACTGAAGAAGGCTGCACACGGGAGGTCCATATCCGACGCATTGCTTGAAGTTGTATGGGGGAAGAAAATCATTACTCATGTTCTACATTCTTCAATCACTTTCGCATGGAATGTTTCGCGCTTTTACGCTAATGTTAGTTCCGTGTATGTTAAGCAGTGAATTCATGTAAGGTCACGCACCAGCTGTTTATGGAATGGAGAAACACAATGAAGAAAGTCATCAAGATTCCATCGACACACCAATAAATGAACCACAAAGGCCAATTAGCTACCTCGTACCTACTCCATGAATACGCAATGACATTCCATGTTCCCTAGAAGCTTGATCTGCTTTTCCTGTATGTAGTATTCTTGCTCTTACTGTGCAGCACATGCCAATCCCCATGTATTTCTCATGGAATTTTCGGTCCCCTAGACAGTAGCCATATAACGACGAAATTTATAGGCGGTATCACGACCGTCTGGTTACGGATAAAATCCGACCCAATAGGTTGCGCTGGACGGGTCACTTAAACCATATGGGTGAGGATGAGCCATCCCCGAAAGTCTATGAGGGCATTCTGCATTTTGAAAAGAAAGGCATGACAGACGCTGCCTCAGATAGAGCAATGGCGTAGACCAGGACGCCAAACAGCTTTTAGGATTAGGATTTCTTCCTGCATAATCAAAGTTGAATCAACCGGGCAAACATTTTTACTGCATCTTGGTTTTCACTTTAAGGTGCTTTACGTTCTTAGCCATTTGGATCGTATTGACTTGCGTATTGCTATGGGTTGTTCGGTTGCTGTGGTATTTGGCTGATCAACGACGAAATAATTCATACTCAGTTATGACTTGAATAAAAATTTCCAACGAGCAATTTCCCATTTTGACCATAATGTAAATAATATTGATCTCAGTAAAGGCATTTACTTACTTTCAGATGGCTTTCTTACGGAAACCCGCTTCAACTGTGCTATCGGGAGCATATGTACTGAAAAATCACCTGAAATCTGCAAGCCTCTCTACAAAGCTGCGCCTCCATCATGCGATAAAAATTGTGGGAAATGTAACAAGAGCAAAGGTTTTGCATGTGTCGGAAAAAGCAAGTTCGCCATTTGCTCCGACGGAAACTACCCTGGAGGCATAATTTATTCCTGTCCCCGAAACACCGTGTGTAGTACTTCTGGAAAAGTCGATACCGGAGAAAGTAAATTGACCGAGTTTTGCTATGATGAGCTGAAAGTGCCTAAGCCGGTATGCTACACACTCCACGGAGACTTAAACAATTATATTTCATTTAAATCATTCCAGGATTGCTGCTGATTAGGGGCAGGAAATGTAATCAAAACTTCACCGGGGTGAAATGAAGTGGCCATTCCTGTACTATATATAACAAATTAGTTATCAATAATTTATTTTGCCAATTTTTATTCATTTAAAATTTATTACAATTTCTTTTTACATTTTCAATTATCCTAAATTTCTAGTTAGAAGTGATTTGTCTGAAATATTCTAATTTAGCATAAAAACCTTAAACCACTCGCAGCAGCAGCTAGTAATGCTGCTATGAGTAGTACCCATCTTCGTAAATAAGTTGTTTTTCTAATAATCGCTTATCTGAAAAATTATCCTCACCCAGTATTGTCAAGGCATACGTGCCGAATCAACATTGATTCCTTACAGCAAGCCTCGTAGATTCGTAATTTTTTATGCAGCAACATTTTCAAAATGTGGTCTGAATTACATAATTCTTTTGTGGCTGGGAGATATAAAAATTTCACGAAAATTAGTGCAGCCCGTTAGGTAATAGGGTATAAATATTGCTGCTGCTTAAAGGGAACAACTTTTCGCACAATCAAGAAGGAAATTGTTGAATAAAATTTCGCAGATAAGGATCTTTTAGAAAAACCACATAAACTACACCTCAAAGGGCGGATATATACTTATATGTATTTACTATTTCGCAGCTTCCAAGGTGTAACGTCTTACACTGCATGGGCATTGTATATTACTACGATTTGAAAAATACGACTCCCATTAAGGCGATCGATCGGCTTCAGAGTTACTACAAGTCAACACTGATATTTAAAGATTCGTCAAATGCAAAAGATTCTCCAGATCGCCATTTGCTCTTATTGCTGATTTCCATAGGAAGAATCCTTTTCTGTGAACTTCCGACAAGTATGTTATCCTTGCTATCATCATAATTAACTGCAACGTACCGAATAGCGTTTACCGAAAACAGTATTAAAAGTTATTGAGGATAAGATAAGAATAGCCATGAACACTAGAGTGATCTGTATTTCCCTGAAAATAAAAATTTGTGTAAAATTAGATAAGTTTAAATATTAATCAAGAAAACAGAGCTTTAAAATCTATTGAGATTAATTAGCCAAGCTTGCAGAAAGTAATTTCAACTATTTTCACAGGCACAGCACAGCTCGTAGAAAATATTAAACAAGTCAGAATACCGGAAGCTCGTGCTTCAGGTATAAAGGTTTTGTGTTCATCTTATCTAAGAAATTTCAACGCATATTTTTCTACCCGTATACAGCTACAAAATTACAAGACATAAGTAGCCGTAGATATTACATTCACCCTAAACAAACAAACTGCCTGTTTCCGAATACTGTACACATATATGCACGTATAATTGATCGTACCCATATTTCCGATTTACTTCTTATATCTATCTGAATTAGGCTCTACCCGCAAAGTTCATTAGCACGCATATACTATATGCCTACATACACCCATGTCACGTTGGAATAATTGATATTCATATACAAATGATTAAAGAACTAAAACAAAATAATTCTTTTCCACCCAATTCATACGAACCTACTTCGTTGTGGTATTGACAAATTGATATGTGATGATGACGTCATGCAGGTTGTAGAGTGCACGAAATTCACAAAAAATTGTAACCCTATAACTTTGTTAATAATAGTTGGATTTTCTTCCAACTTGACCAAATTGTGCATTATGTTCTTCATTATACGTATGCCAAATTTTGTACTTCTGGGATGAACGTAAGGGGAGTACCGGGTAAATTTCTAAAATGTGGAAATATATTATTATTTACTTTATTTGTGCAGATATCGGAACCGGATATATTTCGAGGCCTAGATTTCGTAGAGATGCATCAGCGTGATTTTTTTCAGATTTTTCGGTTGGATAGGTTCTGAGAACGAGACCTGTTACACTTTTTGGGGGTCATATTTTGAGTCCTCACGCCCCTATTTTTCAGCCAATATCAAATATTGAACCAGTTTCTAAAAGTACTAATTGAGACCTTTCATTTGATACCCCACATGGCCACATTTTATGAAAAAAAATTTTGCACCCTCCTTTCACATGTATGGGGAGCCCCCCCTTAAACTTAACACAAAATGGCGTCAGTTGCTGCATGTAAAGGGAACGGCAGATCACATACTTCTACCAAATTTCGTGACAATCGGTTCAGCCGTTTCCGAATAAATCGGCTGTGACAGACAGACAGACAGACAGACAGACAGACGGACAGACAGACAGACAGACATCGAATCGATTCTAATAAGGTTTTGTTTCACACAAAACCTTAAAAAAAAACAAGTCGGAAAACCGGAAGCTAGACGCTTCAGGTATGAAAGGTTTTGTGTATATCTTTTATGAAGATATTTGAGTGTGCATTTGTCCCATTAGCACGTAAAATATGTATATATTACGTGAAAATAGCCACTTTCAAGTGATATTGATATTCATAGTCTTGAATTTGCAGAGAAGCGACAGTTTTGACCTAGTATAACTTTGTTAGTAATAGTGCGATTTTCACCAAATTTGGCAGGATCATGCTCTATACTGTAGTACATTGCTGCAAAATTTTGTGATTCTAGGTTGAACCTAAGGGGGGTTTTCCTGTTAATTACTAAAAATTATAGTAATGTATTATTAACTTTATTTGAATAGATATCGGTATGCAGGGTATTTCGGAGCCTAGGCACCATGCAGTGACAGCCCCTTCATTTTTCGGTTGAGTAGTTTCTGAGAATGGGTTCGTTAAAAAAATGACCACTTTCAACCGCCTGCACCCCCATCTTCTCAACAAAAGTCAAAACTAAGACCGGCTTCGAAAAATAGTAACCGAGACCTTAAATTTGATACCCCACATGACTTTATTTGATGAAAAAAAAATTTACACCCCCCTTTTGCATGTATGGGGACCGCCCCCTTAAATTCGTCACTATATGCGTGAGTGTTCACAGTTCCCACCTTTCTACCAAATTTGGTGTCAATTGCTATAACCGTCTCCGAGAAAAATGCGTGTGACGGACAGACAGACAGACAGACAGACAGACAGACAGACAGACAGTAAACCGATTTTAATAAGGTTTTGTGGTTACACAAAACCTTAACAAGTCAGATACCGAAAGCTCGGCGCTTCCGGCATGAAACGTCTTGCTCAATTATGTAAGGATGTTTGGGTACACGATGGTTCCATTTATATGCAACTCATAGTGTATACGCTGAATATACCCTATATTCAACTCGATGCGGTAGTGACATCTTATTTCTTAGGGAGTAGCAGTTTGAAGCAAAAGAGCCAAATTTGACCTACTATAACTCTGTTAATAATAGCAGGATTTCCACATAAATTTCCAGTATGGCGCTTCATATTACTTCACGGATCTAGCATGAGCTTACTTTTTATTAATTATATATATATTATTATTAATTTTATTTGAGCAGTTATCATAGCGTAGAATATTTTAGATCCAAGGTACCATATGCATGGACCAACGTATCTGAGAAAAATTCTCTGAAGTAATTGACCCCTTTCGGATCACCTCTCCCTCCTCCCCTTTGCAACCAATGTTAAAACTAATATTTTCTCCGGGAAGTACTAATCGAGACCCTTCATTGGATAGCCCACATGACGATATTCGGAGAGTTCACAGTTCCAACCTTTTTATCGAATTTCGTGTCAAAAGTTAAAACCGTTTCTAGAAAAAATACGTCGCAGACAGACAGACATTAAACCGGTTTTGACAAGGATTTGTTTTTAACAAAACCTTAAAAAGGCAACGACTATGTTATTATTTTCTTGACAGAAGAATGGAAACAGGATACCGTCTTTGAATATGGAATTCTTAGGGTTTTGTATAAGACGAATCGATTCTCTCTGCTAGTTAGTGTGTGGATACACGCAAAAAATGGCATGATTATATGTTAAGTGTTATCTAAAATCATCATCAAGCGCATAGAGAAACACCTCGCAAAGTGGATCAACACAGAGTAGGCGAGTTTCTGATTTGGATCTTCCTATACCAATCATATTAACAACTATTATCAGAGCGACGGAAGTCTAAAGAAAACGATCGCACTTGACAATGGAAAAACTCTGGTTTCTCCATGACAACGCACTCGTCGATACATCAATCGTTGCAATGGCTAAAATCGAATTGTTCTCCCACCCACTTATTAGATTCAGTTTCCGCCATCTATTGTTTGTTTCCTAACGTAAAAAATTGCATGCATTTAGGGACAACGAGGAAGTTATCAATGTTGTAAATGCGTATTTTGAGGAACTCCAAGTGTGAAACTACAAGAGGGCAAGCTTCTCGAAAAATCGTGAAGGCAGCTGAAGCATATTCTCGGGAACCGGCAGCGTTGATGGGTAGAACAGGAATACCACAACGATATTAAAGAGTGGGGGCTTCTCGTAAGAGATACACATTTTCACCAGAATATCATCACCAAATGAAAGGGTTAAATAAGAACTTATTAGAACTAACCTAACTTTCAATATCAGCTGGATAACGGGGAAATTAAGAGCCAAAATGTACATAAATACCATAAAATAACAAGTTTTGCTCCAGACCCTATTCAACCAACCAAATTTTAAATAAAAACAATAATGCACCTACCTGAAATGCAAACCCAAAAATATATTTCATTCACTGATTCAGCAGCCCAGTTTGGACTTCGGTTTTGGAGGCTAGAACGATACACTAGGAGGTCAAGTATTTGATTTTACTCAAGTGCTCATCTGCAGTTGGGGTTAGTTATATCCTACTTCCCACCACGATAAACATCCCTCTGTCATCAGTGAGATTTGCGAAACCACCTGCCAGAGCAACAGCTTAACGCTAAGTTATCTGTACATTGTAAGAACATGGATGAAACCTTCTTCCCCCCTCCGCTGGCAGTGAAACTGTTCTCAATGCAGCAAAAAATATAAGAGCGGCTGCTCCTTTCAAATCAACCTAAAGTGCCGCAATCAGCTGCTTTAGCATCATCAAAAACAGTACCAAAATTCCATTCGTTAGATTTAGATACCTAATGAATACTTCCCTAAATACTGCGTCCAAATCGTTGACCCCACCAATTCAGTTTAACTTCAACGAAAGTAGTATTACTCACTGCCAGCGAAGATCGTGCCACGCAACATAGCCACCTACTCAGCTTGTCCTGTTCTATTGCAGCCAATCTTGGACAGAATTTTGCCTCTCACGGCAGCAATATCGTAAGCCAACTTCCAGGTAGGTCTTTCTTCTGCTTGGTTGAATATGGTTGCCCACGTAACATTTCTTTGTCTTCAGAATATCATATATTACCTTCTCGATGTTTTTGATAAAGAAGGGTGACCAGTGGAGCAAAAAACTTCGATGGGGGTGGTAAGGGTTGCGGCCAAAGTTTGCTTGGTAGACATATAAAATCTTGTTCTATGCATCGAAACCTTTAATCTGACAGATTGCTCCATGTATTCGATAACTTAAGTTGACCCCCAAAATGACGACGAGAAGTGGAATTATATATATGTATATCATACGGGCAAAATTAGCTTAAATAAATAGTGGTTCTCATTAAAACTCGAGTATTTCTACTAACGGTGTCCGGATAGCTGAGTGGTTAGAGCGCAAGGCTATCGTACGGAAGGTCGCGGTTCAAATCTCACTGGTGGCAGTGGAATTTGTATCGTGATTTGACGTCGGATACCAGTCGACTCAGCTGTGAATGAGTACCTGAGTCAAATCAGGGTAATAATCTCGGGCGAGCGCAATGCTGACCATATTGCCTCCTAGTGTACCGTTACGGTCTTGAATGAAGTGCTCTAAGACAATTCAAGGCCCTGATCCAATATGGATTGTTGCGCCAACGATTATTATTATTATTATTTCTACTAACGAACAAAATCCCGTTCGCTCTCGGACTGCCAACTCCATATTTGTGTTAAATTTAAGTTTCCTTAATTTTGGCAAACCAGCGAGTGCAGACCCAATAGTGCCGCCATCGGCAGAAACGTTTTTATAAACTTTTCGATACCTTCAATATTCTGCCCATTAATGCAAATACGATAGAAAGTCACACTAAGAACCTTGGTATTGTCGATATTTATCTTCAGTCTGACTCTGCTTGCTTCCTTTCCTAAATTACTTGACCCGGTCATGACTCGGTGAGACTGCAAGGAACTGCCATCGGTGCATTTGAAGACATGCAAAACCAATTGCCGCACTCAAAATGGTTGGAGTCCTAAATATCATCACCTTTTTCCTCTTCCTAGAAAGGAAAGATTTAGAAACTACAGAGAGTCCGAGGGCTTTCCTTTGTTTGGGGTGTTACGGAGGCTTGCCGTATCATCCACAGCAACTGCAACTTCACTGAGTATTTTGATATTAAGAATCATGGCAAAGTGTTCCTTCTACCTCTTCAGCTGCTCATCATCAGCCTACTGTTAACGCTCCTCATAGGACAATCCAAATAGCCGACTGGTTAGAGCACAAGGCATCATATGGAAGGTCGCGGTTCAAATCTCACTGGTGGTAGTCGAATTTGTATCGTGATTTAACCTCGGACGAATACCAGTCGACTCAGCTGTGAATGAGTACCTGAGTCAAATCAGGGTAGTAATCTCGGTCGAGCGCAATGCTTAACACATTGCATCCTACAGTGTACTGTAGTGTACCGTTACGGTTTTCAATGAAGTGCTCTAACACACTTCAAAGCCGTGATCCAATTGTATTGTTGCGCCAACGATTATGATTATTATTATAGGACAATCGAGAAATATACGGTCACCACTAATCCTTTTATATTACATCATAATCTGTCTCTCTTCTTCAACGGTACAATGCAAGTACACTCGATCCCTTTTCATTAAAAAGAACTTTGCTTGTGTAGCCTTCCCTAATATAACATTTCTAGATAGCCGTTCTGCAATTCAAAAAATTGTGTGCTAGATGACGAGTATAGGGCGCAAATATACTCGAACAGTTAGCAGGTGTAAACAGGTACATGTAACCTAAACCTAACTTACTTCTACATTACGTACTTGAGGAGGTGGTCTAGCAAGCGAGTGAATATAGATACATTCTTACTGACCAGCAGGAACCAACAACTAAAGGCTTTGTCGTAATAAGACAGCTATAGTGTTTGACTAAACTACCTTGTTACGGAACGAGTTTATCTACATTTCCTTTTACGGAAAGTGATCCGCGGCGGAAGACTCGATACACCCATTCAAAAGAAGGCAATGGTTATCAGCTTTGCGAACAGCCAAGCGATAGCCGTGAATCATACTGAAGGGGTGATAATGGATGCCTCTGATCAAGTAGAGTAGAAGGAGAAAACGACTCGTTTATGTTTAGCAATGATGACGCCTAATACAACAGTACCAAGATGCGTGCTTGAACTGTCAGAATTCAAAGCACATTTAGGATAACATTGGGTTCGGTAGCGTGCAACACCACAGGAGCGATCCCTATAGACCTTCTAGTCAATGAAATACAGCTGCCATTAATAGAGGGGAGGAACAATCAGAACATCAGAAGTGACTGTTTACTTCTGGAAATGAATTGTGCAAAAGACAGTCGACTAATCCTGAAAAAACATCGGCTGCACTTGTCTCGCTAATTGAGAAACAGGCCAAGCAAACTCACAGAAAAGTAGATTACAAATCTTTACTGAACCCTGTCAATATAGAAAATATCTTCATCGCCTTCAGTTCGGTGAATGATAGTGATGAGAGAAAACAGGCTCCAAAAGCTAGAGTGCGCCAGGAAAATTTGACAACCGATAAACATAGACATGCTAGTCAAAACCAGAGTTTTTTCTTTAAAAGAGCACTTCATGGTGGCACTGTGGGAGTTATTTTCAACTTTGGATACTTTAACGAGGATACGTTATTTCTATAAGTATGGGATACGTGGGGATACGTAGACGATTTTGTCAGAATCGATAAAAGCAAGTATAACTCCCTCGGCTTCAGGTTACTACAATGAGATCGCTGAAAGCTAGGTGGTGCCTAGGGACTCACTGTTAAACCTCTAAAAACCGAAACCGAGAGAGAACATTCAATTACCTGCTATGAATGGTGCTACCATTCCACCATCACCATTGGTGTTATGTTGTTCGAAACACGAGTGTGGGGTGAAAATTATGCAGGCCCCTATTATCATTTTTTTTTTTCATTGAAACTTCTATTCCTGGCTCCCAAAAAAATTTCGAACACGCCGGGTATGGTTCTCTTTCCACCCGCCTCTCGTCAGGTCTGGCTTTGCCAAAGGGAGTGCCTACTTTTTTTTTTCTTTTAGCTTTCTTCCCAATACCCCATGTAATCTCCTGCTTATTGTCAGTAAACTGCTAGCGGCTTTTACTTTTTGTTTGGTTAAAGCACGCGATTAAGGACAATAGATCGATTAGAACAGAGCCTGACTTTTACGGTATGTATCTATTACTAATCTTTAGTAAGGAACTGCAAGACAGCTTGTTTGACTTTCCAAATAAGAAATATCATTAAACGAAAGGTTCTGACAACTACATTCTAGTTTGCAACTGATAAAAAAAACTTCGTGTTTATTAAATTTCTATAAGTCAGACTTTCGAGTTTAATGTCATTTGGCTTTGGGAAGAAGTAGTAGTAACAGGCTTTTTACCAAACATTTTAAAATTGGCTCTATATTATCACGACTATTATGAAATTATGTTGATGGAGCTTAGTAAATTTGTGAAACTTTGCAGTATACTGTTATTTTATTTACATTATTATCATCAACCACGCAACAATCAGTATTCGGACTAGGCCTGTTAACAAACTCCAGACATCCTAGTTTCGAGGTTACCTGAAAAGTGTTTCAGTTTCCCTCGCGATTTCTCGAGACACTTGCATTCCTTCTCAACTGTTCTGCGCCAAGTGTCCTTGGGGCGACTCTCCCATCCGCTATAATGGGAGCGTCGATTCTGCTGCATAAGTGCATAAGGATGTTAGGCAAGTACGGGAACGAAGTTTTTCATTTGGCCAGAGTACTCCGATCATATGCCACAGACAGGTCTTTACAGAGGCATGGGACTTTTCAGTAACAGTAGAGTTCACTTTCCATGTGCTATTCCCATAAAGTAACACAGAAAGAACACTTAGAACAGAGTAGACTTGACCTCCGTGTTAAGATAACAAGACTTGTTTGCACTGTTGAAGTGAATAAGTGTTCCCTGTATCAGTATTTGCAAGACCAATAAATAACACTAGCGAAAGAGCAAGTTTTAATTATTTCAAATAATTTAATCGCTAGAAATAGTGCGTAATTTCACTCAGGTAGTCGATATGTTTCAGAAAAGATGCCATCGCACATTGAACTCCTCCACATTTTCCGGGCAATAATATCGGTGACAAGATGCAACTCTGGTGGACTCCGCTTTGGACCACAAAATCCTCCGTGAAATTTTGCGCCATCATACGTCGCTCTTATGATACCTATTACTTTCTCGGAAGGCGGCTGATGCACTCTCTATTCACACTTTCGAAAGCTTCCTTGAAATCGATGAACGCAGGGGAAACGAAGATCTAAATTCCGTGCGCTGTTCCAAAATGATCAGTAGGATGTTGATCTGGTCAATGTAGGAGGATCCTGAGAAATCAACTTACTCTCTTAGCAAATCTACAGTAACTGCAAATACAACGATAAATAACTTTGTGGGAAGCCATTAAGTCCAGCGGTTTTTGTTTTTCTCCGTTTGAGCGCATTCATGGCCAAAACGATTTCTCTTCTGCTTGGAGGAACAGTCCGTTTCCACATGTTACGGTAACAAACCATTTCATCCACAAGTGGAGGACCTTCACCGAATGCCCTCCAGTTGCCTCCGTCCTCCGTTAACGTTCTTCACAGAACCATCGAAAGATTTACGACCATATGCACGCTCTTTCATATGCGGTGTATAGTTCTCAAATGATTGAATTCTGTGGCATCTTCCGCTTCCTTGACCAGCGCAATAACAAATTCTCCTTTATCACGGCGCAGACTAGCTAAATATAAGATTTCGAGAGTATTATGCGCCGGTCACCGTTCGTGGATCCGCTTCCGTAGTCAGCCAGATCTTATGGGTCCTTCTCCGGACGTAGCCGACGAACGGCGTAGCACCCGAGAAAAGAACATTTTCGATGCAGCGCAATACTCATCGATATTCTCAGCCTGGTTACTCAGTGCATCCGCCGTCCAATCAGCAAGATAGCTCTCTCATTGTCGAGCAGCAGCTGGATTATACAAGCGAACAATGTTGAACCTGGGGGGTCGGAGCTCCCTAATCCTACGAGAAGGGGCAGATAGAACCACCAAGCAGAGGTAAGCAATCATCAGGTGGGGATTCGTTTCGAGGCCAATTTCAGCGCCTCTCTGGTTACGCACATCTAGAAGACAACTCCTAATTCTAATCTGATTACTCGTATAGTGTTTGTCAGTTGAAACCCAACTGATGTATACTATAGCATTGGTATCAATTCCATTCAATTGCAGATGGAATGATCCATCTCCCAGAAAATTCACCCAAACGTAAGTTTGCTTTCGAAAATGAAAATAACTTTCATATCCCTTCCAACTACAAATCGTTTAAAGACCATTTTTTAATGAAGAAATCTACCATTTGGAAACTGAGAATAGAAGTTTGAGATAATTTCAAGTAGGCTGGCCTAGGTATAACTAAAATATATTTGGAGAATTATTATTACCATTCACCACAGAACATGCGAAAAAACTATTAATGTACGTATTATCCACATCCGCACAACCGTTTTATATGATTATGAATTTGAATTAAGTGAACAAATTTTAGAAGAAAAGAAAAACTGTTAAAAATTTTCCTTGATTTCTAACAATAAGTTTTCATCAAGGCTTGACGGATGCAAACATATTTTCATAATAAAAAGTGGACACAACCAGTTACCTGTCAGCCTTTCTCAAAGCGTGGAAGCTCCAGATCACATATAGTGCGGCCTTGATCCAGAATTTGAACATCATTACCAAGGCAAAACTAGGTTAAGTCAAAAGAAGAAAGTCAGACCAACAGTTAAATTTACATTAGTAATTCAAATCTTACAACATGATGCCTATAACATCAACTAATTTTGCGTACATAACGTCAATATTATCGTCAATTCCGTGTCCTTTTAGCGGGGGTTTCATTTCTTGTCCCGGTGACCAGGCTATGTGATCCATGTGTTGCGAAGGAGGCATTTTAGGCAAACACAAACTGCAGCACCGTCGATTCATTCTTGAGCCGTTTTTGTGATTCTAAAGTTATAATCGTAATTCCGGAAAACTAGGTTTAGCTTTCCATTTCACCAGGAAAAGATTTTTTTACTTGCAGATTTGGGAAACGTTTAATTTTACACTCTATAATTTTATTGCCTTGTTACTGACATTTTTTAGTTTAAGCTTTTCTATGTAGAAATTTTTGATATTGTCAAATAATTCGTCGGTTGGTTAGATGATTGTTAGCTTCAGATAGACTTTGTCTGTAATAAATTGTAAAAGTATCAATACAAGATACCAATATAAAACAAGTCGTGCAACCGGAAGCTTGACGCTTCAGGTATAAAAGGTTTTGTGTCTCCCTTTCTGAGGACCATAACGCAGTTCTCCATTGGCTGACCGCATTGACTCGAGATATTTAAATTGCTCAGTGCTGTCAGCTTCAGTAACCTGCCCAGAACTGAGCAAATTAAATATCTTGGAGTCAATGCTATCAACCAATGGAGAACTGCGCTATTAAATTACTTCATGCATTAATGCGATCTAGATGAAGTGGTATTCCACAACTGGTGTTCTTTGTGATCGGCGTATCAGCGAACCTTTCAAATCTAAAATTTACTGCAATATCGTCTGTCTGCCGCTCTCTATAGTTGTGAGTGTTGGCCGACTATAAAAGGCAATGAACGGCGTCTTGCAGTAATGGAAACGAAAATGTTGCATTGAACTGGTGGCGTGCAACGTTTTGACCACATCCGAAATACGGATATCGATATGGTGTTGCGCTAATCATGGAGAAACTCTGAGCAAGGCGTTTTCGATGGTATGCTCACATAATTCGCGCTAACGAGAATTCACTTGCCAATATTGGTCTGAACATCGAAATCAACGGTAAACGATCAAAAAGCTGGCCGAAACAACGGTGGCTTGATACGCTGGATGGGGATTCAAAAGCCTCGCGATTACATCCAGATCAGGCGTTTGATAAAATAAAATGGCGAAACCGATCACGACGAGCTGACCCCGCTTTTGAACGGGACAAAGGCTGAAGAAAAAAAAGAAGATGTGAAGAGCGACGAGTGCATGACAGCTCCATGCCACATAGTTAAAAATTCCATTGCCCTCTAGTTTTTAGAAATGATTTAAATAAATCATTTGATGGGAAGCGCTGTATTGATAATAGTCATCCCCATACGCTTCATACTCTAAGTTTAATATTATTAGCAAACACGAAGAACAGATACAAACAAGTCGGGAAACAGGAAGCTGAACGCTTCAGGTACGAAAGGTTTTGTGTATTTCCTAGTACGTAGCACGTAATATATGCAAATGTATATGAGAGTATGCACATTCAGGTGATATTGACATTGAATTAGTAAAGAAGCAACAACTTTGGCGTATTATAACTTTGTTTATAATAGTGCTCTATATTATAGTGCTGGGTGCTGGGATGAATTTAAGAGGGGTTTTGCAGCCAATTACTAAAAATTATAGTAATATACTATTATTAACTTTATTTGAACGAATATTGGTATGGAAGGTATTTATGAGCCCAGGCATCATATAGTGGCAGTCTCCCGATTTTTTTCAGAATTTTCGGTTGAGTAGTTTCTGAGAATAGCCCCTTAAAAGAAAGATCACTTTCAATCCCCCGTACTGCCCACCTGTCTAACGAATGTCAAAACTAAGACTGGTTTCGAAAAGTGCCGACCGGGACCTTCAATACCCCGCCCCACATGACTATATTTGATAAAAAAGAAATGTACACCCTCCTTTTGTATGTATGGGGACTTCCCCTTAAATTCAACATAAAAGGATGTAACTCACTGTATGCGTGAGCGTTTACAGTTCCCATCTTTCTACCAAATTGGGTGTCAATCGCTATAAACGTCTCCGAGAAAAATGCGTGTGACGGACAGATAGCTTGACAGACAGACGGACAGACAGACAGACAGACAGTAAACCGATTTTAATAAGGTCTTGTTTTACACAAAACCTTAAAAAGATAGCTTATCCGCGGTCGCCGATCCCACAGGAAATTTGCAGTCTTGCACTAGGGAAGCTATCACCGCATCTAGGCATAAAATACAAAACTAAAAATGTGGAAAGGAGATATTTGAGGTCTGGTACGGATAACCGGCGGGAGCTGTTTGGGACACTCACACAGTGTGGTTCAAACTGTACAGGAATACACAATCCTGCATACGTGTCCGATGTTACGGGGAATTCTTGTCCGATTCTCTCACCAACCTACCGCCACCGACCAGCACCACCAGAGCCACTTTATCTTTAAAGTAGGTAGGATCGTTTGAGCCTAAACGATTGACACTAGTGCTAGTATTAGGTGAAATCCGGCATCCCAAGATTATGATAACTTACAAAATAAATACAGTGATGTATTATTCTTGACTTTATTTTAACAGATAAAGAGATGGAGGGTATTTTCAGGCCTACACAAATTCGCAAATTTTTCGAAATTTTTTTGTTGAGCTTGGTTTTTCATGCGGTCCCTTTGCTTCCGACCAATGGAACTTTCGACCTACCCATCTGTTTAAATAAAGTTAAGAGTAGTATTGCTTGTATATTTTTTATAAATTAACTGGAAACCCTTTAGTCTAGCCTAGAATGATCAAGTTTTCCAGTAATATAGTTTGGTGGAAATCGTATTATAACTAAGAAAGTTACAATAATTCAAAGTTGTCTCTTTTGTGCAAATTTATTACAATTTAAGATATTTATTACAATCTGAAATTTTGACATAATACGTATATGCATATACGTTACCAAGGAAATATTCTAATATAAGAAATACACAAAACCTATTATACTTGAAGCGTTCAGATTTCAGGTTCCCGACTCGCATGATTTTTAGATGTTATTACGATTGTTTAGCTCTGTCTCGATTTGAATTTTGCCTACGTAAGCAGGGATCCTTTTGTAATTCGCTACCAGTAAGATGATACATTCTTGTAAAATAACAAAATGTATTCAGCTCCTTTAACTCCCACTCTGAACACTTATATATTTCTTATAGCAGGTCCACAGCTTGGTACTTGTCGTAGACTCTGGACCTTCACTAATGTTGGCTGGATTTTGGGGGCTAAACATCGACACCTACACGTTTGCAAGTGTGTTGGCGAATTCTGAGCAGGCAAGCAAGGATGCATAATTTTTCATAATTATTTACTGAATTATCCTTTATGTCTGTGGCAAATTTAGTGATCTATCATCATCATTTGAGCATGTAACGGAATGGGATGTATTTTGTGGCCTAGATTTTATATAGATGCATCTTTAGGATCATTTTCATTTTTTATAGGTTTTATAGGTTCTGAGAAGAAGTCCTGTTATACGTTTCATCTCATATGAAAAGTCCAAATAGTTTGGAGTCCTTTCCTTTCACATGGAAGGGGGTCCTCCCTTAAACTCAACATAATATCATCCCCCTTCATGTATGTAAAGGGACTCGCGGACCACAAGTTCCCAGCAAAAATCGTGGCAATGGGTCCAGGCGGTGTGATAGGCAGACAGACGGAGAGACAGACATTGAATCAAACTTAATATTTTTTTGTTTGAATTGAATAGGTATCACTACAATCAAAATTATAGAGCAATGATAGTTTAAGCTGCAAATGAGACGAAACCCTGATGCACCAAAGCATTTCTAAATTGCGCGTAAGCTGGGAATAAGGAAATTGCTAAAAGACTATCCTAAAAGTCAATAGCATGTCAAGGAGGACTATATAAGAGCCCAGGTCCCACTTCACGAGACCCAGGAAGTTCAACGGAGATTTTTTTGGAAGAAGTTGGAATCTCCTAGAGACTAACAGCAGGGTTTGCGTGCACTGAGTGCATGTGCATAGCGAATTGTGCAGTGATACAGGGTTCATTTGCATGGAAGAACTAGCAATTCAGTTGTATGTATGAACTATTCACTATTACTTCGTCTTTTCTATTAAAACGTATTTGGCCCGTGCGCCGGCAAAGGTCCTCATTAGTTATCGTGTCAGGCCAGCATGCCCCGATGACACGACATACTTAATAATTCCATACAGCAAAGAGAGAAAAGCGACGCGTCCGTCTTCCTTTCTGTCTATAATATTTGCTCAGATGGAATCGACAAGCGTTGACTAGCTCATGACAGCTGGGCGCTTTCCTTGTATTACTTCCATGGTGGAGTTCCTTCTTCGAGAATCTATTTGTTTTTGCAAATCAAAGAGTTATTTTTAAGTATCTGGATAGCTCAGCGGATAGAACACTAGACTGTTGGAGGTTCAAAACCTGATGGCACAGGGATTTGTATCGTGACTGAATGTACCAGTCGACTCAGTTGTCTCAGAGCCAAATAAGGGTAATAACAATAGGCGAGCGCAATGGTGAACAATCACCTACTATAATGTACCCCCGGTTTTTTTTAGTGCGCTCTGATTTCAACGAACGTCTGAGGTAATTCCTTCTCTAATCGGCAATTGCATTGGTCAACCAATATGAAACATACTATATGCGATTTCTCATATTCAAGTTTTCTTTCTGACGTTGGGGCAGGACAAGTTGCCGTGATGAGGCCTCCTCAGCAAAGCACAAATAAAATACTGAAATCAGGGATAGAAATAAATGAAGTATAGTTTGAAAAATTCCGCTTGGCGAAATTCTGATCTCTGTTAATAGCATGTTCCGCGACAAGCCGACCAAGAAAATGCATTCAGTGGTGTTAAAAAAATGATTGTGTTGGGTAGAACACCTTATAGAAATGGTTCACCCGACATTTCAAGACAAGCCAGGTGTGGTCGCGGAAACAGTAAGGGTTCTTGACACACGGACGGCGTCAGGACGTAAATAAGTTAGTCCGAGCCAAATAAATACGGGTCTATGATGTAGAAATGAAAGACCGTGAAAGAAATACCTTTTCTATAAGTTTCCCGTCGGTAAAAGTCTATCCGAGTGGCAAATTTTCAAGAATGACAACAAGGAGGAAAAGCAAACAGTTATTGAATTGAGACATCATACGAATCAGGTGTCAATGTATTGGACGAGTGAAAAGGGAAATTACCCCCAAGTATTACACAAAAGAGGGCACATTTGTTACTACATATCCTGTGCAATCACCCCCGCTTTCTCCTACCCATCCCGTTGGATATTGATACTTCCTTAAGGAAAACGCTAGGAATAATTCAATCCCTATCAAGCTGGAAAGTCAGGATAAAACTTCTTTTACATGATTTCAGAAGAAAAATTATTGCTTAATATAGGCTCTGAATTTTTTATGGATATTTGGTCTACCTTTAAGCAAAAAATTTATTTAATTTCTGATGATAGTGTGGAAGATTGATAACGTCATTTTAAATCAGATTACGGTTCCCAAGTGTAGTAAAAATATTCCCACCCTACGTTTTCCCAAATCAAAATAAAAAGCCTTTTGTTTATAAACTTATCGCCTTTGATGTTTTTTTACTATTGTCATTTCTGTTACTATTGATTGATCGTTGATAATTTTCCCGTAGTCGTAGTAAGAATCAATAGTTCAGTGAATGAACACGTTGGGGCTGCCTGGCACCAGGCGAAATTTAAGGAACATGTTTATTAATTAATTAATTAAAAATCATTTTGACAATTAATTTGCATTCAATGGATCAATATTTTTGTTGCATTTTCATCAATATTTGCAGATAACATTATTTAGTTTTTTATTAGTGAATGCCACAAAATAATTCTAGATTTGCTTAAAACCTTTCAATGTGTGCCAAATTAGAATTTTGCAGTGAGCAAAGTAAACAGTTGATAAAATAACATTCCATCCACAAAATAGATTTTGATAATTGCGAAAAGAGAGAATCTTGCTGCTTTAAAGACCTTTAAAGACTTTCAAGACAATCAAATATCAAATATCAATATGGTCCAGACGACTAAGAACTTATGAAGATTTGGTGTAGTATTACTTAAAGTGCATACAACCAAGACGGCGAAAAGATAATATTATGCATTAAATGGACTCTTACTTGGAAACCGATTTAAAGATGGGTTTCTCTTTTGATTAAAAAAATACTATACTAATACAAACACTTCTCTTGGGTCTATTGAAAATTTCTCAACATTTTTTTCAACAGCTATATCGAAACTGCAAAAGGTATAAAATGTGGTGAAGGAAGGTAATTCTATGTGAAATCCTAAAGTCTCAACTAGCCTTATCTAGGCAACCAACGGAGAACTGCGTTATGAAATTGCTCCACGCAGTAGAGCAACTTGGATGGAGTGGTGTTCCACAATTGGAATTTTATCAACGTATCAATGAACGTCTGAAATCTAGAATTTACAACAGTGTCGTTCGCCCTGTCGCCCTGTATGGTTTTGAGTGTTGGTCGACAATGAAAAAAAATGGACGCCGCTTCACGGTAATGGAGACGAAAATATTGCGTTGGATTAATGGCGTAACACGATTAATTGCATCCAGAATGAGGATATTCGCGATCGATAAGGGTTTGTACCAATCGTCGAAAAATTGCAAAATAAGCATCCCCGATGGGAGGTAATTTGCGCTAACGGAAATTCACTCTCCAAGATTGGTCAGAACATCGAAGTCGATGGGAAACAATCAAAAGGCCGACCAAAACAACGTCTTGATACCCTAGATGCTGATTTGGAACCCTCTCGACTGCATCCAGGTCAGGTGTTTTGCAAAACAAAGTGGCGCAAACGATCACGATGAGTCAACCCCGCTAGTGAACAGAATAAAAGCTAAAGAAAAGGAAGAACAACAAGGTATGAAGATTCTTTGGGGCTCTGCTTACTTCCCTTGAATGAGGTGCTTCCAATAGAACATTCGTAAAAGCTATCGAATGGGCCAAAACTAAGAGAAGGAATGTCAAGATTTTTGAAGCGGTTATAATATCAACACGAGGGGATCTAGTATGTTTGAATATTGTGTAGAATTTGCAAAATGAGTGCGACTTGGCGATGAATCATATAGGTAGCATTATTTCATGATTGAAGTAGAACCACCTCTACCCGCTCTATTTTTAAATACGTGGAAGATAAATAGAGAGTACATACGAATTCGTGGCGAACAGATGAGTTGTGCGCTTATCAAATCCATTGTCGAAATTAAGAAAATAACGGAACATGATTACCACTAGTATGAGAGAAGGCCTCTGTAAAGGAAGATGAACGCTATAGTGGGTGTGTGTGTATGGTGGGGAGAAGCTACAGCCTCCGAGCACTCAGGCCGTGTTGGCCCATTGTACTCGCCTCTCCCGTCTAACGGAATATTCCGGATTCGTTAACGTATCGCAGGATTTCCGTTAGTGGATGTGATGCTACCCGTCGCAACCGGAGAACATCAGCACCAAAGATTTGATGCCTGATGCGTCCATAGGCGGGGCATTCACATAGGAAATGCTCCGTGGATTCCGTTTCCTCATTACAGGAGGGACACGTATCATCTTCGGTAATTCCTATTCTGAACATATGCGCAGCTAGTGAATTATGGCCAGTCAGAATACCCACAATACACCTGCAAGTCCTCCTGCTTTTCAACAGGATAAACTTTGCGGTACGTATGTTGGGTTCTGGCAGGAAAAGTTTGGTGTGACGAGCAGCATTTAGGCTCTGCCATCTGTCATTATGGGAAACTTGTTCCCAGTTTTTGAAAACAGATTTAGCCAATGCTACTGATACCCCAATTGCTGGCTCCGGTCCCGGCATAGGGGAGATTGACCCCTCTTTCGCTAAAGCGTCCGAGATTTCATTTCCCTCTACCCCACAGTCACCAGGTACCCAGAGTAGTTATACCGTATTGAACCTAGACATAGAGTTCAAACAGTTTCTGCATTCCTGAACGATTTTCGAGGTGATCAAAGGACTGCTCAATGCCCTCAGTGCAGCTTGACTGTCACTGCAGATTGCGATGCGCCTGCCCTTCAACCGCTCGTCAATCACCCAGTTTGCCACCCTTAGGATCGCATAAACTTCGGCTTGAAAAACCGTTGCATATTGTCCCAAAGGAAAAGCCCACTTCTCGTTTTTATTCGAGAGGTAGACTCCGGCTCCAGAACTCTCTTCTGTTTTTGAGCCATCGGTGTAGAAGACTTCCGTATATCCCTCCACGTATTCCTCTGGGCCTTCCCAGTCCTCTCTACGCTTCAGGGTAACTACATATCTTCTACCAAACAGATGTATGGGGACACGAGAATTGGAAGGCATTGTAAGAACTGGATTCAGTCCTCCCAGTAACTCTTCCAATGCTCTGTGCCCCCCACATCCGTTGTTTTCCCATAGATCTAATCGAATTAGCCTATGAGCTGCTCTCATTGCAGTGCTTTGAATAAATATATCCAGGGGCTGCAAATTGAGTAGTGCATTCAGAGCTGCGCCGGATGTCGTGCTCATGGCACCAGTGATACCCAGACACACAGTTCTTTGCAGTGCAGCTAGTTTACGGTGAAAACCTTTTTGTCTCACTTTAACCCACCACACTACGGATGCATATACGAACATCGGCCTAATGATGGTAACGTATATCCACATTACCACATGAGGCCTGAGTCCCCATGTCGAGGCAAAAGTCCGTCTGCACAGCCCATAAGCTGTGAGAGCTCGTTTCATCTTTACCTCTACATGTTTGTTCCAAAGAAGTTTTTTATCTAGAGTAACCCCCAGGTATTTCACTTCTTCGGAGAGTACCCCTCATCTCATGGAGGCAAAGTCCATCCAGTTTTCTCCTTTTTGTGAATAAAACCATTGTGGTTTTATTTGGATTAACTGACAGACCATGTCTAAGGCACCAGCTGTCTATCAAATCAACGGCACGCTGTATATTCCTACACACCGTTCCAAGATCCCGATCAACAGCAAGTACAGCCACGTCATCAGCATAAGCTTGAGCGTGTATTGGCAAATTTTGCAGTTCGCATAGCAGTGAGTCGATCAGCATACTCCACAGAAGCGGCGAAAGCACACCTCCATGAGGGCAGCCCTTCGTTGCCTCCGTAGTCAGGTAGCGATCGACCCCTACCTCAGCGCACAGCAATCTTTGCGTTAGCATAGCATGGATCCACTTAATTAAAGCATCATAAACACCATGCGCTCTGGCGGCATCACAAAGTTTTTGAAAAGGCGCACAGTCAAAAGCCCCTTCAATGTCCACGAACACCCCCATCGCGTACTCGCCATTCAAAGTTGCATCCTCTATCTTTGTGACCAAAGAATGAAGAGCAGACTCACAGGACTTTCCACGTTGGTAAGCATGTTGGTTTTCACTAAGTGGGTGTGACCTAAGTGCCTTTCCACGAATGTGACGCTCCACCAGTCTCGCCAAACCTTTCAGCAAGAATGAAGTCAAGCTGATCTGTCTGAAGTTCTTTGAATTAGAATAGTCATCTTTCCCAGGTTTCGGTATGAAAACTACTTTAACCTGTTGCCAAGAAGAAGGCACGTAGCCCAGAGCAACACATCCTCGAAAAATATTTCTTAGAGGTCGCTCTAAATGCTCCATACCCTCCTTTAGCATTGCCGGATAGATGCCATCCATGCCAGGTGCTTTGAAATGTTCAAAGGACAGTATCGCAGCTCTCACCTTTTCAAGGGTAACAACCGCTTTCGCAGTGTTCCAGTTCCTCTTGCAGCACTTGCAAAAACCGTCAACTCTCCCCCTATCACTTCTCTCACCCGTTCCCCCGGGTGGTGTACTTCCAGGAGGGTCTGTACTGAGTCCAGTCTGGAGTTCGTGAAAGTACCGTCGGGTTTTCTAAGAGAATCCAACTTGGCCGACTCATCCCTTTTGAGGACTCTCCCTTTCGCCTTCCAGTTCCTCACAGTACGCTCTAAAGGAGTCTCGTTTCGAGCACCTCACGAGCCTCTTATATTCACGTTGGGAGTTCCTGAAATTTAACCAGTCTTCGTTCTTGTTACTTTTGCAAGCACGATTTAGAAGTCGCCTGGTTGATTTCCTGAGTTTTTGCAGTTCTCGGTTCCACCAAGGAACTGTTTTACCGCTTTGGCCTCGGGAAATAGGACAAGCCTCTTCATAACACTCTAAAAGTGTGTAGTTCAGAGTTTTCAATTCATCTTCCAGCACCAAAGGAGTCCTTAGTCGCCTAGGGAACTGTACTTTATTGCCAAGAAGTTCATTGAACTTTTCCCAATCCGTTTTCCTAGGGTTCCGTCTTTGTACTGCAGACAGTTCGCCCGCAATAGTCAGATTGAATTCTAGATATCGGTGATCTGACAGTGAGACCTCGTCTAGCACTCGCCAGTGTGTAATCAACTCTAACAATTTTGGGGTACAGATTGTTAGGTCAATTACTTCGCTTCTTCTCGGTCCCACGAACGTAGGGGCGCACCCCACGTTTGCAGCCATAAGACCAGCTGAAGTGATGAAATCAAATAGCTTCTCTCCTCTTGAATTGCATTTGCTACTGCCCCAACAAATATGTTGAGCATTCGCATCGCAACCTATTAAGAGTTCGAGACCACTTGATTCTGCATACGCCACCAGATCCCTAAGTTCTTGCGTCGGTGGAGGATACAAAGAATCATAGGGTAAATAAGCGGAGGCAACTATGATGTTTTTCCTCTCGCCATTTATCTGGTATTGTATGATGACAGTAGCTAAGTCTTGGGAACAATATTGTCTCAGCATAGTTGCCTCTAACCGTCTTGACATCAGGACGCAAGCTCTCGGTCTTATGGATCTTTCGTCGTAGAAGATCCTAGCCCCCTTTACTGATCCAATACCACAGATTCTGTTAAATCGAACCCACGGTTCTGCACCAGAAAGATATAGGGGAAATCCTGTAGCTTTGTCATTCTCGCTGCCAACAGGTAGGAGGGAGCTTTGGCATGCTGCAGGTTGATTTGACCAATCTTTATGTTTTTCGACATAAACTTAGTCTATTGTCTTATGGAAAACAGTTAGAAGCGTATGCGGCAGTCCGCGTATGACGGGGTTTCCCCCACACCGTACCGCCAGAGACTCGATCCCCTCGTGATTGATTTCTCTGAGAAAAGCCGTACTTGGGAGTACCGCAATTCCCATGTTCTCATCCACGAAAGATCTCACCTCATCCCGCAGAGCATTCGTCTGTTTTCTACTTAGCACCTTACTTGGTTTGGGGTGTCCGGGTTGCATAGATTCGATCACTCGAACTGGCATCAAGTCAGTTTCGTTCACGTCTCTGGCTTCCCTTCCTTCCGCCTGTTCCTTGGAAGGTGTAGGAGAAGTTACTAGCAGGTAGGATTCACTCTGTAGTCCC
The DNA here is from genome assembly GCF_905115235.1 of Hermetia illucens. NCBI lineage: Eukaryota > Metazoa > Arthropoda > Insecta > Diptera > Stratiomyidae > Hermetia > Hermetia illucens. The sequence goes on along the minus strand of NC_051850.1, from coordinate 109,985,865 downwards.
TTCCCCAGTGCGAGCCCCCATACGGGGGTTCCGCCCCTGTATGCACTATCCTCCGCGCACGTCTCCATTGTGGGAGAGCGCACCGAAGATGCTGCAATTTGCTCTATGTTGTGTGAGTCGAAGACCATCATTGTTATTCGCTCTCAAAATGGAGATGATGCCTTACAGTTTCCTGATATGACTGAATTTCAGTCTATATAGGAAAAAGTGGAGCACCATATGGTGACTTCCCCTGAGCACATTCAGACTCTGTTGGTCCAGTTCGAATACTAAGTTGAAGCCCTCCACGTTTGTAGATTGGTCCTTCCTGGCATTCATGAACTTTACCCTCCAGTGCCCAAAGTCCATGCCCGGGTTCTGTTCACCCAGCAAGCGGATGATGTCCTCTGCCTTCCTTCGAGGGCCCGGTAGCCAACATCCGACATGTTCTGTCCTGCGTAGCTCAGTGTTCACAATAGTGAACTTGGGCCGACCCCGGAACTCAAAGTTGGGATTACCTGCTGGAGCCACTTTAAGGCAGCCTTCCTTGCCATCCTTGGAGGAAACTCCCACGGCAGCAGTCAGAACAGAGGCCGCAGCTTGCGCATACGTCCTCTTCCTTCCCGCCTTCGTGTTCGTATTCCTGTGGGAGGGACCAGCTTCATTGAGATCTCTCTCGCTGATTTGATCACCTCCCGGCACACCGGTCCTAATCCCCGCGAGACGCGTGGATGTAAGCCCTGGTGCGGAGCACAATAAAGCGTCGGCCACAGCAGATGTGTTGGTCTTACGCTTCTTGCGCGCATTACCGCTGACTGAAGAGTCTGGTGCGTCCAGTGTGGATCTTACCGGGGTTTCCAGTTTATCCCCACCTTCCGCCGGAGAATCCGCTACCTTGCGTCCGATTTCTCTGGGCGTTACCGCACCTAGTGGTACAGCCACGTCCATGTCTTCATTCCCAAGGTGCTTCATCTTCCTTCGCAGTGCTCTCTTCTGCCGTCGGCTTAGGGCCTTTCCAGGTTCACGGTGTTCGGACCGCTTGGATCCATTTCCACATATTGGCGTTGAACCAGTAGCGTCCACGTCACCAGCTTCCCGTTCTTCTGCTCTTCCCAGTAAGGATGGCGGAGAAGGTTCTGACAGGTAGGATTCAGCCTGTAGTCCCCCCTCCTTAGTGGCCGAAGTTCCCTTCTGCCGGGCCTTTCTCTTCCGCTTGTGGGTAGATTTGGGCTGTAGTACCGCGGACGGGCCGGCCGTAGTCGGATTTCCAGTTTCTCCCAATTTGAGAGTTTCTGTACTTTCCTTTCTGGCTAACTTCGCCGTAGGCACTAAATGCAAACTTTCCACTGAGTCGGAAAGCATGCCTTCTACAGATTGCTCTATAGGCAAATATGAACGTGGTGAGGCCTCCAAAATCCGCGCCTCGGCCGCGACATGATTGCTCATGGTCGCGGGTGGATTCGAAGTCTGTGACTTCTTACCACTTGGAGAGTTTATATCCATTGTTTCCATATTCATACTTTTGGACACCCTTAGTGTAGTAGTAAACTACTACGGGCTCCCCCACCACGACAAGGTGGTGTCCGAGGGGGAGCGCTATAGTGGGACTCACATATGGTAAACAAAAGAGAACGTGAAAGGCATGTCTCAATGTAAGCATGAAGCCTGACTAAGCTATGGATTGGAATTTGAACAAAGATGCTAAGGAAGCCCTGGAGAAAAACGTAGGATAGGCCAAACGATTGTGTTGCGATGAGACTAAAGGTACGACTGCATTTACACTATGCGAAGCGACGCGGCCGCGAGCCGCATTGCACTGAAAATATTCTTTATATGCTTTTGTAGGTAGCAACATACATTTGAGTGACGCTGCGTCGTGAGACATTCAGCTAAGTGACGCTTCGTAGCCTGGTGGCTTTCCAGAGCGTGCGTGTCATTTCTATATACATATATAGTGGACTGGTTTGACCACTTATCAAAATATAAACTTGCTTGCAGTTGGCTGCCGCGCTAGTAGAATATGGGCATGCCGCATCGCAGCAAATGTGCTGGATGTTAATATCGCGTCGGGTAGCGTAGATATGGTCATACCTTAACTTACTCGAAGCGTCCTAGAAGCTAAGGTAGATCCTTGTCAAAAAACATAGTTACCAGTGTGAAGAACCCAGAAAATGATGCGGGAATAGCAAACCATATATCAAAGGGCTACTCCCAGCCAGCTTCCAAAATTACAGCTCAAAGTCAACAGCCATAGAGGGAGTGAATTTCCTGAGTCTGATGACACAAACACATACTCCAAATAATTCGCCAAAGAATGTTGATGAGCACTGGATGATCATAAAAGTGAATATATCTCTGGTGCGGGTGAAGTTCAAGGCCAAGTCGCAAAAGGAGGTAATGAAGGAGGAGGAGATGGGCTTAGAATTGTAAGGAGCTAGGGACTCTGTTGGTGGCTACAAGCGGAAACGAGTGCAACTCTATGAGCGATACCATGACCATCAGGATGTGGATAAAATCCGACTCAATACGTTGTCGTGTATGTGATACAGCGGTAGGCTGGTCACTTAATCCCTATGGATGAGCATGATTCAACTCAGAAAGTCTATAAAAGAAGAAGAAGAAGACGAGGTAAACCCTGCCTAAGATGAAGCGACAGTGTAGGTCAAGACGCCTGACAACTTTTTGGGGATATCGAATTGGTGGACCTCAGCGGAAAACCGGGGTGTCTGGAGTTCCTTGCTAAGGCAGGCCTAGACCGGATACCGGTTGTTCCGCCGTTGATGATGATGATGACGTATTTCTTAGTTGGTTAGTTTACCTTCATTTGTACTCGGAAAAAAAGGCATGGTTGGAATTTAGTCAAATTCCAATCACTTGGTGCTAACATAACACGTCAAAAAGCTTTTGTTTGAAAATCATAGCACAATAAAATGAAACTCTAATTTTCGTCACAGAATTGTTATTTATCCAGTAAATATAGATTTTAATTACAGTAGCCGAAACTATGCAGATCCAGCTGCAGCAGGTAAATACAAAATATACGATACACTCCTAACAGAAAACTAATCTGCAGCGGAAATCCAAATGTTATCATTTGATTAGAAGAGACGAGCGATTCCCTCGGCATCCTCAGCTCCATGAAGAATGTCTCCGCCAATATGTTTCTTCAAAGAAGAAAAGCAAAATTTATAAGTTTAATACGAATTCAGTGAAATTGGTGTAACCCTCCACTTACGAATTTGTCCCAGCCAGATTCATGGTGTTTCTTGTGGTCATCGTTTTTCTTGTGGTCATCGTGTTTCTTAGCCGCAGTGAAGCCAGCCAAAAGGACCAAAGCCAGGGTGAATAAGGTAAGAATTCCAGCGAATTTCATGGTGACTTTTCACGGTAAACACTGAGTGAAAATGAATGCTATTCATGAGCCGAACTGCCACTTTTATAGTTGCGAACTAGGAACAATTCAAATTGATTAAAGTCGTAGGACACTATCAAGTGATCTCCATTAGTGTGTGAAAATGAATTAATCTGATTGATTATGATAACATTCAAGTTTCTAAGACTTTTTTCTATCCAATGTTTTTTGCGTTGTTTGTTATTTTTTATGTTGCTTATGTTTATTCATCTAGGCAAAAATTTTTTTAGGATTTAGTTATATGCAGATTATTACTATATGATAATCCTGTCAAACCAATTCAAACATGCTGATACATAGCAAGTCTTGGCATTAGAATGTCCGCAATTTAAAAAACAATTCATCGAAAAACAAATAGCGTCTCATATTCTCCAGTAAAATGAGTTTGAGCTGCCGTTTTGAATCTGTTTCCGGAAGGATTTGTCCAGTTTAGTTGCGAAAAATGGACGATAACTAGAAATGACTAGGGACTTTAAACCACAAATAGGTCGACACTCGGATGCAGTTAGTAGCTAACTTTGCCAGCTTTAGCTCAAAGTCTAGTGGATGCTCTGAGGTAAACCTGACACTACAAAAAAGATACCACATGCAAACTGGATTAGGAAATCGTTTGAAAGACTATAGAAAACCAGTTGAATTTCCGAACAGACGATGTTTGCTCAACCATTACGTGCGATATCAGGGACATTTTAAGTAGGGGCAGGCAGCATCACCCACCTTACGACTTGAGAATCATTTTCAGACACGATTGTGGCTACCGATTTTCGATCCAAATTAATTCTAAGTTTCACGCACCACCTACGAAACCCATGAAGGACAACGGAATTTTTTTTAATGAGCAGAGATCCTTGAAAATCCAGGTTGCAGATGCTCTGAGAGTGTGGGAATTGAAAACACTCTGCCATAAGGGAAAGACCCTGCAGTGAACCCTGAAATTTTGGTTAACTTTGTTGAGGAAGTTTAGTCCAGGCAGTTTGTCGACTTTATTCTTTTCAGTCGTTTCCTTGCCATAGTCTCATACATGTATGCCATTCGTCCATATACGCCTTGGAAACTGTTTATAAACTGTAAATTGGTGTAAACGGTGAGCTGGACATTTCTTCACAACAGTCAACAGTCAGTATACAGCTGTCTGTATCTGGCATCTAACCTTTCCTTCTATTTTATCATGCGTCAGGTCTCGAAGCTTTCTTGCTTGCCTAGATGAATGAGTTTCCAAATTATTACGTTCAACGCCAGGCAAGTTATTAACCTCTTGTCGCAAATCGTCGCGGAGACAAGAGATAATTACACCTGCATCAAAGTCTTCAATCTCTGTTGTACTGGAAGATATCCACTCGCCCCCGTGATTTTCACATAATTATAATTACAAACAATTTTCTCCGTAACTTATGTAGAACTCATTATAGGCGTTCGAAATTTCTTAAATGTATTTGAAAGAATCCCGAAGCCATTTTTACTACTGTGCGTGTTCTTGACAATCGGTAATTGAAAATTTTCAGCTTCAATATTAGAAGGTTTTCCGAATATTGTTTCAGAAGACAAACTTCAAAGGACATGCATCGTGTCCCACTATGAGTCCACTACAAGGCAACAAACCGTTTTCCAGTGTTCGTACAACAGAGGGTCCTTGAAGGCACCTCCATCTGAGTTTCTTCCCTTCGCTCCAATGTTTTATCACAACTTTTTCTCTACAATGGAGTGATTTCTTTTCATATGCAGTTTCAGGATGAGGAACATGGCCAAGTTAAGGTAGTAGTGAATACGAAACAATCATCACATCAAGCGTGGCTCATCATGATCCAAGGTGGGAGCTACTCCTGCATTCACACCCTAAACCCCTCCTCGCCGTACCTCCAAAAAAGGAATCGAAGAGCCCGAATGTCGTGAAGGATTTGAAGGATTTACACGTAGCTGTCAAGGCAGCAAAACAGATGAGGAAGTTATGCGAAGAACGAGCTCTTTTGGCACAAACAGATATTCAAAACATTCTGTCAGATTATGGTATTAATAATATAAGGAGAACAAAAAAACTTATTTTTTCCTCACGAATCCCCAGTGACGCATGGGGATTCTGTGGAGTGCTCCCACAAGTACTCGCCGAGCTACTAGGCAGGTGTAATTAGGCTTTAAGGGTCGCCGAAACGTGTTTCGAATTTTACAAACAAAGGTAAATTCTGTCCAACAGTTTCAGATGAAATCACCTTCCGACCATGTATTGTAAATTTATAGTATGTCAAACCCAGGCGGCTACAGTGCCAGATATATTGGAATACCACGAAAGTGAGTTCCCATTTCGATACTGCTCACGAGCAGTTATAGTTCGGTGCATATCCGCTTTGAAGGATGACAATCATGTTATTGGTCTTTTTACTTTCTGCAGCTGGAGGCCTAGATTCGCCTGAAATCATTAAAGCAAGCGCCGCTACCCTTTTACATATCATGCCATAGCACTCTGGCGACGTGCAAGGTTTAGCCATATATCCACACTCGTCATGCTTGTATCACAAGGTGCTAATATACTGCCTTTACATGTTCCGGCAATTTACCCATAGCTTCAACAATTGAAACACCTTTTCCGTATTTTGAAGATGATCCGCACGATTTTTGTTTGGTCGCGATCGACAAGTTGCTTCACTGTCTCTTCAGGTACAACCAGGTTTTGTCAAATGTGACTCCTACCTTGAGATTGGTCCCTTCTGGGTATTCCTATCAGATCTCACCCTCTACATCTTCCCTGGCTGCAAGATAATTCAAATTCCTTAGTTCGGGGGTAGTCCGAGACAGGAAACGATTGCTTTTGTCTTCAGGATGTTCTAGACTGCATCGCAGAATATACTTTTTTTGTCAAACTTCGAACCATATGCCACTAAACCCTCATGAGCGGATGCACCTTTCCCACATCTTTTGGTTAGTGCCTAATATAATCGAAAAGTGTTAATCGCGATTGAAATAACACTTGTATCTATTATTATCTATCAAGATGCTAATCGGGACAATGTTATCACCTTTGTTTGTTTTCAATTAATCAAATAATGACCATTTGATTGACACCATGATTTAGGTGACAAGTAACATTCAAAGATGAGCACTGTACGCTGTAGTCACCACCTATTTAAACTCTGGATTTCATTGGAAAGTCAGTTATTCCCGCAAAGAATATTCAAGCGTCAACATGAAATTCGCCAACATTTTCGCTCTTCTAGCCATCGCCTTGGTTCTTTTGGCTGGTTTGACCACTGCTCACAGTGACCATAAGAAAAAGTCTGATGATCACAAGAAGAAGTCCGGACATCATGAACCAACTTGGGAGAAAGTTGTAAGTATCCTCTGCGACTTGCCGAAAGGAATTTATTTAAATTCGACGTTTCTCGTCTTCCAGGAACATGGCGAAGAAACCGCTGGAAAAGTTATCGGCGACATTGGTGATGTCTTACATCTTTTCTAAAAGTTGCTTTTGAAAATATCCTAAATAAAATGGAAATATGATAAAACTCTTGTTTATTTGAAATATGGTTAGGGTTAAGCAGTGGACTTCAGGGTAGATAGATGGGTTCCTTGGAGCAAACCTCTGGCTGACGGTTCTTCTAATGACTTGCGTGTTTAACCCAAAACAAGTCGGGAAACCGGAAGCTGGACGCTTCAGGTACGAAAGGTTTTGTGTATTTCTTAGTACGTAGCACGTAATATATGCATATATTATGTGGGAATATCCACTTTCGGATGATATTGATATTCATAGTGTTGAATTTGCAAAGAAGCGACAATTTTGACGTATTATAACTTTGTTAGTAATAGTGCGATTTCCACCAAACTTGGTAGGATTATGCTCTATATTATACCCTATATTGTTGCGAAATTTCGTGGTCCTAGCATGAATTTAAGGGGGGTTCTGCAGCGAATTACTAAAAATTATAGTAATATACTATTATTAACTTTATTTATGCAGATATCAGTGTAGAAGGTATTTCGGAGCCCAGGCACTATATAGTGGCAGCCTCTTGATTTTTTTCAGATTTTTCGGTTGAGTAGTTTCTGAGAATGGCCCCCGTAAAGGAATGGTCACTTTCAACCACCCGCACTCCCCACCTTTCCAACAAATGTGAAAACTAAGACCAGCTTCGAAAAGTACTAACCGAGACCTTTAATTTGATACCCTACATGACTATATTTGATGAAAAAAAAATTTACACTCCCCTTTTGCATGTATGGGGACCCCCCCTTAAATTCAACATAAAAGGATGTAACTCACGGTATGCGTGAGCGTTCACAGTTCCCACCTTTCTACCAAATTTGGTGCCAACCGCTATAGCCGTCTCCGAGAAAAATGCGTGTGACGGACAGACAGACAGACAGACAGACAGACAGTAAACCGATTTTAATAAGGTTTTGTGTTTACACAAAACCTTAAAAAGGGGTCCGTGAAGCAAAAGATTGGAAATAAGTTCCTTCCAAATTGATGTGGTCCATCACCGAGTCGAGGTGTGGATTCAGGACACCATTAATCATCGAACAAAATATCCAACGATATTATACGCTATATTGTAGCCTATATTACTCTCTGATTCTAGGTTTTCAGTCAATTTCGAGAAAATATAGTAATAATAAATACAGTAAGACAGTAATAGTATTATTAACTTTATTTAGACACATTTCAGTATGGAGGAGATTTTCAGGCCTAGATACCATATAGTCACAACTCGGTGCTTTATTTGATTTTTTTTTTGTTAGGTAGTGTCTGAGTACGAGTCCGTGGACGATTTTATCGATTTCCGGTTCCTATCTTCCCTTCTCTTTGATTATATGTAATCGTGTCGCGAAACCGAAAGGTGGATGCTTTAGGTGTGAAAGGTTTTGTGCACCTCTTATATAGAAACATTTCAGTGCACATTTGTCCTATTCGTATCTAGCACCTAATGACATAAATTATATCAGAATATTCACTTTCGACTGCTACTGTCATTCAGAGTCTTAGAATTTGCACTGAAGCGATAATTTGACCTATTATATGTAACTTTGTTAGTAATAGCGCGATTTCCACCAAACTTGGTGGGCTGTATATTACAGCCTATTATGTTGTAAAATTTCTGGATACTTTTTTTCAGTCAATTACTAAAAATTTTAGTAATATACTATTATTAACTTTACTTGAACAGATACCGGTATGGAGGGTATTTCGGAGTCAAAGCACCGCATAGTAGCAGCTTCCTGATTTTTTTTTAGATTTTTCGGCTTTGTGAGTTCTGAAAATGAGTCCGTGAAAGAAATGAGCACTTTTCAGCCCCCGTCCTCCGCCTTCGTAAATTAAATGTCAACCAGACTAGTTTGGAAAAGTCCTAATCTAGATACACATGATTATATTTTAGTATCATTTGATACCCCACATCACTATATTTGGCGAAAAAAAAATTACAGCGTTCACAGTTCCGACCTTTCCACCAAATTTAGTGTCAATTGCTGCTATAATATCCGAGAAAAATGCATGTGACGGGCAAACAGACAGACAGACGGGCAGATAAACAGACAGACTGAAAGACAGTAAACCGATTTGATGACCTACTGAACGATCAGAACATCAGCGGGCTGGAGGTTTTTTAAATCCCTCCTTTGCATGTATGGGAAGTCCCCCTTTAAACTCCACCTAAATTTATGTCACTCGCTGTATGCGTGGGATTTCATAGTTCTATCTATCCATCGGATCGGTTTAGTCGTTTTGGAGAAACGTGGGTGGGACAGGCAGACAGACGGAGAGACCGACAGACAGTGAGTTGATTTTAATAAGGTTTTGTTTTACACAAACGTCTTCCTGGTCGTTTAGTGAGCCAACTTACTTGATGTGTACTATACTTTTGTCCCGTTGTACACATTTTAATGGTGGATAGTGCCATTTATTTGAGGAAAATTTTTCCATAAAATGGGAATTCTATCATTTACCTTTACAGAGTTATAGCGATTTTCGTGAATAGTGTCAAAAAGCTTGACCTTTCCAAAAAATAGCAGTCTCAGGCAGTTAATCCCAGTTTGATACATAAAATTTCTTATAAATAGATAATTTGCAGCAAATTCACTTAAATAGGGTAGTTCTAGTGTTTTGGCACATTAATTTTCCATTGTTCGTTGTTGGAAATAGTTGATCATTATCTATCTATACTTTCTATAATGACTGCATGATACGCCTATTATTTATTATTTTTGAATATGCTGAAAATTTACAACGTGTCAATAACTCTTTTCCTGTCAGTAGCTAGTAATGAGGTCTTGTTTTAAAGATAGGCCAATCAAATGAATCTCTTTTGATCTGGCTCCCATTCATGATAATCGACATTATGACATGAAGGCCACACTATGGAAACGTACTCACCTCACCATCAACGGTGCGGGATTCATCTAAAAAATTCTTCAATGTGCAGCTGAATAATTGTAATGAAACAACCAAGGATGATCATATCTAAGAAATTTTACGGCGCGTTCACATGTTTGTCAAACCTCAACACGTCGCGAACGCAAAGGTGTGGATAGGCTGTTTGGTTTGTTTTAGTAGGTTTGCAAGCACCAGTATCTGATCTGGCGCGTCCCCAAACTTGCCAAACCACAACAAACCGTCGCACAAGGTGACGAATTGCTAATCTAAGTGGAAAAAATTATTTCTTAGCCTATTCTATAGTAAATTTTGCGCTGATCACGAAAGCACCCCACATGATGGGCTACAAATATAACAATGAGAAGCCGATTGTGTGAATAATTTCTTGAAATAAACGCAGTTTTAAAAAAAAACAAGTCGGAATACCGGAAGCTCGCGCTTCGGGTATAAAGGTTTTGTGTTCATCTTATCTAAGAAATTTCAACGCACATTTTTCTATCCGTATACAGCTACAAAACTACGAGACATACGTACATATTACAGCCGTACGTGGTACGCTCACCCTAAACAAACAAACTGCCTATTTGCGAATATTGTACATTTATATGCAAGTATATAAATTGATCTTACCCATATTTCCGATTTACTTCTTATATCTATCTGAATTAGGCTCTACCCGCAAAGTCCATTAGCACGCATATATTATATGCCTACATACACAAATGTCTCATTGGAATAATCGATATTCATATACAAATGACTAAAAAACTAAAACAAAATAATCCTTTTCCACCCAATTCATACGAACTTACTTCGTTGTGGTATTGATGAACTGATATGTGATGATGACGTCATGCAGGTTGTAGAGTGCACGAAATTCCCAAAAAATTGTAAAGTTTTACCCCCTATAACTTTCTTAATAATAGTTTGATTTTCTTCAAACTTGACCAAATTGTGCACCATGTTCTTCGTTACACCTATGCTAAATTTTGTACTTCTGCGATGAACATAAGGGGGTGCCGGGTAAATTTCTAACATGTGGAAATATACTATTATTAACTTCATTTGTGCAGATATCGGAACCGGATATATTTCGAGGCCTAGATTTCGTAGAGATGCATCAGCGTGATTTTTTTCAGATTTTTCGGTTGGATAGGTTCTGAGAACGAGACCTGTTACACTTTTTGGGGGTCATATTTTGAGCCCTCACTCCCCTATGTTTCACCCAATATCAAATATTGAACCAGTTTCGAAAAGTACTAATTGAGACCTTTTATTTGATATCCCACATGACTACATTCTGTGAAAAAAAAAATTGCACCCTACATTCACATGTGTGGGGAGCCCCCCTTAAACTTAACACAAAGTAGCGTCAGTTGCTGCATGTAACGGGGACGACAGATTACATACTCCTACCAATTTTCGTGACAATCGGTCCAGCCGTTTCTGAATAAATTGGCTGTGACAGACAGACAAACAGACAGACGGACAGACAGACAGACAAGGAAGGAGAACAAGGCCATTTGGCAAAGGACTGCAACGGAATGCCCAAGTGCGTATTCTGTGTGGAAGCAAAAAGTAGTGACAGCGTCCACATTGCAGGAAGCAGTAAATGCCCAGTGTTCAGAAAGGCGTTCATAAATAAAACCAAATGAAGTTTATGCAACTCAATCTGAATCACTGTCGAGCGGCCCAAGACCTACTTTCCCAAAGCGTATTCGAGAACAACGTCGACGTTGCGATTGTATCTGAACAATACGAAAATCTGCATAGCGGAGTATGGATAGCAGACAAAACCAGTAAGGCGGCGATATGGAGCTGCGGAAGCCAAGCTATAGTAGATGCGAAAAGACATCCAGAAGACGGGTTCACCCGTGCCAAGATTGGAGGGATATATATATATAGCTGTTACGCTACACCGAGCCTCACATTAGAGGAATTCACGTCATTGCTTGAGAAACTATCCTTCAATGCAAGTCGCTACAACCCCAAAGTAATAGCCGGCGACTTCAACGCATGGGCAGAAAAATGGGGTAGCAGAGAAACCAACGGAAGAGGACGAATATTGCTGGAGACATTCTCGCGCTTGAACGTGGTACTTGCCAACTCTGGGGGAGCCAACACATTCCGGAGGGGAGAATTGCAATCGGTGGTAGACCTCACCTTCGTCAGTGATACCCTAATCAGAGACTTGGAGTGGCGTGTCAGCGAGAAGTACACACACAGCGATCATCAGGCTATCATCTTTCAAACCTCGCAAAGGAATAATTTGAAGCCATTAACACGAATAACGATGAGCTGGGTAACTAAGAAATTCGACGCAGAAATGTTCAAGGAGGTACTTCTGGAAGATACATTGCTATCGGGAAGCGCACAAAACAAAGTTTCACAGGTCGTGGAAAAATTGCAGCGGGCATGCGATGCCGCTATGCCTCGACGTAGCACTTACCGAAGACAAAATCCTAATTTTTGGTGGAATTCCGAAATTGAGGAATGCCGGAAAAAGTGTCTCAAAGCTAGGAGACGCTCCCAGCGTAGAAGAAACCGACCTGAGTTCGAGGAGCTACACGTGCAATATAAAAATGCGAGGAAAAAATTGCAAGTAGCTATCGCAAGGAGCAAATCCGAACATTTCAAGCGGATGTGTACTGAAGCTGATTCTGACCCATGGAGTCGCGCATATAGATCGGTGATGTCATCACTAAAAGGCGAGCACTCCCCACCGATTACTTGCCCAGAGTTGTTGCAGAATATAGTGAACACTCTATTCCCAGTGGATCTGAATGGTACAAGTCTGCCTGCAGTACATTTAAATCCCGACGAAGTTCCGATAGTGGTAAATGAGGAGGTTCTAGACACAGCAAAAATATTGATTGAAAAAAAGACTCCAGGACCGGATGGAATCCCTAACATTGCCCTGAAGGTAGCCGCCAGGACAGCACCAGGTATGTTTGCCAAAGTTTTCACGGCATGCCTTAGGGAAGGAGAATTCCCCGAGCAATGGAAGGTACAAAAGCTAATACTCATTCCGAAGGCAGGTAAACCATTGGGTGACCCCTCCTCATATAGGCCGATATGTCTGGTCAATACCATTGGCAAACTATTTGAACGAGTAATATATAACAGACTGCTCGCTGTTGCGGAAAAGGAAGGAGGCCTTTCCGACAAACAATTCGGATTTCGTAAGGCAAAATCAACTGTCGACGCAATCAGCATGCTGACTGGCTTGGCTCAGGCTGCAATAGAAGAAGGAAAATGCTGTGCAGTAATAACCCTCGACGTAAAAAATGCGTTCAATAGTGCAAAATGGAAAAAAATCACCGAGGCACTCGACAAGATACTATCCCCGAAGTACATTTTACGCATTGTGGTCGCGTTTCTCCTTGGGAGAAAACTTTACTGCGATTCGGACGATGAGCTAAAAATATTCCCGACAACTTGCGGAGTGCCACAGGGTTCTGTCCTGGGTCCCTTGCTGTGGCTAGTTATGTAGGATGGAGTGTTGACGCAACGCCTACCGGACAACGTGACAACTATTGGCTTCGCCGATGATATCGGTATAACGGTGGTTGCAAAGCACCAAGACGAGATCGAGATCTATGCAAATGAAGCGATATGGGAGATTCCTGGTTGAGAAATTCTGGCCTTTCACTTGCCGAGCATAAAACAGAAGTAGTTCTCATTAGCAAGAGAAGAAAGAACACAACTGTGAAAATCAAAGTTGGCGGAAAAACAATTTACTCCCAACCATCGCTCAAATACTTGGGAGTAATTATTGACAGAAGACTCAACTTCAAAAGACACATTGAGTACGCCGCAACTAAAGCGTCTTCCATTGCTACAACGATCTCGAGGATACTACAGAACATTGGTGGGCCAAGACAAAGTCGACGTCTTCTGCTCTCCAGGGTAGTCAGCTCCGTGCTACTCTACGCAGCACCAGTTTGGGCAACTGCTCTGAATAACAAAGTGAACTGCCGAAAATTGGGAATGGCGTATCGGTTAAGTGCACTCCGGGTATGCAGTGCATATCGGACAACATCAGGAGAAGCGGCATATGTACTAGCAGGGATGCTCCCCATAGACACCTTGGCGAAAGAAAGTCGGCGACTCTACGACAAAACGTATGCAGCTGGAGAGTCTAGCGCATTTCGACGGCAGCTGGCACGGTGGGAATCTATCGAACGGTGGCAACAGCGATGGGACGAGTCCCAAACTGGTCGTTGGACATACCGCATCATTCCGGATATTCGGAGATGGTTTGAACGAAACCATGGGGAATTAAGCTACGAGTTAACACAATTCTTGAGTGGACATGGAGGTTATCGTGCTTATTTACATCGATTTGGTCACGACGAATCACCATGCTGCCCAAGATGTGGTAACGTGGCTGAGAATGCGGACCATGTCATATTTGATTGCCCCAGCTTCACCGCGCACCGAACAAGAATGGAAGCGGTCGCAGACAGGCGTTTAACACCCGAAAACATTGTGGAGTTTATGCTGGAGTCAACGGATGCCTGGAACCAGGTTGTAAGGGAACTGCAAGCTATTCACCAAGAGCTTAGGCAGGAAGAACTATGACGAAAACAAGGAAGGGAGAGAACCATAATGAGCCGCAGTTAAAAGCTGATCCAGCCCCGCGATGCAATACTTGATAGAAGTTCCGTGGGGAGAGTGGAATGAGAAGGAGGTGGTTTTAGTGAGTAGAAGTCTCACATAACTGCGTGGCAGGAGCCAGCAGTAGGTTTTGAATCTTTCCACCTTCCAACGCCGAAAAAAAAAGACAGACAGACAGACAGACAGACAGACGGACAGACAGACATCGAATCGATTCTAATAAGGTTTTGTTTCACACAAAACCTTAAAAACGTTTTACATTATTATCGTCCTTATTGAAACCGAGACTTGGTTTGATTTATCCACTATCATTTCATTTGGTACTTTTCTGATGGCTGCTTTATACTCCAATTCAGGGTTCTGTGTGAAAATTTGCTGTCTGTTACATGTCCGTCTACCTGTCAGTCGCGGAAGCCGCTACACTTCTTGAGGTGAAATTTGGTGGAAATATATAGACTATGAAAACGCTTGCATTTAGTTCAACACATTATTTTGCGTGGAATTTAAACGGGGTCTAATACAAACGACGATGCGATACAAAATTTATTTCCCCGAATATAGTCGTGTGAAGTGTCAAATGAAATGTTTGCACTTTATGAGACAGGTCCCAGATTTGACGTTGGCAGGAAAGTAGGAGACCGAAGAGCAAAAAAATACAAATTCGAAGTAAGAGAGGCTCATTCTCCTACTCAATTGTAAAAAATTTAGGCCTTCAAATACATTTCACACCGACTCTCTTCAAAGAAAGCTAGTAATACTATACATTTTGATATATTACCGAATTTTACGGGTCGGCAAGAACGTAAAATACAATGGAGATTAGTTTTTTATTTTAAACTTTCAGTTAACAAAACAACATTATTGAAAGCAGCAATAACAACAAAACAAAGTTACAGTAAATGAACATACAGCATAGGACGCCATTATCACATTAAACTGAGTACTGAGTATTCACTAAGTACTAATTGACTATAAATGGAATCGTATTTTCACATATGTATGTATGTTTGTCATACACAAAGCCTTTCATACCTGAGTTTCGGGGTTCCTGCTTGCTTAATCGTCAATCTGTAACTGATAAGCAAAAAAATCATACGATCTAATCCGCATGTGTAATGTATTGAGTTTGAGAGGGGCTTCCCATACATTTGAAAGGGGGGTGTAAAATCGTTTTTCACCCAACATGGTCATGTGAGGTATCAAAAGCTCGATTACTAAATGAAATATTATCTTATAGGGCCCATACACTATCAAAAAAAATAGCGCAACGCAGACTGTCATTTGCTAATGTATGGGCGCGTTTGATGCGTTCCGCAAAAGTTTGACGAATTTCAAACATGTTTGAAACCTTTGCGCAACGGAGACATTTGGGCAACGCGTTGTGTTGTGTATGGACATATTGTGATTCGTTGCGCAATATTTTTTAGCCAATGGCTGAAATTTAATTTTCGTAAAGGTAGAATTTTCGACCTTATCGCCGGAGGGGGGAGGAGGAAGGGGAACTCGATGCGCCCATCGCCCTTATAATGTTATGGCCATTCAAATTGAATTTTCAAGCCTATCCTGTGAGGAGGACAGAATGGATAAAAAGGTTCTTTTTTTCTAACCTCGTTAAAGGACCATGGAATTGAAATATCTTGATTAACCTTCTATTCTTCTCCAAGTCCTTCCTAAAAGTCCCACCAAGGAGGAAAAGTTGTTGCCCATGTCCGTGTTTAGCCTTTTTCCGGGGAAATTTTCGAGATGTGGAGACTTTCGTAGGAATCTAGTTTCCTAACGTCGTTCACTTCCTTCAAAATATTGACGTTGTCCAATGACAAATGGTGTCCCTGCTCTATTATATGTGTGGCAACTGCGAACTTTATGTGTGGGTTATTCCTATTTCTAGCGATTCTGGTGTGGATTAGCCGTTTTGTTTGCCCTACGTAAATCTTGTTGTAGTATGGGCAGAAAATCTTATAAATGCCACTTTTTTTCAGTACACCCTTTTTTGTCCTTGATTGATTGTAACCGGGTCCTAAGTCAGTATCGTCTGTTCGATTTTCGATGAGGTTCCTGTTGTATCCGTTTTTCTTGGCTGTTTCCAGGATGTAGTTCATTTCTTTATTTCTTCTCGCCTCATTGAGCGGTGTTGTGATCATTCTGTGAATCATAAAGCTGTATGCCGCTATCTTATGGGGGAAATCGTGGTTTGAGGTGTATGTGATGGTTCGTTGTGTCTGAGTCGGTTTCCTGTAAATGTCGAATTCAAAAACTCCTTTTCCCCAGATTATTTTTAAGTCTAGGAGCGGTATTTCTCTTTCCTTTTCGAACTCCATGGTGAACTCGAGGTTTCTCTGTGCTCAACCGGGTTTCTCCAGGATTGTTCCTGCTTCTTCCCTTTTGATGATTGCTAATACATCGTTCCAGAATCTCGGGAGTACCCCAGTCTTCTCGAGTTCATTCTCCAGGTTCTCCATAAATATCTCGCATAGTAGCGGTCAGAGGGGGTTGCAAATTTGTTCCTGAATGCACATGGAGGCCATATATAGTTTAGCCTTCTTCCTCCATTTGGATGAGTTTTTGTGCCGTGATCCATTCTTCGAACAAGTATAGAGCTCCCTTCATTTCTTAATAATGGGTTTGAATTCAGCAGTGCCTTTTCCACTTTTTTAGTGGAGTCTGGTAGGGGGTCCTTCGTGATGACGTGACACTTAACTTATTCTATTTTTTAGCAAACTAAGTCGTCGTATGCTCCTTTGTCCTTATCACCACCGCGTTTGCTTTTTCTGCTGGTAAGTAGAAAAGGGGTTTCAATTCTTTAATGGTTTCGTGATGGTTGGACGATGCTCATTTCCTTGCGGCCATTCGCCAATAAAAAGGAAAAATATCTTTTAAGGTAGTCTTTCAGCGACTGCGACTAACAAACTACCTTCTAAATCATAACCTCGATTACTACTTTTCGAAAATGATCTTGATTCTGATATTAGGCGAAATATAAAGGAGTGAGGGCTCAAAACATGTGTCTCAAAAAGTGAAGCAGGTCTCGTTTTCAGAACCTATTCAACCAAAAAATCTCAATCACAGTAATGCATCTCCACGAAATCTAGCTCTCAGAATACATCCCGTTCCGATATATGCATAAATAAAGTTCATAATAGTATATTAGCATATTTTAGAAATTTATGCACGACTCAGATGAAATAATTTATTTGACATAAACACACTCATATGTCTGCCTGATGTTTGAGGCAGACAGATATTTGTCTTACGCCAGCGCAGATGCTTGTCTGTAACAGAGGTTTGCAGGAAACGAATGAATGTTTATTTGGAACGAGCATTTATCTGGAGCAGGCGCAGACATTTGTCTAATAGTGTTTTTAATATGCGTATCCTGCCAATACACAACGCAATAGTATGTCGTGTTGTGCCGGTCCGAGTGGACGTTAGCCTCAAATGTACCAATTAGATGTAAATTAAATATCAAAAGCAACTTTCAAAATAATGCTCCAAACCAGTCCGAAAAGTGCAAATTTCTTATCTGCAGTAACTCCATTGTAAAGGTGGTCCGGCCGCCCCGCCCTCAACTAAACTCAAAATCGACCCACTAATTACATTTGTTGTAATTACCTTCACTTCCTTCTACTCTTGTGAATCATGAAATTGCAATCAGAATTGTAAGTTACTGGAACATATGCAGAACACTGCCCACCCCTTCCCGCGCCCTATAAAAATACCAAAACCGGATCAGTACCTATCCCGAAATTTAACACCTCTTATGTGATTACATATTCTATTCCCCCTAGCGATCAAAGAAGACATCAAAGCATCAAAAAACATACTGAAATCATTTCTTCGAACTCATCTGACCTGAAAGCCATACAAACTTATACTTTATTAAACAATGAGATAAGGCAATCACATCTGAAATAACAAGATTATGATTATGTGATTACAATCATAATCACGAGAGCTTGGTTATGATTACAATCACGTAATCATAATCATCATCACCAACGGTGCAAAAACCGGTATCCGGTATAGGCCTGCCTTAATAAGGAACTGCAGACATCCCGGTTTTGCGTCGAGGTCCACCACTTCGATATCCATAAACGCTGTCTGGCGTCCTGGCCTACGCTATCGCTCCATCTTAGGTAGGGTCTTCTTCGTCTTCTTTTTCTACTATACCTGCCTTGATAAGGAACTGCAGACATCCCGGTTTTGCGTCGAGGTCCACCACTTCGATATCCATAAACGCTGTCTGGCGTCCTGGCCTACGCTATCGCTCCATCTTAGGTAGGGTCTTCTTCGTCTTCTTTTTCTACCATAGATAGACTTGTAGACTTTCCGGGCTGGATCATCCTCATCCATACGGATTAAGTTACCCGCCCACCGTAACCTGTTGGTAGAGGGTGGTATAAGAAACAAAAATTATATAGCGACGAATGTTTTTTCTTATAAGTAGTAGCTCTAGAATTATTCAGGTTCAAACACGCCGTTTTTTTATCCAAAAAAATCATTTTTTTCAACGACTTTTCGCAAATAACTCGAAAACCATGCATTTCATGCAGAATTGATATTAAGCAGAAACAAAGCATATTACATAACAAAAAGAATGAATCCTTTTTTTTTGTGGTACAATATGGAGTGAGTTATGGCTCGTAAAACGTGTCCGGATAGTTGAGTGGTTAGAGCGCAAGGCTGTCGTACGGAAGGTCGCGGTTCAAATCTCACTGGTGGCAGTGGAATTTGTATCGTGATTTGACGTCGGATACCAGTCAACTCAGCTGTGAATGAGTACCTGAGTCAAATCAGGGTAATAACCTCGGGCGGCGTAATGCTGACCACGTTGCCTCCGGTAGGGTACCGTTATCCTGTAGTGTACCGTTACGGTCTTGAATGAAGTGCTCTTACATACTTCAAGGCCCTGATCTAATATGGACTGCTGCGCGAACGATTATTATTATCCGAATTATCACAATCTCGGCAGATGCCAGATTTTACTTAATACTAGCACTAAGTGCCAAGCATTTAGGCTCGGACGATCCTACCTACTTAAAAACTAAAGGGGCACTAGTGGTGGTGGCCGGTGCTAGATCAGTGGGAGAATCCGTCGAGTATCCCCCGCAACATCGAGCACATATGCAGAATGGTGCGGCTCATATCGGTAAACCGGACATGTTCCCGTGATCAGCCCATGCTTATATGCAAGGTTTTGATGGATAACCTTACATACAGCATTATGCCTGGTGATGTATTGCACCGGTGCCATAACAGTACAGCCAGAAATGAGATGGTCCAACGTCTCTAACGCCGAACCACACATTCTGCACTGGCCGTTCTCCACCCGTTCTTTCATGATGAGTTTTTATAAGCTTTATAACACCTCCGTCTCAGCAAAGAGCTCCCCAGCACACAGCCATCTGTTCGACAGATGCAAATCGACAAATAGCTGCCAAAGACAATTCACGTGTTTACCGTGCATTGCCTTCGACTTCCATTCATCGATCCGCTCTTGGTCCGACTTCACCCCACTCAGAGGATTGAAAGATCGATCCTTCGAGTTAAGTGGAGTCAGTCCACAGTCTGTCTTACAGACAGCCGCATGCAAGGAACTCGCCTGCTCTTTGTTGTAAAAATTAGCGCACAGCGAGTAGACTTGGCGATGATTATGTGTCGCCACGTCAACCACGCCCCTACCTCCGATGTCACGCGGCAGGTTCATCCGCTCCACGGCAGACTTTGGATGATGCATTCGGAATTTGGACATAGTTGCCCGTATCCGCCGCTGGACGTTTTCCAGATCGGTCTTCGTCCACGGCAATATTCCGAATGCATAAGCCAGTGAAGGGATAGCGAATACATTGAACGCGCTCATTTTACTCGTATTCTTCCCCGAGAGATGCGATTTCAGCACCAGCTTTACACGTCGCAGCAGTTCGGACAGCAGAGCTTCCTTCAGATCACCAACTCGAGCATGGGTTCCTTGCAGAATTCCTAGGTACTTGTAGAAGTCTGTCTCGGTCATAGCTTCGATGTGGAGGTGACCAATGCTATGTTCGGCATGTGGCTCGTGATGACCTTTGCGGATGGCTTGGATTCGACATTTGTCAAATCCAAACTCCATCCGAATATCATGGGTGAACATGTCTATTATTCGCAACAAACTTCTAAGTTTGTCAGTACCAGCATACAGCTTGATGTCATCTAGGTACATCAAGTGTGTTAGTTTTAAGTATTTAACATTCTTTATTTTAAATATTTATTGAATACTTATTATTTATTAATAACAAATGAATTATTGAATTTTCTATTTTAAACTTTTATTACAAATTAATTGGCATGAGGAATTATTGAATTCATTCTATTTTAAAACTCTAATAACAAATTAAATTGGCATGAGGAATTATTGAATTCGTTCTCGAACTCATGGCACACTTTTCTCCGATCTTCCACTCCCGTGGCGTGCTACGCAAAGTGGATAGATCCGCGCCATCTATTCGCTCGCACTCGCAACATTCGAAATAAATTTCGAATGCTGCGAATCCTGCCGCGCCACATCACTCCGCCCCCAGATGAAACCTAGGGGTTTCGGCGACTGATCCCCGAACTTCGTTCGCCGTTAATCCACAAAGCGGACACGACGTTGCTTCGGGGCGCACGCGGGTTTCAGCCTGGACAAAGAGACCGCCTTTTTGTGACCACCGATCTCGAGCTGGAAGAAATGTTCTCCCCGCTCGAGAACGCGGTACGGGCCCTCATATGGAGGCTGCAGCGGCTTCCGGACGGCATCCGTCCTGATCAGCACGTGCGTGCAAGTGTCCAGCTCCTTGGGCGAACAGGCAGGTATGGACGAGTGTCGAGAGGGTGGTGGCGCTTTGATGCGTCGGAGATTGTCCCTCAGCAGACGCACCAACCCCGACTCCGTGAGACCCGATCTCTTGTCGAAGACCGGATCGCTTGGGAGTCTCGGGTTCTCCCCGTATACCAGCTCCGCGGGGCTGGCAGCAAATTCCTCTCGGCGGGTTGTTCGAAGGCCGAGTAGGACGAGAGGCAAGACTTGAGTCCAGGACGGGTCGTCGCGTGCCATAATGGCGGCTTTCAGCGTCCGGTGCCAACGTTCTAGCATTCCATTGGATTGCGGGTGGTATGCAGTAGTCCGCTGGCGTTTAAAACCAAGGAGTTTGCCTAACTCGGAGAAAAGGGTGGACTCAAATTGCATTCCCTGGTCAGTGATGATCACTGCAGGGACGCCAAAGCGAGGTATCCACTCTCGACAGAGGGCTTCAGCACATGAATGCGCCGTAATGTCTTTCAGAGGTATTGCCTCAGGCCACCGCGTGAACCTGTCGATGATTGTGAGGCAATACTTATAACCGTGCGAGTCTCGCAAAGGCCCTATTATGTCGAGGTGTATGGTGTGGAAACGCTTGGTAGTGTGGGGGAATGAGCCCACTTCTTTCCTTACATGCCTGGAGACTTTACACTTTTGGCATGCGATGCACTCTCTGGCCCAGGAATTGATATCCTTGTTCATGGAGGGCCAGAAGTATTTTCCGGTGACTAACCGGTTTGTTGTCCTGATGCCGGGGTGCGCCAAGTCGTGAACTGCGTGGAACACTTCCTTGCGAAATGTGGCCGGAATGTATGGCCGAGGTCCCTTTTCCGAGTCTTCGCAGCAGAGCGAGAGGTTTGAGCCGAAGATGGGTAACTCCCGAAATTTGTATTTGGGGTTGGACATGAGGCTCTGAAGTGCTGCGTCATCCACTTGCGCCTTGGCAATAGCCGAGAAATCGAGTGAGGCGGGGATGTTAACTTCGGAGACACGAGACAAAGCGTCAGCAACAATGTTGTCCTTCCCGGACACGTGCTGGATGTCTGACGTGAACTGGCTTATGAAGCTCAGGTGTCGAAGCTGACGAGGGGACGCTTTGTCGGGCTTCTGTTTCAAAGCGAACGTGAGAGGCTTATGGTCCGTGAACACTGTGAACGGCCTGCCTTCTAGGGAGAAACGGAAGTATTTGATGGACAGGTATGCGGCGAGCAGTTCGCGATCGTAGGTGCTGTAGTTCCGTTGAGCGGGATTCAACTGCTTCGAGAAGAAGCTCAACGGCTGCCAAACTTGGTCCACCTTTTGGTGAAGGGCAGCACTACTGCGGTGTCAGAGGCATCAACAAAAACGGCTAGGGGTGCATCTTGATGAGGAAATGCCAAAAGTGTAGCATCAGCCAGTTGCTGTCTGGATTTATTGAACGCGCAGACAGCCTCTTCAGACCACACAATCTCTCGTGTGTCTTTTGTTTTGGGGCCAGACAAGTACGCGTTCAAAACGGACTGGTGATGGGCGGCCTTGGGCAGGAAACGACGGTAGAAGTTTAGCATGCCCAAGAACCTCCTCAACTCCCTCACTGTTTTTGGACGCGGGAAGCTTGTGATTGCTTGCACCTTGTCTGGGTCGGGCTGTATTCCTTCAGAGGAAATGGAGTGGCCGAGGAATCTCACCTGTTTTTGAAGGAACTTGCACTTCTCAACGTTTAAGACTAAACCGGCCTCAAGGAGACGTTGAAAAATGCACTCGAGATGGGCTAAGTGCTCAGACTCAGTAGAAGAAGCGACCAAAACATCATCCAAATAGACGAAACAGAAATCGAGGTTTCGCAGGACTGAGTGAATGAACCTTTGAAAGGTTTGCGCCGCATTGCACAATCCGAAAGTCATCCGGGTGAACTCGAAGAGTCCAAAGGGTGTGCATATTGCCGTCTTTGGAATGTCTTCAGGAGCTACTGGAATTTGGTGATAAGCCTTGGTTAAGTCCAAGGTTGAAAAGATGCGGCAATTCGCGAGGTGATGCGCAAAGTCGTGGATGAGTGGAATTGGATATCGGTCAGGAACAGTCTGTGCATTTAGCCTTCTGTAATCCCCACAGGGGCGCCATTCGCCGTTTGGCTTAGGGACCATATGCAGTGGGGAAGACCAACAGCTGTTTGAGGGCCTGCAGATACCCTGTTGAACGAGTTGTTCAAACTCTTTCCGTGCAATTGCCAGTTTCTGAGATGGAAGAGGACGCACCTTCGAGAAGATCGGGGAACCAGTAGTGATAATGTGGTGCTGCACATTGTGTTTCACTGGTTTGGAGAGACTACAGTTGGTAGTAATCTGGCTGAACTTTTGGAGAAGTGCCCGAACACGAGAGTCGGTAATGTCTTCTAAAAGAACGGAAAGATTATTGCCTGGGTGAGATACCATATGTCCCGACGTATTAAGGTTGGTCGTGGAATCTATAAGAGACTTGTTTTGCAAGTCCACCAGCAATCCATAGTGACACAAGAAGTCTGCGCCTAGTATGGGGAAGCTGACATCCGCCAGGATGAAACGCCACGAAAACGTCCTACGCAAGCCAAGACTCACGTCCACTTGCCTATACCCGTACGTGCGGGAGGAATTTGCTGCCGCAAGTTTGAGCGGTTGTGGGAAAAGTTGATGTTGCCGAGGTACGGGAAGAACCGAAACCTCCGCACCAGTATCGATGAGGTAGCTGCGCCCGCTGAGGGGGTCGAAAATAGTTAGGCGACGTGGCGCTGCGTTCTGGGTGGCCGCCGCCAAGACCCCCCGCGGACCTAGTTTTTTGCGGTAGGAGAGAATCTACACGGTAGCGTACATCTTGTCGCTTTATCCCCGAATCTGCGGTGGTACCAGCAAATCCCTTGGTCCGTGGACTGTCTTGACGACCTGCTACCTGATCGCCCTTTTCGGGTGGCAGACCGCGAGCGTGCTCGCGATCTGGCGCCCGAACGCTGAGCGTCCAACGTCGCCCGCATCTCGGCCATACTGGCTGTTAAAGCAGCAATCTCGCGCCTCAATTCACCCACCTCATCCGACGGTGGTTGAACGGCCGCCAAGGTTGGGCGTACGTACACCTCCTGGACCTGGTCGGCCGTCGCTGCCAGTTCCTCCAAGGAACCGGAGACGCAAGCGAGGATCGCCTGGGTGCCCTCCGGGAGCCGACGCAGCCAGAGCGACTTGATCAGGTCGTCGCCGATCTTGCTCCCACCCAATTGCCTCATTTCACGAAGCAATTGGCTGGGAGTTCGATCACCCAACGTTAAACCCGCCAGCAAGTGGTCTAATTTTGCCGACTCGCTTGCCGACAGGCGCCTGATCAACTCACTCTTGAGCTGCACGTACGATGTCGACTTCACCACGTCGGACACCAGAAGTATGGACTCTTCGTCCAGGCCGACCACCGCGTAGTTGAAACGGGTCGCGTCCGATGTGATGCCGGACATTTGGAACTGTGCTTCCAAATGCACGAACCACAGCTCGGGGTTCCGTCGCCAAAACGGAGGAACGCGTACGGCGAGGGCGGTCACTTGCGGGTCCGATGGGCCTGCCGCGTCTTTATTGTCAAAAGACATTTTTCTTACTGAGAAGTACGAGATTGAGATGTAAACGCGGTGAGTTTATACTGAAACGCGGTGAACTTTACACCGACACGGCAGGTCGCACCCACAAATGCACGCACGAAACGAGAAAAAACGACGAGCGAAGCGGACGCTCTCCAGCGCAGACCAAAAATACCACCAATGAAAATGGAGAACTCGCGATGCTAAACACCTCCTCGCCGTCTCTTGCAGCGATTTCAATCTTTTATTACTATTTTTTTTTTTTTAACTTTTAATGTATTGAACAATAATTTCACTTAAAATAAATTACAATAATGATTCGCTGCTGCGGCCTCTTTGGTGAAGACGGCGTCGATGTGAAGGCGGCGGCGGCGGCGGTGGCGGTGGCGGTGGCGGCGGCTTCTGCTGCAGCGATGGTGGCGGAGTCTTCGGTTTCTGCCTGATAGCGGTGGCTGTGGCAGTGATGCTGGTGTCGGTCAGCTGCGCTGATCTTGACGGCGAGGGCTGCAGTGACGGCGGCGGCTTCGACCTCTGCGGCGATGGTGGAGACGATTCCGGCGGCGGAAGTGGCTGCGGCAATGATGGTGGCTGGGGCTGCGTTGATGGCGTCTGTAGCGACAGCGGTGGCAGCTGCTGCGTCTGTGGCAGCACCGGTGTCCGCTGCTGCGTCTGTGATGGCAGCGGTGGTGGTTGCGGCGTCTGTGGCGACGGGGACAGCGGGGCTGCAGTGACGGGGGCGGCCTCGACCCCTGGAAACGACTGCGGCTGCGGTTGTTCACGCAATTATGGTGCGTGCTCCGGCGTCACCAATATGTGTTATTTGCGCTGCTGCTGTTCTTCGCCCGGGCCGTTGTGCCGGTTACAAAAAGACGACCCCTGACGCTGTCGGAATTGGATGGTGTCTGGGGCTGCGGTGCTCTTCGGGGTCACCAATTAAGTATTTAACATTCTTTATTTTAAATATTTATTGAATACTTATTATTTATTAATAACAAATGAATTATTGAATTCGTTCTATTTTAGACTTTTATTACAAATTAATTGGCATGAGGAATTATTGAATTCATTCTATTTTAAAACTCTAATAACAAATTAATTGGCATGAGGAATTATTGAATTCATTCTATTTTCAAACTCTCTAATTACAAAATTAAATTGGCATGAGGAATTATTGAATTCGTTCTCGAACTCATGGCACACTTTTCTCCGATCTTCCACTCCCGTGGCGTGCTACGCAAAGTGGATAGATCCGCGCCATCTATTCGCTCGCACTCGCAACATTCGAAATAAATTTCGAATGCTGCCAATCCTGCCACGCCACAAGTTCGCACTTAGCACGTAGGCCATACTTTACTCCAAAACCATGCCCTCTAGCATCATTCAGTAGCCATGAAAGGGTGTTCAGTGCCATACAAAACCAAAGGGGACTGAACGAATCCCCCTAGAAGATGCCTCTCCGTATACGGATGGGCTCTGAGGTATTAGCACCGTCAGATATACGGACTGATAAGGTAATATGCCACCCTTCCATGACTGTGATCGGTCTTGTGTCTGCGGGGTCCTGCACCGTGTCCTTCTTAGGGATAAGGTAGGTAATCCCCGCATTGAGGAAAGGTGGAAATTCCTCCGGCCGACTCACGACGTCATTTATATTGCGTGCCAACTCACTGTGTACGCTAGTAAATTTCTCATACCAGAAATTCTGCACCCGATTCAGACCTGGGCCCCTCCAGTTCTTCGAGATGTTTATGGCTCGTCGAACTTCCTCTTCGGTAACATCCGCAAAATTCATGCCAGGTGTATTGGCATGGCGGTGATCCACTCAGCATGCTGGGCAGGTAACCCCCAAAGTCCACCCCAATACTCTTTTGCTTCCGTCACCGAGAACTGTATTGTCTGGACGCTCTGTTGGGATTCGTTGAGAGATCTCAAAAAGCTCCGCTGGTTCCTCGCGTATGTTGCATTCTGGACACGTCTGGAATAACTTTCGCCATACCGTCGTAACCGACTGCATATGACAGAAAGTTTCTGTTTTAGTGTGTCCAGAATTTCAACAACGGGTGTCTCACAGGGGATGGCATAGTTCCGATAAACCCTCTGCACTTTATTTCTCACCCGTCGGCTGGCATTGCCAGTGCTGATCTGAATCAGTCTAGTAATGTCCTGCCTTAGTGAGTCCAGACGTTCCAGACGAATTTTCCATGGTGGATCTCTTTTGTCACTCAAACCAATAACACGAAAGCGAATCTTCTGACCGTGCAATCTGATAGCCGCAACTGCACCACAATACACAAGTGATTGTAGTTGCAGCAGCGACATATCAGCACACAGTCGAGATGCAATCTCATCATTGATTTGAGATAGAATTCCCGGAGTTGCTGGAGATGCATAGAGCCTGGGAATACCTGGTCTCTGCAAAGGATCCATATCCGAGAATTCTATACACGCTCTTTGGAATTCGTCCCGAACCTCAGCGGAAACCTCTACTGGACGGTGGAGAAGAGTGCTTCGGCGAGTAATGAAACTGTTACCTGCAGTGCGGCGTGGTGTTGTTGATGCCGCCGCCTCTGCCCCCATCGACTCTCGGTCTCCAGTTTCCCCGATGACTTCAAGTCGAACACGCTCCCTGATGGTAGCCGGGATTGTGTCGCAGAGAGTAATAGAGCGGTACTGGTCTGCGACTCGCTGCACAGTCACGTGCGCGAATTGCGGGAAACGCTCGACGAATCTCTGGTGCAACAAGGGGCGGTAAGATGTTGTACCTGCCCCGCCGTTATTTCGTAGTAGGAGCGGATGATGAAGAGGTTCATTTCTTCAGTCCATTTCATCCGCTTCCTACGCGAACCTGCTGAAGTGGTCGCCACAGATTGTGGCGAAACAGTTGCAGCAGGCGGAGCTGTGCTCCTGGTCGTCGTGGCGCCTAGACGTCGAACCGCCCCACGACTAGCGGTTTCGACGCCGTGCTGTCCATTACGAGAGCCCGACCCAGTCACCAAGTCAGACGACTCCCGCCGGTTATCCGTACCGGACCTTAAATTTCTCCTTCTTCTCACTTTTGGTAGTGCATTTTATCCCTAGCTGGGAGGTGTTGAGATAGCTTCCTTAGTGAGTAATCTGCAAGACTGCAAAGTTCCTGCACTTTCCTCACCTACCCCCTGAGACGCTGCGGTGGCGTACAGCCATTCAGACTGAAGCTATCCATCCCTCCTCCTTTCACAACCGGGCTTGGGACCGGCTTCGGCGGAGTTATTATTATTATTAAACGTAAATTTGTAATATTTAAAAAAAATTAACACTTTCAAGGTCTCGTAAATTTTAGTGGAAATTGACCTAAAGGACGTTTAAAGTACTAGAAAGAGCTTTCAAAATGAGGTATGATGGAAGTCAGTGGGATAATAATAACGGAGCTATCACAGTAATGTGAAATAGACAATTTTGGCCTTCTGTGACTTTGTTAATAAGAGCTGGATTTTTATCAAACTAAAAAAACTAACCTCTAAAATTGTATTGTATATTATTACTTATAATGGTATCAAATTTTGTTCTTGTGTCCGGATAGTTGCGTGGTTAGAGCACAAGGTCGCAGTTCGAATCTCACTGGTAGCAGTGAGATTTGTATCGTGACTCGACGTCAAATACCAGTCGACTCAGCTGTGAATGAGTACCTGAGTCAAATCAGGGTAATAATCTCGGGCGAGCTCAATGCTGAGCATATTGCCTCCTACAGTATACTGTAGTATACCGTTACAGTCTTGAATGAGGTGCTCTAACGCACTTCAAGGCCCTGATCCAATATGGATTGTTGCGCCAACGATTATTATTATTATATGTTGCTCTTCTAGAATGAACTTATGGAGGTTTTTCGGTAAATTTCTAAAATATGGAAAGCTGGTGTAGGACTGGTATGTGTTTTGAAGCCTAGACCTGCTACAATTTTCTGGGTATACATTTTGAGTCTTCACTTCACTGTATTTTACCCAGTATCAAAATACAAAATACTGATTGAGCCCTTTCATTTGGTACCCAACGTAACCATGTTCTGTGCAAAAAAATGGATTCCACTTCCTCCTTATTGGATGGGCACGTATCATCTTGGAGAATTCCTATTCTGAACATATGCCCAGCTAGTGAATTATGGCCTACCAGAATGTCCACAATACTTCTGTATACCTTCCTACTTTTCGATAGCATAAACTTTGCCGTATGTTTAGTTGGGTCTGACATCAAAAGTTTGGTGTGTTGAGCAGCATTAAGGCTCAGCCACCTGCAATTTTGGGAAGCTTGTCCCCAGTGTTTGATAGCAGCATTGGACAATGCTACTGACATCCCATCGGCGAAGTTCGCTCCAAGTCGGCAAGGTTCGCTCACGCACTGCATTTGACTTCGCTCCTTCATCTCGCACACCCTTTTGAGTTTATCAATCCCAAGCAGAACACCCTGTCCACACGTTTGCATTACGACTGTTTGTTTATGGTTGGCAACTATGTGGACGCGCCAGATAGCCAGCAACCACGCCAAACACCCTGTACACACGCTTGAGCTTAAGGCTTTTTGTTAAGACTTGACAAATATGTAGACGGCACTTAGTCTGTTATAATTTGACAATTAACGCCCATTGTACCGGTGGCCTAGAGCAATTGATTGATGCAAGGGATCATTGAGGCATTAAGGTTTAATGCGCTGAAAGATCACGTATGCGGATATATTCTTAATAACAGTCGTTATTACATTGACACACCGATATAAAGCTATGAGGCAAGGCGCTTGGAGATAGCGAAACACTGGGCATAACACAAATTTTATGCAAATCTTGTTCAATACGTTGAGAGAGTCGAAGTGGGTGCTCTGGTAATAGATTCGTAGAGTTCATTACACTGGGTATACTGCTTTTAGATCGTGGACAGTTGAAGGCGGTGTTGCCTACTGAACTAAATGTAGTCACTATATCAACAAAATTAATATTCACAATAAACAAATAACATTTTTTAATATAAATCTGTCTAGAAGTATGCAATACAGTGATACTATATATTTTCTCAAGATTACATATTTTCAGGTTCTTACAAGAAAAGTATAAATTATGTCTCTAGTTGATTGAAAGAAATGCAGGATGACTGTTGCAATTAGATAGAAACAAATGGGCAGTGCAACTACCAGCCAGGGATTTTGAAAACCAATCATAAGCAAGCGAAAACGCAAAGGTACAATTTTCATACTTCACAAAAATTTATCGAAACGTCGCCTTCAACAGACAAATCATTTCTACAATAACATTTTGTTTGAGACGAAGCCGCAAGTCATTTCTGCAATGTTTTAAATTATCAGCATTTTAAATTTCAACCAAATTCAAACACGCTCAAAAGTTTGCTCCATGTTGAGCGACATCACAAGTCAAGTTTCTCATGAAAATATTAAAGTATCAAAGTTAATTTCGGTGAAATGTCAAGAAGGTCGGTAAAAACCCAGCTAAAAACACTTTCCCCACTTCATTGTCTCCATAACTTTTACCCTTGGATATCCAAATCAATTATCTAACAATATGTCGAAGATTTACATTAATTTAACTTCTCCCGTTTTCAAAATACAAAACATGTTTGAAGCCATCGGTGGAGACAAATTTTCCCGTCAACATTGCAAGGCTATTCTAATTCTTTAATTCTAAGTATTTCAACCTCGTCCATTACATACCCTTCTTCTATTATATGTCTCGTCATGGATGATGCATTTGGCAAATTCTGCCTCCCTTAGGTTCTCTCTGACTCGGGCGTGCATCAAGCTTTTAGTTTGGCCAATGTATGTTTTGGCAATGCAAAAGCCTTGAGGTGTGTTAAAGCACTTCATTCTAGACCGTAACGGTATACTACAGAATTGCAGTACTCCGGTAGAAGGAGGCAAAGTGGTCAGCATTGCTTTCGCCCCGATTTAAGTCAGGTACTCATTCACAGCTGAGTCGATTGGTATCTGACGTCAAATCACGATACATATTCCAATGCCGCGAATGAGATTTGAACCCTGGCCTTACGTACGACAGCCTTGTGCTCTAACCACTAAGCTATCCGAAGATCACCTAAAAAATGCAGAATTACCCAAACGCCAGAATAGGCAACACATAAAACCATCCATGACGAGGCATATAATATTATAGAAGATGGGTATGTAATGGACGAGGTTGAAATACTGAAAGAGGTCAATCAGGCAAAGCTTGGCCCTTACGAAAGTTTCTTGATTGATATAGAAATTCATACAGCAAATCACTCACTGGCTTAAAGGACCAATTTTCCGAGGAGTCTATTCTCCTATTTTTCTTGCCCTCAATTGATGAGTGCTATTTAATGTTGTTGTTTTTATGATTTTTTGTGCTAACGTTGCCACCATGTATTTCGTCTTACGTTCGGTAATGTGCAGCCAATCACTACCAGCTCGATTTAGATGAAGGTAATTTTTCAATTTTTCATCGTCAAGTTCGACTGGTTTGAAGAGGATGGTGCCTCTCGCATTTAAATCAGCATCACGGATCACGTAAAGGTTAAAAGAGATGCACAGTAGGGAATCCCGTGGAGGGTCAGTTCCACTGTCGCGTAGAGTATCATCCTCCAACTCTACAGTCTTCTCTCTGACGCATGAATGTTAATGAAACTTATATTTTGAAATTTGCCTCGCAAGCGCAAAGTCCCAGCCCTTCGCTTATGTTTTCAAAGCCAATAACTGCAGGTTTAACATTTTGGCTGATAGTTTACAGGATGGACGCTATAATAAATGGTTCAGTGGATCTTTCCCAGGAAAAATGTTCCTCTCCATCTCTCTCTCCTCGCATCTCTCGTAACGCAGTAACATCTGCATAATATCACCTATAGCTAAAAGAATTTGTATGAACCAATGAATGAATGAATATAATGAAAACATTATCCAAAGAGAAGAGATAGAAGTATAGGTTTCGCAATAAAGAGCGGACAAGGAAAGTTCATGTTATATCGCAAAAAAAAGAAACAATTGGGCAATCTGCCATTTTTGGAATGCTTTCGGGGTGATAGGTCTTAGATAGATCCACAGTATATTAGGTCATGTGTAAAATTGTGGATGAAATAATGTGAGCATTTAGGCTATGATACTTTTTGTAAGTTTCCACCATTCATTTTGTTCAGGGGCCTTGGAAGCCTATCGCGTATAGGGTCCAATGTTTCTTGAAAAATACCAATTAAATAATTCCCACTCCTGTCGCAGCTTCTCCACTTTCGCACACCGCAGGGACTGAAAATTTCAAGCAGAAATCCCATGAGGCAGTCAAACACGTCTCCAATTTTCTTTAAAATCCCGCCTACTCGTGCCGACGATCTGAATAAGAAGAACGGAAGTTGGGCCGCCGGCCTCGTGCCAAGCCACCTGCCGAGTCGACGGAGGCGAATTCATCACGGCAATGCAACGGTGGTTCATGCCTCCGATGTGCCACCCCAGGACCACGTGACCATCCCTCCAGGAATTACCAGAAGAACTACAAATACCTTAATGGGCTCAAGTGTGTGTGTGTGTGTATGGTGGGAGAGAAGCTACAGCTTCTGAGCACTCAGGCCGTGTTGGCCCCTTGTACTCGCCTCCCATGTCTAACGGAATATTCCGGATTCGTTAACGTATCGCAGGATTTCCGTTAGTGGATGTGATGTGGCACCAAAGATCTGATGCCTGATGCGTCCATAGGCGGGGCATTCACATAGGAAATGCTCCGTGGATTCCGTTTCCTCATTACAGGAGGGACACGTATCATCTTCGGTAATTCCTATTCTGAACATATGCCCAGCTAGTGAATTATGGCCAGTCAGAATGCCCAGAATACACCTGCAAGTCCTCCTGCTTTTCGACAGGATAAACTTTGCGGTACGTATGTTGGGTTCTGGCAGGAAAAGTTTGGTGTGTCGAGCAGCATTTAGGCTCTGCCACCTGTCATTATGGGAAACTTGTTCCCAGTTTTTGGAAACAATGCTACTGATACTCCAATTGCTGGCTTCGGTCCCGGCATAGGGGAGATTGACCCCTCTTTCGTTAAAGCGTCCGAGATTTCATTTCCCTCTATGCCACAGTGACCAGGTACCCAGAGTAGTTATACCGTATTGAACCTAGACATAGAGTTCAAACTGTTTCTGCATTCCTGAACGATTTTCGAAGTGATCAAAGGACTGCTCAATGCCCTCAGTGCAGCTTGACTGTCACTGCAGATTGCGATGCGCCTGCCCTTCAACCGCTCGTCAATCACCCAGTTTGCCACCCTTAGGATCGCATAAACTTCGGCTTGAAAAACCGTTGGATATTGTCCCAAAGGAAAAGCCCACTTCTCGTTTTTATTCGAGAGGTAGACTCTTTCCTTCTGCTTTTGAGCCATCGGTGTAGAAGACTTCCATATATCCCGCCACGCATTATTCTGGGTCTTCCCAGTCCTCTCTACGCTTCAGGGTAACTTCATATCTTCTACCAAACAGATGTATGGGGACACGAGAATCGGAAGGCATTGTAACAACTGGATTCAGTCCTCCAAGTAACTCTTCCAATGCTCTGTGCCCCCCATATCCGTTGTTTTCCCATAGATCTAATCGAATTAGTCTATGAGCTGCTCTCATTGCAGTGCTTTGAATAAATATATCCAGGGGCTGCAAAATGGATTGGTGCATGGCACCAGTGATACCCAGACACACAGTTCTTTGCAGTGCAGCTAGTTTACGGTGAAAACCTTTTTGTCTCACCTTAACCCACCACACTACGAATGCATATACGAACATCGGCCTAATGATGGCAACGTATATCCACATTACCACATGAGGACTGAGTCCCCATGTCGAGGCAAAGGTCCGTCTGCACAGTCCATAAGCTGTGAGAGCTCGTTTCCTCTTTACCTCTACATGTTTGTTCCAAAGAAGTTTCTTATCTAGAGTGACTCCCAGATATTTCACTTCTTCGGAGAGTTGAAGGGTAGTACCCCTCATCTCAGGGAGGCAAAGTCCATCCAGTTTTCTCCTTTTTGTGAATAAAACCATTGTGGTTTTATTTGGACTAACTGACAGACCATGTCTGAGGCACCAGCTGTCTATCAAATCAACGGCACGTTGTATATTTCTACACACTGTTCCAAGATCGCGATCAACAGCAAGTACAGCCACGTCGTCAGCATAAGCTTGAGCGTGTATTGGCAAATTTTGCAGTTCGCCTAGTAGTGAGTCGATCAGCATACTCCACAGAAGTGGTGAAAGTACGCCTCCTTCCGGGCCGCCCTTCGTTACTTCTTCGTTCTTAGTTGCTTCTGTAATGAACTCAAACTTCAGAATCTTTCCTTGCAACACCAAGATTTCCTAATATTGGAAGGGCGCATCTTGAGAAATTGGAGCCAGTAGTGTTAGTGTGGTGCTTAACACTGTAGTTTACTGGCTGGGTAAAAGTACTGTCAGTAATAATGTTGCTGTATTTCTTTGCGAACCGTTATGCCGGCAACATCTTCAAAAGTAACGGAAAGACTATAATTTGAACGAAATAATGGCTTCAATGTGATTATGGGGCTAGTTAAGAGCCAATTTTACAGATTAATCAAGAACGCAGGGCGCTAAAAATCATCTGTGCCTATTATTGGAGTACTGATGTGTTGATCCCCACGCATTTTTAATTTAGGGCCATCAGTCTGTAGCAAAAAGTATTTATTGGAGTGGCGTTTGTTGGTGCTAATTTTTGAATTTTACGGGACAGTTTGTGATTATTAGGCACGAGAAGACATCCACACCCGTGTCAATAAAATTACTGACTTGAAAACTCTTCCAAAAAGCGGCTGCTAAGATCTCCAGAAGCTTTATTTTCTTGACCCGAAATCACGCGAGGTACACATTTCATAGTTTTACTCCCGAAGTTGTGGCGATAACCTCTCGACGTCTCTAGTTAATTTTACAATTGATCTCGTCACTGGTATCGTAAATTTTGTTCATATGATTTTGATAACTCCCCCAAGGAACTAATAAAACTGGTACCCAATATTTCTTTGGGGCCTCCTGATTTTTTTTAGATTTTTCGGTTCGTTAGTTCCTGAGAATGGGTCCGTTAAAGAAATGATCATTTTCGACCCCCCGCACTCTCACCTTTCCAGCGAATGTCAAAACTCGGCCCGGCTTTGGAAAGTACTAACCAAGACCTCTAATTTAATACCCCACATGACTATATTTGGTGAAAAAAAATGTACACCCTCCTTTTGCATGTATGGGGACCGCCCTTAAATTCAACGTAGAAGGATGTAACTCACTGTATGCGTGAGCGTTCACAGTTTCCACCTTCCCGTCAAATTTGGTGTCAATTGCTATAGCCGTCTCCGAG
This sequence comes from Hermetia illucens, assembly GCF_905115235.1. Lineage (NCBI taxonomy): Eukaryota > Metazoa > Arthropoda > Insecta > Diptera > Stratiomyidae > Hermetia > Hermetia illucens. Next base: position 109,950,776 of record NC_051850.1, on the reverse strand, counting down.
AAAAAGAGTGTGACGGACAGAGAGACAACCAGACAGACGGACAGACAGACGGTAAACCGATTTGAAAAAGGTTTTGTTTTGCACAAAACTCAAAAATGATAGTTTGATTATGCTCACCATGTGAAAACTTAAATTCCAATTTTGCGTATCTCCTTCCTCGAATATCACAAAGTAGGCCAAACCGAAATGCACAATTTAGTAATGTCATCTTAGAGGGAGTTCCGCAAACTTAAATCCAAATTTTAATTTTTATCCAAATTTTAAGTTAACTAAATTTAAGCTCATATCTGAAAAGTGGAAAGTATCCTTCCTAAGTCAGTATGGCCGGAGGAAAAAATTTATCAAATTCAAATATTCAAGTGAAGGAGATTTCTAATGCAACAACCTCTGTACATTGGAAGCAGACTTCACTCACTGCATCTCGGCCGGATATCGCTGAGGAGGACAAGGACAGTTTCTACTATCTGATATCAGATTTATTTAGTGTTTTGATGTGCGGTTAAACAAACAGATATACAGGACGAATATGTATATGATCTTCTATTTTAGATTTTTCGTCGTCCTCGTTTTTCAACTTTGGATTAAATGGGCAACTTTTATTGTGCGGGTAGTGAAACTCATATACTCCGCAGAGAGGTATTGTAATTACGTACATATATGTAGTTGTACCCTTTTGGACAGGATTTTTTGTCTTCTTTTAGGAATGTACAAATTGCTTTATTGATTGCGGGGTTTTTATTCATTGCTTCTTTATTTTTGCAATACGTCGTCGGTCATTGCCGCAACAATGCCGATACTCCCTCTAAGAGAAATACTAATTGAACAAAGCTAACCACGGATAAACTCAGTCCTTGCGAGTTGTGAAAAAAATAATGCTTTAATTCCTGATTTTTGTATTATTCAAAAGTTGAAAAAAAAAATATTTAAATTAAGAGAAAGCAAATGGACGTCGTTTAAGAAAACAAAATTTACTCGAGGTACGTTAGAAATATTGAAAATAAAATTCTTCAAATTTGGGAAACAACAGTAGTGAAACAATTCAAGAAGAAGAATATCCATTATCCGTTAAAGGATCATGGCATCGGTTTGGTTTTAATTCATTGCCTTAAAAGGACTGTGGATAAAATTGTAGATTAATTTTAAAATTTTGCAGTGCTTATAGTGCATTTATAGGTCTGAAAGTATCGCTTCATCTCATACTGCATTTTGAAGTGTTTCATTTAAGCTGATATTTCAGTTTGATGGATCTAGGAGGGACCTCAAACCGAATCTAGCATTGCGAAAAATGAGGTATAATGCTGGAGTTGGAGAGGTCTTAAGTTTTTTCGTTAGCGCGTGAAAATCACAACCGTTCCAGATAGGATGGACACTTGTTAATGTAAGAAGATCCGTATAGCTTGGATTACAAAAGATCGTAATTAAAGATACCAGCACATTTACGCTACGCGACGTGACACCACATTCAGCACAACGGCCGTAACGAGGCATGGCTATTTTCCACTAGTGTGGCAGCCAACCGCAAACAAGTGCGTTTTGACAGTGTAACAGGTGAATAATCGTAGAAGTCGACTGAGTTCCTTATATGGAAATGACACGCGACGATATTCTTTGCCAGGCAACTCAGCCGCATCGCGTCGCGTAGTGTAGATATGGTCGTACCTTTATGGTGTGCTGCAAAGAAATTACAAAATTAAAACTTTTGAACTTTCTCGACCTAGTATATTTCGACTTTGAGCGGAGTTTCAAAATATGTATTATATTGTCTTTAAAAAAACGGGAGATGTTGTCCACTAATTATAATGTGGAGTGTTACGCAGGATCCTACCAGAGGACACATTTAAACTGAAGAAATCAAAGACTGCAAGGCTGTTTCACCTGAAAGAATAGTCTTTACTGAACGATTTCATAGGCATTTATCTATGACTGTGTGCTGACTTAGAATGTTTTGCATATTTCCAACAGTTTTCATTTGTCCTTGATACCACTGGGTAAAGCTTACTGCCCTTTCAACAACATCATTGACAACGGAAGACAATGAAAAAAATTCCTCGGCTATAACAAAACTTTTACGTGAGGTCCCCAATTTGGATCAATTTGTAACTAACTGAACTAAAATTCTACTTCCGAAAAATATTTAGGGAGTTTGAGCTTAACAACTAATAAAAACCTTTCTCAAGAAAATCCGCACCGTCTTTCGGCTTAATTTATTTCTAGGGTGGCAATAAATTAAATGCTTTTTGCTCCTTTTCCATGGAGCAGGTTATTTCAGTTGGGAAATAGTGGGCTTGAAAACTGCAAGTGTCACCTACTTGCGAGTCAAATGCCACAGATATCGCACGAATTTCCCACCTTGGTCTTGTTAATAACTATGACGGAAAGGCGTGGTGGGGGACAATGGTGACACAAGGAGCAATGAACTGCAATCTGAAATATATTGCGCACCCGAGTAAATAAAAATTTGAAATTATTTTTTCTTCTGATTGGCTTCGAAATAATCTATATCTTAAAGAAGAAGAAGAGAAGAAGTTATGGTTCCCATCCACTCTTTCGTTTCAACTCTTTCAAATCTTCTCAGCACTTTCCAAGACGTCCGCAACCCTACGTTGCTGTTCCGCGCGGAGTCCTCTTAGGGCACTCGTCGGCCGCTTTGGGAGAGTGGGCTCCACTGCATAACATAGCCAGTAATGAAATCCTCCCTCCTCCAGCCATCGTAGCCCGGTATAGTATAGAAACATCATCATCATCAACGGCGCAACAACCGGTATCCGATCTACGTCTGCCTTAATAAGGAACTCCAGACATTCCAGTTTTGCGTCGGGTCATAATTGGATACCCCTTAAAGCTGTCTGGCGTCCTGACCTACGCTATCGCTCCATCTCAGGCAGGCACTACCTTGTCTTCTCTTTCTTCCATAGATATTAGCCTTATAGACTTTTCGGGCTGGGATCATCCTCATTAATATGGGCTAAGTGACCCGCCCACCGCAACTTATTCAGCTGGATTTTATCCACAACCGCCATAGTATCGCTCATAAATTTCGTCCTTACATAGGCTACGAAATCGTCCATTGTCATGTAGTTACCAAGCCTCCGAGGAATACAGGAGTACTGGAAAGATCATTGTCACGAACAGTAAGAGGTTTGACCATACGGTAAGACGTTTCGAGCGGCGCCCAACAATCGTCCGCAGATTTCATCGCTATAGCTGTTATCGGTTGTGATTTTCAACCCTAGATATGAGAAATTTTCTCGTTTGGCCAGTGCGATATGATGTTGTTGGTTGGTTTTTGGTGCTGATAGTGCCAACATATATTTCGTCTTGCCTTCACTAACGTGCAGCCCAAGATTTCGCGCCGCCTGCTGCATTTTGGTAAAGGCAGCTTGTGCGTCTCGGGCCGTTCTTCCCATGATGTCGATATCCTCAGTGTAACCCAGTATTTGGTTGCGGATTGTGCTCTCGCATTTACCTCAGTGTCACGGATCACTTTTTCCATGGTCAGGTCGAAGAAGACGCATGATAAGACACCCATTGCCTTAGACCGTTTTTGATATGGAACGGTTTCGTGACCCTCCTGTTTTATTTCTCACATTGGTCAGGATCAGCAGAATTCTTTCATGGCCATGTACAGTTTTTACCTGGCTATGCTGTCATAGGTGGCTTTACAGTAAGTGAAAAGATGGTTCAACTGATACCTATATCCCAACAGTTTTTCCATCGCTTGCCGTACAGAGAAAATCTGATCTGTTGCTGACTTGCCTGGAGTGAAGCCTCTTTGGTATGGGCCAATGATGTTCTGGGGGTATGGGGCTATTCGACCTGATAAGATAGCGGAGAATATCTTATAGATGATACTCAGCAACGTGAGATCTCCATAATTGCTGCACTGTGTGATATCTCTCTTTTTACGTATGGAACAGATAATGCCTCATTGTCAATCATCAGGCATTGATTTGATTCACTGTCCCACACCTTGATCATCAGTTGATCAACCGCTTGGTGTAACCGATGGATTGTGCGAACTGTTCTATACTTGGCGGTGGTAGTATTTGTCTGCGTCTGGGCAGGATGAGCATCGAGGAGTACAAGGCTTTGTTCTGCTTCCGCGGTACGAAGTCTTCAGCATTCACTCTCACCTGTTTATCAGAGCGGATTTTAAGTGGTGTTGGTATTCCAACCCGGAGCACTATGCCAATAAGATGGTAAGCCGAGGTTATATTGGCCCTCCTATATGTTCTGACGTTGATCAAGGCTGACAGATGGCAGCGTTCGGTCAAGAGATGATCAATTTGGTCGAAAGTGGTCTAGCTTAAAGTAGACCATGTATGTCTGTAGGCCGCTTTTCGCGCAAACTAGGTACTTCAACCATTTCGTGTGACACTACTAGTTGAATAATCTGGAGTTGTAAGCTATGGGAGCCGAAATATCGCCTGAATGTCGGCTCCGTTCCTACTTGTTAGGTATGATTTTGATATAATACCTGAGAGAGGCTTCGAGGGTTTGTTCTACTGCTTCGTAGAAGGTATTCTTCTCCGACTCTGCAGTCTCCTCTGTAGGAGCGTGAAGGTTAATGAGGCTTATAAATTTGCCTCGCAAGCGCAGAGGGTGTAGGCTTCCGCTTATGTTTTCAAAGCCGATTAGAGCGGGTTTCATTTTCTGGTTCACTTAGAAAACTATCTTGACCACATGATTTATTGGATGGGCGCTACAATATATGGCGTAGCGGCTCTTCTCTAAGAAATTGGTCCCTGTCCAACGCATCTCCTGCAACGGTGTTACATCAGCCCCACATTAGGACAGGATAACGACTAGCTGCTTGGCAGCTCCATCTCTGTGCAGGGAGCGCACGTTCCATGCGAAAATGCGGGAATCGTTATTCCTTTGTCTTTGTCGGGTTCATCGTTGTATAGTCAATCCAGTCCAGCTCCTTTTGTGGCTTCGTAATAAGTTGTTTTCTATGTAGGGCTGTCAGCCTTACCCAACCCATCCTGAAGGATCAGTTGGTAAAATTTGTCCCGTTTTTAGGCGCGGGAGACTCGTTTTCATCCTTCTCCGTCTGGAGCTTTCCGCTAAGAACGAGTTCCCAGCGGTCATCATATGAAGCTGGGGATAGGGTTTGGTAGTAGAGCTGTTGGTGTTGGTTCAGCAGACGTTTCTCAGGTTTCGTGTACAGAATTCGAAACATAAGTCGGGTTTGATTGATATAACCGCTTGGTAAAAATACAACGCTATGTAACAGTACGCTTCTTAGATATAAAAATACCAAGGAACACCATCTAATCTAAATACTCCTCAAATCTCGGATAAAGCAATACCAGATAGAGTATAAATCCGAATTGTAGGAGTTAGATAGTACAACCTGGCCCAGGGCAAATTCTTATCTTCATTTGTGTATTGGTAACATACACTTGCACTTTACTTTTATGAATCCTCAATTGAAACTACAAACTTTCCCTTGTGACAGCGAGCATAAAGCTATTCTAATAGAGGTTTTGTTTGATGAACGAAGAGTTTGCTTTCTGCCGGTGGACAGCTGAACTTTAAACTAACAGATTTGAAGGAATTTCAGGAGCGGTTTGTTCGGGGACATCGAGGGCCAAGACTGACAAGAACTTTAGCAACGCGGAAATACTTTACTATTCCCTCAAGCTTAAGAACTTGACGCTGGACACAATCTCTAAGATCAAACCTCGGAATAACATAGAAGGATACGAAATTGCAGCCATTAAAAGGGTGAACAAATCGAAGGCCTTCTGCTCATATGCGTCAACAGAATCTGTCGGAGATATGGGGTTTATCAACATAGCGTATTGGTCGAATAGAAATTACTCCTTAAAATTGCATGGAATCTAATCAGTCAATATTACATAAATGAAGTGAACTCTTGATGGCGGTAGAAGTTAGAAGGTCTTTCACTACATGATTTGAATACCATGTTTGCAAAAATGAACATGCCGTGCCGAGAATGGAATTTAATGGTAGCGAAATGCAACTCCCTCAGGAATAGACACTAATAGCGCGCCTGCTGATACCCATGGTAATCAACCCACCTCGTGATGGATCATACTCTGAAACTCGAGCTTATAGAAGAGCACTTTGTAGCGATGCAACGGCCTAGAATGGAGCTAGCATCATCGCGGCTTTCGGAACTCGTGGAACGAGATGTCTATAATTTCAAAAGCAGTCTGAACGGCACCATGATCCTACAGTTCAGTCCTGCAATGCAGGCTGGTCTCATACCGGGCGATAACCTGCTTGATTACTTTGTCCCATGTGAGGAATTAACTTCCATATTTAGATGGGTAACCAATAGCAGATCATCTGGTGTATACGGCTTTCCCAACGCAACCTCCGTCATCTACCGGTCGTTGTCCTTTGCTATGGGGCAGTAACCATCCCAATCAGTTTCCTGCCTAACGTCAGCAAGGTCCTTGAAGTTTTGGTATTGAACGCTTTGAGCAGGCATTTCAGGAAGAAAGAATTATGATCGCATGCGCAATACAGGTTTCAATCTGGTCATATCGTGTGCAGGCATAAAGGTAATGTCTTCTATTTATTGGCGGGTTAACAATGATGAGTGCGTAGGGTGAATGAGCCGATTTCCAGGTTCCTGAAAAACGAGTTTTCTAATCACCTCGTTGCGATGGTGTGTACTATGTTGTACGACAAGCGCTTTCTCACCACAGACGGAAATCTCACTACTAATAGAGAATTTCATATTCTGTATGGACTTCAGCAAGGCACAATGACGGTGTCCATACTTTTTGTGCTGCTTGCAGGCAAATTAATTGATTTATTCGAGCTCAATCGATTGCCGGAAAACGACGATTTCATTGCCTTGGCAACACAAAAGAAGGTAACTGAGGTGCAAGTTGAACTTCAGAAGATGTTCAATGACATTAAATTCTTTACAAAAATCTGGTGAATGAAAATCAACACGCAAAAGTACACAACAATTCTGTTTCGGAGTTCCTTCGCGTTTGCTAGTAGGAACTTGAAAAGAAATTGGAGGGATTTCCACATTGTCGCGAATGAGGATGGTTCTCAACGAATTCGTCATAAAAAGTTCGTTAGATACCTGAGTGTGTTCCTTCACGAACGTATTCAATATAGCGAACATATTAAAGTCACTTTAGAAGGTGCTCGCAAGGCATTCATGTCTTTTGAAGGCTCTTTTACGTACGAAATTTTAAGTGAGAGGTTAAAATTATTTACTACCTTACTCTGGTTAGGCCAGTAGTCACCTACGGATATTCTATTTGGTTTAATATGAATGCTAGCCAAATGGACAAACCGAGGGTCCTCGAAAGGAACTGTGTGCTTGCATGGGGCTTAACAAAACGGCCTCGTCATACTACGAGCATTATGTGAATAAAAAGGTGATGTACATAGCTGCCGCTGTGCTCAGAACCGACACAGTTAGGTTGTTTCGCAATCAAATGGCGCGATCATCTTCACCATGCCTATGCCAAGAAGTTTGCATTCACTTTTCTGCATTATTTACTTCTGTGGAGACGCACTCGTCTACCATGTTCGGATAGCAGATTCCATACTGTGGCGTAACCAGCAATAGAGTCGTTGCCCTTCCGTAACGTGTTACCTATCCACTGCCATTTCCTCATTTTCGTCAACAAGTTTATGGGTAACTGACTGTACTTCGAAAAAGTTCGCCTTTCGAAACTATATCAGGCCAGAATACACCAATGGCTTGATGATAGTTTGGACGCCTCAAGTAATAATTCAGGTTAACATACTTTCCATGTCCACAGAACAGTCTCAACTTAATCTGGGTGTTGAGATAGCTGCATTCCGAGATTTTGGGCAAGGAAGCGAAGGCGGATTTAGGGTTGGTATTGTGTGGAGTAGCATCAAGTTTTTTGTCTCCGTCCGCTAAAAAGATGCTTCCAAGATATACAAACCGATGAAATACCCTCGTTGCTGTACCCACTAATGTCGGTAGGAAGAGTGAATGGATGAGTTGAGCAGCACACACTGTCAATTATCGAGAATGCCCGGTCTACGCAATCGTGAATGGAGAAAAGTTTATCTCGTGAATGCATTCCAAACAAATCACAGCCGGGAGCAAATTAATTAAGTTTTGTTCCGCAAATTAGCACCCTTAAAATATGCCACTGGAGTACAAATGTTATAAACCAACACAAAGTAAAATTGGAATATTTTCTAAATAATGATGAAATGAGTATCAGGCTTATCTTTGAAACACATCTACCGGATAAACAACTTCGGCATCAGAAGATCCACGTCCTGTGTTCATGGCGGTAACGGCATCCTTATAAAATCACGTTCAAAACATCATGTTTTTGATAACTATCATCCCAATTACCTGCAAGTGCCAAACAATTGCAAAACTTCTTTTCGTGCATAGCTGCGTGACAACGAAATAGAAAGGCTAGAACCTCCACCAAACAAGTTAACAAACTGGTTGAAAAATCGGAAATAGATATGTAAGTTCTCATCTATCCAGCGGAAACCCCTGAAAATGAATCAAGACATCACTGTGGCCATTGAAAGCTTGAACAGCAGCCTCTACGTGCGTGGCAAGACACATCGTTCTCTAATGCCGGATCCACATATTTGCTCAACCTCCACAAGTCATCGCAAACTCAAACATGTGGATAGAGTATTGACTTGGCTTCTGTAACGTCGCAAGTGTTTGCCAACGATCGGATCGAGTGTCGGTTTTTGGGACGAATCAAAGGGAATTTGCTTGGTTGCTCAGAAAACACTGCTGGAGGTTTCCATACCAATCGTATGGAGCCGGCATAATGCCAAAAGTTCAAAGATAATAGTTCAGAGGCGGGTCAGGGTCCCCCTCCCATTCACAATGTTCCCGACCAGGTTGTTAATGGAATCAATATTCCATGAAAAGACAACGTCAGATATCTTAGCTCCTGACATCTTATTTGGAGAAGACACATCAAAGCTAAAAGAATTCAAGTGAAACTGAAAAAACTGGCTAATCAACCGAAATTCTAGCTCATTGCTAGAAAACAAAGAGCTTTTGTAAAGTCATTAGGTAAACCTGATGTGTCCGGATAACTGAATGGTTAGAGTACAAAATTAAAATAAAAATTTAAAAATTTTCTTCCACAGAATATGGTCATGTGGGTTGATATTGGGTGAAACATAGGCAATAGGTTCTCAGAACCTATCCAACTGAACAATCTGAAAAGAAGTCGTAATGATGTTCATATCTATAAGAAAACTAGGAATCAAAATACATCTCGCTCTGATATCTGTACAAATAAAGTTAGCAATATTATATTACTGTTTTAGAAATTTACCGCGTTTGCCGCAAACACTAAACCTCCACAAACGTATCACAACACACTCGTTTGCAAGTGAGGTTGTGTTTCCTGAGGAGGCAAGCAAATTAATTTTGATTTGTTTAAAAAATCTACACTTGATCGAATCGGAGCAAGTGCTTGCACACTTACACAAGCTAAGCCAAACGTCCCACCTCTATATTTGAATTTGCGATGGCCTGTGGAGGTTTGGCAAACCTGTGGATTCGATTTTAGAATAATCCGCAATTGTAAACACTAGGAACGAATTTAAATGATTTCTTTAGCCCGTAAAATTTGATCACTTATTGTTAGTTCTGTAAAAGCAGAAAATTATAAGCAACAAAGTTGAAATAAAAAAAATCTGAGGTGTTTGAGAAAAAGGGAAACAGTCCCTTGAACTAAGCCGAGTGCTCCAGACAAAGGACATGAGGAACGTCAACGATTACAAGAAGAAAACGTGATAAGATAAAATCCTGACGGAATCCGCTTTTCATTTCAAATTTCCCTGGGATTCTTCGTCAATGCAGCACATGACATTATTAACTTCTCATAACTGGTCTTATGAAATCGATGAAAAGCAGGTGAAGTCGAGATCTGAGTTCCTCGTACTGTTCCAAAATGATCTGCTGGGTATCGATATGGTCAGTACAGAAAGATGAAGAGCGGAAATCAACCTGTATTCTGTCGATTAAGCTTTCGGCCTGTTCTTGGAAGCTTTCTAGAATTATTTTAATTATTAATTTTGCGGGTCCGAAAGAAGTCAAGTACCGACCCATTCTCAGAAACTAAGCCTGCGAAAAATCTACAAAAAATTATGGTGATCTATCCTAGCTAGACATCAAAATACTTTTCGGTGCCATTTCTGCTCAAATAAAGTTAATAATAATGTATTATAATATTTTGAACATTTATTTTATTTAAGGTCATCCTACATCAGTGAAATCTGTAGTAATATAGTATCTAATATGAGGTGTCATACTGACAAGTTTGGTGGAAATCCTACTATTACTAACAAAGTTATAGTAATTCAAAATTGCCTCTTCCGCGTCAAACTAATACTCCCTAAGGGATAAAATGTCAGTCTTCTCTTTCTGCAGCCTTTGCTCCTTTCAGGAGCTGGGTTAGTTTATCTTGATCAGCTTTGCCATTTTGCTCTGCGAAAGGCTGCTGACGCGAGGCTTTCAAATTCCCATCCAGCGTATTAAGCAATAGTTGTTTCGGCCGGCCTTTGCTCGTTTCGATGTTTAGAACAGTGTTGCCAAGCGCCAATTGCCGGTAACGCGAACTACTCTTTCGCAATTTTTCAGCCACAAATTCACTTTTGGCTTTGCCACTTCTGGACTGCAGGATGCGCTGTAGTATTTGTACACGCTGTGTATAGGAGACAACAGTTTCATCGTGATCTTGTTTGACATTGTTTGTTTGTTTGTATTAGTTCGCGATATAACTGACAGATAGGGTTGCTGATGAATAGTTTTTAAATCTTATATCAATTCTTCCCTTCCTTGCAACACATTGTTCATAAAAACGAGTTGGGCATCATCCTGTATTTGGGTTTGAATATACCGAAATAAAATTGGTTCCTGGCCTTCTGATGAAAGTTCTAATACTTGTTTATTAAGGATGTTGACTATACCGTCGGATTTACCCGAGAAAGAAAGATTGTTTTAAAGTCATTTTCAAACATATTCGTGTGAATAGTGATTTTTCCACAAATAAAGTGTCGTAAGGTTTATGTCGATCGCCGATATTCGAATGACGTCATTAACACAGCAAGAATGAAGCCAAGACTTTAGATGCGTTTTTTCACGAAACCGGAGTTTTATGGATGATTAATGGTTAATTATCACATTCTAATGCGTCTTTCTCAAAATTGCATGCTGAAAATCGGGTGCCACCACAGTCCAAAATCTATCCAACGAAATTTTTTGAAATTATCATGGCTTTTTCATAAAATACTTCTATGATTCGCAAACTAGGATAATTGCAACTAATCGGCCCGCTTTTTTAAGGTTTTGTATAAAACCTCGTCTGTCTGTATGTTACACGAATTTTTCTCAGAAACGGTTGGGGCGATTGACACCAAATTTTGTGGAAAAGTGGGAACTGTGAACGCTCACGCATGCAGTCAATTACATCATTCTAGGTTAATCTTAAGGGTCTCCATATATGCAAAAGGGGGTGCAATTTTTTCACCAAATATAGTAGCGTGGGGTATCAAATGAAAGGTCTCGATTAGTATTTTTCTTTGCCGGTCTTATTTTTGACATCTTTTGGAAAGGCGGGGAGTGCGGGGGCCGAGAGTGATCATTTCTTTCACGGACCCATTCCCAGAAACTACCTCCAAAATACCCTCTGTTAATAATAGTATGTTACCACAATTTTTAGTAATTAGCTGTAAAACCACTCTTAAGTTCATCCTAGAATCACCTAATTTTGCAGAAATATACGCTATATAATAAGTCGAAATTGTCGCTACTAATATAACATAGGCATATATTACGTGCTAGGTTCTAATTGGACATAATATAACAAATGCACAAAACCTTTCATACCAGAAGCGTCCAGCTTTCGATTTCCCGACTTGTTATGCATTTTAGAAGGCGGGAAAAAACATTAAAATTTACAAAAAAAAAGTTTAACGAGGCACCAAAAATTTACCTTTCAATAATTTTAATTTTTTTATTTTGTCTTGCCTTCATTGATGTGCAGTCCAACATCTCGCACCGCCTGCTCGATCCGGATGAAGGCTGTACGCCTCGGGTCGTTCTTCCCATGGTGTCGATATCGCCAGCATAGGCCAATAGTTGGGTGGACTTAAAGAGGATCGTACCTCTTGCATCTATCAGAGAGGACACATGATAGGGCATATCCCTGTCTTAGACCGTTGTTGATGTCGAATGGTCTTGAGAGTGGTCCAGCTGCTTTTATCTGACCTCGCACATTGGCCAGGGTTACCCTAGTCAGTCTTATCAATTTCGCCGGGATACCAAATTCTCTCATGGCCATGTACACTTTTACTCTGGCTATGTTATCATAGGCGGCTTTAAAGTCGATGAAGAGAAGTTGCAACTAATGTCCATATTCCAACTGTTTTTCCATCACCTGCCGCAGAGAGAAAATATGATTTGTTGTTGATTTGCCTTGAGTGAAGCCTTTCTGATATAGACCAATGACGTCCTGGGGCTATCCGGCCTAGTAAGATAGCGAAGAATAACTTATAGACATTTATAATTGCTGCACCGCGTGATATCTTCCTTTTTATGTATGAGACAGATAATGCCTCTTTGCCAGTGGTCAGGCATTGATTCGCTATCCCACACCATTATAACAGGTGTAACAGGTCGCCTCCATATTTAACCAATTCGGCTGTAATTTCATCGGCTCCTGGCGACTTATGATTCTTAAGCCGATGAACTGCACGGACTGTTTCTTCTATACTTGGTGGTGGCAGTATTTGTTCGTCATCTTCAGTTAGCAAGACCTCCAACTCGCCGATGTAGTTCATCAAAGCACTCAACCCCTCGTTCCAATATGCCCATTCGTTCGTCTACAAACCAGCCGTTCAAGACTATTTTTGCGATTGGGGCCAAGTATGTTTGTGGCCGTATTTATGATAACGTTTTTCAAGTAATTGTGAAGTGAAAAGTAGTCCCGTTTGGAGAGACCCATGTTTGTTTGTGGTACTTCCAACAACAATTTCGTGTGACGCTGCTAATTGAATAATCCGCAGTCCGTTATCATTTGTATTTTTATGTAAGCTATGGGAGCCAGCGTATCGCCTGAATACGGGCTCCGTTCCTACTTAGCTATTAAAATACCCAGGTATGATTTTGATATCATATCTAAGACAGGCTACGAGGGCTCGTTCTACTGCCTCGTAGAAGGTATCCTTCTCCGACTCTGCAGTCTCCTCTGTAGGGGCGTGAACGTTAATGAGGCTAATATTTCTAAATTTGCCTCACAAGCGCAGAGTGCATAGCCGTTCGCTTATGTTTTCAAAGCCGATAACAGCAGGTTTCATTTTTTAGCTGACTAAGAGAACCTACACCGAACACATGGTTTACTGGTGGCCGCTATAATATATGGTGTGGCGGCTCTTCTCCATGAAACCGGTCCCTATCCGAAGCTGTTACGTCAGCTCTATATTGGGACACGGTATCGGCTAGCTGCTTGCAGCTCCATCTCTGTACAGCGAGCGCAAGTTCCACGGGAAAATGCGCAAATTGTTATTCTTTTTTCATTGCCGGGTTCGTTGTTGTAAAATCCATCCAGTCCGACGCCCCTGTTGTGGCTTCCTATCAAGTGCTTTTCTATGTAGAGTTGTCAACCCTACCCAACCCCCAACCTTGAGGATCAGTTCGTACAATTTATCCCGTTTTTAGGCGCGGGTGACTCGCCTTTATCTTTCTCCGTCTGCAGCTTTTCGTTAAGAAACAGCTTCCAACGGTCACCACGTGGAGGTAGAGAGAGGGTTCGATAGTAGAGCTGTTCGCGTTGGTTGAGCAAGCGTTTCCCAGGTTTTATGCTCCTACGTGGGTACCAATCCATGTTTCGCCGTGGGACCTCTACTACCCTTTGACCACCGATGATATCGGTTCGGAAAAATTGTTACGTATGCTCTGCATACGTATGCTCTCCAATTAGCACATTTTACTTAATTTTACACACAATATTGAAAAAGGCATTCATTTAAATATTTAATACACAAAATAATTATACTCACAGTATCGCCAAGATCTGCATAATTGAAAGTCTAACATCAATGTAAGTACTACTGTTGGTTTTGTTGGACTCTGGTTTTGGATGCCATACTCTGGTTTCCGATGATGTAATCTTTGAGCTTTCCACGATGAGCCTTCATCGCAAAATCTTAAAGGGCTTTTCTTTCGCGCCTAAAAACGGAACAAATTGTACTGACTGGTTTTGCAGGTTGGGGGTTGGGTAAGGCTGACAACCCTATATGGAAAACAAGTCGTGATCAAGCCAGAAAAGGAGCCTCGGAATGCATTGACAACACAACGACGAACCCTGCAACGAGAACGGAATAACAATTTACCAAACAGCTAGCCAATAGCCTGTCTTAATATAGATTGGTGTAACAACGTTGCAGGAGATGCGTTTAACAGGCACGCGTTTCCTGGAGAAGAGCCACTATATATAAGATTGCCCATCCAGTAAACCGTGTGCTTGGATTAGGTTTCTTAGTCAGCCAGAAAATGAAACTTGCTTAAATCGGCTTTGAAAACATAGGAAAACGGCTATGCACTCTGTGCTTCAGAAAAATTTCCAAATATAAGCCTCATTAGTCTGGATAGCTGAGTGATTAGAGCACAAGGCTGTCGTAAGGAAGGTCGCGGTTCAAATCTCGCTGGCGGCAGTGGAATTCGTATCGTGATTTGACGTTGGATACCAGTCGACTCAGCTGTGAATGAGTACCTGAGTGAAATCAGGGTAATAATCTGGGGCGAGCGCAATACTGACCACATTGCCTCCTACAGGCTATCCTGTAGTGTACCGTTACGGTTTTGAATGAAGTGCTATAACACACTTATCCAATATGGATTGTAGCGCCAACGATATTATTATTAAGCTTCATTAACGTTCACGCCCCTACAGAGAACAGAACCAGAATTCGGTATCCGCACGAAATTGATAAGAATGACTAGCCTGACCCTGACCAATGTGGGAGGCCAGATAAAAGCAGCAGGATCACTCAATCAATAACGGTCTAAGACAAGGGGTGCCCTATCATGCTTTCTTTTTAACCTGGCCCTGAAAAAAGTGATCCGTGATGGTGAGGTTAATGCAAGAGCCACCATCCTCTTTAAGTCCACCCAACTACTGGCCTATACTGACGATATCGACATCATGCAAGAACGACCCGAGACGTACAAACAGCTTTCATCCAGATCGAGCAGGCGACATCTTGGGATACACATCAATGAAGGCAAGACAAAATATATGGTGGCAACTTTAGTACTAAAAACCATCCAACCTATCTGGGATCCTATTTCACCTCACAAAAACTGGTCCGCTCGAAACGTCCCACCATAGGCATTTAATCCGGGCAATATACATATATGGTAGAATAGGAAGACGAGGCACACCACGGCGCAAAACTGGAATGTCTGGATTTCCTTATTAAGACAGGCTGATGCCATAATGATGAAGGTGATATTAACCGTTTTTCAACACTTAAATTTTTTTATGTGTTATTATTGGAGTTTTGAATAATGATATAACATTTTTAATTAATAAATTTCATAATCATTTGTATTTGTTTCTTACAGTCAAAGTGGGCTCCTTTAAAAAAGGTGGGTTGTTGGTGGGAAGCACTTGTATTGATCTAAAACCGAAAATTTAAATGTTTTCTTATTTTGTACAGTTACCTCTATCCTCCGAACTACGATAAAAGTTCACCTTGCTAAATATTAAAATGGCCGAGTTATAAAAGAAAATCTTCAAAATGATGCGATATCTATTTTTCAAATTATGTATAGAGGTGCTTAATGTAGTTCAGATTAGAACTACTGATGTGTGATGTGAATCAACACACTTTTAGTTATGCTTTCCACCAAGTCGGAATACTGGAAGCTCGCGCTTCGGGTATAAAGGTTTGTGTTCATCTTATGTAAGAAACTTCATCGCACATTTTTCTATCCGTATATAGCTGCAAATCCAATATGTTCCTTCATATTTGTCCAAACTACAAAACATACGTACATATTACAGCCATAGATATTATACTCACCCTAAACAAAGAAACTGCCTATCTCCGAATACTGTACATTTACATGCACGTATATAAACTCGTTCCCATATTTCCGATTTACTAGGCGCATAAAAGCATATGTGTGTGTGTGTGTGTGTGTGTGTGGTGGGGAGAAGCTACAGCTTCTGAGCACTCAGGCCGTGTTGGCCCATTGTACTCGCGTCCCCCGTCTAACGGAATATTCCGGATTCGTTAACGTATCGTAGGATTTCCGTTAGTGGATGTGATGCTACCCGTCGTAATTGGAGAGCATCGGCACCAAAGATTTGATGCCTGATACGTCCATAGGCGGGGCATTCACATAGGAAATGCTCCGTGGATTCCGCTTCCTCATTACAGGAGGGACACGTATCATCTTCGGTAATTCCTATTCTGAACATATGCCCAGCTAGTGAATTATGGCCTGTCAGAATGCCCACAATACACCTGCAAGTCCTCCTGCTTTTCAACAGGATAAACTTTGCGGTACGTATGTTCGGTTCTGGCAGGAAAAGTTTGGTGTGTCGAGCAGCATTAAGGCTCTGCCACCTGTCATTATGGGAAACCTGTTCCCAGTTTTTGAAAACAGATTTAGCCAATGCTACTGATACCCCAATTGCTGGCTCCGGTCCCGGCATAGGGGATATTGACCCCTCTTTCGCTAAAGCGTCCGAGATTTCATTTCCTTCTATGCCACAGTGACTAGGTACCCAGAGTAGTTCCACCGTATTGAATCTAGACATAGAATTCAAACGGTTTCTGCATTCCTGAACGATTTTCGAGGTGATCAAAGGACTGCTCAATGCCCTCAGTGCAGCTTGACTGTCACTGCAGATTGCGATGCGCCTGCCCTTCAACCGCTCGTCAATCACCCAGTTTGCCACCCATAGGATCGCATAAACTTCGGCTTGAAAAACCGTTGCATATTGTCCCAAAGGAAAAATAAAAGCATATACTATTTACCTATATACACACATGTTTGCTTGGAGTAATTAATATTCATATACAAATGACTAAAAAACTAAGCCAAAATAATTCTTTCCCTCCCCCAAAGTTTCACCCCCTATAACTTTGTTAATAACCGTTGGGTTTTCTTCATTTCTTCATTTTGTACTTCTGGGATGAACATAAGGGGAGTTACCGGGTGAATTTCTAAAATGTGGAAATATACTATTATTAACTTTATTTGTGTAGATATCGGTACCGGATGTATTTCGTAGAGATGCACCACTGTGATTTTTTCCAGATTTTTCGGTTAGATAAGTTCTGAGAACGAGACCTGTTATACTTTTTGATGGTTTATTTTGAGCCCTCGCTCCCCTATGTTTCACCCGATATCAAGTATGGAACCAGTTTCGAAAAGTACTAATTGAAACCTTTTGTTTGATATCCCACATGGCCACATTCTGCGAAAAAAAAAAATTGTACTCTCCATTAACATGTATGAGGAGCCCCCCCTTAAACTTAACACAAAATGGCTCCACTTACTGCATATAAAGGGAACAGCAGATTAGATACTCTCACCAATTTTCGTGACAATCGGCCCAGCGGGTTCCGAATAAATCCAGTGTGACACACAGACAGACAGACAGACACCAACTCGATTCTAATGAGGTCTTGTTTCACACAATGTAGAGACTTTTAGTACCATATACCTTCACTGGGCAGTGGCTGAATTTGACCATATGCTTGCTGGTTTTCTTAGTTATTCGAGAAGACGTTCCACCAAGTATTTTTTATTCGAAATTGGACCTCCACGAAATCTACGCTTCGACATAATCCCCTCCATGAATGCCACATTTCCCACGCCGTCTGATTTTTATTTTCTTTCATATTTTTTTCGTTTGTTGCTTTGCTACACCCTTCAACGCCGTTCATTCAATTGTTGGTAAAAACATTCTTGGGTCGAAATATACGCCATCAAAATGATATGGACGCAGATAATGTGGAGATGCAATCTGAAAAAAAAATAGTAATTGAAAAATTATTATATCGAATATCGAAACAACCCACCACAACTTATCTCCAAGACTATTCGAGATGCCTACAATTTTCGACTGCTCTGCGAAATATGGTTCTAGGGTGACTTAATCGCGAGCCTCAGTGAAGCATAGCTTACGAAAGAATAGGAGCTCTTTTATAATATGCGGCCTATCTACTTATTCTTTGAATTATCTATTATTATATTTGGAACCTAACACGAAAATTATAATTGTGGTCATTTGGAGATCGGCTGCCCAGTGCAGTTCACTGATTTTTTATTAAGGTTTTGTGTGAAACAAAACCTTATTAGAATCGAGGCGGTGTCTGTCTGTCCGTCTGTCCGTCTGTCTGTCTGTCTGTCTGTCTGTCTGTCTGTCTGTCTGTCTGTCATTCTGTCACAGCCGATTTATTCGGAAACGGCTAGACCGATTGTCACGAAAATTGGTGAGAGTATGTAATCTGGTGTTCCCTTTACATGCAGTAAGTGGCGCCATCTTGTGTTAAGTTTAAGGGGGGGCTCCCCATACATGTGAATGGAGGGTGCGAATTTTTTTTTCACAGAATGTAGCCATGTAGGGTATCAAATGAAAGGTCTCAATTAGTACTTTTCGAATCTGGTTCAATATTTGATATTAGATGAAACATAGGGGAGTGAGGGTTCAAAATATGACCCACAAAAAGTGTAACAGGTCTCGTTCTCAGAACCTATCCAACCGAAAAATCTGAAAAAAATCGCAGTGGTGCATCTCTACGGAATCTAGGCCTCAAAATATATCCGGTTCCGATATCTGCACAAATAAAGTTAATAATAGTATATTTCCACATTTTAGAAATTTACCCGGCACCCCCCTTATGTTCATCCCAGAAGTACAAAATTTGGCATGCGTGTAATGAAGTATATAATGCACAGTTTGGTCAAGTTTGAAGAAAATCCAACTATTATTAACAAAGTTATAGGGGGTGAAACTTTACAATTTTTTGTGAATTTCGTGCATTCTACAACCTGCATGACGGCATCATCACATATCAATTCGACAATACCACAACGAAATGAGTTCTTATGAATTGGGTCCCAGAGAATTATTTTGTTTTAGTTTTATAGTTTTTTGTCAGCCAGACATGTGTGTATGTAGGTATATAATATATGCGTGCTAATGAACTTTGCGGGTAGTGCCTAATTCAAATAGATATAAGAAGTAAATCGGAAATATGGGTACGATCAATTTATATACGTGCATATATATGTGCACGGTAATAAGCAGTTTGTTTGTTTAGGGTGAGCGTGATATCTATGGCTGTAATATGTACGTATGTCTCGTAGTTTGGAAAAATATGAAGGATTATGTTGGCCTTGTAGCTATATACGGACAGGAAAATGTGCGTTGAAGTTTCTCACATAAGATGAACACAAAACCTTTATACCCGAAGCGCGAGCTTCCTGTATTCCGACTTGTTTTTCTTTTGTTCATTTAAATGGATATGTTTTCAGGAATGCTTCGAGCAAATTTTTTCATTCGCGTTGGTCTAGCTAATTTATCTTGAATTGAGCTGTTCGCGGTAAATATAAATCTAAAATGACTTTTGCATTGATCAGCCTCAATTGGAAAGAGATGCACGAATTCTACTGCCTTCACGGTTTTCTGATTTTTGGGAATACAAATTCATTATTCGGACATTTTTCGTCAATATTTGACCTATTTTATCGACTTCCAAGCCAAATTCAGATTTGCACCCACTGGGAGAAATAAATTATCGCTCTTAAAGTTTTAGATACAGTTGTCAGTCAACATTTGGTCAGATAAAAAGATAATAAAGTTTTTATAGTTGAACATACTAAGATTGATAGCCAAGCACATAAATGTATGTATACAAACAACTATGGACATTATGGTTACAAAAAATTTGCTTTATCTTCCAGATAGCTTGCATTATCTTCACGTATATTAGCCCGTCTTAAAGCGGTATTTACTGATTATTCAGTAGATTAGTGAAAGGACAAAACTGCGTTTTAGTATAAGCTGATAAGTATCGGCTAAAACTACTTCGTTCAAATTACGTGTCATAATTTAATAATTTGGATCATCCATCGCAATCTTGCTAAAATGTCACTGGGGGGAAAGCATGTTTTGCATTCATGATTTAAAAGTTTTTTGTGGAAATATTATTTCATGTCAAACACGTCCTATTGTCCGTTATTTCTAGCTACAGATTATTCCATTAAGATATGAATCATTGTATTCACTATTTGCAGGGAAATTCCTATAAAAAGTCCTTGAAGATTGCATGTGTTATCTATGGTCAAGTACAACTTACAAGTATATCAACAATTTTTCCGCCATTATTTTGGGGACTAAGTAAAGAAAATTAAAAAAAAACATATAATTGCTAGTGACCCTCATATGGGGTTTTCTGCGTTTTAGGCTAAAATTGGTTGGGTGTACAACTTTGGCTTATATCTAGCTCAGAGCTCAGCTGCACTGATTTCGTTCAATTAATGCTTGGGTGAGACTTTCAAAATAGGTTCCTGTCAGGAGCCCTAGACCGATTAATATTGCAATTATATTGAAGAAAACTACACAAACCTCAGCTTGTCCACAGGGTACTAGCGCCTTGAAAAGTAGCAAAAATTACACAAGATCAACATTTTTTTCTCAGATATTATGTTGCATATGACAATGAAACTTTCTCAAAGACATTACTTTAGCATTTGACCAACGAATTGGTTTCTTTTTTCATTACTTTTGAAAAAAAAATATAGAGGGCGTTGGAAGTTAGGCAAGACTCTTCGAACTATAGCACAGGCTGCAAGGATAACCGCTTTCTGTATCTTCAAGTGCAGTGCAGCCCGCGTTCGAGCGTTTTGAACGCTTTATATAAATTTTGCGCAAGCAATCCCGTCGCTGAAATTACCACTGGGACTACTTCGATCTTTTGTAGTCTCCAAGTCTGCTTCATATCGTCCCCCAAAGGGCCGTAGTTTTGGATTTTTTCTTGCTGTTTTTCAACAGTGTTCCGGTCCAACGGTACGGCTACATCGATTATGAAGCAAGCTCGTTCTTCCTTGAGAAGCAGAACCAGATCAGGTCAATTGTGGTTAAAACCGTGGTCGGTGCCAATAGTGTGATCTCACAATAGTTTGGCCCGATCATTTTCCAAGATTCTCTCTCTCGAAGTATACTTATAGTAAGGATGACAGGTTCCCACTAAGTTATACTTCAACGTAAGCTTTTGATGGAGAATCTTGTAGATTGGGTTATCACGATTGGTGTACCCGGTACTACTCAATATTCTGCACCCAGATATTATGTGCTGGATGGTCTCCTCTTCACAGTTGCATAACCTACAACTGGAGTTGGTGATTGCGGCGTGGTGAAGAATGTACCGTTTATAATTTTTTGTTGGGAGCAAAGCATTCTGAATTGAAGTTACGAATGCTTCGAACTCATAGAATAGTAAACTGCTAGTTAATCATTTATTGGAGGCGTCGATGTCAATGCATGGCAACAACAAATTTTTGATATGCCCTCCGTGAATGGGTTTCTCTTTCCATATGTGGACCTTCTGTTGGACTGAAGTAACATTCGACATGGGATCCCATTCTTTGCTTTTCAAGTTTGAAGGAGATAATTGATTATCTGTCATGTCGGTAGCCTGATGTATTTAACTAGAGGATTATTTCTCATCGAAAAACTCCCGAAGAGAATGCACTTGATTGAAGCGCAATGTTTTGAAACAAAAATTGTTTTTATACATTTCTCCAAATCCCACTGCATGCCGATATTCCTGTTGAACTGGTGATGTCCAGCAAGGAGCGAAGTAGGATCTCGTCTTGTGTGTGGGAGCCACGCTGCTTCTAAATTACAACGGCTGGGTTCGCTCAACACACTTTTGCAGAAGTCTTACCTGATCCAGATCGAGGTTATTTTCACGACTTGAGTTAGTGAGATTTTTATAAAATCTCCATTGGTTTTTGAAGAACAAGATGTTGTCTGTTCACCGCTAAAAGCTCTTTGATACCAAAGGAATATTTTGAATTTATAGCTATCTACGAAAAGAAAACGTACAAAGGAACTTCCTCACATAAGATGATCAGAAAACCTTTATACATGAAGCGTTTAGCTTCCGATGTTTCGATATGTTTTCTATGGATTTCCTCCTTTTGAACTTTTAGTTTCGTTTAGTTCGTGGCGGCACATCGGAGGAGCGAACCTGAGCGCTATCGCAAATACGCCTCTGCCGCAGCATGTTCACTACGGCGGCCGTTCAGGCCGTGGAAACAACTGATGGCCTGATAGGAGACCGAGGTGAGAGTTGGGGTGAATCAGTTCTGGCAACTGTTAAGCTTCTTTTTGAAACAGCTCAACCCAACTTAATGCAACACAGCGCCTATAATCGTGAGCTACTCGCCGTGTACCTTGCCATAAAATACTTCCCTTTCTCTCTAAAGAGCAGGCTGTTCTTCGTCACGACGGAACACAAGCCCATTACTTTCGCGCTTATAAAAAAGCGCGACAAAGCGTCCCCTCGTCAACTTCGACATTTGAGTTATATCATCCAGTTTACTTCTGATATCCAACACGTGTCTGGAAAAGATAATGTTCTTGCAGACGCTTTGTCTTGAATCTCGGAGGTCACAGTCCCCATCGCTGTCGATTATACGGCAATCGCCGAGGCACAAAAAGACGACGCAGAGCTTCAGAGCATGAAGGCAAACTATAACTACAAATTCAAGGAGTTTCTTATTTTCGGCACAAACTCTTATTTATTCCGGGAGACCTCAGATATGCGACCCAGACCATTCATTCCGGCCGATTTTCGCAGGGAAGTATTTAAAGCAGTACACGATCTTACGCATCCAGACAACAGGACGATGAACTGGTTAGTCACTGATAAATATTTCTGGCGGTCCATGAAAAAGGACGTAATCTCTTGGGCCAGACGGCGTCGTGTGTCAAAAGTGCGAGGCCAAAAAGTATGTTCGAAAAGAAGTGGGTGTATTCCCTATGTCAACCAAGCGCTTCCACACCATCCGCCTCGACATCATCAGACCTTTGAAAGACTCGCACGAATTCAAGTATTGCCTCACAATCATCGACAGGTTTACGTGGTGGCCTGAAGCAATACCCTCTATCTGACATTTCGGCGCCATTCTGTGCCGAGACCCTCTGTCGGGAGTGGATTCCACGCTTTGGTGTTCCAGTCGTTATCATCACGGAACAGGGAATGCACTTCGAATCTACTCTTTTCGCGGAGTTAGGAAAGCTCCTGGGCTTAGGACTACTGTATATCATCCTCGCCTTTCGTCCTCTTCGGCCTTCGTACAGCCGAACGAGGCTGATAGCCGTGGGATCTGGTGTCGCTTGAGTCGCTGTGCGGATAGCAAGTTTCCATCGGCTCCTTTCTTTCTCCAGCGATATGTTATTAAGCACCCTCACTTTCAAAATGCTTTTGATAACTAGTTCTTCTTACACTCGGATAGCTATTCTTTCTCCAAGTTGTAGGGAAGGCAGTGATAATGAACAATGCATTTAGAATTACGCCACATTCTCGTAACATTTGTAATACCTAGGCATACAGTTCTGTGCATTGAGATCAACAGTTAGAAGTGAAAACTAATCTGCCTTATCCTTATCCGACACACTATGGATGAGTAAACGAACATTAGCCTAATGACAGCTACATATATTCATATCACTACATGGGGACTAAGGCAAAAGTCAGTTTGAACAGCCCATAGGCACTAAAAACTCGCTTCATATTTGTGTTTAGATGTTTACTTCAGGCAAAATACCTCCCACATATTTCTCTTTTTCGGAAAGTTTAAGGGCTATACTCTTCTTTTCTGGAAGGGAAAGATATTCACTTTCCTCCTTTTTGTGAATAATACCACTGCGGTTTTATTTGCATTTACTGAAGCAACATAAGAAAGGCAATGTATTGGAAGATTTTGCTACGTGCGTTTGCGTTTTGTTGCTTCTGCCACCTAGCTCAGAGCTTAGAAATCTTAAATCTTAGAAATTAATTAAAATATTATCTACAACGTAGTCCCTGACAGCATCACAAAACTTTTGGAAAGGCCCAAAGTAGAAAATCCTGTCAACGATCACGAGTGCCCCATAGCGCACTTACCTTTCAGAGTTCACAGGATTTTTCATGCTGATAAGCACATCCGTTTTCATTTAGTGGGTGCCACCCAACCCCTTCAGACATTTTTGCGAAAATGATGTAAAGTTCATCTGTCTGAAGCTTTTTTGAATTTAAATCATATTTCCCAGACGTCGGTATGAAGGCTACCTTAACTTTCTGCAAAGAAGAAGTTATGTAACCCAGAGCAAAGTGCTCAATATCTTCCGTTTACATCGATGGACAGATGTCAGCAATGACACGTGCCTGAAGTCCTCAACAGAGAATACATCAACTTTAACCATTGTTCTCGCTTCACTTTCGTGTTGAAAGGCAGAAGTAGTTTCTTTTTTCCTCTTCCGTGACTTGTTCTCCCAGATAGTGCAGTGAAATTCATTAAACTTTCTCCAAGCTGTTTTTCTAGGATTTCGTATTTGTATTACATGTTTGCCTGCAATAGAATTTTAACAAGTCGGAATACCGGAAGCTCGCGCTTCGGGTATAAAGGTTTTGTGTTCATCTTATCTAAGAAATTTCAACTAACATTTTTCTATCCGTATACAGCTACAAAACTACGAGACATACGTACATATTACAGACGTAGATGTTACGTTCACCCTAAACAAACAAACTGCCTATTTTCGAATACTGTACACATATAGGCATGTATATAAATTGATTGTACCCATATTTCCGATTTACTTCTTGTATCTATCTGAATTAGGCACTACCCGCAAAGTCCATTAGCACGCATATACTATATACCTACATACACACATCTCCCGTTGGAATAATTGATATTCATATACAAATGATTAAAAACCTAAAACAAAATAATTCTTTTCCACCCAATTCATACTAACTTACTTCGTTGTGGTATTGAAGAATTGATATCTGATGATGACGTCATGCAGGTTGTAGAGTGCACGAAATTCACAAAAAATTGTAAAGTTTCACCCCTTATAACTTTGTTAATAATAGTTTGATTTTCTTCAAACTTCACCAAATTGTGCATTATATTTTTCTTTATACATATGCCAAATTTTTTACTTCTGGGATGAACATAAGGGGGGTGCCGGGTAAATTTCCAAAATGTGGAAATATACTATTATTAACTTTATTTGTCCAGATATCGGAACCGGATATATTTTGAGGCCTAGATTTCATAGAGATGCACTACAATGATTTTTTTCAGATTTTTCGGTTGGATAGGTTCTGAGAACGAGACCTGTTACACTTTTCCGGGGTTATATTTTGAGCCCTCACTCCCCTATGTTTCACACAATATCAAATATTGAACCAGTTTCGAAAAGTACTAATTGAGACCTTTCATTTGATACCCCACATGGCTACATTCTGTCAAAAAAAATTTTGCACCCTCCTTTCACATGTATGGGGAGCCCCCCCTTAAACTTAACTCAAAATGGCGTCAGTTGCTGCATGTAAAGGGAACGGCAGATCACATACTCCTCCCAATTTTCGTGATAATCGGTCCAGCCGTTTCCGAATAAATCGGCTGTGACAGACAGACAGACAGACAGACAGACAGACGGACAGACAGACAGACAGACAGACAGACAGACAGACAGACAGACAGACAGACGGACAGACAGACATCGAATCGATTCTAATAAGGTTTTGTTTCACACAAAACCTTAAAAAACATCGGTGGTCTGACAATGAGGCACTTTTTCATGAGACCACCTGAAGTGATGAAATCAAATAGCTCCTCTAGGATTGCAATTGTTGCTCCCCCAGCAGTATAGTGTGAATAGTATATAAGTATAGTATGGTAAATACATTAAACAAGGCCATTTATCTGCTATTGTAAGACGGCGCAAATAGGTCGCAAGCTCTTGGCCTTGAAGGTCTCTCCTCAAATAAGATCCTAACCCCCTTTACTGAACCGATACTATAGATTTAAATCGTGGTCCCTTTCTTTCAGGACTTAAGTGCCACCGACAGCCGATTGGAAGTCAGAATTCCATTTTTCCAAGTTACTGAAGTTTCCTTTCTGGATGACCGCGTCGTCGATACTAAGCACAGATTTTTCAGCGACATAGAAATCATGTCCTCTACAGATTTCTCCGTCGGAGAACATGAATCTGATGAGGCCTTCAAAATCCGAGCCTTAGCTGCGGTTTGATTGCTCAAATTCGCGAAGCTTTCAAATAAATATAAAAAATTTTTTGTTTAATCTAAATGGATGCTTACGTTCCACTTTAGAAAGCAAGTGTCAGTTCAAAGGGGTTGAAACCTAACAGGTTACAAGCGGAATAAATGTGGTTCATAATTAAGTAGGCAAATGTAGGAAATGAGTAGTTTACTTGGCGCAAATCCTCTGGAGCATTCAGATGGATAAATTTTGTTTTTCAAAGTATATATTTCAGTTTGTCTTGTCGCAGAAGTGAACCGCGTGCATCCAAATTCGTTCAAGGTGATGTTGTATTGTGTGAATGGAGGAGGGGAGGCTAATAATTTTGTAAGTCCAATAAATTAATATTAAATGACAACTTGTAATCAATACCAGTCAAAGTAGCAGTTTAGATTAGGTGATTGGAAAGTTGACGTTTGATATAAATGCATACTTTTAGCGATCTTGTTGTGAATAACTTTGAACCTGAAGTTGGACAAGTGTTTACCGATTATGGATATATGTGTACATACATTCGTTCACATTTTTATGTCATCTAAGATTATTTCATAACTTAGTGTTTGGCTATATAAATTGCGGCACACATTTCCAAATATGTAGTTTTCATAGAGTATCCGTGAGAAGGAATAATGAAATTTGCGAGCATTTTTGCATTTGCTGCGTTCGCATTAGTCCTCTTTGTCGGCTCTGGTGCTGCGAGGAGTCATCACCATAAGGACAAAGTGGCACGCGTACGTTCTAAACATTCTTAAATCTATGTTTTCTTTGGAAGCTACTGGCATGACTGCTTACCCTCTTATTCGTTTCTTCACAGGATGGAAAATTGTTCGACCCCATCAATAAAACCTATTTTCCCAAGTTTAAATAGAATTGGAATTCGGAGTCGCTTGAATTGAATTTAATAAAAGAGATATGCATGAAAATAACAGTTTTTTATTTTCCAACTAAGTAACTTGTAAGTTAACATGAAATATTCTGCTTCCCAAATGATTTCAGGGATGGCAGCACAAAGGAATGCTAAGGTTGAAACCACAGTTAGAGTCTGTCTGCCAAACACAGTTTTCTCAGAAACGGTTCATCCTATGGACATGCAATTTAGTAGGAAGATGTGAACGCCTACGCAGACAGTGAGCAACATAATTCTACGTTGAGTTTAAGGGTGGGGCGTTCCGTATACAAGCAAAAGGGGGATGTCATCTAATGTGGTATTAAATGAAATGTGTCGATTAGTACTTTCCGAAGCAGTTGTACCATTTGATGCAAAACAGATGAGTGCGGGGGCTGGAAAGTGATCATATTTTTCACGCATCTGCGGCGCGAGATCTTGAGCTGCACATCAATCAAGGCAAAACAAAATATATGGTGTCAACGTCAGCACCGAAAACCAACTAACCAACAACATCAAATGGCGCTGGTCAAACGGGAAGAATAAAGATAGGAGACTACAACTTTGGGACTGTTGATAATTTCTCCTAACTAGGGTCGAAAATCACAACCGATAACCGCTATGACGATGAAATCCGCGCACGGTTGTTGTCAACCAACAGAGCCTATCTCAGCCTACAAAAACTTTTTCGCTCGAAACGTTTCACCATAGGGTCAAAGCTCTCACTGTATAAGACAATGATCTTGTCAGTCCTCATGTATTCCTCGGAGACTTGGGTTCTTAGCAAAAAAAAACTGCGAACTCTTGGCCACGTTCGAGAGGAGAATCCCTCCGAAGAATTTTTGGCCCTCTAAATGAGGATGGACGATTCCGTAGCCTACATAACGACGAAATCTATGAGCGATACCATGACCTCAATAGGTTACGGTGGGCGGGTCACTTAATCCGTATGGTTGAGGATGATCCAGCCTGGAAAGTCTATAAGGGCAATATCTATGGTAGAAAAATAAGACGGAACAGACCCTGCCTGAGATGGAGCGATGGCGTAGGTCAGAACCCCAGACAGCTTTTAGGGATATCGAATTGGTGGACCTCGGCGCAAAACCGGGATGTCTGGAGTTCCTTATTAAGGCAGGCCTAGACCGGATACCGGTTGTTGCGCCGTTAATGATGATGATTCTCAGAAATTACCCAACACAAAAATCTGAAATGAAATCACGAAGTTGCACTATACATTATGTAGGTTTCAGAATACCCTCGATATTGATATCTGTTTTGATAAAGTTAGTAATAGTACATATTACAGTATGAAAAATTCTGGGTATTTCGTATGTCAGATTATGTTAGTACACGACTATTCGATTTGTACTCTTATGTAACTCTTAGTGTACTCGTATGTACGAGTACGTTGTATTACAAACACATAAACACTTTTCGAATTTCGAAATACTTTCAAATTCGGTTATAACGAACTCCGATGGTCCTGACAAACTGGTTCGTTATAACCCAAATTCGTTATATTCAAGTATGTATGTATTCCGAATAGAGCCAACAAATCGATGTACATTCCATACCTTTATTTTAAAACAAATAATTGAAATAGTTCGTTATTTCTGTTTGAAAATGCTGAATATTTGGGGAGTCATTAAAAAGTTTTAACTTAGGGAAATTGTCTAATATATTTTGAGATGCGTCATGTAACTGCCTAAAATCCCTAATTTCAGTCAATTTTTATGATATTGATAAAGCTGGTATAAGTGGACTTTCAGTTAGATAGTCGTCAGCTCCGTTATGGGAATCCTCATTAGTCTCGGCAACTCAAACTGCGAACTGCAAAAAGGTCATCATCCGACAACAGCACCGACGTCAAAAATCTACAGTGATATAATTTATTGGGATATCGGGGTCATGATCGCAAACATTGTTTTATGTGCTCCTAATAAACTATTGATTAAGTGGTAATAAATATTCTGGATCGAATTCGCTGTTACCAATAATTTCCAATAAACCTGCGTGTTTGTAAGTGTTTTAGTCGAAACCTTTTGCCAAGATTTACGTAAAATATTGATTGCGTTAAGTAATATAACAATAAGGCATATATCGACGACCATGCTTTTCACAATGTTGAAAACGGGGGGGGGGGGGGGCGGCTCGATAGTAACTTTTGAGTGAACCAGTAACCCCTTGATTCATGGCTTGTAGTTTTGAACATGTATTGGGTGGCATATACACTAGCTTTATAGCGCTAAGCTGCCTAATTTTTGAATACGCTGTATAATTGACGCATAAAATTGGCATATATTTCAGATGTCATCCACGCTCGGCTATTAGCACAATAATCAACAGGCAATCTTTGAATGTTTTTAGAGCAACGAGGCTTTTGTGACTTCCTAATTACCCACGGATTACCCACACATCAACATCGTAATTCTTTCTTTAGCTAGTTTTCCACCTTTGCTCTGTTCTCCTTTAAACCTTTGATGTAAAGTACATTTCCAGTACAGGATATAAAGTACATAATTTTCCATTTACAGTACAGGATGTAAAGTACATTTAATGATGAGAATAAATTCAATTCCGATGGACCAGTTGGCTTTCGGTTCTTCTGGCACGACAAAAGAACTTCGAGAACAAGTTCGAATGAATCGAGCCTCTGTTGGGGGCACTGTCATAATCTGGGCTAGATTTGTGGCTAGTCGCAAAAGAAAGATTGGCTGGGTTCAAACAAAAATGACTTCGGGAAACTATTTCGGACTTCTGGAGATAAATATGATTGAATGTGCAGAAAAATTCTGCGGCGACGACTTTATTTTACAACCACTCCTGTTTTTTCTTTACAGAAAAATAATACAAAGTGAGTGGCTGGCTGGCATCCCTACCCTGAACCATACAGAGAATTTGCCGAGAATCCTTGCATATAACGTATACGCACACAGAAAGCAATAAAACAACAGCACCATAAGGGAGGTATGGGATCTTATATTACAAGGCGAACTAAAAAAAATAGTCGACTCCATGTCCAAGAGCATATCTGATCGTAGAGCCTCAACAAAGTATTAACCTATCAAAAGTAAAAGTAAGTAAAGTAAGTTTTCTTCTTCTTATTGTTACTGAATTTATGTAGATTTCCACTTTATTTTCCTATTTTTACAATAAGTTTTTTATGTATTCTCCTTGCAAAATAGGGTTAGATTTTACTCAGTAAGAATCATGGTATAAAACGCTTATTGATAATATAAAAATTAAAAAAAAATATTAAAAAATTTCACAATTCAATCAAAAATTTGACTGCGAATTTCCACAATTGTATGCCGAATTATTGACTTTAATTTGATACAACACTCAGATGAATACGCGTTATCGCTCTCGGTTCATGGAATTTCTTAATGCATGACCTAGCCAAGTAAAGCAACTTCCTAGTCATCCTCATCATCACCCGGTATCCTGTCTAGGCCTGCCTCGAAACATCCCAGTTTTGCGCCGAGGTCTAACAATTCGATAGTTGTAAAAACTGTCTGGTGTCCTGGCCAGATATTGCCTTTACAGATTTTCGCGGCTGCTCATTCTCAGCCATATGGATTTAGTAACCACCCCCCCCCCCCCCCCCCGAATTTTATCCCCAACTTGACGGTCGTATCGCTCATGGACTTCGTTGTTACGTAGGCTACGGAATCGTCAATCCTCATGTATGGGGTCAAAAATTCTTCTGAGAATTTTTCTCTCGAACGCGGTCAAAAATTCGCAATTTCTCTTGCTAACAACACCTGTCGCTTAACAATACATAAGTACTGGCAAGATTATAGTCTTATACAGTAAGAGCTTTGGCCCTACATTGTGACATTTTGAGCGAAACAGGTTTTGTAAGCTGAAATAGGCTCTGTTGGCTGCCAACAAACGTGGGCGGATGTTATCATCATAGCTGGTATCGGTTGTGATTTTCGACCCTAGGTAGGAGAAATTATCAACGGTCTCAAAGATGCAGTCTCCTATTCTTATTGTTTTCGATTGACTAGAGAGAACACGGTAGAGAATTGCTACCGTCGCTCTTCCTTATCAGAATCTTCTTCCTTTCGTTTCGTTCGTTTTCGAACTTTTTTGTGTACTTCTCCTCATTATGTCGCGTTTGGAGAGTTCTCCTGACTTATATATTTTGCTTCACCAAGAGGAGATTCCAAAATCGATAATCTTCTCGTAAATGTGTGCTGGTTGTGAGGTTGGTGGATATACAGAAACTCAAATCCCATACATATACTGAATGGCATGATGTAATTGGAGTGAAAGAGGGTTGAGGGCTTCACATAATATGCGAAGAGAAGACGTCAATTTTTTTTCTGTGTGGTAATGAAAGATGTCTCAAATAATATTTCCACTTTTTTGGTTGTTGCCACCTTTGGTAGATTCGTCTCGAGCTCGTCACTTTTCCTGGTCATAGGCTTGTCTGGGTGGAGCCGAGAAATTGTCAAATAATCATCGTGCATATCAAGCCATCATTGTTTCATTCGGCATTCTTGGTGGTCCAATTGGCTATTGGCAATTGGCCCGAATCACACGATGATTCCATCCAAGACGGCACTCTTGCAATTTTCTCGCGATTGGTGCATCCCCATATCGATCGCAGATGTCCTCATTTCCGATGTGATCATGGCTTGTTAAGCTCCGCTGCGACAGCTTTATTTTCATTATTTCCAGGTGCCGTGCAGTCGGCAGCACTCAGAACTATAGAGGGACATTTGGTAAACGACGCTATGGTAGAAGTTCATTGATGTATCAATCAGAAAGGATGCTAGTTGTGGAACGCCACTTCTTCGTCAACACCTTCGAGGCGTGCTTAAAGGGAGGAATATTTCCAACTCAGTGGAAACGGCAAAAGTTGATTTCGCTTCTCAAACCCAATAATGTCTTTTGGATATTATGGGGAACATAATGTATAATAGTTTCAAAGTAACCACGCTATGGTGGAAGCAATAAGCGAGGTGGAGAATCTGGCAAAAGACGCAGTGCGTTATGTTGCCTGCTATACCGTACTGTCATAAGATATCACAAAAGCATTCATTTCTGCCAACTGAAAGCAAATTAAAGTGGCGTTTCCTGACATAGATGCTTCTCGATATTTAGCGAGTCTGGTCGAAAAGTACCCTTCGGGGAGGACTCTTTGGTATGAGGCGGATAAGGACCCCAAAGAGTACTTTATCAGAGCGGGGTTACTGCAGGGCTCGGTACTGGGCCCCCTGCTGCTGGATGTAAAATATTGCGTGCCGAAACACGGCACACACAGTACACGGTGCGCATGCGTCACGCATGTGGACGCCGGCGGTTAAAAACTCCCAGAGAAGGAAGCAGGTGAATTCTGTTTACCTAAGGGTGGCTCTATGGATTCTTAGTGCTTTTAAAACTACATTAGATGTGGATGTACTGATAGTGGCGGGCATGATGCCACTCGGCATCTTGGCGAAAGAAAAAAGTCTGTTGTATTATGCCGGACGTGTGGAGGAGCACAGGATATCAGAATGTGGGCAAGTCAGAGTTACTTGAGCGGATATATGAGGAGATTAACTACCAAATTGAACTTTATATCAACGAACACTGAGATCGCTACAGGCAGTATCTACACTGCTTTGACTGGGACGGTTCCCCGAATTACCTGGATGCGATGGCATAGCGGAGGATGCAGAGCATGTGATGATCTGGTGCACAACGTTCACGATAGAGAGAAGAAATCTCAACGAAGCACTGGGAACGAGCGTGGGATCGGAGAATATAGTTGCGAAGATGCTGACGTCGGCAAATTACAGAAGGAGCTGTTGAAGGAAGCGTGAAGAGATAAAGCAAAAGCAACATGTACAGTACCACAATATTGTGTGAGTGAACAGTCTGGAGCTAAGACCCCATACACATATATAGAGGCGGGCACGATACGCTAGAACTCTGTTACCGTGCAAAATGTAAGAAGTGCAGCGTAGCGTAAGAGAGATTGCAGCTAATCGTAGACTTTACGATAGTCTTGTTAGGGGCGTTACCGGTAGTCTTCTCATTCAGGATGACGAGCAGCTGAAGTCGTGGAAGGAGTACTTCTTCCTAGATTATCAGTCGTATATCATCCGGCTAAGTTCTAGCAATTGTGGATGTTATGGCTGGCCATCTTGACATTCGATTGTTCCTCCGTACAAAGATTAGCTCTACCATCAACATGCTTAAACCGGGGAAAATCACCGAACTTGGCGGTCTCTCTGCAAAACTTTTCCGTGCAACCCCTACAGTCTCTTCTTGTTATTTTCACATTCGTAACTGTTGGGAATCCGATCTTTTCCTGTAAGTAGACAAAAGGGATGATTGTTAACATACAAGGTGGGAAAGGTGGGCCTTCAGCGCGACAAAAGATGCGTCGATGGGTAGTTAGGTAAGTAGCAGCGGCGTTCCGAAAAGCCTAATCAGTACTGCGATGCGCCGTTTCAATGCTACAAAATCTCAAGACCATGACTACTGTGGGAAGAGAATGAGGAGCGGAACCAGTTCGTAGTTCTGTTAACTTTAGTTCGAACTTCGTTATTATCATTATAAATATACAGGTTGGCAATGTGATTCAAGCAGTGCCTGGCTTGATGAATTTTGAAGAGACTTCATTAGACTGCACTGGATTGAATTTGGCATTTGCAGCTTGTCTTTCAGCCGTTGAATTCACCTATCGAAAAAATGCATAATTCTTCAACAGAACAAATTTTCAGCTTCATTCGATGTAACCTACCTGTCGGTCGGGTTACCTTTTCGCGGACTTTAAAGGCATTATATTATACATACATTTCGGTTAACCTTTATCGCCTTTTCAATCTAGGATAAACCCTAAAGTTAATAGCATTTCCTTGTCGTGCAGTCGCTGTTTATAGTCTATTCAGCTGAATCAGTTTTGCATTAAAAGATTGGTACAAACACTCGGGATGTAGGAAATATGGCCAAGACCAAACTACATCTGCTTTGGATATTCATATAGTTAGTCAAAACTGGAAGAATCAAACGTACTACGAGTTAAAACAAGGCCCAAACACTTTATCTCCCAATTATTATAATAACAGTTGACAGTTTTGACAATTAACTATTATATGTCTGGCATTTAAAACAGCCGATATTTATCTGACACCTGACAACTGAATGCTCTATCTACATCTATCTACATCCGAAGCACAGATAAGATGACTTCTAATCATCAGGTAGTGGAATTTAGAAGTATAAAAAGGCGTAGGCTCCTGAAAATGGCACAGTTTTCCATTTAGCAGGAAAGCAAAAAGACATCATGAAATTCACCAACTTCTTTGCATTCTTCACTTTGGCTTTGATGCTCTTCGCTGGCTTCACTGCCGCTAAGAAGCACGAAGACCATAAATCGAAGGATGACCACCACAAATCAGGACATCACGAATCTGGTTGGGATAAATTCGTAAGTACTCAAAGTGTTCTCCGCAATAGCACTCTTTTATTAGAACTAAAATCGAATATTTTGTATATTAACAGAAACATGTTGCTGGAGACATCGTTGGAGGACTTGACGATGCTGGTGAAATTGCTGATCTTCTGTAAATAAAACCGTACTAGCATGTTCCAAAAAATTGAAATAAATTCAGTTTACAACAAATTCGAAAAGTGTTTTTTTTAGCATAAATTTTATTGTTTTGAGGAAAATAGAACGTAGGAAAAATTCCAAAAAATGTTTTTCGATTTTTTCAATTCATTTCTGAACCGAATGCTTTTGTTAACTTAGTGAAGTTTCATTTTTTTGAGCTTTCATGTAAAAAACTAAATAAAAACTCAGGGATATCAATTTATTGTCCAGCTTCCACATTGCGTATTCGTGAAAATGCCTTAGCACATATCTTAGTAACGTGTGAGATTCTTACTCTCAAAATCCACCCCTAATTCCTCTCGTTTTTTCCGTGGACCAACCTACACTATTTTTTCGAGGATTGTGCTAAGCTTTATTTACCTCTCATTTGACTCATAATTATGCTTGCAACCTCACTTTTTCTCGCCTCTTTTGCGTCACTCTATTTATATTGAATGCACCATTTGGCTAGCTGGATTCCACTTTTCTTGGCATGCAACCCCCTCCCGAACTAGATTGTCCAATGTTCACGTCTTATCCATTGTCTCCCTTAGACTTTTTCTGTTTTCCATGAATCTTAGACAGCGAAATATGCTGTGCTCCAGCCTTTCCAACCCCATCGTCGCAATTGAGACCGTTAAATAAACTCTACAATTTTAACCTATGCGCCATTCGAGATGATGCTGAATGCGACATAAATTTTTGTGTGGGCCTGCAAACCGCACTCATTGCACATGATATGGAGTCCAGTTCTTCCAGCTGACGCTGCGTAGAGCAATATGAAACTTACTTCTTTGACTGATTCACTCGTAGGCATCTATGCAACTCCATGTTTTGATACGAGCATATGCTTCCTTATGAAAATGAGTACTGATGTACCTGCAAAAAGTCTTTTAACCATAGTCACTGCTATGTTACCGCCGTTATCGACCCTTCTGCCAGTAGGAACTCAGCCTCAGTTTCTCTAGACGAGGGACCGAAAAAACGCAACATGGAAAATTTTCTGGAATTTTACATTTACAGATCGAAGTACTGCATAACTCCCACAATAAAGTAGATTTAAACTGTGGTTACAGACTGCCTATTTGCTTAGTGTTTCTTGTGTAAATCATTTTTAAGTTGGATCCTTGTTTAGTTGAATAGTGAATACAAGATAATTTTAGTTTTGTCTTGCAAAATGAAAGAAGTCAGTTCTGAACAAAAGACCATCGTAATCCCGCTGGCCAACGAAAATTTGAGTCACTCGAATATTGCACATAGGTAGGATGACTCAGACTCACTCAACAATTGTCAGGTTGCTGAAGAATAACTTCTACAAGAGAAAATCGAGTACTTCATCAGCTGTCGTCCTAGAATAGTTTTAAGACAGCAGCTGGTTTAAAGGACGAGTTGGTTTCGTCTTAAAGTGTACCAATTTCTTTGCGCTCAGCATAGCGTTGTTTACGAGATTACGAACTTCATGGTCGTAGGTCCGTTAAAAAATTTCAATTTTTGACTCTTATTATGCGTGCTTTCGTGCAATGAGCCCGCAAGCATATTGAATGGAGAAAGGAGCATTGGAATCAAGTCATTTTTTCTGACGATTGCAAATTTAAGTTATACAGATGAGACAGGAGACTTCATGTAAGACGCCGAGTCGGAGGGCATATGAGAATTTCATGCTAATATTTAAAAGCTCCAAAACAAAGTGGAGGAATTGTGTCAGGTTGCTCCAGAAGCCGGGATGTAGGGAACATTGCCTTGTAGGCTTTAGTATAACTCAGAATAATTACAAAATTATTCTGGAAGAAAATTGTTGATATGTTCGAGGAAGATGATGAGGTCTCTTTCAACACAAAAAAACGTCAGCGCATACTGCTGCACTGGTAAGTAATATTGCCAGTAATAACCACCAAGTAATAAATTTAAGAAAATACCTTTATCCAGTTGATTTTAGTGTCTGCGGCTTTGAGACGTATGCAGTTCTTCATTCGCCTTTTCCAGACACAATCCTAGAAGGGGATAATAATAATAATAATCGTTGGTGCAACAATTCGTTTGGATCAGGGCCTTGAAGTGTGTTAGGGCATTTCATTCAAGACCGTAAAGGTACACTACAGTACCCTGTAGGAGGTAAAGTGGTCAGCATTGCGCTTGTCCGTGATTATTACCCTGATTTGACTCAGGTACTCATTCACAGCTGAGTCGACTGGTATCCGACATCTAGTCAACAAATCTTTCTGCCACCAATGAGATTTGAACCACGATCTGCCTTTCGACAGGTTTGTCGTCTAACCACTCAGCTATCCAGGCACAGAAGGGAATGCTTTTAATAATATGTAATACCTTCCTCTTTTCTTGTATTTGAACACCCTGTAGCTTTCCTAATATACTCCTGCCAATTTCCTAATTCCTACGCCGACCTTCACTTACATCATATTTTATATTTTAAAATTAATAATTTCATTTTATTTGCCGAAAACCTTACCTTTCCTTAAGACTTTAAAACTCATTTATATTTAAAAAATATTTTTCAATTTTTCCATAATGGTAATTCTCTAAGGTTGGATGACCAGGCAAAAAGGAACGTTGACTTTCCGTGTAAACTTGCCCAAGTCACATATTATTGGATGCCGGTCCAAAGTTTTGCTTCTGAATGAAGCGACTGTAAATGTATTTTGCAATGACAAAATTTCGAAATTTAAGTTCATGGTTGGGGTCAGCGACGGTGAAAGGGAATGGGACCGACTGATGGAATGGAAGGTGATTAGCTGGACATTGTAGTCGGCTTTTGACTCTAGGTGAGCAAACGCA
Source organism: Hermetia illucens (assembly GCF_905115235.1). Taxonomy (NCBI): domain Eukaryota; kingdom Metazoa; phylum Arthropoda; class Insecta; order Diptera; family Stratiomyidae; genus Hermetia; species Hermetia illucens. Next base: position 109,913,186 of record NC_051850.1, on the reverse strand, counting down.
AAATGCCAAGCATTCAGGCTCGGACGTTCCTACCTACTTAAATTATAAAGGGCCGCTGGTGGTGGTGGCCGGTGGTAGGTCAACGAGAGAATCCGTCGAGAATTCTCCCCAACATCGGACACGTATGCCGAATGGTGTATATCTGCATGATTTGAACCAGATTGTGTGTAGCTGGAAATATTATTGGAACTTCAACCAGCCGATTGAGACGCCAACTTTCTTTGATTTCCAGAGCCAGTCGACAACTTACCTTACAGCCAGCCGTATGCTGTAAAAATAAGCGCTCAGCTTGCCGACTTGGCGATGATGTTGTGCCGCCACGTCAAACACGCCCCTACCTCTGATGTCATGAGGCAGGTTCATCCGCTCCACGGCAGATTGTGGATGATGCATTCGAAACTTGGACATAGTTATTCGTATCCGCCGCTGGACGTTCTCCAGATCGGTTTTCGTCCACGGTAATATTCCGAATGCATAAGCCAATGGTAGGTAGGTGGGTGGTGGTAGGTGGTGGTGGTCGCTCCGAGGAGGCCAATTAGCGCTTTGGTGCGCCGTTTTGAAGCCACAAACTCCTAAGACTGTGACTGTTGTTATGGGAGCAGGGAGACAGAGTCCAGCCGGGTCGGATCTTCAGAGCCAGCCCATAGCATTCACGATGGAAAGCAGCTCTCCGACCCTGCAGCTAGAAATCTCTCTGAGGTCCCCAAAAAATGGTTTACCCAGTGTCCGCAGCCTGACTCTAGCCAGAGCTGGGTAATCGCAGAGAAAGTGCATGAGGGTTTCCCTTCCTTCTCCGCAGCTAGCTTCGGCAATGCAAGTTGTAGGGTATGCCGAGCCTAGCGGCATGGTTTCCTATGGGCCAGTGCCCCGTATAGACCGCCGTACTCTTGAATGCATTTACACGCGTCTGGCACAGGAGCTTTCGTGATCGAGCTATGTTATAAGCGGGCCAAATTCTCTTTGTCTTGATCTCTCCAGCTTGTAAGCCTTCGCCATCTCAGGCCAGCGGGTGCTAGGTAGTGCGAGTAGACTTGGCCCCCAACAGCCACCAGGGGAACACCGACTGTATTCGCCGAAGGACTGCCAAGAGCAGAGCCTTACCTGGTCAATTCGTCAGCCCGCTCATTGAAGGGATATGAAGGGACAATGAGTTCATTTAACGTACTTATTTTATTCTTCCCCAAGAGATGCCATTTCAGTACCCGCTTTACCCGTCACAGTTCTTCCATGTATTTATGACTCGTCAAAGCTCCTTTTCGGTAATATCTGGAAAATTCCACTCAGCTTGCTCAGCATGCTGGGCGGGTAATCCCCAAAGTCCTCCCCAATATTCTTTCGCTTCCATCACCAAAAACTGTACTGTCTGGACGCTTTCTTGAGATTCGTTGAATGATCTGGAAAAATTCCGCTGGTTCCTCGCGTATGTGGCATTCTGAACACGTCTGGAATGGCTTTCGCCATATCGTCCTAACCGACTACATACGACAGAAAGTTTCTACTTTAGTGTGTCCAGAATTTCGACTACGGGTGTATCACTGGGAATAGCACAGTTCCTGTAATCTCTCTGCACTTTATTTCTCACCTAACTGCTGGCATTGCAGTGCAGATTTGAATCAGCCTTGCAATGTCCTGCCATAGTGAGTCCCGCAGACGTTCTAAACGAATTTCACTCAAACCAATGGTACGAAAGTAAATCTTTTGACCGTGCAGTCTGGCAGCTGTAATTGTACTACAATACACAAGTGATTGAAGTTCCAGCCGCGACATGTCAGCGCAATGCCGAGATGCGATGTCATCACCGATTTGAGAGAGAACTCTTGGAGTTGCTGGAAATGTATAGAGCCTGGGAAAACATTTTCGAGAATTCTATTCACGTTCTTTGGAACTCGTCCCGAACCTCAGGGAAGACTTCAGCTGGACGGTGAAGAAGAGTGCTTCGGCTAGTATAGAAACTGTTGCCTGCAGTACGGCCTGGTGTTGTCGATGCCACAATCGATGCTTGGCCGTGATGACTTAATGATGGCCATGATTATGTTGCTGCGAGTAATAAAGAGGTACTGTTATTAGACCCACTGCACAGTCAAATGCGGCTATTGCGAGAACCGGACCACTTAATTACTAGTTGTCTTGCCGTTTAATAACAAAAAGTTAGAAAAATGCTTCGAAAATAAATTTCCTAAAGAAAATATCTTTCCGAAGAAATAGTATAGTAACGCCATTTTATCGGTTCACCATTTATTTTCCTGTGCATTTATTTTCTTAGTGCATGTGTATGAAGCCAACGGGTATCGTCTAATTCGAATAAATATACAAGATGGGCAAAAAGTATGGTATCGCTTATTTTCTTAAATATTTCAAAAGATATAACAGGTCGGGAGACCGGCTCGCTGGGCGTTTCAGGTATGAGCGTGAGCGTTTGTCCCATTAGTACGTAGCATATACAATACAATGTGAAAATATCCACTTTGAACATTGACACTCAAAGTCTTGAATTTGCAAGGAAACGGCAACATTGACCTATTATAATCTTGTTAGTAATGGTGCGATTTCTACCAACCTTAAAAGGATCATATTCTATATTATAGCCTACATTACTGTAAATGTGCAATTTCGTGGTGCTCGGATGAACTTAAGGGGGGTTTCGCAGTCAATTACTAAAAATTATAGTAATACACTATTCTTAACTTTGAATGGACATTGGTATCGATGGTATCTCGTAGCTTAGGCACTATATAATGTCAGCTTTGTGATTTTTTTCAGATTTTTGGGTTGGGTAGTTTTTGAGAATGTGTCCGTTAAAGAGATGATCACTGTAGACCTCCCGCACTCCCCACTTTTCTAACAAGTGTCAAAACTAAGACCGGTTTTGGAAAGTACCAACCTTTCATTTGCATAATATAATATAAGCAATTCTATTCCCCTCTTAATGCAGGTCCAGAATTTGTTGCTTTGTTCCTTTTGACAACTTTATAGTACTACAAAAAAATGCAAGAAGAAAAATCCTTTTAAAATTACATTTACAATCGGGAAATAGGGTTTTCATTACATAATTAGCGCTAATCGTCACTAACTTATTAAACATTGTGCACCAAAATTTCAGAATTTCATTTTCACTTTATCAGCAGTACTGAAAGTGGGCACCTCATTAGTAGGCACTCGCCCCTTTTTGTAGCTCAACTTTTGAAGGACTTACCAAAAACACGTGACTAATGTCTTACCATAAATCGAATGCGTAGATTTGCTTACCTGAACTTTCAACACAAATTATATATCACAGTTTCATGAAATGGAGATTTGCCAAATTTAACTAGACAGTTTAACTGAAACGTGATACTCTATTTTTTTGTCCACCATGTATGATGTTTTCAGTGCCAATAATATTTTCTTTTATGTATAATTCAGATGTAAACGCATGGCATGTAAAAGCATTAGTAAGTGGTGATACGCCCTGTTTGTATGTTCAGGATTATTATAATAACTATGCCTTCGATATGCATATACATACATATTCATATCTTGGAGTTCGGAAATACCAGAAGGAATATTTTAAATGTTTGCTGGGAACCAACACCAACAACTGTACTGCCAAACCCTATATCCATCTCCACCTGTTGACTGCTGGAAGCCTTTTCTCAACAACTGAAGACGGAGAAGGATGAAGGCGAGATTCCAGCGCCTAAAAATGGGACAAATTGCACCAACTGGTCTTCTAGGTTGGGGATTGGCTAGGGCTGACAACCCTGCACGGAAAAAACTTGTTACGAAGCCACAAAAGGAGCCTCGAACTGGGCTGGTAACACAACGACAAACTCGACAAGGTAACCGGAATAACGATTGGCGCATTTTCTCAAGGAACGTGCGCTCCCTGTACAGAGATGGAGCTGCCAAGAAGCTAGCTGATACCCTGTCCCAATAAAGGGCTGATATAACAACTTCACATGAGATGCTTTTCGACAGGGACTGGTTTCCTGAACAAGAGTTGCTACACCATATATTACAGCCGCCATCCAGTAAACCATGTGCTTGGAGTAGGTTTTTTAGCAAGCCAAAACATGAAACTTGCTGTTACCGGCTTTAAAAACATAAGCGAGCACTTTGTGCTTCCGAGGCACATTGAGAAATATAAGTCTCATTAACGTCCACGCCCCTACAGAGGAGACTGCAGAGTCCCTTTTAAGAGGCAGTAGAACGAACCCTCGAAGCCTGTCCAGGTATGATATCAAAATCATACTTGGGGATTTTAACAGCCATCCATAACACAGTCTTCTGTAACACCAATAAGGGCGAAATGGATGGTGGAATAACCGCAGTCAACAGAGATCCTGAGGATGAAGCATCAACAAATGATCTTCACAGTCACCTGAATAACCTTGTCATTGATACGGTCAGAAACATACTTGGCCTCTGTCGCAAAGAAGTCGGAATGGCTGATTCGAAAGAATGTTGCATATTGAGTAATGTTGCATTCTCAAAGAATGCGGGCGCGCGGAGAATTATCACGAAGTCTGTCGAGCGAAAAAGCGACTTCACGGACGGAAGCCTGGGCGTGTGAACTCGAAACGTACAGGGAGTAACTCCACCAGCCGCGGAAGTTTTACCAACAAGACAGCAGGATGAAGCCCTATACAATTTGATGCCCACCATACCGAGACAATGAGGAAAATCTGATTTCCAATAGAATAAGCATATTGGACAACCAGAATACCGGCAAGTTGGAGGTCCCGCCAATTGAAGACAACGGACATATACTACCACCACCAAGTATAGAAGAAACAATCCGGCTTAAAAACTATAAGTCACCAGGAGCCGATGAAATTACATCCGAATTGGCAAAATATGGAGGCGGCCAATTACACCAAGCGGTTTATCAACTTATGCTCAAGGTCTGGGACAGTGAATCGATGCCTGATGACTGACGACGCCACATTATCTGTCCCATACATAAAGAGGGAGATATCACGCACTGCAACAATTATTGAGGTATCATGATGCTGGCTACCATCAATAAGATATTCTCTCCTATCTTGCTAGGCCGGATAGCCCCATACTCCCAGATCATCATTGGCCCATACCTCTCTGCGGCAAGCGAGATTGGAATGTGGACATTAGTTGCACCATTTTTTCATCGAGTTTAAGACCGCCTATGATAGCATAGCTAGGTAAAACTGTACACGACCATGAGAAAATTCGGTATCCCGACGAAATTGATAAAACTGGCTAGGCTGACCTTGACCAATGTGCGAGGCCAGATAAAAGCAGCAGCATCACTCTCGAGACCATTCGAAAGCAACTATCATGCAAATCTTTAACCTGGCCCCAGGAAAAGTGATCCGCCATGCTGAGATAAACGTGAGTGGTACGATCCCCATTTTCATCCATCCAACTACTGACCTAGGTTCTTAGTAATAAAAATTGCGAACTCTTGGCCGCGTTCGAGAGAAGAGTCCTCCGAAGAATTTTGGCTCCCTACATGAGGATGGACGATTCTGTAGCCTATATAACGATGAAATCTATGAGCGATAGCTTCACCATCTCACGTTGTGGTTAAAATCCGGCTTAATTGGTTGCCGGGTGGAGAGGGGGCGGGGGTCACCTAATCCGTATGGATGAGGATGATCCAGCCCGGAAAATCTATAAGGGCAATATCTATGGTAGAAAAGGAAGACGAGGCAGACCCTGTATGAGATGAAGATCTGACGTAGGTCAGGATGCCAGACAAACTTTTAGGGATATCGAATTGGCTGATCACGGGGCAAAATCGGGATGTCTTGAGTTGCTCACTATGGCAGGCCTAGACCGGATAACGGTTGTTGCGCTGTTGATGGTTATGATTCTAATTAAAATAACATCAAAAACACAATTCTTTATAGTGGTAGTTTTGCGAAAAAGGAACAAACAGGTAAACATTTTAAAGATTTGCCACGAAAGCAACTGTAGAATAGTAAGATTCCTAATTACGATTTCTGAGAGACGCTACATTGCTTATGTGGCTGGAAAACTATTGCAATTTTTGGTTTTGCTGTAAAAAATTTCCGAGTTTTTGCGCTGTACTATTAATATATATTATATGTTGCACGCGTAAACTGTTTCTTCTCTCAGTTGAGGAAATTGGGAAAAGGTTGAATTCAGCTCCATTCCCTGAGAGAATAGAAAGGAGGAAGAAGGGAGAGGTTATCCATATTTAAATCCGCTGAAAACTCTCCCCCCCCCGCTTTCTAAGTTATGTCCCCCAAAGGTTTTGTGTAGAAGGGGTGTTGAAAAGTCAGAACTTCTCCAACCGAAAAATTTGAAACAAATCACGAAACTGCCACTGTACGGTACTTTGGCTCCGAAATATTTCCCACACCAATATTTTTTCGAATAAATTTAATAATAGTTTATACTATAATTTTTAGTAATTAAATGCAACACCTCCTTAAATTTATCTTAGAATCATGAAATTTTGCAATAATATGGGCTATTATACTATATATTATGTAAAGCACAACTTATAATGCTTAAAAGAGGCAACTTGGACATATTATAGCTGCATAAGTAATAGTCTGAATTCCACCAAACCACCACTCTATGGCATAGCTCGTACTATTTGCTGGCTCTAGAATAAACTTAAAGGGGACTTTTAGTCAGGTCTTATATTGAATATATTCGGTGAAAGAAAATTTAACACGTTTTTCGCATGTATGGGGACCCCTCTCAAACTCAAGGTAGAGAGCAATGCAACTCATGGAGTGGAAGGGCGTTCATAGCTCTCACCTTTTCACCAAACTTCGTATTAACAGAAGTAACAATTTCTGTGAAAATGGTTGGGACAGACAGACAGACGGACCGAGAAGTAAGCAAACAGCAAGCCGATCTTAAGGGGGTCATCCCGTGTGAAGGCCGTTTTTTGTTGGCTTCTTTTAGAAATGTTTTGTGAAGAACTGGGGAAAGATACAAACACGAATTGTTCACCATCGATTTACTAATATCTTGAGCCTGCGTAGTAATTTTTCAAGCCCGATCACATAGTTCTTTATTGAAATACAGAGCAATTTACACACCCATCTCCAAAGAAAGGAGTTTTTCTGCTGCCACGCTAGAGGGCGCTGCTTTCATCTAAAAGAAAAAAAGTAAACGGCATTTTAACGTGCAGACTTAACTACAGTCCGCAAACTAAACTGCTATATCTAGTCCATAAACCTTAGGTTTCTTCAAGAAACACATGTACGGCCTTGGCTTCAATTCTTGTCCTTTTAGCGGTGATCGACATGAATCTAGCATGTGAATTATTACGTCTTTAACACTATAATCTCCGAATGACTCCGAATATCGAAAAACCACTTTGCCCATATATTCTACACTATATCTAGATACAATTGATGCCAAAAAAAATTCGATTCCGGGGATCCGACACATGGGATGACCCCCTTAATAAGATTTTGTTTTTCACAAATCCTAATCCTGTTAAATAATTTTGGCGGTTTAGTTGCATGTGCTCTGCATTTCCCTTCCAAAAATTTTCCCCCTGTGCGGGGATGGGGTTGAAAATTCAACCTTTAGCGGAAATAGTAGCTTCTTCATTTCCAGCCTAATATGAAATATATTTTCTGATAGAAACTCTGCCCTTAGTAGGCTCTTGTAAACATATTTACGATGAAAGAAGCTCCTTTAAGAGTGAGCTATCACAAATCAGGCAGTAATTGAAAAAAAATTGGCTTTCTACTGCCTCATAAAAACCACCGAAGATTTAATTCGATTTAAACTTCTTTAATCGCGTTTAACGATTGACAGTTTGACAGTGAGTCGCGTGGGGAATACCCAATACCCCCCCAATATATTATTGATATTCATCTTGAGCCTGACAGTTGAATGAAACTATCTACATTTGAGCTCAGATAAGATGAATTTGAATCTCCATACAGCAAAATTTAGACCTATAAAAAGGTGCAATCGTCGAAGGGTGGTATAGTTTTCCGCACAATAGCAAAGTGGAAAGACACCATGAAATTCACCAAGTTCTTTGTATTCTTTACTTTGGCTTTGTTGCTCTTCGCTGGCTTAACTGCCGCTGCGAAGCACGATGACCACAAATCCAAAGATGACCACAAATCAAGGGATGACCACAAATCGAAAGATCACCACAAATCAGGACATCACGAATCTGGCTGGGATAAATTCGTAAGTGGCAATTGTTGAAAACATATTCCATTGGCTAAAATCGAATAATTTATATATTAACCGGAACACGTTGCTGGAGACATCGCTGGAGGACTTCATGACGCTGGTGAAATTGCTGGTCTCTTTTAAACATCGTTACCCTACATCTGTAACCGGAGTAGCTTCAACTTTGCAATGATTAAAAAATTAAAATAAATTCGGTTGGAAGAAAATTAGAATTTTTTTAGTTATTGTAATATCTCGTTCCAAGCAAGAAATCAGGAAATATCTTCTTCAGGTTTTTTTGATTCATTTCTGGACATGTATAATAGATGTATTGAAGTCTGTTTTTGTCAGGAAGCTTGTGTTGTTGAGGGAGTCTAACTATATTGGCAGTTTCTTTTTCATATCGAACCGGATTTGAATAGTCAATGGTCCTTATATGGTGGCTTTTCCCTCTCTTTCTAATTCTCAAATCTCATTCCAGGAAACAATTCGTTATGCCTCAATCAAATAATATCTTTGATTTGAAAATTTTATTTATAAATACTGGATCCCACTTTTAAGCAAACCTATTCGAAAAGTCGATCTATGAAACTCGATTTAATAGAATTTCATTCACTTTTCTCTGGAAGTTGTTGTATCTTTTTTTTTTAAAGAACGAAAAATGACTGTCCATTTGCCTGCAATAGTAAACTGGCAAAGTGGAATAAGGCGAATGGCGAAGGCGAACGGATTGAAGAATGGAGTGGGGCTTAGGGTTTGAGAGGACTTATTAGGCATTGTAGTGGCGAAGGTGCAGTACTTTACGTTGACTTCTGGAAAGACGGTTATCGCAATTTACTAGAATGAAAACTTGTGGTATGAGCTTGCGTGGAAGTAATTTTGCTTGCCTTTTTTCGATAGAGAAAGAGAGGTTCGGGAATTAATTAATTTTAAATGCCGGGCACCGGCTAGTTTCCACTTGGTAAGGTATAAATACAGCTTAGTCGAATTAAAATTCATACAGATTCGCTCGCATACTATTCCCTTCGTGGAGGGGGGATTACGAGGGCAGTAAGAGGTTCAAATTATAAACATTGCAAGATGCTAACTTGGTTGGGGTTGGAAGATGGATGGACGAATGAATGGATAATTTCAATAAGGCCGAACTTCGCGGCTTCATACTGCATTCTGTCGACTTATTGTACATCTTACCAATGTTAGCTTAAGTTTAGTGTCCCGCATTATTCGCTAAGATGAGGAGATATCCGACTCGGTGAACCTGTGTAAAGATTTTGCCATTGAGCGATGGCTAAACACCAAATTGGTGATAGCTGACCAAAGAGGCAGAACTTTTCGAAAAACCTGAACCTATAGAAGTGACAAGATTAGCGCCTACAAATGCTATCGCTCCATTGAAGTGACCCGTCGATATGCGCTTGAATTATTAAAAGTCACAATTCTAAAATGGGAAAATAAGAAAAATATCAACTTTGCCGTGTGCGTGAAGCTGGAGAAACTCGAGATCCTAGGTCCACAATGGATCACATCATCAATCGATTCTTCCGTGCCTTAGATCCTTGCGAGGTGCTACCGTTGGGGTGCTCATCCTTTCTTGACATCCTCAGCCCATAAAAATGGAGTGGATGTGAGTTCTGCGGGAAGAACGAAATTCAAAGTAAAGACAATTTTCTTAAATTAGAGTTAAGGAGTAAAGAATGAAGACAACTAAAATATTATAAAATAGTTAAGAATATTGATCAAATAATAGTAACGAACAACGCCGTAGCCCGCTTCAAGCCAGATTGGAGGAGGGGAGATGCATAGCTTCAATCTATGTATGAATGTAGGCCACCTTAGGGGGTAGGCGATGAAAGTTCAGAAACTTTGTAGTGTTGCTGATTATTGTCTGGGGAAGCTGTCATCGTACCTCGCAGTTAGGTATAAAATATCAATAATAATAATCGTTGACGCAACTAACCAATTGGATTAGGGCCTTGAAGTGTTAGAGCACTTCGTTTAAGACGGTAACGGTACACTACAGTGCACGGTAGGAGGCAATGTGGTCAGCATTGTGATCGCCAGAGATTATTACCCTGATTTGACTCAGGTACATAGCTGAGTCTACCAGTATTCGACGTCAAATCACAATACAAATCCCGCCTGTTGTAGCTGTTACGTTATTAGAGATTCGTCGAGCGCTTATGACAGTATGCATATGTGACTGTGAAGCGAGTTATAGACAAGTACCGTTTTATTACTCACAGCAGAGGCATCCCAGTGTCATCAGAGGGCGTGTCCGACAGAAAATCATCACGGAAAATGGTGACCAGGAGAGGGCAGAGGCGGCGGCATCAACAATACCACGCCGCACTGCTGGCAATAGTCCCAGTACTCGCCGAAACGCTGACTGTAGAGCGAGTTGTAGACAAGTACCGTTTTATTACTCACAGCAGAACCATCCCAGTGTCATCAGAGGACGTGTTCTCAGTACTCGCCGAAACGCTCTTTTCCAAACAACAAATGGACCAGATATTCCCAGGCTCTATCATCTCGAAATAACAGAGAATTCTATCTCAAATCAATGAGCTCTTTTTGGTCCTATATGCACTGAACTTCCTTTCATGTTTTGTGTTAAGTGCCAGCTGACACACTTGATGTACTTGGATGATATCACTCTATATGATGGTTCTGATGACCATCTTGAATCTGTTGCGACCTGTTTTGCCGTTAATGGAATTTGGATTGGACAAGAGTTGACTTCAAGGCAACTGGAGAGGTTATCACGTATCACACACCAGACATAGCATAGTATCGTCTAACTTCAGCGGCAAGGATGTAATTGAATTTGTGGCACAACATCAGCGCCAAATCGATTCGCTACGAGTTTAGTCTTACAACAAAGAGCAGCCGAGTCCCTTGAATGTGATTAATTGTAAGGCAGGTTGTGGGCTGACTCCACTTAACTTGAAAGATTGATTTTTCACTCCTCTGGTGAATGGAAGTTGAAAGCGATACACAGTAAATAATGCCTCTAACAACCATTTGCTGACCTGTGTTTGTGGATCAGGACGGCATGGTCGTCTTATAAAAACCTGATCAAAGGGTGGGTGAAGAACGTCTAGCGCAGAATGTGCGGTTCAGCGTTAGAAATATTGGACTATTAATGTAACGTGTGTGTGTATGTGTCTGTGTGGTGGATGAGAAGCTGTTTCTGAGCACTCAGGCCGTGTTGGCCCATTGTACTCGCCTCCCCCATCTAACGGAATATTTCGGATTCGTTAACGTATCGCAGGATTTTCATTAGTGGCTGTGATGCTACCCGTCGCACCAAAGATCTGATGCAAGATGTGTCCATAGGCGGGGCATTCGCATAGGAAATGCTCCGTGGATTCCACTTCCACATTACAGGAGGGACATGTATCAACTTGAGTAATTCCTATTCTGAACATATGCCCAGCTAGTGAAGTATGGCCTGTTAGAATGCCCACAATACATCTGCAGCTCCTCCTCCTCGCTTTTCGACAGGATAAATTTTGCGATACGGATGCTCGGTTCTAGTAGGCGCTGCCACCTGTCATTATGGGAAGCTTGTTCCCAGTTTTTGAAAACAGACTTAGCCAATGCTACTGATACTCCAATTGTTGGTTCAGATTCCGGCGTAATATTGACCCCTCTTTCGCTAAAGCATCTGAGATTTCATTTCCCCCTACACCATAGTGACCAGGTACCCAGAGTATTTCCACCGTATTGAATCTAGAGATCAGAGAGAGATCAAATGGTTTCTGTATTCCTGAACGATTTTCGAGGTGACCAAAGGACTACTCAACGCGCTCGATGCAGTTTGGCTATCACTGCAGATTGCGATGCGCCTGCCCTTCAACCGCTCGTCAATCACCAAGTTTGCCGCCCTTAGGATCGCATAAACTTCGGCTTGAGAAACCGTTGCATATTGTCCCAAAGAAAAAGCCCACTTCTCGTTTTGTTTCGAGAGGTAGACTCCGGCTCCAGTACCCTCTTTATTTCTCAATGTAGCACTAAGAGGCATAATGCTATCTGTGGGGGTGATTCACCAAAACCTTGCATAAAGGTATCGGCTGATTACGAGAATTTATCTGGATTGCCGATATGAATTGCAGGCAGTTCTCGATAGTTTTTTTATAGCATACATTGTGCCTTTGTGAAAGTCCTCAGCGAAATTCGTTATTGAATCAAGCCCGAAAATACCGGAAGTCTCTTCCATTCGGGAAACGAAGGGTGGTGAAGTCTTGGTCGAATCAGGCAGGAGAACAATAGGTGAAGGTGCGGTCTGTGAAGTAGTTAAGGGGCTACTGGGAGAGCTCTCTGGGAATTCGAGACCTTGACCGCATAACAGAAAAGAACGAAGTAGAAAAGGCCATCGTGCTCAAATGCCCATAGGTAACTAATGCCCGGATCCCGGTGCAAAGCAACAGCTTGGATGCCCCCCCTCTATCATCTCTATTAACTCCCGAGGCAAAAACTCGCTGTAATGGAAGCTGCGGAACAATACGCGAGGAAACAATCTTTTTGTTCGTCGCTTGGGTAAACCCAGGCCGCGCTGGAGGGCACTACTCTGTTTCAGAGCTCCGGAAAGAATGTCACAAACTCCGCTGCTTGACACATGTGTAAACGACCTGGAGGAGGCATTTACCATAATGACACAGCACAGATCAGCCAAAGGGAGGCTATGAAGAGCACTAATGGAGAGCCGTTGACAGGAGCTGGTCATAGCAGTGAATGGGACTTGTGGGGACTTGGTTACAAACTGGTAACTCGAACAATCGTGGCTCTGTGGATACCCTGTTCACTTAAGTTGAGCAGATGGACCGCACTGTACGGCAACTATTCCCTGCATACCCCGTACGGGATCAGGACAGCAATGCGGAAAGCGCCGAGGACTGCCCACTTTTCTCTATAAAAGATTGGAAAAAGATAATCCTCTCGAAAAAAACAAAAAGGCGCTAGTAACTGATTGTATCCTGGTATATAAGGTATATAAACTGGTGCTCTGGAATCGGACAGACCTACTGCTCGGCGCATTCAGCGCCTACCTGAAAGAGAGGATTATTCCTTTCTGAATGGAAAGTGGCAAGGCTCGCGCTGATCAGCAAACGAAAAGGCGATCATGAGTTGCCGTCTTCATACCCCCTACTTTGAATGCTTGACACTGCTGTTTGGCAGGGACATCCACAGTTGATACTGTCATGCAAGTCGTCGATGCCTTCCAGCGAGCGGAGGAATACAGCCGCGTAGCTCGACAGACGGTGTTTCTCGGAACGCTTGACTTCAGAAATGCCTCAAATTTCGTAAAATGGAAAGACGTTCAGGGCTGTCTCCTATGAATAATTTCGCCGCGCTTGTCGCTGGACGCACTGTCGAAGATGCGCAAAGCAACAGACTCTTGACTCAAGGATGAGCTTTTTCGAACAAATCAAATCTGCAGCTTTCAAGGATACAGCTAGAGTTTTGGCCTTGGGTCGGCTAATAGGCAAGATTGAAAAGGCACGATCCCCTGATTGTGTGTTTTGCAATAGAGTTATGGACGAGGTCCAACACACCTTTTTTTCCTGTGGAAGGTGGGGGTACCGCCCCCCCCAACAACATTTTCGAAGCACACTGACAGGTAGAGCCGTGTTGCGCATTCAGGTTTCTCTCGTTGCAAAGAAGATGGAGCTCGACCAGTGGAGGGGCCGGATGGCAGGGGGTTCCTTGAGCTAACAGTTCTTTCCTCCTCTCTCCTTCCATTGGTGCCTGATTTGAAGACACCCCAATGCGGGAGAGCTTGAGTAGTGTGGCAAACCCGAGCCCGAAGTATTGTGACAAACGGTTCCAGGCTAGCTCGCTGCCGGTAGGGAGGTGTTTAGTTGGTTGTCTAACAGCATACCGTGCGTAAATGCAGTCGCCTTTCCTACTCCACAAAAAAGATGCATACGAGCAACAAAAATAAGTAGGAATATTTTCTATCTCATATTTTTCTCAAAAATTAAGACCTATCATCTTCACCAGCAATTGCGCTATTTCTTTTTCGCCTCCATATTTAACCAATTCGGCTGTAATTCCATCGGCTGTTGGAGACTTATGATTTTTTAGCCGATGAATTGCACGGACTGTTTCTCCTAAAAATAGTGTTGGCAGTATTTGTCCGTCGTCTTCAGTTGACGGGACCTCCAACCCGCCGATGTTCTGGTTGTTCAGTAGCTCATCAAAATGCTCAACCCATCGCTCCAATATGCCCATTCTGTCGGAAATCAGATTTCCCTCTTTGTCTCGGCAGGATGAGCATCGAGGTGTATAAGGCTTCATCCTGCTGACTTGTTGGTAAAACTTCCGCGCCTGATGCGGTTGCTCCCTGTACTTTTCTAGTTTACAGACTTATTGTTTCTCCCAGGCTTCCTTTTTCCGTTTGTGAAGTCGCTTCTCCGCTTGACGGAGTTCGTGATAAGTCTCTGTGCATGTCCGCGTTTTTTGAGAATGCAACATTACTCGGTATGCAGCATCCTTCCGATCCGTTGCTAGCTTACATTCATCGTCAAACCAGCCGTTCCGACTCCTTTTGCGGCTGGGGCCAAGTATGCTTGTGGCCGTATCTATGATAACGTTCTTCAGGTGGTTGTGAAGATCATTTGTTGATGCTTCATCTCCAGGTCCTCTGTTGACTTTGGTTATTGCCGCATCCATTTCCCTCTTATAGGTGTCGCGGAGGGCTGTGTTGTGGATGGCTTCAGTGTTCACTCTCACCTGATTGTCAGAGGGGATTCTAGGTGGTATTGTTATTCGAGCTCGGAGTACCATGCCAACGAGATAGTGATCCGAGTCTATATTGCCCCCCCCCTATATATTCTGACATTCATCAAGGCTGAGAGGTAGCGGCGTTCGATCAACACGTGGTCAATTTGGTTGAAAATGGTCCCGTCTGGAAGAGCCCACGTATGTTTGTGGACCGCTTTCCGCGCAAACCAAGTACTTCCAGCAACCATTTCGTGTGTCCCTAGTAATTGAATAATCCGCAGTCCGTTATCATTTGTATAAGCCAGCGTATCACCTGAATACGTGCTCCCTCTCTACTTGGCTGTTAAAATCCCCAAGTATGATTTTGATATCATATCTGGGACATTCTTCGAGGGTTCGTTCTACTGCCTCGTAGAAGGTATCCTTCTCCGACTCTGCAGTCTCCTCTGTAGGGACGTGAACGTTAATGAGTCTTGTATATCTAAATTTGCCTCGCAAGCGCAGAGTGCAAGCCGTTCGCTTATATTTTCAAAGCCGATAACAGCAAGTTTCATTTTTTGGCTGACTAAGAAACCTACTCCGAGTACATGGTTTACTGGATGGCAACTGTAATATATGGTGTAGCGATTCTTCTGCAGGAAACCGGTCCCTGTCCAACGCATCTCCTGTAACGCTGCTACATCAGCCCTATATTGGGACAGGGTATCGGCTAGCTGCTCAGCAGCTTCATCTCTGTACAGAAAGCGCACGTTCCATGAAAAAATGCGCAAATCGTTCTTCCTTTGTCGTTACCGGGTTCGTCGTTGTGTAATCCGTCCAGTCCGAGGCTCCTATTGTGGCTTCGTAACAAGTTGTTTTCCATGTAGGGTTGCCAGCCCTACCCAACCCCCAACGGGAGGACCAGTTGATACAATTTGTCCTCTTCGCTGGCTTAACTGCCACTGCGAAGCACGATGACCACAAATCCAAGGATGATCACAAATCAAAAGATCATCAGAAGTCAAAGATCACCACAAATCAGGACATCACGAATCTGGCTGGGATAAATTCGTAAGTGGCAACCATTGAAAATATATTACATTGGCTAAAATCAAATATTTTCTTTATTAACAGGAGCACGTTGCTGGAGACATCGCTGGAGGACTTCATGACGCTGGTGAAATTGCTGGTCTCTTTTAAATATCGATACCATATGCCTGTAACCGGATGGGTTTCAACTTTACAATGATTAAAACATTGAAATAAATTCGGTTGGAAGAAAATAGTTTTTTGTTTTTAGTTGTTAGTTCCAAGCAAATCAAATATGAAATTATTCTTTTAATTAATTTCTAAACGTTGTTGTATATAGCATTTCCATCTCAAGCTAACTACGTTCTAGATGAAATTAATCACTTTTTAAATCGAACTAACGGCTCTCCAATTCATTTTGAAATTCATGGAACTGATTTGGAAAGACGTGAACTTGGTGTGGAAAGCCGTTAATCTGCTTTGAAAAATATTGGAAGTGGAAATGCTATAATTGGCGTAGTGGGGGCCGCTTTTGTGAGAAAGTTTATGTGATTGAGGAATCCAGATACATTCGTGGCTTCTTTCTCCTGTCGTACATCGTTTAAATGGCCATTGTCCTCCTATATTGTGGCTTTTCCTTTCTTTCTAATTTTCAAACCTCACTCAAAGAAAATATGCCTGACTAAAGCAACAATTTATTTTTCTTTAAATTTTGCTTTTGAATATCGGACATAACTTTTAAAAGAAAGCTGATCGAAAGCTAAATCTGTGAAACTCAAATTGATACAATTTCATTAATTTGTCCCAGAAATTTGTTGCATTTTTAAAGAACGAATATGAACTTTTGGCTATTGGCTTGCGACAGGCCCACTCAAAAAATGAGTTCTATATCATTCAGCACAAAAATGATGGTGTTGAATTCAAACCCTCGGAGAAAAACTAGGGTGTTCACGCGGCAGGATGGGTCCCGGCACCTTCGAACGGTGAGCAAGGATTCATGACGCATGGCCGACGTCAGGACGTAAATAAATTAGTTCGAGCAGAATAAATACTGCATGATAAATATTAGTACCATCTTTGGAAAAACCGGCAAACTAGCTAGAGGCTTTCGGAGAAGGCGCATTGATGTTTGTGCTTTACAAGAAACTCAATGTTGTGGTCCGAAAAGCTGCGACAAAAAGCGCTAACGCGGTAAAAATGGCTATAAACTTCTCTATTTTGGTAGCCCACACACTCAATATTATGTTGGCATTGCTATCTATGAAAGTGCCTCTAATACCGCTAAAAAAAATCGAACGAATTGATGACCGGCAGATGAAGCTCACCACCATCAGCTAATCGCACTATTCACTCCTTCACTGCATTTTCACCACAGACAGGTCGACTTGACACCGGGAAAGGTGCTTTCTGTTAATTTCTCGACAAGAAGGCCAGTAACGTGCCTGCTGATGACCATATCATCACTGGGAGCGATTAGAATGGTTATATGGATGAAAAGGGTTGAAGGGTGGTGCAACTTAATGGTGGTGACCAGTGTGTAGGCGATTTTGCGGACACTCAAGACCCCGTACTTGCCAATATGTATATGGTTTATCAAACGATTATCTAACCTTCCTATACTTTATATTGAGATCAATAAGTGATGAATCGACTATTTCTTCATATGACGTCGACATTTTATAACCGTCATTGACTGCAAAGCTGTTCCCTTTGAGACCATCGCACCTTAACAAGGGCCGTTACTAAAATGACACTGTCTAAATAAGGTTCCGCGAAAAGAAACGGTTCTGCCATACAATAAAACACTAGCCAATTGAAAAATTTACAAGAATGGTAACCGGGAAATCAATCGCTGTTGTCGGAACGTAAGTGGCTGCAGAAATACGTATACCGTTTTAGAGCATGACTTTAAGTAACGCACACCAGTCCAGCGCAACACGCAATACAATCCTAGAGTACGCCGCATTCAACCGATAAATTGCAAAAATTCTAGACCCAGCCTTCGTTACTCGAGGAAGTTCCACTTTGTGTCTATCATGATACCTAGGTATTTCACCATCAGCTTCGATTGGACGATGACCTCATCAGTCTGAATAGGGAGGACTGTCGAAACCCGCGATGGCGAGGCAGCTGTTCCGGAAAAAAGTTCAGTCAAAATCGCTAGACCTGACCATGTATATTTGAAGACATGGAATGGGTAATGCAGCCGACCGTACTAGCTAGAATCAAATAGGAGAGGCTCATTAGGAAATGCACGACAGTGGTGAAGCCTGTGCGGTAGGAGTTACTGGACCAGGTTTCCTTCTACAGGTGAACATGGAGAGCAGCGGAAAATCGCGTTTTCTACTAGGATCGTGGCGCTTCTGGTGAAAGTATTGCACACCCTGCAGATTTGGGGCGGTGTCCAGTCTTCAGGGCGAAACAAAAAAGAAGCTAGGACACGATTAGCATGATCCGCATCCCATAAATTAACATTCGCCGGAGTGCAACCGCTCACGTATTGCTAGTACAGTTCGTCGCGAAAGTAGAAGCTGGTTCGGTGCTAATCAGCGAGCAATATCGGAACAAGGACCAGGCTTTATGGCGTTTTGACTTATCGAAGAATACTCAAACATTCTTTTTCAAGGCCGAGGGAATGTTTTGTGTGGATTCCATGTTTAGGGATACCTTTTTTTTGCTCCCTAACGCCGAAAGAGATGGCTCTGGAGGCCGTCGTTTCAGACACGGAGGGGTGAATCTTGGTAGGAGGCGACTTTAATACTAGAGTCCTTGAATGAGGCATGCCTCACCTAGATTCCAGCTGCAAATGAAGCCCCCTGACATAACTTTTACGTCGGAATGTCTAGTACCGCCGGTTGGTGAGCACTAGAGGACTTCTCGGCAAGCGACCATCAGTTCGCTGCGTTCGCGAGGGTAAATGTTGGGAGCTGGCAGAACCTAGTCAAAGTGCTAAATGAGGACCCGTGAGGACTTGGCTATAAATTTGTCATGCGAAAATCAGGGTTCCGCAGAAACTCTGCATACTAAGTACCGGCCAGATGGGCCGCATTGTATGGATATTATTCCCCAGATATCCCGCAACAGTTGATGTCAACAGCGCGGAAGCTGTCGAGGATTGCCGCCTTTACACAATGGTTGAGTTCGAAGAGTGGATAACACTGCACGGAGTAGCCAGCAATGCAATTCTCGTCCGTCCTTAATATGTGCACAATTCTCAGCAACTTGATCTTGGCGTGCAGATAACTCCATTTCCAGATTTCAGACAGAGTAGGGAAAGCAGATGTAAAGCTGGTAATGTATCCAGCGACATCCAGTTCGGTGCCACAGTCACTTCTGATGACTGCTTCTTAGATATATGAGTTGGTGGACGCCTTCGAAGCTCTGCCCATTGATGCAGATAATGAGAGCGCAATGATCCGTCAGATTGAGAACGTTGTTTTATTGGTGTTTATCTTCAGTCTAACTCTACTCGTCTCGTTTTGCAAATCCAGAGCCATTTGCCTAAGGTCCGTAACTTGGTGAGAGAACAAATAGATGTCATCAACCTAGTCAAAGTGTTTGAGGAAAGATGTCATCATCCATCGAATTCTTTCCCGTCTTCCGGACAAGGCAGCATGATGCAGGATGCAACCCTGGCGCACTCCGCTTTCAACTTCAAAGTCCTCTAAGATTCTACGTCAGTGCAGTACGTGATATTTTGCGCCATCAAATGGCTCTCTGATAATAGCTATTAGTTCGGAATGGCTTTCTTGCCTAGAGCACTCCAGATACACTCCCTGTTCACACTATCGAAAGCTTTCTCGAAATGAATGATTAACAGTTGCAGCGAATAACCAGCCTCTCTCTGTTGATCAAGCTTTCGAGATGTTCTTTGATGCGTTCCAGAATTATTTTTTTTGACACAAGCGCACGGGGATCGTCACACTCAAAGCGGATCCTATTCTTTGGGATCTTGAAGATCATCTCCCTTTTTCACCCTCTGGGAAACGTCTCGGATTCCCAAGATTTCTGTACGAGTTGA
This sequence comes from Hermetia illucens, assembly GCF_905115235.1. Lineage (NCBI taxonomy): Eukaryota > Metazoa > Arthropoda > Insecta > Diptera > Stratiomyidae > Hermetia > Hermetia illucens. The sequence continues at coordinate 109,893,289 of NC_051850.1, read as the reverse complement.
AGATCATCAGGAACTGAACGTACAGCGGTAAATAACTCTGGGAGGAGACCGTCGAGTTCACCGGCTCTACTCTGTTGGAGTGCATTGATGAGTTGAAGATCATCAGGAACTGAACGTACAGCGGTAAATAACTCTGGGAGGAGACCGTCGAGTTCACCGGCTCTACTCTGTTGGAGTGCATTGATGGCTGAAGTGATTTCTCTTCTGTTTGGATGAACAGTCCATATCCGCATGTTACGGCGACTAGCCATTTCATCCACAAGAGGAGGAACTTCAGCGGATGTAATACCCTTAAGAACCATGGTGAAGTGTTCTTTCCACCTCTGAGAAATCGACCGTTGACGTCTGAAATATGCAAACTCTGTTGTGATGCGTTATCTTCCGCTTCCCTGACTGCCGCAATAGCAAATCCTGTCTTGTCACGGCATACACTACGTTGGACTTCATGGTATCGGAATTTGACCGTCATGCCTGACATCACTCGTTGTGGTTAATAGCGCCCGGGAAAAGAGAATTTTGACGGCGGTTTAATACTCATCGATATTTTGAGGCGGGTTACTCAGTAGATCTGCCGTCCGATCAGCAAGATCATTGCCCCATTGCGAAGCGAGAGCTGGGTCATACAAGCGCTCGATGTTGAACTTAGGTGATCACAGCGAAAGTAAGCGAACATCAAATGGTGATCCCTTTTCAAGCAGATAAAAGCGAGATGTAAGCCACACTGGTTACGCATATCCAGAAGACAACTTCTGATCGCGAAGTGGTCGATCTGATTGCTCGTACGGCGTCGGTCAGTTGAAATCCAATTAATATTATGCCAAGCTCTGTGCTTGAACAATGTGCCACAAATGACGAACCGGCGGAAGTTTTCTGCAACAAAACCGCGAGCCTTCCAACATTACCGTTACTGTAAAAAAGACGTGTCCGAGGAAGGTGTTATTAGATCCCACCATCCCATTCACATAACCCATTACAATCCCAATGCGATCTTTAGGAAACCTCCCCTGGACAGCGTTCAATTGCCCGTAGAAATTATCCTTCTGTACTGTATCGGAAGTCTTCGTTGGGGTGAAGCATTTTACAATTGTGATGCTCCTTAACCTGGACCGAATCTTACAATTAGAAGTCTGTCAGAAACCGGCTCCCAGGTGAAGAAAGTGCGCCTCGCGGTAGCCGTCAGAAGCAACCGGACACCAGATTTGCATCTGCTACCGCATGGTGCATCGCCATTAGTCTGGCAAGAGGGAGAGGGGTACTCTTGAGAGTCGCCATATGTTATGTCGCATAGGACCAGAATATCCGGCTTCAATTGTTGGAATTCTCACTCTAGAGAAAGTGAACACTCTGAGGACAGGCGCTACCGATATCGAGAAGCGTGCGCACATTCCACAAACTAATCATAGTCTGTTTTCGATAGCCAAAAGTCGAAGCCGTGAGGTCAGTACCTCTCCGAGGCGTTCTTGATGTTTCGGTAATAAAGTTTTAAAATTTACTGTTTGCTGGCCCACGCTTCTTGCGACAATACTTTGAGTGTATTCTTATGCCTCAACTCAAATGATAGCAGGAGGCGAGGGTTGGGCTAATTAGCAAAGGAGAAAAGGATCCTTAGCTGCCGTTTGCTTAGGAACTGCTGTATATACTTTACAGGGAAAGTGCTCAAAAAGCTCACCAGGTACTGATCCCCAAGGCAGTTCGTGTTCAGAGCAGGGAAATCTACAGTTGATACTGTTATGGAGGTCGTGGATACGGTTCATCGAGCCGAGGCACAAATACGTCCATCTCGACGGATACTGCTCATCACGCTTGATGTCATAAATGCCTTTAATTCCGTAAGATAGGCAGATATGAGGATATCGAGTGATCGTACGCTGAGAGAAGAAGGGGGATCCACTCTAGTGTCGGACCTCTGGAACGCATCCTACGATAGTCTGCTAAGGCTCGACTGCAAACGACGTTTCGGCACTTGTTGCACAAGGGACACAAGGGACACAAGGGAAACTTTGCAAATTGATGCGATATTGATGTGGTGAAAGGATGCTTATGATTTAAGCCTGCAAAATTGGTAAAAGTTGCCTCCCGTGGCTTTCCCTGCTATGGAAGCTATTTGCAGCAGCAAGAGGAAATATTTAAAAGGTTGGCAAATCGGTTGGAAAAATGCGTGAAGCGGCAGATAGACTGTGCGGCTCATCGATAATCTAGATTCGTGGCTAATCCGAAAACACGGTAAGATAGATTATTTTCTTACTCACTTGCTAAGTAGTCATGGGGGTTTTCAGTCTTTCCTGCACAAGATTGGGAAGGCCCGATCTTCTGATTATGTGTTCCGCAATGGAGTGACGGACGACGGCGAACGAATCTTTTTCTCTTGTGAAAGGTGGAGTGGTTTTCGGCAGGAAGTTTATGCAGACACAGGGGAGTTCTCTTATTTCTAGTTCAATCACTTAAAGTTAATACATAGCGATAGAGCGAATATCACTGTAGTAAATTTTGGATTTAAGAGATTGGTTAATGGGAAGATAATCAATAGCCTCAGTTGTGGATCGTCACTTCATCCAAGTTGCGGTAGTACATGAAGTAATTTCATAGTGCAGCTTACCTGGCCGGCTGATAGTATTGATCCAAGATACTTAAAACGCTTCGCTTTCTATAACATGAACACAGGGAGGTGGCGACAGAGCGCTGCCTTTATGTATACCGGCTGAGAAACGTCACATTTCGAACTCTAGTCTTCGGATTACGGCAGAAGTATTTAACTCAGCGTATGAGTTCCTCTGGCACTCGCTGTTGCCGTAAAGTATGCCATATGAGTTGTGTAACACGGGGTTCAAAGTTTTCCCTAGATCTAGGGATGCAATGTATGTAGAGAGGACGATGATTCTGATGTTGTTCCTCTATGAATAACAGCGCAGTGTATTCCATCGGTAAGTTCACAGTTCCCGGCGTGATTGATGTCACGAATGTGGCTGTTAATAATGAATTCCACAATGTGCCCCCACATGAGGATGAAGGATTCCATAACCTATGTAACGACGAAATATATGAGCGATATCACGACCATCTGGTTGTGACTGAAATCCGATTAAGTAGGTTGCGGTGAGTGGATTACTTAATCAGCATTACTAAGGATGATTCAGCCCGGAAAGTCTACAAGGCTCATATCTATGGTAGAAAAGGAAGACGTAACAGACCCTGCCTGAGGTGGAACGATATCATAGGCCAGGTAGGTGGACCCTCGACGCAAAATCGGGATATCTGGACTTTCTTCCTAAGGTAACCTTAGGCTGGATACCTGTTGTTACGTCCTTGATGATGATCGTACATCAAGTAGATATATTTTCCGTTAGAAACCGTATCCATTGTATTTATTGTTAATTCGTAGGCTATTCAGTTATAGCATACAACGTTGTGGGACTTGAAAAACCTAAAAGTTTATAAACAAATTGGAAAAAGCGAACTATACCAGCTCTGGATGCTTACTCATCGAATTGAAACAAATCGCTAGAAATTGCTCCTAACACCAGTGGAAACAAGTTACGAAGAATTTCCCTCCAATCCTTATCAAAAGCAATTGACAATTTTGACTGTTAATTATAAGCCACATATTATTCGGCACTTATCTGAAACCTAGCAGTTGAAGCAAATATCTACATCTAGACTGCTGATTAGATGACTTCAAATCTACAGATAATGCAACCCAGGACTATAAAAAGGGGAAATTTTCTAAGAGTGGTATAGTTTTCCTTTCAGCAGGAAAGTGAAAAGACATCATGAAATTCACCAGCTTCTTTGTATTCTTCACTTTGGTCTTAATGCTCTTGGCTGGCTTCACCGCCGCTAAGAAACATGACGACCACAAATCGAAGGATGACCACCACAAATCAGGACATCACGAATCTGGTTGGGATAAATTCGTAAGTATTGAAAACATATTGTTAGCCTCAGGAGTTTTTTATTGAACGAAAATTAAACATTTTGTACATTAACAGAAACATGTTGCTGGAGACATCGTTGGAGGACTTGACGATGCTGGTGAAATTGCTGGCCTTTTTTAAATAGCTATGTCACCCTTGTATTTGAATAGGGTTTGGTTTCAACATTGCTTTTAGAAAAAAAATGGAATAAATTCCGTTAAACTAACCAATTACAGAGTTTTTATTATTATTACTTATTATATTATTATATGTGGTTTTGAGTAGAACAGAGTATTTGAAAAGTGATTTTTGGAATCCTTTAGACCATTCCTGAACAGAAGGAGTACCAATTATAATAATTTTATTATATTTAGTTAGATAAATGGGGATATGTTTCTTAAGGCTTTTAAAACTTTAGTCGATTGGAACTAATGTGTGTTCAGTCGTACATTTAATTGTCCGTCTTTCACATCCACGGTACGACAAAATAACTAAGAAGATTATTTTGAAATGTTGTAGGTATAAGGTTTCTGTAGAGCCTTAAATGCAGCGAGTGCCACAACCGTGGGGTGTTCTCATGATTGCAAGATTGTTTATATATTTTTCTCTCAGAATAGGACTCAATTTTTACTTTACGATATTGACCCAAATTACAATATCGCTTCAAAAATTGGACGTTGCCCGAAAATTCTGAAAAATATCATCAACTTATATGAAATTTGTGCGCCAACTTGAATTTCATTTCAATATATGCCCAAGTAAAGCTATTAAGTTACTATATTTTCAAAATGATTACAAAACAACAAAGATCAACGGTTTCGTCCAGGGCAGGGGCAACTCATCAGATGCTGCCTTGGTAGCAGCGCGACAGAAGGTGAAAAACGATCCTTCTTATAATCGCAAAAACAGAACAAGGGGTATCCAAGTTAAACCGCCAATAGTTTGGGCCTAAACTAGGCTAAAGCTAGATGACTTGGGATCCTCCATACCCCAAACAATGACCATAAAACTTCTTTGAAAATTTTGAATTTAGTGTATCCCAAGATATATTATAGAAGGTCAGTGTAGTGAATATGTGGCGTAGCCAAATGTTAACTCGATGATGAATTAGTATGATGTCAGTTTTTAAGAAAGAGAGTTTACGAAAAGTTTTAGTTCCGCTTATATAATAAACTTATTTACGTTCTTAAATAAAATAAAATTATATGTTGTGTTTTGCATTATGCAGAAACCTCTGCACGACATTTTAATTTTATAAAACTAAGTAGGAATATAATATGAGGAGATTTAATTAACAATCAATAAATAAATGAAATGTTTTTAATAGATAATCTTTCATTAAGAACAAGGTCGTCAAGAACATGACCTTATCGCATAGCTGGACTATTTGTTAGAGC